>NC_079875.1:41074652-42572105 GCF_029227915.1 Hydractinia symbiolongicarpus
TAAACTTCTTTTATTCAACATCTCATCAAAAATGAAAACATTTTTAAAAACTACAAGTCTCATGCGTTTTAGTGGTGAAAAGATAATTTAAAAAATCGTTTTGGAAATGAGTTAATTCACAGGGTACTTTCTTTGTATACATTGGACTATACGGGCCAAGCCGGGGATTTACGGGAAATCGCGGGTTTTCCTTTGCCGGCGATTAAACCACTTTCATTAAACGTCTCATCAAAAATGAAAATATTTCTGAAAATTACAAGTCTCTTGCGTTGTAGTGGTGAAAAAATAATTTAAAAAATCGTTCGGGAAATGAGATTACTCCCTGGGTACTTTATTTGTATACTTTTGACTATACGGGCCGAGTCCGGGATTTACGGGAAGTCGCGGGTTTTCGTTTGCCGGCGATTAAAATTCTTTTATTCAGTGCCTCATCAAAAATGAAAACATTTTTAAAAACTACAAGTCTCATGGGCTTTAGTGGTGAAATAATAATTTAAAAAATCGTTCGGGAAATGAGTTTACACCCTGGGTACTTTCTTTGTATGCTTTTGACTATACGGGCCGAGTCCGGGATTTTCGGGAAATCGCAGGTTTTCGTTTTCGGGCGATTAAACTTCTTCTATTCAGCGTCTCATCAAAAATGAAAACATTTTTGAAAACTACAAGTCTCATGCGTTTTAGTGGTGAAAAGATAATTTAAAAAATCGTTTTGGAAATGAATTAATTCACAGGGTACTTTCTTTGTATACATTCGACTATACGGGCCAAGCCCGGGATTTACGGGAAATCGCGGGTTTTCCTTTGCCGGCGAATAAACCACTTTCATTAAGCGTCTCATCAAAAATGAAAACATTTCTGAAAACTACAAGTCTCATGCGTTTTTGTGGTGAAAAAATAATTTAAAAAATCGTTTGGGAAATGAGTTTACTCCCTGGGTACTTTCTTTGTATACTTTTGACTATACGGGCCGAGTCCGGGATTTACGGGAAATCGCGGGTTTTCGTTTGCCGGCGATTAAACTTCTTTTATTCAGCGTCTCATCAAAAATGAAAACATTTTTAAAAACTACCAGTCTCATGGGCTTTAGTGGTGAAATAATAATTTAAAAAATCGTTTGGGAAATGAGTTTACTCCCTGGGTACTTTCTTTGTATACTTTTGACTATACGGACCGAGTTCGGGATTTACGGGAAATCGCAGGTTTTCGTTTGCCGGCGATTAAACTTCTTTTATGCATCCTCTCATCAAAAATGAAAACATTTTTGAAAACTACAACTCTCATGCGTTTTAGTGGTGAAAAAATAAATTAAAAAATCGTTCGGGAAATGAGTTTACTCCTTGGGTACTTTCTTTGTATACTTTTGACTATACGGGCCAAGCCCGGGATTTACGGGAAATCGCGGGTTTTCCTTTGCCGGCGAATAAACCACTTTCATTAGGCGTCTCATCAAAAATGAAAACATTTCTGAAAACTACAAGTCTCATGCGTTTTTGTGGTGAAAAAATAATTTAAAAAATCGTTTGGGAAATGAGTTTACTCCCTGGGTACTTTCTTTGTATACTTTTGACTATACGGGCCGAGTCCGGGATTTACGGGAAATCGCGGGTTTTCGTTTGCCGGCGATTAAACTTCTTTTATTCAGCGTCTCATCAAAAATGAAAACATTTTTAAAAACTACCAGTCTCATGGGCTTTAGTTGTGAAATAATAATTTAAAAAATCGTTTGGGAAATGAGTTTACTCCCTGGGTACTTTCTTTGTATACTTTTGACTATACGGACCGAGTTCGGGATTTACGGGAAATCGCAGGTTTTCGTTTGCCGGCGATTAAACTTCTTTTATGCATCCTCTCATCAAAAATGAAAACATTTTTGAAAACTACAACTCTCATGCGTTTTAGTGGTGAAAAAATAAATTAAAAAATCGTTCGGGAAATGAGTTTACTCCTTGGGTACTTTCTTTGTATACTTTTGACTATACGGGCCAAGCCCGGGATTTACGGGAAATCGCGGGTTCGCGTTTTCCGGCGATTAAACTTCTTTTATTCAGCGTCTCATCAAAAATGAAAACAATTTTGAAAACTACAAGTCTTATGCGTTTTAGTGATGAAAAAATAATTTAAAAAATCGTTCTGGAAATGAGTTTACTCACAGGGTACTTTCTTTGTATACATTCGACTATACGGGCCAAGCCCGGGATTTACGGGAAATCGCGGGTTTTCGTTTGCCGGCGATTAAACCTCTTTTAGTAAGCCTCTCATCAAAAATAAAAACATTTTTGAAAACTACAAGTCTCATGCGTTTTAGTGGTGAAAAGATAATTTAAAAAATTGTTTTGGAAATGAGTTAATTCACAGGGTACTTTCTTTGTATACATTCGACTATACGGGCCAAGCCCGGGATTTACGGGAAATCGCGGGTTCTCGTTTTCCGGCGATTAAACTTCTTTTATTCAGCGTCCCATCAAAAATGAAAACATTTTTGAAAACGACAAGTCTCATGCGTTTTAGTGGTGAAAAAATAATTTAAAAAATCGTTCGGGAAATGAGTTTACACCCTGGGTACTTTCTTTGTATACTTTTGACTATACGGGCCGAGTCCGGGATTTACGGGAAGTAGCGGGTTTTCGTTTGCCGGCGATTAAACTTCTCTTATTCAGCGTCTCATCAAAAATGAAAACATTTTTAAAAACTACAAGTCTCATGGGCTTTAGTGGTGAAATAATAATTTAAAAAATCGTTCGGGAAATGAGTTTACACCCTGGGTACTTTCCTTGTATACTTTTGACTTTACAGGCCGAGTCCGGGGTTTACGGGAAATCGCAGGTTTTCGTTTGCCGGCGATTAAACTTCTTTTATTCATCTTCTCATCAAAAATGAAAACATTTTTGAAAACTACAAGTCTCATGCGTTTTAGTGGTAAAAAAATAAATTAAAAAATCGTTCGGGAAATGAGTTTACTCCCTGGGTACTTTCTTTGTATGCTTTTGACTATACGGGCCGAGTCCGGGATTTACGGGAAATCGCGGGTTTTCGTTTGCCGGCGATTAAACTTCTTTTATTCAGCGTCTCATCAAAAATGAAAACATTTTTAAAAACTACCAGTCTCATGGGCTTTAGTGGTGAAATAATAATTTAAAAAATCGTTTGGGAAATGAGTTTACTCCCTGGGTACTTTCTTTGTATACTTTTGACTATACGGACCGAGTTCGGGATTTACGGGAAATCGCAGGTTTTCGTTTGCCGGCGATTAAACTTCTTTTATGCATCCTCTCATCAAAAATGAAAACATTTTTGAAAACTACAACTCTCATGCGTTTTAGTGGTGAAAAAATAAATTAAAAAATCGTTCGGGAAATGAGTTTACTCCTTGGGTACTTTCTTTGTATACTTTTGACTATACGGGCCAAGCCCGGGATTTACGGGAAATCGCGGGTTTTCCTTTGCCGGCGAATAAACCACTTTCATTAGGCGTCTCATCAAAAATGAAAACATTTCTGAAAACTACAAGTCTCATGCGTTTTTGTGGTGAAAAAATAATTTAAAAAATCGTTTGGGAAATGAGTTTACTCCCTGGGTACTTTCTTTGTATACTTTTGACTATACGGGCCGAGTCCGGGATTTACGGGAAATCGCGGGTTTTCGTTTGCCGGCGATTAAACTTCTTTTATTCAGCGTCTCATCAAAAATGAAAACATTTTTAAAAACTACCAGTCTCATGGGCTTTAGTTGTGAAATAATAATTTAAAAAATCGTTTGGGAAATGAGTTTACTCCCTGGGTACTTTCTTTGTATACTTTTGACTATACGGACCGAGTTCGGGATTTACGGGAAATCGCAGGTTTTCGTTTGCCGGCGATTAAACTTCTTTTATGCATCCTCTCATCAAAAATGAAAACATTTTTGAAAACTACAACTCTCATGCGTTTTAGTGGTGAAAAAATAAATTAAAAAATCGTTCGGGAAATGAGTTTACTCCTTGGGTACTTTCTTTGTATACTTTTGACTATACGGGCCAAGCCCGGGATTTACGGGAAATCGCGGGTTCGCGTTTTCCGGCGATTAAACTTCTTTTATTCAGCGTCTCATCAAAAATGAAAACAATTTTGAAAACTACAAGTCTTATGCGTTTTAGTGATGAAAAAATAATTTAAAAAATCGTTCTGGAAATGAGTTTACTCACAGGGTACTTTCTTTGTATACATTCGACTATACGGGCCAAGCCCGGGATTTACGGGAAATCGCGGGTTTTCGTTTGCCGGCGATTAAACCTCTTTTAGTAAGCCTCTCATCAAAAATAAAAACATTTTTGAAAACTACAAGTCTCATGCGTTTTAGTGGTGAAAAGATAATTTAAAAAATTGTTTTGGAAATGAGTTAATTCACAGGGTACTTTCTTTGTATACATTCGACTATACGGGCCAAGCCCGGGATTTACGGGAAATCGCGGGTTCTCGTTTTCCGGCGATTAAACTTCTTTTATTCAGCGTCCCATCAAAAATGAAAACATTTTTGAAAACGACAAGTCTCATGCGTTTTAGTGGTGAAAAAATAATTTAAAAAATCGTTCGGGAAATGAGTTTACACCCTGGGTACTTTCTTTGTATACTTTTGACTATACGGGCCGAGTCCGGGATTTACGGGAAGTAGCGGGTTTTCGTTTGCCGGCGATTAAACTTCTCTTATTCAGCGTCTCATCAAAAATGAAAACATTTTTAAAAACTACAAGTCTCATGGGCTTTAGTGGTGAAATAATAATTTAAAAAATCGTTCGGGAAATGAGTTTACACCCTGGGTACTTTCCTTGTATACTTTTGACTTTACAGGCCGAGTCCGGGGTTTACGGGAAATCGCAGGTTTTCGTTTGCCGGCGATTAAACTTCTTTTATTCATCTTCTCATCAAAAATGAAAACATTTTTGAAAACTACAAGTCTCATGCGTTTTAGTGGTAAAAAAATAAATTAAAAAATCGTTCGGGAAATGAGTTTACTCCCTGGGTACTTTCTTTGTATGCTTTTGACTATACGGGCCGAGTCCGACATTTTCGGGAAATCGCAGGTTTTCGTTTTCCGGCGATTAAACTTCTTTTATTCAGCGTCTCATCAAAAATGAAAACATTTTTGAAAACTACAAGTCTCATGCGTTTTAGTGGTGAAAAGATAATTTAAAAAATCGTTTTGGAAATGAGTTAATTCACAGGGTACTTTCTTTGTATACATTCGACTATACGGGCCAAGCCCGGGATTTACGGGAAATCGCGGGTTTTCCTTTGCCGGCGATTAAACCACTTTCATTAAGCGTCTCATCAAAAATGAAAACATTTTTGAAAACTAAAAGTCTCATGCGTTTTAGTGGTGAAAAAATAATTTAAAAACTCGTTTGGGAAATGAGTTTACTCCCTGGGTACTTTCTTTGTATACTTTTGACTATACGGGTCGAGTCCGGGATTTACGGGAAATCGCGGGTTTTCGTTTGCCGGCGATTAAACTTCTTTTATTCAGCGTCTCATCAAAAATGAAAACATTTTTGAAAACTACAAGTCTCATGCGTTTTATTGGTGAAAAGATAATTTAAAAAATCGTTTTGGAAATGAGTTAATTCACAGGGTACTTTCTTTGTATACATTCGACTATACGGGCCAAGCCCGGGATTTACGGGAAATCGCGGGTTTTCCTTTGCCGGCGATTAAACCACTTTCATTAAGCGTCTCATCAAAAATGAAAACATTTCTGAAAACTAAAAGTCTCATGCGTTTTAGTGGTGAAAAAATAATTTAAAAATTCGTTTGGGAAATGAGTTTACTCCCTGGGTACTTTCTTTGTATACTTTTGACTATACGGGTCGAGTCCGGGATTTACGGGAAATCGCGGGTTTTCGTTTGCCGGCGATTAAACTTCTTTTATTCAGCGTCTCATCAAAAATGATAACATTTTTAAAAACTACAAGTCTCATGGGCTTTAGTGGTGAAAAAATAATTTAAAAAATCGTTTGGGAAATGAGTTTACTCCCTGGGTACTTTCTTTGTATACTTTTGACTATACGGACCGAGTTCGGGATTTACGGGAAATCGCAGGTTTTCGTTTGCCGGCGATTAAACTTCTTTTATTCAGCGTCTCATCAAAAATGAAGACAATTTTGAAAACTACAAGTCTTATGCGTTTTAGTGATGAAAAAATAATTTAAAAAATCGTTCTGGAAATGAGTTTACTCACAGGGTACTTTCTTTGTATACATTCGACTATACGGGCCAAGCCCGGATTTACGGGAAATCGCGGGTTTTCGTTTGCCGGCGATTAAACCTCTTTTAGTAAGCGTCTCATCAGAAATAAAAACATTTTTGAAAACTACAAGTCTCATGCGTTTTAGTGGTGAAAAAAAAATTTAAAAAATCGTTCAGGAAATGAGTTTACTCCCTGGGTACTTTCTTTGTATACTTTTGACTATACGGGCCAAGCCCGGGATTTACGGGTAATCGCGGTTTTTCGTGTGCCGGCGATTAAACATCTTTTATTCAGCGTCTCATCAAAAATGAAAACATTTTTGAAAACTACAAGTCTCATGCGTTTTAGTGGTGAAAAAATAATTTAAAAAATCGTTCCGGAAATGAGTTTACTCCCTGGGTACTTTCTTTGTATGCTTTTGACTATACGGGCCGAGTCCGGGATTTTCGGGAAATCGCAGGTTTTCGTTTGCCGGCGATTAAACTTCTTTTATTCAGCGTCTCATCAAAAATGAAAAATATTTTGAAAACTACAAGTCTCATGCGTTGTAGTGGTGAAAAAATAATTTAAAAAATCGTTCGGGAAATGAGTTTACTCCCTGGGTACTTTCTTTGTATACTTTTGACTATACGGGCCGAGTCCGGGATTTACGGGAAGTCGCGGGTTTTCGTTTGCCGGTGATTAAACTTCTTTTATTCAGCGTCTCATCAAAAATGAAAACATTTTTAAAACTACAAGTCTCCTGGGCTTTAGTGGTGAAATAATAATTTAAAAAATCGTTCAGGAAATGAGTTTACACCCTGGGTACTTTCTTTGTATGCTTTTGACTATACGGGCCGAGTCCGGGATTTTCGAGAAATGGCGGGTTTTCGTTTCCTGGCGATTAAACTTCTTTTATTCAGCGTCTCATCAAAAATGAAACATTTTTGAAAACTACAAGTCTTATGCGTTTTAGTGGTGAAAAAATAATTTAAAAAATCGTTCGGGAAATGAGTTTACACCCTGGGTACTTTCTTTGTATACTTTTGACTATACGGGCCGAGTCCGGGATTTACGGGAAGTCGCGGGTTTTCGTTTGCCGGCGATTAAACTTCTTTTATTCAGCGTCTCATCAAAAATGAAAACATTTTTAAAAACTACAAGTCTCCTGGGCTTTAGTGGTGAAATAATAATTTAAAAAATCATTCGGGAAATGAGTTTACACCCTGGGTACTTTCTTTGTATGCTTTTGACTATACGGGCCGAGTCCGGGATTTTCGGGAAATCGCAGGTTTTCGTTTGCCGGCGATTAAACTTCTTTTATTCAGCGTCTCATCAAAAATGAAAAATATTTTGAAAACTGCAAGTCTCATGCGTTTTAGTGGTGAAAAAATAATTTAAAAAATCGTTCGGGAAATGAGTTTACTCCCTGGGTACTTTCTTTGTATAACTTTTGATTATACGGGCCGGGTCCCGGGTTTACGGGAAATGGCGGGTTTTGGTTTGCCGGCGATTAATTTTCTTTTATTCAGCGTCTCATCAAAAATGAAAACATTTTTGAAAACTACAAGTCTCATGCGTTTTAGTGGTGAAAAGATAATTTAAAAAATCGTTTTGGAAATGAGTTTATTCACAGGGTTCTTTCTTTGTATACATTCGACTATACGGGCCAACCCGGGATTTACGGGAAATCGCGGGTTTTTCTTTGCCGGCGATTAAACCACTTTCATTAAGCGTCTCATCAAAAATGAAAATATTTCTAAAAACTACAAGTCTCATGCGTTTTAGTGGTGAAAAAATAATTTAAAAAATAGTTCGCAAAAAAACTTTACTCCCTGGGTACTTTCTTTGTATACTTTTGACTATACGGGCCGAGTTCGGGATTTACGGGAAATCGCGGGTTTTCGTTTGCCGGCGATTAAACTTCTTTTATTCAGCGTCTCATCAAAAATGAAAACATTTTTAAAAACTACAAGTCTCATGCGTTTTAGTGGTGAAAAAATAATTTAAAAAATCGTTCCGGAAATGAGTTTACTCCCTGGGTACTTTCTTTGTATGCTTTTGACTATACGGGCCGAGTCCGGGATTTTCGGGAAATCGCAGGTTTTCGTTTGCCGGCGATTAAACTTCTTTTATTCAGCGTCTCATCAAAAATGAAAAATATTTTGAAAACTACAAGTCTCATGCGTTGTAGTGGTGAAAAAATAATTTAAAAAATCGTTCGGGAAATGAGTTTACTCCCTGGGTACTTTCTTTGTATACTTTTCACTATACGGGCCGAGTCCGGGATTTACGGGAAGTCGCGGGTTTTCGTTTGCCGGCGATTAAACTTCTTTTATTCAGCGTCTCATCAAAAATGAAAACATTTTTAAAAACTACAAGTCTCCTGGGCTTTAGTGGTGAAATAATAATTTAAAAAATCGTTCGGGAAATGAGTTTACACCCTGGGTACTTTCTTTGTATGCTTTTGACTATACGGGCCGAGTCCGGGATTTTCGGGAAATCGCAGGTTTTCGTTTGCCGGCGATTAAACTTCTTTTATTCAGCGTCTCATCAAAAATGAAAAATATTTTGAAAACTACAAGTCTCATGCGTTTTAGTGGTGAAAAAATAATTTAAAAAATCGTTTGGGAAAGGAGTTTACTCCCTGGGTACTTTCTTTGTATACTTTTGATTATACGGGCCGGGTCCCGGGTTTACGGGAAATGGCGGGTTTTCGTTTCCTGGCGATTAAACTTCTTTTATTCAGCGTGTCATCAAAAATGAAACATTTTTGAAAACTACAAGTCTTATGCGTTTTAGTGGTGAAAAAATAATTTAAAAAATCGTTCGGGAAATGAGTTTACACCCTGGGTACTTTCTTTGTATACTTTTGACTATACGGGCCGAGTCCGGGATTTACGGGAAGTCGCGGGTTTTCGTTTGCCGGCGATTAAACTTCTTTTATTCAGCGTCTCATCAAAAATGAAAACATTTTTAAAAACTACAAGTCTCCTGGGCTTTAGTGGTGAAATAATAATTTAAAAAATCATTCGGGAAATGAGTTTACACCCTGGGTACTTTCTTTGTATGCTTTTGACTATACGGGCCGAGTCCGGGATTTTCGGGAAATCGCAGGTTTTCGTTTGCCGGCGATTAAACTTCTTTTATTTAGCGTCTCATCAAAAATGAAAAATATTTTGAAAACTGCAAGTCTCATGCGTTTTAGTGGTGAAAAAATAATTTAAAAAATCGTTCGGGAAATGAGTTTACTCCCTGGGTACTTTCTTTGTATAACTTTTGATTATACGGGCCGGGTCCCGGGTTTACGGGAAATAGCGGGTTTTCGTTTGCCGGCGATTAAACTTCTTTTATTCAGCGTCTCATCAAAAATGAAAACATTTTTGAAAACTACAAGTCTCATGCGTTTTAGTGGTGAAAAGATAATTTAAAAAATCGTTTTGGAAATGAGTTTATTCACAGGGTTCTTTCTTTGTATACATTCGACTATACGGGCCAAGCCCGGGATTTACGGGAAATCGCGGGTTTTTCTTTGCCGGCGATTAAACCACTTTCATTAAGCGTCTCATCAAAAATGAAAATATTTCTAAAAACTACAAGTCTCATGCGTTTTAGTGGTGAAAAAATAATTTAAAAAATAGTTCGCAAAAAAACTTTACTCCCTGGGTACTTTCTTTGTATACTTTTGACTATACGGGCCGAGTTCGGGATTTACGGGAAATCGCGGGTTTTCGTTTGCCGGCGATTAAACTTCTTTTATTCAGCGTCTCATCAAAAATGAAAACATTTTCAAAAACTACAAGTCTCATGGGCTTTAGTGGTGAAATAATAATTTAAAAAATCGTTTGGGAAATGAGTTTACTCCCTGGGTACTTTCTTTGTATACTTTTGACTATACGGGCCAAGCCCGGGATTTACGGGAAATGGCGGGTTTTCGTTTTTCGGCGATTAAACTTCTTTTATTCAGCGTCTCATCAAAAATGAAACATTTTTGAAAACTACAAGTCTTATGCGTTTTAGTGGTGAAAAAATAATTTAAAAAATCGTTTTGGAAATGAGTTTATTCACAGGGTACTTTCTTTTTATACATTCGACTATACGGGCCAAGCCCGGGATTTACGGGAAATCGCGGGTTTTCGTTTGCCGGCGATTAAACCTCTTTCAGTAAGCGTCTCATCAAAAATAAAAACATTTCTGAAAACTACAAGTCTCATGCGTTGTAGTGGTGAAAAAATAATTTAAAAAATCGTTCGGGAAATGAGTTTACTCCCTGGGTACTTTCTTTGTATACTTTTGACTATACGGGCCGAGTCCGGAATTTACGGGAAGTCGCGGGTTTTCGTTTGCCGGCGATTAAACTTCTTTTATTCAGCGTCTCATCAAAATTGAAAACATTTTTAAAAACTACAAGTCTCCTGGGCTTTAGTGGTGAAATTATAATTTAAAAAATCGTTTGGGAAATGAGTTTACTCCCTGGGTATTTTCTTTGTATACTTTTGACTATACGGACCGAGTTCGGGATTTACGGGAAATCGCAGGTTTCCGTTTGCCGGCGATTAAACTTCTTTTATTCAGCGTCTCATCAAAAATGAAAACATTTTTAAAAACTACAAGTCTCATGGGCTTTAGTGGTGAAAAAATAATTTAAAAAATAGTTCGCAAAATGACTTTACTCCCTGGGTACTTTCTTTGTATACTTTTTACTATACGGGCCGAGTTCGGGATTTACGGGAAATCGCGGGTTTTCGTTTGCCGGCGATTAAACTTCTTTTATTCAGCGTCTCATCAAAAATGAAAACATTTTTAAAAACTACAAGTCTCATGGGCTTTAGTGGTGAAATTATAATTTAAAAAATCGTTTGGGAAATGAGTTTACACCCTGGGTACTTTCTTTGTATACTTTTGACTATACGGACCGAGTTCGGGATTTACGGGAAATCGCAGGTTTTCGTTTGCCGGCGATTAAACTTCTTTTATTCAGCGTCTCATCAAAAATGAAAACATTTTTAAGAACTACAAGTCTCATGGGCTATAGTGGTGAAATAATAATTTAAAAAATCGTTTGGGAAATGAGTTTACTTCCTGGGTACTTTCTTTGTATACTTTTGACTATACGGGCCAAGCCCGGGATTTACGGGAAATCGCGGGTTTTCGTTTGCCGGCGATTAAACTTCTTTTATTCAGCGTCTCATCAAAAATGAAAACATTTTTAAAAACTACAAGTCTCCTGGGCTTTAGTGGTGAAATAATAATTTAAAAAATCGTTCGGGAAATGAGTTTACACCCTGGGTACTTTCTTTGTATGCTTTTGACTATACGGGCCGAGTCCGGGATTTTCGGGAAATCGCAGGTTTTCGTTTGCCGGCGATTAAACTTCTTTTATTCAGCGTCTCATCAAAAATGAAAAATATTTTGAAAACTACAAGTCTCATGCGTTTTAGTGGTGAAAAAATAATTTAAAAAATCGTTTGGGAAAGGAGTTTACTCCCTGGGTACTTTCTTTGTATACTTTTGATTATACGGGCCGGGTCCCGGGTTTACGGGAAATGGCGGGTTTTCGTTTCCTGGCGATTAAACTTCTTTTATTCAGCGTGTCATCAAAAATGAAACATTTTTGAAAACTACAAGTCTTATGCGTTTTAGTGGTGAAAAAATAATTTAAAAAATCGTTCGGGAAATGAGTTTACACCCTGGGTACTTTCTTTGTATACTTTTGACTATACGGGCCGAGTCCGGGATTTACGGGAAGTCGCGGGTTTTCGTTTGCCGGCGATTAAACTTCTTTTATTCAGCGTCTCATCAAAAATGAAAACATTTTTAAAAACTACAAGTCTCCTGGGCTTTAGTGGTGAAATAATAATTTAAAAAATCATTCGGGAAATGAGTTTACACCCTGGGTACTTTCTTTGTATGCTTTTGACTATACGGGCCGAGTCCGGGATTTTCGGGAAATCGCAGGTTTTCGTTTGCCGGCGATTAAACTTCTTTTATTTAGCGTCTCATCAAAAATGAAAAATATTTTGAAAACTGCAAGTCTCATGCGTTTTAGTGGTGAAAAAATAATTTAAAAAATCGTTCGGGAAATGAGTTTACTCCCTGGGTACTTTCTTTGTATAACTTTTGATTATACGGGCCGGGTCCCGGGTTTACGGGAAATAGCGGGTTTTCGTTTGCCGGCGATTAAACTTCTTTTATTCAGCGTCTCATCAAAAATGAAAACATTTTTGAAAACTACAAGTCTCATGCGTTTTAGTGGTGAAAAGATAATTTAAAAAATCGTTTTGGAAATGAGTTTATTCACAGGGTTCTTTCTTTGTATACATTCGACTATACGGGCCAAGCCCGGGATTTACGGGAAATCGCGGGTTTTTCTTTGCCGGCGATTAAACCACTTTCATTAAGCGTCTCATCAAAAATGAAAATATTTCTAAAAACTACAAGTCTCATGCGTTTTAGTGGTGAAAAAATAATTTAAAAAATAGTTCGCAAAAAAACTTTACTCCCTGGGTACTTTCTTTGTATACTTTTGACTATACGGGCCGAGTTCGGGATTTACGGGAAATCGCGGGTTTTCGTTTGCCGGCGATTAAACTTCTTTTATTCAGCGTCTCATCAAAAATGAAAACATTTTCAAAAACTACAAGTCTCATGGGCTTTAGTGGTGAAATAATAATTTAAAAAATCGTTTGGGAAATGAGTTTACTCCCTGGGTACTTTCTTTGTATACTTTTGACTATACGGGCCAAGCCCGGGATTTACGGGAAATCGCGGGTTTTCGTTTTTCGGCGATTAAACTTCTTTTATTCAGCGTCTCATCAAAAATGAAACATTTTTGAAAACTACAAGTCTTATGCGTTTTAGTGGTGAAAAAATAATTTAAAAAATCCTTTTGGAAATGAGTTTATTCACAGGGTACTTTCTTTTTATACATTCGACTATACGGGCCAAGCCCGGGATTTACGGGAAATCGCGGGTTTTCGTTTGCCGGCGATTAAACCTCTTTCAGTAAGCGTCTCATCAAAAATAAAAACATTTCTGAAAACTACAAGTCTCATGCGTTGTAGTGGTGAAAAATTAATTTAAAAAATCGTTCGGGAAATGAGTTTACTCCCTGGGTACTTTCTTTGTATACTTTTGACTATACGGGCCGAGTCCGGAATTTACGGGAAGTCGCGGGTTTTCGTTTGCCGGCGATTAAACTTCTTTTATTCAGCGTCTCATCAAAATTGAAAACATTTTTAAAAACTACAAGTCTCCTGGGCTTTAGTGGTGAAATTATAATTTAAAAAATCGTTTGGGAAATGAGTTTACTCCCTGGGTATTTTCTTTGTATACTTTTGACTATACGGACCGAGTTCGGGATTTACGGGAAATCGCAGGTTTCCGTTTGCCGGCGATTAAACTTCTTTTATTCAGCGTCTCATCAAAAATGAAAACATTTTTAAAAACTACAAGTCTCATGGGCTTTAGTGGTGAAAAAATAATTTAAAAAATAGTTCGCAAAATGACTTTACTCCCTGGGTACTTTCTTTGTATACTTTTTACTATACGGGCCGAGTTCGGGATTTACGGGAAATCGCGGGTTTTCGTTTGCCGGCGATTAAACTTCTTTTATTCAGCGTCTCATCAAAAATGAAAACATTTTTAAAAACTACAAGTCTCATGGGCTTTAGTGGTGAAATTATAATTTAAAAAATCGTTTGGGAAATGAGTTTACACCCTGGGTACTTTCTTTGTATACTTTTGACTATACGGACCGAGTTCGGGATTTACGGGAAATCGCAGGTTTTCGTTTGCCGGCGATTAAACTTCTTTTATTCAGCGTCTCATCAAAAATGAAAACATTTTTAAGAACTACAAGTCTCATGGGCTATAGTGGTGAAATAATAATTTAAAAAATCGTTTGGGAAATGAGTTTACTTCCTGGGTACTTTCTTTGTATACTTTTGACTATACGGGCCAAGCCCGGGATTTACGGGAAATCGCGGGTTTTCGTTTTTCGGCGATTAAACTTATTTTATTCAGCGTCTCATCAAAAATGAAACATTTTTTAAAACTACAAGTCTTATGCGTTTTAGTGGTGAAAAAATAATTTAAAAAATCGTTTTGGAAATGAGTTTATTCACAGGGTACTTTCTTTGTATACATTCGACTATACGGGCCAAGCCCGGGATTTACAGGAAATCGCGGGGTTTTTTTTGCCGGCGATTAAACCACTTTCATTAAGCGTCTCATCAAAAATGAAAATATTTCTAAAAACTACAAGTCTCATGCGTTTTAGTGGTGAAAAAATAATTTAAAAAATAGTTCGCAAAAAAACTTTACTCCCTGGGTACTTTCTTTGTATACTTTTGACTATACGGACCGAGTTCGGGATTTACGGGAAATCGCGGGTTTTCGTTTGCCGGCGATTAAACTTCTTTTATTCAGCGTCTCATCAAAAATGAAAACATTTTTAAAAACTACAAGTCTCATGGGCTTTAGTGGTGAAATAATAATTTAAAAAATCGTTTGGGAAATGAGTTTACTCCCTGGGTACTTTCTTTGTATACTTTTGACTATACGGGCCAAGCCCGGGATTTACGGGAAATCGCGGGTTTTCGTTTTTCGGCGATTAAACTTCTTTTATTCAGCGTCTCATCAAAAATGAAACATTTTTGAAAACTACAAGTCTTATGCGTTTTAGTGGTGAAAAAATAATTTAAAAAATCGTTTTGGAAATGAGTTTATTCACAGGGTACTTTCTTTGTATACATTCGACTATACGGGCCAAGCCCGGGATTTACGGGAAATCGCGGGTTTTCGTTTACCGCCGATTAAACCTCTTTCAGTAAGCGTCTCATCAAAAATAAAAACATTTCTGAAAACTACAAGTCTCATGCGTTGTAGTGGTGAAAAAATAATTTAAAAAATCGTTCGGGAAATGAGTTTACTCCCTGGGTACTTTCTTTGTATACTTTTGACTATACGGGCCGAGTCCGGAATTTACGGGAAGTCGCGGGTTTTCGTTTGCCGGCGATTAAACTTCTTTTATTCAGCGTCTCATCAAAATTGAAAACATTTTTAAAAACTACAAGTCTCCTGGGCTTTAGTGGTGAAATTATAATTTAAAAAATCGTTTGGGAAATGAGTTTACTCCCTGGGTACTTTCTTTGTATACTTTTGACTATACGGACCGAGTTCGGGGTTTACGGGAAATCGCAGGTTTTCGTTTGCCGGCGATTAAACTTCTTTTATTCAGCGTCTCATCAAAAATGAAAACATTTTTAAAAACTACAAGTCTCATGGGCTTTAGTGGTGAAAAAATAATTTAAAAAATAGTTCGCAAAATGACTTTACTCCCTGGGTACTTTCTTTGTATACTTTTTACTATACGGGCCGAGTTCGGGATTTACGGGAAATCGCGGGTTTTCGTTTGCCGGCGATTAAACTTCTTTTATTCAGCGTCTCATCAAAAATGAAAACATTTTTAAAAACTAAAAGTCTCATGGGCTTTAGTGGTGAAATTATAATTTAAAAAATCGTTTGGGAAATGAGTTTACACCCTGGGTACTTTCTTTGTATACTTTTGACTATACGGACCGAGTTCGGGATTTACGGGAAATCGCAGGTTTTCGTTTGCCGGCGATTAAACTTCTTTTATTCAGCGTCTCATCAAAAATGAAAACATTTTTAAGAACTACAAGTCTCATGGGCTATAGTGGTGAAATAATAATTTAAAAAATCGTTTGGGAAATGAGTTTACTCCCTGGGTACTTTCTTTGTATACTTTTGACTATACGGGCCAAGCCCGGGATTTACGGGAAATCGCGGGTTTTCGTTTTTCGGCGATTAAATTTATTTTATTCAGCGTCTCATCAAAAATGAAACATTTTTGAAAACTACAAGTCTTATGCGTTTTAGTGGTGAAAAAATAATTTAAAAAATCGTTTTGGAAATGAGTTTATTCACAGGGTACTTTCTTTGTATACATTCGACTATACGGGCCAAGCCCGGGATTTACAGGAAATCGCGAGTTTTCGTTTGCCGGCGATTAAACCTCTTTCAGTAAGCGTCTCATCAAAAATAAAAACATTTCTGAAAACTACAAGTCTCATGCGTTGTAGTGGTGAAAAAATAATTTAAAAAATCGTTCGGGAAATGAGTTTACTCCCTGGGTACTTTCTTTGTATACTTTTGACTATACGGGCCGAGTCCGGAATTTACGGGAAGTCGCGGGTTTTCGTTTGCCGGGGATTAAACTTCTTTTATTCAGCGTCTCATCAAAAATGAAAACATTTTTAAAAACTACAAGTCTCCTGGGCTTTAGTGGTGAAATAATAATTTAAAAAATCGTTCGGGAAATGAGTTTACACCCTGGGTACTTTCTTTGAATGCTTTTGACTATACGGGCCGAGTCCGGGATTTTCGGGAAATCGCAGGTTTTCGTTTGCCGGCGATTAAACTTCTTTTATTCAGCGTCTCATCAAAAATGAAAAATATTTTGAAAACTACAAGTCTCATGCGTTTTAGTGGTGAAAAAATAATTTAAAAAATCGTTCGGGAAATGAGTTTACTCCCTGGGTACTTTCTTTGTATACTTTTGATTATACGGGCCGGGTCCCGGGTTTACGGGAAATGGCGGGTTTTCGTTTGCAGGCGATTAAACTTCTTTTATTCAGCGTCTCATCAAAAATGAAAACATTTTTGAAAACTACAAGTCTCATGTGTTTTAGTGGTGAACAGATAATTTAAAAAATCGTTTTGGAAATGAGTTTATTCACAGGGTACTTTCTTTGTATACATTTGACTATACGGGCCAAGCCCGGGATTTACGGGAAATCGCGGGTTTTTCTTTGCCGGCGATTAAACCACTTTCATTAAGCGTCTCATCAAAAATGAAAACATTTCTAAAAACTACAAGTCTCATGCGTTTTAGTGGTGAAAAAATAATTTAAAAATTAGTTCGCGAAATGACTTTACTCCCTGGGTACTTTCTTTGTATACTTTTGACTATACGGGCCGAGTTCGGGATTTACGGGAAATCGCGGGTTTTCGTTTGCCGGCGATTAAACTTCTTTTATTCAGCGTCTCATCAAAAATGAAAACATTTTTAAAAACTACAAGTGTCATGGGCTTTAGTGGTGAAATAATAATTTAAAAAATAGTTCGCGAAATGACTTTACTCCCTGGGTACTTTCTTTGTATACTTTTGACTATACGGGCCGAGTTCGGGATTTACGGGAAATCGCGGGTTTTCGTTTGCCGGCGATTAAACTTCTTTTATTCAGCGTCTCATCAAAAATGAAAACATTTTTAAAAACTACAAGTCTCATGGGCTTTAGTTGTGAAATAATAATTTAAAAAATCGTTTGGGAAATGAGTTTAATCCCTGGGTACTTTCTTTTAAACTTTTGACTATACGGACGGAGTTCGGGATTTACGGGAAATCGCAGGTTTTCGTTTGCCGGCGATTAAACTTCTTTTATTCAGCGTCTCATCAAAAATGAAAACATTTTTAAAAACTACAAGTCTCATGGGCTTTAGTGGTGAAATAATAATTTAAAAAATCGTTTGGGAAATGAGTTTACTCCCTGGGTACTTTCTTTGTATACTTTTGACTATACGGGCCAAGCCCGGGATTAACGGGAAATCGCGGGTTTTCGTTTTTCGGCGATTAAACTTCTTTTATTCAGCGTCTCATCAAAAATGTAACATTTTTGAAAACTACAAGTCTTATGCGTTTTAGTGGTGAAATTATAATTTAAAAAATCGTTTGGGAAATGAGTTTACACCCTGGGTACTTTCTTTGTATACTTTTGACTATACGGACCGAGTTCGGGATTTACGGGAAATCGCAGGTTTTCGTTTGCCGGCGATTAAACTTCTTTTATTCAGCGTCTCATCAAAAATGAAAACATTTTTAAGAACTACAAGTCTCATGGGCTATAGTGGTGAAATAATAATTTAAAAAATCGTTTGGGAAATGAGTTTACTCCCTGGGTACTTTCTTTGTATACTTTTGACTATACGGGCCAAGCCCGGGATTTACGGGAAATCGCGGGTTTTCGTTTTTCGGCGATTAAATTTATTTTATTCAGCGTCTCATCAAAAATGAAACATTTTTGAAAACTACAAGTCTTATGCGTTTTAGTGGTGAAAAAATAATTTAAAAAATCGTTTTGGAAATGAGTTTATTCACAGGGTACTTTCTTTGTATACATTCGACTATACGGGCCAAGCCCGGGATTTACAGGAAATCGCGAGTTTTCGTTTGCCGGCGATTAAACCTCTTTCAGTAAGCGTCTCATCAAAAATAAAAACATTTCTGAAAACTACAAGTCTCATGCGTTGTAGTGGTGAAAAAATAATTTAAAAAATCGTTCGGGAAATGAGTTTACTCCCTGGGTACTTTCTTTGTATACTTTTGACTATACGGGCCGAGTCCGGAATTTACGGGAAGTCGCGGGTTTTCGTTTGCCGGGGATTAAACTTCTTTTATTCAGCGTCTCATCAAAAATGAAAACATTTTTAAAAACTACAAGTCTCCTGGGCTTTAGTGGTGAAATAATAATTTAAAAAATCGTTCGGGAAATGAGTTTACACCCTGGGTACTTTCTTTGAATGCTTTTGACTATACGGGCCGAGTCCGGGATTTTCGGGAAATCGCAGGTTTTCGTTTGCCGGCGATTAAACTTCTTTTATTCAGCGTCTCATCAAAAATGAAAAATATTTTGAAAACTACAAGTCTCATGCGTTTTAGTGGTGAAAAAATAATTTAAAAAATCGTTCGGGAAATGAGTTTACTCCCTGGGTACTTTCTTTGTATACTTTTGATTATACGGGCCGGGTCCCGGGTTTACGGGAAATGGCGGGTTTTCGTTTGCAGGCGATTAAACTTCTTTTATTCAGCGTCTCATCAAAAATGAAAACATTTTTGAAAACTACAAGTCTCATGTGTTTTAGTGGTGAACAGATAATTTAAAAAATCGTTTTGGAAATGAGTTTATTCACAGGGTACTTTCTTTGTATACATTTGACTATACGGGCCAAGCCCGGGATTTACGGGAAATCGCGGGTTTTTCTTTGCCGGCGATTAAACCACTTTCATTAAGCGTCTCATCAAAAATGAAAACATTTCTAAAAACTACAAGTCTCATGCGTTTTAGTGGTGAAAAAATAATTTAAAAATTAGTTCGCGAAATGACTTTACTCCCTGGGTACTTTCTTTGTATACTTTTGACTATACGGGCCGAGTTCGGGATTTACGGGAAATCGCGGGTTTTCGTTTGCCGGCGATTAAACTTCTTTTATTCAGCGTCTCATCAAAAATGAAAACATTTTTAAAAACTACAAGTGTCATGGGCTTTAGTGGTGAAATAATAATTTAAAAAATAGTTCGCGAAATGACTTTACTCCCTGGGTACTTTCTTTGTATACTTTTGACTATACGGGCCGAGTTCGGGATTTACGGGAAATCGCGGGTTTTCGTTTGCCGGCGATTAAACTTCTTTTATTCAGCGTCTCATCAAAAATGAAAACATTTTTAAAAACTACAAGTCTCATGGGCTTTAGTGGTGAAATAATAATTTAAAAAATCGTTTGGGAAATGAGTTTAATCCCTGGGTACTTTCTTTTAAACTTTTGACTATACGGACGGAGTTCGGGATTTACGGGAAATCGCAGGTTTTCGTTTGCCGGCGATTAAACTTCTTTTATTCAGCGTCTCATCAAAAATGAAAACATTTTTAAAAACTACAAGTCTCATGGGCTTTAGTGGTGAAATAATAATTTAAAAAATCGTTTGGGAAATGAGTTTACTCCCTGGGTACTTTCTTTGTATACTTTTGACTATACGGGCCAAGCCCGGGATTAACGGGAAATCGCGGGTTTTCGTTTTTCGGCGATTAAACTTCTTTTATTCAGCGTCTCATCAAAAATGTAACATTTTTGAAAACTACAAGTCTTATGCGTTTTAGTGGTGAAAAAATAATTTAAAAAATCGTTTGGGAAATGAGTTTACTCCCTGGGTACTTTCTTTGTATACTTTTGACTATACGGACCGAGTTCGGGATTTACGGGAAATCGCAGGTTTCGTTTGCCGGCGATTAAACTTCTTTTAATCAGCGTCTCATCAAAAATGAAAACATTTTTAAAAACTACAAGTCTCATGGGCTTTAGTGGTGAAATAATAATTTAAAAAATCGTTTGGGAAATGAGTTTACTCCCTGGGTACTTTCTTTGTATACTTTTGACTATACGGACCGAGTTCGGGATTTACGGGAAATCGCAGGTTTTCGTTTGCCGGCGATTAAACTTCTTTTATTCATCGTCTCATCAAAAATGAAAACATTTTTGAAAACTACAAGCCTCAGGCGTTTTAGTGGTGAAAAAATAAATTAAAAAATCGTTCGGGAAATGAGTTTACTCCCTGGGTACTTTCTTTGTATACTTTTGACTATACGGGCCAAGCCCGGGATTTACGGGAAATCGCGGGTTCTCGTTTTCCGGCGATTAAACTTCTTTTATTCAGCGTCTCATCAAAAATGAAGACAATTTTGAAAACTACAAGTCTTATGCGTTTTAGTAATGAAAAAATAATTTAAAAAATCGTTCTGGAAATGAGTTTACTCACAGGGTACTTTCTTTGTATACATTCGACTATACAGGCCAAGCCCGGATTTACGGGAAATCGCGGGTTTTCGTTTGCCGGCGATTAAACCTCTTTTAGTAAGCGTCTCATCAGAAATAAAAACATTTTTGAAAACTACAAGTCTCATGCGTTTTAGTGGTGAAAAAAAAATTTAAAAAATCGTTCGGGAAATGAGTTTACTCCCTGGGTACTTTCTTTGTATACTTTTGACTATACGGGCCAAGCCCGGGATTTACGGGAAATCGCGGTTTTTCGTTTGCCGGCGATGAAACTTCTTTTATGCAGCGTCTCATCAAAAATTAAAACATTTTTAAAAACTACAAGTATTATGCGTTTTAGTGGTGAAAAAATAATTTAAAAAATCGTTCTGGAAATGAGTTTACTCACAGGGTACTTTCTTTGTATATATTCGACTATACGGGCCAAGCCCGGGATTTACGGGAAATCGCGGGTTTTCGTTTGCCGGCGATTAAACATCTTTTATTCAGCGTCTCATCAAAAATGAAAACATTTTTGAAAACTACAAGTCTCATGCGTTTTAGTGGTGAAAAAATAATTTAAAAAATCGTTCCGGAAATGAGTTTACTCCCTGGGTACTTTCTTTGTATGCTTTTGACTATACGGGCCGAGTCCGGGATTTTCGGGAAATCGCAGGTTTTCGTTTGCCGGCGATTAAACTTCTTTTATTCAGCGTCTCATCAAAAATGAAAAATATTTTGAAAACTACAAGTCTCATGCGTTGTAGTGGTGAAAAAATAATTTAAAAAATAGTTCGCAAAATGACTTTACTCCCTGGGTACTTTCTTGGTATACTTTTTACTATACGGGTTGAGTTCGGGATTTACGGGAAATCGCGGGTTTTCGTTTGCCGGCGATTAAACTTCTTTTATTCAGCGTCTCATCAAAAATGAAAACATTTTTAAAAACTACAAGTCTCATGGGCTTTAGTGGTGAAATTATAATTTAAAAAATCGTTTGGGAAATGAGTTTACACCCTGGGTACTTTCTTTGTATACTTTTGACTATACGGACCGAGTTTGGGATTTACGGGAAATCGCAGGTTTTCGTTTGCCGGGGATTAAACTTCTTTTATTCAGCGTCTCATCAAAAATGAAAACATTTTTAAGAACTACAAGTCTCATGGGCTATAGTGGTGAAATAATAATTTAAAAAATCGTTTGGGAAATGAGTTTACTCCCTGGGTACTTTCTTTGTATACTTTTGACTATACGGGCCAAGCCCGGGATTTACGGGAAATCGCGGGTTTTCGTTTTTCGGCGATTAAACTTATTTTATTCAGCGTCTCATCAAAAATGAAACATTTTTGAAAACTACAAGTCTTATGCGTTTTAGTGGTGAAAAAATAATTTAAAAAATCGTTTTGGAAATGAGTTTATTCACAGGGTACTTTCTTTGTATACATTCGACTATACGGGCCAAGCCCGGGATTTACAGGAAATCGCGAGCTTTCGTTTGCCGGCGATTAAACCTCTTTCAGTAAGCGTCTCATCAAAAATAAAAACATTTCTGAAAACTACAAGTCTCATGCGTTGTAGTGGTGAAAAAATAATTTAAAAAATCGTTCGGGAAATGAGTTTACTCCCTGGGTACTTTCTTTGTATACTTTTGACTATACGGGCCGAGTCCGGAATTTACGGGAAGTCGCGGGTTTTCGTTTGCCGGGGATTAAACTTCTTTTATTCAGCGTCTCATCAAAAATGAAAACATTTTTAAAAACTACAAGTCTCCTGGGCTTTAGTGGTGAAATAATAATTTAAAAAATCGTTCGGGAAATGAGTTTACACCCTGGGTACTTTCTTTGAATGCTTTTGACTATACGGGCCGAGTCCGGGATTTTCGGGAAATCGCAGGTTTTCGTTTGCCGGCGATTAAACTTCTTTTATTCAGCGTCTCATCAAAAATGAAAAATATTTTGAAAACTACAAGTCTCATGCGTTTTAGTGGTGAAAAAATAATTTAAAATATCGTTCGGGAAATGAGTTTACTCCCTGGGTACTTTCTTTGTATACTTTTGATTATACGGGCCGGGTCCCGGGTTTACGGGAAATGGCGGGTTTTCGTTTGCAGGCGATTAAACTTCTTTTATTCAGCGTCTCATCAAAAATGAAAACATTTTTGAAAACTACAAGTCTCATGTGTTTTAGTGGTGAAAAGATAATTTAAAAAATCGTTTTGGAAATGAGTTTATTCACAGGGTACTTTCTTTGTATACATTTGACTATACGGGCCAAGCCCGGGATTTACGGGAAATCGCGGGTTTTTCTTTGCCGGCGATTAAACCACTTTCATTAAGCGTCTCATCAAAAATGAAAACATTTCTAAAAACTACAAGTCTCATGCGTTTTAGTGGTGAAAAAATAATTTAAAAAATAGTTCGCGAAATGACTTTACTCCCTGGGTACTTTCTTTGTATACTTTTGACTATACGGGCCGAGTTCGGGATTTACGGGAAATCGCGGGTTTTCGTTTGCCGGCGATTAAACTTCTTTTATTCAGCATCTCATCAAAAATGAAAACATTTTTAAAAACTACAAGTCTCATGGGCTTTAGTGGTGAAATAATAATTTAAAAAATCGTTTGGGAAATGAGTTTACTCCCTGGGTACTTTCTTTGTATACATTCGACTATACGGGCCAAGCCCGGGATTTACGGGAAATCGCAGGTTTTTCTTTGCGGCGATTAAACCACTTTCATTAAGCGTCTCATCAAAAATGAAAACATTTCTAAAAACTACAAGTCTCATGCGTTTTAGTGGTGAAAAAATAATTTAAAAAATAGTTCGCGAAATGACTTTACTCCCTGGGTACTTTCTTTGTATACTTTTGACTATACGGGCCGAGTTCGGGATTTACGGGAAATCGCGGGTTTTCGTTTGCCGGCGATTAAACTTCTTTTATTCAGCGTCTCATCAAAAATGAAAACATTTTTAAAAACTACAAGTCTCATGGGCTTTAGTGGTGAAATAATAATTTAAAAAATCGTTTGGGAAATGAGTTTAATCCCTGGGTACTTTCTTTTAAACTTTTGACTATACGGACCGAGTTCGGGATTTACGGGAAATCGCAGGTTTTCGTTTGCCGGCGATTAAACTTCTTTTATTCAGCGTCTCATCAAAAATGAAAACATTTTTAAAAACTACAAGTCTCATGGGCTTTAGTGGTGAAATAATAATTTAAAAAATCGTTTGGGAAATGAGTTTACTCCCTGGGTACTTTCTTTGTATACTTTTGACTATACGGGCCAAGCCCGGGATTAACGGGAAATCGCGGGTTTTCGTTTTTCGGCGATTAAACTTCTTTTACTCAGCGTCTCATCAAAAATGAAACATTTTTGAAAACTACAAGTCTTATGCGTTTTAGTGGTGAAAAAATAATTTAAAAAATCGTTTGGGAAATGAGTTTACTCCCTGGGTACTTTCTTTGTATACTTTTGACTATACGGACCGAGTTCGGGATTTACGGGAAATCGCAGGTTTTCGTTTGCCGGCGATTAAACTTCTTTTAATCAGCGTCTCATCAAAAATGAAAACATTTTTAAAAACTACAAGTCTCATGGGCTTTAGTGGTGAAATAATAATTTAAAAAATCGTTTGGGAAATGAGTTTACTCCCTGGGTACTTTCTTTGTATACTTTTGACTATACGGACCGAGTTCGGGATTTACGGGAAATCGCAGGTTTTCGTTTGCCGGCGATTAAACTTCTTTTATTCATCGTCTCATCAAAAATGAAAACATTTTTGAAAACTACAAGCCTCAGGCGTTTTAGTGGTGAAAAAATAATTTAAAAAATCGTTTGGGAAATGAGTTTACTCCCTGGGTACTTTCTTTGTATACTTTTGACTATACGGGCCGAGTTCGGGATTTACGGGAAATCGCGGGTTTTCGTTTGCCGGCGATTAAACTTCTTTTATTCAGCGTCTCATCAAAAATGAAAACATTTTTAAAAACTACAAGTCTCATGGGCTTTAGTGGTGAAATAATAATTTAAAAAATCGTTTGGGAAATGAGTTTAATCCCTGGGTACTTTCTTTTAAACTTTTGACTATACGGACCGAGTTCGGGATTTACGGGAAATCGCAGGTTTTCGTTTGCCGGCGATTAAACTTCTTTTATTCAGCGTCTCATCAAAAATGAAAACATTTTTAAAAACTACAAGTCTCATGGGCTTTAGTGGTGAAATAATAATTTAAAAAATCGTTTGGGAAATGAGTTTACTCCCTGGGTACTTTCTTTGTATACTTTTGACTATACGGGCCAAGCCCGGGATTAACGGGAAATCGCGGGTTTTCGTTTTTCGGCGATTAAACTTCTTTTACTCAGCGTCTCATCAAAAATGAAACATTTTTGAAAACTACAAGTCTTATGCGTTTTAGTGGTGAAAAAATAATTTAAAAAATCGTTTGGGAAATGAGTTTACTCCCTGGGTACTTTCTTTGTATACTTTTGACTATACGGACCGAGTTCGGGATTTACGGGAAATCGCAGGTTTTCGTTTGCCGGCGATTAAACTTCTTTTAATCAGCGTCTCATCAAAAATGAAAACATTTTTAAAAACTACAAGTCTCATGGGCTTTAGTGGTGAAATAATAATTTAAAAAATCGTTTGGGAAATGAGTTTACTCCCTGGGTACTTTCTTTGTATACTTTTGACTATACGGACCGAGTTCGGGATTTACGGGAAATCGCAGGTTTTCGTTTGCCGGCGATTAAACTTCTTTTATTCATCGTCTCATCAAAAATGAAAACATTTTTGAAAACTACAAGCCTCAGGCGTTTTAGTGGTGAAAAAATAATTTAAAAAATCGTTTGGGAAATGAGTTTACTCCCTGGGTACTTTCTTTGTATACTTTTGACTATACGGACCGAGTTCGGGATTTACGGGAAATCGCAGGTTTTCGTTTGCCGGCGATTAAACTTCTTTTAATCAGCGTCTCATCAAAAATGAAAACATTTTTAAAAACTACAAGTCTCATGGGCTTTAGTGGTGAAATAATAATTTAAAAAATCGTTTGGGAAATGAGTTTACTCCCTGGGTACTTTCTTTGTATACTTTTGACTATACGGACCGAGTTCGGGATTTACGGGAAATCGCAGGTTTTCGTTTGCCGGCGATTAAACTTCTTTTATTCATCGTCTCATCAAAAATGAAAACATTTTTGAAAACTACAAGCCTCAGGCGTTTTAGTGGTGAAAAAATAAATTAAAAAATCGTTCTGGAAATGAGTTTACTCACAGGGTACTTTCTTTGTATACATTCGACTATACAGGCCAAGCCCGGATTTACGGGAAATCGCGGGTTTTCGTTTGCCGGCGATTAAACCTCTTTTAGTAAGCGTCTCATCAGAAATAAAAACATTTTTGAAAACTACAAGTCTCATGCGTTTTAGTGGTGAAAAAAAAACTTAAAAAATCGTTCGGGAAATGAGTTTACTCCCTGGGTACTTTCTTTGTATACTTTTGACTATACGGGCCAAGCCCGGGATTTACGGGAAATCGCGGTTTTTCGTTTGCCGGCGATGAAACTTCTTTTATGCAGCGTCTCATCAAAAATTAAAACATTTTTAAAAACTACAAGTATTATGCGTTTTAGTGGTAAAAAAATAATTTAAAAAATCGTTTGGGAAATGAGTTTACTCCCTGGGTACTTTCTTTGTATACTTTTGACTATACGGACCGAGTTCGGGATTTACGGGAAATCGCAGGTTTTCGTTTGCCGGCGATTAAACTTCTTTTAATCAGCGTCTCATCAAAAATGAAAACATTTTTAAAAACTACAAGTCTCATGGGCTTTAGTGGTGAAATAATAATTTAAAAAATCGTTTGGGAAATGAGTTTACTCCCTGGGTACTTTCTTTGTATGCTTTTGACTATACGGGCCGAGTCCGGGATTTTCGGGAAATCGCAGGTTTTCGTTTGCCGGCGATTAAACTTCTTTTATTCAGCGTCTCATCAAAAATGAAAAATATTTTGAAAACTACAAGTCTCATGCGTTGTAGTGGTGAAAAAATAATTTAAAAAATAGTTCGCAAAATGACTTTACTCCCTGGGTACTTTCTTTGTATACTTTTTACTATACGGGCCGAGTTCGGGATTTACGGGAAATCGCGGGTTTTCGTTTGCCGGCGATTAAACTTCTTTTATTCAGCGTCTCATCAAAAATGAAAACATTTTTAAAAACTACAAGTCTCATGGGCTTTAGTGGTGAAATTATAATTTAAAAAATCGTTTGGGAAATGAGTTTACACCCTGGGTACTTTCTTTGTATACTTTTGACTATACGGACCGAGTTTGGGATTTACGGGAAATCGCAGGTTTTCGTTTGCCGGCGATTAAACTTCTTTTATTCAGCGTCTCATCAAAAATGAAAACATTTTTAAGAACTACAAGTCTCATGGGCTATAGTGGTGAAATAATAATTTAAAAAATCGTTTGGGAAATGAGTTTACTCCCTGGGTACTTTCTTTGTATACTTTTGACTATACGGGCCAAGCCCGGGATTTACGGGAAATCGCGGGTTTTCGTTTTTCGGCGATTAAACTTATTTTATTCAGCGTCTCATCAAAAATGAAACATTTTTGAAAACTACAAGTCTTATGCGTTTTAGTGGTGAAAAAATAATTTAAAAAATCGTTTTGGAAATGAGTTTATTCACAGGGTACTTTCTTTGTATACATTCGACTATACGGGCCAAGCCCGGGATTTACAGGAAATCGCGAGTTTTCGTTTGCCGGCGATTAAACCTCTTTCAGTAAGCGTCTCATCAAAAATAAAAACATTTCTGAAAACTACAAGTCTCATGCGTTGTAGTGGTGAAAAAATAATTTAAAAAATCGTTCGGGAAATGAGTTTACTCCCTGGGTACTTTCTTTGTATACTTTTGACTATACGGGCCGAGTCCGGGATTTTCGGGAAATCGCAGGTTTTCGTTTGCCGGCGATTAAACTTCTTTTATTCAGCGTCTCATCAAAAATGAAAAATATTTTAAAAACTACAAGTCTCATGCGTTGTAGTGGTGAAAAAATAATTTAAAAAATAGTTCGCAAAATGACTTTACTCCCTGGGTACTTTCTTTGTATACTTTTTACTATACGGGCCGAGTTCGGGATTTACGGGAAATCGCGGGTTTTCGTTTGCCGGCGATTAAACTTCTTTTATTCAGCGTCTCATCAAAAATGAAAACATTTTTAAAAACTACAAGTCTCATGCGTTGTAGTGGTGAAAAAATAATTTAAAAAATAGTTCGCAAAATGACTTTACTCCCTGGGTACTTTCTTTGTATACTTTTTACTATACGGGCCGAGTTCGGGATTTACGGGAAATCGCGGGTTTTCGTTTGCCGGCGATTAAACTTCTTTTATTCAGCGTCTCATCAAAAATGAAAACATTTTTAAAAACTACAAGTCTCATGGGCTTTAGTGGTGAAATTATAATTTAAAAAATCGTTTGGAAAATGAGTTTACACCCTGGGTACTTTCTTTGTATACTTTTGACTATACAGACCGAGTTTGGGATTTACGGGAAATCGCAGGTTTTCGTTTGCCGGCGATTAAACTTCTTTTATTCAGCGTCTCATCAAAAATGAAAACATTTTTAAGAACTACAAGTCTCATGGGCTATAGTGGTGAAATAATAATTTAAAAAATCGTTTGGGAAATGAGTTTACTCCCTGGGTACTTTCTTTGTATACTTTTGACTATACGGGCCGAGTTCGGGATTTACGAGAAATCGCGGGTTTTCGTTTGCCGGCGATTAAACTTCTTTTATTCAGCGTCTCATCAAAAATGAAAACATTTCTAAAAACTACAAGTCTCATGCGTTTTAGTGGTAAAAAAAAAAATAATTTAAAAAATAGTTCGCGAAATGACTTTACTCCCTGGGTACTTTCTTTGTATACTTTTGACTATACGGGCCGAGTTCGGGATTTACGGGAAATCGCGGGTTTTCGTTTGCCGGCGATTAAACTTCTTTTATTCAGCGTCTCATCAAAAATGAAAACATTTTTAAAAACTACAAGTCTCATGGGCTTTAGTGGTGAAATAATAATTTAAAAAATCGTTTGGGAAATGAGTTTAATCCCTGGGTACTTTCTTTTAAACTTTTGACTATACGGACCGAGTTCGGGATTTACGGGAAATCGCAGGTTTTCGTTTGCCGGCGATTAAACTTCTTTTATTCAGCGTCTCATCAAAAATGAAAACATTTTTAAAAACTACAAGTCTCATGGGCTTTAGTGGTGAAATAATAATTTAAAAAATCGTTTGGGAAATGAGTTTACTCCCTGGGTACTTTCTTTGTATACTTTTGACTATACGGGCCAAGCCCGGGATTAACGGGAAATCGCGGGTTTTCGTTTTTCGGCGATTAAACTTCTTTTACTCAGCGTCTCATCAAAAATGAAACATTTTTGAAAACTACAAGTCTTATGCGTTTTAGTGGTGAAAAAATAATTTAAAAAATCGTTTGGGAAATGAGTTTACTCCCTGGGTACTTTCTTTGTATACTTTTGACTATACGGACCGAGTTCGGGATTTACGGGAAATCGCAGGTTTTCGTTTGCCGGCGATTAAACTTCTTTTAATCAGCGTCTCATCAAAAATGAAAACATTTTTAAAAACTACAAGTCTCATGGGCTTTAGTGGTGAAATAATAATTTAAAAAATCGTTTGGGAAATGAGTTTACTCCCTGGGTACTTTCTTTGTATACTTTTGACTATACGGACCGAGTTCGGGATTTACGGGAAATCGCAGGTTTTCGTTTGCCGGCGATTAAACTTCTTTTATTCATCGTCTCATCAAAAATGAAAACATTTTTGAAAACTACAAGCCTCAGGCGTTTTAGTGGTGAAAAAATAAATTAAAAAATCGTTCGGGAAATGAGTTTACTCCCTGGGTACTTTCTTTGTATACTTTTGACTATACGGGCCAAGCCCGGGATTTACGGGAAATCGCGGGTTCTCGTTTTCCGGCGATTAAACTTCTTTTATTCAGCGTCTCATCAAAAATGAAGACAATTTTGAAAACTACAAGTCTTATGCGTTTTAGTAATGAAAAAATAATTTAAAAATTCGTTCTGGAAATGAGTTTACTCACAGGGTACTTTCTTTGTATACATTCGACTATACAGGCCAAGCCCGGATTTACGGGAAATCGCGGGTTTTCGTTTGCCGGCGATTAAACCTCTTTTAGTAAGCGTCTCATCAGAAATAAAAACATTTTTGAAAACTACAAGTCTCATGCGTTTTAGTGGTGAAAAAAAAACTTAAAAAATCGTTCGGGAAATGAGTTTACTCCCTGGGTACTTTCTTTGTATACTTTTGACTATACGGGCCAAGCCCGGGATTTACGGGAAATCGCGGTTTTTCGTTTGCCGGCGATGAAACTTCTTTTATGCAGCGTCTCATCAAAAATTAAAACATTTTTAAAAACTACAAGTATTATGCGTTTTAGTGGTGAAAAAATAATTTAAAAAATCGTTCTGGAAATGAGTTTACTCACAGGGTACTTTCTTTGTATATATTCGACTATACGGGCCAAGCCCGGGATTTACGGGAAATCGCGGGTTTTCGTTTGCCGGCGATTAAACATCTTTTATTCAGCGTCTCATCAAAAATGAAACATTTTTGAAAACTACAAGTCTTATGCGTTTTAGTGGTGAAAAAATAATTTAAAAAATCGTTTTGGAAATGAGTTTATTCACAGGGTACTTTCTTTGTATACATTCGACTATACGGGCCAAGCCCGGGATTTACAGGAAATCGCGAGTTTTCGTTTGCCGGAGATTAAACCTCTTTCAGTAAGCGTCTCATCAAAAATAAAAACATTTCTGAAAACTACAAGTCTCATGCGTTGTAGTGGTGAAAAAATAATTTAAAAAATCGTTCGGGAAATGAGTTTACTCCCTGGGTACTTTCTTTGTATACTTTTGACTATACGGGCCGAGTCCGGAATTTACGGGAAGTCGCGGGTTTTCGTTTGCCGGGGATTAAACTTCTTTTATTCAGCGTCTCATCAAAAATGAAAACATTTTTAAAAACTACAAGTCTCCTGGGCTTTAGTGGTGAAATAATAATTTAAAAAATCGTTCGGGAAATGAGTTTACACCCTGGGTACTTTCTTTGAATGCTTTTGACTATACGGGCCGAGTCCGGGATTTTCGGGAAATCGCAGGTTTTCGTTTGCCGGCGATTAAACTTCTTTTATTCAGCGTCTCATCAAAAATGAAAAATATTTTGAAAACTACAAGTCTCATGCGTTTTAGTGGTGAAAAAATAATTTAAAAAATCGTTCGGGAAATGAGTTTACTCCCTGGGTACTTTCTTTGTATACTTTTGATTATACGGGCCGGGTCCCGGGTTTACGGGAAATGGCGGGTTTTCGTTTGCAGGCGATTAAACTTCTTTTATTCAGCGTCTCATCAAAAATGAAAACATTTTTGAAAACTACAAGTCTCATGTGTTTTAGTGGTGAAAAGATAATTTAAAAAATCGTTTTGGAAATGAGTTTATTCACAGGGTACTTTCTTTGTATACATTTGACTATACGGGCCAAGCCCGGGATTTACGGGAAATCGCGGGTTTTTCTTTGCCGGCGATTAAACCACTGTCATTAAGCGTCTCATCAAAAATGAAAACATTTCTAAAAACTACAAGTCTCATGCGTTTTAGTGGTGAAAAAATAATTTAAAAAATAGTTCGCGAAATGACTTTACTCCCTGGGTACTTTCTTTGTATACTTTTGACTATACGGGCCGAGTTCGGGATTTACGGGAAATCGCGGGTTTTCGTTTGCCGGCGATTAAACTTCTTTTATTCAGCGTCTCATCAAAAATGAAAACATTTTTAAAAACTACAAGTCTCATGGGCTTTAGTGGTGAAATAATAATTTAAAAAATCGTTTGGGAAATGAGTTTACTCCCTGGGTACTTTCTTTGTATACATTCGACTATACGGGCCAAGCCCGGGATTTACGGGAAATCGCAGGTTTTTCTTTGCGGCGATTAAACCACTTTCATTAAGCGTCTCATCAAAAATGAAAACATTTCTAAAAACTACAAGTCTCATGCGTTTTAGCGGTGAAAAAATAATTTAAAAAATAGTTCGCGAAATGACTTTACTCCCTGGGTACTTTCTTTGTATACTTTTGACTATACGGGCCGAGTTCGGGATTTACGGGAAATCGCGGGTTTTCGTTTGCCGGCGATTAAACTTCTTTTATTCAGCGTCTCATCAAAAATGAAAACATTTTTAAAAACTACAAGTCTCATGGGCTTTAGTGGTGAAATAATAATTTAAAAAATCGTTTGGGAAATGAGTTTAATCCCTGGGTACTTTCTTTTAAACTTTTGACTATACGGACCGAGTTCGGGATTTACGGGAAATCGCAGGTTTTCGTTTGCCGGCGATTAAACTTCTTTTATTCAGCGTCTCATCAAAAATGAAAACATTTTTAAAAACTACAAGTCTCATGGGCTTTAGTGGTGAAATAATAATTTAAAAAATCGTTTGGGAAATGAGTTTACTCCCTGGGTACTTTCTTTGTATACTTTTGACTATACGGGCCAAGCCCGCGATTAACGGGAAATCGCGGGTTTTCGTTTTTCGGCGATTAAACTTCTTTTATTCAGCGTCTCATCAAAAATGAAACATTTTTGAAAACTACAAGTCTTATGCGTTTTAGTGGTGAAAAAATAATTTAAAAAATCGTTTGGGAAATGAGTTTACTCCCTGGGTACTTTCTTTGTATACTTTTGACTATACGGACCGAGTTCGGGATTTACGGGAAATCGCAGGTTTTCGTTTGCCGGCGATTAAACTTCTTTTAATCAGCGTCTCATCAAAAATGAAAACATTTTTAAAAACTACAAGTCTCATGGGCTTTAGTGGTGAAATAATAATTTAAAAAATCGTTTGGGAAATGAGTTTACTCCCTGGGTACTTTCTTTGTATACTTTTGACTATACGGACCGAGTTCGGGATTTACGGGAAATCGCAGGTTTTCGTTTGCCGGCGATTAAACTTCTTTTATTCATCGTCTCATCAAAAATGAAAACATTTTTGAAAACTACAAGCCTCAGGCGTTTTAGTGGTGAAAAAATAAATTAAAAAATCGTTCGGGAAATGAGTTTACTCCCTGGGTACTTTCTTTGTATACTTTTGACTATACGGGCCAAGCCCGGGATTTACGGGAAATCGCGGGTTCTCGTTTTCCGGCAATTAAACTTCTTTTATTCAGCGTCTCATCAAAAATGAAGACAATTTTGAAAACTACAAGTCTTATGCGTTTTAGTAATGAAAAAATAATTTAAAAAATCGTTCTGGAAATGAGTTTACTCACAGGGTACTTTCTTTGTATACATTCGACTATACAGGCCAAGCCCGGATTTACGGGAAATCGCGGGTTTTCGTTTGCCGGCGATTAAACCTCTTTTAGTAAGCGTCTCATCAGAAATAAAAACATTTTTGAAAACTACAAGTCTCATGCGTTTTAGTGGTGAAAAAAAAACTTAAAAAATCGTTCGGGAAATGAGTTTACTCCCTGGGTACTTTCTTTGTATACTTTTGACTATACGGGCCAAGCCCGGGATTTACGGGAAATCGCGGTTTTTCGTTTGCCGGCGATGAAACTTCTTTTATGCAGCGTCTCATCAAAAATTAAAACATTTTTAAAAACTACAAGTATTATGCGTTTTAGTGGTGAAAAAATAATTTAAAAAATCGTTCTGGAAATGAGTTTACTCACAGGGTACTTTCTTTGTATATATTCGACTATACGGGCCAAGCCCGGGATTTACGGGAAATCGCGGGTTTTCGTTTGCCGGCGATTAAACATCTTTTATTCAGCGTCTCATCAAAAATGAAAACATTTTTGAAAACTACAAGTCTCATGCGTTTTAGTGGTGAAAAAATAATTTAAAAAATCGTTCCGGAAATGAGTTTACTCCCTGGGTACTTTCTTTGTATGCTTTTGACTATACGGGCCGAGTCCGGGATTTTCGGGAAATCGCAGGTTTTCGTTTGCCGGCGATTAAACTTCTTTTATTCAGCGTCTCATCAAAAATGAAAAATATTTTGAAAACTACAAGTCTCATGCGTTGTAGTGGTGAAAAAATAATTTAAAAAATCGTTCGGGAAATGAGTTTACTCCCTGGGTACTTTCTTTGTATACTTTTGACTATACGGGCCGAGTCCGGGATTTACGGGAAGTCGCGGGTTTTCGTTTGCCGGCGATTAAACTTCTTTTATTCAGCGTCTCATCAAAAATGAAAACATTTTTAAAAACTACAAGTCTCCTGGGCTTTAGTGGTGAAATAATAATTTAAAAAATCGTTCGGGAAATGAGTTTACACCCTGGGTACTTTCTTTGTATGCTTTTGACTTTACGGGCCGAGTCCGGGATTTTCGGGAAATCGCAGGTTTTTGTTTGCCGGCGATTAAACTTCTTTTATTCAGCGTCTCATCAAAAATGAAAAATATTTTGAAAACTACAAGTCTCATGCGTTTTAGTGGTGAAAAAATAATTTAAAAAATCGTTCGGGAAAGGAGTTTACTCCCTGGGTACTTTCTTTGTATACTTTTGATTATACGGGCCGGGTCCCGGGTTTACGGGAAATGGCGGGTTTTCGTTTCCTGGCGATTAAACTTCTTTTATTCAGCGTCTCATCAAAAATGAAACATTTTTGAAAACTACAAGTCTTATGCGTTTTAGTGGTGAAAAAATAATTTAAAAAATCGTTCGGGAAATGAGTTTACACCCTGGGTACTTTCTTTGTATACTTTTGACTATACGGGCCGAGTCCGGGATTTACGGGAAGTCGCGGGTTTTCGTTTGCCGGCGATTAAACTTCTTTTATTCAGCGTCTCATCAAAAATGAAAACATTTTTAAAAACTACAAGTCTCCTGGGCTTTAGTGGTGAAATAATAATTTAAAAAATCATTCGGGAAATGAGTTTACACCCTGGGTACTTTCTTTGTATGCTTTTGACTATACGGGCCGAGTCCGGGATTTTCGGGAAATCGCAGGTTTTCGTTTGCCGGCGATTAAACTTCTTTTATTCAGCGTCTCATCAAAAATGAAAAATATTTTGAAAACTGCAAGTCTCATGCGTTTTAGTGGTGAAAAAATAATTTAAAAAATCGTTCGTGAAATGAGTTTACTCCCTGGGTACTTTCTTTGTATAACTTTTGATTATACGGGCCGGGTCCCGAGTTTACAGGAAATGGCGGGTTTTCGTTTGCCGGCGATTAAACTTCTTTTATTCAGCGTCTCATCAAAAATGAAAACATTTTTGAAAACTACAAGTCTCATGCGTTTTAGTGGTGAAAAGATAATTTAAAAAATCGTTTTGGAAATGAGTTTATTCACAGGGTACTTTCTTTGTATACATTCGACTATACGGGCCAAGCCCGGGATTTACGGGAAATCGCGGGTTTTTCTTTGCCGGCGATTAAACCACTTTCATTAAGCGTCTCATCAAAAATGAAAATATTTCTAAAAACTACAAGTCTCATGCGTTTTAGTGGTGAAAAAATAATTTAAAAAATAGTTCGCAAAAAAACTTTACTCTCTGGGTACTTTCTTTGTATACTTTTGACTATACGGGCCGAGTTCGGGATTTACGGGAAATCGCGGGTTTTGGTTTGCCGGCGATTAAACTTCTTTTATTCAGCGTCTCATCAAAAATGAAAACATTTTTAAAAACTACAAGTCTCATGGGCTTTAGTGGTGAAATTATAATTTAAAAAATCGTTTGGGAAATGAGTTTACTCCCTGGGTACTTTCTTTGTATACTTTTGACTATACGGACCGAGTTCGGGATTTACGGGAAATCGCAGGTTTTCGTTTGCCGGCGATTAAACTTCTTTTATTCAGCGTCTCATCAAAAATGAAAACATTTTTAAAAACTACAAGTCTCATGGGCTTTAGTGGTGAAATAATAATTTAAAAAATCGTTTGGGAAATGAGTTTACTCCCTGGGTACTTTCTTTGTATACTTTTGACTATACGGGCCAAGCCCGCGATTAACGGGAAATCGCGGGTTTTCGTTTTTCGGCGATTAAACTTCTTTTATTCAGCGTCTCATCAAAAATGAAACATTTTTGAAAACTACAAGTCTTATGCGTTTTAGTGGTGAAAAAATAATTTAAAAAATCGTTTGGGAAATGAGTTTACTCCCTGGGTACTTTCTTTGTATACTTTTGACTATACGGACCGAGTTCGGGATTTACGGGAAATCGCAGGTTTTCGTTTGCCGGCGATTAAACTTCTTTTAATCAGCGTCTCATCAAAAATGAAAACATTTTTAAAAACTACAAGTCTCATGGGCTTTAGTGGTGAAATAATAATTTAAAAAATCGTTTGGGAAATGAGTTTACTCCCTGGGTACTTTCTTTGTATACTTTTGACTATACGGACCGAGTTCGGGATTTACGGGAAATCGCAGGTTTTCGTTTGCCGGCGATTAAACTTCTTTTATTCATCGTCTCATCAAAAATGAAAACATTTTTGAAAACTACAAGCCTCAGGCGTTTTAGTGGTGAAAAAATAAATTAAAAAATCGTTCGGGAAATGAGTTTACTCCCTGGGTACTTTCTTTGTATACTTTTGACTATACGGGCCAAGCCCGGGATTTACGGGAAATCGCGGGTTCTCGTTTTCCGGCAATTAAACTTCTTTTATTCAGCGTCTCATCAAAAATGAAGACAATTTTGAAAACTACAAGTCTTATGCGTTTTAGTAATGAAAAAATAATTTAAAAAATCGTTCTGGAAATGAGTTTACTCACAGGGTACTTTCTTTGTATACATTCGACTATACAGGCCAAGCCCGGATTTACGGGAAATCGCGGGTTTTCGTTTGCCGGCGATTAAACCTCTTTTAGTAAGCGTCTCATCAGAAATAAAAACATTTTTGAAAACTACAAGTCTCATGCGTTTTAGTGGTGAAAAAAAAACTTAAAAAATCGTTCGGGAAATGAGTTTACTCCCTGGGTACTTTCTTTGTATACTTTTGACTATACGGGCCAAGCCCGGGATTTACGGGAAATCGCGGTTTTTCGTTTGCCGGCGATGAAACTTCTTTTATGCAGCGTCTCATCAAAAATTAAAACATTTTTAAAAACTACAAGTATTATGCGTTTTAGTGGTGAAAAAATAATTTAAAAAATCGTTCTGGAAATGAGTTTACTCACAGGGTACTTTCTTTGTATATATTCGACTATACGGGCCAAGCCCGGGATTTACGGGAAATCGCGGGTTTTCGTTTGCCGGCGATTAAACATCTTTTATTCAGCGTCTCATCAAAAATGAAAACATTTTTGAAAACTACAAGTCTCATGCGTTTTAGTGGTGAAAAAATAATTTAAAAAATCGTTCCGGAAATGAGTTTACTCCCTGGGTACTTTCTTTGTATGCTTTTGACTATACGGGCCGAGTCCGGGATTTTCGGGAAATCGCAGGTTTTCGTTTGCCGGCGATTAAACTTCTTTTATTCAGCGTCTCATCAAAAATGAAAAATATTTTGAAAACTACAAGTCTCATGCGTTGTAGTGGTGAAAAAATAATTTAAAAAATCGTTCGGGAAATGAGTTTACTCCCTGGGTACTTTCTTTGTATACTTTTGACTATACGGGCCGAGTCCGGGATTTACGGGAAGTCGCGGGTTTTCGTTTGCCGGCGATTAAACTTCTTTTATTCAGCGTCTCATCAAAAATGAAAACATTTTTAAAAACTACAAGTCTCCTGGGCTTTAGTGGTGAAATAATAATTTAAAAAATCGTTCGGGAAATGAGTTTACACCCTGGGTACTTTCTTTGTATGCTTTTGACTTTACGGGCCGAGTCCGGGATTTTCGGGAAATCGCAGGTTTTTGTTTGCCGGCGATTAAACTTCTTTTATTCAGCGTCTCATCAAAAATGAAAAATATTTTGAAAACTACAAGTCTCATGCGTTTTAGTGGTGAAAAAATAATTTAAAAAATCGTTCGGGAAAGGAGTTTACTCCCTGGGTACTTTCTTTGTATACTTTTGATTATACGGGCCGGGTCCCGGGTTTACGGGAAATGGCGGGTTTTCGTTTCCTGGCGATTAAACTTCTTTTATTCAGCGTCTCATCAAAAATGAAACATTTTTGAAAACTACAAGTCTTATGCGTTTTAGTGGTGAAAAAATAATTTAAAAAATCGTTCGGGAAATGAGTTTACACCCTGGGTACTTTCTTTGTATACTTTTGACTATACGGGCCGAGTCCGGGATTTACGGGAAGTCGCGGGTTTTCGTTTGCCGGCGATTAAACTTCTTTTATTCAGCGTCTCATCAAAAATGAAAACATTTTTAAAAACTACAAGTCTCCTGGGCTTTAGTGGTGAAATAATAATTTAAAAAATCATTCGGGAAATGAGTTTACACCCTGGGTACTTTCTTTGTATGCTTTTGACTATACGGGCCGAGTCCGGGATTTTCGGGAAATCGCAGGTTTTCGTTTGCCGGCGATTAAACTTCTTTTATTCAGCGTCTCATCAAAAATGAAAAATATTTTGAAAACTGCAAGTCTCATGCGTTTTAGTGGTGAAAAAATAATTTAAAAAATCGTTCGTGAAATGAGTTTACTCCCTGGGTACTTTCTTTGTATAACTTTTGATTATACGGGCCGGGTCCCGAGTTTACAGGAAATGGCGGGTTTTCGTTTGCCGGCGATTAAACTTCTTTTATTCAGCGTCTCATCAAAAATGAAAACATTTTTGAAAACTACAAGTCTCATGCGTTTTAGTGGTGAAAAGATAATTTAAAAAATCGTTTTGGAAATGAGTTTATTCACAGGGTACTTTCTTTGTATACATTCGACTATACGGGCCAAGCCCGGGATTTACGGGAAATCGCGGGTTTTTCTTTGCCGGCGATTAAACCACTTTCATTAAGCGTCTCATCAAAAATGAAAATATTTCTAAAAACTACAAGTCTCATGCGTTTTAGTGGTGAAAAAATAATTTAAAAAATAGTTCGCAAAAAAACTTTACTCTCTGGGTACTTTCTTTGTATACTTTTGACTATACGGGCCGAGTTCGGGATTTACGGGAAATCGCGGGTTTTGGTTTGCCGGCGATTAAACTTCTTTTATTCAGCGTCTCATCAAAAATGAAAACATTTTTAAAAACTACAAGTCTCATGGGCTTTAGTGGTGAAATTATAATTTAAAAAATCGTTTGGGAAATGAGTTTACTCCCTGGGTACTTTCTTTGTATACTTTTGACTATACGGACCGAGTTCGGGATTTACGGGAAATCGCAGGTTTTCGTTTGCCGGCGATTAAACTTCTTTTATTCAGCGTCTCATCAAAAATGAAAACATTTTTAAAAACTACAAGTCTCATGGGCTTTAGTGGTGAAATAATAATTTAAAAAATCGTTTGGGAAATGAGTTTACTCCCTGGGTACTTTCTTTGTATACTTTTGACTATACGGGCCAAGCCCGGGATTTACGGGAAATCGCGGGTTTTCGTTTTTCGGCGATTAAACTTCTTTTATTCAGCGTCTCATCAAAAATGAAACATTTTTGAAAACTACAAGTCTTATGCGTTTTAGTGGTGAAAAAATAATTTAAAAAATCGTTTTGGAAATGAGTTTATTCACAGGGTACTTTCTTTGTATACATTCGACTATACGGGCCAAGCCCGGGATTTACGGGAAATCGCGGGTTTTCGTTTTCCGGCGATTAAACCTCTTTCAGTAAGCGTCTCATCAAAAATGAAAAATATTTTGAAAACTACAAGTCTCATGCGTTTTAGTGGTAAAAAAATAATTTAAAAAATCGTTCGGGAAATGAGTTTACTCCCTGGGTACTTTCTTTGTATACTTTTGACTATACGGACCGAGTTCGGGATTTACGGGAAATCGCAGGTTTTCGTTTGCCGGCGATTAAACTTCTTTTATTCAGCGTCTCATCAAAAATGAAAACATTTTTAAAAACTACAAGTCTCATGGGCTTTAGTGGTGAAAAAATAATTTAAAAAATAGTTCGCAAAATGACTTTACTCCCTGGGTACTTTCTTTGTATACTTTTTACTATACGGGCCTAGTTCGGGATTTACGGAAAATCGCGGGTTTTCGTTTGCCGGCGATTAAACTTCTTTTATTCAGCGTCTCATCAAAAATGAAAACATTTTTAAAAACTACAAGTGTCATGGGCTTTAGTGGTGAAATTATAATTTAAAAAATCGTTTGGGAAATGAGTTTACTCCCTGGGTACTTTCTTTGTATACTTTTGACTATACGGGCCAAGCCCGGGATTTACGGGAAATCGCGGGTTTTCGATTTTCGGCGATTAAACTTATTTTATTCAGCGTCTCATCAAAAATGAAACATTTTTGAAAACTACAAGTCTTATGCGTTTTAGTGGTAAAAAAATAATTTAAAAAATCGTTTTGGAAATGAGTTTACTCACAGGGTACTTTCTTTGTATACATTCGACTATACGGGCCAAGCCCGGGATTTACAGGAAATCGCGAGTTTTCGTTTGCCGGCGATTAAACCTCTTTCAGTAAGCGTCTCATCAAAAATAAAAACATTTCTGAAAACTACAAGTCTCATGCGTTGTAGTGGTGAAAAAATAATTTATAAAATCGTTTGCGAAATGAGTTTACTCCCTGGGTACTTTCTTCGTATACTTTTGACTATACGGGCCGAGTCCGGAATTTACGGGAAGTCGCGAGTTTTCGTTTGCCGGCGATTAAACTTCTTTTATTCAGTGTCTCATCAAAAATGAAAACATTTTTAAAAACTACAAGTCTACTGGGCTTTAGTGGTGAAATAATAATTTAAAAAATCGTTCGGGAAATGAGTTTACACCCTGGGTACTTTCTTTGAATGCTTTTGACTATACGGGCCGAGTCCGGGATTTTCGGGAAATCGCAGGTTTTCGTTTGCCGGCGATTAAACTTCTTTTATTCAGCGTCTCATCAAAAATGAAAACATTTTTAAAAACTACAAGTCTCATGGGCTTTAGTGGTGAAAAAATAATTTAAAAAATAGTTCGCAAAATGACTTTACTCCCTGGGTACTTTCTTTGTATACTTTTTACTATACGGGCCTAGTTCGGGATTTACGGAAAATCGCGGGTTTTCGTTTGCCGGCGATTAAACTTCTTTTATTCAGCGTCTCATCAAAAATGAAAACATTTTTAAAAACTACAAGTCTCATGGGCTTTAGTGGTGAAATTATAATTTAAAAAATCGTTTGGGAAATGAGTTTACTCCCTGGGTACTTTCTTTGTATACTTTTGACTATACGGGCCAAGCCCGGGATTTACGGGAAATCGCAGGTTTTCGATTTTCGGCGATTAAACTTATTTTATTCAGCGTCTCATCAAAAATGAAACATTTTTGAAAACTACAAGTCTTATGCGTTTTAGTGGTAAAAAAATAATTTAAAAAATCGTTTTGGAAATGAGTTTACTCACAGGGTACTTTCTTTGTATACATTCGACTATACGGGCCAAGCCCGGGATTTACAGGAAATCGCGAGTTTTCGTTTGCCGGCGATTAAACCTCTTTCAGTAAGCGTCTCATCAAAAATAAAAACATTTCTGAAAACTACAAGTCTCATGCGTTGTAGTGGTGAAAAAATAATTTATAAAATCGTTTGCGAAATGAGTTTACTCCCTGGGTACTTTCTTCGTATACTTTTGACTATACGGGCCGAGTCCGGAATTTACGGGAAGTCGCGAGTTTTCGTTTGCCGGCGATTAAACTTCTTTTATTCAGTGTCTCATCAAAAATGAAAACATTTTTAAAAACTACAAGTCTACTGGGCTTTAGTGGTGAAATAATAATTTAAAAAATCGTTCGGGAAATGAGTTTACACCCTGGGTACTTTCTTTGAATGCTTTTGACTATACGGGCCGAGTCCGGGATTTTCGGGAAATCGCAGGTTTTCGTTTGCCGGCGATTAAACTTCTTTTATTCAGCGTCTCATCAAAAATGAAAAATATTTTGAAAACTACAAGTCTCATGCGTTTTAGTGGTGAAAAAATAATTTAAAAAATCGTTCGGGAAATGAGTTTACTCCCTGGGTACTTTCTTTGTATACTTTTGATTATACGGGCCGGGTCCCGGGTTTACGGGAAATGGCGGGTTTTCGTTTGCAGGCGATTAAACTTCTTTTATTCAGCGTCTCATCAAAAATGAAAACATTTTTGAAAACTACAAGTCTCATGTGTTTTAGTGGTGAAAAGATAATTTAAAAAATCGTTTTGGAAATGAGTTTATTCACAGGGTACTTTCTTTGTATACATTCGACTATACGGGCCAAGCCCGGGATTTACGGGAAATCGCGGGTTTTTCTTTGCCGGCGATTAAACCACTTTAATTAAGCGTCTCATCAAAAATGAAAACATTTCTAAAAACTACAAGTCTCATGCGTTTTAGTGGTGAAAAATTAATTTAAAAAATAGTTCGCAAAATGACTTTACTCCCTGGGTACTTTCTTTGTATACTTTTGACTATACGGGCCGAGTTCGGGATTTACGGGAAATCGCGGGTTTTCGTTTGCCGGCGATTAAACTTCTTTTATTCAGCGTCTCATCAAAAATGAAAACATTTTTAAAAACTACAAGTCTCATGGGCTTTAGTGGTGAAATAATAATTTAAAAAATCGTTTGGAAAATGAGTTTACTCCCTGGGTACTTTCTTTTATACTTTTGACTATACGGACCGAGTTCGGGATTTACGGGAAATCGCAGGTTTTCGTTTGCCGGCGATTAAACTTCTTTTATTCAGCGTCTCATCAAAAATGAAAACATTTTTAAAAACTACAAGTCTCCTGGGCTTTAGTGGTGAAATAATAATTTAAAAAATCGTTCGGGAAATGAGTTTACACCCTGGTTACTTTCTTTGTATGCTTTTGACTATACGGGCCGAGTCCGGGATTTTCGGGAAATTGCAGGTTTTCGTTTGCCGGCGATTAAACTTCTTTTATTCAGCGTCTCATTAAAAATGAAAAATATTTTGAAAACTACAAGTCTCATGCGTTTTAGTGGTAAAAAAATAATTTAAAAAATCGTTCGGGAAATGAGTTTACTCCCTGGGTACTTTCTTTGTATACTTTTGATTATACGGGCCGGGTCCCGGGTTTACGGGAAATGGCGGGTTTTCGTTTGCCGGCGATTAAACTTCTTTTATTCAGCGTCTCATCAAAAATGAAAACATTTTTAAAAACTACAAGTCTCATGGGCTTTAGTGGTGAAATAATAATTTAAAAAATCGTTTGGAAAATGAGTTTACTCCCTGGGTACTTTCTTTTATACTTTTGACTATACGGACCGAGTTCGGGATTTACGGGAAATCGCAGGTTTTCGTTTGCCGGCGATTAAACTTCTTTTATTCAGCGTCTCATCAAAAATGAAAACATTTCTAAAAACTACAAGTCTCCTGGGCTTTAGTGGTGAAATAATAATTTAAAAAATCGTTCGGGAAATGAGTTTACACCCTGGGTACTTTCTTTGTATGCTTTTGACTATACGGGCCGAGTCCGGGATTTTCGGGAAATCGCAGGTTTTCGTTTGCCGGCGATTAAACTTCTTTTATTCAGCGTCTCATTAAAAATGAAAACATTTTTAAAAACTACAAGTCTCCTGGGCTTTAGTGGTGAAATAATAATTTAAAAAATCGTTCGGGAAATGAGTTTACACCCTGGGTACTTTCTTTGTATGCTTTTGACTATACGGGCCGAGTCCGGGATTTTCGGGAAATCGCAGGTTTTCGTTTGCCGGCGATTAAACTTCTTTTATTCAGCGTCTCATTAAAAATGAAAAATATTTTGAAAACTACAAGTCTCATGCGTTTTAGTGGTAAAAAAATAATTTAAAAAATCGTTCGGGAAATGAGTTTACTCCCTGGGTACTTTCTTTGTATACTTTTGATTATACGGGCCGGGTCCCGGGTTTACGGGAAATGGCGGGTTTTCGTTTGCCGGCGATTAAACTTCTTTTATTCAGCGTCTCATCAAAAATGAAAACATTTTTGAAAACTACAAGTCTCATGTGTTTTAGTGGTGAAAAGATAATTTAAAAAATCGTTTTGGAAATGAGTTTATTCACAGGGTACTTTCTTTGTATACATTCGACTATACGGGCCAAGCCCGGGATTTACGGGAAATCGCGGGTTTTTCTTTGCTGGCGATTAAACCACTTTCATTAAGCGTCTCATCAAAAATGAAACCATTTCTAAAAACTACAAGTCTCATGCGTTTTAGTGGTGAAAAAATAATTTAAAAAATAGTTCGCGAAATGACTTTACTCCCTGGGTACTTTCTTTGTATACTTTTGACTATACGGGCCGAGTTCGGGATTTACGGGAAATCGCGGGTTTTCGTTTGCCGGCGATTAAACTTCTTTTATTCAGCGTCTCATCAAAAATGAAAACATTTTTAAAAACTACAAGTCTCATGGGCTTTAGTGGTGAAATAATAATTTAAAAAATCGTTTGGGAAATGAGTTTACTCCCTGGGTACTTTCTTTTATACTTTTGACTATACGGACCGAGTTCGGGATTTACGGGAAATCGCAGGTTTTCGTTTGCCGGCGATTAAACTTCTTTTATTCAGCGTCTCATCAAAAATGAAAACATTTTTAAAAACTACAAGTCTCATGGGCTTTAGTGGTGAAATAATAACTTAAAAAATCGTTTGGGAAATGAGTTTACTCCCTGGGTACTTTCTTTGTATACTTTTGACTATACGGGCCAAGCCCGGGATTTACGGGAAATCGCGGGTTTTCGTTTTTCGGCGATTAAACTTCTTTTATTCAGCGTCTCATCAAAAATGAAACATTTTTGAAAACTACAAGTCTTATGCGTTTTAGTGGTGAAAAAATAATTTAAAAAATCGTTCTGGAAGTGAGTTTACTCAGAGAGTACTTTCTTTGTATGCATTCGACTATACGGGTCAAGCCCGGGATTTACGGGAAATCGCGGGTTTTCGTTTGCCGGCGATTAAACCTCTTTCAGCAAGCGTCTCATCAAAAATAAAAACATTTCTGAAAACTACAAGTCTCATGCGTTGTAGTGGTGAAAAAATAATTTAAAAAATCGTTCGGGAAATGAGTTTACTCCCTGGGTACTTTCTTTGTATACTTTTGTCTATACGGACCGAGTTCGGGATTTACGGGAAATCGTAGGTTTTCGTTTGCCGGCGATTAAACTTCTTTTATTCAGCGTCTCATCAAAAATGAAAACATTTTTAAAAACTACAAGTCTCATGCGTTTTAGTGGTGAAAAGATAATTTAAAAAATCGTTTTGGAAAGGAGTTTATCCACAGGGTACTTTCTTTGTATACCTTCGACTATACGGGCCAAGCCCGGATTTACGGGAAATCGCGGGTTTTTCTTTGCCGGCGATTAAACCACTTTCATTAAGCGTCTCATCAAAAATGAAAACATTTCTAAAAACTACAAGTCTCATGCGTTTTAGTGGTGAAAAAATAATTTAAAAAATAGTTCGGGAAATGACTTTACTCCCTGGGTACTTTCTTTGGATACTTTTGACTATACGGGCCGAGTTCGGGATTTACGGGAAATCGCGGGTTTTCGTTTGCCGGCGATTAAACTTCTTTTATTCAGCGTCTCATCAAAAATGAAAACATTTTTAAAAACTACAAGTCTCATGGGCTTTAGTGGTGAAATAATAATTTAAAAAATCGTTTGGGAAATGAGTTTACTCCCTGGGTATTTTCTTTTATACTTTTGACTATACGGACCGAGTTCGGGATTTACGGGAAATCGCAGGTTTTCGTTTGCCGGCGATTAAACTTCTTTTATTCAGCGTCTCATCAAAAATGAAAACATTTCTAAAAACTACAAGTCTCCTGGGCTTTAGTGGTGAAATAATAATTTAAAAAATCGTTCGGGAAATGAGTTTACACCCTGGGTACTTTCTTTGTATGCTTTTGACTATACGGGCCGAGTCCGGGATTTTCGGGAAATCGCAGGTTTTCGTTTGCCGGCGATTAAACTTCTTTTATTCAGCGTCTCATTAAAAATGAAAACATTTTTAAAAACTACAAGTCTCCTGGGCTTTAGTGGTGAAATAATAATTTAAAAAATCGTTCGGGAAATGAGTTTACACCCTGGGTACTTTCTTTGTATGCTTTTGACTATACGGGCCGAGTCCGGGATTTTCGGGAAATCGCAGGTTTTCGTTTGCCGGCGATTAAACTTCTTTTATTCAGCGTCTCATTAAAAATGAAAAATATTTTGAAAACTACAAGTCTCATGCGTTTTAGTGGTAAAAATATAATTTAAAAAATCGTTCGGGAAATGAGTTTACTCCCTGGGTACTTTCTTTGTATACTTTTGATTATACGGGCCGGGTCCCGGGTTTACGGGAAATGGCGGGTTTTCGTTTGCCGGCGATTAAACTTCTTTTATTCAGCGTCTCATCAAAAATGAAAACATTTTTGAAAACTACAAGTCTCATGTGTTTTAGTGGTGAAAAGATAATTTAAAAAATCGTTTTGGAAATGAGTTTATTCACAGGGTACTTTCTTTGTATACATTCGACTATACGGGCCAAGCCCGGGATTTACGGGAAATCGCGGGTTTTTCTTTGCTGGCGATTAAACCACTTTCATTAAGCGTCTCATCAAAAATGAAACCATTTCTAAAAACTACAAGTCTCATGCGTTTTAGTGGTGAAAAAATAATTTAAAAAATAGTTCGCGAAATGACTTTACTCCCTGGGTACTTTCTTTGTATACTTTTGACTATACGGGCCGAGTTCGGGATTTACGGGAAATCGCGGGTTTTCGTTTGCCGGCGATTAAACTTCTTTTATTCAGCGTCTCATCAAAAATGAAAACATTTTTAAAAACTACAAGTCTCATGGGCTTTAGTGGTGAAATAATAATTTAAAAAATCGTTTGGGAAATGAGTTTACTCCCTGGGTACTTTCTTTTATACTTTTGACTATACGGACCGAGTTCGGGATTTACGGGAAATCGCAGGTTTTCGTTTGCCGGCGATTAAACTTCTTTTATTCAGCGTCTCATCAAAAATGAAAACATTTTTAAAAGCTACAAGTCTCATGGGCTTTAGTGGTGAAATAATAACTTAAAAAATCGTTTGGGAAATGAGTTTACTCCCTGGGTACTTTCTTTGTATACTTTTGACTATACGGGCCAAGCCCGGGATTTACGGGAAATCGCGGGTTTTCGTTTTTCGGCGATTAAACTTCTTTTATTCAGCGTCTCATCAAAAATGAAACATTTTTGAAAACTACAAGTCTTATGCGTTTTAGTGGTGAAAAAATAATTTAAAAAATCGTTCTGGAAGTGAGTTTACTCAGAGAGTACTTTCTTTGTATACATTCGACTATACGGGTCAAGCCCGGGATTTACGGGAAATCGCGGGTTTTCGTTTGCCGGCGATTAAACCTCTTTCAGCAAGCGTCTCATCAAAAATAAAAACATTTCTGAAAACTACAAGTCTCATGCGTTGTAGTGGTGAAAAAATAATTTAAAAAATCGTTCGGGAAATGAGTTTACTCCCTGGGTACTTTCTTTGCATACTTTTGTCTATACGGACCGAGTTCGGGATTTACGGGAAATCGCAGGTTTTCGTTTGCCGGCGATTAAACTTCTTTTATTCAGCGTCTCATCAAAAATGAAAACATTTTTAAAAACTACAAGTCTCATGCGTTTTAGTGGTGAAAAGATAATTTAAAAAATCGTTTTGGAAAGGAGTTTATCCACAGGGTACTTTCTTTGTATACCTTCGACTATACGGGCCAAGCCCGGATTTACGGGAAATCGCGGGTTTTTCTTTGCCGGCGATTAAACCACTTTCATTAAGCGTCTCATCAAAAATGAAAACATTTCTAAAAACTACAAGTCTCATGCGTTTTAGTGGTGAAAAAATAATTTAAAAAATAGTTCGGGAAATGACTTTACTCCCTGGGTACTTTCTTTGGATACTTTTGACTATACGGGCCGAGTTCGGGATTTACGGGAAATCGCGGGTTTTCGTTTGCCGGCGATTAAACTTCTTTTATTCAGCGTCTCATCAAAAATGAAAACATTTTTAAAAACTACAAGTCTCATGGGCTTTAGTGGTGAAATAATAATTTAAAAAATCGTTTTGGAAACGAGTTTACTCCCTGGGTACTTTCTTTGTAAACTTTTGACTATACGGACCGAGTTCGGGATTTACGGGAAATCGCAGGTTTTCGTTTGCCGGCGATTAAACTTCTTTTATTCAGCGTCTCATCAAAAATGAAAACATTTTTAAAAACTACAAGTCTCATGGGCTTTAGTGGTGAAATAATAATTTAAAAAATCGTTTGGGAAATGAGTTTACTCCCTGGGTACTTTCTTTGTATACTTTTGACTATACGGGCCAAGCCGGGATTTACGGGAAATCGCGGGTTTTCGTTTTCCGGCAATTAAACTTCTTTTATTCAGCGTCTCATCAAAAATGAAAACAATTTTGAAAACTACAAGTCTTATGCGTTTTAGTGATGAAAAAATAATTTAAAAAATCGTTCTGGAAGTGAGTTTACTCAGAGAGTACTTTCTTTGTATACATTCGACTATACGGGTCAAGCCCGGGATTTACGGGAAATCGCGGGTTTTCGTTTGCCGGCGATTAAACCTCTTTCAGCAAGCGTCTCATCAAAAATAAAAACATTTCTGAAAACTACAAGTCTCATGCGTTGTAGTGGTGAAAAAATAATTTAAAAAATCGTTCGGGAAATGAGTTTACTCCCTGGGTACTTTCTTTGTATACTTTTGTCTATACGGACCGAGTTCGGGATTTACGGGAAATCGCAGGTTTTCGTTTGCCGGCGATTAAACTTCTTTTATTCAGCGTCTCATCAAAAATGAAAACATTTTTAAAAACTACAAGTCTCATGCGTTTTAGTGGTGAAAAGATAATTTAAAAAATCGTTTTGGAAAGGAGTTTATCCACAGGGTACTTTCTTTGTATACCTTCGACTATACGGGCCAAGCCCGGATTTACGGGAAATCGCGGGTTTTTCTTTGCCGGCGATTAAACCACTTTCATTAAGCGTCTCATCAAAAATGAAAACATTTCTAAAAACTACAAGTCTCATGCGTTTTAGTGGTGAAAAAATAATTTAAAAAATAGTTCGGGAAATGACTTTACTCCCTGGGTACTTTCTTTGGATACTTTTGACTATACGGGCCGAGTTCGGGATTTACGGGAAATCGCGGGTTTTCGTTTGCCGGCGATTAAACTTCTTTTATTCAGCGTCTCATCAAAAATGAAAACATTTTTAAAAACTACAAGTCTCATGGGCTTTAGTGGTGAAATAATAATTTAAAAAATCGTTTTGGAAACGAGTTTACTCCCTGGGTACTTTCTTTGTAAACTTTTGACTATACGGACCGAGTTCGGGATTTACGGGAAATCGCAGGTTTTCGTTTGCCGGCGATTAAACTTCTTTTATTCAGCGTCTCATCAAAAATGAAAACATTTTTAAAAACTACAAGTCTCATGGGCTTTAGTGGTGAAATAATAATTTAAAAAATCGTTTGGGAAATGAGTTTACTCCCTGGGTACTTTCTTTGTATACTTTTGACTATACGGGCCAAGCCGGGATTTACGGGAAATCGCGGGTTTTCGTTTTCCGGCAATTAAACTTCTTTTATTCAGCGTCTCATCAAAAATGAAAACAATTTTGAAAACTACAAGTCTTATGCGTTTTAGTGATGAAAAAATAATTTAAAAAATCGTTCTGGAAATGAGTTTACACCCTGGGTACTTTCTTTGTATACTTTTGACTTTACAGGCCGAGTCCGGGATTTACGGGAAATCGCGGGTTTTCGTTTCCCGGCGATTAAACTTCTTTTATTCAGCGTCTCATCAAAAATGAAAACATTTTTGAAAACTACAAGTCTCATGCGTTTTAGTGATGAAAAAATAATTTAAAAAATCGTTCTGGAAATGAGTTTACTCACAGGGTACTTTCTTTGTATACATTCGACTATACGGGCGAAGCCCGGGATTTATGGGAAATCGCGGGTTTTCGTTTGCCGGCGATTAAACCTCTTTCAGTAAGCGTCTCATCAAAAATAAAAACATTTCTGAAAACTACAAGTCTCATGCGTTGTAGTGGTGAAAAAATAATTTAAAAAATCGTTTGGGAAATGAGTTTACTCCCTGGGTACTTTCTTTGTATACTTTTGACTATACGGGCCAAGCCCGGGATTTACGGGAAATCGCGGGTTTTCGTTTTTCGGCGATTAAACTTCTTTTATTCAGCGTCTCATCAAAAATGAAACATTTTTGAAAACTACAAGTCTTATGCGTTTTAGTGGTGAAAAAATAATTTAAAAAATCGTTCTGGAAGTGAGTTTACTCACAGGGTACTTTCTTTGTATACATTCAGCTATACGGGCCAAGCCCGGGATTTACAGGAAATCGCGGGTTTTCGTTTCCCGGCGATTAAACCTCTTTCAGTAAGCGTCTCATCAAAAATGAAAACATTGGGCTTTAGTGGTGAAATAATAATTTAAAAAATCGTTCGGGAAATGAGTTTACACCGTGGGTACTTTCTTTGTATGCTTTTGACTATACGGGGCGAGTCCGGGATTTTTGGGAAATCGCAGGTTTTCGTTTGCCGGCGATTAAACTTCTTTTATTCAGCGTCTCATCAAAAATGAAAAATATTTTGAAAACTACAAGTCTCATGCGTCTTAGTGGTGAAAAAATAATTTAAAAAATCGTTCGGGAAACAAGTTTACTCACTGGGTACTTTCTTTGTATACATTCGACTATACGGGCCAAGCCCGGGATTTACGGGAACTTGCGGGTTTTCCTTTGCCGGCGATTAAACCATTTTCATTAAGCGTCTCATTAAAAATGAAAACATTTTTGAAAACTACAAGTCTCATGCGTTTTAGTGATGAAAAAATAATTTAAAAAATCGTTCTGGAAATGAGTTTACTTACAGGGTACTTTCTTTGTATACATTCGACTAAACGGGCCAAGCCCGGGATTTACGGGAAATTGCGGGTTTTCGTTTGCCGGCGATTAAACCTCTTTTATTAAGCGTCTCATCAAAAATGAAAACATTTTTAAAAACTACAAGTCTCATGGGCTTTAGTGGTGAAATAATAATTTAAAAAATCGTTCGGGAAATGAGTTTACACCCTGGGTACTTTCTTTGTATACTTTTGACTTTACAGGCCGAGTCCGGGATTTACGGGAAATCGCGGGTTTTCGTTTGCCGGCGATTAAACTTCTTTTATTCAGCGTCCCTTAAAAAATGAAAACATTTTTGAAAACTACAAGTCTCATGCGTTTTAGTGGTGAAAAAATAATTTAAAAAATCGTTCCGGAAATGAGCTTACTCCCTGGGTACTTTCTTTGTATACTTTTGACTATACGGGCCGAGTCCGGGATTTACGGGAAGTCGCGGGTTTTCGTTTGCCGGCGATTAAACTTCTTTTATTCAGCGTCTCATCAAAAATAAAAACATTTTTAAAAACTACAAGTCTCATGGGCTTTAGTGGTGAAATAATAATTTAAAAAATCGTTCGGGAAATGAGTTTACACCCTGGGTACTTTCTTTGTATATTTTTGGCTTTACAGGCCGAGTCCGGGATTTACGGGAAATCGCAGGTTTTCGTTTGCCGGCGATTAAACTTATTTTATTCATCGTCTCATCAAAAATGAAAACATTTTTAAAAACTACAAGTCTCATGCGTTTTAGTGATGAAAAAATAATTTAAAAAATCGTTCTGGAAATGAGTTTACTTACAGGGTACTTTCTTTGTATACATTCGACTAAACGGGCCAAGCCCGGGATTTACGGGAAATTGCGGGTTTTCGTTTGCCGGCGATTAAACCTCTTTTATTAAGCGTCTCATCAAAAATGAAAACATTTTTAAAAACTACAAGTCTCATGGGCTTTAGTGGTGAAATAATAATTTAAAAAATCGTTCGGGAAATGAGTTTACACCCTGGGTACTTTCTTTGTATACTTTTGACTTTACAGGCCGAGTCCGGGATTTACGGGAAATCGCGGGTTTTCGTTTGCCGGCGATTAAACTTCTTTTATTCAGCGTCCCTTAAAAAATGAAAACATTTTTGAAAACTACAAGTCTCATGCGTTTTAGTGGTGAAAAAATAATTTAAAAAATCGTTCCGGAAATGAGCTTACTCCCTGGGTACTTTCTTTGTATACTTTTGACTATACGGGCCGAGTCCGGGATTTACGGGAAGTCGCGGGTTTTCGTTTGCCGGCGATTAAACTTCTTTTATTCAGCGTCTCATCAAAAATAAAAACATTTTTAAAAACTACAAGTCTCATGGGCTTTAGTGGTGAAATAATAATTTAAAAAATCGTTCGGGAAATGAGTTTACACCCTGGGTACTTTCTTTGTATATTTTTGGCTTTACAGGCCGAGTCCGGGATTTACGGGAAATCGCAGGTTTTCGTTTGCCGGCGATTAAACTTCTTTTATTCATCGTCTCATCAAAAATGAAAACATTTTTAAAAACTACAAGTCTCATGCGTTTTAGTGGTGAAAAAATAAATTAAAAAATCGTTCGAGAAATGAGTTTACTCCCTGGGTACTTTCTTTGTATACTTTTGACCATACGGGCCAAGCCCGGGATTTACGGGAAATCGCGGGTTTTCGTTTTCCGGCGATTAAACTTTTTTTATTCAGCGTCTCATCAAAAAGGAAAACATTTTTGAAAACTACAAGTCTTATGCGTTTTAGTGGTGAAAAATAATTTAAAAAATCGTTCTGGAAGTGAGTTTACTCACAGGGTACTTTCTTTGTATACATTCGACTATACGGGCCAAGCCCGGGATTTACGGGAAATCGCGGGTTTTCATTTGCCGGCGATTAAACCTCTTTCAGTAAGCGTCTCATCAAAAATAAAAACATTTCTGAAAACTACAAGTCTCATGCGTTTTAGTGGTGAAAAAATAAATTAAAAAATCGTTCGAGAAATGAGTTTACTCCCTGGGTACTTTCTTTGTATACTTTTGACCATACGGGCCGAGTCCGGGATTTACGGGAAGTCGCGGGTTTTCGTGTGCCGGCGATTAAACTTCTTTTATTCAGCGTCTCATCAAAAATGAAAACATTTTTAAAAACTACAAGTCTCCTGGGCTTTAGTGGTGAAATAATAATTTAAAAAATCGTTCGGGAAATGAGTTTACACCCTGGGTACTTTCTTTGTATGCTTTTGACTATACGGGCCGAGTCCGGAATTTTTGGGAAATCGCAGGTTTTCGTTTGCCGGCGATTAAACTTCTTTTATTCTGCGTCTCATCAAAAATGAAAACAATTTTTAAAACTACAAGTTTTATGCGTTTTAGTGATGAAAAAATAATTTAAAAATTCGTTCTGGAAATGAGTTTACACCCTGGGTACTTTCTTTGTATATTTTTGACTTTACAGGCCGAGTCCGGGATTTACGGGAAATCGCAGGTTTTCGTTTGCCGGCGATTAAACTGCTTTTATTCATCGTCTCATCAAAAATGAAAACATTTTTAAAAACTACAAGTCTCATGCGTTTTAGTGGTGAAAAAATAAATTAAAAAATCGTTCTGGAAGTGAGTTTACTCACAGGGTACTTTCTTTGTATACATTCGACTATACGGGCCAAGCCTGGGATTTACGGGAAATCGCGGGTTTTCATTTGCCGGCGATTAAACCTCTTTCAGTAAGCGTCTCATCAAAAATAAAAACATTTCTGAAAACTACAAGTCTCATGCGTTGTAGTGGTGAAAAAATAATTTAAAAAATCGTTCCGGAAATGAGCTTACTCCCTGGGTACTTTCTTTGTATACTTTTGACTATACGGGCCGAGTCCGGGATTTACGGGAAGTCGCGGGTTTTCGTTTGCCGGCGATTAAACTTCTTTTATTCAGCGTCTCATCAAAAATAAAAACATTTTTAAAAACTACAAGTCTCATGGGCTTTAGTGGTGAAATAATAATTTAAAAAATCGTTCGGGAAATGAGTTTACACCCTGGGTACTTTCTTTGTATATTTTTGGCTTTACAGGCCGAGTCCGGGATTTACGGGAAATCGCAGGTTTTCGTTTGCCGGCGATTAAACTTCTTTTATTCATCGTCTCATCAAAAATGAAAACATTTTTAAAAACTACAAGTCTCATGCGTTTTAGTGGTGAAAAAATAAATTAAAAAATCGTTCGAGAAATGAGTTTACTCCCTGGGTACTTTCTTTGTATACTTTTGACCATACGGGCCAAGCCCGGGATTTACGGGAAATCGCGGGTTTTCGTTTTCCGGCGATTAAACTTTTTTTATTCAGCGTCTCATCAAAAAGGAAAACATTTTTGAAAACTACAAGTCTTATGCGTTTTAGTGGTGAAAAATAATTTAAAAAATCGTTCTGGAAGTGAGTTTACTCACAGGGTACTTTCTTTGTATACATTCGACTATACGGGCCAAGCCCGGGATTTACGGGAAATCGCGGGTTTTCATTTGCCGGCGATTAAACTTCTTTTATTCATCGTCTCATCAAAAATGAAAACATTTTTAAAAACTACAAGTCTCATGCGTTTTAGTGGTGAAAAAATAAATTAAAAAATCGTTCTGGAAGTGAGTTTACTCACAGGGTACTTTCTTTGTATACATTCGACTAAACGGGCCAAGCCCGGGATTTATGGGAAATCGCGGGTTTTCGTTTGCCGGCGATTAAACCTCTTTTATTAAGCGTCTCATCAAAAATGAAAACATTTTTAAAAACTACAAGTCTCATGCGTTTTAGTGATGAAAAAATAATTTAAAAAATCGTTCTGGAAATGAGTTTACTTACAGGGTACTTTCTTTGTATACATTCGACTAAACGGGCCAAGCCCGGGATTTACGGGAAATTGCGGGTTTTCGTTTGCCGGCGATTAAACCTCTTTTATTAAGCGTCTCATCAAAAATGAAAACATTTTTAAAAACTACAAGTCTCATGGGCTTTAGTGGTGAAATAATAATTTAAAAAATCGTTCGGGAAATGAGTTTACACCCTGGGTACTTTCTTTGTATACTTTTGACTTTACAGGCCGAGTCCGGGATTTACGGGAAATCGCGGGTTTTCGTTTGCCGGCGATTAAACTTCTTTTATTCAGCGTCCCTTAAAAAATGAAAACATTTTTGAAAACTACAAGTCTCATGCGTTTTAGTGGTGAAAAAATAATTTAAAAAATCGTTCCGGAAATGAGCTTACTCCCTGGGTACTTTCTTTGTATACTTTTGACTATACGGGCCGAGTCCGGGATTTACGGGAAGTCGCGGGTTTTCGTTTGCCGGCGATTAAACTTCTTTTATTCAGCGTCTCATCAAAAATAAAAACATTTTTAAAAACTACAAGTCTCATGGGCTTTAGTGGTGAAATAATAATTTAAAAAATCGTTCGGGAAATGAGTTTACACCCTGGGTACTTTCTTTGTATATTTTTGGCTTTACAGGCCGAGTCCGGGATTTACGGGAAATCGCAGGTTTTCGTTTGCCGGCGATTAAACTTCTTTTATTCATCGTCTCATCAAAAATGAAAACATTTTTAAAAACTACAAGTCTCATGCGTTTTAGTGGTGAAAAAATAAATTAAAAAATCGTTCGAGAAATGAGTTTACTCCCTGGGTACTTTCTTTGTATACTTTTGACCATACGGGCCAAGCCCGGGATTTACGGGAAATCGCGGGTTTTCGTTTTCCGGCGATTAAACTTTTTTTATTCAGCGTCTCATCAAAAAGGAAAACATTTTTGAAAACTACAAGTCTTATGCGTTTTAGTGGTGAAAAATAATTTAAAAAATCGTTCTGGAAGTGAGTTTACTCACAGGGTACTTTCTTTGTATACATTCGACTATACGGGCCAAGCCCGGGATTTACGGGAAATCGCGGGTTTTCATTTGCCGGCGATTAAACCTCTTTCAGTAAGCGTCTCATCAAAAATAAAAACATTTCTGAAAACTACAAGTCTCATGCGTTTTAGTGGTGAAAAAATAAATTAAAAAATCGTTCGAGAAATGAGTTTACTCCCTGGGTACTTTCTTTGTATACTTTTGACCATACGGGCCGAGTCCGGGATTTACGGGAAGTCGCGGGTTTTCGTGTGCCGGCGATTAAACTTCTTTTATTCAGCGTCTCATCAAAAATGAAAACATTTTTAAAAACTACAAGTCTCCTGGGCTTTAGTGGTGAAATAATAATTTAAAAAATCGTTCGGGAAATGAGTTTACACCCTGGGTACTTTCTTTGTATGCTTTTGACTATACGGGCCGAGTCCGGAATTTTTGGGAAATCGCAGGTTTTCGTTTGCCGGCGATTAAACTTCTTTTATTCTGCGTCTCATCAAAAATGAAAACAATTTTTAAAACTACAAGTTTTATGCGTTTTAGTGATGAAAAAATAATTTAAAAATTCGTTCTGGAAATGAGTTTACACCCTGGGTACTTTCTTTGTATATTTTTGACTTTACAGGCCGAGTCCGGGATTTACGGGAAATCGCAGGTTTTCGTTTGCCGGCGATTAAACTGCTTTTATTCATCGTCTCATCAAAAATGAAAACATTTTTAAAAACTACAAGTCTCATGCGTTTTAGTGGTGAAAAAATAAATTAAAAAATCGTTCTGGAAGTGAGTTTACTCACAGGGTACTTTCTTTGTATACATTCGACTATACGGGCCAAGCCTGGGATTTACGGGAAATCGCGGGTTTTCATTTGCCGGCGATTAAACCTCTTTCAGTAAGCGTCTCATCAAAAATAAAAACATTTCTGAAAACTACAAGTCTCATGCGTTGTAGTGGTGAAAAAATAATTTAAAAAATCGTTCCGGAAATGAGCTTACTCCCTGGGTACTTTCTTTGTATACTTTTGACTATACGGGCCGAGTCCGGGATTTACGGGAAGTCGCGGGTTTTCGTTTGCCGGCGATTAAACTTCTTTTATTCAGCGTCTCATCAAAAATAAAAACATTTTTAAAAACTACAAGTCTCATGGGCTTTAGTGGTGAAATAATAATTTAAAAAATCGTTCGGGAAATGAGTTTACACCCTGGGTACTTTCTTTGTATATTTTTGGCTTTACAGGCCGAGTCCGGGATTTACGGGAAATCGCAGGTTTTCGTTTGCCGGCGATTAAACTTCTTTTATTCATCGTCTCATCAAAAATGAAAACATTTTTAAAAACTACAAGTCTCATGCGTTTTAGTGGTGAAAAAATAAATTAAAAAATCGTTCGAGAAATGAGTTTACTCCCTGGGTACTTTCTTTGTATACTTTTGACCATACGGCCAAGCCCGGGATTTACGGGAAATCGCGGGTTTTCGTTTTCCGGCGATTAAACTTTTTTTATTCAGCGTCTCATCAAAAAGGAAAACATTTTTGAAAACTACAAGTCTTATGCGTTTTAGTGGTGAAAAATAATTTAAAAAATCGTTCTGGAAGTGAGTTTACTCACAGGGTACTTTCTTTGTATACATTCGACTATACGGGCCAAGCCCGGGATTTACGGGAAATCGCGGGTTTTCATTTGCCGGCGATTAAACTTCTTTTATTCATCGTCTCATCAAAAATGAAAACATTTTTAAAAACTACAAGTCTCATGCGTTTTAGTGGTGAAAAAATAAATTAAAAAATCGTTCTGGAAGTGAGTTTACTCACAGGGTACTTTCTTTGTATACATTCGACTAAACGGGCCAAGCCCGGGATTTATGGGAAATCGCGGGTTTTCGTTTGCCGGCGATTAAACCTCTTTTATTAAGCGTCTCATCAAAAATGAAAACATTTTTAAAAACTACAAGTCTCATGGGCTTTAGTGGTGAAATATTAATTTAAAAAATCGTTCGGGAAATGAGTTTACACCCTGGGTACTTTCTTTGTATACTTTTGACTTTACAGGCCGAGTCCGGGATTTACGGGAAATGGCGGGTTTTCGTTTCCCGGCGATTGAAACTTCTTTTATTCATCGTCTCATCAAAAATGAAAACATTTTTAAAAACTACAAGTCTCATGCGCTTTAGTGGTGAAAAAATAAATTAGAAAATCGTTCGGGAAATGAGTTTACTCCCTGGGTACGTTCTTTGTATACTTTTGACTATACGGGCCAAGCCCGGGATTTACTGGAAATCGCGGGTTTTCGTTTTCCGGCGATTAAACTTCTTTTATTCAGCGTCCCTTAAAAAATGAAAACATTTTTGAAAACTACAAGTCTCATGCGTTTTAGTGGTGAAAAAATAATTTAAAAAATCGTTCCGGAAATGAGCTTACTCCCTGGGTACTTTCTTTGTATACTTTTGACTATACGGGCCGAGTCCGGGATTTACGGGAAGTCGCGGGTTTTCGTTTGCCGGCGATTAAACTTCTTTTATTCAGCGTCTCATCAAAAATAAAAACATTTTTAAAAACTACAAGTCTCATGGGCTTTAGTGGTGAAATAATAATTTAAAAAATCGTTCGGGAAATGAGTTTACACCCTGGGTACTTTCTTTGTATATTTGTGACTTTACAGGCCGAGTCCGGGATTTACGGGAAATCGCAGGTTTTCGTTTGCCGGCGATTAAACTTCTTTTATTCATCGTCTCATCAAAAATGAAAACATTTTTAAAAACTACAAGTCTTATGCGTTTTAGTGGTGAAAAATAATTTAAAAAATCGTTCTGGAAGTGAGTTAACTCACAGGGTACTTTCTTTGTATACATTCGACTATACGGGCCAAGCCCAGGATTTACGGGAAATCGCGGGTTTTCGTTTGCCGGCGATTAAACCTCTTTCAGTAAGCGTCTCATCAAAAATAAAAACATTTCTGAAAACTACAAGTCTCATGCGTTGTAGTGGTGAAAAAATAATTTAAAAAATCGTTCGGGAAATAAGTTTACTCCCTGGGTACTTTCTTTGTATACTTTTGACTATACGGGCCGAGTCAGGGATTTACGGGAAGTCGCGGGTTTTCGTGTGCCGGCGATTAAACTTCTTTTATTCAGCGTCTCATCAAAAATGAAAACATTTTTAAAAACTACAAGTCTCCTGGGCTTTAGTGGTGAAATAATAATTTAAAAAATCGTTCGGGAAATGAGTTTACACCCTGGGTACTTTCTTTGTATGCTTTTGACTATACGGGCCGAGTCCGGGATTTTCGGGAAATCGCAGGTTTTCGTTTGCCGGCGATTAAACTTCTTTTATTCTGCGTCTCATCAAAAATGAAAACAATTTTGAAAACTACAAGTCTTATGCGCTTTAGTGGTGAAAAAATAAATTAAAAAATCGTTCGGGAAATGAGTTTACTCCCTGGATACTTTCTTTGTATACTTTTGACTATACGGGTCAAGCCCGGGATTTACTGGAAATCGCGGGTTTTCGTTTTCCGGCGATTAAACTTCTTTTATTCAGCGTCCCTTAAAAAATGAAAACATTTTTGAAAACTACAAGTCTCATGCGTTTTAGTGGTGAAAAAATAATTTAAAAAATCGTTCCGGAAATGAGCTTACTCCCTGGGTACTTTCTTTGTATACTTTTGACTATACGGGCCGAGTCCGGGATTTACGGGAAGTCGCGGGTTTTCGTTTGCCGGCGATTAAACTTCTTTTATTCAGCGTCTCATCAAAAATAAAAACATTTTTAAAAACTACAAGTCTCATGGGCTTTAGTGGTGAAATAATAATTTAAAAAATCGTTCGGGAAATGAGTTTACACCCTGGGTACTTTCTTTGTATATTTTTGACTTTACAGGCCGAGTCCGGGATTTACGGGAAATCGCAGGTTTTCGTTTGCCGGCGATTAAACTTCTTTTATTCATCGTCTCATCAAAAATGAAAACATTTTTAAAAACTACAAGTCTCATGCGTTTTAGTGGTGAAAAAATAAATTAAAAAATCTTTCGGGAAATGAGTTTACTCCCTGGGTACTTTCTTTGTATACTTTTGACCATACGGGCCAAGACCGGGATTTACGGGAAATCGCGGGTTTTCGTTTTCCGGCGATTAAACTTCTTTTATTCAGCGTCTCATCAAAAAGGAAAACATTTTTGAAAACTACAAGTCTTATGCGTTTTAGTGGTGAAAAATAATTTAAAAAATCGTTCTGGAAGTGAGTTTACTCACAGGGTACTTTCTTTGTATACATTCGACTATACGGGCCAAGCCCGGGATTTACGGGAAATCGCGGGTTTTCGTTTGCCGGCGATTAAACCTCTTTCAGTAAGCGTCTCATCAAAAATAAAAACATTTCTGAAAACTACAAGTATCATGCGTTGTAGTGGTGAAAAAATAATTTAAAAAATCGTTCGGGAAATACTTTTGACCATACGGGCCAAGACCGGGATTTACGGGAAATCGCGGGTTTTCGTTTTCCGGCGATTAAACTTCTTTTATTCAGCGTCTCATCAAAAAGGAAAACATTTTTGAAAACTACAAGTCTTATGCGTTTTAGTGGTGAAAAATAATTTAAAAAATCGTTCTGGAAGTGAGTTTACTCACAGGGTACTTTCTTTGTATACATTCGACTATACGGGCCAAGCCCGGGATTTACGGGAAATCGCGGGTTTTCGTTTGCCGGCGATTAAACCTCTTTCAGTAAGCGTCTCATCAAAAATAAAAACATTTCTGAAAACTACAAGTATCATGCGTTGTAGTGGTGAAAAAATAATTTAAAAAATCGTTCGGGAAATAAGTTTACTCCCTGGGTACTTTCTTTGTTTACTTTTGACTATACGGGCCGAGTCCGGGATTTACGGGAAGTCGCGGGTTTTCGTGTGCCGGCGATTAAACTTCTTTTATTCAGCGTCTCATCAAAAATGAAAACATTTTTAAAAACTACAAGTCTCCTGGGCTTTAGTGGTAAAATAATAATTTAAAAAATCGTTCGGGAAATGAGTTTACACCCTGGGTACTTTCTTTGTATGCTTTAGACTATACGGGCCGAGTCCGGGATTTTCGGGAAATCGCAGGTTTTCGTTTGCCGGCGATTAAACTTCTTTTATTCTGCGTCTCATCAAAAATGAAAACATTTTTAAAAACTACAAGTCTCCTGGGCTTTAGTGGTGAAATAATAATTTAAAAAATCGTTCGGGAAATGAGTTTACACCCTGGGTACTTTCTTTGTATGCTTTTGACTATACGGGCCGAGTCCGGGATTTTCGGGAAATCGCGGGTTTTCGTTTGCCGGCGATTAAACCTCTTTTATTAAGCGTCTCATCAAAAATGAAAACATTTTTAACAACTACAAGTCTCATGGGCTTTAGTGGTGAAATATTAATTTAAAAAATCGTTCGGGAAATGAGTTTACACCCTGGGTACTTTCTTTGTATACTTTTGACTTTACAGGCCGAGTCCGGGATTTACGGGAAATGGCGGGTTTTCGTTTGCCGGCGATTAAACTTCTTTTATTCATCGTCTCATCAAAAATGAAAACATTTTTAAAAACTACAAGTCTCATGCGCTTTAGTGGTGAAAAAATAAATTAAAAAATCGTTCGGGAAATGAGTTTACTCCCTGGGTACTTTCTTTGTATACTTTTGACTATACGGGCCAAGCCCGGGATTTACTGGAAATCGCGGGTTTTTGTTTTCCGGCGATTAAACTTCTTTTATTCAGCGTCTCATCAAAAATGAAAAAATTTTTGAAAACTACAACTCTTATGCGTTTTAGTGGTGAAAAAATAATTTAAAAAATCGTTCTGGAAGTGAGTTTACTCACAGGGTACTTTCTTTGTATACATTCGACTATACGGGCCAAGCCCGGGATTTACGGGAAATCGCGGGTTTTTGTTTGCTGGCGATTAAACCTCTTTCAGTAAGCGTCTCATCAAAAATGAAAACATTTCTGAAAACTACAAGTCTCATGCGTTGTAGTGGTGAAAAAATAATTTAAAAAATCGTTCGGGAAATAAGTTTACTTCCTGGGTACTTTCTTTGTATGCTTTTGACTATACGGGCCGAGTCCGGGACTTTCGGGAAATTGCAGGTTTTTGTTTGCCGGCGATTAAACTTCTTTTATTCTGCGTCTCATCAAAAATGAAAACAATTTTAAAAACTACAAGTCTTATGCGTTTTAGTGATGAAAAAATAATTTAAAAAATCGTTCTGGAAATGAGTTTACTCACAGGGTACTTTCTTTGTATACATTCGACTAAACGAGCCAGGCCCGGGATTTACGGGAAATCGCGGGTTTTTGTTTGCCGGCGATTAAACCTCTTTTTATAAGCGTCTCATCAGAAATGAAAACATTTTTAAAAACTACAAGTCTCATGGGCTTTAGTGGTGAAATAATAATTTAAAAAATCCTTCGGGAAATGAGTTTACACCCTGGGTACTTTCTTTGTATGCTTTTGACTATACGGGCCGAGTCCGGGATTTTCGGGAAATCGCGGGTTTTCGTTTGCCGGCGATTAAACCTCTTTTATTAAGCGTCTCATCAAAAATGAAAACATTTTTAACAACTACAAGTCTCATGCGCTTTAGTGGTGAAAAAATAAATTAAAAAATCGTTCGGGAAATGAGTTTACTCCCTGGGTACTTTCTTTGTATACCTTTGACTATACGAGCCGAGTCCGAGGTTTACGGGAAATGGCGGGTTTTCGTTTGCCGGCGATTAAACTTCTTTTATCCAGCGTCTTATCAAAAATGAAAACATTTTTGAAAACTACAAGTCTCATGCGTTTTAGTGGTGAAAAATAATTTAAAAAATCGTTCTGGAAGTGAGTTTACTCACAGGGTACTTTCTTTGTATACATTCGACTATACGGGCCAAGCCCGGGATTTACGGGAAATCGCGGGTTTTCGTTTGCCGGCGATTAAACCTCTTTCAGTAAGCGTCTCATCAAAAATAAAAACATTTCTGAAAACTACAAGTATCATGCGTTGTAGTGGTGAAAAAATAATTTAAAAAATCGTTCGGGAAATAAGTTTACTCCCTGGGTACTTTCTTTGTTTACTTTTGACTATACGGGCCGAGTCCGGGATTTACGGGAAGTCGCGGGTTTTCGTGTGCCGGCGATTAAACTTCTTTTATTCAGCGTCTCATCAAAAATGAAAACATTTTTAAAAACTACAAGTCTCCTGGGCTTTAGTGGTAAAATAATAATTTAAAAAATCGTTCGGGAAATGAGTTTACACCCTGGGTACTTTCTTTGTATGCTTTAGACTATACGGGCCGAGTCCGGGATTTTCGGGAAATCGCAGGTTTTCGTTTGCCGGCGATTAAACTTCTTTTATTCTGCGTCTCATCAAAAATGAAAACATTTTTAAAAACTACAAGTCTCCTGGGCTTTAGTGGTGAAATAATAATTTAAAAAATCGTTCGGGAAATGAGTTTACACCCTGGGTACTTTCTTTGTATGCTTTTGACTATACGGGCCGAGTCCGGGATTTTCGGGAAATCGCGGGTTTTCGTTTGCCGGCGATTAAACCTCTTTTATTAAGCGTCTCATCAAAAATGAAAACATTTTTAACAACTACAAGTCTCATGGGCTTTAGTGGTGAAATATTAATTTAAAAAATCGTTCGGGAAATGAGTTTACACCCTGGGTACTTTCTTTGTATACTTTTGACTTTACAGGCCGAGTCCGGGATTTACGGGAAATGGCGGGTTTTCGTTTGCCGGCGATTAAACTTCTTTTATTCATCGTCTCATCAAAAATGAAAACATTTTTAAAAACTACAAGTCTCATGCGCTTTAGTGGTGAAAAAATAAATTAAAAAATCGTTCGGGAAATGAGTTTACTCCCTGGGTACTTTCTTTGTATACTTTTGACTATACGGGCCAAGCCCGGGATTTACTGGAAATCGCGGGTTTTTGTTTTCCGGCGATTAAACTTCTTTTATTCAGCGTCTCATCAAAAATGAAAAAATTTTTGAAAACTACAACTCTTATGCGTTTTAGTGGTGAAAAAATAATTTAAAAAATCGTTCTGGAAGTGAGTTTACTCACAGGGTACTTTCTTTGTATACATTCGACTATACGGGCCAAGCCCGGGATTTACGGGAAATCGCGGGTTTTTGTTTGCTGGCGATTAAACCTCTTTCAGTAAGCGTCTCATCAAAAATGAAAACATTTCTGAAAACTACAAGTCTCATGCGTTGTAGTGGTGAAAAAATAATTTAAAAAATCGTTCGGGAAATAAGTTTACTTCCTGGGTACTTTCTTTGTATGCTTTTGACTATACGGGCCGAGTCCGGGACTTTCGGGAAATTGCAGGTTTTTGTTTGCCGGCGATTAAACTTCTTTTATTCTGCGTCTCATCAAAAATGAAAACAATTTTAAAAACTACAAGTCTTATGCGTTTTAGTGATGAAAAAATAATTTAAAAAATCGTTCTGGAAATGAGTTTACTCACAGGGTACTTTCTTTGTATACATTCGACTAAACGAGCCAGGCCCGGGATTTACGGGAAATCGCGGGTTTTTGTTTGCCGGCGATTAAACCTCTTTTTATAAGCGTCTCATCAGAAATGAAAACATTTTTAAAAACTACAAGTCTCATGGGCTTTAGTGGTGAAATAATAATTTAAAAAATCCTTCGGGAAATGAGTTTACACCCTGGGTACTTTCTTTGTATGCTTTTGACTATACGGGCCGAGTCCGGGATTTTCGGGAAATCGCGGGTTTTCGTTTGCCGGCGATTAAACCTCTTTTATTAAGCGTCTCATCAAAAATGAAAACATTTTTAACAACTACAAGTCTCATGCGCTTTAGTGGTGAAAAAATAAATTAAAAAATCGTTCGGGAAATGAGTTTACTCCCTGGGTACTTTCTTTGTATACTTTTGACTATACGGGCCAAGCCCGGGATTTACTGGAAATCGCGGGTTTTTGTTTTCCGGCGATTAAACTTCTTTTATTCAGCGTCTCATCAAAAATGAAAAAATTTTTGAAAACTACAACTCTTATGCGTTTTAGTGGTGAAAAAATAATTTAAAAAATCGTTCTGGAAGTGAGTTTACTCACAGGGTACTTTCTTTGTATACATTCGACTATACGGGCCAAGCCCGGGATTTACGGGAAATCGCGGGTTTTTGTTTGCTGGCGATTAAACCTCTTTCAGTAAGCGTCTCATCAAAAATGAAAACATTTCTGAAAACTACAAGTCTCATGCGTTGTAGTGGTGAAAAAATAATTTAAAAAATCGTTCGGGAAATAAGTTTACTTCCTGGGTACTTTCTTTGTATGCTTTTGACTATACGGGCCGAGTCCGGGACTTTCGGGAAATTGCAGGTTTTTGTTTGCCGGCGATTAAACTTCTTTTATTCTGCGTCTCATCAAAAATGAAAACAATTTTAAAAACTACAAGTCTTATGCGTTTTAGTGATGAAAAAATAATTTAAAAAATCGTTCTGGAAATGAGTTTACTCACAGGGTACTTTCTTTGTATACATTCGACTAAACGAGCCAGGCCCGGGATTTACGGGAAATCGCGGGTTTTTGTTTGCCGGCGATTAAACCTCTTTTTATAAGCGTCTCATCAGAAATGAAAACATTTTTAAAAACTACAAGTCTCATGGGCTTTAGTGGTGAAATAATAATTTAAAAAATCCTTCGGGAAATGAGTTTACACCCTGGGTACTTTCTTTGTATGCTTTTGACTATACGGGCCGAGTCCGGGATTTTCGGGAAATCGCGGGTTTTCGTTTGCCGGCGATTAAACCTCTTTTATTAAGCGTCTCATCAAAAATGAAAACATTTTTAACAACTACAAGTCTCATGGGCTTTAGTGGTGAAATATTAATTTAAAAAATCGTTCGGGAAATGAGTTTACACCCTGGGTACTTTCTTTGTATACTTTTGACTTTACAGGCCGAGTCCGGGATTTACGGGAAATGGCGGGTTTTCGTTTGCCGGCGATTAAACTTCTTTTATTCATCGTCTCATCAAAAATGAAAACATTTTTAAAAACTACAAGTCTCATGCGCTTTAGTGGTGAAAAAATAAATTAAAAAATCGTTCGGGAAATGAGTTTCCTCCCTGGGTACTTTCTTTGTATACTTTTGACTATACGGGCCAAGCCCGGGATTTACTGGAAATCGCGGGTTTTCGTTTTCCGGCGATTAAACTTCTTTTATTCAGCGTCTCATCAAAAATGAAAAATTTTTTGAAAACTACAACTCTTATGCGTTTTAGTGGTGAAAAAATAATTTAAAAAATCGTTCTGGAAGTGAGTTTACTCACAGGGTACTTTCTTTGTATACATTCGACTATACGGGCCAAGCCCGGGATTTACGGGAAATCGCGGGTTTTTGTTTGCTGGCGATTAAACCTCTTTCAGTAAGCGTCTCATCAAAAATGAAAACATTTCTGAAAACTACAAGTCTCATGCGTTGTAGTGGTGAAAAAATACTTTAAAAAATCGTTCGGGAAATAAGTTTACTTCCTGGGTACTTTCTTTGTATGCTTTTGACTATACGGGCCGAGTCCGGGACTTTCGGGAAATTGCAGGTTTTTGTTTGCCGGCGATTAAACTTCTTTTATTCTGCGTCTCATCAAAAATGAAAACAATTTTAAAAACTACAAGTCTTATGCATTTTAGTGATGAAAAAATAATTTAAAAAATCGTTCTGGAAATGAGTTTACTCACAGGGTACTTTCTTTGTATACATTCGACTAAACGAGCCAGGCCCGGGATTTACGGGAAATCGCGGGTTTTTGTTTGCCGGCGATTAAACCTCTTTTTATAAGCGTCTCATCAGAAATGAAAACATTTTTAAAAACTACAAGTCTCATGGGCTTTAGTGGTGAAATAATAATTTAAAAAATCCTTCGGGAAATGAGTTTACACCCTGGGTACTTTCTTTGTATACTTTTGACTTTACAGGCCGAGTCCGGGATTTACGGGAAGTTGCGGGTTTTCGTTTGCCGGCGATTAAACTTCTTTTATTCAGCGTCTCATCAAAAATGAAAACATTTTTGAAAACTACAAGTCTCATGCGTTTTAGTGGTGAAAAAATAATTTAAAAAATCGTTCCGGAAATGAGCTTACTCCCTGGGTACTTTCTTTGTATACATTCGACTATACGGGCCAAGCCCGGGATTTACGGGAAATCGCGGGTTTTCGTTTGCCGGCGATTAAACCTCTTTCAGTAAGCGTCTCATCAAAAATAAAAACATTTCTGAAAACTACAAGTCTCATGCGTTGTAGTGGTGAAAAAATAATTTAAAAAATCGTTCGGGAAATAAGTTTACTCCCTGGGTACTTTCTTTGTATACTTTTGACTATACGGGCCGAGTCAAGGATTTACGGGAAGTCGCGGGTTTTCGTGTGCCGGCGATTAAACTTCTTTTATTCAGCGTCTCATCAAAAATGAAAACATTTTTAAAAACTACAAGTCTCCTGGGCTTTAGTGGTGAAATAATAATTTAAAAAATCGTTCGGGAAATGAGTTTACACCCTGGGTACTTTCTTTGTATGCTTTTGACTATACGGGCCGAGTCCGGGATTTTCGGGAAATCGCAGGTTTTCGTTTGCCGGCGATTAGACTTCTTTTATTCTGCGTCTCATCAAAAATGAAAACAATTTTGAAAACTACAAGTCTTATGCGCTTTAGTGGTGAAAAAATAAATTAAAAAATCGTTCGGGAAATGAGTTTACTCCCTGGATACTTTCTTTGTATACTTTTGACTATACGGGTCAAGCCCGGGATTTACTGGAAATCGCGGGTTTTCGTTTTCCGGCGATTAAACTTCTTTTATTCAGCGTCCCTTAAAAAATGAAAACATTTTTGAAAACTACAAGTCTCATGCGTTTTAGTGGTGAAAAAATAGTTTAAAAAATCGTTCCGGAAATGAGCTTACTCCCTGGGTACTTTCTTTGTATACTTTTGACTATACGGGCCGAGTCCGGGATTTACGGGAAGTCGCGGGTTTTCGTTTGCCGGCGATTAAACTTCTTTTATTCAGCGTCTCATCAAAAATAAAAACATTTTTAAAAACTACAAGTCTCATGGGCTTTAGTGGTGAAATAATAATTTAAAAAATCGTTCGGGAAATGAGTTTACACCCTGGGTACTTTCTTTGTATATTTTTGACTTTACAGGCCGAGTCCGGGATTTACGGGAAATCGCAGGTTTTCGTTTGCCGGCGATTAAACTTCTTTTATTCATCGTCTCATCAAAAATGAAAAAATTTTTAAAAACTACAAGTCTCATGCGTTTTAGTGGTGAAAAAATAAATTAAAAAATCTTTCGGGAAATGAGTTTACTCCCTGGGTACTTTCTTTGTATACTTTTGACCATACGGGCCAAGACCGGGATTTACGGGAAATCGCGGGTTTTCGTTTTCCGGCGATTAAACTTCTTTTATTCAGCGTCTCATCAAAAAGGAAAACATTTTTGAAAACTACAAGTCTTATGCGTTTTAGTGGTGAAAAATAATTTAAAAAATCGTTCTGGAAGTGAGTTTACTCACAGGGTACTTTCTTTGTATACATTCGACTATACGGGCCAAGCCCGGGATTTACGGGAAATCGCGGGTTTTCGTTTGCCGGCGATTAAACCTCTTTCAGTAAGCGTCTCATCAAAAATAAAAACATTTCTGAAAACTACAAGTATCATGCGTTGTAGTGGTGAAAAAATAATTTAAAAAATCGTTCGGGAAATAAGTTTACTCCCTAGGTACTTTCTTTGTTTACTTTTGACTATACGGGCCGAGTCCGGGATTTACGGGAAGTCGCGGGTTTTCGTGTGCCGGCGATTAAACTTCTTTTATTCAGCGTCTCATCAAAAATGAAAACATTTTTAAAAACTACAAGTCTCCTGGGCTTTAGTGGTAAAATAATAATTTAAAAAATCGTTCGGGAAATGAGTTTACACCCTGGGTACTTTCTTTGTATGCTTTAGACTATACGGGCCGAGTCCGGGATTTTCGGGAAATCGCAGGTTTTCGTTTGCCGGCGATTAAACTTCTTTTATTCTGCGTCTCATCAAAAATGAAAACATTTTTAAAAACTACAAGTCTCCTGGGCTTTAGTGGTGAAATAATAATTTAAAAAATCGTTCGGGAAATGAGTTTACACCCTGGGTACTTTCTTTGTATGCTTTTGACTATACGGGCCGAGTCCGGGATTTTCGGGAAATCGCGGGTTTTCGTTTGCCGGCGATTAAACCTCTTTTATTAAGCGTCTCATCAAAAATGAAAACATTTTTAACAACTACAAGTCTCATGGGCTTTAGTGGTGAAATATTAATTTAAAAAATCGTTCGGGAAATGAGTTTACACCCTGGGTACTTTCTTTGTATACTTTTGACTTTACAGGCCGAGTCCGGGATTTACGGGAAATGGCGGGTTTTCGTTTGCCGGCGATTAAACTTCTTTTATTCATCGTCTCATCAAAAATGAAAACATTTTTAAAAACTACAAGTCTCATGCGCTTTAGTGGTGAAAAAATAAATTAAAAAATCGTTCGGGAAATGAGTTTACTCCCTGGGTACTTTCTTTGTATACTTTTGACTATACGGGCCAAGCCCGGGATTTACTGGAAATCGCGGGTTTTCGTTTTCCGGCGATTAAACTTCTTTTATTCAGCGTCTCATCAAAAATGAAAAAATTTTTGAAAACTACAACTCTTATGCGTTTTAGTGGTGAAAAAATAATTTAAAAAATCGTTCTGGAAGTGAGTTTACTCACAGGGTACTTTCTTTGTATACATTCGACTATACGGGCCAAGCCCGGGATTTACGGGAAATCGCGGGTTTTTGTTTGCTGGCGATTAAACCTCTTTCAGTAAGCGTCTCATCAAAAATGAAAACATTTCTGAAAACTACAAGTCTCATGCGTTGTAGTGGTGAAAAAATAATTTAAAAAATCGTTCGGGAAATAAGTTTACTTCCTGGGTACTTTCTTTGTATGCTTTTGACTATACGGGCCGAGTCCGGGACTTTCGGGAAATTGCAGGTTTTTGTTTGCCGGCGATTAAACTTCTTTTATTCTGCGTCTCATCAAAAATGAAAACAATTTTAAAAACTACAAGTCTTATGCGTTTTAGTGATGAAAAAATAATTTAAAAAATCGTTCTGGAAATGAGTTTACTCACAGGGTACTTTCTTTGTATACATTCGACTAAACGAGCCAGGCCCGGGATTTACGGGAAATCGCGGGTTTTTGTTTGCCGGCGATTAAACCTCTTTTTATAAGCGTCTCATCAGAAATGAAAACATTTTTAAAAACTACAAGTCTCAGGGGCTTTAGTGGTGAAATAATAATTTAAAAAATCCTTCGGGAAATGAGTTTACACCCTGGGTACTTTCTTTGTATACTTTTGACTTTACAGGCCGAGTCCGGGATTTACGGGAAGTTGCGGGTTTTCGTTTGCCGGCGATTAAACTTCTTTTATTCAGCGTCTCATCAAAAATGAAAACATTTTTGAAAACTACAAGTCTCATGCGTTTTAGTGGTGAAAAAATAATTTAAAAAATCGTTCCGGAAATGAGCTTACTCCCTGGGTACTTTCTTTGTATACTTTTGACTGTACGGGCCGAGTCCGGGATTTACGGGAAGTTGCGGGTTTTCGTTTGCCGGCGATTAAACTTCTTTTATTCAGCGTCTCATCAATAATGAAAACATTTTTAAAAACTACAAGTCTCATGGGCTTTAGTGGTGAAATAATAATTTAAAAAATCGTTCGGGAAATGAGTTTACACCCTGGGTACTTTCTTTGTATACTTTTGACTTTACAGGCCGAGTCCGGGATTTACGGGAAATCGCAGGTTTTCGTTTGCCGGCGATTAAACTTCTTTATTCATCGTCTCATCAAAAATGAAAACATTTTTGAAAACTACAAGTCTTATGCGTTTTAGTGGTGAAAAAATAATTTAAAAAATCCTTCTGGAAGTGAGTTTACTCACAGGGTACTTTCTTTGTATACATTCGACTATACGGGCCAAGCCCGGGATTTACGGGAAGTTGCGGGTTTTCGTTTGCCGGCGATTAAACTTCTTTTATTCAGCGTCTCATCAATAATGAAAACATTTTTAAAAACTACAAGTCTCATGGGCTTTAGTGGTGAAATAATAATTTAAAAAATCGTTCGGGAAATAAGTTTACACCCTGGGTACTTTCTTTGTATACTTTTGACTTTACAGGCCGAGTCCGGGATTTACGGGAAATCGCAGGTTTTCGTTTGCCGGCGATTAAACTTCTTTATTCATCGTCTCATCAAAAATGAAAACATTTTTGAAAACTACAAGTCTTATGCGTTTTAGTGGTGAAAAAATAATTTAAAAAATCGTTCCGGAAATGAGATTACTCCCTGGGTACTTTCTTTGTATACTTTTGACTGTACGGGCCGAGTCCAGGATTTACGGGAAGTTGCGGGTTTTCGTTTGCCGGCGATTAAACTTCTTTTATTCAGCGTCTCATCAATAATGAAAACATTTTTAAAAACTACAAGTCTCATGGGCTTTAGTGGTGAAATAATAATTTAAAAAATCGTTCGGGAAATGAGTTTACACCCTGGGTACTTTCTTTGTATACTTTTGACTTTACAGGCCGAGTCCGGGATTTACGGGAAATCGCAGGTTTTCGTTTGCCGGCGATTAAACTTCTTTATTCATCGTCTCATCAAAAATGAAAACATTTTTGAAAACTACAAGTCTTATGCGTTTTAGTGGTGAAAAAATAATTTAAAAAATCGTTCTGGAAGTGAGTTTACTCACAGGGTACTTTCTTTGTATACATTCGACTATACGGGCCAAGCCCGGCATTTACGGGAAGTTGCGGGTTTTCGTTTGCCGGCGATTAAACTTCTTTTATTCAGCGTCTCATCAATAATGAAAACATTTTTAAAAACTACAAGTCTCATGGGCTTTAGTGGTGAAATAATAATTTAAAAAATCGTTCGGGAAATGAGTTTACACCCTGGGTACTTTCTTTGTATACTTTTGACTTTACAGGCCGAGTCCGGGATTTACGGGAAATCGCAGGTTTTCGTTTGCCGGCGATTAAACTTCTTTATTCATCGTCTCATCAAAAATGAAAACATTTTTGAAAACTACAAGTCTTATGCGTTTTAGTGGTGAAAAAATAATTTAAAAAATCGTTCTGGAAGTGAGTTTACTCACAGGGTACTTTCTTTGTATACATTCGACTATACGGGCCAAGCCCGGGATTTACGGGAAATCGCGGGTTTTCGTTTGCCGGCGATTAAACCTCTTTCACTAAGCGTCTCATCAAAAATGAAAACATTTCTGAAAACTACAAGTCTCATGCGTTGTAGTGGTGAAAAAATAATTTAAAAAATCGTTCGGGAAATAAGTTTACTCCCTGGGTACTTTCTTTGTATACTTTTGACTATACGGGCCAAGCCCGGGATTTACGGGAAATCGCGGGTTTTCGTTTTCCGGCGATTAAACTTCTTTTATTCAGCGTCTCATCAAAAATGAAAACATTTTTGAAAACTACAAGTCTTATGCGTTTTAGTGGTGAAAAAATAATTAAAAAAATCGTTCTGGAAGTGAGTTTACTCACAGGGTACTTTCTTTGTATACATTCGACTATACGGGCCAAGCCCGGGATTTACGGGAAATCGCGGGTTTTCGTTTGCCGGCGATTAAACTTCTTTCACTAAGCGTCTCATCAAAAATGAAAACATTTCTGAAAACTACAAGTCTCATGCGTTGTAGTGGTGAAAAAATAATTTAAAAAATCGTTCGGGAAATAAGTTTACTCCCTGGGTACTTTCTTTGTATGCTTTTGACTATACGGGCCGAGTCTGCGATTAACGGGAAATCGCAGGTTTTCGTTTGCCGGCGATTAAACTTCTTTTATTCATCGTCTCATCAAAAATGAAAACATTTTTAAAAACTACAAGTCTCATGCGTTTTAGTGGTGAAAAAATAATTTAAAAAATCGTTCCGGAAATGAGCTTACTCCCTGGGTACTTTCTTTGTATACTTTTGACTATACAGGCCGAGTCCGGGATTTACGGGAAGTCGCGGGTTTTCGTTTGCCGGCGATTAAACTTCTTTTATTCAGCGTCTCATCAAAAATGAAAACATTTTTGAAAACTACAAGTCTCATGCGTTTTAGTGGTGAAAAAATAATTTAAAAAATCGTTCCGAAAATGAGCTTACTCCCTGGGTACTTTCTTTGTATACTTTTGGCTATACGGGCCAAGCCCGGGATTTACGGGAAATCGCGGGTTTTCGTTTTCCGGCGATTAAACTTCTTTTATTCAGCGTCTCATCAAAAATAAAAACTTTTTTTAAAACTACAAGTCTTATGCGTTTTAGTGGTGAAAAAATAATTTAAAAAATCGTTCTGGAAGTGAGTTTACTCACAGGGTACTTTCTTTGTATACATTCGACTATACGGGCCAAGCCCGGAATTTACGGGAAATCGCGGGTTTTCGTTTGCCGGCGATTAAACCTCTTTCAGTAAGCGTCTCATCAAAAATGAAAACATTTCTGAAAACTACAAGTCTCATGCGTTGTAGTGGTGAAAAAATAATTTAAAAAATCGTTCGGGAAATAAGTTTACTCCCTGGGTACTTTCCTTGTATACTTTTGACTATACGGGCCGAGTCCGGGATTTACGGGAAGTCGCGGGTTTTCGTTTGCCGGCCATTAAACTTCTTTTATTCAGCGTCTCATCAAAAATGAAAAATTTTTTGAAAACTACAAGTCTCATGCGTTTTAGTGGTGAAATAATAATTTAAAAAATCGTTCGGGAAATGAGTTTACACCCTGGGTACTTTCTTTGTATACTTTTGACTTTACAGGCCGAGTCCGGGATTTACGGGAAATCGCAGGTTTTCGTTTGCCGGCGATTAAACTTCTTTATTCATCGTCTCATCAAAAATGAAAACATTTTTGAAAACTACAAGTCTTATGCGTTTTAGTGGTGAAAAAATAATTTAAAAAATCGTTCTGGAAGTGAGTTTACTCACAGGGTACTTTCTTTGTATACATTCGACTATACGGGCCAAGCCCGGGATTTACGGGAAATCGCGGGTTTTCGTTTGCCGGCGATTAAACCTCTTTCACTAAGCGTCTCATCAAAAATGAAAACATTTCTGAAAACTACAAGTCTCATGCGTTGTAGTGGTGAAAAAATAATTTAAAAAATCGTTCGGGAAATAAGTTTACTCCCTGGGTACTTTCTTTGTATACTTTTGACTATACGGGCCAAGCCCGGGATTTACGGGAAATCGCGGGTTTTCGTTTTCCGGCGATTAAACTTCTTTTATTCAGCGTCTCATCAAAAATGAAAACATTTTTGAAAACTACAAGTCTTATGCGTTTTAGTGGTGAAAAAATAATTAAAAAAATCGTTCTGGAAGTGAGTTTACTCACAGGGTACTTTCTTTGTATACATTCGACTATACGGGCCAAGCCCGGGATTTACGGGAAATCGCGGGTTTTCGTTTGCCGGCGATTAAACTTCTTTCACTAAGCGTCTCATCAAAAATGAAAACATTTCTGAAAACTACAAGTCTCATGCGTTGTAGTGGTGAAAAAATAATTTAAAAAATCGTTCGGGAAATAAGTTTACTCCCTGGGTACTTTCTTTGTATGCTTTTGACTATACGGGCCGAGTCTGCGATTAACGGGAAATCGCAGGTTTTCGTTTGCCGGCGAGTAAACTTCTTTTATTCATCGTCTCATCAAAAATGAAAACATTTTTAAAAACTACAAGTCTCATGCGTTTTAGTGGTGAAAAAATAATTTAAAAAATCGTTCCGGAAATGAGCTTACTCCCTGGGTACTTTCTTTGTATACTTTTGACTATACAGGCCGAGTCCGGGATTTACGGGAAGTCGCGGGTTTTCGTTTGCCGGCGATTAAACTTCTTTTATTCAGCGTCTCATCAAAAATGAAAACATTTTTGAAAACTACAAGTCTCATGCGTTTTAGTGGTGAAAAAATAATTTAAAAAATCGTTCCGAAAATGAGCTTACTCCCTGGGTACTTTCTTTGTATACTTTTGGCTATACGGGCCAAGCCCGGGATTTACGGGAAATCGCGGGTTTTCGTTTTCCGGCGATTAAACTTCTTTTATTCAGCGTCTCATCAAAAATAAAAACTTTTTTTAAAACTACAAGTCTTATGCGTTTTAGTGGTGAAAAAATAATTTAAAAAATCGTTCTGGAAGTGAGTTTACTCACAGGGTACTTTCTTTGTATACATTCGACTATACGGGCCAAGCCCGGAATTTACGGGAAATCGCTGGTTTTCGTTTGCCGGCGATTAAACCTCTTTCAGTAAGCGTCTCATCAAAAATGAAAACATTTCTGAAAACTACAAGTCTCATGCGTTGTAGTGGTGAAAAAATAATTTAAAAAATCGTTCGGGAAATAAGTTTACTCCCTGGGTACTTTCCTTGTATACTTTTGACTATACGGGCCGAGTCCGGGATTTACGGGAAGTCGCGGGTTTTCGTTTGCCGGCCATTAAACTTCTTTTATTCAGCGTCTCATCAAAAATGAAAAATTTTTTGAAAACTACAAGTCTCATGCGTTTTAGTGGTGAAAAAATAATTTAAAAAATCGTTCGGGAAATGAGTTTACACCCTGGGTACTTTATTTGTATGCTTTTAACTATACGGGCCGAGTCTGCGATTTACGGGAAATCGCAGGTTTTCGTTTGCCGGCGATTAAACTTCTTTTATTCATCGTCTCATCAAAAATGAAAACATTTTTAAAACTACAAGTCTCATGCGTTTTAGTGGTGAAAAAATAATTTAAAAAATCGTTCCGGAAATGAGCTTACTCCCTGGGTACTTTCTTTGTATACTTTTGACTATACGGGCCGAGTCCGGGATTTTCGGGAAATTGCAGGTTTTTGTTTGCCGGCGATTAAACTTCTTTTATTCTGCGTCTCATCAAAAATGAAAACAATTTTGAAAACTACAAGTCTTATGCGTTTTAGTGACGAAAAAATAATTTAAAAAATCGTTCTGGAAATGAGTTTACTCACAGGGTACTTTCTTTGTATACATTCGACTAAACGAGCCAAGCCCGGGATTTACGGGAAGTCGCTGGTTTTCGTTTGCCGGCGATTAAACTTCTTTTATTCAGCGTCTCATCAAAAATAAAAACATTTTTAAAAACTACAAGTCTCATGGGCTTTAGTGGTGAAATAATAATTTAAAAAATCGTTCGGGAAATGAGTTTACACCCTGGGTACTTTCTTTGTATATTTTTGACTTTACAGGCCGAGTCCGGGATTTACGGGAAATCGCAGGTTTTCGTTTGCCGGCGATTAAACTTCTTTTATTCATCGTCTCATCAAAAATGAAAACATTTTTAAAAACTGCAAGTCTCATGCGTTTTAGTGGTGAAAAAATAAATTAAAAAATCGTTCGGGAAATGAGTTTACTCCCTGGGTACTTTCTTTGTATACTTTTGACCATACGGGCCAAGCCCGGGATTTACGGGAAATCGCGGGTTTTCGTTTTCCGGCGATTAAACTTCTTTTATTCAGCGTCTCATCAAAAAGGAAAACATTTTTGAAAACTACAAGTCTTATGCGTTTTAGTGGTGAAAAATAATTTAAAAAATCGTTCTGGAAGTGAGTTTACTCACAGGGTACTTTCTTTGTATACATTCGACTATACGGGCCAAGCCCGGGATTTACGGGAAATCGCGGGTTTTCGTTTGCCGGCGATTAAACCTCTTTCAGTAAGCGTCTCATCAAAAATAAAAACATTTCTGAAAACTACAAGTATCATGCGTTGTAGTGGTGAAAAAATAATTTAAAAAATCGTTCGGGAAATAAGTTTACTCCCTGGGTACTTTCTTTGTTTACTTTTGACTATACGGGCCGAGTCCGGGATTTACGGGAAGTCGCGGGTTTTCGTGTGCCGGTGATTAAACTTCTTTTATTCAGCGTCTCATCAAAAATGAAAACATTTTTAAAAACTACAAGTCTCCTGGGCTTTAGTGGTGAAATAATAATTTAAAAAATCGTTCGGGAAATGAGTTTACACCCTGGGTACTTTCTTTGTATGCTTTTGACCATACGGGCCGAGTCCGGGATTTTCGGGAAATCGCGGGTTTTCGTTTGCCGGCGATTAAACCTCTTTTATTAAGCGTCTCATCAAAAATGAAAACATTTTTAACAACTACAAGTCTCATGGGCTTTAGTGGTGAAATATTAATTTAAAAAATCGTTCGGGAAATGAGTTTACACCCTGGGTACTTTCTTTGTATACTTTTGACTTTACAGGCCGAGTCCGGGATTTACGGGAAATGGCGGGTTTTCGTTTGCCGGCGATTAAACTTCTTTTATTCATCGTCTCATCAAAAATGAAAACATTTTTAAAAACTACAAGTCTCATGCGCTTTAGTGATGAAAAAATAAATTAAAAAATCGTTCGGGAAATGAGTTTACTCCCTGGGTACTTTCTTTGTATTCTTTTGACTATACGGGCCAAGCCCGGGATTTACTGGAAATCGCGGGTTTTCGTTTTCCGGCGATTAAACTTCTTTTATTCAGCGTCTCATCAAAAATGAAAAATTTTTTGAAAACTACAACTCTTATGCGTTTTAGTGGTGAAAAAATAATTTAAAAAATCGTTCTGGAAGTGAGTTTACTCACAGGGTACTTTCTTTGTATACATTCGACTATACAGGCCAAGCCCGGGATTTACGGGAAATCGCGGGTTTTTGTTTGCTGGCGATTAAACCTCTTTCAGTAAGCGTCTCATCAAAAATGAAAACATTTCTGAAAACTACAAGTCTCATGCGTTTTAATGGTGAAAAAAAAATTTAAAAAATCGTTCGGGAAATGAGTTTACACCCTGGGTACTTTATTTGTATGCTTTTAACTATACGGGCCGAGTCTGCGATTTACGGGAAATCGCAGGTTTTCGTTTGCCGGCGATTAAACTTCTTTTATTCATCGTCTCATCAAAAATGAAAACATTTTTAAAACTACAAGTCTCATGCGTTTTAGTGGTGAAAAAATAATTTAAAAAATCGTTCCGGAAATGAGCTTACTCCCTGGGTACTTTCTTTGTATACTTTTGACTATACGGGCCGAGTCCGAGATTTTCGGGAAATTGCAGGTTTTTGTTTGCCGGCGATTAAACTTCTTTTATTCTGCGTCTCATCAAAAATGAAAACAATTTTGAAAACTACAAGTCTTATGCGTTTTAGTGACGAAAAAATAATTTAAAAAATCGTTCTGGAAATGAGTTTACTCACAGGGTACTTTCTTTGTATACATTCGACTAAACGAGCCAAGCCCGGGATTTACGGGAAGTCGCGGGTTTTCGTTTGCCGGCGATTAAACTTCTTTTATTCAGCGTCTCATCAAAAATAAAAACATTTTTAAAAACTACAAGTCTCATGGGCTTTAGTGGTGAAATAATAATTTAAAAAATCGTTCGGGAAATGAGTTTACACCCTGGGTACTTTCTTTGTATATTTTTGACTTTACAGGCCGAGTCCGGGATTTACGGGAAATCGCAGGTTTTCGTTTGCCGGCGATTAAACTTCTTTTATTCATCGTCTCATCAAAAATGAAAACATTTTTAAAAACTGCAAGTCTCATGCGTTTTAGTGGTGAAAAAATAAATTAAAAAATCGTTCGGGAAATGAGTTTACTCCCTGGGTACTTTCTTTGTATACTTTTGACCATACGGGCCAAGCCCGGGATTTACGGGAAATCGCGGGTTTTCGTTTTCCGGCGATTAAACTTCTTTTATTCAGCGTCTCATCAAAAAGGAAAACATTTTTGAAAACTACAAGTCTTATGCGTTTTAGTGGTGAAAAATAATTTAAAAAATCGTTCTGGAAGTGAGTTTACTCACAGGGTACTTTCTTTGTATACATTCGACTATACGGGCCAAGCCCGGGATTTACGGGAAATCGCGGGTTTTCGTTTGCCGGCGATTAAACCTCTTTCAGTAAGCGTCTCATCAAAAATAAAAACATTTCTGAAAACTACAAGTATCATGCGTTGTAGTGGTGAAAAAATAATTTAAAAAATCGTTCGGGAAATAAGTTTACTCCCTGGGTACTTTCTTTGTTTACTTTTGACTATACGGGCCGAGTCCGGGATTTACGGGAAGTCGCGGGTTTTCGTGTGCCGGTGATTAAACTTCTTTTATTCAGCGTCTCATCAAAAATGAAAACATTTTTAAAAACTACAAGTCTCCTGGGCTTTAGTGGTGAAATAATAATTTAAAAAATCGTTCGGGAAATGAGTTTACACCCTGGGTACTTTCTTTGTATGCTTTTGACCATACGGGCCGAGTCCGGGATTTTCGGGAAATCGCGGGTTTTCGTTTGCCGGCGATTAAACCTCTTTTATTAAGCGTCTCATCAAAAATGAAAACATTTTTAACAACTACAAGTCTCATGGGCTTTAGTGGTGAAATATTAATTTAAAAAATCGTTCGGGAAATGAGTTTACACCCTGGGTACTTTCTTTGTATACTTTTGACTTTACAGGCCGAGTCCGGGATTTACGGGAAATGGCGGGTTTTCGTTTGCCGGCGATTAAACTTCTTTTATTCATCGTCTCATCAAAAATGAAAACATTTTTAAAAACTACAAGTCTCATGCGCTTTAGTGATGAAAAAATAAATTAAAAAATCGTTCGGGAAATGAGTTTACTCCCTGGGTACTTTCTTTGTATTCTTTTGACTATACGGGCCAAGCCCGGGATTTACTGGAAATCGCGGGTTTTCGTTTTCCGGCGATTAAACTTCTTTTATTCAGCGTCTCATCAAAAATGAAAAAATTTTTGAAAACTACAACTCTTATGCGTTTTAGTGGTGAAAAAATAATTTAAAAAATCGTTCTGGAAGTGAGTTTACTCACAGGGTACTTTCTTTGTATACATTCGACTATACAGGCCAAGCCCGGGATTTACGGGAAATCGCGGGTTTTTGTTTGCTGGCGATTAAACCTCTTTCAGTAAGCGTCTCATCAAAAATGAAAACATTTCTGAAAACTACAAGTCTCATGCGTTGTAGTGGTGAAAAAATAATTTAAAACATCGTTCGTGAAATAAGTTTACTTCCTGGGTACTTTCTTTGTATGCTTTTGACTATACGGGCCGAGTCCGGGACTTTCGGGAAATTGCAGGTTTTTGTTTGCCGGCGATTAAACTTCTTTTATTCTGCGTCTCATCAAAAATGAAAACAATTTTAAAAACTACAAGTCTTATGCGTTTTAGTGATGAAAAAATAATTTAAAAAATCGTTCTGGAAATGAGTTTACTCACAGGGTACTTTCTTTGTATACATTCGACTAAACGAGCCAAGCCCGGGATTTACGGGAAATCGCGGGTTTTTGTTTGCCGGCGATTAAACCTCTTTTTATAAGCGTCTCATCAGAAATGAAAACATTTTTAAAAACTACAAGTCTCATGGGCTTTAGTGGTGAAATAATAATTTAAAAAATCCTTCGGGAAATGAGTTTACACCCTGGGTACTTTCTTTGTATACTTTTGACTTTACAGGCCGAGTCCAGGATTTAAGGGAAATCGCGGGTTTTCGTTTACCGGCGATTAAACTTCTTTTATTCAGCGTCTCATCAAAAATGAAAACATTTTTGAAAACTACAAGTCTCATGCGTTTTAGTGGTGAAAAAATAATTTAAAAAATCGTTCCGGAAATGAGCTTACTCCCTGGGTACTTTCTTTGTATACTTTTGACTGTACGGGCCGAGTCCGGGATTTACGGGAAGTTGCGGGTTTTCGTTTGCCGGCGATTAAACTTCTTTTATTCAGCGTCTCATCAATAATGAAAACATTTTTAAAAACTACAAGTCTCCTGGGCTTTAGTGGTGAAATAATAATTTAAAAAATCGTTCGGGAAATGAGTTTACACCCTGGGTACTTTCTTTGTATGCTTTTGACCATAGGGGCCGAGTCCGGGATTTTCGGGAAATCGCGGGTTTTCGTTTGCCGGCGATTAAACCTCTTTTATTAAGCGTCTCATCAAAAATGAAAACATTTTTAACAACTACAAGTCTCATGGGCTTTAGTGGTGAAATATTAATTTAAAAAATCGTTCGGGAAATGAGTTTACACCCTGGGTACTTTCTTTGTATACTTTTGACTTTACAGGCCGAGTCCGGGATTTACGGGAAATGGCGGGTTTTCGTTTGCCGGCGATTAAACTTCTTTTATTCATCGTCTCATCAAAAATGAAAACATTTTTAAAAACTACAAGTCTCATGCGCTTTAGTGGTGAAAAAATAAATTAAAAAATCGTTCGGGAAATGAGTTTACTCCCTGGGTACTTTCTTTGTATTCTTTTGACTATACGGGCCAAGCCCGGGATTTACTGGAAATCGCGGGTTTTCGTTTTCCGGCGATTAAACTTCTTTTATTCAGCGTCTCATCAAAAATGAAAAATTTTTTGAAAACTACAACTCTTATGCGTTTTAGTGGTGAAAAAATAATTTAAAAAATCGTTCTGGAAGTGAGTTTACTCACAGGGTACTTTCTTTGTATACATTCGACTATACAGGCCAAGCCCGGGATTTACGGGAAATCGCGGGTTTTTGTTTGCTGGCGATTAAACCTCTTTCAGTAAGCGTCTCATCAAAAATGAAAACATTTCTGAAAACTACAAGTCTCATGCGTTGTAGTGGTGAAAAAATAATTTAAAACATCGTTCGTGAAATAAGTTTACTTCCTGGGTACTTTCTTTGTATGCTTTTGACTATACGGGCCGAGTCCGGGACTTTCGGGAAATTGCAGGTTTTTGTTTGCCGGCGATTAAACTTCTTTTATTCTGCGTCTCATCAAAAATGAAAACAATTTTAAAAACTACAAGTCTTATGCGTTTTAGTGATGAAAAAATAATTTAAAAAATCGTTCTGGAAATGAGTTTACTCACAGGGTACTTTCTTTGTATACATTCGACTAAACGAGCCAAGCCCGGGATTTACGGGAAATCGCGGGTTTTTGTTTGCCGGCGATTAAACCTCTTTTTATAAGCGTCTCATCAGAAATGAAAACATTTTTAAAAATTACAAGTCTCATGGGCTTTAGTGGTGAAATAATAATTTAAAAAATCCTTCGGGAAATGAGTTTACACCCTGGGTACTTTCTTTGTATACTTTTGACTTTACAGGCCGAGTCCGGGATTTAAGGGAAATCGCGGGTTTTCGTTTACCGGCGATTAAACTTCTTTTATTCAGCGTCTCATCAAAAATGAAAACATTTTTGAAAACTACAAGTCTCATGCGTTTTAGTGGTGAAAAAATAATTTAAAAAATCGTTCCGGAAATGAGCTTACTCCCTGGGTACTTTCTTTGTATACTTTTGACTGTACGGGCCGAGTCCGGGATTTACGGGAAGTTGCGGGTTTTCGTTTGCCGGCGATTAAACTTCTTTTATTCAGCGTCTCATCAATAATGAAAACATTTTTAAAAACTACAAGTCTCATGGGCTTTAATGGTGAAATAATAATTTAAAAAATCGTTCGGGAAATGAGTTTACACCCTGGGTACTTTCTTTGTATACTTTTGACTTTACAGGCCGAGTCCGGGATTTACGGGAAATCGCAGGTTTTCGTTTGCCGGCGATTAAACTTCTTTATTCATCGTCTCATCAAAAATGAAAACATTTTTAAAAACTACAAGTCTTATGCGTTTTAGTGGTGAAAAAATAATTTAAAAAATCGTTCTGGAAGTGAGTTTACTCACAGGGTACTTTCTTTGTATACATTCGACTATACGGGCCAAGCCCGGGATTTACGGGAAATCGCGGGTTTTCGTTTGCCGGCGATTAAACCTCTTTCACTAAGCGTCTCATCAAAAATGAAAACATTTCTGAAAACTACAAGTCTCATGCGTTGTAGTGGTGAAAAAATAATTTAAAAAATCGTTCGGGAAATAAGTTTACTCCCTGGGTACTTTCTTTGTATACTTTTGACTATACGGGCCAAGCCCGGGATTTACGGGAAATCGCGGGTTTTCGTTTTCCGGCGATTAAGCTTCTTTTATTCAGCGTCTCATCAAAAATGAAAACATTTTTAAAAACTACAAGTCTCCTGGGCTTTAGTGGTGAAATAATAATTTAAAAAATCGTTCGGGAAATGAGTTTACACCCTGGGTACTTTCTTTGTATGCTTTAGACTATACGGGCCGAGTCCGGGATTTTCGGGAAATCGCAGGTTTTCGTTTGCCGGCGATTGAACTTCTTTTATTCTGCGTCTCATCAAAAATGAAAACATTTTTAAAAACTACAAGTCTCCTGGGCTTTAATGGTGAAATAATAATTTAAAAAATCGTTCGGGAAATGAGTTTACACCCTGGGTACTTTCTTTGTATGCTTTTGACTATACGGGCCGAGTCCAGGATTTTCGGGAAATCGCGGGTTTTCGTTTGCCGGCGATTAAACCTCTTTTATTAAGCGTCTCATCAAAAATGAAAACATTTTTAACAACTACAAGTCTCATGGGCTTTAGTGGTGAAATATTAATTTAAAAAATCGTTCGGGAAATGAGTTTACACCCTGGGTACTCTCTTTGTATACTTTTGACTTTACAGGCCGAGTCCGGGATTTACGGGAAATGGCGGGTTTTCGTTTGCCGGCGATTAAACTTCTTTTATTCATCGTCTCATCAAAAATGAAAACATTTTTAAAAACTACAAGTCTCATGCGCTTTAGTGGTGAAAAAATAAATTAAAAAATCGTTCGGGAAATGAGTTTACTCCCTGGGTACTTTCTTTGTATACTTTTGACTATACGGGCCAAGCCCGGGATTTACTGGAAATCGCGGGTTTTCGTTTTCCGGCGATTAAACTTCTTTTATTCAGCGTCTCATCAAAAATGAAAAATTTTTTGAAAACTACAACTCTTATGCGTTTTAGTGGTGAAAAAATAATTTAAAAAATCGTTCTGGAAGTGAGTTTACTCACAGGGTACTTTCTTTGTATACATTCGACTATATAGGCCAAGCCCGGGATTTACGGGAAATCGCGGGTTTTTGTTTGCTGGCGATTAAACCTCTTTCAGTAAGCGTCTCATCAAAAATGAAAACATTTCTGAAAACTACAAGTCTCATGCGTTGTAGTGGTGAAAAAATAATTTAAAACATCGTTCGGGAAATAAGTTTACTTCCTGGGTACTTTCTTTGTATGCTTTTGACTATACGGGCCGAGTCCGGGACTTTCGGGAAATTGCAGGTTTTTGTTTGCCGGCGATTAAACTTCTTTTATTCTGCGTCTCATCAAAAATGAAAACAATTTTAAAAACTACAAGTCTTATGCGTTTTAGTGATGAAAAAATAATTTAAAAAATCGTTCTGGAAATGAGTTTACTCACAGGGTACTTTCTTTGTATACATTCGACTAAACGAGCCAAGCCCGGGATTTACGGGAAATCGCGGGTTTTTGTTTGCCGGCGATTAAACCTCTTTTTATAAGCGTCTCATCAGAAATGAAAACATTTTTAAAAACTACAAGTCTCATGGGCTTTAGTGGTGAAATAATAATTTAAAAAATCGTTCGGGAAATGAGTTTACACCCTGGGTACTCTCTTTGTATACTTTTGACTTTACAGGCCGAGTCCGGGATTTACGGGAAATGGCGGGTTTTCGTTTGCCGGCGATTAAACTTCTTTTATTCAGCGTCTCATCAAAAATGAAAATTTTTTTGAAAACTACAACTCTTATGCGTTTTAGTGGTGAAAAAATAATTTAAAAAATCGTTCTGGAAGTGAGTTTACTCACAGGGTACTTTCTTTGTATACATTCGACTATATAGGCCAAGCCCGGGATTTACGGGAAATCGCGGGTTTTTGTTTGCTGGCGATTAAACCTCTTTCAGTAAGCGTCTCATCAAAAATGAAAACATTTCTGAAAACTACAAGTCTCATGCGTTGTAGTGGTGAAAAAATAATTTAAAACATCGTTCGGGAAATAAGTTTACTTCCTGGGTACTTTCTTTGTATGCTTTTGACTATACGGGCCGAGTCCGGGACTTTCGGGAAATTGCAGGTTTTTGTTTGCCGGCGATTAAACTTCTTTTATTCTGCGTCTCATCAAAAATGAAAACAATTTTAAAAACTACAAGTCTTATGCGTTTTAGTGATGAAAAAATAATTTAAGAAATCGTTCTGGAAATGAGTTTACTCACAGGGTACTTTCTTTGTATACATTCGACTAAACGAGCCAAGCCCGGGATTTACGGGAAATCGCGGGTTTTTGTTTGCCGGCGATTAAACCTCTTTTTATAAGCGTCTCATCAGAAATGAAAACATTTTTAAAAACTACAAGTCTCATGGGCTTTAGTGGTGAAATAATAATTTAAAAAATCCTTCGGGAAATGAGTTTACACCCTGGGTACTTTCTTTGTATACTTTTGACTTTACAGGCCGAGTCCGGGATTTACGGGAAATCGCGGGTTTTCGTTTACCGGCGATTAAACTTCTTTTATTCAGCGTCTCATCAAAAATGAAAACATTTTTGAAAACTACAAGTCTCATGCGTTTTAGTGGTGAAAAAATAATTTAAAAAATCGTTCCGGAAATGAGCTTACTCCCTGGGTACTTTCTTTGTATACTTTTGACTGTACGGACCGAGTCCGGGATTTACGGGAAGTTGCGGGTTTTCGTTTGCCGGCGATTAAACTTCTTTTATTCAGCGTCTCATCAATAATGAAAACATTTTTAAAAACTACAAGTCTCATGGGCTTTAGTGGTGAAATAATAATTTAAAAAATCGTTCGGGAAATGAGTTTACACCCTGGGTACTCTCTTTGTATACTTTTGACTTTACAGGCCGAGTCCGGGATTTACGGGAAATCGCAGGTTTTCGTTTGCCGGCGATTAAACTTCTTTATTCATCGTCTCATCAAAAATGAAAACATTTTTGAAAACTACAAGTCTTATGCGTTTTAGTGGTGAAAAAATAATTTAAAAAATCGTTCTGGAAGTGAGTTTACTCACAGGGTACTTTCTTTGTATACATTCGACTATACGGGCCAAGCCCGGGATTTACGGGAAATCGCGGGTTTTCGTTTGCCGGCGATTAAACCTCTTTCACTAAGCGTCTCATCAAAAATGAAAACATTTCTGAAAACTACAAGTCTCATGCGTTGTAGTGGTGAGAAAATAATTTAAAAAATCGTTCGGGAAATAAGTTTACTCCCTGGGTACTTTCTTTGTATACTTTTGACTATACGGGCCAAGCCCGGGATTTACGGGAAATCGCGGGTTTTCGTTTTCCGGCGATTAAGCTTCTTTTATTCAGCGTCTCATCAAAAATGAAAACATTTTTGAAAACTACAAGTCTTATGCGTTTTAGTGGTGAAAAAATAATTTAAAAAATCGTTCTGGAAGTGAGTTTACTCACAGGGTACTTTCTTTGTATACATTCGACTATACGGGCCAAGCCCGGGATTTACGGGAAATCGCGGGTTTTCGTTTGCCGGCGATTAAACTTCTTTCACTAAGCGTCTCATCAAAAATGAAAACATTTCTGAAAGCTACAAGTCTCATGCGTTGTAGTGGTGAAAAAATAATTTAAAAAATCGTTCGGGAAATAAGTTTACTCCCTGGGTACTTTCTTTGTATACTTTTGACTATACGGGCCGAGTCCGGGATTTACGGGAAGTCGCGGATTTTCGTTTGCCGGCGATTAAACTTCTTTTATTCAGCGTCTCATCAAAAATGAAAAATTTTTTGAAAACTACAAGTCTCATGCGTTTTAGTGGTGAAAAAATAATTTAAATAATCGTTCGGGAATGAGTTTACACCCTGGGTACTTTCTTTGTATGCTTTCGACTATACGGGCCGAGTCTGCGATTAACGGGAAATCGCAGGTTTTCGTTTGCCGGCGATTAAACTTCTTTTATTCATCGTCTCATCAAAAATGAAAACATTTTTAAAAACTACAAGTCTCATGCGTTTTAGTGGTGAAAAAATAATTTAAAAAATCGTTCCGGAAATGAGCTTACTCCCTGGGTACTTTCTTTGTATACTTTTGACTATACGGGCCGAGTCCGGGATTTACGGGAAGTCGCGGGTTTTCGTTTGCCGGCGATTAAACTTCTTTTATTCAGCGTCTCATCAAAAATGAAAACATTTTTGAAAACTACAAGTCTCATGCGTTTTAGTGGTGAAAAAATAATTTAAAAAATCGTTCCGAAAATGAGCTTACTCCCTGGGTACTTTCTTTGTATACTTTTGGCTATACGGGCCAAGCCCGGGATTTACGGGAAATCGCGGGTTTTCGTTTTCCGGCGATTAAACTTCTTTTATTCAGCGTCTCATCAAAAATAAAAACTTTTTTTAAAACTACAAGTCTTATGCGTTTTAGTGGTGAAAAAATAATTTAAATAATCGTTCTGGAAGTGAGTTTACTCACAGGGTACTTTCTTTGTATACATTCGACTATACGGGCCAAGCCCGGAATTTACGGGAAATCGCGGGTTTTCGTTTGCCGGCGATTAAACCTCTTTCACTAAGCGTCTCATCAAAAATGAAAACATTTCTGAAAACTACAAGTCTCATGCGTTGTAGTGGTGAAAAAATAATTTAAAAAATCGTTCGGGAAATAAGTTTACTCCCTGGGTACTTTCCTTGTATACTTTTGACTATACGGGCCGAGTCCGGGATTTACGGGAAGTCGCGGGTTTTCGTTTGCCGGCGATTAAACTTCTTTTATACAGCGTCTCATCAAAAATGAAAAATTTTTTGAAAACTACAAGTCTCATGCGTTTTAGTGGTGAAAAAATAATTTAAAAAATCGTTCGGGAAATGAGTTTACACCCTGGGTACTTTATTTGTATGCTTTTAACTATACGGGCCGAGTCTGCGATTTACGGGAAATGGCAGGTTTTCGTTTGCCGGCGATTAAACTTCTTTTATTCATCGTCTCATCAAAAATGAAAACATTTTTAAAACTACAAATCTCATGCGTTTTAGTGGTGAAAAAATAATTTAAAAAATCGTTCCGGAAATGAGCTTACTCCCTGGGTACTTTCTTTGTATACTTTTGACTATACGGGCCGAGTCCGGGATTTTCGGGAAATTGCAGGTTTTTGTTTGCCGGCGATTAAACTTCTTTTATTCTGCGTCTCATCAAAAATGAAAACAATTTTGAAAACTACAAGTCTTATGCGTTTTAGTGATGAAAAAATAATTTAAAAAATCGTTCTGGAAATGAGTTTACTCACAGGGTACTTTCTTTGTATACATTCGACTAAACGAGCCAAGCCCGGGATTTACGGGAAATCGCGGGTTTTCGTTTGCCGGCGATTAAGCCTCTTTTATTAAGCGTCTTATCAGAAATGAAAACATTTTTAAAAACTACAAGCCTCATGGGCTTTAGTGGTGAAATAATAATTTAAAAAATCGTTCGGGAAATGAGTTTACACCCTGGGTACTTTCTTTGTATACTTTTGACTTTACAGGCCGAGTCCGGGATTTACGGGAAATCGCGGGTTTTTGTTTACCGGCGATTAAACTTCTTTTATTCAGCGTCTCATCAAAAATGAAAACATTTTTGAAAACTACAAGTCTCATGCGTTTTAGTGGTAAAAAAATAATTTAAAAAATCGTTCCGGAAATGAGCTTACTCCCTGGGTACTTTCTTTGTATACTTTTGACTGTACGGGCCGAGTCTGGGATTTACGGGAAGTTGCGGGTTTTCGTTTGCCGGCGATTAAACTTCTTTTATTCAGCGTCTCATCAATAATGAAAACATTTTTAAAAACTACAAGTCTCATGGGCTTTAGTGGTGAAATAATAATTTAAAAAATCGTTCGGGAAATAAGTTTACACCCTGGGTACTTTCTTTGTATACTTTTGACTTTACAGGCCGAGTCCGGGATTTACGGGAAATCGCAGGTTTTCGTTTGCCGGCGATTAAACTTCTTTTATTCATCGTCTCATCAAAAATGAAAACATTTTTGAAAACTACAAGTCTTATGCGTTTTAGTGGTGAAAAAATAATTTAAAAAATCGTTCTGGAAGTGAGTTTACTCACAGGGTACTTTCTTTGTATACATTCGACTATACGGGCCAAGCCCGGGATTTACGGGAAATCGCGGGTTTTCGTTTGCCGGCGATTAATCCTCTTTCACTAAGCGTCTCATCAAAAATAAAAACATTTCTGAAAACTACAAGTCTCATGCGTTGTAGTGGTGAAAAAATAATTTAAAAAATCGTTCGGGAAATAAGTTTACTCCCTGGGTACTTTCTTTGTATACTTTTGACTATACGGGCCGAGTCCGGGATTTACGGGAAGTCGCGGGTTTTCGTTTGCCGGCGATTAAACTTCTTTTATTCATCGTCTCATTAAAAATGAAAAATTTTTTGAAAACTACAAGTCTCATGCGTTTTAGTGGTGAAAAAATAATTTAAAAAATCGTTCGGGAAATGGCTTTACACCCTGGGTACTTTCTTTGTATAATTTTGACTATACGGGCCTAGCCCGGGATTTACGGGAAATCGCGGGTTTTCGTTTTCCGGCGATTAAACTTCTTTTATTCAGCGTCTCATCAAAAATGAAAACATTTTTGAAAACTACAAGTCTTATGCGTTTTAGTGGTGAAAAAATAATTTAAAAAATCGTTTTGGAAGTGAGTTTACTCACAGGGTACTTTCTTTGTATACATTCGACTATACGGGCCAAGCCCGGGATTTACGGGAAATCGCGGGTTTTCGTTTGCCGGCGATTAAACTTCTTTCACTAAGCGTCTCATCAAAAATGAAAACATTTCTGAAAACTACAAGTCTCATGCGTTGTAGTGGTGAAAAAATAATTTAAAAAATCGTTCGGGAAATGAGTTTACACCCTGGATACTTTCTTTGTATGCTTTTGACTATACGGGCCGAGTCTGCGATTTACGGGAAATCGCAGGTTTTCGTTTGCCGGCGATTAAACTTCTTTTATTCATCGTCTCATCAAAAATGAAAACATTTTTAAAAACTACAAGTCTCATGCGTTTTAGTGGTGAAAAAATAATTTAAAAATTCGTTCCGGAAATGAGCTTACTCCCTGGGTACTTTCTTTGTATGCTTTTGACTATACGGGCCGAGTCTGCGATTAACGGGAAATCGCAGGTTTTCGTTTGCCGGCGATTAAACTTCTTTTATTCATCGTCTAATCAAAAATGAAAAAATTTTTAAAAACTACAAGTCTCATGCGTTTTAGTGGTGAAAAAATAATTTAAAAATTCGTTCCGAAAATGAGCTTACTCCCTGGGTACTTTCTTTGTATACTTTTGACTATACGGGCCGAGTCCGGGATTTACGGGAAGTCGCGGGTTTTCGTTTGCCGGCGATTAAACTTCTTTTATTCAGCGTCTCATCAAAAATGAAAACATTTTTGAAAACTACAAGTCTCATGCGTTTTAGTGGTGAAAAAATAATTTAAAAAATCGTTCTGGAAGTGAGTTTACTCACAGGGTACTTTCTTTGTATACATTCGACTATACGGGCCAAGCCCGGGATATACGGTAAATCGCGGGTTTTCGTTTGCCGGCGATTAAACCTCTTTCACTAAGCGTCTCATCAAAAATAAAAACATTTCTGAAAACTACAAGTCTCATGCGTTGTAGTGGTGAAAAAATAATTTAAAAAATCGTTCGGGAAATAAGTTTACTCCCTGGGTAGTTTCTTTGTATACTTTTGATTATACGGGCCGAGTCCAGGATTTACGGGAAGTCGCGGGTTTTCGTTTGCCGGCGATTAAACTTCTTTTATTCAGCGTCTCATAAAAAATGAAAACATTTTTGAAAACTACAAGTCTCATGCGTTTTAGTGGTGAAAAAATAATTTAAAAAATCGTTCCGGAAATGAGCTTACTCCCTGGGTACTTTCTTTGTATACTTTTGACTATACGGGCCGAGTCCGGGATTTACGGGAAGTCGCGGGTTTTCGTTTGCCGGCGATTAAACTTCTTTTATTCAGCGTCTCATCAAAAATGAAAACATTTTTAAAAACTACAAGTCTCATGGGTTTTAGTGGTGAAATAATAATTTAAAAAATCGTTCGGGAAATGAGTTTACACCCTGGGTACTTTCTTTGTATACTTTTGACTTTACAGGCCGAGTCCGGGATTTACGGGAAATCGCAGGTTTCCGTTTTCCGGCGATTAAACTTCTTTTATTCATCGTCTCATCAAAAATGAAAACATTTTTGAAAACTACAAGTCTCATGCGTTTTAGTGGTGAAAAAATAATTTAAAAAATCGTTCCGGAAATGAGCTTACTTCCTGGGTACTTTCTTTGTATACTTTTGACTGTACGGGCCGAGTCCGGGATTTACGGGAAGTCGCGGGTTTTCGTTTGCCGGCGATTAAACTTCTTTTATTCAGCGTCTCATCAAAAATGAAAACATTTTTGAAAACTACAAGTCTCATGCGTTTTAGTGGTGAAAAAATAATTTAAAAAATCGTTCTGGAAGTGAGTTTACTCACAGGGTACTTTCTTTGTATACATTCGACTATACGGGCCAAGCCCGGGATATACGGGAAATCGCGGGTTTTCGTTTGCCGGCGATTAAACCTCTTTCACTAAGCGTCTCATCAAAAATGAAAACATTTCTGAAAACTACAAGTCTCATGCGTTGTAGTGGTGAAAAAATAATTTAAAAAATCGTTCGGGAAATAAGTTTACTCCCTGGGTACTTTCTTTGTATACTTTTGACTATACGGGCCGAGTCCAGGATTTACGGGAAGTCGCGGGTTTTCGTTTGCCGGCGATTAAACTTCTTTTATTCAGCGTCTCATCAAAAATGAAAATTTTTTTGAAAACTACAAGTCTCATGCGTGTTAGTGGTGAAAAAATAATTTAAAAAATCGTTCGGGAAATGAGTTTACACCCTGGGTACTTTCTTTGTATGCTTTTGACTATACGGGCCGAGTCTGCGATTTACGGGAAATCGCAGGTTTTCGTTTGCCGGCGATTAAACTTTTTTTATTCATCGTCTCATCAAAAATGAAAACATTTTTAAAAACTACAAGTCTCATGCGTTTTAGTGGTGAAAAAATAATTTAAAAAATCGTTCCGGAAATGAGCTTACTCCCTGGGTACTTTCTTTGTATACTTTTGACTATACGGGCCGAGTCCGGGATTTACGGGAAGTCGCGGGTTTTCGTTTGCCGGCGATTAAACTTCTTTTATTCAGCGTCTCATCAAAAATGAAAACATTTTTGAAAACTACAAGTCTCATGCGTTTTAGTGGTGAAAAAATAATTTAAAAAATCGTTCCGGAAATGAGCTTACTCCCTGGGTACTTTCTTTGTATACTTTTGACTATACGGGCCGAGTCCGGGATTTACGGGAAGTCGCGGGTTTTCGTTTGCCGGCGATTAAACTTCTTTTATTCAGCGTCTCATCAAAAATGAAAACATTTTTAAAAACTACAAGTCTCATGGGTTTTAGTGGTGAAATAATAATTTAAAAAATCGTTCGGGAAATGAGTTTACACCCTGGGTACTTTCTTTGTATACTTTTGACTTTACAGGCCGAGTCCGGGATTTACGGGAAATCGCAGGTTTCCGTTTTCCGGCGATTAAACTTCTTTTATTCATCGTCTCATCAAAAATGAAAACATTTTTGAAAACTACAAGTCTCATGCGTTTTAGTGGTGAAAAAATAATTTAAAAAATCGTTCCGGAAATGAGCTTACTCCCTGGGTACTTTCTTTGTATACTTTTGACTGTACGGGCCGAGTCCAGGATTTACGGGAAGTTGCGGGTTTTCGTTTGCCGGCGATTAAACTTCTTTTATTCAGCGTCTCATCAATAATGAAAACATTTTTAAAAACTACAAGTCTCATGGGCTTTAGTGGTGAAATAATAATTTAAAAAATCGTTCGGGAAATGAGTTTACACCCTGGGTACTTTCTTTGTATACTTTTGACTTTACAGGCCGAGTCCGGGATTTACGGGAAATCGCAGGTTTTCGTTTGCCGGCGATTAAACTTCTTTTATTCATCGTCTCATCAAAAATGAAAACATTTTTAAAAACTACAAGTCTCATGCGTTTTGATGGTGAAAAAATAATTTAAAAAATCGTTCGGGAAATGAGTTTACACCCTGGGTACTTTCTTTGTATAATTTTGACTATACGGGACAAGCCCGGGATTTACGGGAAATCGCGGGTTTTCGTTTTCCGGCGATTAAACTTCTTTTATTCAGCGTCTCATCAAAAATGAAAACATTTTTGAAAACTACAAGTCTTATGCGTTTTAGTGGTGAAAAAATAATTTAAAAAATCGTTTTGGATCACAGGGTACTTTCTTTGTATGCTTTTGACTATACGGGCCGAGTCTGCGATTTACGGGAAATCGCAGGTTTTCGTTTGCCGGCGATTAAACTTCTTTTATTCATCGTCTCATCAAAAATGAAAACATTTTTGAAAACTACAAGTCTCATGCGTTTTAGTGGTGAAAAAATAATTTAAAAAATCGTTCCGGAAATGAGCTTACTCCCTGGGTACTTTCTTTGTATACTTTTGACTGTACGGGCCGAGTCCGGGATTTACGGGAAGTCGCGGGTTTTCGTTTGCCGGCGATTAAACTTCTTTTATTCAGCGTCTCATCAAAAATGAAAACATTTTTGAAAACTACAAGTCTCATGCGTTTTAGTGGTGAAAAAATAATTTAAAAAATCGTTCTGGAAGTGAGTTTACTCACAGGGTACTTTCTTTGTATACATTCGACTATACGGGCCAAGCCCGGGATATACGGGAAATCGCGGGTTTTCGTTTGCCGGCGATTAAACCTCTTTCACTAAGCGTCTCATCAAAAATGAAAACATTTCTGAAAACTACAAGTCTCATGCGTTGTAGTGGTGAAAAAATAATTTAAAAAATCGTTCGGGAAATAAGTTTACTCCCTGGGTACTTTCTTTGTATACTTTTGACTATACGGGCCGAGTCCAGGATTTACGGGAAGTCGCGGGTTTTCGTTTGCCGGCGATTAAACTTCTTTTATTCAGCGTCTCATCAAAAATGAAAATTTTTTTGAAAACTACAAGTCTCATGCGTGTTAGTGGTGAAAAAATAATTTAAAAAATCGTTCGGGAAATGAGTTTACACCCTGGGTACTTTCTTTGTATGCTTTTGACTATACGGGCCGAGTCTGCGATTTACGGGAAATTGCAGGTTTTCGTTTGCCGGCGATTAAACTTCTTTTATTCATCGTCTCATCAAAAATGAAAACATTTTTAAAAACTACAAGTCTCATGCGTTTTAGTGGTGAAAAAATAATTTAAAAAATCGTTCCGGAAATGAGCTTACTCCCTGGGTACTTTCTTTGTATACTTTTGACTATACGGGCCGAGTCCGGGATTTACGGGAAGTCGCGGGTTTTCGTTTGCCGGCGATTAAACTTCTTTTATTCAGCGTCTCATCAAAAATGAAAACATTTTTGAAAACTACAAGTCTCATGCGTTTTAGTGGTGAAAAAATAATTTAAAAAATCGTTCCGGAAATGAGCTTACTCCCTGGGTACTTTCTTTGTATACTTTTGACTATACGGGCCGAGTCCGGGATTTACGGGAAGTCGCGGGTTTTCGTTTGCCGGCGATTAAACTTCTTTTATTCAGCGTCTCATCAAAAATGAAAACATTTTTAAAAACTACAAGTCTCATGGGTTTTAGTGGTGAAATAATAATTTAAAAAATCGTTCGGGAAATGAGTTTACACCCTGGGTACTTTCTTTGTATACTTTTGACTTTACAGGCCGAGTCCGGGATTTACGGGAAATCGCAGGTTTCCGTTTTCCGGCGATTAAACTTCTTTTATTCATCGTCTCATCAAAAATGAAAACATTTTTGAAAACTACAAGTCTCATGCGTTTTAGTGGTGAAAAAATAATTTAAAAAATCGTTCTGGAAGTGAGTTTACTCACAGGGTACTTTCTTTGTATACATTCGACTATACGGGCCAAGCCCGGGATATACGGTAAATCGCGGGTTTTCGTTTGCCGGCGATTAAACCTCTTTCACTAAGCGTCTCATCAAAAATGAAAACATTTCTGAAAACTACAAGTCTCATGCGTTGTAGTGGTGAAAAAATAATTTAAAAAATCGTTCGGGAAATAAGTTTACTCCCTGGGTAGTTTCTTTGTATACTTTTGATTATACGGGCCGAGTCCAGGATTTACGGGAAGTCGCGGGTTTTCGTTTGCCGGCGATTAAACTTCTTTTATTCAGCGTCTCATAAAAAATGAAAATTTTTTTGAAAACTACAAGTCTCATGCGTGTTAGTGGTGAACAAATAATTTAAAAAATCGTTCGGGAAATGAGTTTACACCCTGGGTACTTTCTTTGTATGCTTTTGACTATACGGGCCGAGTCTGCGATTTACGGGAAATCGCAGGTTTTCGTTTGCCGGCGATTAAACTTCTTTTATTCATCGTCTCATCAAAAATGAAAACATTTTTAAAAACTACAAGTCTCATGCGTTTTAGTGGTGAAAAAATAATTTAAAAAATCGTTCCGGAAATGAGCTTACTCCCTGGGTACTTTCTTTGTATACTTTTGACTATACGGGCCGAGTCCGGGATTTACGGGAAGTCGCGGGTTTTCGTTTGCCGGCGATTAAACTTCTTTTATTCAGCGTCTCATCAAAAATGAAAACATTTTTGAAAACTACAAGTCTCATGCGTTTTAGTGGTGAAAAAATAATTTAAAAAATCGTTCCGGAAATGAGCTTACTCCCTGGGTACTTTCTTTGTATACTTTTGACTATACGGGCCGAGTCCGGGATTTACGGGAAGTCGCGGGTTTTCGTTTGCCGGCGATTAAACTTCTTTTATTCAGCGTCTCATCAAAAATGAAAACATTTTTAAAAACTACAAGTCTCATGGGTTTTAGTGGTGAAATAATAATTTAAAAAATCGTTCGGGAAATGAGTTTACACCCTGGGTACTTTCTTTGTATACTTTTGACTTTACAGGCCGAGTCCGGGATTTACGGGAAATCGCAGGTTTCCGTTTTCCGGCGATTAAACTTCTTTTATTCATCGTCTCATCAAAAATGAAAACATTTTTGAAAACTACAAGTCTCATGCGTTTTAGTGGTGAAAAAATAATTTAAAAAATCGTTCCGGAAATGAGCTTACTTCCTGGGTACTTTCTTTGTATACTTTTGACTGTACGGGCCGAGTCCGGGATTTACGGGAAGTCGCGGGTTTTCGTTTGCCGGCGATTAAACTTCTTTTATTCAGCGTCTCATCAAAAATGAAAACATTTTTGAAAACTACAAGTCTCATGCGTTTTAGTGGTGAAAAAATAATTTAAAAAATCGTTCTGGAAGTGAGTTTACTCACAGGGTACTTTCTTTGTATACATTCGACTATACGGGCCAAGCCCGGGATATACGGGAAATCGCGGGTTTTCGTTTGCCGGCGATTAAACCTCTTTCACTAAGCGTCTCATCAAAAATGAAAACATTTCTGAAAACTACAAGTCTCATGCGTTGTAGTGGTGAAAAAATAATTTAAAAAATCGTTCGGGAAATAAGTTTACTCCCTGGGTACTTTCTTTGTATACTTTTGACTATACGGGCCGAGTCCAGGATTTACGGGAAGTCGCGGGTTTTCGTTTGCCGGCGATTAAACTTCTTTTATTCAGCGTCTCATCAAAAATGAAAATTTTTTTGAAAACTACAAGTCTCATGCGTGTTAGTGGTGAAAAAATAATTTAAAAAATCGTTCGGGAAATGAGTTTACACCCTGGGTACTTTCTTTGTATGCTTTTGACTATACGGGCCGAGTCTGCGATTTACGGGAAATCGCAGGTTTTCGTTTGCCGGCGATTAAACTTCTTTTATTCATCGTCTCATCAAAAATGAAAACATTTTTAAAAACTACAAGTCTCATGCGTTTTAGTGGTGAAAAAATAATTTAAAAAATCGTTCCGGAAATGAGCTTACTCCCTGGGTACTTTCTTTGTATACTTTTGACTATACGGGCCGAGTCCGGGATTTACGGGAAGTCGCGGGTTTTCGTTTGCCGGCGATTAAACTTCTTTTATTCAGCGTCTCATCAAAAATGAAAACATTTTTGAAAACTACAAGTCTCATGCGTTTTAGTGGTGAAAAAATAATTTAAAAAATCGTTCCGGAAATGAGCTTACTCCCTGGGTACTTTCTTTGTATACTTTTGACTATACGGGCCGAGTCCGGGATTTACGGGAAGTCGCGGGTTTTCGTTTGCCGGCGATTAAACTTCTTTTATTCAGCGTCTCATCAAAAATGAAAACATTTTTAAAAACTACAAGTCTCATGGGTTTTAGTGGTGAAATAATAATTTAAAAAATCGTTCGGGAAATGAGTTTACACCCTGGGTACTTTCTTTGTATACTTTTGACTTTACAGGCCGAGTCCGGGATTTACGGGAAATCGCAGGTTTCCGTTTTCCGGCGATTAAACTTCTTTTATTCATCGTCTCATCAAAAATGAAAACATTTTTGAAAACTACAAGTCTCATGCGTTTTAGTGGTGAAAAAATAATTTAAAAAATCGTTCCGGAAATGAGCTTACTCCCTGGGTACTTTCTTTGTATACTTTTGACTGTACGGGCCGAGTCCAGGATTTACGGGAAGTTGCGGGTTTTCGTTTGCCGGCGATTAAACTTCTTTTATTCAGCGTCTCATCAATAATGAAAACATTTTTAAAAACTACAAGTCTCATGGGCTTTAGTGGTGAAATAATAATTTAAAAAATCGTTCGGGAAATGAGTTTACACCCTGGGTACTTTCTTTGTATACTTTTGACTTTACAGGCCGAGTCCGGGATTTACGGGAAATCGCAGGTTTTCGTTTGCCGGCGATTAAACTTCTTTTATTCATCGTCTCATCAAAAATGAAAACATTTTTAAAAACTACAAGTCTCATGCGTTTTGATGGTGAAAAAATAATTTAAAAAATCGTTCGGGAAATGAGTTTACACCCTGGGTACTTTCTTTGTATAATTTTGACTATACGGGACAAGCCCGGGATTTACGGGAAATCGCGGGTTTTCGTTTTCCGGCGATTAAACTTCTTTTATTCAGCGTCTCATCAAAAATGAAAACATTTTTGAAAACTACAAGTCTTATGCGTTTTAGTGGTGAAAAAATAATTTAAAAAATCGTTTTGGATCACAGGGTACTTTCTTTGTATGCTTTTGACTATACGGGCCGAGTCTGCGATTTACGGGAAATCGCAGGTTTTCGTTTGCCGGCGATTAAACTTCTTTTATTCATCGTCTCATCAAAAATGAAAACATTTTTAAAAACTACAAGTCTCATGCGTTTTAGTAGTGAAAAAATAATTTAAAAATTCGTTCCGGAAATGAGCTTACTCCCTGGGTACTTTCTTTGTATACATTTGACTATACGGGCCGAGTCCGGGATTCACGGGAAGTCGCGGGTTTTCGTTTGCCGGCGCTTAAACTTCTTTTATTCAGCGTCTCATCAAAAATGAAAACATTTTTGAAAACTACAAGTCTCATGCGTTTTAGTGGTGAAAAAAAAAATTTAAAAAATCGTTCCGGAAATGAGCTTACTCCCTGGGTACTTTCTTTGAATACTTTTGACTATACGGGCCGAGTCCGGGATTTACGGGAAGTCGCGGGTTTTCGTTTGCCGGCGATTAAACTTCTTTTATTCAGCGTCTCATCAAAAATGAAAACATTTTTAAAAACTACAAGTCTCATGGGTTTTAGTGGGGAAATAATAATTTAAAAAATCGTTCGGGAAATGAGTTTACACCCTGGGTACTTTCTTTGTATACTTTTGACTTTACAGGCCGAGTCCGGGATTTACGGGAAATCGCAGGTTTCCGTTTTCCGGCGATTAAACTTCTTTTATTCATCGTCTCATCAAAAATGAAAACATTTTTGAAAACTACAAGTCTCATGCGTTTTAGTGGTGAAAAAATAATTTAAAAAATCGTTCCGGAAATGAGCTTACTCCCTGGGTACTTTCTTTGTATACTTTTGACTGTACGGGCCGAGTCCGGGATTTACGGGAAGTTGCGGGTTTTCGTTTGCCGGCGATTAAACTTCTTTTATTCAGCGTCTCATCAATAATGAAAACATTTTTAAAAACTACAAGTCTCATGGGCTTTAGTGGTGAAATAATAATTTAAAAAATCGTTCGGGAAATGAGTTTACACCCTGGGTACTTTCTTTGTATACTTTTGACTATACGGGCCGAGTCCGGGATTTACGGGAAGTCGCGGGTTTTCGTTTGCCGGCGATTAAACTTCTTTTATTCAGCGTCTCATCAAAAATGAAAACATTTTTGAAAACTACAAGTCTCATGCGTTTTAGTGGTGAAAAAATAATTTAAAAAATCGATCCGGAAATGAGCTTACTACCTGGGTACTTTCTTTGTATACTTTTGACTATACGGGCCGAGTCCGGGATTTACGGGAAGTCGCGGGTTTTCGTTTGCCGGCGATTAAACTTCTTTTATTCAGCGTCTCATCAAAAATGAAAACATTTTTAAAAACTACAAGTCTCATGGGTTTTAGTGGTGAAATAATAATTTAAAAAATCGTTCGGGAAATGAGTTTACACCCTGGGTACTTTCTTTGTATACTTTTGACTTTACAGGCCGAGTCCGGGATTTACGGGAAATCGCAGGTTTCCGTTTTCCGGCGATTAAACTTCTTTTATTCATCGTCTCATCAAAAATGAAAACATTTTTGAAAACTACAAGTCTCATGCGTTTTAGTGGTGAAAAAATAATTTAAAAAATCGTTCCGGAAATGAGCTTACTCCCTGGGTACTTTCTTTGTATACTTTTGACTGTACGGGCCGAGTCCGGGATTTACGGGAAGTCGCGGGTTTTCGTTTGCCGGCGATTAAACTTCTTTTATTCAGCGTCTCATCAAAAATGAAAACATTTTTGAAAACTACAAGTCTCATGCGTTTTAGTGGTGAAAAAATAATTTAAAAAATCGTTCTGGAAGTGAGTTTACTCACAGGGTACTTTCTTTGTATACATTCGACTATACGGGCCAAGCCCGGGATATACGGGAAATCGCGGGTTTTCGTTTGCCGGCGATTAAACCTCTTTCACTAAGCGTCTCATCAAAAATGAAAACATTTCTGAAAACTACAAGTCTCATGCGTTGTAGTGGTGAAAAAATAATTTAAAAAATCGTTCGGGAAATAAGTTTACTCCCTGGGTACTTTCTTTGTATACTTTTGACTATACGGGCCGAGTCCAGGATTTACGGGAAGTCGCGGGTTTTCGTTTGCCGGCGATTAAACTTCTTTTATTCAGCGTCTCATCAAAAATGAAAATTTTTTTGAAAACTACAAGTCTCATGCGTGTTAGTGGTGAAAAAATAATTTAAAAAATCGTTCGGCAAATGAGTTTACACCCTGGGTACTTTCTTTGTATGCTTTTGACTATACGGGCCGAGTCTGCGATTTACGGGAAATTGCAGGTTTTCGTTTGCCGGCGATTAAACTTCTTTTATTCATCGTCTCATCAAAAATGAAAACATTTTTAAAAACTACAAGTCTCATGCGTTTTAGTGGTGAAAAAATAATTTAAAAAATCGTTCCGGAAATGAGCTTACTCCCTGGGTACTTTCTTTGTATACTTTTGACTATACGGGCCGAGTCCGGGATTTACGGGAAGTCGCGGGTTTTCGTTTGCCGGCGATTAAACTTCTTTTATTCAGCGTCTCATCAAAAATGAAAACATTTTTGAAAACTACAAGTCTCATGCGTTTTAGTGGTGAAAAAATAATTTAAAAAATCGTTCCGGAAATGAGCTTACTCCCTGGGTACTTTCTTTGTATACTTTTGACTATACGGGCCGAGTCCGGGATTTACGGGAAGTCGCGGGTTTTCGTTTGCCGGCGATTAAACTTCTTTTATTCAGCGTCTCATCAAAAATGAAAACATTTTTAAAAACTACAAGTCTCATGGGTTTTAGTGGTGAAATAATAATTTAAAAAATCGTTCGGGAAATGAGTTTACACCCTGGGTACTTTCTTTGTATACTTTTGACTTTACAGGCCGAGTCCGGGATTTACGGGAAATCGCAGGTTTCCGTTTTCCGGCGATTAAACTTCTTTTATTCATCGTCTCATCAAAAATGAAAACATTTTTGAAAACTACAAGTCTCATGCGTTTTAGTGGTGAAAAAATAATTTAAAAAATCGTTCCGGAAATGAGCTTACTCCCTGGGTACTTTCTTTGTATACTTTTGACTGTACGGGCCGAGTCCAGGATTTACGGGAAGTTGCGGGTTTTCGTTTGCCGGCGATTAAACTTCTTTTATTCAGCGTCTCATCAATAATGAAAACATTTTTAAAAACTACAAGTCTCATGGGCTTTAGTGGTGAAATAATAATTTAAAAAATCGTTCGGGAAATGAGTTTACACCCTGGGTACTTTCTTTGTATACTTTTGACTTTACAGGCCGAGTCCGGGATTTACGGGAAATCGCAGGTTTTCGTTTGCCGGCGATTAAACTTCTTTTATTCATCGTCTCATCAAAAATGAAAACATTTTTGAAAACTACAAGTCTCATGCGTTTTGATGGTGAAAAAATAATTTAAAAAATCGTTCGGGAAATGAGTTTACACCCTGGGTACTTTCTTTGTATAATTTTGACTATACGGGACAAGCCCGGGATTTACGGGAAATCGCGGGTTTTCGTTTTCCGGCGATTAAACTTCTTTTATTCAGCGTCTCATCAAAAATGAAAACATTTTTGAAAACTACAAGTCTCATGCGTTTTAGTGGTGAAAAAAAAATTTAAAAAATCGTTCCGGAAATGAGCTTACTCCCTGGGTACTTTCTTTGTATACTTTTGACTTTACAGGCCGAGTCCGGGATTTACGGGAAATCGCAGGTTTCCGTTTTCCGGCGATTAAACTTCTTTTATTCATCGTCTCATCAAAAATGAAAACATTTTTGAAAACTACAAGTCTCATGCGTTTTAGTGGTGAAAAAATAATTTAAAAAATCGTTCCGGAAATGAGCTTACTCCCTGGGTACTTTCTTTGTATACTTTTGACTATACGGGCCGAGTCCGGGATTTACGGGAAGTCGCGGGTTTTCGTTTGCCGGCGATTAAACTTCTTTTATTCAGCGTCTCATCAAAAATGAAAACATTTTTGAAAACTACAAGTCTCATGCGTTTTAGTGGTGAAAAAATAATTTAAAAAATCGTTCCGGAAATGAGCTTACTCCCTGGGTACTTTCTTTGTATACTTTTGACTATACGGGCCGAGTCCGGGATTTACGGGAAGTCGCGGGTTTTCGTTTGCCGGCGATTAAACTTCTTTTATTCAGCGTCTCATCAAAAATGAAAACATTTTTAAAAACTACAAGTCTCATGGGTTTTAGTGGTGAAATAATAATTTAAAAAATCGTTCGGGAAATGAGTTTACACCCTGGGTACTTTCTTTGTATACTTTTGACTTTACAGGCCGAGTCCGGGATTTACGGGAAATCGCAGGTTTCCGTTTTCCGGCGATTAAACTTCTTTTATTCATCGTCTCATCAAAAATGAAAACATTTTTGAAAACTACAAGTCTCATGCGTTTTAGTGGTGAAAAAATAATTTAAAAAATCGTTCCGGAAATGAGCTTACTCCCTGGGTACTTTCTTTGTATACTTTTGACTGTACGGGCCGAGTCCAGGATTTACGGGAAGTTGCGGGTTTTCGTTTGCCGGCGATTAAACTTCTTTTATTCAGCGTCTCATCAATAATGAAAACATTTTTAAAAACTACAAGTCTCATGGGCTTTAGTGGTGAAATAATAATTTAAAAAATCGTTCGGGAAATGAGTTTACACCCTGGGTACTTTCTTTGTATACTTTTGACTTTACAGGCCGAGTCCGGGATTTACGGGAAATCGCAGGTTTTCGTTTGCCGGCGATTAAACTTCTTTTATTCATCGTCTCATCAAAAATGAAAACATTTTTGAAAACTACAAGTCTCATGCGTTTTGATGGTGAAAAAATAATTTAAAAAATCGTTCGGGAAATGAGTTTACACCCTGGGTACTTTCTTTGTATAATTTTGACTATACGGGACAAGCCCGGGATTTACGGGAAATCGCGGGTTTTCGTTTTCCGGCGATTAAACTTCTTTTATTCAGCGTCTCATCAAAAATGAAAACATTTTTGAAAACTACAAGTCTCATGCGTTTTAGTGGTGAAAAAAAAATTTAAAAAATCGTTCCGGAAATGAGCTTACTCCCTGGGTACTTTCTTTGTATACTTTTGACTTTACAGGCCGAGTCCGGGATTTACGGGAAATCGCAGGTTTCCGTTTTCCGGCGATTAAACTTCTTTTATTCATCGTCTCATCAAAAATGAAAACATTTTTGAAAACTACAAGTCTCATGCGTTTTAGTGGTGAAAAAATAATTTAAAAAATCGTTCCGGAAATGAGCTTACTCCCTGGGTACTTTCTTTGTATACTTTGGACTGTACGGGCCGAGTCCGGGATTTACGGGAAGTTGCGGGTTTTCGTTTGCCGGCGATTAAACTTCTTTTATTCAGCGTCTCATCAATAATGAAAACATTTTTAAAAACTACAAGTCTCATGGGCTTTAGTGGTGAAATAATAATTTAAAAAATCGTTCGGGAAATGAGTTTACACCCTGGGTACTTTCTTTGTATACTTTTGACTTTACAGGCCGAGTCCGGGATTTACGGGAAATCGCAGGTTTTCGTTTGCCGGCGATTAAACTTCTTTTATTCATCGTCTCATCAAAAATGAAAACATTTTTGAAAACTACAAGTCTCATGCGTTTTGATGGTGAAAAAATAATTTAAAAAATCGTTCGGGAAATGAGTTTACACCCTGGGTACTTTCTTTGTATAATTTTGACTATACGGGACAAGCCCGGGATTTACGGGAAATCGCGGGTTTTCGTTTTCCGGCGATTAAACTTCTTTTATTCAGCGTCTCATTAAAAATGAAAACATTTTTGAAAACTACAAGTCTTATGCGTTTTAGTGGTGAAAAAATAATTTAAAAAATCGTTTTGGAAGTGAGTTTACTCACAGGGTACTTTCTTTGTATGCTTTTGACTATACGGGCCGAGTCTGCGATTTACGGGAAATCGCAGGTTTTCGTTTGCCGGCGATTAAACTTCTTTTATTCATCGTCTCATCAAAAATGAAAACATTTTTAAAAACTACAAGTCTCATGCGTTTTAGTGGTGAAAAAATAATTTAAAAATTCGTTCCGGAAATGAGCTTACTCCCTGGGTACTTACTTTGTATACTTTTGACTATACGGGCCGAGTCCGGGATTCACGGGAAGTCGCGGATTTTCGTTTGCCGGCGCTTAAACTTCTTTTATTCAGCGTCTCATCAAAAATGAAAACATTTTTGAAAACTACAAGTCTCATGCGTTTTAGTGGTGAAAAAAAAATTTAAAAACCGTTCCGGAAATGAGCTTACTCCCTGGGTACTTTCTTTGAATACTTTTGACTATACGGGCCAAGCCCGGGATTTACGGGAAATCGCGGGTTTTCGTTTTCCGGCGATTAAACTTCTTTTATTCAGCGTCTCATCAAAAATGAAAACATTTTTAAAAACTACAAGTCTTATGCGTTTTAGTGGTGAAAAAATAATTTAAAAAATCGTTCTGGAAGTGAGTTTACTCACAGGGTACTTTCTTTGTATACATTTGACTATACGGGCCAAGCCCGGGATTTACGGGAAATCGCGGGTTTTCGTTTGCCGGCGATTAAACCTCTTTCACTAAGCGTCTCATCAAAAATGAAAACATTTCTGAAAACTACAAGTCTCATGCGTTGTAGTGGTGAAAAAATAATTTAAAAATTCGTTCCAGAAATGAGCTTACTCCCTGGGTACTTTCTTTGTATACTTTTGACTATACGGGCCGAGTCCGGGATTTACGGGAAGTCGCGGGTTTTCGTTTGCCGGCGATTAAACTTCTTTTATTCAGCGTCTCATCAAAAATGAAAACATTTTTGAAAACTACAAGTCTCATGCGTTTTAGTGGTGAAAAAATAATTTAAAAAATCGTTCCAGAAATGAGCTTACTCCCTGGGTACTTTCTTTAAATACTTTTGACTATACGGGCCAAGCCCGGGATTTACGGGAAATCGCGGGTTTTCGTTTTCCGGCGATTAAACTTCTTTTATTCAGCGTCTCATCAAAAATGAAAACATTTTCGAAAACTACAAGTCTTATGCGTTTTAGTGGTGAAAAAATAATTTAAAAAATCGTTCTGGAAGTGAGTTTACTCACAGGGTACTTTCTTTGTATACATTCGACTATACGGGCCAAGCCCGGGATTTACGGGAAATCGCGGGTTTTCGTTTGCCGGCGATTAAACCTCTTTCACTAAGCGTCTCATCAAAAATGAAAACATTTCTGAAAACTACAAGTCTCATGCGTTGTAGTGGTGAAAAAATAATTTAAAAAATCGTTCGGGAAATAAGTTTACTCCCTGGGTACTTTCTTTGTATACTTTTGATTATACGGGCCGAGTCCAGGATTTACGGGAAGTCGCGGGTTTTTGTTTGCCGGCGATTAAACTTCTTTTATTCAGCGTCTCATCAAAAATGAAAACATTTCTGAAAACTACAAGTCTCATGCGTTGTAGTGGTGAAAAAATAATTTAAAAACTCGTTCGGGAAATAAGTTTACTCCCTGGGTACTTTCTTTGTATACTTTTGACTATACGGGCCGAGTCCAGGATTTACGGGAAGTCGCGGGTTTTCGTTTGCCGGCGATTAAACTTCTTTTATTCAGCGTCTCATCAAAAATGAAAAATTTTTTGAAAACTACAAGTCTCATGCGTGTTAGTGGTGAAAAAATAATTTAAAAAATCGTTCGGGAAATGAGTTTACACCCTGGGTACTTTCTTTGTATGCTTTTGACTATACGGGCCGAGTCTGCGATTTACGGGAAATCGCAGGTTTTCGTTTGCCGGCGATTAAACTTCTTTTATTCATCGTCTCATCAAAAATGAAAACATTTTTAAAAACTACAAGTCTCATGCGTTTTAGTGGTGAAAAAATAATTTAAAAAGTCGTTCCGGAAATGAGCTTACTCCCTGGGTACTTTCTTTGTGTACTTTTGACTATACGGGCCGAGTCCGGGATTTACGGGAAGTCGCGGGTTTTCGTTTGCCGGCGATTAAACTTCTTTTATTCAGCGTCTCATCAAAAATGAAAACATTTTTGAAAACTACAAGTCTCATGCGTTTTAGTGGTGAAAAAATAATTTAAAAAATCGTTCCGGAAATGAGCTTACTCCCTGGGTACTTTCTTTGTATACTTTTGACTATACGGGCCGAGTCCGGGATTTACGGGAAGTCGCGGGTTTTCGTTTGCCGGCGATTAAACTTCTTTTATTCAGCGTCTCATCAAAAATGAAAACATTTTTAAAAACTACAAGTCTCATGGGTTTTAGTGGTGAAATAATAATTTAAAAAATCGTTCGGGAAATGGGTTTACACCCTGGGTACTTTCTTTGTATACTTTTGACTTTACAGGCCGAGTCCGGGATTTACGGGAAATCGCAGGTTTTCGTTTTCCGGCGATTAAACTTCTTTTATTCATCGTCTCATCAAAAATGAAAACATTTTCAAAAACTACAAGTCTCATGGGCTTTAGTGGTGAAATAATAATTTAAAAAATCGTTCGGGAAATGAGTTTACACCCTGGGTACTTTCTTTGTATACTTTTGACTTTACAGGCCGAGTCCAGGATTTACGGGAAATCGCAGGTTTTCGTTTGCCGGCGATTAAACTTCTTTTATTCATCGTCTCATCAAAAATGAAAACATTTTTAAAAACTACAAGTCTCATGCGTTTTAGTGGTGAAAAAATAAATTAAAAAATCGTTTGGGAAATGAGTTTACTCCCTGGGTACTTTCTTTGTATACTTTTGACTATACGGGCCAAGCCCGGGATTTACGAGAAATCGCGGGTTTTCGTTTTCCGGCGATTAAACTTCTTTTATTCAGCGTCTCATCAAAAATGAAAACATTTTTGAAAACTACAAGTCTTATGCGTTTTAGTGGTGAAAATATAATTTAAAAAATCGTTCTGGAAGTGAGTTTACTCACAGGGTACTTTCTTTGTATACATTCGACTATACGGGCCAAGCCCGGGATTTACGGGAAATCGCGGGTTTTCGTTTTCCGGCGATTAAACTTCTTTTATTCAGAGTCTCATCAAAAATGAAAACATTTTTGAAAACTACAAGTCTTATGCGTTTTAGTGGTGAAAAAATAATTTAAAAAATCGTTCTGGAAGTGAGTTTACTCACAGGGTACTTTCTTTGTATACTTTTGACTATACGGGCCGAGTCCGGGATTTACGGGAAGTCGCGGGTTTTCGTTTGCCGGCGATTAAACTTCTTTTATTCAGCGTCTCATCAAAAATGAAAACATTTTTAAAAACTACAAGTCTCATGGGCTTTAGTGGTGAAATAATAATTTAAAAAAATCGTTCGGGAAATGAGTTTACACCCTGGGTACTTTCTTTGTATACATTTGACTTTTTTTTTTTTTTTTTTTTTTAATTTATTTTGCCGTTGTAGAATTTACAGTTTTCCGTAAGAATAAAATAAAAATCTTAAGCTATTATATCGTGTAATCTAAAGATAGGATTGCATATGCTAAAAATATTAGCTAGAGAGGTAAAAAATGGCAGGAGCGAGAAGAAGGCTATAATAGCCTTATCACCAAGCCCCCAACCTATATAAAAGGTTAGCATTGAAGATGATGAGGAGTTGTGTTATATGTGTCGTACGTTGTAACTGTCGTGTGTTCTAAAATAAACATAGATTGTCAGTAGTCAATAGTTTATGTTTTAGTTTATGTTTTAATTCGTTAAGTGATGTAATAGTTTTCATGTCGTTATCAAGAAATGTATTCCACAATTTAGGTCCTCTGCTAGTTATAGAGAACTTTGTGATTGTATAGTTAATTCTAGGTTGAAAAAAACTGTTAATTGAAAATCTGGATGGATATTTATGTTGTATCTTCTGAAACATATCATTAAATACTCTTGGTAACATATTGTTTTCAAGCTTAAACATAAAAATAGGAGTTTGATAAATGTTTAGTTGGTATAAATTCAGTACACTGATCTTTTTGAATAACTCTCTGGAGTGAGTGTACCTGTCAACATTTAAAATAATTCTGATGGCATGTTTTTGTTTATTTTGTAATTTTGTCAATTTTGTAGCGTTGGTGCTGCACCACGCAATATTTGCATAATTTAGATAGCAGTGAATGAAAGAAGAATATATGTTTTTTAAACAATTCTGATCTAGAACAAATTTTGCTTTAAATAGGATGCCAATATTCTTTGCGACCTTTTCTTCTAAAACATTTATATGTTCTCTCCAAGTAACATTTTCATCAAGAATAACTCCTAAAAATTTCATAGATTGTGCTCTTTTTATACTTATATTATTAATAAATAAATCAGGAAACTTCAATGGCATATCATCTTTTTTATTGTGCCTGTGAAAAAGTGTGTACTTTGTTTTAGAAATATTTAGGGACAGTCTGTTTGCCTTAAACCATTCTGCCAGCATAGAGAGTTCATAATTGACTGTGCGAAATAATGTTTTTACATCTTTATGTGCATAAAACAGATTTGTATCATCTGCAAATAAAATTGAATGTAAAATATTCGAAGCTCTGTTTAAATCATTTACATATATAAGGAATAAGAGTGGTCCTAATATGGAACCTTGTGGAACTCCACAGATGATTGTTTTGTAGTTTGTACTTCCACCGTCAAAGGAAATGTACTGTTTTCTATTGGATAAATAACTTTCAAACCAGCGAATGTTGGAATTGCGGATACCGTAGTTTTTGAGTTTTTCTAGTAGAATTTTGTGATCTACGGTGTCAAATGCTTTGCTTAGATCTATAAAAATTCCTAGCATGTACTTGTTTTCGTCAAACGCCTTTGATATTTCATTAACAAGTTTAACTATTGCATGATCAGTAGAATGACCTGCTTGAAAGCCAAATTGATTGTCGTATAAAATATATTATTAGCAGTTAAAAAAGAGTAAAATCTATTGTACATTATGCGTTCTAGTATTTTTGAAAAACATTGAAGAACTGATATTGGTCTATAATTAGATGCATTAGTCTTTTCGCCTGTTTTATATACTGGTAAAACTCTTGCAATTTTAACTTTTTCAGGAAAATATCCTTGCAGCAGGGAAAGGTTAAATATATGCATTAGTTGAATTTTTATAGCATTTTTTGTTTGTTTTACAACGTTACTATTTACGTCATCAAAACCTGGACTTTTGTTTGATTGTAGTGAGTCGATCGCTTTTAATAATTCATTTTCACTTAGTTCGTTATTTTCCATTTGTGCGTTATTAACAGTGAGAAAGGACTTAAAACTCAAATTGCTAGGTTAATAGTTTCAAACAAATGTTTATAATGTTTATATTTTCTTTCATTCTCAAGAGTTCTGCTTTTCAAAAACTTTTCATACAAGCGCTGTTTCTTTTTAGATGATTTTAACAAACCTTTGGTTAACCAAGGGCTTAACAAAGTTTTAATTTTAACAAATTTTGTTTGTTCTGGGAATGCCTGATCATATTGTTGTTGAAATATTTGAATAAAGATTTCATAAGCTTTATCAGCATTATTGTTCTCTAAAACAAGGCTCCAATCCACACAATACAGCAGGTTATTAAAATAACTAATAGATTTATCATTGATCAATCTTTTTGTTATTTTTATTTTTTCAGAGCAATTGTGTAATTGAGTTGTTTGTGACGTAATGAAAATTGGAAAATGATCAGAAATATCTGTTTTAATTATCCCTGTTTTAATTGTTGTATTTGCGAAATCGTTGGTTATGATATGATCTATGGCTGTAGCACTTAATCTCGTCACTCGTGTTGGTTTATTTATAAGTGGGATAAACCCATTTTGAAAAACTGAGTTAAAAAAGTTTTGTAGAGATTTGTTTGTGTTAAAATCAAGGACGTTTAGATTGAAATCACCAACGAGGTACACGTTTCTACCCGTGCCTTTGTGATCAGTAAGAATATTTTTCACATGATTCTCTAAGTTTTCTATTGATCCTGCAGGTGGCCGGTAGAGTAAATGCATGTGGATGTTTTTAGTTGCTTTATTTATTATCTCTATACTTAATGACTCACAGTCGTTATTGTTAGCGCACGTGTCTGATTTTAGGTTGAATAGAATAGAATTATGAATAAACATGCACACCCCACCGCCTTTCTTTTTGCAATTTCTAATTTGATGAATTACTGTGTAATTTTGCAATTGAAAATTTGAGTTTTTCTCTATATTTATATCATTACACCACGTTTCAGTAAAGCAAATGATTTTAAATGTGACTTTCAGGTTATGTAAAAGATGTTTAAAATTTTCAAAATTCTTTTGTATGCTTCTAATATTAAGACGAAGTATTGAAAAAGATTTTATATCTATTTCTGTAGAAAGATTGTTTGTATCTGGATTATAATATTTTGCGTTTCTAGTTATCTCATTATTATAAAAATTTATGTCTGGATCAGTTAAATCGTTTAAAAGTACAGTTTCGTTAGCCTGGAATGGGTCGAATTCCAAGTTTTCGTAGTTCGTTTGTTCAGCCATTTTAGAATTAAAATTTAATTACTAAAAATTATTTGTAGCCTTAGGCTATGTGCAACGAAACTAGGCATTAGCAATCCTATCCCTAAATTCTCGAACTATCAATTTATCATATAACACTACAGCATACCTCCCTTCCGCCCTGTGTGTTTTCATCTCACCAAACAGTTTCTTCCTAATCATTCTTGTTTCATACGAGAAGTCTTCGTTTATGTAAATTCCTGTCCCTGCAAGTTTATTAGTATTCTTTAAAAGTTCGATCTTAGCTTTATAATTTAGAAGCTTCAAAACAATAGTTCGTGCTGGTGGTTTCTGTACATCTTCTTGGTCATAAGTGTTTTGTTCTGCCTTCTCCTCGTTCTTTTTTCCAATCCTATGCGCGCGCTCAATGACAACATTTTTAACTCCAAGCTTATTCCCAAATAGATCCAAAACTTTCTTTTCCGTGTCATCCCAGCTCTCACCATCATTCTCCTGCAACCCACTGATCCTTAAGTTGTTCCGTCTCTGTCTATCTTCAAGCTGTCTAAATTTCTCTCTATCTTCCTCTTCCAGTTCTCTTAACTTCTTTCTATCTTTCTCTTCTTTGTGGTTACTGTGTTTTACCCTTTTTTCCAATTCTTTAATTTTCTTTTCCTGTATGTCTTGTGTTACGGTAACACTCTCCTCCAGATCTTTTTTCACATCCTCCAATTTTTTAATCCTTTCTTCGTTTGTTGTAACTTTGGATTTAAGTTCTTTATTTTCATCTTTTAAGCAAGTGCATGTTTCTTTTATTTCTTCTAGTTCATTTTTCATTTTATCAAGTCTGTCGTTTAGAATTGCCCTGTTACTACTAATAATCTTCAAAATATCTTTTTGTTGCTGTAGAAACATTTCTTTGAATCTATCTCTGACTAGCTTAACTGAAATCGTTAAGTTGTCTTCTTTCTCCATATTTTTATTTAGCTATTATCTATTTATTTTTATTTCTACGATTGATTTATATTTCACACGATCGATATTTTTAAATTATTTCTGTAGCGCAAATTAAAACACGTCCGGTCTCTTTCAATTTGGTTTTTCAAAGAATCAGGCGTTTTGATTGGTATGCACGTGCGAGCGGTCAAAACAAAGCCAGTTACTTTACAGGCCGAGTCCGGGATTTACGGGAAGTCGCGGGTTTTCGTTTGCCGGCGATTAAACTTCTTTTATTCAGCGTCTCATCAAAAATGAAAACATTTTTAAAAACTATAAGTCTCATGGGCTTTAGTGGTGAAATAATAATTTAAAAAATCGTTCGGGAAATCCGTTTACACCCTGGGTACTTTCTTTGTATACTTTTGACTTTACAAGCCGAGTCCGGGATTTACGGGAAATCGCAGGTTTTCGTTTGCCGGCAATTAAACTTCTTTTATTCATCGTCTCATCAAAAATGAAAACATTTTTAAAAACTACAAGTCTTATGCGTTTTAGTGGTGAAAAAATAAATTAAAAAATCGTTCGGGAAATGAGTTTACTACCTGGGTACTTTCTTTGTATACTTTTGATTATACGGGCCAAGCCCGGGATTTACGGGAAATCGCGGGTTTTCGTTTTCCGGCGATTAAACTTCTTTTATTTAGCGTCTCATCAAAAATGAAAACATTTTTGAAAACTACAAGTCTTATGCGTTTTAGTGGTGAAAAAATAAATTAAAAATCCTTCTGGAAGTGAGTTTACTCACAGGGTACTTTCTTTGTCTACATTCGACTATACGGGCCAAGCCCGGGATTTACGGGAAATCGCGGGTTTTCGTTTGCCGGCGATTAAACCTCTTTCAGTAAGTGTCTCATCAAAAATAAAAACATATCTGAAAACTACAAGTCTCATGCGTTGTAGTGGTGAAAAAATAATTGAAAAAATCGTTCGGGAAATAAGTTTACTCCCTGGGTAGTTTCTTTGTATGCTTTTGACTATACAGGCCGAGTCCGGGATTTTCGGGAAATCGCAGGTTTTCGTTTGCCGGCGATTAAACTTCTTTTATTCTGCGTCTCATCAAAAATGAAAACAATTTTGAAAACTACAAGTCTTATGCGTTTTAGTGATGAAAAAATAATTTAAAAAATCGTTCTGGAAATGAGTTTACTCACAGGGTACTTTCTTTGTATACATTCGACTAAACGGGCCAAGCCCGGGATTTACGGGAAATGGCGGGTTTTCGTTTGCCTGCGATTAAACCTCTTTTATTAAGCGTCTCATCAAAAATGAAAACATTTTTAAAAACTACAAGTCTCATGGGCTTTAGTGGTGAAATAATAATTTAAAAAATCGTTCGGGAAATGCGTTTACACCCTGGGTACTTTATTTGTATACTTTTGACTTTACAAGCCGAGTCCGGGATTTACGGGAAATCGCAGGTTTTGGTTTGCCGGTAATTAAACTTCTTTTATTCATCGTCTCATCAAAAATGAAAACATTTTTAAAAACTACAAGTCTCATGCGTTTTAGTGGTGAAAAAATAATTTAAAAAATCGTTCTGGAAGTGAGTTTACTCACAGGGTACTTTCTTTGTATACATTCGACTATACGGGCCAAGCCCGGGATTTACGGGAAATCGCGGGTTTTCGTTTGCCGGCGATTAAACCTCTTTCAGTAAGCGTCTCATCAAAAATAAAAACATATCTGAAAACTACAAGTCTCATGCGTTGTAGTGGTGAAAAAATAATTGAAAAAATCGTTCGGGAAATAAGTTTACTCCCTGGGTAGTTTCTTTGTATGCTTTTGACTATACGGGCCGAGTCCGGGATTTTCGGGAAATCGCAGGTTTTCGTTTGCCGGCGATTAAACTTCTTTTATTCTGCGTCTCATCAAAAATGAAAACAATTTTGAAAACTACAAGTCTTATGCGTTTTAGTGATGAAAAAATAATTTAAAAAATCGTTCTGGAAATGAGTTTACTCACAGGGTACTTTCTTTGTATACATTCGACTAAACGGGCCAAGCCCGGGATTTACGGGAAATGTCGGGTTTTCGTTTGCCTGCGATTAAACCTCTTTTATTAAGCGTCTCATCAAAAATGAAAACATTTTTAAAAACTACAAGTCTCATGGGTTTTAGTGGTGAAATAATAATTTAAAAAATCGTTCGGGAAATGCGTTTACACCCTGGGTACTTTCTTTGTATACTTTTGACTTTACAAGCCGAGTCCGGGATTTACGGGAAATCGCAGGTTTTCGTTTGCCGGCAATTAAACTTCTTTTATTCATCGTCTCATCAAAAATGAAAACATTTTTAAAAACTACAAGTCTCATGCGCATTAGTGGTGAAAAAATAAATTAAAAAATCGTTCGGGAAATGAGTTTACTACCTGGGTACTTTCTTTGTATACTTTTGATTATACGGGCCAAGCCCGGGATTTACGGGAAATCGCGGGTTTTCGTTTTCCGGCGATTAAACTTCTTTTATTCAGCGTCTCATCAAAAATGAAAACATTTTTGAAAACTACAAGTCTTATGCGTTTTAGTGGTGAAAAAATAATTTAAAAAATCGTTCTGGAAGTGAGTTTACTCACAGGGTACTTTCTTTGTATACATTCGACTATACGGGCCAAGCCCGGGATTTACGGGAAATCGCGGGTTTTCGTTTGCCGGCGATTAAACCTCTTTCAGTAAGCGTCTCATCAAAAATGAAAACATTTCTGAAAACTACAAGTCTCATGCGTTGTAGTGGTGAAAAAATAATTGAAAAAATCGTTCGGCAAATAAGTATACTCCCTGGGTAGTTTCTTTGTATGCTTTTGACTATATGGGCCGAGTCCGGGATTTTCGGGAAATCGCAGGTTTTCGTTTGCCGGCGATTAAACTTCTTTTATTCTGCGTCTCATCAAAAATGAAAACAATTTTGAAAACTACAAGCCTTAAGCGTTTTAGTGATGAAAAAATAATTTAAAAAATCGTTCTGGAAATGAGTTTACTCACAGGGTACTTTCTTTGTATACATTCGACTAAACGGGCCAAGCCCGGGATTTACGGGAAATCGCGGGTTTTCGTTTGCCTGCGATTAAACCTCTTTTATTAGGCGTCTCATCAAAAATGAAAACATTTTTAAAAACTACAAGTCTCATGGGCTTTAGTGGTGAAATAATAATTTAAAAAATCGTTCGGGAAATGAGTTTACACCCTGGTACTTTCTTTGTATACTTTTGACTTTACAGGCCAAGTCCGGGATTTACGGGAAATCGCGGATTTTCGTTTGCCGTCGATTAAACTTCTTTTATTCAGCGTCTCATCAAAAATGAAAACATTTTTAAAAACTACAAGTCTCATTGGCTTTAGTGGTGAAATAATAATTTTAAAAATCGTTCGGGAAATGTGTTTACACCCTGGGTACTTTCTTTGTATACTTTTGACTTTACAGGCCGAGTCCGGGATTTACGGGAAATCGCAGGTTTTCGTTTGCCGGCGATTAAACTTCTTTTATTAAGCATCTCATCAAAAATGAAAACATTTTTAAAAACTTCAAGTCTCATGGGCTTTAGTGGTGAAATAATAATTTAAAAAATCGTTCGGGAAATGAGTTTACACCCTGGGTACTTTCTTTGTATACTTTTGACTTTACAGGCCGAGTCCGGGATTTACGGGAAATCGCAGGTTTTCGTTTGCCGGCGATTAAACTTCTTTTATTAAGCGTCTCATCAAAAATGAAAACATTTTTAAAAACTACAAGTCTCATGGGCTTTAGTGGTGAAACAATAATTTAAAAAATCGTTCGGGAAATGAGTTTACACCCTGGGTACTTTCTTTGTATTCTTTTGACTTTACAGGCCGAGTCCGGGATTTACGGGAAATCGCAGGTTTTCGTTTGCCGGCGATTAAACTTCTTTTATTCATCGTCTCATCAAAAATGAAAACATTTTTAAAAACTACAAGTCTCATGCGTTTTAGTGGTGAAAAAATAAATTAAAAATCGTTCGGGAAATGAGTTTACTCCCTGGGTACTTTCATTGTATACTTTTGACTATACGGGCCAAGCCCGGGATTTACGGGAAATCGCGGGTTTTCGTTTTCCGGCGATTAAACTTCTTTTATTCAGCGTCTCATCAAAAATGAAAACATTTTTGAAAACTACAAGTCTTATGCGTTTTAGTGGTGAAAAAATAATTTAAAAAATCGTTCTGGAAGTGAGTTTACTCACAGGGTACTTTCTTTGTATACATTCGACTATACGGGCCAAGCCCGGGATTTAATGGAAATCGCGGGTTTTCGTTTGCCGGCGATTAAACCTCTTTCAGTAAGCGTCTCATCAAAAATGAAAACATTTCTGAAAACTACAAGTCTCATGCGTTGTAGTGGTAAAAAAATAATTTAAAAAATCGTTCGGGAAATAAGTTTACTACCTGGGTACTTTCTTTGTATACTTTTGACTATACGGGCCGAGTCCGGGATTTACGGGAAGTCGCGGGTTTTCGTTTGCCGGCGATTAAACTTCTTTTATTCAACGTCTCATCAAAAATGAAAATTTTTTTGAAAACTACAAGACTCATGCGTTTTAGTGGTGAAAAAATAATTTAAAAAATCGTTCGAGAAATGAGTTTACACCCTGGGTACTTTCTTTGTATGCTTTTGACTATACGGGTTGTGTCCGGGATTTTCGGGAAATCGCAGGTTTTCGTTTGCCGGCGATTAAACTTTTTTTATTCAGCGTCTCATCAAAAATGAAAACATTTTTGAAAACTACAAGTCTCATGCGTTTTAGTGGTGAAAAGATAATTTAAAAAATCGTTTTGGAAATGAGTTTATTCACAGGGTACTTTCTTTGTATACATTCGACTATACGGGCCAAGCCCGGGATTTAGGGGAAATCGCGGGTTTTCCTTTGCCGGCGAGTAAACAACTTTCATTAAGCGTCTCATCAAAAATGAAAACATTTTTGAAAATTACAAGTCTCAAGCGTTTTAGTGGTGAAAAAATAATTTAAAAAATAGTTCGGGAAATGAATTTACTCCCTGGGTACTTTCTTTGTATACTTTTGACTATACGGGCCGAGTTCGGGATTTACGGGAAATCGCGGGTTTTCGTTTGCAGGCGATTAAACTTCTTTTATTCAGCGTCTCATCAAAAATGAAAACATTTTTAAAAACTACAAGTCTCATGGGCTTTAGTGGTGAAATAATAATTTAAAAAATCGTTTTGGCAATGAGTTTACTCCCTGGGTACTTTCTTTGTATACTTTTGACTATACGGACCGAGTTCGGGATTTACGGCAAATCGCAGGTTTTCGTTTGCCGGCGATTAAACTTCTTTTTTTCAGCGTCTCATCAAAAATGAAAACAATTTTGAAAACTACAAGCCTTATGCGTTTTAGTGATGAAAAAAAAATTTAAAAAATCGTTCTGGAAATGAGTTTACTCACAGTTTACTTTCTTTGTATACATTCGACTAAACGGGCCAAGCCCGGGATTTACGGGAAATCGCGGGTTTTCGTTTGCCGGCGATTAAACCTCTTTTATTAAGCGTCTCATCAACAATAAAAACATTTTTAAAAACTACAAGTCTTATGCGTTTTAGTGGTGAAAAAATAATTTAAAAAATCGTTCTGGAAATGAGTTTACTCACAGGGTACTTTCTTTGTATATATTCGACTATACGGGCCAAGCCCGGGATTTACGGGAAATCGCAGGTTTTCGTTTGCCGGCGATTAAACATCTTTTATTCAGCGTCTCATCAAAAATGAAAACATTTTTGAAAACTACAAGTCTCATGCGTTTTAGTGGTGAAAAAATAATTTAAAAAATCGTTCCGGAAATGAGTTTACTCCCTGGGTACTTTCTTTGTATACTTTTGACTAGACGGCCGAGTCCGGGATTTACGGGAAGTCGCGGGTTTTCGTTTGCCGGCGATTAAACTTCTTTTATTCAGCGTCTCATCAAAAATGAAAGCATTTTTAAAAACTACAAGTCTCGTGGGCTTTAGTGGTGAAATAATAACTTAAAAAATCGTTCGGGAAATGAGTTTACACCCTGGGTACTTTCTTTGTATACTTTTGACTTTACAGGCCGAGTCCGGGATTTACGGGAAATCGCGAGTTTTTGTTTGCCGGCGATTAAACTTCTTTTATTCAGCGTCTCATCATAAATGAAAACATTTTTAAAAACTACAAGTCTCATGGGCTTTAGTGGTGAAATAATAATTTAAAAAATCGTTTGGGAAATGAGTTTACTCCCTGGGTACTTTCTTTGTATACTTTTGACTATACGGACCGAGTTCGGGATTTACGGGGAATCGCAGGTTTTCGTTTGCCGGCGATTAAACTTCTTTTATTCATCGTCTCATGAAAAATGAAAACATTTTTGAAAACTACAAGTCTCATTGGCTTTAGTGGTGAAAAAATAAATTAAAAAATCGTTCGGGAAATGAGTTTACTCCCTGGGTACTTTCTTTGTATACTTTTGACTATACGGGCCAAGCCCGGAATTTACGGGAAATCGCGGGTTTTCGTTTTCCGGCGATTAAACTTCTTTTTTTCAGCGTCTCATCAAAAATGAAAACAATTTTGAAAACTACAAGCCTTATGCGTTTTAGTGATGAAAAAAAAATTTAAAAAATCGTTCTGGAAATGAGTTTACTCACAGTTTACTTTCTTTGTATACATTCGACTAAACGGGCCAAGCCCGGGATTTACGGGAAATCGCGGGTTTTCGTTTGCCGGCGATTAAACCTCTTTTATTAAGCGTCTCATCAACAATAAAAACATTTTTGAAAACTACAAGTCTCATGCGTTTTAGTGGTGAACAAATAATTTAAAAAATCGTTCCGGAAATGAGTTTACTCCCTGGGTACTTTCTTTGTATACTTTTGACTAGACGGCCGAGTCCGGGATTTACGGGAAATCGCAGGTTTTCGTTTGCCGGCGATTAAACATCTTTTATTCAGCGTCTCATCAAAAATGAAAACATTTTTGAAAACTACAAGTCTCATGCGTTTTAGTGGTGAAAAAATAATTTAAAAAATCGTTCCGGAAATGAGTTTACTCCCTGGGTACTTTCTTTGTATACTTTTGACTAGACGGCCGAGTCCGGGATTTACGGGAAGTCGCATGTTTTCGTTTGCCGGCGATTAAACTTCTTTTATTCAGCGTCTCATCAAAAATGAAAACATTTTTAAAAACTACAAGTCTCGTGGGCTTTAGTGGTGAAATAATAACTTAAAAAATCGTTCGGGAAATGAGTTTACACCCTGGGTACTTTCTTTGTATACTTTTGACTTTACAGGCCGAGTCCGGGATTTACGGGAAATTGCGGGTTTTCGTTTGCCGGCGATTAAACTTCTTTTATTCAGCGTCTCATCAAAAATGAAAACATTTTTAAAAACTACAAGTCTCATGGGCTTTAGTGGTGAAATAATAATTTAAAAAATCGTTTGGGAAATGAGTTTACTCCCTGGGTACTTTCTTTGTATACATTCGACTAAACGGGCCAAGCCCGGGATTTACGGGAAATCGCGGGTTTTCGTTTGCCGGCGATTAAACCTCTTTTATTAAGCGTCTCATCAACAATAAAAACATTTTTAAAAACTACAAGTCTTATGCGTTTTAGTGGTGAAAAAATAATTTAAAAAATCGTTCTGGAAATGAGTTTACTCACAGGGTACTTTCTTTGTATATATTCGACTATACGGGCCAAGCCCGGGATTTACGGGAAATCGCAGGTTTTCGTTTGCCGGCGATTAAACATCTTTTATTCAGCGTCTCATCAAAAATGAAAACATTTTTGAAAACTACAAGTCTCATGCGTTTTAATGGTGAAAAAATAATTTAAAAAATCGTTCCGGAAATGAGTTTACTCCCTGGGTACTTTCTTTGTATACTTTTGACTAGACGGCCGAGTCCGGGATTTACGGGAAGTCGCGGGTTTTCGTTTGCCGGCGATTAAACTTCTTTTATTCAGCGTCTCATCAAAAATGAAAACATTTTTAAAAACTACAAGTCTCGTGGGCTTTAGTGGTGAAATAATAACTTAAAAAATCGTTCGGGAAATGAGTTTACACCCTGGGTACTTTCTTTGTATACTTTTGACTTTACAGGCCGAGTCCGGGATTTACGGGAAATCGCGAGTTTTCGTTTGCCGGCGATTAAACTTCTTTTATTCAGCGTCTCATCATAAATGAAAACATTTTTAAAAACTACAAGTCTCATGGGCTTTAGTGGTGAAATAATAATTTAAAAAATCGTTTGGGAAATGAGTTTACTCCCTGGGTACTTTCTTTGTATACTTTTGACTATACGGACCGAGTTCGGGATTTACGGGGAATCGCAGGTTTTCGTTTGCCGGCGATTAAACTTCTTTTATTCATCGTCTCATGAAAAATGAAAACATTTTTGAAAACTACAAGTCTCATTGGCTTTAGTGGTGAAAAAATAAATTAAAAAATCGTTCGGGAAATGAGTTTACTCCCTGGGTACTTTCTTTGTATACTTTTGACTATACGGGCCAAGCCCGGAATTTACTGGAAATCGCGGGTTTTCGTTTTCCGGCGATTAAACTTCTTTTTTTCAGCGTCTCATCAAAAATGAAAACAATTTTGAAAACTACAAGCCTTATGCGTTTTAGTGATGAAAAAAAAATTTAAAAAATCGTTCTGGAAATGAGTTTACTCACAGTTTACTTTCTTTGTATACATTCGACTAAACGGGCCAAGCCCGGGATTTACGGGAAATCGCGGGTTTTCGTTTGCCGGCGATTAAACCTCTTTTATTAAGCGTCTCATCAACAATAAAAACATTTTTGAAAACTACAAGTCTCATGCGTTTTAGTGGTGAACAAATAATTTAAAAAATCGTTCCGGAAATGAGTTTACTCCCTGGGTACTTTCTTTGTATACTTTTGACTAGACGGCCGAGTCCGGGATTTACGGGAAATCGCAGGTTTTCGTTTGCCGGCGATTAAACATCTTTTATTCAGCGTCTCATCAAAAATGAAAACATTTTTGAAAACTACAAGTCTCATGCGTTTTAGTGGTGAAAAAATAATTTAAAAAATCGTTCCGGAAATGAGTTTACTCCCTGGGTACTTTCTTTGTATACTTTTGACTAGACGGCCGAGTCCGGGATTTACGGGAAGTCGCATGTTTTCGTTTGCCGGCGATTAAACTTCTTTTATTCAGCGTCTCATCAAAAATGAAAACATTTTTAAAAACTACAAGTCTCGTGGGCTTTAGTGGTGAAATAATAACTTAAAAAATCGTTCGGGAAATGAGTTTACACCCTGGGTACTTTCTTTGTATACTTTTGACTTTACAGGCCGAGTCCGGGATTTACGGGAAATTGCGGGTTTTCGTTTGCCGGCGATTAAACTTCTTTTATTCAGCGTCTCATCAAAAATGAAAACATTTTTAAAAACTACAAGTCTCATGGGCTTTAGTGGTGAAATAATAATTTAAAAAATCGTTTGGGAAATGAGTTTACTCCCTGGGTACTTTCTTTGTATACTTTTGACTATACGGACCGAGTTCGGGATTTACGGGGAATCGCAGGTTTTCGTTTGCCGGCGATTAAACTTCTTTTATTCATCGTCTCATGAAAAATGAAAACATTTTTGAAAACTACAAGTCTCATGCGTTTTAGTGGTGAAAAAATAAATTAAAAAATCGTTCGGGAAATGAGTTTACTCCCTGGGTACTTTCTTTGTATACTTTTGACTATACGGGCCAAGCCCGGGATTTACGGGAAATCGCGGGTTTTCGTTTTCCGGCGATTAAACTTCTTTTATTCAGCGTCTCATCAAAAATGAAAACATTTTTGAAAACTACAAGTCTTATGCGTTTTAGTGATGAAAAAATAATTTAAAAAATCGTTCTGAAAATGAGTTTACTCACAGGGTACTTTCTTTGTATACATTCGACTAAACGGGCCAAGCCCGGGATTTACGTTAAATCGCGGGTTTTCGTTTGCCGGCGATTAAACCTATTTTATTAAGCGTCTCATCAAAAATGAAAACATTTTTAAAAACTACAAGTCTCATGGGCTTTAGTGGTGAAATAATAATTTAAAAAATCGTTCGGGAAATGAGTTTACACCCTGGGTACTTTCTTTGTATACTTTTGACTTTACAGCCCGAGTCCGGGATTTACGGGAAATCGCGGGTTTTCGTTTGCCGGCGATTAAACTTCTTTTATTCAGCGTCTCTTAAAAAATGAAAACATGTTTGAAAACTACATGTCTCATGCGTTTTAGTGGTGAAAAAATAATTTAAAAAATCGTTCCGAAATGAGCTTACTCCCTGGGTACTTTCTTTGTATACTTTTGACTATACGGGCCGAGTCCGGGATTTACGGGAAGTCGCGGGTTTTCGTTTGCCGGCGATTAAACTTCTTTTATTCAGCGTCTCATCAAAAATGAAAACATTTTTAAAAACTACAAGTCTCATGGGCTTTAGTGGTGAAATAATAATTTAAAAAATCGTTCGGGAAATGAGTTTACACCCTGGGTACTTTCTTTGTATACTTTTGACTTTACAGGCCGAGTCCGGGATTTACGGGAAATCGCGGGTTTTCGTTTGCCGGCGATTAAACTTCTTTTATTCAGCGTCTCATCAAAAATGAAAACATTTTTAAAAACTACAAGTCTCATGGGCTTTAGTGGTGAAATAATAATTTAAAAAATCGTTTGGGAAATGAGTTTACTCCCTGGGTACTTTCTTTGTATACTTTTGACTATACGGACCGAGTTCGGGATTTACGGGGAATCGCAGGTTTTCTTTTGCCGGCGATTAAACTTCTTTTATTCATCGTCTCATGAAAAATGAAAACATTTTTGAAAACTACAAGTCTCATGCGTTTTAGTGGTGAAAAAATAAATTAAAAAATCGTTCGGGAAAAGAGTTTACTCCCTGGGTACTTTCTTTGTATACTTTTGACTATACGGGCCAAGCCCGGGATTTACGGGAAATCGCGGGTTTTCGTTTTCCGGCGATTAAACTTCTTTTATTCAGCGTCTCATCAAAAATGAAAACATTTTTTAAAACTACAAGTCTTATGCGTTTTAGTGATGAAAAAATAATTTAAAAAATCGTTCTGGAAATGCGTTTACTCACAGGGTACTTTCTTTGTATACATTCGACTAAACGGGCCAAGCCCGGGATTTACGTTAAATCGCGGGTTTTCGTTTGCCGGCGATTAAACCTATTTTATTAAGCGTCTCATCAAAAATGAAAACATTTTTAAAAACTACAAGTATCATGGGCTTTAGTGGTGAAATAATAATTTAAAAAATCGTTCGGGAAATGAGTTTACACCCTGGGTACTTTCTTTGTATACTTTTGACTTTACAGCCCGAGTCCGGGATTTACGGGAAATCGCGGGTTTTCGTTTGCCGGCGATTAAACTTCTTTTATTCAGCGTCTCTTAAAAAATGAAAACATGTTTGAAAACTACATGTCTCATGCGTTTTAGTGGTGAAAAAATAATTTAAAAAATCGTTCCGAAATGAGCTTACTCCCTGGGTACTTTCTTTGTATACTTTTGACTATACGGGCCGAGTCCGGGATTTACGGGAAGTCGCGGGTTTTCGTTTGCCGGCGATTAAACTTCTTTTATTCAGGGTCTCATCAAAAATGAAAACATTTTTTAAAAACTACAAGTCTCATGGGCTTTAGTGGTGAAATAATAATTTAAAAAATCGTTCGGGAAATGAGTTTACACCCTGGGTACTTTCTTTGTATACTTTTGACTTTACAGGCCAAGTCCGGGATTTACTGGAAATCGCAGGTTTTCGTTTGCCGGCGATTAAACTTCTTTTATTCATCGTCTCATCAAAAATGAAAACATTTTTGAAAACTACAAGTCTCAAGCGTTTTAGTGGTGAAAAGATAATTTAAAAAATCGTTTTGGAAATGAGTTTACTCACAGGGTACTTTCTTTGTATACATTCGACTATACGGGCCAAGCCCGGGATTTACGGGAAATCGCGGGTTTTCGTTTGCCGGCGATTAAACTTCTTTTATTCAGCGTCTCATCAAAAATGTAAACATTTTTGAAAACTACAAGTCTTATGCGTTTTCGTGGTGAAAAAATAATTTAAAAAATAGTTCGGGAAATGAGTTTACTCCCTGGGTACTTTCTTTGTATACTTTTGACTTTACGGGCCGAGTTCGGGATTTACGGGAAATCGCGGGTTTTCGTTTGCCGGCGATTAAACTTCTTTTATTCAGCGTCTCATCAAAAATGAAAACATTTTTAAAAACTACAAGTCTCATGGGCTTTAGTGGTGAAATAATAATTTAAAAAATCGTTCGGGAAATGAGTTTACACCCTGGGTACTTTCTTTGTATACTTTTGACTTTACAGGCCGAGTCCGGGATTTACGGGAAATCGCAGGTTTTCGTTTGCCGGCGATTAACCTTCTTTTATTCATCGTCTCATCAAAAATGAAAACATTTTTAAAAACTACAAGTCTCAAGCGTTTTAGTGGTGAAAAGATAATTTAAAAAATCGTTTTGGAAATGAGTTTACTCACAGGGTACTTTCTTTGTATACATTCGACTATACGGGCCAAGCCCGGGATTTACGGGAAATCGCGGGTTTTCGTTTGCCGGCGATTAAACTTTTTTTATTCAGCGTCTCATCAAAAATGTAAACATTTTTGAAAACTACAAGTCTTATGCGTTTTAGTGGTGAAAAAATAATTTAAAAAATAGTTCGGGAAATGAGTTTACTCCCTGGGTACTTTCTTTGTATACTTTTGACTATACGGGCCGAGTTCGGGATTTACGGGAAATCGCGGGTTTTCGTTTGCCGGCGATTAAACTTCTTTTATTCAGCGTCTCATCAAAAATGAAAACATTTTTAAAAACTACAAGTCTCATGAGCTTTAGTGGTGAAATAATAATTTAAAAAATCGTTTGGGAAATGAGTTTACTCCCTGGGTACTTTCTTTGTATACTTTTGACTATACGGACCGAGTTCGGGATTTACGGGAAATCGCAGGTTTTTGTTTGCCGGCGATTAAACTTCTTTTATTCATCGTCTCATCAAAAATGAAAACATTTTTTAAAAACTACAAGTCTCATGCGTTTTAGTGGTAAAAAAATAAATTAAAAAATCGTTCGGGAAATGAGTTTACTCCGTGGGTACTTTCTTTGTATACTTTTGACTATACGGGTCAAGCCGGGATTTACTTGAAATCGCGGGTTTTTGTTTTCCGGCGATTAAACTTCTTTTATTCAGCGTCTCATCAAAAATGAAAACATTTTTGAAAACTACAAGTCTCATGCGTTGTAGTGGTGAAAAAATAATTTAAAAAATCGTTCGGGAAATAAGTTTACTCCCTGGGTACTTTCTTTGTATACTTTTGACTATACGGGCCGAGTCCGGGATTTACGGGAAGTCGCGGGTTTTCGTTTGCCGGCGATTAAACTTCTTTTATTCAGCGTCTCATCAAAAATGAAAACATTTTTGAAAACTACAAGTCTCATGCGTTGTAGTGGTGAAAAAATAATTTAAAAAATCGTTCGGGAAATAAGTTTACTCCCTGGGTACTTTCTTTGTATACTTTTGACTATACGGGCCGAGTCCGGGATTTACGGGAAGTCGCGGGTTTTCGTTTGCCGGCGATTAAACTTCTTTAATTCAGCGTCTCATCAAAAATGAAAAATTTTTTGAAAACTACAAGACTCATGCGTTTTAGTGGTGAAAAAATAATTTAAAAAATCGTTCGAGAAATGAGTTTACACCCTGGGTACTTTCTTTGTATGCTTTTGACTATACGGGCCGAGTCCGGGATTTTCGGGAAATCGCAGGTTTTCGTTTGCCGGCGATTAAACTTTTTTTATTCTGGGTCTCATCAAAAATGAAAATTTTTTTGAAAACTACAAGTCTTATGCGTTTTAGTGGTGAAAAAATAATTTAAAAAATCGTTCGGGAAATGAGTTTACTCCCTGGCTACTTTCTTTGTATACTTTTGATTATACGGGCCGGGTCCTGGGTTTACGGGAAATGGCGGGTTTTCGTTTGCCGGCGATTAAACTTCTTTTATTCAGCGTCTCATCAAAAATGAAAATTTTTTTGAAAACTACAAGTCTTATGCGTTTTAGTGGTGAAAAAATAATTTAAAAAATCGTTTTGGAAATGAGTTTATTCACAGGGTACTTTCTTTGTATACATTCGACTATACGGGCCAAGCCCGGGATTTACGGGAAATCGCGGGTTTGTATACTTTTGACTATACGGACCGAGTTTGGGATTTACGGCAAATCGCAGGTTTTCGTTTGTCGGCGATTAAACTTCTTTTATTCATCGTCTCATCAAGAATGAAAACATTTTTGAAAACTACAAGTCTCATGCGTTTTAGTGGTGAAAAAATAAATTAAAAAATCGTTCGGGAAATGAGTTTACTCCCTGGGTACTTTCTTTGTATACTTTTGACTATACGGGCCAAGCCCGGGATTTACGGGAAATCGCGGGTTTTCGTTTTCCGGCGATTAAACTTCTTTTTTTCAGCGTCTCATCAAAAATGAAAACAATTTTGAAAACTACAAGCCTTATGCGTTTTAGTGGTGAAAAAAAATTTTAAAAAATCGTTCGGGAAATGAGTTTACTCCCTGGGTACTTTCTTTGTATACTTTTGACTATACGGGCCAAGCCCGGGATTTACGGGAAATTGCATGTTTTCGTTTGCCGGCGATTAAACTTCTTTTATTTAGCGTCTCATCAAAAATGAAAACATTTTTAAAAACTACAAGTCTTATGCGTTTTAGTGGTGAAAAAATAATTTAAAAAATCGTTCTGGAAATGAGTTTACTCACAGGGTACTTTTTTTGTATATATTCGACTATACAGGCCAAGCCCGGGATTTACGGGAAATCGCAGGTTTTCGTTTTCCGGCGATTAAACTTCTTTTTTTCAGCGTCTCATCAAAAATGAAAACAATTTTGAAAACTACAAGCCTTATGCGTTTTAGTGGTGAAAAAAAATTTTAAAAAATCGTTCGGGAAATGAGTTTACTCCCTGGGTACTTTCTTTGTATACTTTTGACTATACGGGCCAAGCCCGGGATTTACGGGAAATCGCATGTTTTCGTTTGCCGGCGATTAAACTTCTTTTATTTAGCGTCTCATCAAAAATGAAAACATTTTTAAAAACTACAAGTCTTATGCGTTTTAGTGGTGAAAAAATAATTTAAAAAATCGTTCTGGAAATGAGTTTACTCACAGGGTACTTTTTTTGTATATATTCGACTATACGGGCCAAGCCCGGGATTTACGGGAAATCGCAGGTTTTCGTTTGCCGGCGATTAAACTTCTTTTATTCAGCGTCTCATCAAAAATGAAAACATTTTTGAAAACTACAAGTCTCATGCGTTTTAGTGGTGAAAAAATAATTTAAAAAATCGTTCCGGAAATGAGTTTACTCCCTGGGTACTTTCTTTGTATACTTTTGACTAGACGGCCGAGTCCAGGATTTACGGGAAGTCGCGGGTTTTCGTTTGCCGGCGATTAAACTTCTTTTATTCAGCGTCTCATCAAAAATAAAAACATTTTTAAAAACTACAAGTCTCGTGGGCTTTAGTGGTGAAATAATAACTTAAAAAATCGTTCGGGAAATGAGTTTACACCCTGGGTACTTTCTTTGTATACTTTTGACTTTACTGGCCGAGTCCGGGATTTACGGGAAATCGCGGGTTTTCGTTTGCCGGCGATTAAACTTCTTTTATTCAGCGTCTCATCAAAAATGAAAACATTTTTAAAAACTACAAGTCTCATGGGCTTTAGTGGTGAAATAATAATTTAAAAAATCGTTTGGGAAATGAGTTTACTCCTTGGGTACTTTCTTTGTATACTTTTGAATATACGGACCGAGTTCGGGATTTACGGGGAATCGCAGGTTTTCGTTTGCCGGCGATTAAACTTCTTTTATTCATCGTCTCATGAAAAATGAAAACATTTTTGAAAACTACAAGTCTCATGCGTTTTAGTGGTGAAAAAATAAATTAAAAAATCGTTCGGGAAATGAGTTTACTCCCTGGGTACTTTCTTTGTATACTTTTGACTATACGGACCGAGTTCGGGATTTACGGGAAATCGCAGGTTTTCGTTTGCCGGCGATTATACTTCTTTTATTCATCGTCTCATGAAAAATGAAAACATTTTTGAAAGCTACAAGTCTTATGCGTTTTAGTGATGAAAAAATAATTTAAAAAATCGTTCTGGAAATGAGTTTACTCACAGGGTACTTTCTTTGTATACATTCGACTAAACGGGCCAAGCCCGGGATTTACGTTAAATCGCGGGTTTTCGTTTGCCGGCGATTAAACCTGTTTTATTAAGCGTCTCATCAAAAATGAAAACATTTTTAAAAACTACAAGTCTCATGGGCTTTAGTGGTGAAATAATAATTTAAAAAATCGTTCGGGAAATGAGTTTACACCCTGGGTACTTTCTTTGTATACTTTTGACTTTACAGGCCGAGTCTGGGATTTACGGGAAATCGCGGGTTTTCGTTTGGCGGCGATTAAACTTCTTTTATTCAGCGTCTCTTAAAAAATGAAAACATGTTTGAAAACTACATGTCTCATGCGTTTTAGTGGTGAAAAAATAATTTAAAAAATCGTTCCGGAAATGAGCTTACTCCCTGGGTACTTTCTTTGTATACTTTTGACTATACGGGCCGAGTCCGGGATTTACGGGAAGTCGCGGGTTTTCGTTTGCCGGCGATTAAACTTCTTTTATTCAGCGTCTCATCAAAAATGAAAACATTTTTAAAAACTACAAGTCTCATGGGCTTTAGTGGTGAAATAATAATTTAAAAAATCGTTCGGGAAATGAGTTTACACCCTGGGTACTTTCTTTGTATACTTTTGACTTTACAGGCCGAGTCCGGGATTTACGGGAAATCGCAGGTTTTCGTTTGCCGGCGATTAAACTTCTTTTATTCATCGTCTCATCAAAAATGAAAACATTTTTTAAAAACTACAAGTCTCATTGGCTTTAGTGGTGAAATAATAATTTAAAAAATCGTTCGGGAAATGAGTTTACACCCTGGGTACTTTCTTTGTATACTTTTGACTTTACAGGCCGAGTCCGGGATTTACGGGAAATCGCAGGTTTTCGTTTGCCGGCGATTAAACTTCTTTTATTCATCGTCTCATCAAAAATGAAAACATTTTTTAAAAACAACAAGTCTCATGCGTTTTAGTGATGAAAAAATAATTTAAAAAATCGTTCCGGAAATGAGTTTACTCCCTGGGTACTTTCTTTGTATACTTTTGACTAGACGGGCCGAGTCCGGGATTTACGGGAAGTCGCGGGTTTTCGTTTGCCGGCGATTAAACTTCTTTTATTCAGCGTCTCATCAAAAATGAAAACATTTTTAAAAACTACAAGTCTCATGGGCTTTAGTGGTGAAAAAATAATTTAAAAAATCGTTCTGGAAGTGAGTTTACTCACAGGGTACTTTCTTTGTATACATTCGACTATACGGGCCAAGCCCGGGATTTACGGGAAATCGCGGGTTTTCGTTTGCCGGCGATTAAACCTCTTTCAGTAAGCGTCTCATCAAAAATGAAAACATTTTTAAAAACTACAAGTCTCCTGGGCTTTAGTGGTGAAATAAAAATTTAAAAAATCGTTCGGGAAATGAGTTTACACCCTGGGTACTTTCTTTGTATGCTTTTGACTATACGGGCCGAGTCCGGGATTTTCGGGAAATCGCAGGTTTTCGTTTGCCGGCGATTAAACTTCTTTTTTTCAGCGTCTCATCAAAAATGAAAATTTTTTTGAAAACAACAAGTCTCATGCGTTTTAGTGGTGAAAAAATAATTTAAAAAATCGTTCGGGAAATGAGTTTACTCCCTGGGTACTTTCTTTGTATACTTTTGATTATACGGACCGGGTCCCGGGTTTACGGGAAATGGCGGGTTTTCGTTTGCCGGCGATTAAACTTCTTTTATTCAGCGTCTCATCAAAAATGAAAACATTTTTAAAAACTACAAGTCTCATGGGCTTTAGTGGTGAAATAATAATTTAAAAAATCGTTTGGGAATTGAGTTTACTCCCTGGGTACTTTCTTTGTATACTTTTGACTATACGGACCGAGTTCGGGATTTACGGGAAATCGCAGGTTTTTGTTTGCCGGCGATTAAACTTCTTTTATTCATCGTCTCATCAAAAATGAAATCATTTTTTAAAAACTACAAGTCTCATGCGTTTTAGTGGTGAAAAAATAAATTAAAAAATCGTTCGGGAAATGAGTTTACTCCCTGGGTACTTTCTTTGTATACTTTTGACTATACGGGCCAAGCACGGGATTTACGGGAAATCGCGGGTTTTTGTTTTCCGGCGATTAAACTTCTTTTATTCAGCGTCTCATCAAAAATGAAAACATTTTTGAAAACTACAAGTCTTATGCGTTTTAGTGGTGAAAAAATAATTTAAAAAATCGTTCTGGAAGTGAGTTTACTCACAGGGTACTTTCTTTGTATACATTCGACTATACGGGCCAAGCCCGGGATTTACGGGAAATCGCGGGTTTTCGTTTGCCGGCGATTAAACCTCTTTCAGTAAGCGTCTCATGAAAAATGAAAACATTTTTAAAAACTACAAGTCTCCTGGGCTTTAGTGGTGAAATAATAATTTAAAAAATCGTTCGGGAAATGAGTTTACACCCTGGGTACTTTCTTTGTATGCTTTTGACTATACGGGCCGAGTCCAGGATTTTCGGGAAATCGCAGGTTTTCGTTTGCCGGCGATTAAACTTCTTTTTTTCAGCGTCTCATCAAAAATGAAAATTTTTTTGAAAACAACAAGTCTCATGCGTTTTAGTGGTGAAAAAATAATTTAAAAAATCGTTCGGGAAATGAGTTTACACCCTGGGTACTTCCTTTGTATACTTTTGATTATACGGGCCGGGTCCCAGGTTTACGGGAAATGGCGGGTTTTCGTTTGCCGGCGATTAAACTTCTTTTATTCAGCGTCTCATCAAAAATGAAAACATTTTTTAAAACTACAAGTCTCATGCGTTTTAGTGGTGAAAAGATAATTTAAAAAATCGTTTTGGAAATGAGTTTATTCACAGGGTACTTTCTTTGTATACATTCGACTATACGGGCCAAGCCCGGGATTTACGGGAAATCGCGGGTTTTCCTTTGCCGGCGATAAAACCACTTTCATTAAGCGTCTCATCAAAAATGAAAACATTTCTGAAAACTACAAGTCTCAAGCGTTTTAGTGGTGAAAAAATAATTTAAAAAATAGTTCGGGAAATGAGTTTACACCCTGGGTACTTTCTTTGTATACTTTTGATTATACGGGGCGGGTCCCAGGTTTACGGGAAATGGCGGGTTTTCGTTTGCCGGCGATTAAACTTCTTTTATTTAGCGTCTCATCAAAAATGAAAACATTTTTTAAAACTACAAGTCTCATGCGTTTTAGTGGTGAAAAGATAATTTAAAAAATCGTTTTGGAAATGAGTTTATTCACAGGGTACTTTCTTTGTATGCATTCGACTATACGGGCCAAGCCCGGGATTTACGGGAAATCGCGGGTTTTCCTTTGCCGGCGATTAAACCACTTTCATTAAGCGTCTCATCAAAAATGAAAACATTTCTGAAAACTACAAGTCTCAAGCGTTTTAGTGGTGAAAAAATAATTTAAAAAATAGTTCGGGAAATGAGTTTACTTCCTGGGTACTTTCTTTGTATACTTTTGACTATACGGGCCGAGTTCGGGATTTACGGGAAATCGCGGGTTTTCGTTTGCCGGCGATTAAATTTCTTTTATTCAGCGTCTCATCAAAAATGAAAACATTTTTAAAAACTACAAGTCTCATGGGCTTTAGTGGTGAAATAATAATTTAAAAAATCGTTTGGGAAATGAGTTTACACCCTGTGTACTTTCTTTGTATACTTTTGACTATACGGACCGAGTTCGGGATTTACGGGAAATCGCAGGTTTTTGTTTGCCGGCGATTAAACCTCTTTTATTAAGCGTCTCATCAAAAATAAAAACAGTTTTGAAAACTACAAGTCTCTTGCGTTTTAGTGGTGAAAAAAAAATTTAAAAAATCGTTCGGGAAATGAGTTTACTCCCTGGGTACTTTCTTTGTATACTTTTGACTATACGGGCCGAGTTCGGGATTTACGGGAAATCGCGGGTTTTCCTTTGCCGGCGATTAAACCACTTTTATTAAGCGTCTCATCAAAAATGAAAACATTTCTGAAAACTACAAGTCTCATGCGTTTTAGTGGTGAAAAGATAATTTAAAAAATCGTTCTGGAAATGAGTTTATTCACAGGGTACTTTCTTTGTATACATTCGACTATACGGGCCAAGCCCGGGATTTACGGGAAATCGCGGGTTTTCCTTTGCCGGCGATTAAACCACTTTCATTAAGCGTCTCATCAAAAATGAAAACATTTCTGAAAACTACAAGTCTCAAGCGTTTTAGTGGTGAAAAAATAATTCAAAAAATAGTTCGGGAAATGAGTTTACTCCCTGGGTACTTTCTTTGTATACTTTTGACTATACGGGCCGAGTTCGGGATTTACGGGAAATCGCGGGTTTTCGTTTGCCGGCGATTAAATTTCTTTTATTCAGCGTCTCATCAAAAATGAAAACATTTTTAAAAACTACAAGTCTCATGGGCTTTAGTGGTGAAATAATAATTTAAAAAATCGTTTGGGAAATGAGTTTACTCCCTGGGTACTTTCTTTGTATACTTTTGCCTATACGGACCGAGTTCGGGATTTACGGGAAATCGCAGGTTTTTGTTTGCCGGCGATTAAACCTCTTTTATTAAGCGTCTCATCAAAAATAAAAACAGTTTTGAAAACTACAAGTCTCTTGCGTTTTAGTGGTGAAAAAAAAATTTAAAAAATCGTTCGGGAAATGAGTTTACTCCCTGGGTACTCTCTTTGTATACTTTTGACTATACGGGCCAAGCCCGGGATTTACGGGAAATCGCGGGTTTTCGATTGCCGGCGATTAAACTTCTTTTATTCAGCGTCTCATCAAAAATGAAAACAATTTTAAAAACTACAAGTCTTATGCGTTTTATTGGTGAAAAAAATAATTTAAAAAATCGTTCTGGAAATGAGTTTACTCACAGGGTACTTTCTTTGTATATATTCGACTATACGGGCCAAGCCCGGGATTTACGGGAAATCGCAGGTTTTCGTTTGCCGGCGATTAAACTTCTTTTATTCAGCGTCTCATCAAAAATAAAAACAAGTTTAAAGACTGCAAGTCTCATGCGTTTTAGTGGTGAAAAAATAATTTAAAAAATCGTTCGGGAAATGAGTTTACTCCCTGGGTACTTTCTTTGTATACTTTTGACTATACGGGCCAAGCCCGGGATTTACGGGAAATCGCGGGTTTTCGTTTGCCGGCGATTAAACAGCTTTTATTCAGCGTCTCATCAAAAATGAAAACATTTTTGAAAACTACAAGTCTCATGCGTTTTAGTGGTGAAAAAATAAATTAAAAAATCGTTCGGGAAATGAATTTACTCCGTGGGTACTTTCTTTGTTTATATTCGACTATACGGGCCAAGCCCGGGATTTACGGGAAATCGCGGGTTTTCGTTTGCCGGCAATTAAACATCTTTTATTCAGCGTCTCATCAAAAATGAAAACATTTTTGAAAACTACAAGTGTCATGCGTTTTAGTGGTGAAATAATAATTTAAAAAATCGTTTGGGAAATGAGTTTACTCCCTGGGTACTTTCTTTGTATACTTTTGACTATACGGACCGAGTTCGGGATTTACGGGAAATCGCAGGTTTTTGTTTGCCGGCGATTAAACCTCTTTTATTAAGCGTCTCATCAAAAATAAAAACAGTTTTGAAAACTACAAGTCTCTTGCGTTTTAGTGGTGAAAAAAAAATTTAAAAAATCGTTCGGGAAATGAGTTTACTCCCTGGGTACTTTCTTTTTATACTTTTGACTATACGGGCCAAGCCCGGGATTTACGGGAAATCGCGGGTTTTCGTTTGCCGGCGATTAAACATCTTTTATTCAGCGTCTCATCAAAAATGAAAACATTTCTGAAAACTACAAGTCTCAAGCGTTTTAGTGGTGAAAAAATAATTTAAAAAATAGTTCGGGAAATGAGTTTACTCCCTGGGTACTTTCTTTGTATACTTTTGACTATACGGGCCGAGTTCGGGATTTACGGCAAATTGCGGGTTTTCGTTTGCCGGCGATTAAACTTCTTTTATTCAGCATCTCATCAAAAATGAAAACATTTTTAAAAACTACAAGTCTCATGGGCTTTAGTGGTGAAATAATAATTTAAAAAATCGTTTGGGAAATGAGTTTACTCCCTGGGTACTTTCTTTGTATACTTTTGACTATACGGACCGAGTTCGGGATTTACGGGAAATCGCAGGTTTTTGTTTGCCGGCGATTAAACCTCTTTTATTAAGCGTCTCATCAAAAATAAAAACAGTTTTGAAAACTACAAGTCTCTTGCGTTTAAGTGGTGAAAAAAAAATTTAAAAAATCGTTCGAGAAATGAGTTTACTCCCTGGGTACTTTCTTTGTATACTTTTGACTATACGGGCCAAGCCCAGGATTTACGGGAAATCGCGGGTTTTCGTTTGCCGGCGATTAAACATCTTTTATTCAGCGTCTCATCAAAAATGAAAACATTTCTGAAAACTACAAGTCTCAAGCGTTTCAGTGGTGAAAAAATAATTTAAAAAATAGTTCGGGAAGTGAGTTTACTCCCTGGGTACTTTCTTTGTATACTTTTGACTATACGGGCCGAGTTCGGGATTTACGGGAAATCGCGGGTTTTCGTTTGCCGGCGATTAAACTTCTTTTATTCAGCATCTCATCAAAAATGAAAACATTTTTAAAAACTACAAGTCTCATGGGCTTTAGTGGTGAAATAATAATTTAAAAAATCGTTTGGGAAATGAGTTTACTCCCTGGGTACTTTCTTTGTATACTTTTGACTATACGGACCGAGTTCGGGATTTACGGGAAATCGCAGGTTTTTGTTTGCCGGCGATTAAACCTCTTTTATTAAGCGTCTCATCAAAAATAAAAACAGTTTTGAAAACTACAAGTCTCATGCGTTTTAGTGGTGAAAAAATAAATTAAAAAATCGTTCGGGAAATGAATTTACTCCGTGGGTACTTTCTTTGTTTATATTCGACTATACGGGCCAAGCCCGGGATTTACGGGAAATCGCGGGTTTTCGTTTGCCGGCAATTAAACATCTTTTATTCAGCGTCTCATCAAAAATGAAAACATTTTTGAAAACTACAAGTGTCATGCGTTTTAGTGGTGAAATAATAATTTAAAAAATCGTTTGGGAAATGAGTTTACTCCCTGGGTACTTTCTTTGTATACTTTTGACTATACGGACCGAGTTCGGGATTTACGGGAAATCGCAGGTTTTTGTTTGCCGGCGATTAAACCTCTTTTATTAAGCGTCTCATCAAAAATAAAAACAGTTTTGAAAACTACAAGTCTCTTGCGTTTTAGTGGTGAAAAAAAAATTTAAAAAATCGTTCGGGAAATGAGTTTACTCCCTGGGTACTTTCTTTTTATACTTTTGACTATACGGGCCAAGCCCGGGATTTACGGGAAATCGCGGGTTTTCGTTTGCCGGCGATTAAACATCTTTTATTCAGCGTCTCATCAAAAATGAAAACATTTCTGAAAACTACAAGTCTCAAGCGTTTTAGTGGTGAAAAAATAATTTAAAAAATAGTTCGGGAAATGAGTTTACTCCCTGGGTACTTTCTTTGTATACTTTTGACTATACGGGCCGAGTTCGGGATTTACGGCAAATTGCGGGTTTTCGTTTGCCGGCGATTAAACTTCTTTTATTCAGCATCTCATCAAAAATGAAAACATTTTTAAAAACTACAAGTCTCATGGGCTTTAGTGGTGAAATAATAATTTAAAAAATCGTTTGGGAAATGAGTTTACTCCCTGGGTACTTTCTTTGTATACTTTTGACTATACGGACCGAGTTCGGGATTTACGGGAAATCGCAGGTTTTTGTTTGCCGGCGATTAAACCTCTTTTATTAAGCGTCTCATCAAAAATAAAAACAGTTTTGAAAACTACAAGTCTCTTGCGTTTAAGTGGTGAAAAAAAAATTTAAAAAATCGTTCGAGAAATGAGTTTACTCCCTGGGTACTTTCTTTGTATACTTTTGACTATACGGGCCAAGCCCAGGATTTACGGGAAATCGCGGGTTTTCGTTTGCCGGCGATTAAACATCTTTTATTCAGCGTCTCATCAAAAATGAAAACATTTCTGAAAACTACAAGTCTCAAGCGTTTCAGTGGTGAAAAAATAATTTAAAAAATAGTTCGGGAAGTGAGTTTACTCCCTGGGTACTTTCTTTGTATACTTTTGACTATACGGGCCGAGTTCGGGATTTACGGGAAATCGCGGGTTTTCGTTTGCCGGCGATTAAACTTCTTTTATTCAGCATCTCATCAAAAATGAAAACATTTTTAAAAACTACAAGTCTCATGGGCTTTAGTGGTGAAATAATAATTTAAAAAATCGTTTGGGAAATGAGTTTACTCCCTGGGTACTTTCTTTGTATACTTTTGACTATACGGACCGAGTTCGGGATTTACGGGAAATCGCAGGTTTTTGTTTGCCGGCGATTAAACCTCTTTTATTAAGCGTCTCATCAAAAATAAAAACAGTTTTGAAAACTACAAGTCTCTTGCGTTTTAGTGGTGAAAAAAAAATTTAAAAAATCGTTCGAGAAATGAGTTTACTCCCTGGGTACTTTCTTTGTATACTTTTGACTATACGGGCCAAGCCCAGGATTTACGGGAAATCGCGGGTTTTCGTTTGCCGGCGATTAAACTTCTTTTATTCAGCGTCTCATCAAAAATGAAAACAATTTTAAAAACTACAAGTCTTATGCGTTTTATTGGTGAAAAAATAATTTAAAAAATCGTTCTGGAAATGAGTTTACTCACAGGGTACTTTCTTTGTATATATTCGACTATACGGGCCAAGCCCGGGATTTACGGGAAATCGCAGGTTTTCGTTTGCCGGCGATTAAACATCTTTTATTCAGCGTCTCATCAAAAATGAAAACATTTCTGAAAACTACAAGTCTCAAGCGTTTTAGTGGTGAAAAAATAATTTAAAAAATAGTTCGGGAAGTGAGTTTACTCCCTGGGTACTTTCTTTGTATACTTTTGACTATACGGGCCGAGTTCGGGATTTACGGGAAATCGCGGGTTTTCGTTTGCCGGCGATTAAACTTCTTTTATTCAGCATCTCATCAAAAATGAAAACATTTTTAAAAACTACAAGTCTCATGGGCTTTAGTGGTGAAATAATAATTTAAAAAATCGTTTGGGAAATGAGTTTACTCCCTGGGTACTTTCTTTGTATACTTTTGACTATACGGACCGAGTTCGGGATTTACGGGAAATCTCAGGTTTTTGTTTGCCGGCGATTAAACCTCTTTTATTAAGCGTCTCATCAAAAATAAAAACAGTTTTGAAAACTACAAGTCTCTTGCGTTTTAGTGGTGAAAAAAAAATTTAAAAAATCGTTCGAGAAATGAGTTTACTCCCTGGGTACTTTCTTTGTATACTTTTGACTATACGGGCCAAGCCCAGGATTTACGGGAAATCGCGGGTTTTCGTTTGCCGGCGATTAAACTTCTTTTATTCAGCGTCTCATCAAAAATGAAAACAATTTTAAAAACTACAAGTCTTATGCGTTTTATTGGTGAAAAAATAATTTAAAAAATCGTTCTGGAAATGAGTTTACTCACAGGGTACTTTCTTTGTATATATTCGACTATACGGGCCAAGCCCGGGATTTACGGGAAATCGCAGGTTTTCGTTTGCCGGCGATTAAACATCTTTTATTCAGCGTCTCATCAAAAATGAAATTTAAAAACTACAAGTCTCATGGGCTTTAGTGGTGAATTAATAATTTAAAAAATCATTCGGGAAATGAGTTTACACCCTGGGTACTTTCTTTGTATACTTTTGACTTTACAGGCCGAGTCCGGGATTTACGGGAAATCGCAGGTTTTCGTTTGCCGGCGATTAAACTTCTTTTATTCAGCGTCTCATCAAAAATGAAAACAAGTTTAAAGACTGCAAGTCTCATGCGTTTTAGTGGTGAAAAAATAATTTAAAAAATCGTTCGGGAAATGAGTTTACTCCCTGGGTACTTTCTTTGTATACTTTTGACTATACGGGCCAAGCCCGGGATTTACGGGAAATCGCGGGTTTTCGTTTGCCGGCGATTAAACATCTTTTATTCAGCGTCTCATCAAAAATGAAAACATTTTTGAAAACTACAAGTGTCATGCGTTTTAGTGGTGAAATAATAATTTAAAAAATCGTTTGGGAAATGAGTTTACTCCCTGGGTACTTTCTTTGTATACTTTTGACTATACGGACCGAGTTCGGGATTTACGGGAAATCGCAGGTTTTTGTTTGCCGGCGATTAAACCTCTTTTATTAAGCGTCTCATCAAAAATAAAAACAGTTTTGAAAACTACAAGTCTCTTGCGTTTTAGTGGTGAAAAAAAAATTTAAAAAATCGTTCGGGAAATGAGTTTACTCCCTGGGTACTTTCTTTTTATACTTTTGACTATACGGGCCAAGCCCGGGATTTACGGGAAATCGCGGGTTTTCGTTTGCCGGCGATTAAACATCTTTTATTCAGCGTCTCATCAAAAATGAAAACATTTCTGAAAACTACAAGTCTCAAGCGTTTTAGTGGTGAAAAAATAATTTAAAAAATAGTTCGGGAAATGAGTTTACTCCCTGGGTACTTTCTTTGTATACTTTTGACTATACGGGCCGAGTTCGGGATTTACGGGAAATCGCGGGTTTTCGTTTGCCGGCGATTAAACTTCTTTTATTCAGCATCTCATCAAAAATGAAAACATTTTTAAAAACTACAAGTCTCATGGGCTTTAGTGGTGAAATAATAATTAAAAAAATCGTTTGGGAAATGAGTTTACTCCCTGGGTACTTTCTTTGTATACTTTTGACTATACGGACCGAGTTTGGGATTTACGGGAAATCGCAGGTTTTTGTTTGCCGGCGATTAAACCTCTTTTATTAAGCGTCTCATCAAAAATAAAAACAGTTTTGAAAACTACAAGTCTCTTGCGTTTTAGTGGTGAAAAAAAAATTTAAAAAATCGTTCAAGAAATGAGTTTACTCCCTGGGTACTTTCTTTGTATACTTTTGACTATACGGGCCGAGCCCAGGATTTACGGGAAATCGCGAGTTTTCGTTTGCCGGCGATTAAACTTCTTTTATTCAGCGTCTCATCAAAAATGAAAACAATTTTAAAAACTACAAGTCTTATGCGTTTTATTGGTGAAAAAATAATTTAAAAAATCGTTCTGGAAATGAGTTTACTCACATGGTACTTTCTTTGTATATATTCGACTATACGGGCCAAGCCCGGGATTTACGGGAAATCGCAGGTTTTCGTTTGCCGGCGATTAAACCACTTTCATTAAGCGTCTCATCAAAAATGAAAACATTTCTGAAAACTACAAGTCTCATGCGTTTTAGTGGTAAAAAAGTAATTTAAAAAATCGGTCGGGAAATGAGTTTACTCCCTGGGTACTTTCTTTCTATACTTTTGACTATACGGGCCGAGTCCGGGATTTACGGGAAGTCGCGGGTTTTCGTTTGCCGGCGATTAAATTTCTTTTATTCAGCGTCTCATCAAAAATGAAAACATTTTTAAAAACTACAAATCTCATGGGCTTTAGTGGTGAAAAAATAATTTAAAAAATCGTTCGGGAAATGAGTTTACACCCTGGGTACTTTCTTTGTATACTTTTGACTATACGGGCCGAGTCCGGGATTTACGGGAAATCGCAGGTTTTCGTTTGCCGGCAATTAAACATCTTTTATTCAGCGTCTCATCAGAAATGAAAACATTTTTGAAAACTACAAGTCTCATGCGTTTTAGTGGTGAAAAAATAATTTAAAAAATCGTTCGGGAAATGAGTTTACTCCCTGGGTACTTTCTTTGTATACTTTTGATTATACGGGCCAAGCCCGGGATTTACGGGAAATGGCGGGTTTTCGTTTGCCGGCAATTGAACTTCTTTTATTCAGTGTCTCATCAAAATGAAAACATTTTTGAAAACTACAAGTCTCATGCGTTTTAGTGGTGAAAAGATAATTTAAAAAATTGTTTTGGAAATGAGTTTACTCACAGGGTACTTTCTTTGTATACATTCGACTATACGGGCCAAGCCCGGGATTCACGGGAAATCGCGGGTTTTCGTTTGCCGGCGATTAAACCACTTTCATTAATCGTCTTATCAAAAATGAAAACATTTCTGAAAACTACAAGTCTCACGCGTTTTAGTGGTGAAAAAATAATTTAAAAAATCGTTCGGGAAATGAGTTTACTCCCTGGGTACTTTCTTTGTATTCTTTTGACTACACGGGCCGAGTCCGGGATTTACGGGAAGTTGCGGCTTTTCGTTTGCCGGCGATTAAACTTCCTTAATTCAGCGTCTCATCAAAAATAAAAACATTTTTAAAAACTACAAGTCTCATGCGTTTTAGTGGTGAAAAAATAATTTAAAAAATCGTTCGGGAAATGAGTTTACTCCCTGGTTACTTTCTTTGTATACTTTTGATTATGCAGGCCGAGTCCGGGGTTTACGGGAAATGGCGGGATTTCGTTTGCCGGGGATTATACTTTTTTTATTCAGCGTCTCATCAAAAATGAAAACATTTTTGAAAACTACAAGTCTCATGGGCTTTAGTGGTGAAATATTAATTTAAAAAATCGTTTGGGAAATGAGTTTACTCCCTGGGTACTTTCTTTGTATACTTTTGACTATACGGGCCGAGTCCGGGATTTACGGGAAATCGCAGGTTTTCGTTTGCCGGCGATTAAACTTCTTTTATTCAGCGTCTCATCAAAAATGAAAAATTTTTTGAAAACTACAAGTCTCATGCGTTTTAGTGGTGAAAAAATAATATAAAAAATCGTTCGGGAAATGAGTTTACTCCCTGGGTACTTTCTTTGTATACTTTTGACTATACGGGCCGAGTCCGGGATTTACGGGAAATCGCAGGTTTTCGTTTGCCGGCGATTGAACTTCTTTTATTCACCGTCTCATCAAAAATGAAAAAATGTTTGAAAACTACAAGTCTCATGCGTTTTAGTGGTGAAACAATAATATAAAAAATCGTTCGGGAAATGAGTTTACTCCCTGGGTACTTTCCTTGTATACTTTTGACTATACGGGCCAAGCCCGGGATTTACGGGAAATGGCGGGTTTTCCTTTGCCGGCGATTAAACTTCTTTTATTCAGCGTCTCATCAAAAATGAAAACATTTTTAAAAACTACAAGTCTCATGGGCTTTAGTGGTGAAATATTAATTTAAAAATTCGTTTTGGAAATGAGTTTACTCACAGGGTACTTTCTTTGTATACGTTCGACTATACGGGCCAAGCCCGGGATTCACGGGAAATCGCGGGTTTTCGTTTGCCGGCGATTAAACTACTTTCATTAAGCGTCTCATCAAAAATGAAAACATTTCTGAAAACTACAAGTCTCACGCGTTTTAGTGGTGAAAAAATAATTTAAAAAATCGTTCGGGAAATGAGTTTACTCCCTGGGTACTTTCTTTGTATACTTTTGATTATGCGGGCCGAGTCCGGGGTTTACAGGAAATGGCGGGTTTTCGTATGCCGGGGATTATACTTCTTTTATTCAGCGTCTCATCAAAAATGAAAACATTTTTGAAAACTACAAGTCTCATGGGCTTTAGTGGTGAAATATTAATTTAAAAAATCGTTTGGTAAATGAGTTTACTCCCTGGGTACTTTCTTTGTATACTTTTGACTATACGGGCCGAGTCCGGGATTTACGGGAAATCGCAGGTTTTCGTTTGCCGGCGATTAAACTTCTTTTATTCAGCGTCTCATCAAAAATGAAAAAATTTTTGAAAACTACAAGTCTCATGCGTTTTAGTGGTGAAAAAATAATTTAAAAAATCGTTCGGGAAATGAGTTTACACCCTGGGTACTTTCTTTGTATACTTTTGACTATACGGGCCGAGTCCGGGATTTACGGGAAATCGTAGGTTTTCGTTTGCCGCCGATTAAACTTCTTTTATTCAGCGTCTCATCAAAAATGAAAACATTTTTGAAAACTGCAAGTCTCATGCGTTTTAGTGGTGAAAAGATAATTTAAAAAATCGTTTTGGAAATGAGTTTACTCACAGGGTTCTTTCTTTGTATACATTCGACTATACGGGCCAAGCCCGCGATTTACGGGAAATCGCGGGTTTTCGTTTGCCGGCGATTAAACCACTTTCATTAAGCGTCTCATCAAAAATGAAAACATTTCTGAAAACTACAAGTCGCATGCGTTTTAGTGGGGAAAAAATAATTTAAAAAATCTTTCGGGAAATGAGTTTACTCCCTAGGTACTTTCTTTGTATACTTTTGAATATACGGGCCGAGTCCGGGATTTACGGGAAATCGCGGGTTTTCGTTTGCCGGCGTTTAAACTTCTTTTATTCAGCGTCTCATCAAAAATGATAACATTTTTAAAAACTACAAGTCTCATGGGCGTTAGTGGTGAAATATTAATTTAAAAAATCGTTTGGGAAATGAGTTTACTCCCTGGGTACTTTCTTTGTATACTTTTGACTATACTGGCCGAGTCCGGGATTTACGGAAAATCGCAGGTTTTCGTTTGCCGGCGATTAAACTTCTTTTATTCAGCGTCTCATCAAAAATGAAAACATTTTTGAAAACTACAAGTCTCATGCGTTTTAGTGGTGAAAAAATAAATTAAAAAATCGTTCGGGAAATGAGTTTACTCTCTGGGTACTTTCTTTGTATACTTTTGACTGTACGGGCCAAGCCCGGGATTTACGGGAAATGGCGGGTTTTCGTTTGCCGGCGATTAAACTTCTTTTATTCAGCGTCTCATCAAAAACGAAAACATTTTTAAAAACTACAAGTCTCATGGGATTTAGTGGTGAAAAAATAATTTAAAAAATCGTTCGGGAAATGAGTTTACTCCCTGGGTACTTTCTTTGTATACTTTTGATTATGCGGGCCGAGTCCGGGGTTTACGGGAAATGGCGGGTTTTCGTTTGCCGGGGATTATACTTCTTTTATTCAGCGTCTCATCAGAAATGAAAACATTTTTGAAAACTACAAGTCTCATGGGCTTTAGTGGTGAAATATTAATTTAAAAAATCGTTCGGGAAATGAGTTTACTCCCTGGGTACTTTCTTTGTATACTTTTGACTATACGGGCCGAGTCCGGGATTTACGGGAAATCGCAGATTTTCGTTTGCCGGCGATTAAACTTCTTTTATTCAGCGTCTCATCAAAAATGAAAAAATTTTTGAAAACTACAAGTCTCATGCATTTTAGTGGTGAAAAAATAATATAAAAAATCGTTCGGGAAATGAGTTTACTGCCTAGGTACTTTCTTTGTATACTTTTGACTATACGGGTTAACCCGGGATTTACGGGAAATGGCGGGTTTTCGTTTGCCGGCGATTAAACTTCTTTTATTCAGCGTCTCATCAAAAACGAAAACATTTTTAAAAACTACAAGTCTCATGGGCTTTAGTGGTGAAATATTAATTTAAAAAATCGTTTTGGAAATGGGTTTACTCACAGGGTACTTTCTTTGTATACGTTCGACTATACGGGCCAAGCCCGGGATTCACGGGAAATCGCGGGTTTTCGTTTGCCGGCGATTAAACCACTTTCATTAAGCGTCTCATCAAAAATGAAAACATTTCTGAAAACTACAAGTCTCACGCGTTTTAGTGGTAAAAAAATAATTTAAAAAATCGTTCGGGAAATGAGTTTACTCCCTGGGTACTTTCTTTGTATACTTTTGACTACACGGGCCGAGTCCGAGATTTACGGGAAGTCGCGGGTTTTCGTTTGCCGGCGATTAAACTTCTTTAATTCAGCGTCTCATTAAAAATGAAAACATTTTTAAAAACTACAAGTCTCATGGGCTTTAGTGGTGAAATAATAATTTAAAAAATCGTTCGGGAAATGAGTTTACACCCTGGGTACTTTCTTTGTATACTTTTGACTATACGGGCCGAGTCCAGGATTTACGGGAAATCGTAGGTTTTCGTTTGCCGCCGATTAAACTTCTTTTATTCAGCGTCTCATCAAAAATGAAAACATTTTTGAAAACTGCAAGTCTCATGCGTTTTAGTGGTGAAAAGATAATTTAAAAAATCGTTTTGGAAATGAGTTTACTCACAGGGTACTTTCTTTGTATACATTCGACTATAGGGGCCAAGCCCGCGATTTACGGGAAATCGCGGGTTTTCGTTTGCCGGCGATTAAACAACTTTCATTAAGCGTCTCATCAAAAATGAAAACATTTCTGAAAACTACAAGTCGCATGCGTTTTGGTGGTGAAAAAATAATTTAAAAAATCGTTCGGGAAATGATTTTACTCCCTGGGTACTTTCTTTGTATACTTTTGAATATACGGGCCGAGTCCGGGATTTACGGGAAATCGCGGGTTTTCGTTTGCCGGCGTTTAAACTTCTTTTATTCAGCGTCTCATCAAAAATGAAAACATTTTTAAAAACTACAAGTCTCATGGGCGTTAGTGGTGAAATATTAATTTAAAAAATCGTTTTGGAAATGAGTTTACTCCCTGGGTACTTTCTTTGTATACTTTTGACTATACTGGCCGAGTCCGGGATTTACGGGAAATCGCAGGTTTTTGTTTGCCGGCGATTAAACTTCTTTTATTCAGCGTCTCATAAAAAATGAAAACATTTTTAAAAACTACAAGTCTCATGGGCTTTAGTGGTGAAATAATAATTTAAAAAATCGTTCGGGAAATGAGTTTACACCCTGGGTACTTTCTTTGTATACTTTTGACTATACGGGCCGAGTCCAGGATTTACGGGAAATCGTAGGTTTTCGTTTGCCGCCGATTAAACTTCTTTTATTCAGCGTCTCATCAAAAATGAAAACATTTTTGAAAACTGCAAGTCTCATGCGTTTTAGTGGTGAAAAGATAATTTAAAAAATCGTTTTGGAAATGAGTTTACTCACAGGGTACTTTCTTTGTATACATTCGACTATAGGGGCCAAGCCCGCGATTTACGGGAAATCGCGGGTTTTCGTTTGCCGGCGATTAAACCACTTTCATTAAGCGTCTCATCAAAAATGAAAACATTTCTGAAAACTACAAGTCGCATGCGTTTTGGTGGTGAAAAAATAATTTAAAAAATCGTTCGGGAAATGATTTTACTCCCTGGGTACTTTCTTTTTATACTTTTGAATATACGGGCCGAGTCCGGGATTTACGGGAAATCGCGGGTTTTCGTTTGCCGGCGTTTAAACTTCTTTTATTCAGCGTCTCATCAAAAATGAAAACATTTTTAAAAACTACAAGTCTCATGGGCGTTAGTGGTGAAATATTAATTTAAAAAATCGTTTGGGAAATGAGTTTACTCCCTGGGTACTTTCTTGGTATACTTTTGACTATACTGGCCGAGTCCGGGATTTACGGGAAATCGCAGGTTTTTGTTTGCCGGCGATTAAACCACTTTCATTAAGCGTCTCATCAAAAATGAAAACATTTCTGAAAACTACAAGTCGCATGCGTTTTGGTGGTGAAAAAATAATTTAAAAAATCGTTCGGGAAATGATTTTACTCCCTGGGTACTTTCTTTGTATACTTTTGAATATACGGGCCGAGTCCGGGATTTACGGGAAATCGCGGGTTTTCGTTTGCCGGCGTTTAAACTTCTTTTATTCAGCGTCTCATCAAAAATGAAAACATTTTTAAAAACTACAAGTCTCATGGGCGTTAGTGGTGAAATATTAATTTAAAAAATCGTTTGGGAAATGAGTTTACTCCCTGGGTACTTTCTTTGTATACTTTTGACTATACTGGCCGAGTCCGGGATTTACGGGAAATCGCAGGTTTTTGTTTGCCGGCGATTAAACTTCTTTTATTCAGCGTCTCATAAAAAATGAAAACATTTTTGAAAACTACAAGTCTCATGCGTTTTAGTGGTGAAAAAATAAATTAAAAAATCGTTCGGGAAATGAGTTTACTCTCTGGGTACTTTCTTTGTATACTTTTGACTGTACGGGCCAAGCCCGGGATTTACGGGAAATGGCGGGTTTTCGTTTGCCGGCGATTAAACATCTTTTATTCAGCGTCTCATCAAAAACGAAAACATTTTTAAAAACTACAAGTCTCATGGGCTTTAGTGGTGAAAAAATAATTTAAAAAATCGTTCGGGAAATGAGTTTACTCACAGGGTACTTTCTTTGTATACATTCGACTATAGGGGCCAAGCCCGCGATTTACGGGAAATCGCGGGTTTTCGTTTGCCGGCGATTAAACCACTTTCATTAAGCGTCTCATCAAAAATGAAAACATTTCTGAAAACTACAAGTCGCATGCGTTTTGGTGGTGAAAAAATAATTTAAAAAATCGTTCGGGAAATGATTTTACTCCCTGGGTACTTTCTTTGTATACTTTTGAATATACGGGCCGAGTCCGGGATTTACGGGAAATCGCGGGTTTTCGTTTGCCGGCGTTTAAACTTCTTTTATTCAGCGTCTCATCAAAAATGAAAACATTTTTAAAAACTACAAGTCTCATGGGCGTTAGTGGTGAAATATTAATTTAAAAAATCGTTTGGGAAATGAGTTTACTCCCTGGGTACTTTCTTTGTATACTTTTGACTATACTGGCCGAGTCCGGGATTTACGGGAAATCGCAGGTTTTTGTTTGCCGGCGATTAAACTTCTTTTATTCAGCGTCTCATAAAAAATGAAAACATTTTTGAAAACTACAAGTCTCATGCGTTTTAGTGGTGAAAAAATAAATTAAAAAATCGTTCGGGAAATGAGTTTACTCTCTGGGTACTTTCTTTGTATACTTTTGACTGTACGGGCCAAGCCCGGGATTTACGGGAAATGGCGGGTTTTCGTTTGCCGGCGATTAAACATCTTTTATTCAGCGTCTCATCAAAAACGAAAACATTTTTAAAAACTACAAGTCTCATGGGCTTTAGTGGTGAAAAAATAATTTAAAAAATCGTTCGGGAAATGAGTTTACTCCCTGGGTACTTTCTTTGTATACTTTTGATTATGCGGGCCGAGTCCGGGGTTTACGGGAAATGGCGGGTTTTCGTTTGCCGGGGATTATACTTCTTTTATTCAGGGTCTCATCAAAAATGAAAACATTTTTGAAAACTGCAAGTCTCATGGGCTTTAGTGGTGAAATATTAATTTAAAAAATCGTTTGGGAAATGAGTTTACTCCCTGGGTACTTTCTTTGTATACTTTTGACTATACAGGCCGAGTCCGGGATTTACGGGAAATCGCAGGTTTTCGTTTGCCAGCGATTAAACTTCTTTTATTCAGCGTCTCATCAAAAATGAAAAAATTTTTGAAAACTACAAGTCTCATGCATTTTAGTGGTGAAAAAATAATATAAAAAATCGTTCGGGAAATGAGTTTACTCCCTGGGTACTTTCTTTGTATACTTTTGACTATACGGGCCAAGCCCGGGATTTACGGGAAATGGCGGGTTTTCGTTTGCCGGTGATTAAACTTCTTTTATTCAGCGTCTCATCAAAAACGATAACATTTTTAAAAACTACAAGTGTCATGGGATTTAGTGGTGAAATATTAATTTAAAAAATCGTTTTGGAAATGAGTTTACTCACAGGGTACTTTCTTTGTATACGTTCGACTATACGGGCCAAGCCCGGGATTCACGGGAAATCGCGGGTTTTCGTTTGCCGGCGATTAAACCACTTTCATTAAGCGTCTCATCAAAAATGAAAACATTTCTGAAAACTACAAGTCTCACGCGTTTTATGGTGAAAAAATAATTTAAAAAATCGTTCGGGAAATGAGTTTACTCCCTGGGTACTTTCTTTGTATACTTTTGACTACACGGGCCGAGTCCGAGATTTACGGGAAGTCGCGGGTTTTCGTTTGCCGGCGATTAAGCTTCTTTAATTCAGCGTCTCATTAAAAATGAAAACATTTTTAAAAACTACAAGTCTCATGGGTTTTAGTGGTGAAATAATAATTTAAAAAATCGTTCGGGAAATGAGTTTACACCCTGGGTACTTTCTTTGTATACTTTTTACTATACGGGCCGAGTCCGGGATTTACGGGAAATCGTAGGTTTTCGTTTGCCGGCGATTAAACTTCTTTTATTCAGCGTCTCATCAAAAATGAAAACATTTTTGAAAACTGCAAGTCTCATGCGGTTTAGTGGTGAAAAGATAATTTAAAAAATCGTTTTGGAAATGAGTTTACTCACAGGGTACTTTCTTTGTATACATTCGACTATACGGGCCGAGTCCGCGATTTACGGGAAATCGCGGGTTTTCGTTTGCCGGCGATTAAACCACTTTCATTAAGCGTCTCATCAAAAATGAAAACATTTCTGAAAACTACAAGTGGCATGCGTTTTAGTGGGGAAAAAATAATTTAAAAAATCGTTCGGGAAATGAGTTTACTCCCTGGGTACTTTCTTTGTATACTTTTGAATATACGGGCGGAGTCCGGGATTTACGGGAAATCGCGGGTTTTCGTTTGCCGGCGTTTAAACTTCTTTTATTCAGCGTCTCATCAAAAATGAAAACATTTTTAAAAACTACAAGTCTCATGGGCTTTAGTGGTGAAATATTAATTTAAAAAATCGTTTGGGAAATGAGTTTACTCCCTGGGTACTTTCTTTGTATACTTTTGACTATACTGGCCGAGTCCGGGATTTACGGGAAATCGCAGGTTTTCGTTTGCCGGCGATTAAACTTCTTTTATTCAGCGTCTCATCAAAAATGAAAACATTTTTGAAAACTACAAGTCTCATGGGCTTTAGTGGTGAAATATTAATTTAAAAAATCGTTTTGGAAATGAGTTTACTCACAGGGTACTTTCTTTGTATACGTTCGACTATACGGGCCAAGCCCGGGACTCACGGGAAATCGCGGGTTTTCGTTTGCCGGCGATTAAACCACTTTCATTAAGCGTCTCATCAAAAATGAAAACATTTCTGAAAACTACAAGTCTCACGCGTTTTAGTGGTGAAAAAATAATTTAAAAAATCGTTTTGGAAATGAGTTTACTCACAGGGTAGTTTCTTTGTATACGTTCGACTATACGGGCCAAGCCCGGGACTCACGGGAAATTGCGGGTTTTCGTTTGCCGGCGATTAAACCACTTTCATTGAGCGTCTCATCAAAAATGAAAACATTTCTGAAAACTACAAGTCTCACGCGTTTTAGTGGTGAAAAAATAATTTAAAAAATCGTTCGGGAAATGAGTTTACTCCCTGGGTACTTTCTTTGTATACTTTTGACTACACGGGCCGAGTCCGAGATTTACGGGAAGTCGCGGGTTTTCGTTTGCCGGCGATTAAACTTCTTTAATTCAGCGTCTCATTAAAAATGAAAACATTTTTAACAACTACAAGTCTCATGGGCTTTAGTGGTATAATAATAATTTAAAAAATCGTTCGGGAAATGAGTTTACACCCTGGGTACTTTCTTTGTATACTTTTGACTATACGGGCCGAGTCCGGGATTTACGGGAAATCGTAGGTTTTCGTTTGCCGGCGATTAAACTTCTTTTATTCAGCGTCTCATCAAAAATGAAAACATTTTTGAAAACTACAAGTCTCATGCGTTTTAGTGATGAAAAAATAATTTAAAAAATCGTTTTGGAAATGAGTTTACTCACAGGGTACTTTCTTTGTATACATTCGACTATACGGGCCAAGCCCGCGATTTACGGGAAATCGCGGGTTTTCGTTTGCCGGCGATTAAACCACTTTCATTAAGCGTCTCATCAAAAATGAAAACATTTCTGAAAACTACAAGTCGCATGCGCTTTAGTGGGGAAAAAATAATTTAAAAAATCGTTCGGGAAATGAGTTTACTCCCTGGGTAATTTCTTTGTATACTTTTGAATATACGGGCCGAGTCCGGGATTTACGGGAAATCGCTGGTTTTCGTTTGCCGGCGTTTAAACTTCTTTTATTCAGCGTCTCATCAAAAATGAAAACATTTTTAAAAACTACAAGTCTCATGGGCTTTAGTGGTGAAATATTAATTTAAAAAATCGTTTGGGAAATGAGTTTACTCCCTGGGTACTTTCTTTGTATACTTTTGACTATACTGGCCGAGTCCGGGATTTACGGGAAATCGCGGGTTTTCGTTTGCCGGCGATTAAACTTCTTTTATTTAGCGTCTCATCAAAAATGAAAACATTTTTGAAAACTACAAGTCTTATGCGTTTTAGTGGTGAAAAAATAATTTAAAAAATCGTTCGGGAAATGAGTTTACTCCCTGGGTACTTTCTTTGTATACTTTTGACTACACGGGCCGTGTCCGGGATTTACGGGAAGTCGCGGGTTTTCGTTTGCCGGCGATTAAACTTCTTTAGATCAGCGTCTCATCAAAAATGAAAACATTTTTAAAAACTACAAGTCTCATGGGCTTTAGTGGTGAAATAATAATTTAAAAAATCGTTCGGGAAATGAGTTTACACCCTGGGTACTTTCTTTGTATACGTTCGACTATACGGGCCAAGCCCGGGACTCACGGGAAATCGCGGGTTTTCGTTTGCCGGCGATTAAACCACTTTCATTAAGCGTCTCATCAAAAATGAAAACATTTCTGAAAACTACAAGTCTCACGCGTTTTAGTGGTGAAAAAATAATTTAAAAAATCGTTTTGGAAATGAGTTTACTCACAGGGTAGTTTCTTTGTATACGTTCGACTATACGGGCCAAGCCCGGGACTCACGGGAAATTGCGGGTTTTCGTTTGCCGGCGATTAAACCACTTTCATTGAGCGTCTCATCAAAAATGAAAACATTTCTGAAAACTACAAGTCTCACGCGTTTTAGTGGTGAAAAAATAATTTAAAAAATCGTTCGGGAAATGAGTTTACTCCCTGGGTACTTTCTTTGTATACTTTTGACTACACGGGCCGAGTCCGAGATTTACGGGAAGTCGCGGGTTTTCGTTTGCCGGCGATTAAACTTCTTTAATTCAGCGTCTCATTAAAAATGAAAACATTTTTAACAACTACAAGTCTCATGGGCTTTAGTGGTATAATAATAATTTAAAAAATCGTTCGGGAAATGAGTTTACACCCTGGGTACTTTCTTTGTATACTTTTGACTATACGGGCCGAGTCCGGGATTTACGGGAAATCGTAGGTTTTCGTTTGCCGGCGATTAAACTTCTTTTATTCAGCGTCTCATCAAAAATGAAAACATTTTTGAAAACTACAAGTCTCATGCGTTTTAGTGATGAAAAAATAATTTAAAAAATCGTTTTGGAAATGAGTTTACTCACAGGGTACTTTCTTTGTATACATTCGACTATACGGGCCAAGCCCGCGATTTACGGGAAATCGCGGGTTTTCGTTTGCCGGCGATTAAACCACTTTCATTAAGCGTCTCATCAAAAATGAAAACATTTCTGAAAACTACAAGTCGCATGCGCTTTAGTGGGGAAAAAATAATTTAAAAAATCGTTCGGGAAATGAGTTTACTCCCTGGGTAATTTCTTTGTATACTTTTGAATATACGGGCCGAGTCCGGGATTTACGGGAAATCGCTGGTTTTCGTTTGCCGGCGTTTAAACTTCTTTTATTCAGCGTCTCATCAAAAATGAAAACATTTTTAAAAACTACAAGTCTCATGGGCTTTAGTGGTGAAATATTAATTTAAAAAATCGTTTGGGAAATGAGTTTACTCCCTGGGTACTTTCTTTGTATACTTTTGACTATACTGGCCGAGTCCGGGATTTACGGGAAATCGCAGGTTTTCGTTTGTCGGCGATTAAACTTCTTTTATTCAGCGTCTCATCAAAAATGAAAACATTTTTGAAAACTACAAGTCTCATGCGTTTTAGTGGTGAAAAAATAAATTAAAAATTCGTTCGGGAAATGAGTTTACTCTCTGGGTACTTTCTTTGTATACTTTTGACTATACGGGCCAAGCCCGGGATTTACGGGAAATCGCGGGTTTTCGTTTGCCGGCGATTAAACTTCTTTTATTTAGCGTCTCATCAAAAATGAAAACATTTTTGAAAACTACAAGTCTTATGCGTTTTAGTGGTGAAAAAATAATTTAAAAAATCGTTCGGGAAATGAGTTTACTCCCTGGGTACTTTCTTTGTATACTTTTGACTACACGGGCCGTGTCCGGGATTTACGGGAAGTCGCAGGTTTTCGTTTGCCGGCGATTAAACTTCTTTAGATCAGCGTCTCATCAAAAATGAAAACATTTTTAAAAACTACAAGTCTCATGGGCTTTAGTGGTGAAATAATAATTTAAAAAATCGTTCGGGAAATGAGTTTACACCCTGGGTACTTTCTTTGTATACTTTTGACTATACGGGCCGAGTCCGGGATTTACGGGAAATCGCAGGTTTTCGTTTGCCGGCGATTAAACCACTTTCATTAAGCGTCTCATCAAAAATGAAAACATTTCTGAAAACTACAAGTCGCATGCGTTTTAGTGGGGAAAAAATAATTTAAAAAATCGTTCGGGAAATGAGTTTACTCCCTGGGTAATTTCTTTGTATACTTTTGAATATACGGGCCGAGTCCGGGATTTACGGGAAATCGCGGGTTTTCGTTTGCCGGCGTTTAAACTTCTTTTATTCAGCGTCTCATCAAAAATGAAAACATTTTTAAAAACTACAAGTCTCATGGGCTTTAGTGGTGAAATATTAATTTAAAAAATCGTTTGGGAAATGAGTTTACTCCCTGGGTACTTTCTTTGTATACTTTTGACTATACTGGCCGAGTCCGGGATTTACGGGAAATCGCAGGTTTTCGTTTGCCGGCGATTAAACTTCTTTTATTCAGCGTCTCATCAAAAATGAAAACATTTTTGAAAACTACAAGTCTCATGCGTTTTAGTGGTGAAAAAATAAATTAAAAATTCGTTCGGGAAATGAGTTTACTCTCTGGGTACTTTCTTTGTATACTTTTGACTATACGGGCCAAGCCCGGGATTTACGGGAAATCGCGGGTTTTCGTTTGCCGGCGATTAAACTTCTTTTATTCAGCGTCTCATCAAAAATGAAAACATTTTTGAAAACTACAAGTCTTATGCGTTTTAGTGGTGAAAAAATAATTTAAAAAATCGTTCGGGAAATGAGTTTACTCCCTGGGTACTTTCTTTGTATACTTTTGACTACACGGGCCGTGTCCGGGATTTACGGGAAGTCGCGGGTTTTCGTTTGCCGGCGATTAAACTTCTTTAGATCAGCGTCTCATCAAAAATGAAAACATTTTTAAAAACTACAAGTCTCATGGGCTTTAGTGGTGAAATAATAATTTAAAAAATCGTTCGGGAAATGAGTTTACACCCTGGGTACTTTCTTTGTATACTTTTGACTATACGGGCCGAGTCCGGGATTTACGGGAAATCGCGGGTTTTCGTTTGCCGGCGATTAAACCACTTTCATTAGGCGTCTCATCAAAAATGAAAACATTTCTGAAAACTACAAGTCTCATGCGCTTTAGTTGTGAAAAAATATATTAAAAAATCGTTCGGGAAATGAGTTTACTCTCTGGGTACTTTCTTTGTATACTTCTGACTATACTGGCCAAGCCCGGGATTTACGGGAAATCGCGGGTTTTGGTTTGCCGGCGATTAAACTTCTTTTATTCAGCGTCTCATCAAAAATGAAAACATTTTTGAAAACTACAAGTCTTATGCGTTTTAGTGGTGAAAATATAATTTAAAAAATCGTTCGGGAAATGAGTTTACTCACAGGGTACTTTCTTTGTATACATTCAATTATACGGGCCAAGCCCGGGATTCACGGGAAATCGCGGGTTTTCGTTTGCCGGCAATTAAACCACTTTCATTAAGCGTCTCATCAAAAATGAAAACATTTCTGAAAACTACAAGTCTCACGCGTTTTAGTGGTGAAATAATAATTTAAAAAATCGTTCGGGAAATGAGTTTACACCCTGGGTACTTTCTTTGTATACTTTTGACTATACGGGCCGAGTCCGGGATTTACGGGAAATCGTAGGTTTTCGTTTGCCGGCGATTAAACTTCTTTAGATCAGCGTCTCATCAAAAATGAAAACATTTTTAAAAACTACAAGTCTCATGCGTTTTAGTGGTGAAAAAATAATTTAAAAAATCGTTCGGGAAATGAGTTTACTCCCTGGGTACTTTCTTTGTATACTTTTGATTATGCGGGCCGAGTCCGGGGTTTACGGGAAATGGCGGGTTTTCGTTTGCCGGCGATTAAACTTCTTTTATTCAGCGTCTCATCAAAAATGAAAACATTTTTGAAAACTACATGTCTCATGCGTTTTAGTGGTGAAAAGATAATTTAAAAAATCGTTTTGGAAATGAGTTTACTCACAGGGTACTTTCTTTGTATACATTCGACGATACGGGCCAAGCCCGGGATTTACGGGAAATCGCGGGTTTTCGTTTGCCGGCGATTAAACCACTTTCATTAAGCGTCTCATCAAAAAGGAAAACATTTCTTAAAACTACAAGTCTCATGAGTTTTAGTGGTGAAAAAATAATTTTAAAAATCGTTCGGGAAATGAGTTTACTCCCTGGGTACTTTCTTTGTATACTTTTGAATATACGGGCCGAGTCCGGGATTTACGGGAAATCGCGGGTTTTCGTTTGCCAGCGATTAAATTTCTTTTATTCAGCGTCTCATCAAAAATGAGAACATTTTTAAAAACTACAAGTCTCACGCGTTTTAGTGGTGAAAAAATAATTTAATAAATTGTTCCGGAAATGAGTTTACTTCCTGGGTTATTTCTTTGTATACTTTTGACTACACGGGCCGAGTCCGGGATTTACGGGAAGTCGCGGGTTTTCGTTTGCCGGCGATTAAACTTCTTTAGATCAGCGTCTCATCAAAAATGAAAACATTTTTAAAAACTACAAGTCTCATGGGCTTTAGTGGTGAAATATCAATTTAAAAAATCGTTTGGGAAATGAGTTTACTCACAGGGTACTTTCTTTGTATACATTCGACTATACGGGCCAAGCCCGGGATTTACGGGAAATCGCTGGTTTTCGTTTGCCGGCGATTAAACCTCTTTCATTAAGCGTCTCATCAAAAATGAAAACATTTCTGAAAACTACAAGTCTCATGCGTTTTAGTGGTGAAAAAATAACTTAAAAAATCGTTCGGGAAATGAGTTTACTCCCTGGGTACTTTCTTTGTATACATTCAATTATACGGGCCAAGCCCGGGATTCACGGGAAATCGCAGGTTTTCGTTTGCCGGCGATTAAACCACTTTCATTAAGCGTCTCATCAAAAATGAAAACATTTCTGAAAACTACAAGTCTCACGCGTTTTAGTGGTGAAAAAATAATTTAAAAAATTGTTCCGGAAATGAGTTTACTCCCTGGGTACTTTCTTTGTATACTTTTGACTACACGGGCCGAGTCTGGGATTTACGGGAAGTCGCGGGTTTTCGTTTGCCGGCGATTAAACTTCTTTAGATCAGCGTCTCATCAAAAATGAAAACATTTTTAAAAACTACAAGTCTCATGGGCTTTAGTGGTGAAATAATAATTTAAAAAATCGTTCGGGAAATGCGTTTACACCCTGGGTACTTTCTTTGTATACTTTTGACTATACGGGCCGAGTCCGGGATTACGGGAAATCGTAGGTTTTCGTTTGCCGGCGATTAAACTTCTTTTATTCAGCGTCTCATCAAAAATGAAAACATTTTTGAAAACTACAAATCTCATGCGTTTTAGTGGTGAAAAAATAATTTAAAACATCGTTCGGGAAATGAGTTTACTCCCTGGGTACTTTCTTTGTATACTTTTGATTATGCGGGCCGAGTCCGGGGTTTACGGGAAATGGCGGGTTTTCGTTTGCCGGCGATTAAACTTCTTTTATTCAGCGTCTCATCAAAAATGAGAACATTTTTAAAAACTACAAGTCTCATGGGCTTTAGTGGTGAAATATCAATTTAAAAAATCGTTTGGGAAATGAGTTTACTCCCTGGGTACTTTCTTTGTATACTTTTGACTATACGGGCCAAGCCCGGGATTTACGGGAAATGGCGGGTTTTCGTTTCCCAGCAATTGAACTTCTTTTATTCAGTGTCTCATCAAAAATGAAAACATTTTTGAAAACTACAAGTCTTATGCGTTTTAGTGGTGAAAAGATAATTTAAAAAATCGTTTTGGAAATGAGTTTCCTCACAGGGTACTTTCTTTGTATACATTCGACTATACGGGCCAAGCCTGGGATTCACGGGAAATCGCGGGTTTTTGTTTGCCGGCAAATAAACTTCTTTTATACAGCGTCTCATCAAAAATGAGAACATTTTTAAAAACTACAAGTCTCATGGGCTTTAGTGGTGAAATATTAATTTAAAAAATCGTTTGGGAAATGAGTTTACTCCCTGGGTACTTTCTTTGTATACTTTTGATTATACGGGCCGACTCCGGGATTTACGGGAAATCGCAGGTTTTCGTTTGCCGGCGATTAAACTTCTTTTATTCAATGTCTCATCAAAAATAAAAACATTCTTGAAAACTACAAGTCTCATGCGTTTTAGTGGTGAAAAGATAATTTAAAAAATCGTGTTGGAAATGAGTTTACTCCCTGGGTACTTTTTTTGTATACTTTTGACTGCACGGGCCGAGTACAGGATTTACGGGAAGTCGCGGGTTTTCGTTTGCCGGCGATTAAACTTCTTTTATTCAGCGTCTCATCAAAAATGAAAACATTTTTGAAAACTACAAGTCTTATGCGTTTTAGTGGTGAAAAAATAATTTAAAAAATCGTTCGGGAAATGAGTTTACTCCCTGGGTACTTTCTTTTTATACTTTTGATTATGCGGGCCGAGTCCGGGGTTTACGGGAAATGGCGTGTTTTCGTTTGCCGGCGATTAAACTTCTTTTATTCAGCGTCTCATCAAAAATGAAAACATTTTTGAAAACTACAAGTCTCGTGCGTTTTAGTGGTGAACAGATAATTTAAAAAATCGTTTTGGAAATGAATTTACTCACAGGGTACTTTCTTTGTATACATTCGACTATACGGGCAAAGCCCGGGATTTACGGGAAATCGCGGGTTTTCGTTTGCCGGCTATTAAACCACTTTCATTAAGGGTCTCATCAAAAATGAAAACATTTCTGAAAACTACAAGTCTCATGCGGTTTAGTGGTGAAAAAGTAATTTAAAAAATCGTTCGGGAAATGAGTTTACTCCCTGGGTACTTTCTTTGTATACTTTTGAATATACGGGCCGAGTCCGGGATTTACGGGCAATTGCGGGTTTTCCTTTGCCGGCGATTAAACTTCTTTTATTCAGCGTCTCATCAAAAATAAAAACATTTTTAAAAACTACAAGTCTTATGGGCTTTAGTGGTGAAATATTAATTTAAAAAATCGTTTGGGAAATGAGTTTACTCCCTGGGTACTTTCTTTGTATACTTTTGACTATACGGGCCGAGTCCGGGATTTACGGGAAATAGCAGGTTTTCGTTTGCCGGCGATTAAACTTCTTTTATTCAGCGTCTCATCAAAAATGAAAACATTTTTGAAAACTACAAGTCTTATGCGTTTTAGTGGTGAAAAAATAATTTAAAAAATCGTTCGGGAAATGAGTTTACTCCCTGGGTACTTTCTTTGTATACTTTTGATTATGCGGGCCGAGTCCGGGGTTTACGGGAAATGGCGGGTTTTCGTTTGCCGGCGATTAAACTTCTTTTATTCAGCGTCTCATCAAAAATGAAAACATTTTTGAAAACTACAAGTCTCATGCGTTTTAGTGGTGAAAAGATAATTTAAAAAATCGTTTTGGAAATGAGTTTACTCACAGGGTACTTTCTTTGAATACTTTTGATTATGCGGGCCGAGTCCGGGGTTTACGGGAAATGGCGGGTTTTCGTTTGCCGGCGATTAAACTTCTTTTATTCAGCCTCTCATCAAAAATGAAAACATTTTTGAAAACTACAAGTCTCATGCGTTTTAGTGGTGAAAAAATAATATAAAAAATCGTTCGGGAAATAAGTTTACTCCCTGGGTACTTTCTTTGTACACTTTTGACTATACGGGCCAAGCCCGGGATTTACGGGAAATCGCGGGTTTTCGTTTTCCGGCGATTAAACTTCTTTTATTCAGCGTCTCATCAAAAATGAAAACATTTTTGAAAACTACAAGTCTTATGCGTTTTAGTGGTGAAAAAATAATTTAAAAAATCGTTTTGGAAATGAGTTTACTCACAGGGTACTTTCTTTGTATACATTCGACTATACGGGCCAAGCCTGGGATTCACGGGAAATCGTGGGTTTTCGTTTGCCGGCGATTAAACCACTTTCATTAAGCGTCTCATCAAAAATGAAAACATTTCTGAAAACTACAAGTCTCACGCGTTTTGGTGGTGAAAAAATAATTTAAAAAATCGTTCGGGAAATGATTTTACTTCCTGGGTACTTTCATTGTATACTTTTGACTACACGGGCCGAGTCCGGGATTTACGGGAAGACGCGGGTTTTCGTTTGCCGGCGATTAAACTTCTTTTATTCAGCGTCTCATCAAAAATGAAAACATTTTTGAAAACTACAAGTCTCATGCGTTTTAGTGGTTTAAAAATAAATTAAAAAATCGTTCGGGAAATGACTTTACTCTCTGGGTACTTTCTTTGTATACTTTTGACTATACGGGCCAAGCATGGGATTTACGGGAAATCGCGGGTTTTCGTTTGCCGGCGATTAAACTTCTTTTATTCAGCGTCTCATCAAAAATGAAAACATTTCTGAAAACTACAAGTCTCATGCGGTTTAGTGGTGAAAAAGTAATTTAAAAAATCGTTCGGGAAATGAGTTTACTCCCTGGGTACTTTCTTTGTATACTTTTGAATATACGGGCCGAGTCCGGGATTTACGGGCAATTGCGGGATTTCCTTTGCCGGCGATTAAACTTCTTTTATTCAGCGTCTCATCAAAAATAAAAACATTTTTAAAAACTACAAGTCTTATGGGCTTTAGTGGTGAAATATTAATTTAAAAAATCGTTTGGGAAATGAGTTTACTCCCTGGGTACTTTCTTTGTATACTTTTGACTATACGGGCCGAGTCCGGGATTTACGGGAAATAGCAGGTTTTCGTTTGCCGGCGATTAAACTTCTTTTATTCAGCGTCTCATCAAAAATGAAAACATTTTTGAAAACTACAAGTCTTATGCGTTTTAGTGGTGAAAAAATAATTTAAAAAATCGTTCGGGAAATGAGTTTACTCCCTGGGTACTTTCTTTGTATACTTTTGATTATGCGGGCCGAGTCCGGGGTTTACGGGAAATGGCGGGTTTTCGTTTGCCGGCGATTAAACTTCTTTTATTCAGCGTCTCATCAAAAATGAAAACATTTTTGAAAACTACAAGTCTCATGCGTTTTAGTGGTGAAAAGATAATTTAAAAAATCGTTTTGGAAATGAGTTTACTCACAGGGTACTTTCTTTGAATACTTTTGATTATGCGGGCCGAGTCCGGGGTTTACGGGAAATGGCGGGTTTTCGTTTGCCGGCGATTAAACTTCTTTTATTCAGCCTCTCATCAAAAATGAAAACATTTTTGAAAACTACAAGTCTCATGCGTTTTAGTGGTGAAAAAATAATATAAAAAATCGTTCGGGAAATAAGTTTACTCCCTGGGTACTTTCTTTGTACACTTTTGACTATACGGGCCAAGCCCGGGATTTACGGGAAATCGCGGGTTTTCGTTTTCCGGCGATTAAACTTCTTTTATTCAGCGTCTCATCAAAAATGAAAACATTTTTGAAAACTACAAGTCTTATGCGTTTTAGTGGTGAAAAAATAATTTAAAAAATCGTTTTGGAAATGAGTTTACTCACAGGGTACTTTCTTTGTATACATTCGACTATACGGGCCAAGCCTGGGATTCACGGGAAATCGTGGGTTTTCGTTTGCCGGCGATTAAACCACTTTCATTAAGCGTCTCATCAAAAATGAAAACATTTCTGAAAACTACAAGTCTCACGCGTTTTGGTGGTGAAAAAATAATTTAAAAAATCGTTCGGGAAATGATTTTACTTCCTGGGTACTTTCTTTGTATACTTTTGACTACACGGGCCGAGTCCGGGATTTACGGGAAGACGCGGGTTTTCGTTTGCCGGCGATTAAACTTCTTTTATTCAGCGTCTCATCAAAAATGAAAACATTTTTGAAAACTACAAGTCTCATGCGTTTTAGTGGTTTAAAAATAAATTAAAAAATCGTTCGGGAAATGACTTTACTCTCTGGGTACTTTCTTTGTATACTTTTGACTATACGGGCCAAGCATGGGATTTACGGGAAATCGCGGGTTTTCGTTTGCCGGCGATTAAACTTCTTTTATTCAGCGTCTCATCAAAAATGAAAACATTTTTGCAAACTACAAGTCTCACGCGTTTTAGTGGTGAAAAAATAATTTAAAAAATCGTTCGGGAAATGAGTTTACTCCCTGGGTACTTTCTTTGTATACTTTTGACTGCACGGGCCGAGTCCGGGATTTACGGGAAGTCGCGGGTTTTCGTTTGCCGGCGATTAAACTTCTTTAGATCAGCGTCTCATCAAAAATGAAAACATTTTTAAAAACTACAAGTCTCATGGGCTTTAGTGGTGAAATAATAATTTAAAAAATCGTTCGGGAAATGAGTTTACACACTGGGTACTTTCTTTGTATACTTTTGACTATACGGGCCGAGTCCAGGATTTACGGGAAATCGCTGGTTTTCGTTTGCCGGCGATTAAACTTCTTTAGATCAGCGTCTCATCAAAAATGAAAATATTTTTGAAAACTACAAGTCTCATGCGTTTTAGTGGTGAAAAAATAATTTAAAAAATCGTTCGGGAAATGAGTTTACTCCCTGGGTACTTTCTTTGTATACTTTTGATTATGCGGGCCGAGTCCGGGGTTTACGGGAAATGGCGGGTTTTCGTTTGCCGGCGATTAAACTTCTTTTATTCAGCGTCTCATCAAAAATGAAAACATTTTTGAAAACTACAAGTCTCATGCGTTTTAGTGGTGAAAAGATAATTTAAAAAATCGTTTTGGAAATGAGTTTACTCACAGGGTACTTTCTTTGAATACTTTTGATTATGTGGGCCGAGTCCGGGGTTTACGGGAAATGGCGGGTTTTCGTTTGCCGGCGATTAAACTTCTTTTATTCAGCCTCTCATCAAAAATGAAAACATTTTTGAAAACTAAAAGTCTCATGCGTTTTAGTGGTGAAAAAATAATATAAAAAATCGTTCGGGAAATAAGTTTACTCCCTGGGTACTTTCTTTGTACACTTTTGACTATACGGGCCAAGCCCGGGATTTACGGGAAATCGCGGGTTTTCGTTTTCCGGCGATTAAACTTCTTTTATTCAGCGTCTCATCAAAAATGAAAACATTTTTGAAAACTACAAGTCTTATGCGTTTTAGTGGTGAAAAAATAATTTAAAAAATCGTTTTGGAAATGAGTTTACTCACAGGGTACTTTCTTTGTATACATTCGACTATACGGGCCAAGCCTGGGATTCACGGGAAATCGTGGGTTTTCGTTTGCAGGCGATTAAACCACTTTCATCAAGCGTCTCATCAAAAAAGAAAATATTTCTGAAAACTACAAGTCTCACGCGTTTTGGTGGTGAAAAAATAATTTAAAAAATCGTTCGGGAAATGAGTTTACTCCCTGGGTACTTTCTTTGTATACTTTTGACTACACGGGCCGAGTCCGGGATTTACGGGAAGTCGCGGGTTTTCGTTTGCCGGCGATTAAACTTCTTTTATTCAGCGTCTGATCAAAAATGAAAACATTTTTGAAAACTACAAGTCTCATGCGTTTTAGTGGTGTAAAAATAAATTAAAAAATCGTTCGGGAAATGAGTTTACTCTCTGGGTACTTTCTTTGTATACTTTTGACTATACGGGCCAAGCATGGGATTTACGGGAAATCGCGGGTTTTCGTTTGCCGGCGATTAAACTTCTTTTATTCAGCGTCTCATCAAAAATGAAAACATTTTTGCAAACTACAAGTCTTATGCGTTTTAGTAGTGAAAAAATAATTTAAAAAATCGTTCTGGAAATGAGTTTACTCACAGGGTACTTTCTTTGTATACCTTCGACTATACGGGCCAAGCTCGGGATTTACGGGAAATCGCTGCTTTTCGTTTGCCGGCGATTAAACCTCTTTCATTAAGCGTCTCATCAAAAATGAAAACATTTCTGAAAACTACAAGTCTCACGCGTTTTAGTGGTGAAAAAATAATTTAAAAAATCGTTCGGGAAATGAGTTTACTCCCTGGGTACTTTCTTTGTATACTTTTGACTGCACGGGCCGAGTCCGGGATTTACGGGAAGTCGCGGGTTTTCGTTTGCCGGCGATTAAACTTCTTTAGATCAGCGTCTCATCAAAAATGAAAACATTTTTAAAAACTACAAGTCTCATGGGCTTTAGTGGTGAAATAATAATTTAAAAAATCGTTCGGGAAATGAGTTTACACACTGGGTACTTTCTTTGTATACTTTTGACTATACGGGCCGAGTCCAGGATTTACGGGAAATCGTAGGTTTTCGTTTGCCGGCGATTAAACTTCTTTTATTCAGCGTCTCATCAAAAATGAAAACATTTTTGAAAACTACAAGTCTCATGCGTTTTAGTGGTGAAAAAATAATTTAAAAAATCGTTCGGGAAATGAGTTTACTCCCTGGGTACTTTCTTTGTATACTTTTGATTATGCGGGCCGAGTCCGGGGTTTACGGGAAATGGCGGGTTTTCGTTTGCCGGTGATTAAACTTCTTTTATTCAGCGTCTCATCAAAAATGAAAAATTTTTTGAAAACTACAAGTCTCATGCGTTTTAGTGGTGAAAAGATAATTTAAAAAATCGTTTTGGAAATGAGTTTACTCACAGGGTACTTTCTTTGTATACATTCGACTATACGGGCCAAGCCCGGGATTTACGGGAAATCGCGGGTTTTCGTTTTCCGGCGATTAAACTTCTTTTATTCAGCGTCTCATCAAAAATGAAAACATTTTTGAAAACTACAAGTCTTATGCGTTTTAGTGGTGAAAAAATAATTTAAAAAATCGTTTTGGAAATGAGTTTACTCACAGGGTACTTTCTTTGTATACATTCGACTATACGGGCCACGCCTGGGATTCACGGGAAATCGTGGGTTTTCGTTTGCCGGCGATTAAACCACTTTCATTAAGCGTCTCATCAAAAATGAAAACATTTCTGAAAACTACAAGTCTCACGCGTTTTAGTGGTGAAAAAATAATTTAAAAAATCGTTCGGGAAATGATTTTACTCCCTGGGTACTTTCTTTGTATACTTTTGACTACACGGGCCGAGTCCGGGATTTACAGGAAGTCGCGGGTTTTCGTTTGCCGGCGATTAAACTTCTTTTATTCAGCGTCTCATCAAAAATGAAAACATTTTTGAAAACTACAAGTCTCATGCGTTTTAGTGGTGTAAAAATAAATTAAAAAATCGTTCGGGAAATGAGTTTACTCTCTGGGTACTTTCTTTGTATACTTTTGACTATACGGGCCAAGCATGGGATTTACGGGAAATCGCGGGTTTTCGTTTGCCGGCGATTAAACTTCTTTTATTCAGCGTCTCATCAAAAATGAAAACATTTTTGCAAACTACAAGTCTTATGCGTTTTAGTGGTGAAAAAATAATTTAAAAAATCGTTCTGGAAATGAGTTTACTCACAGGGTACTTTCTTTGTATACCTTCGACTATACGGGCCAAGCTCGGGATTTACGGGAAATCGCTGCTTTTCGTTTGCCGGCGATTAAACCTCTTTCATTAAGCGTCTCATCAAAAATGAAAACATTTCTGAAAACTACAAGTCTCACGCGCTTTGGTGGTGAAAAAATAATTTAAAAAATCGTTCGGGAAATGAGTTTACTCCCTGGGTACTTTATTTGTATACTTTTGACTGCACGGGCCGAGTCCGGGATTTACGGGAAGTCGCGGGTTTTCGTTTGCCGGCGATTAAACTTCTTTAGATCAGCGTCTCATCAAAAATGAAAACATTTTTAAAAACTACAAGTCTCATGGGCTTTAGTGGTGAAATAATAATTTGAAAAATCGTTCGGGAAATGAGTTTACACACTGGGTACTTTCTTTGTATACTTTTGACTATACGGGCCGAGTCCAGGATTTACGGGAAATCGTAGGTTTTCGTTTGCCGGCGATTAAACTTCTTTTATTCAGCGTCTAATCAAAATTGAAAACATTTTTGAAAACTGCAAGTCTCAAGCGTTTTAGTGGTGAAAAGATAATTTAAAAAATCGTTCTGGAAATGAGTTTACTCACAGGGTACTTTCTTTGTATACCTTCGACTATACGGGCCAAGCTCGGGATTTATGGGAAATCGCTGCTTTTCGTTTGCCGGCGATTAAACTTCTTTTATTCAGCGTCTCATCAAAAATGAAAACATTTTTGAAAACTACAAGTCTCATGCGTTTTAGTGGTGTAAAAATAAATTAAAAAATCTTTCGGGAAATGAGTTTACTCTCTGGGTACTTTCTTTGTATACTTTTGACTATACGGGCCAAGCATGGGATTTACGGGAAATCGCGGGTTTTCGTTTGCCGGCGATTAAACTTCTTTTATTCAGCGTCTCATCAAAAATGAAAACATTTTTGCAAACTACAAGTCTTATGCGTTTTAGTAGTGAAAAAATAATTTAAAAAATCGTTCTGGAAATGAGTTTACTCACAGGGTACTTTCTTTGTATACCTTCGACTATACGGGCCAAGCTCGGGATTTACGGGAAATCGCTGCTTTTCGTTTGCCGGCGATTAAACTTCTTTCATTAAGCGTCTCATCAAAAATGAAAACATTTCTGAAAACTACAAGTCTCACGCGTTTTAGTGGTGAAAAAATAATTTAAAAAATCGTTCGGGAAATGAGTTTACTCCCTGGGTACTTTCTTTGTATACTTTTGACTGCACGGGCCGAGTCCGGGATTTACGGGCAGTCGCGGGTTTTCGTTTGCCGGCGATTAAACTTTTTTAGATCAGCGTCTCATCAAAAATGAAAACATTTTTAAAAACTACAAGTCTCATGGGCTTTAGTGGTGAAATAATAATTTAAAAAATCGTTCGGGAAATGAGTTTACACACTGGGTACTTTCTTTGTATACTTTTGACTATACGGGCCGAGTCCAGGATTTACGGGAAATCGTAGGTTTTCGTTTGCCGGCGATTAAACTTCTTTTATTCAGCGTCTAATCAAAATTGAAAACATTTTTGAAAACTGCAAGTCTCAAGCGTTTTAGTGGTGAAAAGATAATTTAAAAAATCGTTCTGGAAATGAGTTTACTCACAGGGTACTTTCTTTGTATACCTTCGACTATACGGGCCAAGCTCGGGATTTACGGGAAATCGCTGCTTTTCGTTTGCCGGCGATTAAACCTCTTTCATTAAGCGTCTCATCAAAAATGAAAACATTTCTGAAAACTACAAGTCTCACGCGTTTTGGTGCTGAAAAAATAATTTAAAAAATCGTTCGGGAAATGATTTTACTCCCTGGGTACTTTCTTTGTATACTTTTGACTACACGGGCCGAGTCCGGGATTTACGGGAAGTCGCGGGTTTTCGTTTGCCGGCGATTAAACTTCTTTTATTCAGCGTCTCATCAAAAATGAAAACATTTTTGAAAACTACAAGTCTCATGCGTTTTAGTGGTGTAAAAATAAATTAAAAAATCGTTCGGGAAATGAGTTTACTCTCTGGGTACTTTCTTTGTATACTTTTGACTATACGGGCCAAGCATGGGATTTACGGGAAATCGCGGGTTTTCGTTTGCCGGCGATTAAACTTCTTTTATTCAGCGTCTCATCAAAAATGAAAACATTTTTGCAAACTACAAGTCTTATGCGTTTTAGTAGTGAAAAAATAATTTAAAAAATCGTTCTGGAAATGAGTTTACTCACAGGGTACTTTCTTTGTATACCTTCGACTATACGGGCCAAGCTCGGGATTTACGGGAAATCGCTGCTTTTCGTTTGCCGGCGATTAAACCTCTTTCATTAAGCGTCTCATCAAAAATGAAAACATTTCTGAAAACTACAAGTCTCACGCGTTTTGGTGGTGAAAATATAATTTAAAAAATCGTTCGGGAAATGATTTTACTCCCTGGGTACTTTCTTTGTATACTTTTGACTACACGGGCCGAGTCCGGGATTTACGGGAAATCGTAGGTTTTCGTTTGCCGGCGATTAAACTTCTTTTATTCAGCGTCTAATTAAAATTGAAAACATTTTTGAAAACTGCAAGTCTCAAGCGTTTTAGTGGTGAAAAGATAATTTAAAAAATCGTTCTGGAAATGAGTTTACTCACAGGGTACTTTCTTTGTATACCTTCGACTATACGGGCCAAGCTCGGGATTTACGGGAAATCGCTGCTTTTCGTTTGCCGGCGATTAAACCTCTTTCATTAAGCGTCTCATCAAAAATGAAAACATTTCTGAAAACTACAAGTCTCACGCGTTTTGGTGGTGAAAAAATAATTTAAAAAATCGTTCGGGAAATGATTTTACTCCCTGGGTACTTTCTTTGTATACTTTTGACTACACGGGCCGAGTCCGGGATTTACGGGAAGTCGCGGGTTTTCGTTTGCCGGCGATTAAACTTCTTTTATTCAGCGTCTCATCAAAAATGAAAACATTTTTGAAAACTACAAGTCTCATGCGTTTTAGTGGTGTAAAAATAAATTAAAAAATCGTTCGGGAAATGAGTTTACTCTCTGGGTACTTTCTTTGTATACTTTTGACTATACGGGCCAAGCATGGGATTTACGGGAAATCGCGGGTTTTCGTTTGCCGGCGATTAAACTTCTTTTACTCAGCGTCTCATCAAAAATGAAAACATTTTTGCAAACTACAAGTCTTATGCGTTTTAGTAGTGAAAAAATAATTTAAAAAATCGTTCTGGAAATGAGTTTACTCACATTGTACTTTCTTTGTATACCTTCAACTATACGGGCCAAGCTCGGGATTTACGGGAAATCGCTGTTTTTCGTTTGCCGGCGATTAAACCTCTTTCATTAAGCGTCTCATCAAAAATGAAAACATTTCTGAAAACTACAAGTCTCACGCGTTTTAGTGGTGAAAAGATAATTTAAAATATCGTTTTGGAAATGAGTTTACTCACAGGGTACTTTCTTTGTATACCTTCGACTATACGGGCCAAGCTCGGGATTTACGGGAAATCGCTGCTTTTCGTTTGCCGGCGATTAAACCTCTTTCATTAAGCGTCTCATCAAAAATGAAAACATTTCTGAAAACTACAAGTCTCACGCGTTTTGGTGGTGAAAAAATAATTTAAAAAATCGTTCGGGAAATGATTTTACTCCCTGGGTACTTTCTTTGTATACTTTTGACTACACGGGCCGAGTCCGGGATTTACGGGAAGTCGCGGGTTTTCGTTTGCCGGCGATTAAACTTCTTTTATTCAGCGTCTCATCAAAAATGAAAACATTTTTGAAAACTACAAGTCTCATGCGTTTTAGTGGTGTAAAAATAAATTAAAAAATCGTTCGGGAAATGAGTTTACTCTCTGGGTACTTTCTTTGTATACTTTTGACTATACGGGCCAAGCATGGTATTTACGGGAAATCGCGGGTTTTCGTTTGCCGGCGATTAAACTTCTTTTATTCAGCGTCTCATCAAAAATGAAAACATTTTTGCAAACTACAAGTCTTATGCGTTTTAGTAGTGAAAAAATAATTTAAAAAATCGTTCTGGAAATGAGTTTACTCACAGGGTACTTTCTTTGTATACCTTCGACTATACGGGCCAAGCTCGGGATTTACGGGAAATCGCTGCTTTTCGTTTGCCGGCGATTAAACCTCTTTCATTAAGCGTCTCATCAAAAATGAAAACATTTCTGAAAACTACAAGTCTCACGCGTTTTGGTGGTGAAAAAATAATTTAAAAAATCGTTCGGGAAATGATTTTACTCCCTGGGTACTTTCTTTGTATACTTTTGACTACACGGGCCGAGTCCGGGATTTACGGGAAGTCGCGGGTTTTCGTTTGCCGGCGATTAAACTTCTTTTATTCAGCGTCTCATCAAAAATGAAAACATTTTTGAAAACTACAAGTCTCATGCGTTTTAGTGGTGTAAAAATAAATTAAAAAATCGTTCGGGAAATGAGTTTACTCTCTGGGTACTTTCTTTGTATACTTTTGACTATACGGGCCAAGCATGGTATTTACGGGAAATCGCGGGTTTTCGTTTGCCGGCGATTAAACTTCTTTTATTCAGCGTCTCATCAAAAATGAAAACATTTTTGCAAACTACAAGTCTTATGCGTTTTAGTAGTGAAAAAATAATTTAAAAAATCGTTCTGGAAATGAGTTTACTCACAGGGTACTTTCTTTGTATACCTTCGACTATACGGGCCAAGCTCGGGATTTACGGGAAATCGCTGTTTTTCGTTTGCCGGCGATTAAACCTCTTTCATTAAGCGTCTCATCAAAAATGAAAACATTTCTGAAAACTACAAGTCTCACGCGTTTTAGTGGTGAAAAAATAATTTAAAAAATCGTTCGGGAAATGAGTTTACTCCCTGGCTACTTTCTTTGTATACTTTTGACTGCACGGGCCGAGTCCGGGATTTACGGGAAGTCGCGGGTTTTCGTTTGCCGGCGATTAAACTTCTTTTATTCAGCGTCTCATCAAAAATGAAAACATTTTTGAAAACTACAAGTCTCATGCGTTTTAGTGGTGTAAAAATAAATTAAAAAATCGTTCGGGAAATGAGTTTACTCTCTGGGTACTTTCTTTGTATACTTTTGACTATACGGGCCAAGCATGGGATTTACGGGAAATCGCGGGTTTTCGTTTGCCGGCGATTAAACTTCTTTTATTCAGCGTCTCATCAAAAATGAAAACATTTTTGCAAACTACAAGTCTTATGCGTTTTAGTAGTGAAAAAATAATTTAAAAAATCGTTCTGGAAATGAGTTTACTCACATGGTACTTTCTTTGTATACCTTCGACTATACGGGCCAAGCTCGGGATTTACGGGAAATCGCTGCTTTTCGTTTGCCGGCGATTAAACCTCTTTCATTAAGCGTCTCATCAAAAATGAAAACATTTCTGAAAACTACAAGTCTCACGCGATTTAGTGGTGAAAAAATAATTTAAAAAATCGTTCGGGAAATGAGTTTACTCCCTGGGTACTTTCTTTGTATACTTTTGACTGCACGGGCCGAGTCCGGGATTTACGGGAAGTCGCGGGTTTTCGTTTGCCGGCGATTAAACTTCTTTAGATCAGCGTCTCATCAAAAATGAAAACATTTTTAAAAACTACAAGTCTCATGGGCTTTAGTGGTGAAATAATAATTTAAAAAATCGTTCGGGAAATGAGTTTACACACTGGGTACTTTCTTTGTATACTTTTGACTATACGGGCCGAGTCCATGATTTACGGGAAATCGTAGGTTTTCGTTTGCCGGCGATTAAACTTCTTTTATTCAGCGTCTCATCAAAAATGAAAACATTTTTGAAAACTACAAGTCTCATGCGTTTTAGTGGTGAAAAAATAATTTAAAAAATCGTTCGGGAAATGAGTTTACTCCCTGGGTACTTTCTTTGTATACTTTTGATTATGCGGGCCGAGTCCGGGGTTTACGGGAAATGGCGGGTTTTCGTTTGCCGGTGATTAAACTTCTTTTATTCAGCGTCTCATCAAAAATGAAAAAATTTTTGAAAACTACAAGTCTCATGCGTTTTAGTGGTGAAAAGATAATTTAAAAAATCGTTTTGGAAATGAGTTTACTCACAGGGTACTTTCTTTGAATACTTTTGATTATGGGGGCCGAGTCCGGGGTTTACGGGAAATGGCGGGTTTTCGTTTGCCGGCGATTAAACTTCTTTTATTCAGCGTCTCATCAAAAATGAAAACATTTTTGAAAACTACAAGTCTCATGCGTTTTAGTGGTGAAAAAATGATATAAAAAATCGTTCGGGAAATAAATTTACTCCCTGGGTACTTTCTTTGTACACTTTTGACTATACGGGCCAAGCCCGGGATTTACGGGAAATCGCGGGTTTTCGTTTTCCGGCGATTAAACTTCTTTTATTCAGCGTCTCATCAAAAATGAAAACATTTTTGAAAACTACAAGTCTTATGCGTTTTAGTGGTGAAAAAATAATTTAAAAAATCGTTTTGGAAATGAGTTTACTCACAGGGTACTTTCTTTGTATACATTCGACTATACGGGCCAAGCCTGGGATTCACGGGAAATCGTGGGTTTTCGTTTGCCGGCGATTAAACCACTTTCATTAAGCGTCTCATCAAAAATGAAAACATTTCTGAAAACTACAAGTCTCACGCGTTTTAGTGGTGAAAAAATAATTTAAAAAATCGTTCGGGAAATGATTTTACTCCCTGGGTACTTTCTTTGTATACTTTTGACTACACGGGCCGAGTCCGGGATTTACGGGAAGTCGCGGGTTTTCGTTTGCCGGCGATTAAACTTCTTTTATTCAGCGTCTCATCAAAAATGAAAACATTTTTGAAAACTACAAGTCTCATGCGTTTTAGTGGTGAAAAGATAATTTAAAAATCGTTTTGGAAATGAGTTTACTCACAGGGTACTTTCTTTGAATACTTTTGATTATGCGGGCCGAGTCCGGGGTTTACGGGAAATGGCGGGTTTTCGTTTGCCGGCGATTAAACTTCTTTTATTCAGCGTCTCATCAAAAATGAAAACATTTTTGAAAACTACAAGTCTCATGCGTTTTAGTGGTGAAAAAATAATATAAAAAATCGTTCGGGAAATAAATTTACTCCCTGGGTACTTTCTTTGTACACTTTTGACTATACGGGCCAAGCCCGGGATTTACGGGAAATCGCGGGTTTTCGTTTTCCGGCGATTAAACTTCTTTTATTCAGCGTCTCATCAAAAATGAAAACATTTTTGAAAACTACAAGTCTTATGCGTTTTAGTGGTGAAAAAATGATTTAAAAAATCGTTTTGGAAATGAGTTTACTCACAGGGTACTTTCTTTGTATACATTCGACTATACGGGCCAAGCCTGGGATTCACGGGAAATCGTGGGTTTTCGTTTGCCGGCGATTAAACCACTTTCATTAAGCGTCTCATCAAAAATGAAAACATTTCTGAAAACTACAAGTCTCACGCGTTTTAGTGGTGAAAAAATAATTTAAAAAATCGTTCGGGAAATGATTTTACTCCCTGGGTACTTTCTTTGTATACTTTTGACTACACGGGCCAAGCATGGGATTTACGGGAAATCGCGGGTTTTCGTTTGCCGGCGATTAAACTTCTTTTATTCAGCGTCTCATCAAAAATGAAAACATTTTTGCAAACTACAAGTCTTATGCGTTTTAGTGGTGAAAAAATAATTTAAAAAATCGTTCTGGAAATGAGTTTACTCACAGGGTACTTTCTTTGTATACCTTCGACTATACTGGCCAAGCTCGGGATTTACGGGAAATCACTGCTTTTCGTTTGCCGGCGATTAAACCTCTTTCATTAAGCGTCTCATCAAAAATGAAAACATTTCTGAAAACTACAAGTCTCACGCGTTTTAGTGGTGAAAAAATAATTTAAAAAATCGTTCGGGAAATGAGTTTACTCCCTGGGTACTTTCTTTGTATACTTTTGACTGCACGGGCCGAGTCCGGGATTTACGGGAAGTCGCGGGTTTTCGTTTGCCGGCGATTAAACTTCTTTAGATCAGCGTCTCATCAAAAATGAAAACATTTTTAAAAACTACAAGTCTCATGGGCTTTAGTGGTGAAATAATAATTTAAAAAATCGTTCGGGAAATGAGTTTACACACTGGGTACTTTCTTTGTATACTTTCGACTATACGGGCCGAGTCCAGGATTTACGGGAAATCGTAGGTTTTCGTTTGCCGGCGATTAAACTTCTTTTATTCAGCGTCTCATCAAAAATGAAAACATTTTTGAAAACTACAAGTCTCACGCGTTTTAGTGGTGAAAAAATAATTTAAAAAATCGTTCGGGAAATGAGTTTACTCCCTGGGTACTTTCTTTGTATACTTTTGATTATGCGGGCCGAGTCCGGGATTTACGGGAAGTCGCGGGTTTTCGTTTGCCGGCGATTAAACTTCTTTTATTCAGTGTCTCATCAAAAATGAAAACATTTTTAAAAACTACAAGTCTCATGCGTGTTAGTGGTGTAAAAATAAATTAAAAAATCGTTCGGGAAATGAGTTTACTCTCTGGGTACTTTCTTTGTATACTTTTGACTATACGGGCCAAGCATGGGATTTACGGGAAATCGCAGGTTTTCGTTTGCCGGCGATTAAACTTCTTTTATTCAGCGTCTCATCAAAAATGAAAACATTTTTGCAAAGTACAAGTCTTATGCGTTTTAGTGGTGAAAAAATAATTTAAAAAATCGTTTTAGAAATGAATTTACTCACAGGGTACTTTCTTTGTATACATTCGACTATACGGGCCAAGCCCGGGATTTACGGGAAATCGCGGGTTTTCGTTTGCCGGCGATTAAACTTCTTTTATTCAGTGTCTCATCAAAAATGAAAACATTTTTAAAAACTACAAGTCTCATGCGTTTTAGTGGTGTAAAAATAAATTAAAAAATCGTTCGGGAAATGAGTTTACTCTCTGGGTACTTTCTTTGTATACTTTTGACTATACGGGCCAAGCATGGGATTTACGGGAAATCGCGGGTTTTCGTTTGCCGGCGATTAAACTTCTTTTATTCAGCGTCTCATCAAAAATGAAAACATTTTTGCAAACTACAAGTCTTATGCGTTTTAGTGGTGAAAAAATAATTTAAAAAATCGTTTTGGAAATGAATTTACTCACAGGGTACTTTCTTTGTATACATTCGACTATACGGGCCAAGCCCGGGATTTACGGGAAATCGCGGGTTTTCGTTTGCCGGCGATTTAACCACTTTCATTAAGCGTCTCATCAAAAATGAAAACATTTCTGAAAACTACAAGACTCATGCGTTTTAGTGGTGAAAAAATAATTTAAAAAATCGTTCGGGAAATGAGTTTACTCCCTGGGTACTTTCTTTGTATACTTTTGAATATACGGGCCGAGTCCGGGATTTACGGGAAATGGCGGGTTTTCGTTTGCCGGCGATTAAACTTCTTTTATTCAGCGTCTCATCAAAAATGAAAACATTTTTGAAAACTACAAGTCTCATGCGTTTTAGTGGTGAAAAGATAATTTAAAAAATCGTTTTGGAAATGAGTTTACTCCCTGGGTACTTTCTTTGAATACTTTTGATTATGCGGGCCGAGTCCGGGGTTTACTGGAAATGGCGGGTTTTCGTTTGCCGGCGATTAAACTTCTTTTATTCAGCGTCTCATCAAAAATGAAAACATTTTTGAAAACTACAAGTCTCATGCGTTTTAGTGGTGAAAAAATAATTTAAAAAATCGTTCGGGAAAGGAGTTTACACCCTGGGTACTTTCTTTGTATACTTTTGACTATACGGGCCAAGTCCGGGATTTACGGGAAATCGCAGTTTTTCGTTTGCCGGCGATTAAACTTCTTTTATTCAGCGTCTCATCAAAAATGAAAGCATTTTTGAAAACTACAAGTCTCATGCGTTTTAGTGGTGAAAAAATAATTTAAAAAATCGTTCGGGAAATGAGTTTACTCCCTCGGTACTTTCTTTGTATACTTTTGACTATACGGGCCGAGTCCGGAATTTACGGGAAGTCGCGGGTTTTCGTTTGCCGGCGATTAAACTTCTTTTATTCAGCGTCTCATCAAAAATGAAAACATTTTTGAAAACTACAAGTCTCATGCGTTTTAGTGGTGAAAAAATAAATTAAAAAATCGTTCGGGAAATGAGTTTACTCTCTGGGTACTTTCTTTGTATACTTCTGACTATACGGGCCAAGCCCGGGATTTACGGGAAATCGCGGGTTTTCGTGTGCCGGCGATTAAACTTCTTTTATCCAGCAACACATCAAAAATGAAAACATTTTTAAAAACTACAAGTTTTATGCGTTTTACTGGTGAAAAAATATTTTAAAAAATCGTTCTGGAAATGAGTTTACTCACAGGGTACTTTCTTTGTATACATTTGACTATACGGGCCAAGCCCGGGATTTACGGGAAATCGCTGTTTTTCGTTTGCCGGCGATTAAACCTCTTTCATTAAGTGTCTCATCAAAAATGAAAACATTTCTGAAAACTACAAGTCTCATGCGTTTTAGTGGTGAAAAAATAATTTAAAAAATCGTTCGTGAAATGAGTTTACTCCCTGGGTACTTTCTTTGTATACTTTTGACTATACGGGCCGAGTCCGCGATTTACGGGAAGTCGCGGGTTTTCGTTTGCCGGCGATTAAACTTCTTTTATTCAGCGTCTCATCAAAAATGAAAACATTTTTAAAAACTACGAGTCTCATGGGTTTTAGTGGTGAAATAATAATTGAAAAAATCGTTCGGGAAATGAGTTTACTCACAGTTTACTTTCTTTGTATACATTTGCCTATACGGGCCAAGCCCGGGATTTACGGGAAATCGCTGGTTTTCGTTTGCCGGTGATTAAACCTGTTTCATTAAGTGTCTCATCAAAAATGAAAACATTTCTGAAAACTACAAGTCTCACGCGTTTTAGTGGTGAAAAAATAATTTAAAAAATCGTTCGGGAAATGAGTTTACTCCCTGGGTACTTTCTTTGTATACTTTTGACTGCACGGGCCGAGTCCGGGATTTACGGGAAGTCGCGGGTTTTCGTTTGCCGGCGATTAAACTTCTTTAGATCAGCGTCTCATCAAAAATGAAAACATTTTTAAAAACTACAAGTCTCATGGGCTTTAGTGGTGAAATAATAATTTAAAAAATCGTTCGGGAAATGAGTTTACACACTGGGTACTTTCTTTGTATACTTTTGACTATACGGGCCGAGTCCATGATTTACGGGAAATCGTAGGTTTTCGTTTGCCGGCGATTAAACTTCTTTTATTCAGCGTCTCATCAAAAATGAAAACATTTTTGAAAACTACAAGTCTCATGCGTTTTAGTGGTGAAAAAATAATTTAAAAAATCGTTCGGGAAATGAGTTTACTCCCTGGGTACTTTCTTTGTATACTTTTGATTATGCGGGCCGAGTCCGGGGTTTACGGGAAATGGCGGGTTTTCGTTTGCCGGTGATTAAACTTCTTTTATTCAGCGTCTCATCAAAAATGAAAAATTTTTTGAAAACTACAAGTCTCATGCGTTTTAGTGGTGAAAAGATAATTTAAAAAATCGTTTTGGAAATGAGTTTACTCACAGGGTACTTTCTTTGAATACTTTTGATTATGCGGGCCGAGTCCGGGGTTTACGGGAAATGGCGGGTTTTCGTTTGCCGGCGATTAAACTTCTTTTATTCAGCGTCTCATCAAAAATGAAAACATTTTTGAAAACTACAAGTCTCATGCGTTTTAGTGGTGAAAAAATAATATAAAAAATCGTTCGGGAAATAAATTTACTCCCTGGGTACTTTCTTTGTACACTTTTGACTATACGGGCCAAGCCCGGGATTTACGGGAAATCGCGGGTTTTCGTTTTCCGGCGATTAAACTTCTTTTATTCAGCGTCTCATCAAAAATGAAAACATTTTTGAAAACTACAAGTCTTATGCGTTTTAGTGGTGAAAAAATAATTTAAAAAATCGTTTTGGAAATGAGTTTACTCACAGGGTACTTTCTTTGTATACATTCGACTATACGGGCCAAGCCTGGGATTCACGGGAAATCGTGGGTTTTCGTTTGCCGGCGATTAAACCACTTTCATTAAGCGTCTCATCAAAAATGAAAACATTTCTGAAAACTACAAGTCTCACGCGTTTTAGTGGTGAAAAAATAATTTAAAAAATCGTTCGGGAAATGATTTTACTCCCTGGGTACTTTCTTTGTATACTTTTGACTACACGGGCCGAGTCCGGGATTTACGGGAAGTCGCGGGTTTTCGTTTGCCGGCGATTAAACTTCTTTTATTCAGCGTCTCATCAAAAATGAAAACATTTTTAAAAACTACAAGTCTCATGCGTTTTAGTGGTGAAAAGATAATTTAAAAAATCGTTTTGGAAATGAGTTTACTCACAGGGTACTTTCTTTGAATACTTTTGATTATGCGGGCCGAGTCCGGGGTTTACGGGAAATGGCGGGTTTTCGTTTGCCGGCGATTAAACTTCTTTTATTCAGCGTCTCATCAAAAATGAAAACATTTTTGAAAACTACAAGTCTCATGCGTTTTAGTGGTGAAAAAATAATATAAAAAATCGTTCGGGAAATAAATTTACTTCCTGGGTACTTTCTTTGTACACTTTTGACTATACGGGCCAAGCCCGGGATTTACGGGAAATCGCGGGTTTTAGTTTTCCGGCGATTAAACTTCTTTTATTCAGCGTCTCATCAAAAATGAAAACATTTTTGAAAACTACAAGTCTTATGCGTTTTAGTGGTGAAAAAATAATTTAAAAAATCGTTTTGGAAATGAGTTTACTCACAGGGTACTTTCTTTGTATACATTCGACTATACGGGCCAAGCCTGGGATTCACGGGAAATCGTGGGTTTTCGTTTGCCGGCGATTAAACCACTTTCATTAAGCGTCTCATCAAAAATGAAAACATTTCTGAAAACTACAAGTCTCACGCGTTTTAGTGGTGAAAAAATAATTTAAAAAATCGTTTGGGAAATGATTTTACTCCCTGGGTACTTTCTTTGTATACTTTTGACTACACGGGCCGAGTCCGGGATTTACGGGAAGTCGCGGGTTTTCGTTTGCCGGCGATTAAACTTCTTTTATTCAGCGTCTCATCAAAAATGAAAACATTTTTGAAAACTACAAGTCTCATGCGTTTTAGTGGTGTAAAAATAAATTAAAAAATCGTTCGGGAAATGAGTTTACTCTCTGGGTACTTTCTTTGTATACTTTTGACTATACGGGCCAAGCATGGGATTTACGGGAAATCGCGGGTTTTCGTTTGCCGGCGATTAAACTTCTTTTATTCAGCGTCTCATCAAAAATGAAAACATTTTTGCAAACTACAAGTCTTATGCGTTTTAGTGGTGAAAAAATAATTTAAAAAATCGTTCTGGAAATGAGTTTACTCACAGGGTACTTTCTTTGTATACCTTCGACTATACTGGCCAAGCTCGGGATTTACGGGAAATCACTGCTTTTCGTTTGCCGGCGATTAAACCTCTTTCATTAAGCGTCTCATCAAAAATGAAAACATTTCTGAAAACTACAAGTCTGACGCGTTTTAGTGGTGAAAAAATAATTTAAAAAATCGTTCGGGAAATGAGTTTACTCCCTGGGTACTTTCTTTGTATACTTTTGACTGCACGGGCCGAGTCCGGGATTTACGGGAAGTCGCGGGTTTTCGTTTGCCGGCGATTAAACTTCTTTAGATCAGCGTCTCATCAAAAATGAAAACATTTTTAAAAACTACAAGTCTCATGGGCTTTAGTGGTGAAATAATAATTTAAAAAATCGTTCGGGAAATGAGTTTACACACTGGGTACTTTCTTTGTATACTTTCGACTATACGGGCCGAGTCCAGGATTTACGGGAAATCGTAGGTTTTCGTTTGCCGGCGATTAAACTTCTTTTATTCGGCGTCTCATCAAAAATGAAAACATTTTTGAAAACTACAAGTCTCACGCGTTTTAGTGGTGAAAAAATAATTTAAAAAATCGTTCGGGAAATGAGTTTACTCCCTGGGTACTTTCTTTGTATACTTTTGATTATGCGGGCCGAGTCCGGGATTTACGGGAAGTCGCGGGTTTTCGTTTGCCGGCGATTAAACTTCTTTTATTCAGTGTCTCATCAAAAATGAAAACATTTTTAAAAACTACAAGTCTCATGCGTTTTAGTGGTGTAAAAATAAATTAAAAAATCGTTCGGGAAATGAGTTTACTCTCTGGGTACTTTCTTTGTATACTTTTGACTATACGGGCCACGCATGGGATTTACGGGAAATCGCGGGTTTTCGTTTGCCGGCGATTAAACTTCTTTTATTCAGCGTCTCATCAAAAATGAAAACATTTTTGCAAACTACAAGTCTTATGCGTTTTAGTGGTGAAAAAATAATTTAAAAAATCGTTTTAGAAATGAATTTACTCACAGGGTACTTTCTTTGTATACATTCGACTATACGGGCCAAGCCCGGGATTTACGGGAAATCGCGGGTTTTCGTTTGCCGGCGATTAAACTTCTTTTATTCAGTGTCTCATCAAAAATGAAAACATTTTTGCAAACTACAAGTCTTATGCGTTTTAGTGGTGAAAAAATAATTTAAAAAATCGTTTTGGAAATGAATTTACTCACAGGGTACTTTCTTTGTATACATTCGACTATACGGGCCAAGCCCGGGATTTACGGGAAATCGCGGGTTTTCGTTTGCCGGCGATTTAACCACTTTCATTAAGCGTCTCATCAAAAATGAAAACATTTCTGAAAACTACAAGACTCATGCGTTTTAGTGGTGAAAACATAATTTAAAAAATCGTTCGGGAAATGAGTTTACTCCCTGGGTACTTTCTTTGTATACTTTTGAATATACGGGCCGAGTCCGGGATTTACGGGAAATCGCGGGTTTTCCTTTGCCGGCGATTAAACTTCTTTTATTCAGCGTCTCATCAAAAATGAAAACATTTTTAAAAACTACAAGTCTCATGGGCTTTAGTGGTGAAATATTAATTTAAAAAATCGTTTGGGAAATGAGTTTACTCCCTGGGTACTTTCTTCGTATACTTTTGACTAAACGGGCCGAGTCCGGGATTTACGGGAAATCGCAGGTTTTCGTTTGCCGGCGATTAAACTTCTTTTATTCAGCGTCTCATCAAAAATGAAAACATTTTTGAAAACTACAATTCTTATGCGTTTTAGTGGTGAAAAAATAATTTAAAAAATCGTTCTGGAAATGAGTTTACTCACAGGGTACTTTCTTTTTATACTTTTGATTATGCGGGCCGAGTCCGGGGTTGACGGGAAATGGCGGGTTTTCGTTTGCCGGCGATTAAACTTCTTTTATTCAGCGTCTCATCAAAAATGAAAACATTTTTGAAAACTACAAGTCTCATGCGTTTTAGTGGTGAAAAAATAATTTAAAAAATCGTTCGGGAAAGGAGTTTACACCCTGGGTACTTTCTTTGTATACTTTTGACTATACGGGCCAAGTCCGGGATTTACGGGAAATCGCAGTTTTTCGTTTGCCGGCGATTAAACTTCTTTTATTCAGCGTCTCATCAAAAATGAAAACATTTTTGAAAACTACAAGTCTCATGCGTTTTAGTGGTGAAAAAATAATTTAAAAAATCGTTCGGGAAAGGAGTTTACACCCTGGGTACTTTCTTTGTATACTTTTGACTATACGGGCCAAGTCCGGGATTTACGGGAAATCGCAGTTTTTCGTTTGCCGGCGATTAAACTTCTTTTATTCAGCGTCTCATCAAAAATGAAAGCATTTTTGAAAACTACAAGTCTCATGCGTTTTAGTGGTGAAAAAATAATTTAAAAAATCGTTCGGGAAATGAGTTTACTCCCTCGGTACTTTCTTTGTATACTTTTGACTATACGGGCCGAGTCCGGGATTTACGGGAAGTCGCGGGTTTTCGTTTGCCGGCGATTAAACTTCTTTTATTCAGCGTCTCATCAAAAATGAAAACATTTTTGAAAACTACAAGTCTCATGCGTTTTAGTGGTGAAAAAATAAATTAAAAAATCGTTCGGGAAATGAGTTTACTCTCTGGGTACTTTCTTTGTATACTTCTGACTATACGGGCCAAGCCCGGGATTTACGGGAAATCGCGGGTTTTCGTGTGCCGGCGATTAAACTTCTTTTATCCAGCAACACATCAAAAATGAAAACATTTTTAAAAACTACAAGTTTTATGCGTTTTACTGGTGAAAAAATATTTTAAAAAATCGTTCTGGAAATGAGTTTACTCACAGGGTACTTTCTTTGTATACATTTGACTATACGGGCCAAGCCCGGGATTTACGGGAAATCGCTGTTTTTCGTTTGCCGGCGATTAAACTTCTTTTATTCAGCGTCTCATCAAAAATGAAAACATTTTTGCAAACTACAAGTCTTATGCGTTTTAGTGGTGAAAAAATAATTTAAAAAATCGTTTTGGAAATGAATTTACTCACAGGGTACTTTCTTTGTATACATTCGACTATACGGGCCAAGCCCGGGATTTACGGGAAATCGCGGGTTTTCGTTTGCCGGCGATTTAACCACTTTCATTAAGCGTCTCATCAAAAATGAAAACATTTCTGAAAACTACAAGACTCATGCGTTTTAGTGGTGAAAACATAATTTAAAAAATCGTTCGGGAAATGAGTTTACTCCCTGGGTACTTTCTTTGTATACTTTTGAATATACGGGCCGAGTCCGGGATTTACGGGAAATCGCGGGTTTTCCTTTGCCGGCGATTAAACTTCTTTTATTCAGCGTCTCATCAAAAATGAAAACATTTTTAAAAACTACAAGTCTCATGGGCTTTAGTGGTGAAATATTAATTTAAAAAATCGTTTGGGAAATGAGTTTACTCCCTGGGTACTTTCTTCGTATACTTTTGACTAAACGGGCCGAGTCCGGGATTTACGGGAAATCGCAGGTTTTCGTTTGCCGGCGATTAAACTTCTTTTATTCAGCGTCTCATCAAAAATGAAAACATTTTTGAAAACTACAAGTCTTATGCGTTTTAGTGGTGAAAAAATAATTTAAAAAATCGTTCTGGAAATGAGTTTACTCACAGGGTACTTTCTTTTTATACTTTTGATTATGCGGGCCGAGTCCGGGGTTGACGGGAAATGGCGGGTTTTCGTTTGCCGGCGATTAAACTTCTTTTATTCAGCGTCTCATCAAAAATGAAAACATTTTTGAAAACTACAAGTCTCATGCGTTTTAGTGGTGAAAAAATAATTTAAAAAATCGTTCGGGAAAGGAGTTTACACCCTGGGTACTTTCTTTGTATACTTTTGACTATACGGGCCAAGTCCGGGATTTACGGGAAATCGCAGTTTTTCGTTTGCCGGCGATTAAACTTCTTTTATTCAGCGTCTCATCAAAAATGAAAACATTTTTGAAAACTACAAGTCTCATGCGTTTTAGTGGTGAAAAAATAATTTAAAAAATCGTTCGGGAAAGGAGTTTACACCCTGGGTACTTTCTTTGTATACTTTTGACTATACGGGCCAAGTCCGGGATTTACGGGAAATCGCAGTTTTTCGTTTGCCGGCGATTAAACTTCTTTTATTCAGCGTCTCATCAAAAATGAAAGCATTTTTGAAAACTACAAGTCTCATGCGTTTTAGTGGTGAAAAAATAATTTAAAAAATCGTTCGGGAAATGAGTTTACTCCCTCGGTACTTTCTTTGTATACTTTTGACTATACGGGCCGAGTCCGGGATTTACGGGAAGTCGCGGGTTTTCGTTTGCGGGCGATTAAACTTCTTTTATTCAGCGTCTCATCAAAAATGAAAACATTTTTGAAAACTACAAGTCTCATGCGTTTTAGTGGTGAAAAAATAAATTAAAAAATCGTTCGGGAAATGAGTTTACTCTCTGGGTACTTTCTTTGTATACTTCTGACTATACGGGCCAAGCCCGGGATTTACGGGAAATCGCGGGTTTTCGTGTGCCGGCGATTAAACTTCTTTTATCCAGCAACACATCAAAAATGAAAACATTTTTAAAAACTACAAGTTTTATGCGTTTTACTGGTGAAAAAATATTTTAAAAAATCGTTCTGGAAATGAGTTTACTCACAGGGTACTTTCTTTGTATACATTTGACTATACGGGCCAAGCCCGGGATTTACGGGAAATCGCTGTTTTTCGTTTGCCGGCGATTAAACCTCTTTCATTAAGTGTCTCATCAAAAATGAAAACATTTCTGAAAACTACAAGTCTCATGCGTTTTAGTGGTGAAAAAATAATTTAAAAAATCGTTCGGGAAATGAGTTTACTCCCTGGGTACTTTCTTTGTATACTTTTGACTATACGGGCCGAGTCCGCGATTTACGGGAAGTCGCGGGTTTTCGTTTGCCGGCGATTAAACTTCTTTTATTCAGCGTCTCATCAAAAATGAAAACATTTTTAAAAACTACGAGTCTCATGGGTTTTAGTGGTGAAATAATAATTGAAAAAATCGTTCGGGAAATGAGTTTACACCCTGGGTACTTTCTTTGTATACTTTTGACTATACGGGCCGAGTCCGGGATTTACGGGAAATCGCAGGTTTTCGTTTGCCGGCATTAAACTTCTTTTATTCAGCGTCTCATCAAATATGAAAACATTTTTGAAAACTACAAGTCTCATGCGTTTTAGTGGTGAAAAAATATTTTAAAAAATCGTTCTGGAAATGAGTTTACTCACAGTTTACTTTCTTTGTATACATTTGCCTATACGGGCCAAGCCCGGGATTTACGGGAAATCTCTGGTTTTCGTTTGCCGGTGATTAAACCTGTTTCATTAAGTGTCTCATCAAAAATGAAAACATTTCTGAAAACTACAAGTCTCATGGGTTTTAGTGGTGAAAAAATAATTTAAAAAATCGTTCGGGAAATGAGTTTACTCCCTGGGTACTTTCTTTGTATACTTTTGACTATACGGGCCGAGTCCGCGATTTACGGGAAGTCGCGGGTTTTCGTTTGCCGGCGATTAAACGTCTTTTATTCAGCGTCTCATCAAAAATGAAAACATTTTTAAAAACTACAAGTCTCATGGGTTTTAGTGGTGAAATAATAATTTAAAAAATCGTTCGGGAAATGAGTTTACACCCTGGGTACTTTCTTTGTATACTTTTGACTATACGGGCCGAGTCCGGGATTTACGGGAAATCGCTGGTTTTCGTTTGCCGGCGATTAAACCTGTTTCATTAAGTGTCTCATCAAAAATGAAAACATTTCTGAAAACTACAAGTCTCATGGGTTTTAGTGGTGAAAAAATAATTTAAAAAATCGTTCGGGAAATGAGTTTACTCCCTGGGTACTTTCTTTGTATACTTTTGACTATACGGGCCGTGTCCGCGATTTACGGGAAGTCGCGGGTTTTCGTTTGCCGGCGATTAAACGTCTTTTATTCAGCGTCTCATCAAAAATGAAAACATTTTTAAAAACTACAAGTCTCATGGGTTTTAGTGGTGAAATAATAATTTAAAAAATCGTTCGGGAAATGAGTTTACACCCTGGGTACTTTCTTTGTATACTTTTGACTATACGGGCCGAGTCCGGGATTTACAGGAAATCGCAGGTTTTCGTTTGCCGGCGATTAAACTTCTTTTATTCAGCGTCTCATCAAAAATGAAAACATTTATGAAAACTACAAGTCTCATGCGTTTTAGTGGTAAAAAAATAATTTAAAAAATCGTTCGGGAAATGAGTTTACTCCCTGGGCACTTTCTTTGTATACTTTTGACTATACGGGCCGAGTCCGGGATTTACGGGATGTCGCGGGTTTTCGTTTGCCGGAGATTAAACTTCTTTTATTCAGCGTCTCATCAAAAATGAAAACATTTTTAAAAACTACAAGTCTCATGGGCTTTAGTGGTGAAATAATAATTTAAAAAATCGTTCGTGAAATGAGTTTACACCCTGGGTACTTTCTTTGTATACTTTTGACTATACGGACCGTGTCCGGGATTTACTGGAAATCGCAGGTTTTCGTTTGCCGGTGATTAAACTTCTTTTATTCAGCGTCTCATCAAAATTGAAAACATTTTTGAAAACTGCAAGTCTCATGGGTTTTAGTGGTGAAAAAATAATGTAAAAATCGTTCGGGAAATGAGCTAACTCCCTGGGTACTTTCTTTGTATACTTTTGACTATGCGGGCCGAGTCCGGGGTTTACGGGAAATGGCGGGTTTTCGTTTGCCGGCGATTAAACTTCTTTTTTTCAGCGTCTCATCAAAAATGAAAACATTTTTAAAAGCTACAAGTCTCATGGGCTTTAGTGGTGATATAATAATTTAAAAAATCGTTCGGGAAATGAGTTTACACCCTGGGTACTTTCTTTGTATACTTTTGACTATACGGGCCAAGCCCGGGATTTAGGGGAAATCGCTGTTTTTCGTTTGCCGGCGATTAAACCTCTTTCATTAAGTGTCTCATCAAAAATGAAAACATTTCTGAAAACTACAAGTCTCATGCGTTTTAGTGGTGAAAAAATAATTTAAAAAATCGTTCGGGAAATGAGTTTACTCCCTGGGTACTTTCTTTGTATACTTTTGACTATACTCATGCGTTTTAGTGGTGAAAAAAATATTTTAAAAAATCGTTCTGGAAATGAGTTTACTCACAGTTTACTTTCTTTGTATACATTTGCCTATACGGGCCAAGCCCGGGATTTACGGGAAATCGCTGGTTTTCGTTTGCCGGCGATTAAACCTGTTTCATTAAGTGTCTCATCAAAAATGAAAACATTTCTGAAAACTACAAGTCTCATGGGTTTTAGTGGTGAAAAAATAATTTAAAAAATCGTTCGGGAAATGAGTTTACTCCCTGGGTACTTTCTTTGTATACTTTTGACTATACGGGCCGAGTCCGCGATTTACGGGAAGTCGCGGGTTTTCGTTTGCCGGCGATTAAACGTCTTTTATTCAGCGTCTCATCAAAAATGAAAACATTTTTAAAAACTACAAGTCTCATGGGTTTTAGTGGTGAAATAATAATTTAAAAAATCGTTCGGGAAATGAGTTTACACCCTGGGTACTTTCTTTGTATACTTTTGACTATACGGGCCGAGTCCGCGATTTACGGGAAATCGCAGGTTTTCGTTTGCCGGCGATTAAACTTCTTTTATTCAGCGTCTCATCAAAAATGAAAACATTTATGAAAACTACAAGTCTCATGCGTTTTAGTGGTAAAAAAATAATTTAAAAAATCGTTCGGGAAATGAGTTTACTCCCTGGGCACTTTCTTTGTATACTTTTGACTATACGGGCCGAGTCCGGGATTTACGGGATGTCGCGGGTTTTCGTTTGCCGGCGATTAAACTTCTTTTATTCAGCGTCTCATCAAAAATGAAAACATTTTTAAAAACTACAAGTCTCATGGGCTTTAGTGGTGAAATAATAATTTAAAAAATCGTTCGGGAAATGAGTTTACACCCTGGGTACTTTCTTTGTATACTTTTGACTATACGGGCCGTGTCCGGGATTTACTGGAAATCGCAGGTTTTCGTTTGCCGGTGATTAAACTTCTTTTATTCAGCGTCTCATCAAAATTGAAAACATTTTTGAAAACTGCAAGTCTCATGCGTTTTAGTGGTGAAAAAATAATGTAAAAATCGTTCGGGAAATGAGCTAACTCCCTGGGTACTTTCTTTGTATACTTTTGACTATGCGGGCCGAGTCCGGGGTTTACGGGAAATGGCGGGTTTTCGTTTGCCGGCGATTAAACTTCTTTTTTTCAGCGTCTCATCAAAAATGAAAACATTTTTAAAAGCTACAAGTCTCATGGGCTTTAGTGGTGATATAATAATTTAAAAAATCGTTCAGGAAATGAGTTTACACCCTGGGTACTTTCTTTGTATACTTTTGACTATACGGGCCAAGCCCGGGATTTACGGGAAATCGCTGTTTTTCGTTTGCCGGCGATTAAACCTCTTTCATTAAGTGTCTCATCAAAAATGAAAACATTTCTGAAAACTACAAGTCTCATGCGTTTTAGTGGTGAAAAAATAATTTAAAAAATCGTTCGGGAAATGAGTTTACTCCCTGGGTACTTTCTTTGTATACTTTTGACTATACGGGCCGAGTCCGCGATTTACGGGAAGTCGCGGGTTTTCGTTTGCCGGCGATTAAACTTCTTTTATTCAGCGTCTCATCAAAAATGAAAACATTTTTAAAAACTACGAGTCTCATGGGTTTTAGTGGTGAAATAATAATTGAAAAAATCGTTCGGGAAATGAGTTTACACCCTGGGTACTTTCTTTGTATACTTTTGACTATACGGGCCGAGTCCGGGATTTACGGGAAATCGCAGGTTTTCGTTTGCCGGCATTAAACTTCTTTTATTCAGCGTCTCATCAAATATGAAAACATTTTTGAAAACTACAAGTCTCATGCGTTTTAGTGGTGAAAAAATATTTTAAAAAATCGTTCTGGAAATGAGTTTACTCACAGTTTACTTTCTTTGTATACATTTGCCTATACGGGCCAAGCCCGGGATTTACGGGAAATCGCTGGTTTTCGTTTGCCGGCGATTAAACCTGTTTCATTAAGTGTCTCATCAAAAATGAAAACATTTCTGAAAACTACAAGTCTCATGGGTTTTAGTGGTGAAAACATAATTTAAAAAATCGTTCGGGAAATGAGTTTACTCCCTGGGTACTTTCTTTGTATACTTTTGACTATACGGGCCGAGTCCGCGATTTACGGGAAGTCGCAGGTTTTCGTTTGCCGGCGATTAAACGTCTTTTATTCAGCGTCTCATCAAAAATGAAAACATTTTTAAAAACTACAAGTCTCATGGGTTTTAGTGGTGAAATAATAATTTAAAAAATCGTTCGGGAAATGAGTTTACACCCTGGGTACTTTCTTTGTATACTTTTGACTATACGGGCCGAGTCCGGGATTTACGGGAAATCGCAGGTTTTCGTTTGCCGGCGATTAAACTTCTTTTATTCAGCGTCTCATCAAAAATGAAAACATTTATGAAAACTACAAGTCTCATGCGTTTTAGTGGTAAAAAAATAATTTAAAAAATCGTTCGGGAAATGAGTTTACTCCCTGGGCACTTTCTTTGTATACTTTTGACTATACGGGCCGAGTCCGGGATTTACGGGATGTCGCGGGTTTTCGTTTGCCGGCGATTAAACTTCTTTTATTCAGCGTCTCATCAAAAATGAAAACATTTTTAAAAACTACAAGTCTCATGGGCTTTAGTGGTGAAATAATAATTTAAAAAATCGTTCGGGAAATGAGTTTACACCCTGGGTACTTTCTTTGTATACTTTTGACTATACGGGCCGTGTCCGGGATTTACTGAAAATCGCAGGTTTTCGTTTGCTGGTGATTAAACTTCTTTTATTCAGCGTCTCATCAAAATTGAAAACATTTTTGAAAACTGCAAGTCTCATGCGTTTTAGTGGTGAAAAAATAATGTAAAAATCGTTCGGGAAATGAGCTAACTCCCTGGGTACTTTCTTTGTATACTTTTGACTATGCGGGCCGAGTCCGGGGTTTACGGGAAATGGCGGGTTTTCGTTTGCCGGCGATTAAACTTCTCTTTTTCAGCGTCTCATCAAAAATGAAATCATTTTTAAAAGCTACAAGTCTCATGGGCTTTAGTGGTGATATAATAATTTAAAAAATCGTTCGGGAAATGAGTTTACTCACAGGGTACTTTCTTTGTATACATTCGACTATACGGGCCAAGCCCGGGATTTGCGGGAAATGCGCGTTTTCTTTTGCCGGCGATTAAACTTCTTTTATTCAGCGTCCCATCAAAAACGTAAACATTTTTGAAAACTACAAGTCTTATGCGTTGTAGTGGTGAAAAAATAATTTAAAAAATCGTTCTGGAGATGAGTTTACTAACAGGGTACTTTCTTTGTATACATTCGACTATACGGGCCAAGCCCGGGATTTACGGGAAATCGCGGGTTTTCGTTTGCCGGCGATTAAACCTCTTTCATTAAGCGTCTCATCAAAAATGAAAACATTTATGAAAACTAAAAGTCTCATGCGTTTTAGTGGTAAAAAAATAATTTAAAAAATCGTTCGGGAAATGAGTTTACTCCCTGGGCACTTTCTTTGTATACTTTTGACTATACGGGCCGAGTCCGGGATTTACGGGATGTCGCGGGTTTTCGTTTGCCGGCGATTAAACTTCTTTTATTCAGCGTCTCATCAAAAATGAAAACATTTTTAAAAACTACAAGTCTCATGGGCTTTAGTGGTGAAATAATAATTTAAAAAATCGTTCGGGAAATGAGTTTACACCCTGGGTACTTTCTTTGTATACTTTTGACTATACGGGCCGTGTCCGGGATTTACTGGAAATCGCAGGTTTTCGTTTGCCGGTGATTAAACTTCTTTTATTCAGCGTCTCATCAAAATTGAAAACATTTTTGAAAACTGCAAGTCTCATGCGTTTTAGTGGTGAAAAAATAATTTAAAAATCGTTCGGGAAATGAGCTAACTCCCTGGGTACTTTCTTTGTATACTTTTGACTATGCGGGCCGAGTCCGGGGTTTACGGGAAATGGCGGGTTTTCGTTTGCCGGCGATTAAACTTCTTTTATTCAGCGTCTCATCAAAAATGAAAACATTTTTAAAAACTACAAGTTTCATGGGCTTTAGTGGTGAAATAATAATTTAAAAAATCGTTCGGGAAATGAGTTTACACCCTGGGTACTTTCTTTGTATACTTTTGACTATACGGGCCGTGTCCGGGATTTACTGGAAATCGCAGGTTTTCGTTTGCCGGTGATTAAACTTCTTTTATTCAGCGTCTCATCAACATTGAAAACATTTTTGAAAACTGCAAGTCTCATGCGTTTTAGTGGTGAAAAAATAATTTAAAAAATCGTTTGGGAAATGAGCTAACTCCCTGGGTACTTTCTTTGTATACTTTTGACTATGCAGGCCGAGTCCGGGGTTTACGGGAAATGGCGGGTTTTCGTTTGCCGGCGATTAAACTTCTTTTTTTCAGCGTCTCATCAAAAATGAAATCATTTTTGAAAACTACAAGTCTCAAGCGTTTTAGTGGTGAAAAGATAATTTAAAAAATCGTTTTGGAAATGAGTTTACTCACAGGGTACTTTCTTTGTATACATTCGACTATACGGGCCAAGCCCGGGATTTACGGGAAATCGCGCGTTTTCTTTTGCCGGCGATTAAACTTCTTTTATTCAGCGTCCCATCAAAAATGTAAACATTTTTGAAAACTACAAGTCTTATGCGTTGTAGTGGTGAAAAAATAATTTAAAAAATCGTTCTGGAGATGAGTTTACTAACAGGGTACTTTCTTTGTATACATTCGACTATACGGGCCAAGCCCGGGATTTACGGGAAATCGCGGGTTTTCGTTTGCCGGCGATTAAACCTCTTTCATTAAGCGTCTCATCAAAAATGAAAACATTTTTGAAAACTACAAGTCTCATGCGTTTTAGTGGTGAAAAAAAATTTGAAAAATCGTTCGGGAAATGAGTTTACACCCTGGGTACTTTCTTTGTATACTTTTGACTATACGGGCCGAGTCCGGGATTTACGGGAAATCGCAGGTTTTCGTTTGCCGGCGATTAAACTTCTTTTATTCAGCGTCTCATCAAAAATGAAAACATTTTTAAAAACTACAAGTCTCATGCGTTTTAGTGGTGAAAAAATAATTTAAAAAATCGTTCGGGAAATGAGTTTACCCCCTGGGTACTTTCTTTGTATACTTTTGACTATACGGGCCGAGTCCGGGATTTACGGGAAGTCGCGGGTTTTCGTTTGCCGGCGATTAAACTTCTTTTATTCAGCGTCTCATCAAAAATGAAAACATTTTTAAAAACTACAAGTCTCATGGGCTTTAGTGGTGAAATAATAATTTAAAAAATCGTTCGGGAAATGAGTTTACAACCTGGGTACTTTCTTTGTATACTTTTGACTATACGGGCCGAGTCTGGGATTTACGGGAAATCGCAGGTTTTCGTTTGCCGGCGATTAAACTTCTTTTATTCAGCGTCTCATCAAAATTGAAAACATTTTTGAAAACTGCAAGTCTCATGCGTTTTAGTGGTGAAAAAATAATTTAAAAAATCGTTCAGGAAATGAGCTAACTCCCTGGGTACTTTCTTTGTATACTTTTGACAATGCGGGCCGAGTCCGGGGTTGTCGGGAAATGGCGGGTTTTCGTTTGCCGGCGATTAAACCACTTTCATTAAGCGTCTCATCAAAAATGAAAACATTTCTGAAAACTACAAGTCTCATGCGTTTTAGTGGTGAAAAAGTAATTTAAAAAATCGTTCGGGAAATGAGTTTACTCCCTGGGTACTTTCTTTGTATACTTTTGAATGTACGGGCCGCGTCCGGGATTTACGGGAAATCGCGGGTTTTCGTTTGCCGGCGATTAAACTTCTTTTATTCAGCGTCTCATCAAAAATGAAAACATTTTTGAAAACTACAAATCTCATGCGTTTTAGTGGTGAAAAGATAATTTAAAAAATCGTTTTGGAAATGAGTTTACTCACAGGGTACTTTCTTTGTATACTTTTGACTATACGGGCCGAGTCCGGGATTTACGGGAAGTCGCGGGTTTTCGTTTGCCGGCGATTAAACTTCTTTTATTCAGCGTCTCATCAAAAATGAAAACATTTTTAAAAACTACAAGTCTCATGCGTTTTAGTGGTGAAAAAATAAATTAAAAAATCGTTCGGGAAATGAGTTTACTCTCTGGGTACTTTCTTTGTATACTTTTGACTATACGGGCCAAGCCCGGGATTTACGGGAAATCGCGCGTTTTCGTTTGCCGGCGATTAAACTTCTTTTATTCAACGTCCCATCAAAAATGAAAATATTTTTGAAAACTACAAGTCTTATGCGTTTTAGTGGTGAAAAAATATTTTAAAAAATCGTTCTGGAAATGAGTTTACTCACAGGGTACTTTCTTTGTATACATTCGACTATACAGGCCAAGCCCGGGATTTACGGGAAATCGCTGGTTTTCGTTTGCCGGCGATTAAACCTCTTTCATTAAGCGACTCATCAAAAATGAAAACATTTCTGAAAACTACAAGTCTCATGCGTTTTAGTGGTGAAAAAATAATTTAAAAATCGTTCGGGAAATGAGTTTACTCCCTGGGTACTTTCTTTGTATACTTTTGACTATACGGGCCGAGTCCGGGATTTACGGGAAGTCGCAGGTTTTCGTTTGCCGGCGATTAAACTTCTTTTATTCAGCGTCTCATCAAAAATGAAAACATTTTTAAAAACTACAAGTCTCATGGGCTTTAGTGGTGAAATAATAATTTAAAAAATCGTTCGGGAAATGAGTTTACTCCCTGGGTACTTTCTTTGTATACTTTTGACTATACGGGCCGAGTCCGGGATTTACGGGAAGTCGCAGGTTTTCGTTTGCCGGCGATTAAACTTCTTTTATTTAGCGTCTCATCAAAATTGAAAACATTTTTGAAAACTGCAAGTCTCATGTGTTTTAGTGGTGAAAAAATAACTTAAAAAATCGTTCAGGAAATGAGCTAACTCAATGGGTACTTTCTTTGTATACTTTTGACAATGCGGGCCGAGTCCGGGGTTGTCGGGAAATGGCGGGTTTTCGTTTGCCGGCGATTAAACCACTTTCATTAAGCGTCTCATCAAAAATGAAAACATTTCTGAAAATTACAAGTCTCATGCGTTTTAGTGGTGAAAAAATAATTTAAAAAATCGTTCGGGAAATGAGTTTACTCCCTGGGTACTTTCTTTGTATACTTTTGAATGTACGGGCCGAGTCCGGGATTTACGGGAAATCGCGGGTTTTCGTTTGCCGGCGATTAAACTTCTTTTATTCAGCGTCTCATCAAAAATGAAAACATTTTTGAAAACTACAAATCTCATGCGTTTTAGTGGTGAAAAGATAATTTAAAAAATCGTTTTGGAAATGAGTTTACTCACAGGGTACTTTCTTTGTATACTTTTGACTATACGGGCCGAGTCCGGGATTTACGGGAAGTCGCGGGTTTTGGTTTGCCGGCGATTAAAATTCTTTTATTCAGCTTCTCATCAAAAATGAAAACATTTTTAAAAACTACAAGTCTCTTGCGTTTTAGTGGTGAAAAAATAAATTAAAAAATCGTTCGGGAAATGAGTTTACTCTCTGGGTACTTTCTTTGTATACTTTTGACTATACGGGCCAAGCCCGGGATTTACGGGAAATCGCGCGTTTTCGTTTGCCGGCGATTAAACTTCTTTTATTCAGCGTCCCATCAAAAATGAAAATATTTTTGAAAACTACAAGTCTTATGCGTTTTAGTGGTGAAAAAATATATTAAAAAATCGTTCTGGAAATGAGTTTACTCACAGGGTACTTTCTTTGTATACATTCGACTATACGGGCCAAGCCCGGGATTTACGGGAAATCGCTGGTTTTCGTTTGCTGGCGATTAAACCTCTTTCATTAAGCGACTCATCAAAAATGAAAACATTTCTGAAAACTACAAGTCTCATGCGTTTTAGTGGTGAAAAAATAATTTAAAAATCGTTCGGGAAATGAGTTTACTCCCTGGGTACTTTCTTTGTATACTTTTGACTATACGGGCCGAGTCCGGGATTTACGGGAAGTCGCGGGTTTTCGTTTGCCGGCGATTAAACTTCTTTTATTCAGCGTCTCATCAAAAATGAAAACAATTTTAAAAACTACAAGTCTCATGGGCTTTAGTGGTGAAATAATAATTTAAAAAATCGTTCGGGAAATGAGTTTACACCCTGGGTACTTTCTTTGTATACTTTTGACTATACGGGCCGAGTCCGGGATTTACGGGAAATCGCAGGTTTTCGTTTGCCGGCGATTAAACTTCTTTCATTCAGCGTCTCATCAACATTGAAAACATTTTTGAAAACTGCAAGTCTCATGCGTTTTAGTGGTGAAAAAATAATTTAAAAAATCGTTCGGGAAATGAGCTAACTCCCTGGGTACTTTCTTTGTATACTTTTGACTATGCGGGCTTTACGGGAAATGGCGGGTTTTCGTTTGCCGGCGATTAAACTTCTTTTTTTCAGCGTCTCATCAAAAATGAAAACATTTTTGAAAACTACAAGTCTCATGCGTTTTAGTGGTGAAAAAATAATTTAAAAATCGTTCGGGAAATGAGTTTACTCCCTGGGTACTTTCTTTGTATACTTTTGACTATACGGGCCGAGTCCGGGATTTACGGGAAGTCGCGGGTTTTCGTTTGCCGGCGATTAAACTTCTTTTATTCAGCGTCTCATCAAAAATGAAAACAATTTTAAAAACTACAAGTCTCATGGGCTTTAGTGGTGAAATAATAATTTAAAAAATCGTTCGGGAAATGAGTTTACACCCTGGGTACTTTCTTTGTATACTTTTGACTATACGGGCCGAGTCCGGGATTTACGGGAAATCGCAGGTTTTCGTTTGCCGGCGATTAAACTTCTTTCATTCAGCGTCTCATCAACATTGAAAACATTTTTGAAAACTGCAAGTCTCATGCGTTTTAGTGGTGAAAAAATAATTTAAAAAATCGTTCGGGAAATGAGCTAACTCCCTGGGTACTTTCTTTGTATACTTTTGACTATGCGGGCTTTACGGGAAATGGCGGGTTTTCGTTTGCCGGCGAATAAACTTCTTTTTTTCACCGTCTCATCAAAAATGAAAACATTTTTGAAAACTACAAGTCTCAAGCGATTTAGTGGTGAAAAGATAATTTAAAATAATCGTTTTGGAAATGAGTTTACTCACAGGGTACTTTCTTTGTATACATTCGACTATACGGGCCAAGCCCGGGATTTACGGGAAATCGCGCGTTTTCGTTTGCCGGCGATTAAACTTCTTTTATTCAGCGTCCCATCAAAAGCGTAAACATTTTTGAAAACTACAAGTCTTATGCGTGGTAGTGGTGAAAAAATAATTTAAAAAATCGTTCTGGAGATAAGTTTACTAACAGGGTACTTTCTTTGTATGCATTCGACTATACGGGCCAAGCCCGGGATTTACGGGAAATCGCGGGTTTTCGTTTGCCGGCGATTAAACCTCTTTCATTAAGCGTCTCATCAAAAATGAAAACATTTTTGAAAACTACAAGTCTCATGCGTTTTAGTGGTGAAAAAAAATTTAAAAAATCGTTCGGGAAATGAGTTTACACCCTGGGTACTTTCTTTGTATACTATTGACTATACGGGCCGAGTCCGGGATTTACGGGAAATCGCAGGTTTTCGTTTGCCGGCGATTAAACTTCTTTTATTCAGCGTCTCATTAAAAATGAAAACATTTTTGAAAACTACAAGTCTCATGCGTTTTAGTGGTGAAAAAATAATTTAAAAAATCGTTCGGGAAATGAGTTTACACCCTGGGTACTTTCTTTGTATACTTTTGACTATACGGGCCGAGTCCGGGATTTACGGGTAATCGCAGGTTTTCGTTTGCCGGCGATTAAACTTCTTTTATTCAGCGTCTCATCAACATTGAAAACATTTTTGAAAACTGCAAGTATCATGCGTTTTAGTGGTGAAAAAATAATTTAAAAAATCGTTCGGGAAATGAGCTAACTCCCTGGGTACTTTCTTTGTATACTTCTGACTATGCGGGCCGAGTCCGGGGTTTACGGGAAATGGCGGGTTTTCGTTTGCCGGCGATTAAACTTCTTTTTTTCAGCGTCTCATCAAAAATGAAAACATTTTTGAAAACTACAAGTCTCAAGCGTTTTAGTGGTGAAAAGATAATTTAAAAAATCGTTTTGGAAATGAGTTTACTCACAGGGTACTTTCTTTGTATACATTCGACTATACGGGCCAAACCCGGGATTTACGGGAAATCGCGCGTTTTCGTTTGTCGGCGATTAAACTTCTTTTATTCAGCGTCCCATCAAAAACGTAAACATTTTTGAAAACTACAAGTCTTATGCGTTTTAGTGGTGAAAAAATATATTAAAAAATCGTTCTGGAAATGAGTTTACTCACAGGGTACTTTCTTTGTATACATTCGACTATACGGGCCAAGCCCGGGATTTATGGGAAATCGCTGGTTTTCGTTTGCCGGCGATTAAACCTCTTTCATTAAGCGACTCATCAAAAATGAAAACATTTCTGAAAACTACAAGTCTCATGCGTTTTAGTGGTGAAAAAATAATTTAAAAATCGTTCGGGAAATGAGTTTACTCCCTGGGTACTTTCTTTGTATACTTTTGACTATACGGGCCGAGTCCGGGATTTACGGGAAGTCGCGGGTTTTCGTTTGCCGGCGATTAAACTTCTTTTATTCAGCGTCTCATCAAAAATGAAAACATTTTTAAAAACTACAAGTCTCATGGGCTTTAGTGGTGAAATAATAATTTAAAAAATTGTTCGGGAAATGAGTTTACACCCTGGGTACTTTCTTTGTATACTTTTGACTATACGGGCCGAGTCCGGGATTTACGGGAAATCGCAGGTTTTCGTTTGCCGGCGATTAAACTTCTTTTATTCAGCGTCTCATAAAAAATGAAAACATTTTTGAAAACTACAAGTCTCATGCGTTTTAGTGGTGAAAAAATAATTTAAAAAATCGTTCGGGAAATGAGTTTACACCCTGGGTACTTTCTTTGTATACTTTTGACTATACGGGCCGAGTCCGGGATTTACGGGAAATCGCAGGTTTTCGTTTGCCGGCGATTAAACTTCTTTCATTCAGCGTCTCATCAACATTGAAAACATTTTTGAAAACTGCAAGTCTCATGCGTTTTAGTGGTGAAAAAATAATTTAAAAAATCGTTCGGGAAATGAGCTAACTCCCTGGGTACTTTCTTTGTATACTTTTGACTATGCGGGCCGAGTCCGGGGTTTACGGGAAATGGCGGGTTTTCGTTTGCCGGCGATTAAACTTCTTTTTTTCAGCGTCTCATCAAAAATGAAAACATTTTTAAAAACTACAAGTCTCAAGCGTTTTAGTGGTGAAAAGATAATTTAAAAAATCGTTTAGGAAATGAGTTTACTCACAGGGTACTTTCTTTGTATACATTCGACTATACGGGCCAAGCCCGGGATTTACGGGAAATCGCGCGTTTTCGTTTGCCGGCGATTAAACTTCTTTTATTCAGCGTCCCATCAAAAGCGTAAACATTTTTGAAAACTACAAGTCTTATGCGTTGTAGTGGTGAAAAAATAATTTAAAAAATCGTTCTGGAGATAAGTTTACTAACAGGGTACTTTCTTTGTATGCATTCGACTATACGGGTCAAGCCCGGGATTTACGGGAAATCGCGGGTTTTCGTTTGCCGGCGATTAAACCTCTTTCATTAAGCGTCTCATCAAAAATGAAAACATTTTTGAAAACTACAAGTCTCATGCGTTTTAGTGGTGAAAAAAAATTTAAAAAATCGTTCGGGAAATGAGTTTACACCCTGGGTACTTTCTTTGTATACTTTTGACTATACGGGCCGAGTCCGGGATTTACGGGAAATCGCAGGTTTTCGTTTGCCGGCGATTAAACTTCTTTTATTCAGCGTCTCATCAAAAATGAAAACATTTTTGAAAACTACAAGTCTCATGCGTTTTAGTGGTGAAAAAATAATTTAAAAAATCGTTCGGGAAATGAGTTTACTCCCTGGGTACTTTCTTTGTATACTTTTGACTATACGGGCCGAGTCCGGGATTTACGGGAAGTCGCGGGTTTTCGTTTGCCGGCGATTAAACTTCTTTTATTCAGCGTCTCATCAAAAATGAAAACATTTTTAAAAACTACAAGTCTCATGGGCTTTAGTGGTGAAATAATAATTTGAAAAATCGTTCGGGAAATGAGTTTACACCCTGGGTACTTTCTTTGTATACTATTGACTATACGGGCCGAGTCCGGGATTTACGGGAAATCGCAGGTTTTCGTTTGCCGGCGATTAAACTTCTTTTATTCAGCGTCTCATTAAAAATGAAAACATTTTTGAAAACTACAAGTCTCATGCGTTTTAGTGGTGAAAAAATAATTTAAAAAATCGTTCGGGAAATGAGTTTACACCCTGGGTACTTTCTTTGTATACTTTTGACTATACGGGCCGAGTCCGGGATTTACGGGAAATCGCAGGTTTTCGTTTGCCGGCGATTAAACTTCTTTTATTCAGCGTCTCATCAACATTGAAAACATTTTTGAAAACTGCAAGTATCATGCGTTTTAGTGGTGAAAAAATAATTTAAAAAATCGTTCGGGAAATGAGCTAACTCCCTGGGTACTTTCTTTGTATACTTCTGACTATGCGGGCCGAGTCCGGGGTTTACGGGAAATGGCGGGTTTTCGTTTGCCGGCGATTAAACTTCTTTTTTTCAGCGTCTCATCAAAAATGAAAACATTTTTGAAAACTACAAGTCTCAAGCGTTTTAGTGGTGAAAAGATAATTTAAAAAATCGTTCGGGAAATGAGTTTACTCCCTGGGTACTTTCTTTGTATACTTTTGACTATACGGGCCGAGTCCGGGATTTACGGGAAGTCGCGGGTTTTCGTTTGCCGGCGATTAAACTTCTTTTATTCAGCGTCTCATCAAAAATGAAAACATTTTTAAAAACTACAAATCTCATGGGCTTTAGTGGTGAAATAATAATTTGAAAAATCGTTCGGGAAATGAGTTTACACCCTGGGTACTTTCTTTGTATACTATTGACTATACGGGCCGAGTCCGGGATTTACGGGAAATCGCAGGTTTTCGTTTGCCGGCGATTAAACTTCTTTTATTCAGCGTCTCATTAAAAATGAAAACATTTTTGAAAACTACAAGTCTCATGCGTTTTAGTGGTGAAAAAATAATTTAAAAAATCGTTCGGGAAATGAGTTTACACCCTGGGTACTTTCTTTGTATACTTTTGACTATACGGGCCGAGTCCGGGATTTACGGGAAATCGCAGGTTTTCGTTTGCCGGCGATTAAACTTCTTTTATTCAGCGTCTCATCAACATTGAAAACATTTTTGAAAACTGCAAGTATCATGCGTTTTAGTGGTGAAAAAATAATTTAAAAAATCGTTCGGGAAATGAGCTAACTCCCTGGGTACTTTCTTTGTATACTTCTGACTATGCGGGCCGAGTCCGGGGTTTACGGGAAATGGCGGGTTTTCGTTTGCCGGCGATTAAACTTCTTTTTTTCAGCGTCTCATCAAAAATGAAAACATTTTTGAAAACTACAAGTCTCAAGCGTTTTAGTGGTGAAAAGATAATTTAAAAAATCGTTCGGGAAATGAGTTTACTCCCTGGGTACTTTCTTTGTATACTTTTGACTATACGGGCCGAGTCCGGGATTTACGGGAAGTCGCGGGTTTTCGTTTGCCGGCGATTAAACTTCTTTTATTCAGCGTCTCATCAAAAATGAAAACATTTTTAAAAACTACAAGTCTCATGGGCTTTAGTGGTGAAATAATAATTTGAAAAATCGTTCGGGAAATGAGTTTACACCCTGGGTACTTTCTTTGTATACTATTGACTATACGGGCCGAGTCCGGGATTTACGGGAAATCGCAGGTTTTCGTTTGCCGGCGATTAAACTTCTTTTATTCAGCGTCTCATTAAAAATGAAAACATTTTTGAAAACTACAAGTCTCATGCGTTTTAGTGGTGAAAAAATAATTTAAAAAATCGTTCGGGAAATGAGTTTACACCCTGGGTACTTTCTTTGTATACTTTTGACTATACGGGCCGAGTCCGGGATTTACGGGAAATCGCAGGTTTTCGTTTGCCGGCGATTAAACTTCTTTTATTCAGCGTCTCATCAACATTGAAAACATTTTTGAAAACTGCAAGTATCATGCGTTTTAGTGGTGAAAAAATAATTTAAAAAATCGTTCGGGAAATGAGCTAACTCCCTGGGTACTTTCTTTGTATACTTCTGACTATGCGGGTCGAGTCCGGGGTTTACGGGAAATGGCGGGTTTTCGTTTGCCGGCGATTAAACTTCTTTTTTTCAGCGTCTCATCAAAAATGAAAACATTTTTGAAAACTACAAGTCTCAAGCGTTTTAGTGGTGAAAAGATAATTTAAAAAATCGTTTTGGAAATGAGTTTACTCACAGGGTACTTTCTTTGTATACATTCGACTATACGGGCCAAACCCGGGATTTACGGGAAATCGCGCGTTTTCGTTTGCCGGCGATTAAACTTCTTTTATTCAGCGTCCCATCAAAAACGTAAACATTTTTGAAAACTACAAGTCTTATGCGTTGTAGTGGTGAAAAAATAATTTAAAAAATCGTTCTGGAGATGAGTTTACTAACAGGGTACTTTCTTTGTATACATTCGACTATACGGGCCAAGCCCGGGATTTACGGGAAATCGCGGGTTTTCGTTTGCCGGCGATTAAACCTCTTTCATTAAGCGTCTCATCAAAAATGAAAACATTTTTGAAAACTACAAGTCTCATGCGTTTTAGTGGTGAAAAAAAATTTAAAAAATCGTTCGGAAAATGAGTTTACACCCTGGGTACTTTCTTTGTATACTTTTGACTATACGGGCCGAGTCCGGGATTTACGGGAAATCGCAGGTTTTCGTTTGCCGGCGATTAAACTTCTTTTTTTCAGCGTCTCATCAAAAATGAAAACATTTTTGAAAACTACAAGTCTCATGCGTTTTAGTGGTGAAAAAATAATTTAAAAAATCGTTCGGGAAATGAGTTTACTCCCTGGGTACTTTCTTTGTATACTTTTGACTATACGGGCCGAGTCCGGGATTTACGGAAAGTCGCGGGTTTTCGTTTGCCGGCGATTAAACTTCTTTTATTCAGCGTCTCATCAAAAATGAAAACATTTTTGAAAACTACAAGTCTCATGCGTTTTAGTGGTGAAAAAATAATTTAAAAAATCGTTCGGGAAATGAGTTTACACCCTGGGTACTTTCTTTGTATACTTTTGACTATACGGGCCGAGTCCGGGATTTACGGGAAATCGCAGGTTTTAGTTTGCCGGCGATTAAACTTCTTTTATTCAGCGTCTCATCAACATTGAAAACATTTTTGAAAACTGCAAGTCTCATGTGTTTTAGTGGTGAAAAAATAATTTAAAAAATCGTTCGGGAAATGAGCTAACTCCCTGGGTACTTTCTTTGTATACTTTTGACTATGCGGGCCGAGTCCGGGGTTTACGGGAAATGGCGGGTTTTCGTTTGCCGGCGATTAAAATTCTTTTTTTCAGCGTCTCATCAAAAATGAAAACATTTTTGAAAACTACAAGTCTCAAGCGTTTTAGTGGTGAAAAGATAATTTAAAAAATCGTTTTGGAAATGAGTTTACTCACAGGGTATTTTCTTTGTATACATTCGACTATACGGGCCAAGCCCGGGATTTACGGGAAATCGCGCGTTTTCGTTTGCCGGCGATTAAACTTCTTTTATTCAGCGTCCCATCAAAAACGTAAACATTTTTGAAAAATACAAGTCTTATTCGTTGCAGTGGTGAAAAAATAATTTAAAAAATCGTTCTGGAGATGACTTTACTAACAGGGTACTTTCTTTGTATACATTCGACTATACGGGCCAAGCCCGGGATTTACGGGAAATCGCGGTTTTTCGTTTGCCGGCGATTAAACCTCTTTCATTAAGCGTCTCATCAAAAATGAAAACATTTTTGAAAACTACAAGTCTCATGCGTTTTAGTGGTGAAAAAAAATTTTAAAAATCGTTCGGGAAATGAGTTTACACCCTGGGTACTTTCTTTGTATACTTTTGACTATACGGGTCGAGTCCGGGATTTACGGGAAATCGCAGGTTTTCGTTTGCCGGCGATTAAACTTCTTTTATTCAGCGTCTAATCAAAATTGAAAACATTTTTGAAAACTGCAAGTCTCAAGCGTTTTAGTGGTGAAAAGATAATTTAAAAAATCGTTTTGGAAATGAGTTTACTCACAGGGTACTTTCTTTGTATACATTCGACTATCCGGGCCAAGCCCGAGATTTACGGGAAAACGCGCGTTTTCGTTTGCCGGCAATTAAACTTCTTTTATTCAGCGTCCCATCAAAAACGTAAACATTTTTGAAAACTACAAGTCTTATGCGTTGTAGTGGTGAAAAAATAATTTAAAAAATCGTTTTGGAAATGAGTTTACTCACAGGGTACTTTCTTTGTATACATTCGACTATACGGGCCAAGCCCGGGATTTACGGGAAATAGCGCGTTTTCGTTTGCCGGCGATTAAACTTCTTTTATTCAGCGTCCCATCAAAAACGTAAACATTTTTGAAAACTACAAGTCTTATGCGTTGTAGTGGTGAAAAAATAATTTAAAAAATCGTTCTGGAGATAAGTTTACTAACAGGGTACTTTCTTTGTATACATTCGACTATACGGGCCAAGCCCGGGATTTACAAAAAATCGCGGGTTTTCGTTTGCCGGCGATTAAACCTCTTTCATTAAGCGTCTCATCAAAAATGAAAACATTTTTGAAAACTACAAGTCTCATGCGTTTTAGTGGTGAAAAAAAATTTAAAAAATCGTTCGGGAAATGAGTTTACACCCTGGGTACTTTCTTTGTATACTTTTGACTATACGGGCCGAGTCCGGGATTTACGGGAAATCGCAGGTTTTCGTTTGCCGGCGATTAAACTTCTTTTATTCAGCGTCTCATCAAAAATGAAAACATTTTTAAAAACTACAAGTCTCATGCGTTTTAGTGGTGAAAAAATAATTTAAAAAATCGTTCGGGAAATGAGTTTACTCCCTGGGTACTTTCTTTGTATACTTTTGACTATACGGGCCGAGTCCGGGATTTACGGGAAGTCGCGGGTTTTCGTTTGCCGGCGATTAAACTTCTTTTATTCAGCGTCTCATCAAAAATGAAAACATTTTTAAAAACTACAAGTCTCATGGGCTTTAGTGGTGAAATAATAATTTGAAAAATCGTTCGGGAAATGAGTTTACACCCTGGGTACTTTCTTTGTATACTATTGACTATACGGGCCGAGTCCGGGATTTACGGGAAATCGCAGGTTTTCGTTTGCCGGCGATTAAACTTCTTTTATTCAGCGTCTCATTAAAAATCAAAACATTTTTGAAAACTACAAGTCTCATGCGTTTTAGTGGTGAAAAAATAATTTAAAAAATTGTTCGGGAAATGAGTTTACACCCTGGGTACTTTCTTTGTATACTTTTGACTATACGGGCCGAGTCCGGGATTTACGGGAAATCGCAGGTTTTCGTTTGCCGGCGATTAAATTTCTTTTATTCAGCGTCTCATCAACATTGAAAACATTTTTGAAAACTGCAAGTATCATGCGTTTTAGTGGTGAAAAAATAATTTAAAAAATCGTTCGGGAAATGAGTTTACTCACAGGGTACTTTCTTTGTATACATTCGACTATACGGGCCAAACCCGGGATTTACGGGAAATCGCGCGTTTTCGTTTGCCGGCGATTAAACTTCTTTTATTCAGCGTCCCATCAAAAACGTAAACATTTTTGAAAACTACAAGTCTTATGCGTTGTAGTGGTGAAAAAATAATTTAAAAAATCGTTTTGGAGATGAGTTTACTAACAGGGTACTTTCTTTGTATACATTCGACTATACGGGCCAAGCCCGGGATTTACGGGAAATCGCGGGTTTTCGTTTGCCGGCGATTAAACCTCTTTCATTAAGCGTCTCATCAAAAATGAAAACATTTTTGAAAACTACAAGTCTCATGCGTTTTAGTGGTGAAAAAAAATTTAAAAAATCGTTCGGGAAATGAGTTTACACCCTGGGTACTTTCTTTGTATACTTTTGACTATACGGGCCGAGTCTGGGATTTACGGGAAATTGCAGGTTTTCGTTTGCCGGCGATTAAACTTCTTTTATTCAGCGTCTCATCAAAAATGAAAACATTTTTGAAAACTACAAGTCTCATGCGTTTTAGTGATGAAAAAATAATTTAAAAAATCGTTCGGGAAATGAGTTTACTCCCTGGGTACTTTCTTTGTATACTTTTGACTATACGGGCCGAGTCCGGGATTTACGGAAAGTCGCAAGTTTTCGTTTGCCGGCGATTAAACTTCTTTTATTCAGCGTCTCATCAAAAATGAAAACATTTTTGAAAACTACAAGTCTCATGCGTTTTAGTGGTAAAAAAATAATTTAAAAAATCGTTCGGGAAATGAGTTTACACCCTGGGTACTTTCTTTGTATACTTTTGACTATACGGGCCGAGTCCGGGATTTACGGGAAATCACAGGTTTTAGTTTGCCGGCGATTAAACTTCTTTTATTCAGCGTCTCATCAACATTGAAAACATTTTTGAAAACTGCAAGTCTCATGCGTTTTAGTGGTGAAAAAATAATTTAAAAAATCGTTCGGGAAATGAGCTAACTCCCTGGGTACTTTCTTTGTATACTTTTGACTATGCGGGCCGAGTCCGGGGTTTACGGGAAATGGCGGGTTTTCGTTTGCCGGCGATTAAAATTCTTTTTTTCAGCGTCTCATCAAAAATGAAAACATTTTTGAAAACTACAAGTCTCAAGCGTTTTAGTGGTGAAAAGATAATTTAAAAAATCGTTTTGGAAATGAGTTTACTCACAGGGTACTTTCTTTGTATACATTCGACTATACGGGCCAAGCCCGGGATTTACGGGAAATCGCGGGTTTTCGTTTGCCGGCGATTAAACCTCTTTCATTAAGCGTCTCATCAAAAATGAAAACATTTTTGAAAACTACAAGTCTCATGCGTTTTAGTGGTGAAAAAAAATTAAAAAATCGTTCGGGAAATGAGTTTACACCCTGGGTACTTTCTTTGTATACTTTTGACTATACGGGTCGAGTCCGGGATATACGGGAAATCGCAGGTTTTCGTTTGCCGGCGATTAAACTTCTTTTATTCAGCGTCTAATCAAAATTGAAAACATTTTTGAAAACTGCAAGTCTCAAGCGTTTTAGTGGTGAAAAGATAATTTAAAAAATCGTTTTGGAAATGAGTTTACTCACAGGGTACTTTCTTTGTATACATTCGACTATATGGGCCAAGCCCGAGATTTACGGGAAATCCCGCGTTTTCGTTTGCCGGCGATTAAACCTCTTTTATTCAGCGTCCCATCAAAAACGTAAACATTTTTGAAAACTACAAGTCTTATGCGTTGTAGTGGTGAAAAAATAATTTAAAAAATCGTTCTGGAAATGAGTTTACTAACAGGGTACTTTCTTTGTATACATTCGACTATACGGGCCAAGCCCGGGATTTACGGGAAATCGCGCGTTTCGTTTGCCGGCGATTAAACTTCTTTTATTCAGCGTCCCATCAAAAACGTAAACATTTTTGAAAACTGCAAGTCTCAAGCGTTTTAGTGGTGAAAAAATAATTTAAAAAATCGTTCGGGAAATGAGTTTACACCCTGGGTACTTTCTTTGTATACTTTTGACTATACGGGCCGAGTCCGGGATTTACGGGAAATCGCAGGTTTTAGTTTGCCGGCGATTAAACTTCTTTTATTCAGCGTCTCATCAACATTGAAAAAATTTTTGAAAACTGCAAGTCTCATGCGTTTTAGTGGTGAAAAAATAATTTAAAAAATCGTTCGGGAAATGAGTTTACTCCCTGGGTACTTTCTTTGTATACTTTTGACTATACGGGCCGAGTCCGGGATTTACGGAAAGTCGCGGGTTTTCGTTTGCTGGCGATTAAACTTCTTTTATTCAGCGTCTCATCAAAAATGAAAACATTTTTAAAAACTACAAGTCTCATGCGTTTTAGTGGTGAAAAAATAATTTAAAAAATCGTTCGGGAAATGAGTTTACACCCTGGGTACTTTCTTTGTATACTTTTGACTATACGGGCCGAGTCCGGCATTTACGGGAAATCGCAGGTTTTAGTTTGCCTGCGATTAAACTTCTTTTATTCAGCGTCTCATCAACATTGAAAACATTTTTGAAAACTGCAAGTCTCATGCGTTTTAGTGGTGAAAAAATAATTTAAAAAATCGTTCGGGAAATGAGCTAACTCCCTGGGTACTTTCTTTGTATACTTTTGACTATGCGGGCCGAGTCTGGGGTTTACGGGAAATGGCGGGTTTTCGTTTGCCGGCGATTAAAATTCTTTTTTTCAGCGTCTCATCAAAAATGATAACATTTTTGAAAACTACAAGTCTCAAGCGTTTTAGTGGTGAAAAGATAATTTAAAAAATCGTTTTGGAAATGAGTTTACTCACAGGGTACTTTCTTTGTATACATTCGACTATACGGGCCAAGCCCGGGATTTACGGGAAATCGCGCGTTTTCGTTTGCCGGCGATTAAACTTCTTTTATTCAGCGTCCCATCAAAAACGTAAACATTTTTGAAAAATACAAGTCTTATGCGTTGCAGTGGTGAAAAAATAATTTAAAAAATCGTTCTGGAGATGAGTTTACTAACAGGGTACTTTCTTTGTATACATTCGACTATACGGGCCAAGCCCGGGATTTACGGGAAATCGCGGGTTTTCGTTTGCCAGCGATTAAACCTCTTTCATTAAGCGTCTCATCAAAAATGAAAACATTTTTAAAAACTACAAGTCTCATGCGTTTTAGTGGTGAAAAAAAATTTAAAAAATCGTTCGGGAAATGAGTTTACACCCTGGGTACTTTCTTTGTATACTTTTGACTATACGGGTCGAGTCCGGGATTTACGGGAAATCGCAGGTTTTCGTTTGCCGGCGATTAAACTTCTTTTATTCAGCGTCTAATCAAAATTGAAAACATTTTTGAAAACTGCAAGTCTCAAGCGTTTTAGTGGTGAAAAGATAATTTAAAAAATCGTTTTGGAAATGAGTTTACTCACAGGGTACTTTCTTTGTATACATTCGACTATACGGGCCAAGCCCGAGATTTACGGGAAATCGCGCGTTTTCGTTTGCCGGCGATTAAACTTCTTTTATTCAGCGTCCCATCAAAAACGTAAACATTTTTGAAAACTACAAGTCTTATGCGTTGTAGTGGTGAAAAAATAATTTAAAAAATCGTTCTGGAAATGAGTTTACTAACAGGGTACTTTCTTTGTATACATTCGACTATACGGGCCAAGCCCGGGATTTACGGGAAATCGCGCGTTTCGTTTGCCGGCGATTAAACTTCTTTTATTCAGCGTCCCTTCAAAAACGTAAACATTTTTGAAAATTAAAGTCTTATGCGTTGTAGTGGTGAAAAAATAATTTAAAAAATCGTTCTGGAGATGAGTTTACTAACAGGGTACTTTCTTTGTATACATTCGACTATACGGGCCAAGCCCGGGATTTACGGGAAATCGCGGGTTTTCGTTTGCCGGCGATTAAACCTCTTTCATTAAGCGTCTCACCAAAAATGAAAACATTTTTGAAAACTACAAGTCTCATGCGTTTTAGTGGTGAAAAAAAATTTAAAAAATCGTTCGGGAAATGAGTTTACACCCTGGGTACTTTCTTTGTATACTTTTGACTATACGGGCCGAGTCTGGGATTTACGGGAAATCGCAGGTTTTCGTTTGCCGGCGATTAAACTTCTTTTATTCAGCGTCTCATCAAAAATGAAAACATTTTTGAAAACTACAAGTCTCATGCGTTTTAGTGGTGAAAAAATAATTTAAAAAATCGTTCGGGAAATAAGTTTACTCCCTGGGTACTTTCTTTGTATACTTTTGACTATACGGGCCGAGTCCGGGATTTACGGGAAGTTGCGGGTTTTCGTTTGCCGGCGATTAAACTTCTTTTATTCAGCGTCTCATCAAAAATGAAAACATTTTTAAAAACTACAAGTCTCATGGGCTTTAGTGGTGAAATAATAATTTAAAAAATCGCTCGGGAAATGAGTTTACACCCTGGGTACTTTCTTTGTATACTTTTGACTATACGGGCCGAGTCCGGGATTTACGGGAAATCGCAGGTTTTCGTTTGGCGGCGATTAAAATTCTTTTATTCAGCGTCTCATCAAAATTGAAAACATTTTTGAAAACTGCAAGTCTCATGCGTTTTAGTTGTGAAAAAATAATTTAAAAAATCGTTCGGGAAATGAGCTAACTCCCTGGGTACTTTCTTTGTATACTTTTGACTATGCGGGCCGAGTCCGGGGTTTTCGGAAAATGGCGGGTTTTCGTTTGCCGGCGATTAAACCACTTTCATTAAGCGTCTCATCAAAAATGAAAACATTTCTGAAAACTACAAGTCTCATGCGTTTTAGTGGTGAAAAAAATAATTTAAAAAATCGTTCGGGAAATGAGTTTACTCCCTGGGTACTTTCTTTGTATACTTTTGAATGTACGGGCCGAGTCCGGGATTTTCGGGAAATCGCGGGTTTTCGTTTGCCGGCGATTAAACTTCTTTTATTCATCGTCTCATCAAAAATGAAAACCTTTTTGAAAACTACAAATCTCATGCGTTTTAGTGGTGAAAAGATAATTTAAAAAATCGTTTTAGAAATGAGTTTACTCACAGGGTACTTTCTTTGTATACTTTTGACTATACGGGCCGAGTCCGGGATTTACGGGAAGTCGCGGGTTTTCGTTCGCCGGCGATTAAACTTCTTTTATTCAGCGTCTCATCAAAAATGAAAACATTTTTGAAAACTACAAGTCTCATGCGTTTTAGTGGTGAAAAAATAAATTAAAAAATCGTTTTGGAAATGAGTTTACTCACAGGGTACTTTCTTTGTATACATTCGACTATACGGGCCAAGCCCGGGATTTACGGGAAATCGCGCGTTTTCGTTTGCCGGCGATTAAACTTCTTTTATTCAGCGTCCCATCAAAAACGTAAACATTTTTGAAAAATACAAGTCTTATGCGTTGCAGTGGTGAAAAAATAATTTAAAAAATCGTTCTGGAGATGAGTTTACTAACAGGGTACTTTCTTTGTATACATTCGACTATACGGGCCAAGCCCGGGATTTACGGGAAATCGCGGGTTTTCGTTTGCCGGCGATTAAACCTCTTTCATTAAGCGTCTCATCAAAAATGAAAACATTTTTAAAAACTACAAGTCTCATGCGTTTTAGTGGTGAAAAAAAATTTAAAAAATCGTTCGGGAAATGAGTTTACACCCTGGGTACTTTCTTTGTATACTTTTGACTATACGGGTCGAGTCCGGGATTTACGGGAAATCGCAGGTTTTCGTTTGCCGGCGATTAAACTTCTTTTATTCAGCGTCTAATCAAAATTGAAAACATTTTTGAAAACTGCAAGTCTCAAGCGTTTTAGTGGTGAAAAGATAATTTAAAAAATCGTTTTGGAAATGAGTTTACTCACAGGGTACTTTCTTTGTATACATTCGACTATACGGGCCAAGCCCGGGATTTACGGGAAATCGCGCGTTTCGTTTGCCGGCGATTAAACTTCTTTTATTCAGCGTCCCATCAAAAACGTAAACATTTTTGAAAACTGCAAGTCTCAAGCGTTTTAGTGGTGAAAAAATAATTTAAAAAATCGTTCGGGAAATGAGTTTACACCCTGGGTACTTTCTTTGTATACTTTTGACTATACGGGCCGAGTCCGGGATTTACGGGAAATCGCAGGTTTTAGTTTGCCGGCGATTAAACTTCTTTTATTCAGCGTCTCATCAACATTGAAAAAATTTTTGAAAACTGCAAGTCTCATGCGTTTTAGTGGTGAAAAAATAATTTAAAAAATCGTTCGGGAAATGAGTTTACTCCCTGGGTACTTTCTTTGTATACTTTTGACTATACGGGCCGAGTCCGGGATTTACGGAAAGTCGCGGGTTTTCGTTTGCTGGCGATTAAACTTCTTTTATTCAGCGTCTCATCAAAAATGAAAACATTTTTAAAAACTACAAGTCTCATGCGTTTTAGTGGTGAAAAAATAATTTAAAAAATCGTTCGGGAAATGAGTTTACACCCTGGGTACTTTCTTTGTATACTTTTGACTATACGGGCCGAGTCCGGCATTTACGGGAAATCGCAGGTTTTAGTTTGCCTGCGATTAAACTTCTTTTATTCAGCGTCTCATCAACATTGAAAACATTTTTGAAAACTGCAAGTCTCATGCGTTTTAGTGGTGAAAAAATAATTTAAAAAATCGTTCGGGAAATGAGCTAACTCCCTGGGTACTTTCTTTGTATACTTTTGACTATGCGGGCCGAGTCTGGGGTTTACGGGAAATGGCGGGTTTTCGTTTGCCGGCGATTAAAATTCTTTTTTTCAGCGTCTCATCAAAAATGATAACATTTTTGAAAACTACAAGTCTCAAGCGTTTTAGTGGTGAAAAGATAATTTAAAAAATCGTTTTGGAAATGAGTTTACTCACAGGGTACTTTCTTTGTATACATTCGACTATACGGGCCAAGCCCGGGATTTACGGGAAATCGCGCGTTTTCGTTTGCCGGCGATTAAACTTCTTTTATTCAGCGTCCCATCAAAAACGTAAACATTTTTGAAAAATACAAGTCTTATGCGTTGCAGTGGTGAAAAAATAATTTAAAAAATCGTTCTGGAGATGAGTTTACTAACAGGGTACTTTCTTTGTATACATTCGACTATACGGGCCAAGCCCGGGATTTACGGGAAATCGCGGGTTTTCGTTTGCCAGCGATTAAACCTCTTTCATTAAGCGTCTCATCAAAAATGAAAACATTTTTAAAAACTACAAGTCTCATGCGTTTTAGTGGTGAAAAAAAATTTAAAAAATCGTTCGGGAAATGAGTTTACACCCTGGGTACTTTCTTTGTATACTTTTGACTATACGGGTCGAGTCCGGGATTTACGGGAAATCGCAGGTTTTCGTTTGCCGGCGATTAAACTTCTTTTATTCAGCGTCTAATCAAAATTGAAAACATTTTTGAAAACTGCAAGTCTCAAGCGTTTTAGTGGTGAAAAGATAATTTAAAAAATCGTTTTGGAAATGAGTTTACTCACAGGGTACTTTCTTTGTATACATTCGACTATACGGGCCAAGCCCGAGATTTACGGGAAATCGCGCGTTTTCGTTTGCCGGCGATTAAACTTCTTTTATTCAGCGTCCCATCAAAAACGTAAACATTTTTGAAAACTACAAGTCTTATGCGTTGTAGTGGTGAAAAAATAATTTAAAAAATCGTTCTGGAAATGAGTTTACTAACAGGGTACTTTCTTTGTATACATTCGACTATACGGGCCAAGCCCGGGATTTACGGGAAATCGCGCGTTTCGTTTGCCGGCGATTAAACTTCTTTTATTCAGCGTCCCTTCAAAAACGTAAACATTTTTGAAAATTAAAGTCTTATGCGTTGTAGTGGTGAAAAAATAATTTAAAAAATCGTTCTGGAGATGAGTTTACTAACAGGGTACTTTCTTTGTATACATTCGACTATACGGGCCAAGCCCGGGATTTACGGGAAATCGCGGGTTTTCGTTTGCCGGCGATTAAACCTCTTTCATTAAGCGTCTCACCAAAAATGAAAACATTTTTGAAAACTACAAGTCTCATGCGTTTTAGTGGTGAAAAAAAATTTAAAAAATCGTTCGGGAAATGAGTTTACACCCTGGGTACTTTCTTTGTATACTTTTGACTATACGGGCCGAGTCTGGGATTTACGGGAAATCGCAGGTTTTCGTTTGCCGGCGATTAAACTTCTTTTATTCAGCGTCTCATCAAAAATGAAAACATTTTTGAAAACTACAAGTCTCATGCGTTTTAGTGGTGAAAAAATAATTTAAAAAATCGTTCGGGAAATAAGTTTACTCCCTGGGTACTTTCTTTGTATACTTTTGACTATACGGGCCGAGTCCGGGATTTACGGGAAGTTGCGGGTTTTCGTTTGCCGGCGATTAAACTTCTTTTATTCAGCGTCTCATCAAAAATGAAAACATTTTTAAAAACTACAAGTCTCATGGGCTTTAGTGGTGAAATAATAATTTAAAAAATCGCTCGGGAAATGAGTTTACACCCTGGGTACTTTCTTTGTATACTTTTGACTATACGGGCCGAGTCCGGGATTTACGGGAAATCGCAGGTTTTCGTTTGGCGGCGATTAAAATTCTTTTATTCAGCGTCTCATCAAAATTGAAAACATTTTTGAAAACTGCAAGTCTCATGCGTTTTAGTTGTGAAAAAATAATTTAAAAAATCGTTCGGGAAATGAGCTAACTCCCTGGGTACTTTCTTTGTATACTTTTGACTATGCGGGCCGAGTCCGGGGTTTTCGGAAAATGGCGGGTTTTCGTTTGCCGGCGATTAAACCACTTTCATTAAGCGTCTCATCAAAAATGAAAACATTTCTGAAAACTACAAGTCTCATGCGTTTTAGTGGTGAAAAAAATAATTTAAAAAATCGTTCGGGAAATGAGTTTACTCCCTGGGTACTTTCTTTGTATACTTTTGAATGTACGGGCCGAGTCCGGGATTTTCGGGAAATCGCGGGTTTTCGTTTGCCGGCGATTAAACTTCTTTTATTCATCGTCTCATCAAAAATGAAAACCTTTTTGAAAACTACAAATCTCATGCGTTTTAGTGGTGAAAAGATAATTTAAAAAATCGTTTTAGAAATGAGTTTACTCACAGGGTACTTTCTTTGTATACTTTTGACTATACGGGCCGAGTCCGGGATTTACGGGAAGTCGCGGGTTTTCGTTCGCCGGCGATTAAACTTCTTTTATTCAGCGTCTCATCAAAAATGAAAACATTTTTGAAAACTACAAGTCTCATGCGTTTTAGTGGTGAAAAAATAAATTAAAAAATCGTTTTGGAAATGAGTTTACTCACAGGGTACTTTCTTTGTATACATTCGACTATACGGGCCAAGCCCGGGATTTACGGGAAATCGCGCGTTTTCGTTTGCCGGCGATTAAACTTCTTTTATTCAGCGTCCCATCAAAAACGTAAACATTTTTGAAAAATACAAGTCTTATGCGTTGCAGTGGTGAAAAAATAATTTAAAAAATCGTTCTGGAGATGAGTTTACTAACAGGGTACTTTCTTTGTATACATTCGACTATACGGGCCAAGCCCGGGATTTACGGGAAATCGCGGGTTTTCGTTTGCCGGCGATTAAACCTCTTTCATTAAGCGTCTCATCAAAAATGAAAACATTTTTAAAAACTACAAGTCTCATGCGTTTTAGTGGTGAAAAAAAATTTAAAAAATCGTTCGGGAAATGAGTTTACACCCTGGGTACTTTCTTTGTATACTTTTGACTATACGGGTCGAGTCCGGGATTTACGGGAAATCGCAGGTTTTCGTTTGCCGGCGATTAAACTTCTTTTATTCAGCGTCTAATCAAAATTGAAAACATTTTTGAAAACTGCAAGTCTCAAGCGTTTTAGTGGTGAAAAGATAATTTAAAAAATCGTTTTGGAAATGAGTTTACTCACAGGGTACTTTCTTTGTATACATTCGACTATACGGGCCAAGCCCGAGATTTACGGGAAATCGCGCGTTTTCGTTTGCCGGCGATTAAACTTCTTTTATTCAGCGTTCCATCAAAAACGTAAACATTTTTGAAAACTACAAGTCTTATGCGTTGTAGTGGTGAAAAAATAATTTAAAAAATCGTTCTGGAAATGAGTTTACTAACAGGGTACTTTCTTTGTATACATTCGACTATACGGGCCAAGCCCGGGATTTACGGGAAATCGCGCGTTTCGTTTGCCGGCGATTAAACTTCTTTTATTCAGCGTCCCATCAAAAACGTAAACATTTTTGAAAATTAAAGTCTTATGCGTTGTAGTGGTGAAAAAATAATTTAAAAAATCGTTCTGGAGATGAGTTTACTAACAGGGTACTTTCTTTGTATACATTCGACTATACGGGCCAAGCCCGGGATTTACGGGAAATCGCGGGTTTTCGTTTGCCGGCGATTAAACCTCTTTCATTAAGCGTCTCACCAAAAATGAAAACATTTTTGAAAACTACAAGTCTCATGCGTTTTAGTGGTGAAAAAAAATTTAAAAAATCGTTCGGGAAATGAGTTTACACCCTGGGTACTTTCTTTGTATACTTTTGACTATACGGGCCGAGTCTGGGATTTACGGGAAATCGCAGGTTTTCGTTTGCCGGCGATTAAACTTCTTTTATTCAGCGTCTCATCAAAAATGAAAACATTTTTGAAAACTACAAGTCTCATGCGTTTTAGTGGTGAAAAAATAATTTAAAAAATCGTTCGGGAAATAAGTTTACTCCCTGGGTACTTTCTTTGTATACTTTTGACTATACGGGCCGAGTCCGGGATTTACGGGAAGTTGCGGGTTTTCGTTTGCCGGCGATTAAACTTCTTTTATTCAGCGTCTCATCAAAAATGAAAACATTTTTAAAAACTACAAGTCTCATGGGCTTTAGTGGTGAAATAATAATTTAAAAAATCGCTCGGGAAATGAGTTTACACCCTGGGTACTTTCTTTGTATACTTTTGACTATACGGGCCGAGTCCGGGATTTACGGGAAATCGCAGGTTTTCGTTTGGCGGCGATTAAAATTCTTTTATTCAGCGTCTCATCAAAATTGAAAACATTTTTGAAAACTGCAAGTCTCATGCGTTTTAGTTGTGAAAAAATAATTTAAAAAATCGTTCGGGAAATGAGCTAACTCCCTGGGTACTTTCTTTGTATACTTTTGACTATGCGGGCCGAGTCCGGGGTTTTCGGAAACTGGCGGGTTTTCGTTTGCCGGCGATTAAACCACTTTCATTAAGCGTCTCATCAAAAATGAAAACATTTCTGAAAACTACAAGTCTCATGCGTTTTAGTGGTGAAAAAAATAATTTAAAAAATCGTTCGGGAAATGAGTTTACTCCCTGGGTACTTTCTTTGTATACTTTTGAATGTACGGGCCGAGTCCGGGATTTTCGGGAAATCGCGGGTTTTCGTTTGCCGGCGATTAAACTTCTTTTATTCATCGTCTCATCAAAAATGAAAACATTTTTGAAAACTACAAATCTCATGCGTTTTAGTGGTAAAAAGATAATTTAAAAAATCGTTTTGGAAATGAGTTTACTCACAGGGTACTTTCTTTGTATACTTTTGACTATACGGGCCGAGTCCGGCATTTACGGGAAGTCGCGGGTTTTCGTTCGCCGGCGATTAAACTTCTTTTATTCAGCGTCTCATCAAAAATGAAAACATTTTTGAAAACTACAAGTCTCATGCGTTTTAGTGGTGAAAAAATAAATTAAAAAATCGTTCGGGAAATGAGTTTACTCTCTGGGTACTTTCTTTGTATACTTTTGACTATACGGGCCAAGCCCGGGATTTACGGGAAATCGCGGGTTTTCGTTTGCCGGCGATTAAACTTCTTTTATTCAGCGTCACATCAAAAATGAAAACATTTTTGAAAACTACATGTCTTATGCGTTTTAGTGGCGAAAAAATATTTTAAAAAATCGTTCTGGAAATGAGTTTACTCACAGGGTACACTCTTTGTATACAGTCGACTATACGGGCCAAGCCCGGGATTTACGGGAAATCGCTGGTTTTTGTTTGCCGGCGATTAAACCTCTTTCATTAAGCGACTCATCAAAAATGAAAACATTTCTGAAAACTACAAGTCTCATGTGTTTTAGTGGTGAAAAAATAATTTAAAAATCGTTCGGGAAATGAGTTTACTCCCTGGGTACTTTCTTTATATACTTTTGACTATACGGGCCGAGTCCGGGATTTACGGGAAGTCGCGGGTTTTCGTTTGCCGGCGATTAAATTTCTTTTATTCAGCGTCTCATCAAAAATGAAAACATTTTTAAAAACTACAAGTCTTATGGGCTTTAGTGGTGAAATAATAATTTAAGAAATCGTTCGAGAAATGAGTTTACACCCTGGGTACTTTCTTTGTATACTTTTGACTATACGGGCAGAGTCCGGGATTTACGGGAAATCGCAGGTTTTCGTTTGCCGGCGATTAAACTAATTTTATTCAGCGTCTCATCAAAAATGAAAACATTTTTAAAAACTACAAGTCTCATGGGCTTTAGTGGTGAAATAATAATTTAAAAAATCGTTCGGGAAATGAGTTTACACCCTGGGTACTTTCTTTGTATACTTTTGACTATGCGGGCCGAGTCCGGGATTTACGGGAAATCGCAGGTTTTCGTTTGCCGGCGATTAAACTAATTTTATTCAGCGTCTCATCAAAAATGAAAACATTTTTAAAAACTACAAGTCTCATGGGCTTTAGTGGTGAAATAATAATTTAAAAAATCGTTCGGGAAATGAGTTTACACCCTGGGTACTTTCTTTGTATACTTTTGACTATGCGGGCCGAGTCCGGGATTTACGGGAAATCGCAGGATTTCGTTTGCCGGCGATTAAACTTCTTTTATTCAGCGTCTCATCAAAATTGAAAACATTTTTGAAAACTGCAAGTCTCATGCGTTTTAGTGGTGAAAAAATAATTTAAAAAATCGTTCGGGAAATGAGCTAACTCCCTGGGTACTTTCTTTGTATACTTTTGACTATGCGGGCCGAGTCCGGGGTTTACGGGAAATGGCGGGTTTTCGTTTGCCGGCGATTAAACTTCTTTTTTTCAGCGTCTCATCAAAAATGAAAACATTTTTGAAAACTACAAGTCTTATGCGTTGTAGTGGTGAAAAAATAATTTAAAAAATCGTTCTGGAGATGAGTTTACTCACAGGGTACTTTCTTTGTATACATTCGACTATACGGGCCAAGCCCGGGATTTACGGGAAATCGCGGGTTTTCGTTTGCCGGCGATTAAACCTCTTTCATTAAGTGTCTCATCAAAAATGAAAACATTTTTGAAAACTACAAGTCTCATGCGTTTTAGTGGTGAAAAAAAAAATTTAAAAAATCGTTCGGGAAATGAGTTTACTCCCTGGGTACTTTCTTTGTATACTTTTGACTATACGGGCCGAGTCCGGGATTTACGGGAAGTCGCGGGTTTTCGTTTGCCGGCGATTAAACTTCTTTTATTCAGCGACTCATCAAAAATGAAAACTTTTTTAAAAACTACAAGTCTTATGGGCTTTAGTGGTGAAAAAATAATTTAAAAAATCGTTCGGGAAATGAGTTTACACCCTGGGTACTTTCTTTGTATACTTTTGACTATACGGGCCGAGTCCGGGATTTACGGGAAATCGCAGGTTTTCGTTTGCCGGCGATTAAACTTCTTTTATTCAGCGTCTCATCAAAAATGTAAACATTTTTGAAAACTACAAGTCTTATGCGTTTTAGTGGTGAAAAAATAATTTAAAAAATCGTTCTGGAGATGAGTTTACCCACAGGGTACTTTCTTTGTATACATTCGACTATACGGGCCAAGCCCGGGATTTACGGGAAATCGCGGGTTTTCGTTTGCCGGCGATTAAACCTCTTTCATTAAGCGTCTCATCAAAAATGAAAACATTTTTGAAAACTACAAGTCTCATGCGTTTTAGTGGTGAAAAGATAATTTAAAAAATCGTTTTGGAAATGAGTTTACTTACAGGGTACTTTCTTTGTATACATTCGACTATACGGGCCAAGCCCGGGATTTACGGGAAATCGCGGGTTTTCGTTTGCCGGCGATTAAACTTCTTTTATTCAGCGTCTCATCAAAAATGTAAACATTTCTGAAAACTACAAGTCTCATGTGTTTTAGTGGTGAAAAAATAATTTAAAAATCGTTCGGGAAATGAGTTTACTCCCTGGGTACTTTCTTTGTATACTTTTGACTATACGGGCCGAGTCCGGGATTTACGGGAAGTCGCGGGTTTTCGTTTGCCGGCGATTAAACTTCTTTTATTCAGCGACTCATCAAAAATGAAAACTTTTTTAAAAACTACAAGTCTTATGGGCTTTAGTGGTGAAAAAATAATTTAAAAAATCGTTCGGGAAATGAGTTTACACCCTGGGTACTTTCTTTGTATACTTTTGACTATACGGGCCGAGTCCGGGATTTACGGGAAATCGCAGGTTTTCGTTTGCCGGCGATTAAACTAATTTTATTCAGCGTCTCATCAAAAATGAAAACATTTTTAAAATCTACAAGGCTCATGGGCTTTAGTGGTGAAATAATAATTTAAAAAATCGTTCGGGAAATGAGTTTACACCCTGGGTACTTTCTTTGTATACTTTTGACTATACGGGCCGAGTCCGGGATTTACGGGAAATCGCAGGTTTTCGTTTGCCGGCGATTAAACTTCTTTTATTCAGCGTCTCATCAAAATTGAAAACATTTTTGAAAACTGCAATTCTCATGCGTTTTAGTGGTGAAAAGATAATTTAAAAAATCGTTTTGGAAATGAGTTTACTCACAGGGTACTTTCTTTGTATACTTTTGACTATGCGGGCCGAGTCCGGGGTTTACGGGAAATGGCGGGTTTTCGTTTGCCGGCGATTAAACTTCTTTTTTTCAGCGTCTCATCAAAAATGAAAACATTTTTGAAAACTACAAGTCTTATGCGTTGTAGTGGTGAAAAAATAATTTAAAAAATCGTTCTAGAGATGAGTTTACTCACAGGGTACTTTCTTTGTATACATTCGACTATACGGGCCAAGCCCGGGATTTACGGGAAATCGCGGGTTTTCGTTTGCCGGCGATTAAACCTCTTTCATTAAGTGTCTCATCAAAAAAGAAAATATTTTTGAAAACTACAAGTCTCATGCGTTTTAGTGGTGAAAAAAAAAATTTAAAAAATCGTTCGGGAAATAAGTTTACACCCTGGGTGCTTCCTTTGTATACTTTTGACTATAAGGGCCGAGCCCGGGATTTACGGGAAGTCGCGGGTTTTCGTTTGCCGGCGATTAAACTTCTTTTATTCAGCGTCTCATCAAAAATGTAAACCTTTTTGAAAACTACAAGTCTTATGCGTTGTAGTGGTGAAAAAATAATTTAAAAAATCGTTCTGGAGATGAGTTTACTCACAGGGTACTTTCTTTGTATACATTCGACTATACGGGCCAAGCCCGGGATTTACGGGAAATCGCGTGTTTTCGTTTGCCGGCGATTAAACCTCTTTCATTAAGCGTCTCATCAAAAATGAAAACATCTTTGAAAACTACAAGTCTCATGCGTTTTAGTGGTGAAAAAAAATTTAAAAAAATCGTTCGGGAAATGAGTTTACTCCCTGGGTACTTTCTTTGTATACATTCGACTATACGGGTTAAGCCCGGGATTTACGGGAAAACGCCGGATTTTGTTTGCCGGCGATTAAACCTCTTTCATTAAGCGTCTCATCAAAAATGAAAACATTTCTGAAAACTACAAGTCTCATGCGTTTTAGTGGTGAAAAAATAATTTAAAAAATCGTTCGGGAAATAAGTGTACACCCTGGGTACTTTCTTTGTATACTTTTGACTATACGGGCCGAGTCCGGGATTTACGGGAAGTCGCGGGTTTTCGTTTGAGGGCGATTAAACTTCTTTTATTCAGCGTCTCATCAAAATTGAAAACATTTTTGAAAACTGCAAGTCTCATGCGTTTTAGTGGTGAAAAAATAATTTAAAAAATCGTTCGGGAAATGAGCTAACTCCCTGGCTACTTTCTTTGTATACTTTTGACTATGCGGGCCGAGTCCGGGGTTTACGGGAAATGGCGGGTTTTCGTTTGCCGGCGATTAAACTTCTTTTTTTCAGCGTCTCATCAAAAATGAAAACATTTTTGAAAACTACAAGTCTTATGCGTTGTAGTGGTGAAAAAATAACTTAAAAAATCGTTCTGGAGATGAGTTTACTCACAGGGTACTTTCTTTGTATACATTCGACTATACGGGCCAAGCCCGGGATTTACGGGAAATCGCGGTTTTTCGTTTGCCGGCGATTAAACCTCTTTCATTAAGTGTCTCATCAAAAATGAAAACATTTTTGAAAACTACAAGTCTCATGCGTTTTAGTGGTGAAAAAAAAAATTTAAAAAATCGTTCGGGAAATGAGTTTACTCCCTGGGTACTTTCTTTGTATACTTTTGACTATACGGGCCGAGTCCGGGATTTACGGGAAGTCGCGGGTTTTCGTTTGCCGGCGATTAAACTTCTTTTATTCAGCGACTCATCAAAAATGAAAACTTTTTTAAAAACTACAAGTCTTATGGGCCTTAGTGGTGAAAAAATAATTTAAAAAATCGTTTGGGAAATGAGTTTACACCCTGGGTACTTTCTTTGTATACTTTTGACTATACGGGCCGAGTCCGGGATTTACGGGAAATCGCAGGTTTTCGTTTGCCGGCGATTAAACTTCTTTTATTCAGCGTCTCATCAAAAATGTAAACATTTTTGAAAACTACAAGTCTTATGCGTTTTAGTGGTGAAAAAATAATTTAAAAAATCGTTCTGGAGATGAGTTTACCCACAGGGTACTTTCTTTGTATACATTCGACTATACGGGCCAAGCCCGGGATTTACGGGAAATCGCGGGTTTTCGTTTGCTGGCGATTAAACCTCTTTCATTAAGCGTCTCATCAAAAATGAAAACATTTTTGAAAACTACAAGTCTCATGCGTTTTAGTGGTGAAAAGATAATTTAAAAAATCGTTTTGGAAATGAGTTTACTTACAGGGTACTTTCTTTGTATACATTCGACTATACGGGCCAAGCCCGGGATTTACGGGAAATCGCGGGTTTTCGTTTGCCGGCGATTAAACTTCTTTTATTCAGCGTCTCATCAAAAATGTAAACATTTCTGAAAACTACAAGTCTCATGTGTTTTAGTGGTGAAAAAATAATTTAAAAATCGTTCGGGAAATGAGTTTACTCCCTGGGTACTTTCTTTGTATACTTTTGACTATACGGGCCGAGTCCGGGATTTACGGGAAGTCGCGGGTTTTCGTTTGCCGGCGATTAAACATCTTTTATTCAGCGACTCATCAAAAATGAAAACTTTTTTAAAAACTACAAGTCTTATGGGCTTTAGTGGTGAAAAAATAATTTAAAAAATCGTTCGGGAAATGAGTTTACACCCTGGGTACTTTCTTTGTATACTTTTGACTATACGGGCCGAGTCCGGGATTTACGGGAAATCGCAGGTTTTCGTTTGCCGGCGATTAAACTAATTTTATTCAGCGTCTCATCAAAAATGAAAACATTTTTAAAATCTACAAGTCTCATGGGCTTTAGTGGTGAAATAATAATTTAAAAAATCGTTCTGGAGATGAGTTTACTCACAGGGTACTTTCTTTGTATACATTCGACTATACGGGCCAAGCCCGGGATTTACGGGAAATCGCGGGTTTTCGTTTGCCGGCGATTAAACCTCTTTCATTAAGTGTCTCATCAAAAAAGAAAACATTTTTGAAAACTACAAGTCTCATGCGTTTTAGTGGTGAAAAAAAAAATTTAAAAAATCGTTCGGGAAATGAGTTTACACCCAGGGTGCTTTCTTTGTATACTTTTGACTATAAGGGCCGAGCCCGGGATTTACGGGAAGTCGCGGGTTTTCGTTTGCCGGCGATTAAACTTCTTTTATTCAGCGTCTCATCAAAAATGTAAACCTTTTTAAAAACTACAAGTCTTATGCGTTGTAGTGGTGAAAAAATAATTTAAAAAATCGTTCTGGAGATGAGTTTACTCACAGGGTACTTTCTTTGTATACATTCGACTATACGGGCCAAGCCCGGGATTTACGGGAAATCGCGTGTTTTCGTTTGCCGGCGATTAAACCTCTTTCATTAAGCGTCTCATCAAAAATGAAAACATCTTTGAAAACTACAAGTCTCATGCGTTTTAGTGGTGAAAAAAAATTTAAAAAAATCGTTCGGGAAATGACTTTACTCCCTGGGTACTTTCTTTGTATACATTCGACTATACGGGTTAAGCCCGGGATTTACGGGAAAACGCCGGATTTTGTTTGCCGGCGATTAAACCTCTTTCATTAAGCGTCTCATCAAAAATGAAAACATTTCTGAAAACTACAAGTCTCATGCGTTTTAGTGGTGAAAAAATAATTTAAAAAATCGTTCGGGAAATAAGTTTACACCCTGGGTACTTTCTTTGTATACTTTTGACTATACGGGCCGAGTCCGGGATTTACGGGAAGTCGCGGGTTTTCGTTTGAGGGCGATTAAACTTCTTTTATTCAGCGTCTCATCAAAAATGAAAACATTTTTAAAAACTACAAGTCTCATGGGCTTTAGTGGTGAAATAATAATTTAAAAAATCGTTTGGGAAATGAGTTTACTCCCTGGGTACTTTCTTTGTATACTTTTGACTATACGAGCCGAGTCCGGGATTTACGGGAAATCGCAGGTGTTCGTTTGCCGGCGATTAAACTTCTTTTATTCAGCGTCTCATCAAAAATGAAAACATTTTTGAAAACTACAAGTCTCATGCGTTTTGTGGTGAAAAAATAATTTAAAAAATTGTTCGGGAAATGAGTTTACTCCCTGGGTACTTTCTTTGTATACTTTTGATTATACGGGCCGAGTCCGGGATTTACGGGAAATCGCGGATTTTCGTTTGAAGGCGATTAAAATTCTTTTATTCAGCGTCTCATCAAAAATGAAATCATTTTTGAAAACTACAAGTCTCATGCGTTGTAGTGGTGAAAAAATACTTTAAAAAATCGTTCGGTAAATGAGTTTACTCCCTGAGTACTTTCTTTGTATACTTTTGACTATACGGGCCGAGTCCGGGATTTACGGGAAGTCGCGGGTTTTCGTTTGCCGGCGATTAAACTTCTTTTATTCAGCGTCTCATCAAAAATGAACACATTTTTAAAAACTACAAGTCTCATGCGTTTTAGTGGTGAAAAGATAATTTAAAAAATCGTTTTGGAAATGAGTTTACTCACAGGGTACTTTCTTTGTATACATTCGACTATACGGGCTAAGCCCGGGATTTACGGGAAATCGCGGGTTTTCGTTTGCCGGCGATTAAACTTCTTTTATTCAGCGTCTCATCAAAAATGTAAACATTTTTGAAAACTACAAGTCTTATGCGTTTTAGTGGTGAAAAAATAATTTAAAAAATCGTTCTGGAGATGAGTTTACCCACAGGGTACTTTCTTTGTATACATTCGACTATACGGGTTAAGCCCGGGATTTACGGGAAAACGCCGGATTTTGTTTGCCGGCGATTAAACCTCTTTCATTAAGCGTCTCATCAAAAATGAAAACATTTCTGAAAACTACAAGTCTCATGCGTTTTAGTGGTGAAAAAATAATTTAAAAAATCGTTCGGGAAATAAGTTTACACCCTGGGTACTTTCTTTGTATACTTTTGACTATACGGGCCGAGTCCGGGATTTACGGGAAGTCGCGGGTTTTCGTTTGAGGGCGATTAAACTTCTTTTATTCAGCGTCTCATCAAAAATGAAAACATTTTTAAAAACTACAAGTCTCATGGGCTTTAGTGGTGAAATAATAATTTAAAAAATCGTTTGGGAAATGAGTTTACTCCCTGGGTACTTTCTTTGTATACTTTTGACTATACGAGCCGAGTCCGGGATTTACGGGAAATCGCAGGTTTTCGTTTGCCGGCGATTAAACTTCTTTTATTCAGCGTCTCATCAAAAATGAAAACATTTTTGAAAACTACAAGTCTCATGCGTTTTGTGGTGAAAAAATAATTTAAAAAATTGTTCGGGAAATGAGTTTACTCCCTGGGTACTTTCTTTGTATACTTTTGATTATACGGGCCGAGTCCGGGATTTACGGGAAATTGCGGATTTTCGTTTGAAGGCGATTAAAATTCTTTTATTCAGCGTCTCATCAAAAATGAAATCATTTTTGAAAACTACAAGTCTCATGCGTTGTAGTGGTGAAAAAATACTTTAAAAAATCGTTCGGTAAATGAGTTTACTCCCTGAGTACTTTCTTTGTATACTTTTGACTATACGGGCCGAGTCCGGGATTTACGGGAAGTCGCGGGTTTTCGTTTGCCGGCGATTAAACTTCTTTTATTCAGCGTCTCATCAAAAATGAACACATTTTTAAAAACTACAAGTCTCATGCGTTTTAGTGGTGAAAAGATAATTTAAAAAATCGTTTTGGAAATGAGTTTACTCACAGGGTACTTTCTTTGTATACATTCGACTATACGGGCTAAGCCCGGGATTTACGGGAAATCGCGGGTTTTCGTTTGCCGGCGATTAAACTTCTTTTATTCAGCGTCTCATCAAAAATGTAAACATTTTTGAAAACTACAAGTCTTATGCGTTTTAGTGGTGAAAAAATAATTTAAAAAATCGTTCTGGAGATGAGTTTACCCACAGGGTACTTTCTTTGTATACATTCGACTATACGGGCCAAGCCCGGGATTTACGGGAAATCGCGGGTTTACGTTTGCCGGCGATTAAACCTCTTTCATTAAGCGTCTCATCAAAAATGAAAACATTTTTGAAAACTACAAGTCTCATGCGTTTTAGTGGTGAAAAGATAATTTAAAAAATCGTTTTGGAAATGAGTTTACTTACAGGGTACTTTCTTTGTATACATTCGACTATACGGGCCAAGCCCGGGATTTACGGGAAATCGCGGGTTTTCGTTTGCCGGCGATTAAACCTCTTTCATTAAGTGTCTCATCAAAAAAGAAAACATTTTTGAAAACTACAAGTCTCATGCGTTTTAGTGGTGAAAAAAAAAATTTAAAAAATCGTTCGGGAAATGAGTTTACACCCTGGGTGCTTTCTTTGTATACTTTTGACTATAAGGGCCGAGTCCGGGATTTACGGGAAGTCGCGGGTTTTCGTTTGCCGGCGATTAAACTTCTTTTATTCAGCGTCTCATCAAAAATGTAAACCTTTTTGAAAACTACAAGTCTTATGCGTTGTAGTGGTGAAAAAATAATTTAAAAAATCGTTCTGGAGATGAGTTTACTCACAGGGTACTTTCTTTGTATACATTCGACTCTACGGGCCAAGCCCGGGATTTACGGGAAATCGCGTGTTTTCGTTTGCCGGCGATTAAACCTCTTTCATTAAGCGTCTCATCAAAAATGAAAACATCTTTGAAAACTACAAGTCTCATGCGTTTTAGTGGTGAAAAAAAATTTAAAAAAATCGTTCGGGAAATGAGTTTACTCCCTGGGTACTTTCTTTGTATACATTCGACTATACGGGTTAAGCCCGGGATTTACGGGAAAACGCCGGATTTTGTTTGCCGGCGATTAAACCTCTTTCATTAAGCGTCTCATCAAAAATGAAAACATTTTTAAAAACTACAAGTCTCATGGGCTTTAGTGGTGAAATAATAATTTAAAAAATCGTTTGGGAAATGAGTTTACTCCCTGGGTACTTTCTTTGTATACTTTTGACTATACGAGCCGAGTCCGGGATTTACGGGAAATCGCAGGTTTTCGTTTGCCGGCGATTAAACTTCTTTTATTCAGCGTCTCATTAAAAATGAAAACATTTTTGAAAACTACAAGTCTCATGCGTTTTGTGGTGAAAAAATAATTTTAAAAATCGTTCGGGAAATGAGTTTACTCCCTGGGTACTTTCTTTGTATACTTTTGATTATACGGGCCGAGTCCGGGATTTACGGGAAATCGCGGATTTTCGTTTGAAGGCGATTAAAATTCTTTTATTCAGCGTCTCATCAAAAATGAAATCATTTTTGAAAACTACAAGTCTCATGCGTTGTAGTGGTGAAAAAATACTTTAAAAAATCGTTCGGTAAATGAGTTTACTCCCTGAGTACTTTCTTTGTATACTTTTGACTATACGGGCCGAGTCCGGGATTTACGGGAAGTCGCGGGTTTTCGTTTGCCGGCGATTAAACTTCTTTTATTCAGCGTCTCATCAAAAATGAACACATTTTTAAAAACTACAAGTCTCATGCGTTTTAGTGGTGAAAAGATAATTTAAAAAATCGTTTTGGAAATGAGTTTACTCACAGGGTACTTTCTTTGTATACATTCGACTATACGGGCTAAGCCCGGGATTTACGGGAAATCGCGGGTTTTCGTTTGCCGGCGATTAAACTTCTTTTATTCAGCGTCTCATCAAAAATGTAAACATTTTTGAAAACTACAAGTCTTATGCGTTTTAGTGGTGAAAAAATAATTTAAAAAATCGTTCTGGAGATGAGTTTACCCACAGGGTACTTTCTTTGTATACATTCGACTATACGGGCCAAGCCCGGGATTTACGGGAAATCGCGGGTTTTCGTTTGCCGGCGATTAAACCTCTTTCATTAAGCGTCTCATCAAAAATGAAAACATTTTTGAAACCTACAAGTCTCATGCGTTTTAGTGGTGAAAAGATAATTTAAAAAATCGTTTTGGAAATGAGTTTACTTACAGGGTACTTTCTTTGTATACATTCGACTATACGGGCCAAGCCCGGGATTTACGGGAAATCGCGGGTTTTCGTTTGCCGGCGATTAAACTTCTTTTATTCAGCGTCTCATCAAAAATGTAAACATTTCTGAAAACTACAAGTCTCATGTGTTTTAGTGGTGAAAAAATAATTTAAAAATCGTTCGGGAAATGAGTTTACACCCTGGGTACTTTCTTTGTATACTTTTGACTATACGGGCCGAGTCCGGGATTTACGGGAAATCGCAGGTTTTCGTTTGCCGGCGATTAAACTAATTTTATTCAGCGTCTCATCAAAAATGAAAACATTTTTAAAATCTACAAGTCTCATGGGCTTTAGTGGTGAAATAATAATTTAAAAAATCGTTCGGGAAATGAGTTTACACCCTGGGTACTTTCTTTGTATACTTTTGACTATACGGGCCGAGTCCGGGATTTACGGGAAATCGCAGGTTTTCGTTTGCCGGCGATTAAACTTCTTTTATTCAGCGTCTCATCAAAATTGAAAACATTTTTGAAAACTGCAATTCTCATGCGTTTTAGTGGTGAAAAAATAATTTAAAAAATCGTTCGGGAAATGAGCTAACTCCCTGGGTACTTTTTTTGTATACTTTTGACTATACGGGCCGAGTCCGGGGTTTACGGGAAATGGCGGGTTTTCGTTTGCCGGCGATTAAACTTCTTTTTTTCAGCGTCTCATCAAAAATGAAAACATTTTTGAAAACTACAAGTCTTATGCGTTTTAGTGGTGAAAAAATAATTTAAAAAGTCGTTCTGGAGATGAGTTTACTCACAGGGTACTTTCTTTGTATACATTCGACTATTCGGGCCAAGCCCGGGATTTACGGGAAATCGCGGGTTTTCGTTTGCCGGGGATTAACCCTATTCGGTCCGGGGGGGGCGGATTCCGCCCCCCCTGACGGTTTTTTTTAATAACTCCTGATTGCTTTGTTATATGGCTATGATACTTACTGAGTTTCAACATTTATCTATTAGACACCTGCATGCTAATTTTTTAGGTCCCATACCTTTTAGAGGCTTTGATATTGGCCATTACTCGAAACTACCCCTAAAAATCTCTATTAAATCCTTATAATGGGAAAAATATAATAACTCCTGTTAGGATTATCCTTAGAACTTGAAACTTGCAACACAACTTTTTTTCATCAAGAAGAATAATTTTGAATAATTTGAACACGTGACTAATCCGATTTCCCGATTTTGTCGGATTTTACCCGAAAATCGGAAAAAAACGGATTTTCGGCCAATTTTTGGCAATTTTTTATCCGATCCATGTAAAAACCGGAAGATATGTTAAATAACTTTTATTTAGCTTTCAGAAACTTCAAACAGAATGTAAAAATTCGCTCTAGAACAAAAGTAATTATATTTTAAGCAGATAGTGGCATTTTTAACAATTTTCAAGCTTCTGATGACGTCACAGAAAATGTGCTGACGCAAGGAAATTTTTTTTGGCGCCATTTTGTTTCTTTTATGGCGTACTATAAGTGTGCCAAGTTTGATTCAATTTGAACAACCCTATGGAAAGTTATTGAGGGGGGGCGGAATCCGCCCCCCCCGGTCATAGTATGTTCGAAAAACCCCGGACCGAATAGGGTTAAACCTCTTTCATTAAGCGTCTCATCAAAAATGAAAACATTTTTGAAAACTACAAGTCTCATGCGTTTTAGTGGTGAAAAGATAATTTAAAAAATCGTTTTGGAAATGTGTTTACTCACAGGGTACTTTCTTTGTATACATTCGACTATACGGGCCAAGCCCGGGATTTACGGGAAATCGCGGGATTTCGTTTGCCGGCGATTAAACCTCTTTCATTAGGCGTCTCATCAAAAATGAAAACATTTTTGAAAACTACAAGTCTCATGCGTTTTAGTGGTGAAAAAATAATTTAAAAAATCGTTCGGGAAATGAGTTTACTCCCTGGGTACTTTTTTGTATACTTTTGACTATACGGGCCGAGTCCGGGATTTACGGGAAGTCGCGGGTTTTCGTTTGCCGGCGATTAAACTTCTTTTATTCAGCGACTCATCAAAAATGAAAACATTTTTAAAAACTACAAGTCTTATGGGCTTCAGTGGTGAAATAATAATTTAAAAAATCGTTCGTGAAATGAGTTTACACCCTGGGTACTTTCTTTGTATACTTTTGACTATACGGGCCGAGTCCGGGATTTACGGGAAATCGCAGGTTTTCGTTTGCCGGCGATTAAACTAATTTTATTCAGCGTCTCATCAAAAATGAAAACATTTTTAAAATCTACAAGTCTCATGGGCTTTAGTGGTGAAATAATAATTTAAAAAATCGTTCGGGAAATGAGTTTACACCCTGGGTACTTTCTTTGTATACTTTTGACTATACGGGCCGAGTCCGGGATTTACGGGAAATCGCAGGTTTTCGTTTGCCGGCGATTAAACTTCTTTTATTCAGCGTCTCATCAAAATTGAAAACATTTTTGAAAACTGCAATTCTCATGCGTTTTAGTGGTGAAAAAATAATTTAAAAAATCGTTCGGGAAATGAGCTAACTCCCTGGGTACTTTTTTTGTATACTTTTGACTATGCGGGCCGAGTCCGGGGTTTACGGAAATGGCGGGTTTTCGTTTGCCGGCGATTAAACTTCTCTTTTTGAGCGTCTCATCAAAAATGAAAACATTTTTAAAAACTACAAGTCTTATGCGTTTTAGTGGTGAAAAAATAATTTAAAAAATCGTTCTGGAGATGAGTTTACTCACAGGGTACTTTCTTTGTATACATTCGACTATACGGGCCGAGTCCGGGATTTACGGGAAATAGCAGGTTTTCGTTTGCCGGCGATTAAACTAATTTTATTCAGCGTCTCATCAAAAATGAAAACATTTTTAAAAACTACAAGTCTCATGATCTTTAGTGGTGAAATAATAATTTAAAAAATCGTTCTGGAGATGAGTTTACTCACAGGGTACTTTCTTTGTATACATTCGACTATACGGGCCAAGCCCGAGATTTACGGGAAATCGCGGGTTTTCGTTTGCCGGCGATTAAACTTCTTTTTTTCAGCGTCTCATCAAAAATGAAAACATTTTTGAAAACTACAAGTCTTATGCGTTGTAGTGGTGAAAAAATAATTTAAAAAATCGTTCTAGAGATGAGTTTACTCACAGGGTACTTTCTTTGTATACATTCGACTATACGGGCCAAGCCCGGGATTTACGGGAAATCGCGGGTTTTCGTTTGCCGGCGATTAAACCTCTTTCATTAAGTGTCTCATCAAAAATGAAAACATTTTTGAAATCTACAAGTCTCATGCGTTTTAGTGGTGAAAAAAAAAATTAAAAAATCGTTCGGGAAATGAGTTTACACCCTGGGTGCTTTCTTTGTATACTTTTGACTATACGGGCCGAGTCCGGGATTTACGGGAAGTCGCGGGTTTTCGTTTGCCGGCGATTAAACTTCTTTTATTCAGCGTCTCATCAAAAATGAAAACATTTTTAGAAACTACAAGTCTCATGGGCTTTAGTGGTTAAATAATAATTTAAAAAATCGTTCGGGAAATGAGTTTACACCCTGGGTACTTTCTTTGTATACTTTTGACTATACGGGCCGAGTCCGGGATTTACGGGAAATCGCAGGTTTTCGTTTGCCGGCGATTAAACTTCTTTTATTCAGCGTCTCATCAAAATTGAAAATATTTTTAAAAACTGCAAGTCTCATGCGTTTTAGTGGTGAAAAAATAATTTAAAAAATCGTTCGGGAAATGAGCTAACTCCCTGGGTACTTTCTTTGTATACTTTTGACTATGCAGGCCGAGTCCGGGGTTTACGGAAATGGCCGGTTTTCGTTTGCCGGCGATTAAACTTCTTTTTTTCAGCGTCTCATCAAAAATGAAAACATTTTTGAAAACTACAAGTGTCAAGCGTTTTAGTGGTGAAAAGATAATTTAAAAAATCGTTTTGGAAATAAGTTTACTCACAGGGTACTTTCTTTGTATACATTCGACTATACGGGCCAAGCGCGGGATTTACGGGAAATCGTGCGTTTTCGTTTGCCGGCGATTAAACTTCTTTTATTCAGCGTCTCATCAAAAATGTAAACCTTTCTGAAAACTACAAGTCTTATGCGTTGTAGTGGTGAAAAAATAATTTAAAAAATCGTTCTGAAGATGAGTTTACTCACAGGGTACTTTCTTTGTATACATTCGACTATACGGGCCAAGCCCGGGATTTACGGGAAATCGCGTGTTTTCGATTGCCGGCGATTAAACCTCTTTCATTAAGCGTCTCATCAAAAATGAAAACATTTTTGAAAACTACAAGTCTCATGCGTTTTAGTGGTGAAAAAAATTTAAAAAAATCGTTCGGGAAATGAGTTTACTCCCTGGGTACTTTCTTTGTATACATTCGACTATACGGGCCAAGCCCGGGATTTACGGGAAAACGCCGGATTTTGTTTGCCGGCGATTAAACCTCTTTCATTAAGCGTCTCATCAAAAATGAAAACATTTCTGAAAACTACAAGTCTCATGCGTTTTAGTGGTGAAAAAATAATTTAAAAAATCGTTCGGGAAATGAGTTTACACCCTGGGTACTTTCTTTGTATACTTTTGACTATACGGGCCGAGTCCGGGATTTACGGGAAGTCGCGGGTTTTCGTTTGCCGGCGATTAAACTTCTTTTATTCAGCGTCTCATCAAAAATGAAAACATTTTTGAAAACTACAAGTCTCATGCGTTTTAGTGCTGAAAAAATAATTTAAAAAATCGTTCGGGAAATGAGTTTACACCCTGGGTACTTTCTTTGTATACTTTTGACTATACGGGCCGAGTCCGGGATTTACGGGAAATCGCAGGTTTTCGTTTGAAGGCGATTAAAATTCTTTTATTCAGCGTCTCATCAAAATTGAAAATATTTTTAAAAACTGCAAGTCTCATGCGTTTTAGTGGTGAAAAAATAATTTAAAAAATCGTTCGGGAAATGAGCTACCTCCCTGGGTACTTTCTTTGTATACTTTTGACTATGCAGGCCGAGTCCGGGGTTTACTGGAAATGGCCGGTTTTCGTTTGCCGGCGATTAAACTTCTTTTTTTCAGCGTCTCATCAAAAATGAAAACATTTTTGAAAACTACAAGTGTCAAGCGTTTTAGTGGTGAAAAGATAATTTAAAAAATCGTTTTGGAAATAAGTTTACTCACAGGGTACTTTCTTTGTATACATTCGACTATACGGGCCAAGCGCGGGATTTACGGGAAATCGCGCGTTTTCGTTTGCCGGCGATTAAACTTCTTTTATTCAGCGTCTCATCAAAAATGTAAACCTTTCTGAAAACTACAAGTCTTATGCGTTGTAGTGGTGAAAAAATAATTTAAAAAATCGTTCTGAAGATGAGTTTACTCACAGGGTACTTTCTTTGTATACATTCGACTATACGGGCCAAGCCCGGGATTTACGGGAAATCGCGTGTTTTCGTTTGCCGGCGATTAAACCTCTTTCATTAAGCGTCTCATCAAAAATGAAAACATTTTTGAAAACTACAAGTCTCATGCGTTTTAGTGGTGAAAAAAATTTAAAAAAATCGTTCGGGAAATGAGTTTACTCCCTGGGTACTTTCTTTGTATACATTCGACTATACGGGCCAAGCCCGGGATTTACGGGAAAAGCCGGATTTTGTTTGCCAGCGATTAAACCTCTTTCATTAAGCGTCTCATCAAAAATGAAAACATTTCTGAAAACTACAAGTCTCATGCGTTTTAGTGGTGAAAAAATAATTTAAAAAATCGTTCGGGAAATGAGTTTACACCCTGGGTACTTTCTTTGTATACTTTTGACTATACGGGCCGAGTCCGGGATTTACGGGAAGTCGCGGGTTTTCGTTTGAGGGCGATTAAACTTCTTTTATTCAGCGTCTCATCAAAAATGAAAACATTTTTGAAAACTACAAGTCTCTTGCGTTTTAGTGGTGAAAAAATAATTTAAAAAATCGTTCGGGAAATGAGTTTACTCCCTGGGTACTTTCTTTGTATACTTTTGACTATACGGGCCGAGTCCGGGATTTACGGGAAATCGCGGATTTTCGTTTGAAGGCGATTAAATATCTTTTATTCAGCGTCTCATCAAAAATGAAATCATTTTTGAAAACTACAAGTCTCATGCGTTGTAGTGGTGAAAAAATACTTTAAAAAATCGCTCGGTAAATGAGTTTACTCCCTGGGTACTTTCTTTGTATACTTTTGACTATACGGGCCGAGTCCGGGATTTACGGGAAGTCGCGGGTTTTCGTTTGCCGGCGATTAAACTTCTTTTATTCAGCGTCTCATCAAAAATGAACACATTTTTGAAAACTACAAGTCTCATGCGTTTTAGTGGTGAAAAAATAATTTAAAAAATCGTTCGGGAAATGAGTTTACTCCCTGGGTACTTTCTTTGTATACTTTTGACTATACGGGCCGGTTCCGGGAATTACGGGAAATCGCGGGTTTTCGTTTGAGGGCGATTAAACTTCTTTTATTCAGCGTCTCATCAAAAATGAAAACATTTTTAAAAACTACAAGTCTCATGGGCTTCAGTGGTGAAAAAATAATTTAAAAAATCGTTCTGGAGATGAGTTTACTCACAGGGTACTTTCTTTGTATACATTCGACTATACGGGCCAAGCCCGGGATTTACGGGAAATCGCGGGTTTTTGTTTGCCGGCGATTAAACCTCTTTCATTAAGCGTCTCATCAAAAATGAAAACATTTTTGTAAACTACAAGTCTCATGCGTTTTAGTGGTGAAAAGATAATTTAAAAAATCGTTTTGGAAATGAGTTTACTCACAGGGTACTTTCTTTGTATACATTCGACTAAACGGGCCAAGCCCGGGATTTACGGGAAATCGCGGGTTTTCGTTTGCCGGCGATTAAACTTCTTTTATTCAGCGTCTAATCAAAAATGTAAACATTTTTGAAAACTACAAGTCTTATGCGTTTTAGTGGTGAAAAAATAATTTAAAAAATCGTTCTGGAGATGAGTTTACTCACAGGGTACTTTCTTTGTATACATTCGACTATACGGGCCAAGCCCGGGATTTACAGGAAATCGCGGGTTTTCGTTTGCCGGCGATTAAACTTCTTTTATTCAGCGTCTCATCAAAAATGAAAACATTTTTGAAAACTACAAGTCTCATGCGTTTTAGTGGTGAAAAAATAATTTAAAAAATCGTTCGGGAAATGAGTTTACTCCCTGGGTACTTTCTTTGTATACTTTTGACTATACGGGCCGGGTCCGGGATTTACGGGAAATCGCGGGTTTTCGTTTGAGGGCGATTAAACTTCTTTTATTCAGCGTCTCATCAAAAATGAAAACATTTTTAAAAACTACAAGTCTCATGGACTTTAGTGGTGAAATAATAATTTAAAAAATCGTTTGGGAAATGAGTTTACTCCCTGGGTACTTTCTTTGTATACTTTTGACTATACGAGCCGAGTCCGGGATTTACGGGAAATCGCAAGTTTTCGTTTGCCGGCGATTAAACTTCTTTTATTCAGCGTCTTATCAAAAATGAAAACATTTTTGAAAACTACAAGTCTCATGCGTTTTAGTGGTGAAAAAATAATTTAAAAAATCGTTCGGGAAATGAGTTTACTCCCTGGGTACTTTCTTTGTATAGTTTTGACTATACGGGCCGAGTTCGGGATTTACGGGAAATCGCGGGTTTTCGTTTGAGGGCGATTAAACTTCTCTTATTCAGCGTCTCATCAAAAATGAAAACATTTTTAAAAACTACAAGTCTCATGCGTTTTAGTGGTGAAAAAATAATTTAAAAAATCGTTTGGGAAATGAGTTTACTGCCTGGGTACTTTCTTTGTATACTTTTGACTATACGGGCCGAGTCCGGGATTTACGGGAAATCGCGGGTTTTCGTTTGGCAGCGATTAAACTTCTTTTATTCAGCGTCCCATCAAAAATGAAAACATTTTTGAAAACTACAAGTCTCATGCGTTGTAGTGGTGAAAAAATAATTTAAAAAGTCGTTCTGGAGATGAGTTTACTCACAGGGTACTTTCTTTGTATACATTCGACTATTCGGGCCAAGCCCGGGATTTACGGGAAATCGCGGGTTTTCGTTTGCCGGGGATTAACCCTATTCGGTCCGGGGGGGGCGGATTCCGCCCCCCCTGACGGTTTTTTTTAATAACTCCTGATTGCTTTGTTATATGGCTATGATACTTACTGAGTTTCAACATTTATCTATTAGACACCTGCATGCTAATTTTTTAGGTCCCATACCTTTTAGAGGCTTTGATATTGGCCATTACTCGAAACTACCCCTAAAAATCTCTATTAAATCCTTATAATGGGAAAAATATAATAACTCCTGTTAGGATTATCCTTAGAACTTGAAACTTGCAACACAACTTTTTTTCATCAAGAAGAATAATTTTGAATAATTTGAACACGTGACTAATCCGATTTCCCGATTTTGTCGGATTTTACCCGAAAATCGGAAAAAAACGGATTTTCGGCCAATTTTTGGCAATTTTTTATCCGATCCATGTAAAAACCGGAAGATATGTTAAATAACTTTTATTTAGCTTTCAGAAACTTCAAACAGAATGTAAAAATTCGCTCTAGAACAAAAGTAATTATATTTTAAGCAGATAGTGGCATTTTTAACAATTTTCAAGCTTCTGATGACGTCACAGAAAATGTGCTGACGCAAGGAAATTTTTTTTGGCGCCATTTTGTTTCTTTTATGGCGTACTATAAGTGTGCCAAGTTTGATTCAATTTGAACAACCCTATGGAAAGTTATTGAGGGGGGGCGGAATCCGCCCCCCCCGGTCATAGTATGTTCGAAAAACCCCGGACCGAATAGGGTTAAACCTCTTTCATTAAGCGTCTCATCAAAAATGAAAACATTTTTGAAAACTACAAGTCTCATGCGTTTTAGTGGTGAAAAGATAATTTAAAAAATCGTTTTGGAAATGTGTTTACTCACAGGGTACTTTCTTTGTATACATTCGACTATACGGGCCAAGCCCGGGATTTACGGGAAATCGCGGGATTTCGTTTGCCGGCGATTAAACCTCTTTCATTAGGCGTCTCATCAAAAATGAAAACATTTTTGAAAACTACAAGTCTCATGCGTTTTAGTGGTGAAAAAATAATTTAAAAAATCGTTCGGGAAATGAGTTTACTCCCTGGGTACTTTTTTGTATACTTTTGACTATACGGGCCGAGTCCGGGATTTACGGGAAGTCGCGGGTTTTCGTTTGCCGGCGATTAAACTTCTTTTATTCAGCGACTCATCAAAAATGAAAACATTTTTAAAAACTACAAGTCTTATGGGCTTCAGTGGTGAAATAATAATTTAAAAAATCGTTCGTGAAATGAGTTTACACCCTGGGTACTTTCTTTGTATACTTTTGACTATACGGGCCGAGTCCGGGATTTACGGGAAATCGCAGGTTTTCGTTTGCCGGCGATTAAACTAATTTTATTCAGCGTCTCATCAAAAATGAAAACATTTTTAAAATCTACAAGTCTCATGGGCTTTAGTGGTGAAATAATAATTTAAAAAATCGTTCGGGAAATGAGTTTACACCCTGGGTACTTTCTTTGTATACTTTTGACTATACGGGCCGAGTCCGGGATTTACGGGAAATCGCAGGTTTTCGTTTGCCGGCGATTAAACTTCTTTTATTCAGCGTCTCATCAAAATTGAAAACATTTTTGAAAACTGCAATTCTCATGCGTTTTAGTGGTGAAAAAATAATTTAAAAAATCGTTCGGGAAATGAGCTAACTCCCTGGGTACTTTTTTTGTATACTTTTGACTATGCGGGCCGAGTCCGGGGTTTACGGAAATGGCGGGTTTTCGTTTGCCGGCGATTAAACTTCTCTTTTTGAGCGTCTCATCAAAAATGAAAACATTTTTAAAAACTACAAGTCTTATGCGTTTTAGTGGTGAAAAAATAATTTAAAAAATCGTTCTGGAGATGAGTTTACTCACAGGGTACTTTCTTTGTATACATTCGACTATACGGGCCGAGTCCGGGATTTACGGGAAATAGCAGGTTTTCGTTTGCCGGCGATTAAACTAATTTTATTCAGCGTCTCATCAAAAATGAAAACATTTTTAAAAACTACAAGTCTCATGATCTTTAGTGGTGAAATAATAATTTAAAAAATCGTTCTGGAGATGAGTTTACTCACAGGGTACTTTCTTTGTATACATTCGACTATACGGGCCAAGCCCGAGATTTACGGGAAATCGCGGGTTTTCGTTTGCCGGCGATTAAACTTCTTTTTTTCAGCGTCTCATCAAAAATGAAAACATTTTTGAAAACTACAAGTCTTATGCGTTGTAGTGGTGAAAAAATAATTTAAAAAATCGTTCTAGAGATGAGTTTACTCACAGGGTACTTTCTTTGTATACATTCGACTATACGGGCCAAGCCCGGGATTTACGGGAAATCGCGGGTTTTCGTTTGCCGGCGATTAAACCTCTTTCATTAAGTGTCTCATCAAAAATGAAAACATTTTTGAAATCTACAAGTCTCATGCGTTTTAGTGGTGAAAAAAAAAATTAAAAAATCGTTCGGGAAATGAGTTTACACCCTGGGTGCTTTCTTTGTATACTTTTGACTATACGGGCCGAGTCCGGGATTTACGGGAAGTCGCGGGTTTTCGTTTGCCGGCGATTAAACTTCTTTTATTCAGCGTCTCATCAAAAATGAAAACATTTTTAGAAACTACAAGTCTCATGGGCTTTAGTGGTTAAATAATAATTTAAAAAATCGTTCGGGAAATGAGTTTACACCCTGGGTACTTTCTTTGTATACTTTTGACTATACGGGCCGAGTCCGGGATTTACGGGAAATCGCAGGTTTTCGTTTGCCGGCGATTAAACTTCTTTTATTCAGCGTCTCATCAAAATTGAAAATATTTTTAAAAACTGCAAGTCTCATGCGTTTTAGTGGTGAAAAAATAATTTAAAAAATCGTTCGGGAAATGAGCTAACTCCCTGGGTACTTTCTTTGTATACTTTTGACTATGCAGGCCGAGTCCGGGGTTTACGGAAATGGCCGGTTTTCGTTTGCCGGCGATTAAACTTCTTTTTTCCAGCGTCTCATCAAAAATGAAAACATTTTTGAAAACTACAAGTGTCAAGCGTTTTAGTGGTGAAAAGATAATTTAAAAAATCGTTTTGGAAATAAGTTTACTCACAGGGTACTTTCTTTGTATACATTCGACTATACGGGCCAAGCGCGGGATTTACGGGAAATCGTGCGTTTTCGTTTGCCGGCGATTAAACTTCTTTTATTCAGCGTCTCATCAAAAATGTAAACCTTTCTGAAAACTACAAGTCTTATGCGTTGTAGTGGTCAAAAAATAATTTAAAAAATCGTTCTGAAGATGAGTTTACTCACAGGGTACTTTCTTTGTATACATTCGACTATACGGGCCAAGCCCGGGATTTACGGGAAATCGCGTGTTTTCGATTGCCGGCGATTAAACCTCTTTCATTAAGCGTCTCATCAAAAATGAAAACATTTTTGAAAACTACAAGTCTCATGCGTTTTAGTGGTGAAAAAAATTTAAAAAAATCGTTCGGGAAATGAGTTTACTCCCTGGGTACTTTCTTTGTATACATTCGACTATACGGGCCAAGCCCGGGATTTACGGGAAAACGCCGGATTTTGTTTGCCGGCGATTAAACCTCTTTCATTAAGCGTCTCATCAAAAATGAAAACATTTCTGAAAACTACAAGTCTCATGCGTTTTAGTGGTGAAAAAATAATTTAAAAAATCGTTCGGGAAATGAGTTTACACCCTGGGTACTTTCTTTGTATACTTTTGACTATACGGGCCGAGTCCGGGATTTACGGGAAGTCGCGGGTTTTCGTTTGCCGGCGATTAAACTTCTTTTATTCAGCGTCTCATCAAAAATGAAAACATTTTTGAAAACTACAAGTCTCATGCGTTTTAGTGCTGAAAAAATAATTTAAAAAATCGTTCGGGAAATGAGTTTACACCCTGGGTACTTTCTTTGTATACTTTTGACTATACGGGCCGAGTCCGGGATTTACGGGAAATCGCAGGTTTTCGTTTGAAGGCGATTAAAATTCTTTTATTCAGCGTCTCATCAAAATTGAAAATATTTTTAAAAACTGCAAGTCTCATGCGTTTTAGTGGTGAAAAAATAATTTAAAAAATCGTTCGGGAAATGAGCTACCTCCCTGGGTACTTTCTTTGTATACTTTTGACTATGCAGGCCGAGTCCGGGGTTTACTGGAAATGGCCGGTTTTCGTTTGCCGGCGATTAAACTTCTTTTTTTCAGCGTCTCATCAAAAATGAAAACATTTTTGAAAACTACAAGTGTCAAGCGTTTTAGTGGTGAAAAGATAATTTAAAAAATCGTTTTGGAAATAAGTTTACTCACAGGGTACTTTCTTTGTATACATTCGACTATACGGGCCAAGCGCGGGATTTACGGGAAATCGCGCGTTTTCGTTTGCCGGCGATTAAACTTCTTTTATTCAGCGTCTCATCAAAAATGTAAACCTTTCTGAAAACTACAAGTCTTATGCGTTGTAGTGGTGAAAAAATAATTTAAAAAATCGTTCTGAAGATGAGTTTACTCACAGGGTACTTTCTTTGTATACATTCGACTATACGGGCCAAGCCCGGGATTTACGGGAAATCGCGTGTTTTCGTTTGCCGGCGATTAAACCTCTTTCATTAAGCGTCTCATCAAAAATGAAAACATTTTTGAAAACTACAAGTCTCATGCGTTTTAGTGGTGAAAAAAATTTAAAAAAATCGTTCGGGAAATGAGTTTACTCCCTGGGTACTTTCTTTGTATACATTCGACTATACGGGCCAAGCCCGGGATTTACGGGAAAAGCCGGATTTTGTTTGCCAGCGATTAAACCTCTTTCATTAAGCGTCTCATCAAAAATGAAAACATTTCTGAAAACTACAAGTCTCATGCGTTTTAGTGGTGAAAAAATAATTTAAAAAATCGTTCGGGAAATGAGTTTACACCCTGGGTACTTTCTTTGTATACTTTTGACTATACGGGCCGAGTCCGGGATTTACGGGAAGTCGCGGGTTTTCGTTTGAGGGCGATTAAACTTCTTTTATTCAGCGTCTCATCAAAAATGAAAACATTTTTGAAAACTACAAGTCTCTTGCGTTTTAGTGGTGAAAAAATAATTTAAAAAATCGTTCGGGAAATGAGTTTACTCCCTGGGTACTTTCTTTGTATACTTTTGACTATACGGGCCGAGTCCGGGATTTACGGGAAATCGCGGATTTTCGTTTGAAGGCGATTAAATATCTTTTATTCAGCGTCTCATCAAAAATGAAATCATTTTTGAAAACTACAAGTCTCATGCGTTGTAGTGGTGAAAAAATACTTTAAAAAATCGCTCGGTAAATGAGTTTACTCCCTGGGTACTTTCTTTGTATACTTTTGACTATACGGGCCGAGTCCGGGATTTACGGGAAGTCGCGGGTTTTCGTTTGCCGGCGATTAAACTTCTTTTATTCAGCGTCTCATCAAAAATGAACACATTTTTGAAAACTACAAGTCTCATGCGTTTTAGTGGTGAAAAAATAATTTAAAAAATCGTTCGGGAAATGAGTTTACTCCCTGGGTACTTTCTTTGTATACTTTTGACTATACGGGCCGGTTCCGGGATTTACGGGAAATCGCGGGTTTTCGTTTGAGGGCGATTAAACTTCTTTTATTCAGCGTCTCATCAAAAATGAAAACATTTTTAAAAACTACAAGTCTCATGGGCTTCAGTGGTGAAAAAATAATTTAAAAAATCGTTCTGGAGATGAGTTTACTCACAGGGTACTTTCTTTGTATACATTCGACTATACGGGCCAAGCCCGGGATTTACGGGAAATCGCGGGTTTTTGTTTGCCGGCGATTAAACCTCTTTCATTAAGCGTCTCATCAAAAATGAAAACATTTTTGTAAACTACAAGTCTCATGCGTTTTAGTGGTGAAAAGATAATTTAAAAAATCGTTTTGGAAATGAGTTTACTCACAGGGTACTTTCTTTGTATACATTCGACTAAACGGGCCAAGCCCGGGATTTACGGGAAATCGCGGGTTTTCGTTTGCCGGCGATTAAACTTCTTTTATTCAGCGTCTAATCAAAAATGTAAACATTTTTGAAAACTACAAGTCTTATGCGTTTTAGTGGTGAAAAAATAATTTAAAAAATCGTTCTGGAGATGAGTTTACTCACAGGGTACTTTCTTTGTATACATTCGACTATACGGGCCAAGCCCGGGATTTACAGGAAATCGCGGGTTTTCGTTTGCCGGCGATTAAACTTCTTTTATTCAGCGTCTCATCAAAAATGAAAACATTTTTGAAAACTACAAGTCTCATGCGTTTTAGTGGTGAAAAAATAATTTAAAAAATCGTTCGGGAAATGAGTTTACTCCCTGGGTACTTTCTTTGTATACTTTTGACTATACGGGCCGGGTCCGGGATTTACGGGAAATCGCGGGTTTTCGTTTGAGGGCGATTAAACTTCTTTTATTCAGCGTCTCATCAAAAATGAAAACATTTTTAAAAACTACAAGTCTCATGGACTTTAGTGGTGAAATAATAATTTAAAAAATCGTTTGGGAAATGAGTTTACTCCCTGGGTACTTTCTTTGTATACTTTTGACTATACGAGCCGAGTCCGGGATTTACGGGAAATCGCAAGTTTTCGTTTGCCGGCGATTAAACTTCTTTTATTCAGCGTCTTATCAAAAATGAAAACATTTTTGAAAACTACAAGTCTCATGCGTTTTAGTGGTGAAAAAATAATTTAAAAAATCGTTCGGGAAATGAGTTTACTCCCTGGGTACTTTCTTTGTATAGTTTTGACTATACGGGCCGAGTTCGGGATTTACGGGAAATCGCGGGTTTTCGTTTGAGGGCGATTAAACTTCTCTTATTCAGCGTCTCATCAAAAATGAAAACATTTTTAAAAACTACAAGTCTCATGCGTTTTAGTGGTGAAAAAATAATTTAAAAAATCGTTTGGGAAATGAGTTTACTGCCTGGGTACTTTCTTTGTATACTTTTGACTATACGGGCCGAGTCCGGGATTTACGGGAAATCGCGGGTTTTCGTTTGGCAGCGATTAAACTTCTTTTATTCAGCGTCCCATCAAAAATGAAAACATTTTTGAAAACTACAAGTCTCATGCGTTGTAGTGGTGAAAAAATAATTTAAAAATCGTTCGGAAAATGAGTTTACTCCTTGGGTACTTCCTTTTTTGTATACTTTTGACTATAGGGGCTGAGTCCGGGGTTTACGGGAAATGGCGGGTTTTCGTTTGCCGGCGATTAAACTTCTTTTATTCAGCGTCTCATCAAAAATGAAGACATTTTTGAAAACTACAAGTCTCATGGGTTGTAGTGGTGAAAAAATGATTTAAAAAATCGTTCGGGAAATGAGTTTACTCCCTGGGTACTTTGTTTGTACACTTTTGACTATACGGGCCGAGTCCGGGATTTACGGGAAATCGCGGATTTTCGTTTGAGGGCGATTAAAATTCTTTTATTCAGCGTCTCATCAAAAATGAAATCATTTTTGAAAACTACAAGTCTCATGCCTTGTAGTGGTGAAAAAATACTTTAAAAAATCGTTCGGTAAATGAGTTTACTCCCTAGGTACTTTCTTTGTATACTTTTGACTATACGGGCCGAGTCCGGGATTTACGGGAAGTCGCGGGTTTTCGTTTGCCGGCGATTAAACTTCTTTTATTCAGCGTCTCATCAAAAATGAACACATTTTTAAAAACTACAAGTCTCATGGGCTTTAGTGGTGAAAAAATAATTTAAAAAATCGTTCTGGAGATGAGTTTACTCACAGGGTACTTTCTTTGTATACATTCGACTATACGGGCCAAGCCCGGGATTTACGGGAAATCGCGGGTTTTCGTTTGCCGGCGATTAAACCTCTTTCATTAAGCGTCTCATCAAAAATGAAAACATTTTTGAAAACTACAAGTCTCATGCGTTTTAGTGGTGAAAATATAATTTAAAAAATCGTTTTGTAAATGAGTTTACTCACAGGGTACTTTCTTTGTATACATTCGACTATACGGGCCAAGCCCGGGATTTACGGGAAATCGCGGGTTTTCGTTTGCCGGCGATTAAACTTCTTTTATTCAGCGTCTCATCAAAAATGAAAACATTTTTAACAACTACAAGTCTCATGCGCTTTAGTGGTGAAAAAATAAATTAAAAAATCGTTCGGGAAATGAGTTTACTCCCTGGGTACTTTCTTTGTATACTTTTGACTATACGGGCCGGGTCCGGGATTTACGGGAAATCGCGGGTTTTCGTTTGAGGGCGATTAAACTTCTTTTATTCAGCGTCTCATCAAAAATGAAAACATTTTTAAAAACTACAAGTCTCATGGACTTTAGTGGTGAAATAATAATTTAAAAAATCGTTTGGGAAATGAGTTTACTCCCTGGGTACTTTCTTTGTATACTTTTGACTATACGAGCCGAGTCCGGGATTTACGGGAAATCGCAAGTTTTCGTTTGCCGGCGATTAAACTTCTTTTATTCAGCGTCTTATCAAAAATGAAAACATTTTTGAAAACTACAAGTCTCATGCGTTTTAGTGGTGAAAAAATAATTTAAAAAATCGTTCGGGAAATGAGTTTACTCCCTGGGTACTTTCTTTGTATAGTTTTGACTATACGGGCCGAGTTCGGGATTTACGGGAAATCGCGGGTTTTCGTTTGAGGGCGATTAAACTTCTCTTATTCAGCGTCTCATCAAAAATGAAAACATTTTTAAAAACTACAAGTCTCATGCGTTTTAGTGGTGAAAAAATAATTTAAAAAATCGTTTGGGAAATGAGTTTACTGCCTGGGTACTTTCTTTGTATACTTTTGACTATACGGGCCGAGTCCGGGATTTACGGGAAATCGCGGGTTTTCGTTTGGCAGCGATTAAACTTCTTTTATTCAGCGTCCCATCAAAAATGAAAACATTTTTGAAAACTACAAGTCTCATGCGTTGTAGTGGTGAAAAAATAATTTAAAAATCGTTCGGAAAATGAGTTTACTCCTTGGGTACTTCCTTTTTTGTATACTTTTGACTATAGGGGCTGAGTCCGGGGTTTACGGGAAATGGCGGGTTTTCGTTTGCCGGCGATTAAACTTCTTTTATTCAGCGTCTCATCAAAAATGAAGACATTTTTGAAAACTACAAGTCTCATGGGTTGTAGTGGTGAAAAAATGATTTAAAAAATCGTTCGGGAAATGAGTTTACTCCCTGGGTACTTTGTTTGTACACTTTTGACTATACGGGCCGAGTCCGGGATTTACGGGAAATCGCGGATTTTCGTTTGAGGGCGATTAAAATTCTTTTATTCAGCGTCTCATCAAAAATGAAATCATTTTTGAAAACTACAAGTCTCATGCCTTGTAGTGGTGAAAAAATACTTTAAAAAATCGTTCGGTAAATGAGTTTACTCCCTAGGTACTTTCTTTGTATACTTTTGACTATACGGGCCGAGTCCGGGATTTACGGGAAGTCGCGGGTTTTCGTTTGCCGGCGATTAAACTTCTTTTATTCAGCGTCTCATCAAAAATGAACACATTTTTAAAAACTACAAGTCTCATGGGCTTTAGTGGTGAAAAAATAATTTAAAAAATCGTTCTGGAGATGAGTTTACTCACAGGGTACTTTCTTTGTATACATTCGACTATACGGGCCAAGCCCGGGATTTACGGGAAATCGCGGGTTTTCGTTTGCCGGCGATTAAACCTCTTTCATTAAGCGTCTCATCAAAAATGAAAACATTTTTGAAAACTACAAGTCTCATGCGTTTTAGTGGTGAAAATATAATTTAAAAAATCGTTTTGTAAATGAGTTTACTCACAGGGTACTTTCTTTGTATACATTCGACTATACGGGCCAAGCCCGGGATTTACGGGAAATCGCGGGTTTTCGTTTGCCGGCGATTAAACTTCTTTTATTCAGCGTCTCATCAAAAATAAAGACATTTTTGAAAACTACAAGTCTCATGGGCTTTAGTGGTGAAAAAATAATTTAAAAAATCGTTCTGGAGATGAGTTTACTCACAGGGTACTTTCTTTGTATACATTCGACTATACGGGCCAAGCCCGGGATTTACGGGAAATCGCGGGTTTTCGTTTGCCGGCGATTAAACCTCTTTCATTAAGCGTCTCATCAAAAATGAAAACATTTTTGAAAACTACAAGTCTCATGCGTTTTAGTGGTGAAAATATAATTTAAAAAATCGTTTTGTAAATGAGTTTACTCACAGGGTACTTTCTTTGTATACATTCGACTATACGGGCCAAGCCCGGGATTTACGGGAAATCGCGGGTTTTCGTTTGCCGGCGATTAAACTTCTTTTATTCAGCGTCTCATCAAAAATGAAGACATTTTTGAAAACTACAAGTCTCATGCGTTTTAGTGATGAAAAAATAATTTAAAAAATCGTTCTGGAGATGAGATTACTCACAGGGTACTTTCTTTGTATACATTCGACTATACGGGCCGAGTCCGGGATTTACGGGAAGTCGCGGGTTTTCGTTTGAGGGCGATTAAACTTCTTTTATTCAGCGTCTCATCAAAAATGAAAACATTTTTGAAAACTACAAGTCTCTTGCGTTTTAGTGGTGAAAAAATAATTTAAAAAATCGTTCGGGAAATGAGTTTACTCCCTGGGTACTTTCTTTGTATACTTTTGACTATACGGGCCGAGTCCGGGATTTACGGGAAATCGCGGATTTTCGTTTGAAGGCGATTAAATATCTTTTATTCAGCGTCTCATCAAAAATGAAATCATTTTTGAAAACTACAAGTCTCATGCGTTGTAGTGGTGAAAAAATACTTTAAAAAATCGTTCGGTAAATGAGTTTACTCCCTGGGTACTTTCTTTGTATACTTTTGACTATACGGGCCGAGTCCGGGATTTACGGGAAGTCGCGGGTTTTCGTTTGCCGGCGATTAAACTTCTTTTATTCAGCGTCTCATCAAAAATGAACACATTTTTGAAAACTACAAGTCTCATGCGTTTTAGTGGTGAAAATATAATTTAAAAAATCGTTTTGTAAATGAGTTTACTCACAGGGTACTTTCTTTGTATACATTCGACTATACGGGCCAAGCCCGGGATTTACGGGAAATCGCGGGTTTTCGTTTGCCGGCGATTAAACTTCTTTTATTCAGCGTCTCATCAAAAATGAAGACATTTTTGAAAACTACAAGTCTCATGCGTTTTAGTGATGAAAAAATAATTTAAAAAATCGTTCTGGAGATGAGATTACTCACAGGGTACTTTCTTTGTATACATTCGACTATACGGGCCGAGTCCGGGATTTACGGGAAATCGCGGGTTTTTGTTTGCCGGCGATTAAACCTCTTTCATTAAGCGTCTCATCAAAAATGAAAACATTTTTGTAAACTACAAGTCTCATGCGTTTTAGTGGTGAAAAGATAATTTAAAAAATCGTTTTGGAAATGAGTTTACTCACAGGGTACTTTCTTTGTATACATTCGACTAAACGGGCCAAGCCCGGGATTTACGGGAAATCGCGGGTTTTCGTTTGCCGGCGATTAAACTTCTTTTATTCAGCGTCTAATCAAAAATGTAAACATTTTTGAAAACTACAAGTCTTATGCGTTTTAGTGGTGAAAAAATAATTTAAAAAATCGTTCTGGAGATGAGTTTACTCACAGGGTACTTTCTTTGTATACATTCGACTATACGGGCCAAGCCCGGGATTTACAGGAAATCGCGGGTTTTCGTTTGCCGGCGATTAAACTTCTTTTATTCAGCGTCTCATCAAAAATGAAAACATTTTTGAAAACTACAAGTCTCATGCGTTTTAGTGGTGAAAAAATAATTTAAAAAATCGTTCGGGAAATGAGTTTACTCCCTGGGTACTTTCTTTGTATACTTTTGACTATACGGGCCGGGTCCGGGATTTACGGGAAATCGCGGGTTTTCGTTTGAGGGCGATTAAACTTCTTTTATTCAGCGTCTCATCAAAAATGAAAACATTTTTAAAAACTACAAGTCTCATGGACTTTAGTGGTGAAATAATAATTTAAAAAATCGTTTGGGAAATGAGTTTACTCCCTGGGTACTTTCTTTGTATACTTTTGACTATACGAGCCGAGTCCGGGATTTACGGGAAATCGCAAGTTTTCGTTTGCCGGCGATTAAACTTCTTTTATTCAGCGTCTTATCAAAAATGAAAACATTTTTGAAAACTACAAGTCTCATGCGTTTTAGTGGTGAAAAAATAATTTAAAAAATCGTTCGGGAAATGAGTTTACTCCCTGGGTACTTTCTTTGTATAGTTTTGACTATACGGGCCGAGTTCGGGATTTACGGGAAATCGCGGGTTTTCGTTTGAGGGCGATTAAACTTCTCTTATTCAGCGTCTCATCAAAAATGAAAACATTTTTAAAAACTACAAGTCTCATGCGTTTTAGTGGTGAAAAAATAATTTAAAAAATCGTTTGGGAAATGAGTTTACTGCCTGGGTACTTTCTTTGTATACTTTTGACTATACGGGCCGAGTCCGGGATTTACGGGAAATCGCGGGTTTTCGTTTGGCAGCGATTAAACTTCTTTTATTCAGCGTCCCATCAAAAATGAAAACATTTTTGAAAACTACAAGTCTCATGCGTTGTAGTGGTGAAAAAATAATTTAAAAATCGTTCGGAAAATGAGTTTACTCCTTGGGTACTTCCTTTTTTGTATACTTTTGACTATAGGGGCTGAGTCCGGGGTTTACGGGAAATGGCGGGTTTTCGTTTGCCGGCGATTAAACTTCTTTTATTCAGCGTCTCATCAAAAATGAAGACATTTTTGAAAACTACAAGTCTCATGGGTTGTAGTGGTGAAAAAATGATTTAAAAAATCGTTCGGGAAATGAGTTTACTCCCTGGGTACTTTGTTTGTATACTTTTGACTATACGGGCCGAGTCCGGGATTTACGGGAAATCGCGGATTTTCGTTTGAGTAGGCACTTTCGGGAGTTTTAAAGCTTTGTGTAGGAGTCTATAATGTTCTTGTTTTCAGAATGGCTGGGCCATTTGACATTCAACGAGGGGTCAAACTTCCTTCTACGATAAATAGTTCAAAAGTTATGGCTATTTTAGTATGCGTAATTGGTAGCAAAAATTAGAAAAAATAAGTGCATTCCAAGTAGAACATTTTTGGCACCAAAACGACTGTTTTTAAACTCATTTTGAGACCTTTGCTACGTGTACAATAACTTTGGTATAACTAAACATTATAGAATGAAAATTTTAGGGTTGGTAAAATTTATGCTAAGAAAGACATTTGCAATTTTTTTTTTCATATCTGACGTCATTATGCCGCCATTTTTACTTTTTCCATATATGGTAAAATATACATAACATTGGTAAAATAACGGTAAAAACTAACATGAAAATGAAAAGTAATCCTATCACGTAACTAGAAATAAGTAACTATAAACGTCACTAGAACTTAAAAGAAGAAAACCTATAAAATTATCACGTGATATGATGTGTATTTTACAGGCCAGACTGTTAACAGAGAAAGACGGGGGTAAAACTAAAAAGAAACCAGTAATAAATAAGCCATTGGCGAAGTTGCATTAAATTAATAAAAAAAAGAACTGTGATAAAACAGTATATAATTCAAATTACAAAAAATATCATGTGATAATATGTGTATTTTACAGACCAGACAGTTAAATAGAGAAAGACGGGGGTAAAACTAAACAGAAACCAGTTATAAATAAGGCATTGGCGAAGTTGCATTAAATTGCTGTGATAAAACAGTAATTAAAACTACAAAAAATATCACGTGATAAGGTGTGTATTTTACAGACCAGACAGTTAAATAGAGAAAGACGGGGGTAAAACTAAAAAGAAACCAGTTTTAAATAAGCCATTGTTGGCGAAGTTGCATTAAATTGAAAAAAACAGAACCATGGTAAAACAGTAATTAAAACTACAAAAAATATCATGTGATAAATATGTGTAATTTACAGACCAGACTGTTAAATTTAAAAAAGACGGGGGTAAGAACTAAAAAGGAAACCAGGTATATAAGCCATCTGCGAAGTTTGTATAGGTTAATTAACAGAATTGTGATAAAAACAGTAAATTAAACTATAAAAAATTATTGATGTTTTGCAGACCAGGCTGTTAAATACTGTAGAGAGATGGGCAAAAATCCAGAAAGAAACAAATATCAAAATCATAAAATTAAGCCAAATAAAAACTTTAATATAAAGTCATTGACATAATATAAGCATTTTATAGTCATGCCAGAAATACCATTTTTTTTACAAAGTATATAAACACGTTTAACTGTACAACCACTGCATTCAGATGTTTGGCCAAGATATCTTGAAGTCAAATTCTAGTTAGTAATAAAAAATAGGATAGGCAGAGCGGCATATTTCAAAGAACAAAACCTCAGAACAAAATCTCATACAGTCTACAAATGCCAATACAAAACTTGTATATACTAAAATTAAATGGACTAAAATAGACTGACTTTTTCCAATTAAAATATTATATATCAACAAAACTAATGTATACCATGTGAACATAAACTATTATTATATACCGCATTAACGACATAAGCAAGCTACAGCAATATCAAATCTCCCTTTTCAAAATCCAAAAGCAATGGAAATTTCCAAACATTATCGGGTTCAGAAGCGTACAGCACACAATACTCGGATCTTTTAACATTCTTAGCAATCTTACTTAAGCTCATAACTTTTCCCTGTTCCCAATTTACCTCATCACTTCCCTCCTCTCTAACTCGATGACGAATATCCTTTCCAACAAGTAGGTTTGGATCTGCTAGAAATTCTTTCAGAAAATTACGTTTTTGTTGCATAGTTATTTGCGACATTCTCGCTTCTCTAATTTTGAACATAAGTTCACTTTTCTGAACAGCAACAACATTGTCACGAACATCACGAGATTTTAGCTGAGACTTTTCCACTAAAGTAGCAGGAATTTTACTAGCTCCGATGACAACTTTCAAATTTTCCAACAACTCCTCCCACGTTAAATTAATACGTTTTCCATTTTCAACTTTTGTACGGTTGTAAAATTTACCTTTACAATTCACCCCCATGACATAGCGGAAAAAATCTAACTGTGCTAATAAAACATTTCTTCGGCACTTCTCCTCAACGCCAAAAATTCCACTTTCAGCTTGATCCACAGTAATCCATGCCTGGACATTCAAAACTAAAAGATTATTAAATGTCTCAGCTTTCTTTGATGCACTTTTTTCTTCAGCTTCTCTTTTTGCTTGTTGTTTTTTTTTTAACTTTTCATGCCTTAATGATAATAAAACTTTTTTACGGTTTTCGTACTTCGATTTCATCGCATTAACTTTCGTTCTTGCATTTTCCAATAAACTTGCACGCTCTTCAACAGATTTTTCAGAAAGCCAATCTAAGGTATGATTTCTGGACCACATTGTCAAAGCTTGGAGGGTTTGAATGGAAGCATTAGGTTTTGTTCTTATAAGTAGATCCAATATTGCAAAATCACTTTCTGATGCTTTATTGGTGGTTGGGACAATATTTGCTGACTTTTTTATACTATCTGATGGACACCAATACTTTCCACCAGGCAATTGATCCACACATTGGCGTTCCAGAATAAGAAGGATTGCATGGCAAATTACCTCAAGTGCTTGTTGTGTCAGCACATCAAACTCATCATCATCAGTTTCAGTGAACAATTCGTGAAAGACTGCATCATCGTGTAGGTCAACATTATCAAAAATTGGAGTAGCGTTCAACAATGAGGAACTGTCCTGACAAAGATCAGCAAGCTTTAACTTCAGTCGTAACAAGGAAGGATTAAGGTCTAAAATACTTCTGTTTTCTTCTATCAGACGCCACAATGGTCCAGTCAAAAGTTTATCGATTATACCTAAGGCACGGACCTCGGCTAAAAACACCTTGTTTGAAATGTCCTCTTGTACAGCTTTTAAGAGATTGTTGGGAGCTGGCCATGCACTAAGGAATGAGGCAACATGGTCCTTGTGATAATACAATGCTGCAGCATTATAAAAAAGAATGTTGAATCGATTACCAACAAATGGAGCAAACTCAGATTGAAGGTTTTGATTTTCAAGGAACGAATTGAAATATGATGCCACACCAGCTTCATCACTCCCACGAACATGTAAAGCTTTGCAGGCAGTACGCACTAGTCGAACAGCCCCACTCTCCTTAGTTTGAAATGCGAATACTGACTCGAAATTCTCCGACAAAAGTAGTTTCTCAAATGAATTCAAAACTTTATCAGTTTCAGAGGCAAAATTAGCCAGCAAGTGAAGTTTACAAAAAAAATTTGCCATTTCTGTCATATCAGATTTTTCAGTTTCTGCTAGGGTATCCCAGTTTTCTATAGCAGCTGGCAGTAACTGTTCTCTTAACGTTTTTAGTTGGGCATTAAATACAGGATTAATAGGACCAAGATCCGACATGGTTGTTTTAATAGAAGTCACCAACTTCGCAAAATTATCCTCTTTTTTTCCACTAATCATAATGTCACATAAATCATCGATGGTATCAGTAAATGATTTTAACACTGTCGCAGCATCCCCTCCTGCAATCTCAGATAACCCAAATGTCAGTGTTTTTCCACTTGCTGTTGTTACTTGAAAATTTTGATAATGACGATGGTATTTAGAAGTTCCATCGCCATGTAAGCAATTACCAACATCAATGTTATTGGAAAGCATAGCTTCAGCCACTTGAATTTGTGACACAATTAATGCCTCTTGCATTAAGCGCGATTTAACTGCATCAGAGGGTAACTTAGAAATATCCTTCTTCGCTAGTTTTGTAAGAACAACTTTTATAACATCGTTTACTTTATTCATGCTAACATTTAATGATAGCAGCTGCATGATAGTCTCCCGAATGTCATCAGAATAACGGCCACCTTCAAAGCTAACTATTTGTCCATCCTGCATCAAAGCAACTAACTTTTCTAACTCATCATTTTCTTTTTTTAAAATTTCTAATTGTTCGGTAGCTTCTCGAAGCTCACAATGATAACTTTCTATGTCTTTGACGTTAAACTGTCTAACATATGTATTTTTTGTGTCCACACATTTCCTGAGGTAACTTACTTTCTTCTGTAACTTGATTTTCTCGTCATTCATATCACTTACACAAAAATCTAGCTGCGAAACACGTTCTTCAAGTAACTTCATACTACACTGCAATTCTTTTACAACCGTAACATGTTTTTCCCTCTCTTTATAAACAATATCTTTTTTCTTTTCCAGTTGTTGATCTCTATACTTTACCTTTTTATTTAAATTTCTGATGACATGGGTCTGATCTTTTTTAACAAGAAGAGCAGCAAATTTCTTTTCAATATTAGCCAGGTCATTCTCTTTCGTTTCGTACATTTTCTTGGTTTTGGCTAAGTTTTCTTCAATACCACTTTTTTGTAATATGGCCGTTTTTAAATCAACACATGTCTCGTTCATTGCTTGGAGAAGAGTATGGTACTCATTTTCTAACTCCTCCAAGGATTCCAGTTTCCTTTTCATGGTTTTGTTCTCACTTTTTAACATTTTAACCGTCTCTTTTAGATCATTTTCTCTTCCTGATAAAGGGATACTGGGTGAAGGGATGTTAGTATGCAACGGTGGATCAAATTGTCTGTCAAACAACTCTCTTAATTTCTCATTATTTCTCTTTTTCCTCAATGTTTTAACATTAATGGCTAATCTTTTAATTTTTGTCAATAAACTACAGGAATCGCACTCTACTAGAACATTAAACTCTGTCTGGAAATCTTGAGAAAGCTGTAAATGATTGAGCCCTGATCCCACAGAAACATACCAGTTAAACACTTGTTCATTCTTCATTTTTAATAAAAAATTTTAATCTATAAAAAACACTAAACAAGCTGTGAAACTAGCTAGACATACCTTAGCATCCATACTAGAGGTAATTATAGTGATAAAATAACAAACACAAAGCTTAACTAGCTAGCTAGCTAGAATATAACCCCAAATACCACCTAGCTATATAGCTAGTCGCTTAAATCTTTGTTTTACTATCTATCACTATCTAGCTAAACTATAAACATATGTAACTATAAACATTGAACATCTCTTATTGTGAACAGTCTCTTATTAATATACAAAAGAGAACTAGTAGCTATAACCCCATAAACTTATTTTTGAGATTTAGTCCGCCATGTTTGTAGCTGTTGTTAGCTCTGTCTGCCAGGGGGGATCCAAAAGTGTCAACAAAAAAATGTGAAATCCGACAGCTTTTCCTTTTTCTAACTAACTATTAATTTGATAAGAAAAATTCTACATACTTTAAACTTTACTACTTGATATGATAGAAGTTTAAATAACACATACAATACAAAAATAATCGCAACCTTAAAATTCAAAATCCTGTAACTCTTCAACGTTAACAGCTACAAACTTCTATCATCAATCAAAACAAACCTCGGCCTATTCTGTGCAAAGAGGTGCCTATCGAAAAATGCCTAATAAGGAAAAACATAGTCGGAAAATAGCTTTGGATAGGCACATACGTATAAAATCTCGGGAAAATCTGTCTACGGTATGCGAGTTCGCTACGGCAAAAAAAATTCTACGGCTTTTGATCACGTGACTAAACAGCCTAGTTTGAGGGCGATTAAAATTCTTTTATTCAGCGTCTCATCAAAAATGAAATCATTTTTGAAAACTACAAGTCTCATGCGTTGTAGTGGTGAAAAAATACTTTAAAAAATCGTTCGGTAAATGAGTTTACTCCCTGGGTACTTTCTTTGTATACTTTTGACTATACGGGCCGAGTCCGGGATTTACGGGAAGTCGCGGATTTTCGTTTGCCGGCGATTAAACTTCTTTTATTCAGCGTCTCATCAAAAATGAACACATTTTTAAAAACTACAAGTCTCATGGGCTTTAGTGGTGAAAAAATAATTTAAAAAATCGTTCTGGAGATGAGTTTACTCACAGGGTACTTTCTTTGTATACATTCGACTATACGGGCCAAGCCCGGGATTTACGGGAAATCGCGGGTTTTCGTTTGCCGGCGATTAAACCTCTTTCATTAAGCGTCTCATCAAAAATGAAAACATTTTTGAAAACTACAAGTCTCATGCGTTTTAGTGGTGAAAATATAATTTAAAAAATCGTTTTGTAAATGAGTTTACTCACAGGGTACTTTCTTTGTATACATTCGACTATACGGGCCAAGCCCGGGATTTACGGGAAATCGCGGGTTTTCGTTTGCCGGCGATTAAACTTCTTTTATTCAGCGTCTCATCAAAAATGAAGACATTTTTGAAAACTACAAGTCTCATGCGTTTTAGTGATGAAAAAATAATTTAAAAAATCGTTCTGGAGATGAGATTACTCACAGGGTACTTTCTTTGTATACATTCGACTATACGGGCCGAGTCCGGGATTTACGGGAAATCGCGGATTTTCGTTTGAGGGCGATTAAAACTCTTTTATTCAGCGTCTCATCAAAAATGAAATCATTTTTGAAAACTACAAGTCTCATGCGTTGTAGTGGTGAAAAAATACTTTAAAAAATCGTTCGGTAAATGAGTTTACTCCCTGGGCACTTTCTTTGTATACTTTTGACTATACGGGCCGAGTCCGGGATTTACGTGAAGTCGCGGGTTTTCGTTTGCCGGCGATTAAACTTCTTTTATTCAGCGTCTCATCAAAAATGAACACATTTTTAAAAACTACAAGTCTCATGGGCTTTAGTGGTGAAAAAATAATTTAAAAAATCGTTCTGGAGATGAGTTTACTCACAGGGTACTTTCTTTGTATACATTCGACTATACGGGCCAAGCCCGGGATTTACGGGAAATCGCGGGTTTTCGTTTGCCGGCGATTAAACCTCTTTCATTAAGCGTCTCATCAAAAATGAAAACATTTTTGAAAACTACAAGTCTCATGCGTTTTAGTGGTGAAAAAATAATTTAAAACATCGTTCGGGAAATGAGTTTACTCCCTGGGTACTTTCTTTGTATACTTTTGACTACGCGGGCCGGGTCCGGGGTTTACGGGAAATGGCGGGTTTCCGTTTGCCGGCGATTAAACTTCTTTTATTCAGCGTCTCATCAAAAATGAAAACATTTTTGAAAACTACAAGTCTCAAGCGTTTTAGTGGTGAAAAGATAATTTAAAAAATCGTTTTGGAAATGAGTTTACTCACAGGGTACTTTCTTCGTATACATTTAACTATACGGGCCAAGCCCGGGATTTACAGGAAAGCGCGGGTTTTCGTTTGCCGGCGATTAAACTTCTTTTATTCAGCGTCTCATCAAAAATGAAAACAGTTTTGAAAACTACAAGTCTCAAGCGTTTTAGTGGTGAAAAGATAATTTAAAAAATCGTTCTGGAGATGAGTTTACTCACAGGGTACTTTCTTTGTATACATTCGACTATACAGGCCAAGCCCGGGATTTACGGGAAATCGCGGGTTTTCGTTTGCCGGCAATTAAACCTCTTTCATTAAGCGTCTCATCAAAAATGAAAACATTTTTGAAAACTACAAGTCTCATGGGTTGTAGTGGTGAATAAATAATTTAAAAAATCGTTCGGGAAATGAGTTTACTCCCTGGGTACTTTGTTTGTATACTTTTGACTATACGGGCCGGGTCCGGGATTTACGAGAAGTCGCGGGTTTTCGTTTGCCGGCGATTAAACTTCTTTTATTCAGCGTCTCATCAAAAATGAACACATTTTTAAAAACTACAAGTCTCATGGACTTTAGTGGTGAAAAAATAATTTAAAAAATCGTTCTGGAGATGAGTTTACTCACAGGGTACTTTCTTTGTATACATTCGACTATACGGGCCAAGCCCGGGATTTACGGGAAATCGCGGGTTTTCGTTTGCCGGCGATTAAACCTCTTTCATTAAGCGTCTCATCAAAAATGAAAACATTTTTAAAAACTACAAGTCTCATGCGTTTTAGTGGTGAAAAAATAATTTAAAACATCGTTCGGGAAATGAGTTTACTCCCTGGGTACTTTCTTTGTATACTTTTGACTACGCGGGCCGAGTCCGGCGTTTACGGGAAATGGCGGGTTTTCGTTTGCCGGCGATTAAACTTCTTTTATTCAGCGTCTCATCAAAAATGAAAACATTTTTGAAAACTACAAGTCTCAAGCGTTTTAGTGGTGAAAAGATAATTTAAAAAATCGTTTTGTAAATGAGTTTACTCACAGGGTACTTTCTTTGTATACATTCGACTATACGGGCCAAGCCCGGGATTTACGGGAAATCGCGGGTTTTCGTTTGCCGGCGATTAAACTTCTTTTATTCAGCGTCTCATCAAAAATGAAGACATTTTTGAAAACTACAAGTCTCATGCGTTTTAGTGATGAAAAAATAATTTAAAAAATCGTTCTGGAGATGAGATTACTCACAGGGTACTTTCTTTGTATACATTCGACTATACGGGCCGAGTCCGGGATTTACGGGAAATCGCGGATTTTCGTTTGAGGGCGATTAAAACTCTTTTATTCAGCGTCTCATCAAAAATGAAATCATTTTTGAAAACTACAAGTCTCATGCGTTTTAGTGGTGAAAAAATACTTTAAAAAATCGTTCGGTAAATGAGTTTACTCCCTGGGCACTTTCTTTGTATACTTTTGACTATACGGGCCGAGTCCGGGATTTACGGGAAGTCGCGGGTTTTCGTTTGCCGGCGATTAAACTTCTTTTATTCAGCGTCTCATCAAAAATGAACACATTTTTAAAAACTACAAGTCTCATGGGCTTTAGTGGTGAAAAAATAATTTAAAAAATCGTTCTGGAGATGAGTTTACTTACAGGGTACTTTCTTTGTATACAGTCGACTATACGGGCCAAGCCCGGGATTTACGGGAAATCGCAGGTTTTCGTTTGCCGGCGATTAAACCTCTTTCATTAGGCGTCTCATCAAAAATGAAAACATTTTTGAAAACTACAAGTCTCATGCGTTTTAGTGGTGAAAAAATAATTTAAAACATCGTTCGGGAAATGAGTTTACTCCCTGGGTACTTTCTTTGTATACTTTTGACTACGCGGGCCGAGTCCGGGGTTTACGGGAAATGGCGGGTTTCCGTTTGCCGGCGATTAAACTTCTTTTATTCAGCGTCTCATCAAAAATGAAAACATTTTTGAAAACTACAAGTCTCAAGCGTTTTAGTGGTGAAAAGATAATTTAAAAAATCGTTTTGGAAATGAGTTTACTCACAGGGTACTTTCTTCGTATACATTCAACTATACGGGCCAAGCCCGGGATTTACGGGAAAGCACGGGTTTTCGTTTGCCGGCGATTAAACTTCTTTTATTCAGCGTCTCATCAAAAATGTAAACATTTTTGAAAACTACAAGTCTCATGCGTTTTAGTGGTGAAAAAATAATTTAAAACATCGTTCGGGAAATGAGTTTACTCCCTAGGTACTTTCTTTGTATACTTTTGACTACGCGGGCCGAGTCCGGGGTTTACGGGAAATGGCGGGTTTCCGTTTGCCGGCGATTAAACTTCTTTTATTCAGCGTCTCATCAAAAATGAAAACATTTTTGAAAACTACAAGTCTCAAGCGTTTTAGTGGTGAAAAGATAATTTAAAAAATCGTTTTGGAAATGAGTTTACTCACAGGGTACTTTCTTCGTATACATTCAACTATACGGGCCAAGCCCGGGATTTACGGGAAAGCACGGGTTTTCGTTTGCCGGCGATTAAACTTCTTTTATTCAGCGTCTCATCAAAAATGTAAACATTTTTGAAAACTACAAGTCTTATGCGTTTTAGTGGTGAAAAAATAATTTAAAAAATCGTTCTGGAGATGAGTTTACTCACAGGGTACTTTCTTTGTATACATTCGACTATACAGGCCAAGCCCGGGATTTACGGGAAATTGCGGGTTTTCGTTTGCCGGCAATTAAACCTCTTTCATTAAGCGTCTCATCAAAAATGAAAACATTTTTGAAAACTACAAGTCTCATGGGTTGTAGTGGTGAATAAATAATTTAAAAAATCGTTCGGGAAATGAGTTTACTCCCTGGGTACTTTGTTTGTATACTTTTGACTATACGGGCCGAGTCCGGGATTTACGGGAAATCGCGGATTTTCGTTTGAGGGCGATTAAAATTCTTTTATTCAGCGTCTCATCAAAAATGAAATCATTTTTGAAAACTACAAGTCTCATGCGTTTTAGTGGTGAAAAAATAATTTAAAACATCGTTCGGGAAATGAGTTTACTCCCTGGGTACTTTCTTTGTATACTTTTGACTACGCGGGCCGAGTCCGGGGTTTACGGGAAATGGCGGGTTTTCGTTTGCCGGCGATTAAACTTCTTTTATTCAGCGTCTCATCAAAAATGAAAACATTTTTGAAAACTACAAGTCTCAAGCGTTTTAGTGGTGAAAAGGTAATTTAAAAAATCGTTTTGGAAATGAGTTTACTCACAGGGTACTTTCTTTGTATACATTCGACTATACGGGCCGAGTCCGGGATTTACGGGAAATCGCGGATTTTCGTTTGAGGGCGATTAAAACTCTTTTATTCAGCGTCTCATCAAAAATGAAATCATTTTTGAAAACTACAAGTCTCATGCGTTTTAGTGGTGAAAAAATACTTTAAAAAATCGTTCGGTAAATGAGTTTACTCCCTGGGCACTTTCTTTGTATACTTTTGACTATACGGGCCGAGTCCGGGATTTACGGGAAGTCGCGGGTTTTCGTTTGCCGGCGATTAAACTTCTTTTATTCAGCGTCTCATCAAAAATGAACACATTTTTAAAAACTACAAGTCTCATGGGCTTTAGTGGTGAAAAAATAATTTAAAAAATCGTTCTGGAGATGAGTTTACTTACAGGGTACTTTCTTTGTATACATTCGACTATACGGGCCAAGCCCGGGATTTACGGGAAATCGCAGGTTTTCGTTTGCCGGCGATTAAACCTCTTTCATTAGGCGTCTCATCAAAAATGAAAACATTTTTGAAAACTACAAGTCTCATGCGTTTTAGTGGTGAAAAAATAATTTAAAACATCGTTCGGGAAATGAGTTTACTCCCTGGGTACTTTCTTTGTATACTTTTGACTACGCGGGCCGAGTCCGGGGTTTACGGGAAATGGCGGGTTTCCGTTTGCCGGCGATTAAATTTCTTTTATTCAGCGTCTCATCAAAAATGAAAACATTTTTGAAAACTACAAGTCTCAAGCGTTTTAGTGGTGAAAAGATAATTTAAAAAATCGTTTTGGAAATGAGTTTACTCACAGGGTACTTTCTTCGTATACATTTAACTATACGGGCCAAGCCCGGGATTTACACGAAAGCGCGGGTTTTCGTTTGCCGGCGATTAAACTTCTTTTATTCAGCGTCTCATCAAAAATGTAAACATTTTTGAAAACTACAAGTCTCATGCGTTTTAGTGGTGAAAAAATAATTTAAAACATCGTTCGGGAAATGAGTTTACTCCCTGGGTACTTTCTTTGTATACTTTTGACTACGCGGGCCGAGTCCGGGGTTTACGGGAAATGGCGGGTTTCCGTTTGACGGCGATTAAACTTCTTTTATTCAGCGTCTCATCAAAAATGAAAACATTTTTGAAAACTACAAGTCTCAAGCGTTTTAGTGGTGAAAAGATAATTTAAAAAATCGTTTTGGAAATGAGTTTACTCACAGGGTACTTTCTTCGTATACATTCAACTATACGGGCCAAGCCCGGGATTTACGGGAAAGCACGGGTTTTCGTTTGCCGGCGATTAAACTTCTTTTATTCAGCGTCTCATCAAAAATGTAAACATTTTTGAAAACTACAAGTCTCATGCGTTTTAGTGGTGAAAAAATAATTTAAAACATCGTTCGGGAAATGAGTTTACTCCCTGGGTACTTTCTTTGTATACTTTTGACTACGCGGGCCGAGTCCGGGGTTTACAGGAAATGGCGGGTTTCCGTTTGCCGGCGATTAAACTTCTTTTATTCAGCGTCTCATCAAAAATGAAAACATTTTTGAAAACTACAAGTCTCAAGCGTTTTAGTGGTGAAAAGATAATTTAAAAAATCGTTTTGGAAATGAGTTTACTCACAGGGTACTTTCTTCGTATACATTCAACTATACGGGCCAAGCCCGGGATTTACGGGAAAGCACGGGTTTTCGTTTGCCGGCGATTAAACTTCTTTTATTCAGCGTCTCATCAAAAATGCAAACATTTTTGAAAACTACAAGTCTTATGCGTTTTAGTGGTGAAAAAATAATTTAAAAAATCGTTCTGGAGATGAGTTTACTCACAGGGTACTTTCTTTGTATACATTCGACTATACAGGCCAAGCCCGGGATTTACGGGAAATTGCGGGTTTTCGTTTGCCGGCAATTAAACCTCTTTCATTAAGCGTCTCATCAAAAATGAAAACATTTTTGAAAACTACAAGTCTCATGGGTTGTAGTGGTGAATAAATAATTTAAAAAATCGTTCGGGAAATGAGTTTACTCCCTGGGTACTTTGTTTGTATACTTTTGACTATACTGGCCGAGTCCGGGATTTACGGGAAATCGCGGATTTTCGTTTGAGGGCGATTAAAATTCTTTTATTCAGCGTCTCATCAAAAATGAAATCATTTTTGAAAACTACAAGTCTCATGCGTTTTAGTGGTGAAAAAATAATTTAAAACATCGTTCGGGAAATGAGTTTACTCCCTGGGTACTTTCTTTGTATACTTTTGACTACGCGGGCCGAGTCCGGGGTTTACGGGAAATGGCGGGTTTTCGTTTGCCGGCGATTAAACTTCTTTTATTCAGCGTCTCATCAAAAATGAAAACATTTTTGAAAACTACAAGTCTCAAGCGTTTTAGTGGTGAAAAGATAATTTAAAAAATCGTTTTGGAAATGAGTTTACTCACAGGGTACTTTCTTTGTATACATTCGACTATACGGGCCAAGCCCGGGATTTACGGGAAATCGCGGGTTTTCGTTTGCCGGCGATTAAACTTCTTTTATTCAGCGTCTCATCAAAAATGAAGACATTTTTGAAAACTACAAGTCTCATGCGTTTTAGTGATGAAAAAATAATTTAAAAAATCGTTCTGGAGATGAGTTTACTCACAGGGTACTTTCTTTGTATACATTCGACTATACGGGCCGAGTCCGGGATTTACGGGAAATCGCGGATTTTCGTTTGAGGGCGATTAAAATTCTTTTATTCAGCGTCTCATCAAAAATGAAATCATTTTTGAAAACTACAAGTCTCATGGGCTTTAGTGGTGAAAAAATAATTTAAAAAATCGTTCTGGAGATGAGTTTACTCACAGGGTACTTTCTTTGTATACATTCGACTATACGGGCCAAGCCCAGGATTTACGGGAAATCGCGGGTTTTCGTTTGCCGTCGATTAAACCTCTTTCATTAAGCGTCTCATCAAAAATGAAAACATTTTTGAAAACTACAAGTCTCATGCGTTTTAGTGGTGAAAAAATAATTTAAAACATCGTTCGGGAAATGAGTTTACTCCCTGGGTACTTTCTTTGTATACTTTTGACTACGCGGGCCGAGTCCGGGGTTTACGGGAAATGGCGGGTTTTCGTTTGCCGGCGATTAAACTTCTTTTATTCAGCGTCTCATCAAAAATGAAAACATTTTTGAAAACTACAAGTCTCAAGCGTTTTAGTGGTGAAAAGATAATTTAAAAAATCGTTTTGGAAATGAGTTTACTCACAGGGTACTTTCTTTGATTACATTCGACTATACGGGCCAAGCCCGGGATTTACGGGAAATCGCGGGTTTTCGTTTGCCGGCGATTAAACTTCTTTTATTCAGCGTCTCATCAAAAATGTAAACATTTTTGAAAACTACAAGTCTTATGCGTTTTAGTGGTGAAAAAATAATTTAAAAAATCGTTCCGGAGATGAGTTTACTCACAGGGTACTTTCTTTGTATACATTCGACTATACGGGCCAAGCCCGGGATTTACGGGAAATCGCGGGTTTTCGTTTGTCGGCGATTAAACCTCTTTCATTAAGCGTCTCATCAAAAATGAAAACATTTTTGAAAACTACAAGTCTCATGCGTTTTAGTGGTGAAAAAATAATTTAAAACATCGTTCGGGAAATGAGTTTACTCCCTGGGTACTTTCTTTGTATACTTTTGACTACGCGGGCCGAGTCCGGGGTTTACGGGAAATGGCGGGTTTCCGTTTGCCGGCGATTAAACTTCTTTTATTCAGCGTCTCATCAAAAATGAAGACATTTTTGAAAACTACAAGTCTCATGCGTTTTAGTGACGAAAAAATAATTTAAAAAATCGTTCTGGAGATGAGATTACTCACAGGGTACTTTCTTTGTATACATTCGACTATACGGGCCGAGTCCGGGATTTACGGGAAATCGCGGATTTTCGTTTAAGGGCGATTAAAACTCTTTTATTCAGCGTCTCATCAAAAATGAAATCATTTTTGAAAACTACAAGTCTCATGCGTTGTAGTGGTGAAAAAATACTTTAAAAAATCGTTCGGTAAATGAGTTTACTCCCTGGGCACTTTCTTTGTATACTTTTGACTATACGAGCCGAGTCCGGGATTTACGTGAAGTCGCGGGTTTTCGTTTGCCGGCGATTAAACTTCTTTTATTCAGCGTCTCATCAAAAATGAACACATTTTTAAAAACTACAAGTCTCATGGGCTTTAGTGGTGAAAAAATAATTTAAAAAATCGTTCTGGAGATGAGTTTACTCACAGGGTACTTTCTTTGTATACATTCGACTATACGGGCCAAGCCCGGGATTTACGGGAAATCGCGGGTTTTCGTTTGCCGGCGATTAAACCTCTTTCATTAAGCGTCTCATCAAAAATGAAAACATTTTTGAAAACTACAAGTCTCATGCGTTTTAGTGGTGAAAAAATAATTTAAAACATCGTTCGGGAAATGAGTTTACTCCCTGGGTACTTTCTTTGTATACTTTTGACTACGCGGGCCGAGTCCGGGGTTTACGGGAAATGGCGGGTTTCCGTTTGCCGGCGATTAAACTTCTTTTATTCAGCGTCTCATCAAAAATGAAAACATTTTTGAAAACTACAAGTCTCAAGCGTTTTAGTGGTGAAAAGATAATTTAAAAAATCGTTTTGGAAATGAGTTTACTCACAGGGTACTTTCTTCGTATACATTTAACTATACGGGCCAAGCCCGGGATTTACAGGAAAGCGCGGGTTTTCGTTTGCCGGCGATTAAACTTCTTTTATTCAGCGTCTCATCAAAAATGAAAACATTTTTGAAAACTACAAGTCTCAAGCGTTTTAGTGGTGAAAAGATAATTTAAAAAATCGTTCTGGAGATGAGTTTACTCACAGGGTACTTTCTTTGTATACATTCGACTATACAGGCCAAGCCCGGGATTTACGGGAAATCGCGGGTTTTCGTTTGCCGGCAATTAAACCTCTTTCATTAGGCGTCTCATCAAAAATGAAAACATTTTTGAAAACTACAAGTCTCATGGGTTGTAGTGGTGAATAAATAATTTAAAAAATCGTTCGGGAAATGAGTTTACTCCCTGGGTACTTTGTTTGTATACTTTTGACTATACGGGCCGAGTCCGGGATTTACGGGAAGTCGCGGGTTTTCGTTTGCCGGCGATTAAACTTCTTTTATTCAGCGTCTCATCAAAAATGAACACATTTTTAAAAACTACAAGTCTCATGGACTTTAGTGGTGAAAAAATAATTTAAAAAATCGTTCTGGAGATGAGTTTACTCACAGGGTACTTTCTTTGTATACATTCGACTATACGGGCCAAGCCCGGGATTTACGGGAAATCGCGGGTTTTCGTTTGCCGGCGATTAAACCTCTTTCATTAAGCGTCTCATCAAAAATGAAAACATTTTTGAAAACTACAAGTCTCATGCGTTTTAGTGGTGAAAAAATAATTTAAAACATCGTTCGGGAAATGAGTTTACTCCCTGGGTACTTTCTTTGTATACTTTTGACTACGCGGGCCGAGTCCGGCGTTTACGGGAAATGGCGGGTTTTCGTTTGCCGGCGATTAAACTTCTTTTATTCAGCGTCTCATCAAAAATGAAAACATTTTTGAAAACTACAAGTCTCAAGCGTTTTAGTGGTGAAAAGATAATTTAAAAAATCGTTCTGGAGATGAGTTTACTCACAGGGTACTTTCTTTGTATACATTCGACTATACAGGCCAAGCCCGGGATTTACGGGAAATCGCGGGTTTTCGTTTGCCGGCAATTAAACCTCTTTCATTAAGCGTCTCATCAAAAATGAAAACATTTTTGAAAACTACAAGTCTCATGGGTTGTAGTGGTGAATAAATAATTTAAAAAATCGTTCGGGAAATGAGTTTACTCCCTGGGTACTTTGTTTCTATACTTTTGACTATACGGGCCGAGTCCGGGATTTACGGGAAGTCGCGGGTTTTCGTTTGCCGGCGATTAAACTTCTTTTATTCAGCGTCTCATCAAAAATGAACACATTTTTAAAAACTACAAGTCTCATGGACTTTAGTGGTGAAAAAATAATTTAAAAAATCGTTCTGGAGATGAGTTTACTCACAGGGTACTTTCTTTGTATACATTCGACTATACGGGCCAAGCCCGGGATTTACGGGAAATCGCGGGTTTTCGTTTGCCGGCGATTAAACCTCTTTCATTAAGCGTCTCATCAAAAATGAAAACATTTTTGAAAACTACAAGTCTCATGCGTTTTAGTGGTGAAAAAATAATTTAAAACATCGTTCGGGAAATGAGTTTACTCCCTGGGTACTTTCTTTGTATACTTTTGACTACGCGGGCCGAGTCCGGCGTTTACGGGAAATGGCGGGTTTTCGTTTGCCGGCGATTAAACTTCTTTTATTCAGCGTCTCATCAAAAATGAAAACATTTTTGAAAACTACAAGTCTCAAGCGTTTTAGTGGTGAAAAGATAATTTAAAAAATCGTTTTGTAAATGAGTTTACTCACAGGGTACTTTCTTTGTATACATTCGACTATACGGGCCAAGCCCGGGATTTACGGGAAATCGCGGGTTTTCGTTTGCCGGCGATTAAACTTCTTTTATTCAGCGTCTCATCAAAAATGAAGACATTTTTGAAAACTACAAGTCTCGTGCGTTTTAGTGATGAAAAAATAATTTAAAAAATCGTTCTGGAGATGAGATTACTCACAGGGTACTTTCTTTGTATACATTCGACTATACGGGCCGAGTCCGGGATTTACGGGAAATCGCGGGTTTTCGTTTGCCGGCGATTAAACTTCTTTTATTCAGCGTCTCATCAAAAATGAAAACATTTTTGAAAACTACAAGTCTCAAGCGTTTTAGTGGTGAAAAGATAATTTAAAAAATCGTTTTGTAAATGAGTTTACTCACAGGGTACTTTCTTTGTATACATTCGACTATACGGGCCAAGCCCGGGATTTACGGGAAATCGCGGGTTTTCGTTTGCCGGCGATTAAACTTCTTTTATTCAGCGTCTCATCAAAAATGAAGACATTTTTGAAAACTACAAGTCTCATGCGTTTTAGTGATGAAAAAATAATTTAAAAAATCGTTCTGGAGATGAGATTACTCACAGGGTACTTTCTTTGTATACATTCGACTATACGGGCCGAGTCCGGGATTTACGGGAAATCGCGGATTTTCGTTTGAGGGCGATTAAAACTCTTTTATTCAGCGTCTCATCAAAAATGAAATCATTTTTGAAAACTACAAGTCTCATGCGTTTTAGTGGTGAAAAAATACTTTAAAAAATCGTTCGGTAAATGAGTTTACTCCCTGGGCACTTTCTTTGTATACTTTTGACTATACGGGCCGAGTCCGGGATTTACGGGAAGTCGCGGGTTTTCGTTTGCCGGCGATTAAACTTCTTTTATTCAGCGTCTCATCAAAAATGAACACATTTTTAAAAACTACAAGTCTCATGGGCTTTAGTGGTGAAAAAATAATTTAAAAAATCGTTCTGGAGATGAGTTTACTTACAGGGTACTTTCTTTGTATACAGTCGACTATACGGGCCAAGCCCGGGATTTACGGGAAATCGCAGGTTTTCGTTTGCCGGCGATTAAACCTCTTTCATTAAGCGTCTCATCAAAAATGAAAACATTTTTGAAAACTACAAGTCTCATGCGTTTTAGTGGTGAAAAAATAATTTAAAACATCGTTCGGGAAATGAGTTTACTCCCTGGGTACTTTCTTTGTATACTTTTGACTACGCGGGCCGAGTCCGGGGTTTACGGGAAATGGCGGGTTTCCGTTTGCCGGCGATTAAACTTCTTTTATTCAGCGTCTCATCAAAAATGAAAACATTTTTGAAAACTACAAGTCTCAAGCGTTTTAGTGGTGAAAAGATAATTTAAAAAATCGTTTTGGAAATGAGTTTACTCACAGGGTACTTTCTTCGTATACATTTAACTATACGGGCCAAGCCCGGGATTTACACGAAAGCGCGGGTTTTCGTTTGCCGGCGATTAAACTTCTTTTATTCAGCGTCTCATCAAAAATGTAAACATTTTTGAAAACTACAAGTCTCATGCGTTTTAGTGGTGAAAAAATAATTTAAAACATCGTTCGGGAAATGAGTTTACTCCCTGGGTACTTTCTTTGTATACTTTTGACTACGCGGGCCGAGTCCGGGGTTTACGGGAAATGGCGGGTTTCCGTTTGCCGGCGATTAAACTTCTTTTATTCCGCGTCTCATCAAAAATGAAAACATTTTTGAAAACTACAAGTCTCAAGCGTTTTAGTGGTGAAAAGATAATTTAAAAAATCGTTTTGGAAATGAGTTTACTCACAGGGTACTTTCTTCGTATACATTCAACTATACGGGCCAAGCCCGGGATTTACGGGAAAGCACGGGTTTTCGTTTGCCGGCGATTAAACTTCTTTTATTCAGCGTCTCATCAAAAATGTAAACATTTTTGAAAACTACAAGTCTCATGCGTTTTAGTGGTGAAAAAATAATTTAAAACATCGTTCGGGAAATGAGTTTACTCCCTGGGTACTTTCTTTGTATACTTTTGACTACGCGGGCCGAGTCCGGGGTTTACGGGAAATGGCGGGTTTCCGTTTGCCGGCGATTAAACTTCTTTTATTCCGCGTCTCATCAAAAATGAAAACATTTTTGAAAACTACAAGTCTCAAGCGTTTTAGTGGTGAAAAGATAATTTAAAAAATCGTTTTGGAAATGAGTTTACTCACAGGGTACTTTCTTCGTATACATTCAACTATACGGGCCAAGCCCGGGATTTACAGGAAAGCACGGGTTTTCGTTTGCCGGCGATTAAACTTCTTTTATTCAGCGTCTCATCAAAAATGTAAACATTTTTGAAAACTACAAGTCTCATGCGTTTTAGTGGTGAAAAAATAATTTAAAACATCGTTCGGGAAATGAGTTTAGTCCCTGGGTACTTTCTTTGTATACTTTTGACTACGCGGGCCGAGTCCGGGGTTTACGGGAAATGGCGGGTTTCCGTTTGCCGGCGATTAAACTTCTTTTATTCAGCGTCTCATCAAAAATGAAAACATTTTTGAAAACTACAAGTCTCAAGCGTTTTAGTGGTGAAAAGATAATTTAAAAAATCGTTTTGGAAATGAGTTTACTCACAGGGTACTTTCTTCGTATACATTCAACTATACGGGCCAAGCCCGGGATTTACGGGAAAGCACGGGTTTTCGTTTGCCGGCGATTAAACTTCTTTTATTCAGCGTCTCATCAAAAATGTAAACATTTTTGAAAACTACAAGTCTTATGCGTTTTAGTGGTGAAAAAATAATTTAAAAAATCGTTCTGGAGATGAGTTTACTCACAGGGTACTTTCTTTGTATACATTCGACTATACAGGCCAAGCCCGGGATTTACGGGAAATTGCGGGTTTTCGTTTGCCGGCAATTAAACCTCTTTCATTAAGCGTCTCATCAAAAATGAAAACATTTTTGAAAACTACAAGTCTCATGGGTTGTAGTGGTGAATAAATAATTTAAAAAATCGTTCGGGAAATGAGTTTACTCCCTGGGTACTTTGTTTGTATACTTTTGACTATACGGGCCGAGTCCGGGATTTACGGGAAATCGCGGATTTTCGTTTGAGGGCGATTAAAATTCTTTTATTCAGCGTCTCATCAAAAATGAAATCATTTTTGAAAACTACAAGTCTCATGCGTTTTAGTGGTGAAAAAATAATTTAAAACATCGTTCGGGAAATGAGTTTACTCCCTGGGTACTTTCTTTGTATACTTTTGACTACGCGGGCCGAGTCCGGGGTTTACGGGAAATGGCGGGTTTTCGTTTGCCGGCGATTAAACTTCTTTTATTCAGCGTCTCATCAAAAATGAAAACATTTTTGAAAACTACAAGTCTCAAGCGTTTTAGTGGTGAAAAGGTAATTTAAAAAATCGTTTTGGAAATGAGTTTACTCACAGGGTACTTTCTTTGTATACATTCGACTATACGGGCCAAGCCCGGCATTTACGGGAAATCGCGGGTTTTCGTTTGCCGGCGATTAAACTTCTTTTATTCAGCGTCTCATCAAAAATGAAGACATTTTTGAAAACTACAAGTCTCATGCGTTTTAGTGGCGAAAAAATAATTTAAAACATCGTTCGGGAAATGAGTTTACTCCCTGGGTACTATCTTTGTATACTTTTGACTACGCGGGCCGAGTCCGGGGTTTACGGGAAATCGCGGATTTTCGTTTGAGGGCGATTAAAATTCTTTTATTCAGCGTCTCATCAAAAATGAAATCATTTTTGAAAACTACAAGTCTCATGCGTTTTAGTGGTGAAAAAATAATTTAAAACATCGTTCGGGAAATGAGTTTACTCCCTGGGTACTTTCTTTGTATACTTTTGACTACGCGGGCCGAGTCCGGGGTTTACGGGAAATGGCGGGTTTTCGTTTGCCGGCGATTAAACTTCTTTTATTCAGCGTCTCATCAAAAATGAAAACATTTTTGAAAACTACAAGTCTCAAGCGTTTTAGTGGTGAAAAGGTAATTTAAAAAATCGTTTTGGAAATGAGTTTACTCACAGGGTACTTTCTTTGTATACATTCGACTATACGGGCCAAGCCCGGCATTTACGGGAAATCGCGGGTTTTCGTTTGCCGGCGATTAAACTTCTTTTATTCAGCGTCTCATCAAAAATGAAGACATTTTTGAAAACTACAAGTCTCATGCGTTTTAGTGGCGAAAAAATAATTTAAAACATCGTTCGGGAAATGAGTTTACTCCCTGGGTACTATCTTTGTATACTTTTGACTACGCGGGCCGAGTCCGGGGTTTACGGGAAATGGCGGGTTTTCGTTTGCCGGCGATTAAACTTCTTTTATTCAGCGTCTCATCAAAAATGAAGACATTTTTAAAAACTACAAGTCTCATGGGCTTTAGTGGTGAAAAAATAATTTAAAAAATCGTTCTGGAAATGAGTTTACTCACAGGGTACTTTCTTTGTATACATTCGACTATACGGGCCAAGCCCGGGATTTACGGGAAATCGCGGGTTTTCGTTTGCCGGCGATTAAACCTCTTTCATTAAGCGTCTCATCAAAAATGAAAACATTTTTGAAAACTACAAGTCTCATGCGTTTTAGTGGTGAAAAAATAATTTAAAACACCGTTCGGGAAATGAGTTTACTCCCTGGGTACTTTCTTTGTATACTTTTGACTACGCGGGCCGAGTCCGGGGTTTACGGGAAATGGCGGGTTTTCGTTTGCCGGCGATTAAACTTCTTTTATTGAGCGTCTCATCAAAAATGAAAACATTTTTGAAAACTACAAGTCTCAAGCGTTTTAGTGGTGAAAAGATAATTTAAAAAATCGTTTTGGAAATGAGTTTACTCACAGGGTACTTTCTTTGTATACATTCGACTATACGGGCCAAGCCCGGGATTTACGGGAAATCGCGGGTTTTCGTTTGCCGGCGATTAAACTTCTTTTATTCAGCGTCTCATCAAAAATGAAGACATTTTTGAAAACTACAAGTCTCATGCGTTTTAGTGATGAAAAAATAATTTAAAAAATCGTTCTGGAGATGAGTTTACTCACAGGGTACTTTCTTTGTATACATTCGACTATACGGGCCGAGTCCGGGATTTACGGGAAATCGCGGATTTTCGTTTGAGGGCGATTAAAATTCTTTTATTCAGCGTCTCATCAAAAATGAAATCATTTTTGAAAACTACAAGTCTCATGGGCTTTAGTGGTGAAAAAATAATTTAAAAAATCGTTCTGGAGATGAGTTTACTCACAGGGTACTTTCTTTGTATACATTCGACTATACGGGCCAAGCCCGGGATTTACGGGAAATCGCGGGTTTTCGTTTGCCGTCGATTAAACCTCTTTCATTAAGCGTCTCATCAAAAATGAAAACATTTTTGAAAACTACAAGTCTCATGCGTTTTAGTGGTGAAAAAATAATTTAAAACATCGTTCGGGAAATGAGTTTACTCCCTGGGTACTTTCTTTGTATACTTTTGACTACGCGGGCCGAGTCCGGGGTTTACGGGAAATGGCGGGTTTTCGTTTGCCGGCGATTAAACTTCTTTTATTCAGCGTCTCATCAAAAATGAAAACATTTTTGAAAACTACAAGTCTCAAGCGTTTTAGTGGTGAAAAGATAATTTAAAAAATCGTTTTGGAAATGAGTTTACTCACAGGGTACTTTCTTTGATTACATTCGACTATACGGGCCAAGCCCGGGATTTACGGGAAATCGCGGGTTTTCGTTTGCCGGCGATTAAACTTCTTTTATTCAGCGTCTCATCAAAAATGTAAACATTTTTGAAAACTACAAGTCTTATGCGTTTTAGTGGTGAAAAAATAATTTAAAAAATCGTTCCGGAGATGAGTTTACTCACAGGGTACTTTCTTTGTATACATTCGACTATACGGGCCAAGCCCGGGATTTACGGGAAATCGCGGGTTTTCGTTTGTCGGCGATTAAACCTCTTTCATTAAGCGTCTCATCAAAAATGAAAACATTTTTGAAAACTACAAGTCTCATGCGTTTTAGTGGTGAAAAAATAATTTAAGACATCGTTCGGGAAATGAGTTTACTCCCTGGGTACTTTCGTTGTATACTTTTGACTACGCGGGCCGAGTCCGGGGTTTACGGGAAATGGCGGGTTTCCGTTTGCCGGCGATTAAACTTCTTTTATTCAGCGTCTCATCAAAAATGAAAACATTTTTGAAAACTACAAGTCTCAAGCGTTTTAGTGGTGAAAAGATAATTTAAAAAATCGTTTTGGAAATGAGTTTACTCACAGGGTACTTTCTTCGTATACATTCAACTATACGGGCCAAGCCCGGGATTTACGGGAAAGCGCGGGTTTTCGTTTACCGGCGATTAAACTTCTTTTATTCAGCGTCTCATCAAAAATGTAAACATTTTTGAAAACTACAAGTCTTATGCGTTTTTGCGGTGAAAAAATAATTTAAAAAATCGTTCTGGAGATGAGTTTACTCACAGGGTACTTTCTTTGTATACATTCGACTATACCGGCCAAGCCCGGGATTTACGGGAAATCGCGGGTTTTCGTTTGCCGGCAATTAAACCTCTTTCATTAAGCGTCTCATCAAAAATGAAAACATTTTTGAAAACTACAAGTCTCATGGGTTGTAGTGGTGAATAAATAATTTAAAAAATCGTTCGGGAAATGAGTTTACTCCCTGGGTACTTTGTTTGTATACTTTTGACTATACGGGCCGAGTCCGGGATTTACGGGAAATCGCGGATTTTCGTTTGAGGGCGATTAAAATTCTTTTATTCAGCGTCTCATCAAAAATGAAATCATTTTTGAAAACTACAAGTCTCATGCGTTTTAGTGGTGAAAAAATAATTTAAAACATCGTTCGGGAAATGAGTTTACTCCCTGGGTACTTTCTTTGTATACTTTTGACTACGCGGGCCGAGTCCGGGGTTTACGGGAAATGGCGGGTTTTCGTTTGCCGGCGATTAAACTTCTTTTATTCAGCGTCTCATCAAAAATGAAAACATTTTTGAAAACTACAAGTCTCAAGCGTTTTAGTGGTGAAAAGGTAATTTAAAAAATCGTTTTGGAAATGAGTTTACTCACAGGGTACTTTCTTTGTATACATTCGACTATACGGGCCAAGCCCGGGATTTACGGGAAATCGCAGGTTTTCGTTTGCCGGCGATTAAACTTCTTTTATTCAGCGTCTCATCAAAAATGAAGACATTTTTAAAAACTACAAGTCTCATGGGCTTTAGTGGTGAAAAAATAATTTAAAAAATCGTTCTGGAAATGAGTTTACTCACAGGGTACTTTCTTTGTATACATTCGACTATACGGGCCAAGCCCGGGATTTACGGGAAATCGCGGGTTTTCGTTTGCCGGCGATTAAACCTCTTTCATTAAGCGTCTCATCAAAAATGAAAACATTTTTGAAAACTACAAGTCTCATGCGTTTTAGTGGCGAAAAAATAATTTAAAACATCGTTCGGGAAATGAGTTTACTCCCTGGGTACTTTCTTTGTATACTTTTGACTACGCGGGCCGAGTCCGGGGTTTACGGGAAATGGCGGGTTTTCGTTTGCCGGCGATTAAACTTCTTTTATTCAGCGTCTCATCAAAAATAAAGACATTTTTAAAAACTACAAGTCTCATGGGCTTTAGTGGTGAAAAAATAATTTAAAAAATCGTTCTGGAAATGAGTTTACTCACAGGGTACTTTCTTTGTATACATTCGACTATACGGGCCAAGCCCGGGATTTACGGGAAATCGCGGGTTTTCGTTTGCCGGCGATTAAACCTCTTTCATTAAGCGTCTCATCAAAAATGAAAACATTTTTGAAAACTACAAGTCTCATGCGTTTTAGTGTTGAAAAAATAATTTAAAACACCGTTCGGGAAATGAGTTTACTCCCTGGGTACTTTCTTTGTATACTTTTGACTACGCGGGCCGAGTCCGGGGTTTACGGGAAATGGCGGGTTTTCGTTTGCCGGCGATTAAACTTCTTTTATTCAGCGTCTCATCAAAAATGAAAACATTTTTGAAAACTACAAGTCTCAAGCGTTTTAGTGGTGAAAAGATAATTTAAAAAATCGTTTTGGAAATGAGTTTACTCACAGGGTACTTTCTTTGTATACATTCGACTATACGGGCCAAGCCCGGGATTTACGGGAAACGCGGGTTTTCGTTTGCCGGCGATTAAACTTCTTTTATTCAGCGTCTCATCAAAAATGAAGACATTTTTGAAAACTACAAGTCTCATGCGTTTTAGTGATGAAAAAATAATTTAAAAAATCGTTCTGGAGATGAGTTTACTCACAGGGTACTTTCTTTGTATACATTCGACTATACGGGCCGAGTCCGGGATTTACGGGAAATCGCAGATTTTCGTTTGAGGGCGATTAAAATTCTTTTATTCAGCGTCTCATCAAAAATGAAATCATTTTTGAAAACTACAAGTCTCATGGGCTTTAGTGGTGAAAAAATAATTTAAAAAATCGTTCTGGAGATGAGTTTACTCACAGGGTACTTTCTTTGTATACATTCGACTATACGGGCCGAGTCCGGGATTTACGGGAAGTCGCGAGTTTTCGTTTGCCTGCGATTAAACTTCTTTTATTCAGCGTCTCATCAAAAATGAAAACATTTTTGAAAACTACAAGTCTCATGCGTTTTAGTGGTGAAAAAATAAATTAAAAAATCGTTCGGGAAATGAGTTTACTCTCTGGGTACTTTCTTTGTATACATTCGACTATACGGGCCGAGTCCGGAATTTACGGGAAATCGCGGATTTTCGTTTGAGGGCGATTAAAATTCTTTTATTCAGCGTTTCATCAAAAATGAAATCATTTTTGAAAACTACAAGTCTCATACGTTGTAGTGGCGAAAAAATACTTTAAAAAATCGTTCGGTAAATGAGTTTACTCCCTGGGTACTTTCTTTGTATACTTTTGACTATACGGGCCGAGTCCGGGATTTACGAGAAGTCGCGGGTTTTCGTTTGCCGGCGATTAAACTTCTTTTATTCAGCGTCTCATCAAAAATGAACACATTTTTAAAAACTACAAGTCTCATGGGCTTTAGTGGTGAAAAAATAATTTAAAAAATCGTTCTGGAGATGAGTTTACTCACAGGGTACTTTCTTTGTATACATTCGACTATACGGGCCAAGCCCGAGATTTACGGGAAATCGCGGGTTTTCGTTTGCCGTCGATTAAACATCTTTCATTAAGCGTCTCATCAAAAATGAAAACATTTTTGAAAACTACAAGTCTCATGCGTTTTAGTGGTGAAAAAATAATTTAAAACATCGTTCGGGAAATGAGTTTACTCCCTGGGTACTTTCTTTGTATACTTTTGACTGCGCAGGCCGAGTCCGGGGTTTACGGGAAATGGCGGGTTTTCGTTTGCCGGCGATTAAACTTCTTTTATTCAGCGTCTCATCAAAAATGAAAACATTTTTGAAAACTACAAGTCTCAAGCGTTTTAGTGGTGAAAAGATAATTTAAAAAATCGTTTTGGAAATGAGTTTACTCACAGGGTACTTTCTTTGTATACATTCGACTATACGGGCCAAGCCCGGGATTTACGGGAAATCGCGGGTTTTTGTTTGCCGGCGATTAAACTTCTTTTATTCAGCGTCTCATCAAAAATGTAAACATTTTTGAAAACTACAAGTCTTATGCGTTTTAGTGGTGAAAAAATAATTTAAAAGATCGTTCTGGAGATTAGTTTACTCACAGGGTACTTTCTTTGTATACATTCGACTATCCGGGCCAAGCCCGGGTTTACGGGAAATCGCGGGTTTTCGTTTGCCGGCGATTAAACCTCTTTCATTAAGCGTCTCATCAAAAATGAAAACATTTTTGAAAACTACAAGAAGTACAAGTCTCATGCGTTTTAGTGGTGAAAAAATAATTTAAAACATCGTTCGCGAAATGAGTTTACTCCCTGAGTACTTTCTTTGTATACTTTTGACTATACGGGCCGAGTCCGGGATTTACGGGAAGTCGCGGGTTTTCGTTTGCCTGCGATTAAACTTCTTTTATTCAGCGTCTCATCAAAAATGAAAACATTTTTGAAAACTACAAGTCTCATGCGTTTTAGTGGTGAAAAAATAAATTAAAAAATCGTTCGGGAAATGAGTTTACTCTCTGGGTACTTTCTTTGTATACATTCGACTATACGGGCCGAGTCCGGGATTTACGGGAAATCGCGGATTTTCGTTTGAGGGCGATTAAAATTCTTTTATTCAGCGTCTCATCAAAAATGAAATCATTTTTGAAAACTACAAGTCTCATACGTTGTAGTGGCGAAAAAATACTTTAAAAAATCGTTCGGTAAATGAGTTTACTCCCTGGGTACTTTCTTTGTATACTTTTGACTATACGGGCCGAGTCCGGCATTTACGAGAAGTCGCGGGTTTTCGTTTGCCGGCGATTAAACTTCTTTTATTCAGCGTCTCATCAAAAATGAACACATTTTTAAAAACTACAAGTCTCATGGGCTTTAGTGGTGAAAAAATAATTTAAAAAATCGTTCTGGAGATGAGTTTACTCACAGGGTACTTTCTTTGTATACATTCGACTATACGGGCCAAGCCCGGGATTTACGGGAAATCGCGGGTTTTCGTTTGCCGTCGATTAAACCTCTTTCATTAAGCGTCTCATCAAAAATGAAAACATTTTTGAAAACTACAAGTCTCATGCGTTTTAGTGGTGAAAAAATAATTTAAAACATCGTTCGGGAAATGAGTTTACTCCCTGGGTACTTTCTTTGTATACTTGTGACTACGCGGGCCGAGTCCGGGGTTTACGGGAAATGGCGGGTTTTCGTTTGCCGGCGATTAAACTTCTTTTATTCAGCGTCTCATCAAAAATGAAAACATTTTTGAAAACTACAAGTCTCAAGCGTTTTAGTGGTGAAAAGATAATTTAAAAAATCGTTTTGGAAATGAGTTTACTCACAGGGTACTTTCTTTGTATACATTCGACTATACGGGCCAAGCCCGGGATTTACGGGAAATCGCGGGTTTTCGTTTGCCGGCGATTAAACTTCTTTTATTCAGCGTCTCATCAAAAATGTAAACATTTTTGAAAACTACAAGTCTTATGCGTTTTAGTGGTGAAAAAATAATTTAAAAGATCGTTCTGGAGATGAGTTTACTCACAGGGTACTTTCTTTGTATACATTCGACTATACGGGCCAAGCCCGGGTTTACGGGAAATCGCGGGTTTTCGTTTGCCGGCGATTAAACCTCTTTCATTAAGCGTCTCATCAAAAATGAAAACATTTTTGAAAACTACAAGTCTCAAGCGTTTTAGTGGTGAAAAGATAATTTAAAAAATCGTTTTGGAAATGAGTTTACTCACAGGGTACTTTCTTTGTATACATTCGACTATACGGACCAAGCCCGGGATTTACGGGAAATCGCGGGTTTTCGTTTGCCGGCGATTAAACTTCTTTTATTCAGCGTCTCATCAAAAATGAAGACATTTTTGAAAACTACAAGTCCCATGCGTTTTAGTGGTGAAAAAATAATTTAAAAAATCGTTCTGGAGATGAGTTTACTCACAGGGTACTTTCTTTGTATACATTCGACTATACGGGCCGAGTCCGGGATTTACGGGAAATCGCGGATTTTCGTTTGAGGGCGATTAAAATTCTTTTATTCAGCGTCTCATCAAAAATGAAATCATTTTTGAAAACTACAAGTCTCATGCGTTGTAGTTGCGAAAAAATACTTTAAAAAATCATTCGGTAAATGAGTTTACTCCCTGGGTACTTTCTTTGTATACTTTTGACTATACGGGCCGAGTCCGGGATTTACGAGAAGTCGCGGGTTTTCGTTTGCCGGCGATTAAACTTCTTTTATTCAGCGTCTCATCAAAAATGAACACATTTTTAAAAACTACAAGTCTCATGGGCTTTAGTGGTGAAAAATAATTTAAAAAATCGTTCTGGAGATGAGTTTACTCACAGGGTACTTTCTTTGTATACATTCGACTATACGGGCTAAGCCCGGGATTTACGGGAAATCGCGGGTTTTCGTTTGCCGTCGATTAAACCTCTTTCATTAAGCGTCTCATCAAAAATGAAAACATTTTTGAAAACTACAAGTCTCATGCGTTTTAGTGGTGAAAAAATAATTTAAAACATCGTTCGGGAAATGAGTTTACTCCCTGGGTACTTTCTTTGTATACTTTTGACTACGCGGGCCGAGTCCGGGGTTTACGGGAAATGGCGGGTTTTCGTTTGCCGGCGATTAAACTTCTTTTATTCAGCGTCTCATCAAAAATGAAAACATTTTTGAAAACTACAAGTCTCAAGCGTTTTAGTGGTGAAAATATAATTTAAAAAATCGTTTTGGAAATGAGTTTACTCACAGGGTACTTTCTTTGTATACATTCGACTATACGGGCCAAGCCCGGGATTTACGGGAAATCGCGGGTTTTCGTTTGCCGGCGATTAAACTTCTTTTATTCAGCGTCTCATCAAAAATGAAAACATTTTTGAAAACTACAAGTCTCATGTGTTTTAGTGGGGAAAAAATAATTTGAAACATCGTTCGCGAAATGAGTTTACTCACAGGGTACTTTCTTTGTATACATTCGACTATACGGGCCGAGTCCGGGATTTACGGGAAATCGCGGATTTTCGTTTGAGGGCGATTAAAATTCTTTTATTCAGCGTCTCATCAAAAATGAAATCATTTTTGAAAACTACAAGTCTCATGCGTTGTAGTTGCGAAAAAATACTTTAAAAAATCATTCGGTAAATGAGTTTACTCCCTGGGTACTTTCTTTGTATACTTTTGACTATACGGGCCGAGTCCGGGATTTACGAGAAGTCGCGGGTTTTCGTTTGCCGGCGATTAAACTTCTTTTATTCAGCGTCTCATCAAAAATGAACACATTTTTAAAAACTACAAGTCTCATGGGCTTTAGTGGTGAAAAATAATTTAAAAAATCGTTCTGGAGATGAGTTTACTCACAGGGTACTTTCTTTGTATACATTCGACTATACGGGCCAAGCCCGAGATTTACGGGAAATCGCGGGTTTTCGTTTGCCGTCGATTAAACCTCTTTCATTAAGCGTCTCATCAAAAATGAAAACATTTTTGAAAACTACAAGTCTCATGCGTTTTAGTGGTGAAAAAATAATTTAAAACATCGTTCGGGAAATGAGTTTACTCCCTGGGTACTTTCTTTGTATACTTTTGACTACGCGGGCCGAGTCCGGGGTTTACGGGAAATGGCGGGTTTTGGTTTGCCGGCGATTAAACTTCTTTTATTCAGCGTCTCATCAAAAATGAAAACATTTTTAAAAACTACAAGTCTCAAGCGTTTTAGTGGTGAAAAGATAATTTAAAAAATCGTTTTGGAAATGAGTTTACTCACAGGGTACTTTCTTTGTATAAATTCGACTATACGGGCCAAGCCCGGGATTTACGGGAAATCGCGGGTTTTCGTTTGCCGGCGATTAAACTTCTTTTATTCAGCGTCTCATCAAAAATGTAAACATTTTTGAAAACTACAAGTCTTATGCGTTTTAGTGGTGAAAAAATAATTTAAAAAATCGTTCCGGAGATGAGTTTACTCACAGGGTACTTTCTTTGTATACATTCGACTATACGGGCCAAGCCCGGGATTTACGGGAAATCGCGGGTTTTCGTTTGTCGGCGATTAAACCTCTTTCATTAAGCGTCTCATCAAAAATGAAAACATTTTTGAAAACTACAAGTCTCATGCGTTTTAGTGGTGAAAAAATAATTTAAAACATCGTTCGCGAAATGAGTTTACTCCCTGAGTACTTTCTTTGTATACTTTTGACTATACGGGCCGAGTCTGGGATTTACGGGAAGTCGCGGGTTTTCGTTTGCCTGCGATTAAACTTCTTTTATTCAGCGTCTCATCAAAAATGAAAACATTTTTGAAAACTACAAGTCTCATGCGTTTTAGTGGTGAAAAAATAAATTAAAAAATCGTTCGGGAAATGAGTTTACTCTCTGGGTACTTTCTTTGTATACTTTTGCAAATCCCGGGCCAAGCCCGGGATTTACGGGAAATCGCTGGTTTTCGTTTGCCGGCGATTAAACCTCTTTCATTAAGAGTCTCATCAAAAATTAAAACATTTCTAAAAACTACAAGTCTCATGTGTTTTAGTGGTGAAAAAATAATTTAAAAAATCGTTCGGGAAATAAGTTTACTCCCTGGGTACTTTCTTTGTATACTTTTGACTATACGGGCCGAGTTCGGGATTTACGGGAAGTCGCGGGATTTCGTTTGCCGGCGATTAAACTTCTTTTATTCAGCGTCTCATCAAAAATGAAGACATTCTTGAAAACTACAAGTCTCATGCGTTGTAGTGGTGAAAAAATAATTTAAAAAATCGTTCGGGAAATGAGTTTACTCCCTGGGTACTTTGTTTGTATACTTTTGACTATACGGGCCGAGTCCGGGATTTACGGGAAATCGCGGATTTTCGTTTGAGGGCGATTAAAATTCTTTTATTCAGCGTCTCATCAAAAATGAAATCATTTTTGAAAACTACTAGTCTCATGCGTTGTAGTGGTGAAAAAATACTTTAAAAAATCGTTCGGTAAATGAGTTTACTCCCTGGGTACTTTCTTTGTATACTTTTGACTATACGGGCCGAGTCCGGGATTTACGGGAAGTCGCGGGTTTTCGTTTGCCGGCGATTAAACTTCTTTTATGCAGCGTCTCATCAAAAATGAACACATTTTTAAAAACTACAAGTCTCATGGGCTTTAGTGGTGAAAAAATAATTAAAAAAATCGTTCTGGAGATGAGTTTACTCACAGGGTACTTTCTTTGTATAAATTCGACTATACGGGCCAAGCCCGGGATTTACGGGAAATCGCGGGTTTTCGTTTGCCGGCGATTAAACTTCTTTTATTCAGCGTCTCATCAAAAATGTAAACATTTTTGAAAACTACAAGTCTTATGCGTTTTAGTGGTGAAAAAATAATTTAAAAAATCGTTCCGGAGATGAGTTTACTCACAGGGTACTTTCTTTGTATACATTCGATTATACGGGCCAAGCCCGGGATTTACGGGAAATCGCGGGTTTTCGTTTGTCGGCGATTAAACCTCTTTCATTAAGCGTCTCATCAAAAATGAAAACATTTTTGAAAACTACAAGTCTCATGCGTTTTAGTGGTGAAAAAATAATTTAAAACATCGTTCGCGAAATGAGTTTACTCCCTGAGTACTTTCTTTGTATACTTTTGACTATACGGGCCGAGTCCGGGATTTACGGGAAGTCGCGGGTTTTCGTTTGCCTGCGATTAAACTTCTTTTATTCAGCGTCTCATCAAAAATGAAAACATTTTTGAAAACTACAAGTCTCATGCGTTTTAGTGGTGAAAAAATAAATTAAAAAATCGTTCGGGAAATGAGTTTACTCTCTGGGTACTTTCTTTGTATACTTTTGCAAATCCCGGGCCAAGCCCGGGATTTGCGGGAATCGCGGGTTTTCGTTTGCCGGCGATTAAACTTCTTTTATTCAGCGTCTCATCAAAAATGAAAACATTTTTGAAAACTACAAGTCTTATGCGTTTTAGTGGTGAAAAAATAATTTAAAAAATCGTTCTGGAAATGAGTTTACTCACAGGGTACTTTCTTTGTATACATTCGACTATACGGGCCAAGCCCGGGATTTACGGGAAATCGCTGGTTTTCGTTTGCCGGCGATTAAACCTCTTTCATTAAGAGTCTCATCAAAAATTAAAACATTTCTAAAAACTACAAGTCTCATGTGTTTTAGTGGTGAAAAAATAATTTAAAAAATCGTTCGGGAAATAAGTTTACTCCCTGGGTACTTTCTTTGTATACTTTTGACTATACGGGCCGAGTCCGGGATTTACGGGAAGTCGCGGGATTTCGTTTGCCGGCGATTAAACTTCTTTTATTCAGCGTCTCATCAAAAATGAAGACATTCTTGAAAACTACAAGTCTCATGCGTTGTAGTGGTGAAAAAATAATTTAAAAAATCGTTCGGGAAATGAGTTTACTCCCTGGGTACTTTGTTTGTATACTTTTGACTATACGGGCCGAGTCCGGGATTTACGGGAAATCGCGGATTTTCGTTTGAGGGCGATTAAAATTCTTTTATTCAGCGTCTCATCAAAAATGAAATCATTTTTGAAAACTACTAGTCTCATGCGTTGTAGTGGTGAAAAAATACTTTAAAAAATCGTTCGGTAAATGAGTTTACTCCCTGGGTACTTTCTTTGTATACTTTTGACTATACGGGCCGAGTCCGGGATTTACGGGAAGTCGCGGGTTTTCGTTTGCCGGCGATTAAACTTCTTTTATGCAGCGTCTCATCAAAAATGAACACATTTTTAAAAACTACAAGTCTCATGGGCTTTAGTGGTGAAAAAATAATTAAAAAAATCGTTCTGGAGATGAGTTTACTCACAGGGTACTTTCTTTGTATACATTCGACTATACGGGCCAAGCCCGGGATTTACGGGAAATCGCGGGTTTTCGTTTGCCGGCGATTAAACCTCTTTCATTAAGCGTCTCATCAAAAATGAAAACATTTTTGAAAACTACAAGTCTCATGCGTTTTAGTGGTGAAAAAGTAATTTAAAACATCGTTCGGGAAATGAGTTTACTCCCTGGGTACTTTCTTTGTATACTTTTGACTACGCGCGCCGAGTCCGGGGTTTACAGGAAATGGCAGGTTTTCGTTTGCCGGCGATTAAACTTCTTTTATTCAGCGTCTCATCAAAAATGAAAACATTTTTGAAAACTACAAGTCTCAAGCGTTTTAGTGGTGAAAAGATAATTTGAAAAATCGTTTTGGAAATGAGTTTACTCACAGGGTACTTTCTTTGTATACATTCGACTATACGGGCCAAGCCCGGGATTTACGGGAAATCGCGGGTTTTCGTTTGCCGGCGATTAAACTTCTTTTATTCAGCGTCTCATCAAAAATGTAAACATTTTTGAAAACTACAAGTCTTATGCGTTTCAGTGGTGAAAAAATAATTTAAAAAATCGTTCTGGAGATGAGTTTACTCACAGGGTACTTTCTTTGTATACATTCGACTATACGGGCCAAGCCCGAGATTTACGGGAAATCGCGGGTTTTCGTTTGCCGGCGATTAAACCACTTTCATTAAGCGTCTCATCAAAAATGAAAACATTTTTGAAAACTACAAGTCTCATGCGTTTTAGTGGTGAAAAAATAATTTAAAACATCGTTCGCAAAATGAGTTTACTCCCTGAGTACTTTCTTTGTATACTTTTGACTATACGGGCCGAGTCCGGGATTTACGGGAAGTCGTGGGTTTTCGTTTGCCGGCGATTAAACTTCTTTTATTCAGCGTCTCATCAAAAATGAAAACATTTTTGAAAACTACAAGTCTCATGCGTTTCAGTGGTGAAAAAATAAATTAAAAAATCGTTCGGGAAATGAGTTTACTCTCTGGGTACTTTCTTTGTATACTTTTGCAAATCCCGGGCCAAGCCCGGGATTTGTGGGAATCGCGGGTTTTCGTTTGCCGGCGATTAAACTTCTTTTATTCAGCGTCTCATCAAAAATGTAAACATTTTTGAAAACTACAAGTCTTATGCGTTTTAGTGGTGAAAAAATAATTTAAAAAATCGTTCTGGAGATGAGTTTACTCACAGGGTACTTTCTTTGTATACATTCGACTATACGGGCCAAGCCTGGGATTTACGGGAAATCGCGGGTTTTCGTTTGCCGGCGATTAAACCTCTTTCATTAAGCGTCTCATCAAAAATGAAAACATTTCTGAAAACTACAAGTCTCATGCGTTTTAGTGGTGAAAAAATAATTTAAAACATCGTTCGCGAAATGAGTTTACTCCCTGAGTACTTTCTTTGTATACTTTTGACTATACGGGCCTAGTCCGGGATTTAAGGGAAATCGCAGGTTTTCGTTTGCCGGCGATTAAACTTCTTTTATTCAGCGTCTCATCAAATATGTAAACATTTTTGAAAATTACAAGTCTTATGCGTTTTAGTGGTGAAAAAATAATTTAAAAAATCGTTCGGGAAATGAGTTTACTTCCTGGGAACTTTCTTTGTATCCTTTTGACTATACGGGCCGAGTCCGGGATTTACGGGAAGTCGCGGGTTTTCGTTTGCCGGCGATTAAACTTCTTTTATTCAGCGTCTAATCAAAAATGAAAACATTTTTAAAAACTACAAGTCTCATGGGCTTTAGTGGTGAAATAATAATTTAAAAAATCGTTCGGGAAATGAGTTTACACCCTGGGTACTTTCTTTGTATACTTTTAACTATACGGGCCTAGTCCGGGATTTACGGGAAATCGCAGTTTTTCGTTTGCCGGCGATTAAACTTCTTTTATTCAGCGCCTCATCAAAATTGAAAACATTTTTGAAAACTGCAAGTCTCATGCGTTTTAGTGGTGAAAAAATAAGTTAAAAAATCGTTCGGGAAATGAGCTAACTCCCTGGGTACTTTCTTTGTATACTTTTGACTATGCAGGCCGAGTCTGGGGTTTACGGGAAATGGCGGGTTTTCGTTTGCCGGCGATTAAACTTCTTTTATTCAGCGTCTCATCAAAAATGAAAACATTTTTAAAAACTACAAGTCTCATGGGCTTTAGTGGTGAAATAATAATTTAAAAAATCGTTCGGGAAATGAGTTTACACCCTGGGTACTCTCTTTGTATACTTTTGACTATACGGGCCTAGTCCGGGATTTAAGGGAAATCACGGTTTTTCGTTTGCCGGCGATTAAACTTCTTTTATTCAGCGTCTCATCAAAAATGTAAACATTTTTAAAAACTACAAGTCTCATGGGCTGTAGTGGTGAAATAATAATTTAAAAAATCGTTCGGGAAATGAGTTTACACCCTGGGTACTTTCTTTGTATACTTTTGACTATACGGGCCTAGTCCGGGATTTACGGGAAATCGCAGGTTTTCGTTTGCCGGCGATTAAACTTCTTTTATTTAGCGTCTCATCAAAATTGAAAACATTTTTGAAAACTGCAAGTCTCATGCGTTTTAGTGGTGAAAAAATAATTTAAAAATCGTTCGGGAAATGAGCTAACTCCCTGGGTACTTTCTTTGTATACATTCGACTATACGGGCCAAGCCCGGGATTTACTGGAAATCGCAGGTTTTCGTTTGCCGGCGATTAAACTTCTTTTATTCAGCGTCTCATCAAAAATGAAAACATTTTTAAAAACTACAAGTCTCATGGGCTTTAGTGGTAAAATAATAATTTAAAAAATCGTTCGGGAAATGAGTTTACTCCCTGGGTACTTTGTTTGTATACTTTTGACTATACGGGCCGAGTCCGGCATTTACGGGAAATCGCGGATTTTCGTTTGAGGGCGATTAAAATTCTTTTATTCAGCGTCTCATCAAAAATGAAAAGATTTTTGAAAACTACAAGTCTCATGCGTTGTAGTGGTGAAAAAATAATTTAAAAAATCGTTCGGTAAATGAGTTTACTCCCTGGATAGTTTCTTTGTATACTTTTTGACTATACGGGCCGAGTCCGGGATTTACGGGAAGTCGCGGAATTTCGTTTGCCGGCGATTAAACTTCTTTTATTCAGCGTCTCATAAAAAATGAAAACATTTTTAAAAACTACAAGTCTCATGCGTTTTAGTGGTGAAAAAATAATTTAAAAAATCGTTCGGGAAATGAGTTTACTCCCTGGGTACTTTGTTTGTATACTTTTGACTATACGGGCCGAGTCCGGCATTTACGGGAAATCGCGGATTTTCGTTTGAGGGCGATTAAAATTCTTTTATTCAGCGTCTCATCAAAAATGAAAACATTTTTGAAAACTACAAGTCTCATGCGTTGTAGTGGTGAAAAAATAATTTAAAAAATCGTTCGGTAAATGAGTTTACTCCCTGGATACTTTCTTTGTATACTTTTTGACTATACGGGCCGAGTCCGGGATTTACGGGAAGTCGCGGAATTTCGTTTGCCGGCGATTAAACTTCTTTTATTCAGCGTCTCATAAAAAATGAAAACATTTTTAAAAACTACAAGTCTCATGCGTTTTAGTGATGAAAAAATAATTTAAAAAATCGTTCGGGAAATGAGTTTACTCCCTGGGTACTTTCTTTGTATACTTTTGACTATACGGGCCGAGTCCGGGATTTACGGGAAGTCGCGGGTTTTCGTTTGCCGGCGATTAAACTTCTTTTTTTCAGCGTCTCATCAAAAATGAAAACATTTTTAAAAACTACAAGTCTCATGGGCTTTAGTGGTGAAAAAATAATTTAAAAAATCGTTCGGGAAATGAGTTTACTCCCTGGGTACTTTGTTTGTATACTTTTGACTATACGGGCCGAGTCCGGGATTTACGGGAAATCGCGGATTTTCGTTTGAGGGCGATTAAAATTCTTTTATTCAGCGTCTCATCAAAAATGAAATCATTTTTGAAAACTACAAGTCTCATGCGTTGTAGTGGTGAAAAAATACTTTAAAAAATCGTTCGGTAAATGAGTTTACTCCCTGGGTACTTTCTTTGTATACTTTTGACTATACGGGCCGAGTCTGGGATTTACGGGAAGTCGCGGGTTTTCGTTTGCCGGCGATTAAACTTCTTTTATGCAGCGTCTCATCAAAAATGAACACATTTTTAAAAACTACAAGTCTCATGGGCTTTAGTGGTGAAAAAATAATTTAAAAAATTGTTCTGGAGATGAGTTTACTCACAGGGTACTTTCTTTGTATACATTCGACTATACGGGCCAAGCCCGGGATTTACGGGAAATCGCGGGTTTTCGTTTGCCGGCGATTAAACCTCTTTCATTAAGCGTCTCATCAAAAATGAAAACATTTTTGAAAACTACAAGTCTCATGCGTTTTAGTGGTGAAAAAATAATTTAAAACATCGTTCGGGAAATGAGTTTACTCCCTGGGTACTTTCTTTGTATACTTTTGACTACGCGGGCCGAGTCCGGGGTTTACGGGAAATGGCGGGTTTTCGTTTGCCGGCGATTAAACTTCTTTTATTCAGCGTCTCATCAAAAATGAAAACATTTTTGAAAACTACAAGTCTCAAGCGTTTTAGTGGTGAAAAGATAATTTAAAAAATCGTTTTGGAAATGAGTTTACTCACAGGGTACTTTCTTTGTATACATTCGACTATACGGGCCAAGCCCGGGATTTACGGTAAATCGCGGGTTTTCGTTTGCCGGCGATTAAACTTCTTTTATTCAGCGTCTCATCAAAAATGTAAGCATTTTTGAAAACTACAAGTCTTATGCGTTTTAGTGGTGAAAAAATAATTTAAAAAATCGTTGTGGAGATGAGTTTACTCACAGGGTACTTTCTTTGTATACATTCGACTATACGGGCCAAGCCCGGGATTTACGGGAAATCGCGGGTTTTCGTTTGCCGGCGATTAAACCTCTTTCATTAAGCGTCTCATCAAAAATGAAAACATTTTTGAAAACTACAAGTCTCATGCGTTTTAGTGGTGAAAAAATAATTTAAAACATCGTTCGCGAAATGAGTTTACTCCCTGAGTACTTTCTTTGTATACTTTTGACTATACGGGCCGAGTCCGGGATTTACGGGAAGCCGCGGGTTTTCGTTTGCCGGCGATTAAACCTCTTTCATTAAGCGTCTCATCAAAAATGAAAACATTTTTGAAAACTACAAGTCTCATGCGTTTTAGTGGTGAAAAAATAATTTAAAACATCGTTCGCGAAATGAGTTTACTCCCTGAGTACTTTCTTTGTATACTTTTGACTATACGGGCCGAGTCCGGGATTTACGGGAAGTCGCGGGTTTTCGTTTGCCGGCGATTAAACTTCTTTTATTCAGCGTCTCATCAAAAATGAAAACATTTTTGAAAACTACAAGTCTCATGCGTTTTAGTGGTGAAAAAATAAATTAAAAAATCGTTCGGGAAAAAAGTTTACTCTCTGGGTACTTTCTTTGTATACTTTTGTAAATCCCGGGCCAAGCCCGGGATTTGCGGGAATCGCGGGTTTTCGTTTGCCGGCGATTAAACTTCTTTTATTCAGCGTCTCATCAAAAATGAAAACATTTTTGAAAACTACAAGTCTTATGCGTTTTAGTGGTGAAAAAATAATTTAAAAAATCGTTTTGAAAATGAGTTTACTCACAGGGTACTTTCTTTGTATACATTCGACTATACCGGCCAAGCTCGGGATTTACGGGAAATCGCTGGTTTTCGTTTGCCGGCGATTAAATTTCTTTCATTAAGCGTCTCATCAAAAATGAAAACATTTCTGAAAATTACAAGTCTTATGCGTTTTAGTGGTGAAAAAATAATTTAAAAAATCGTTCGGAAAATGAGTTTACTTCCTGGGTACTTTCTTTGTATCCTTTTGACTATACGGGCCGAGTCCGGGATTTACGGGAAGTCGCGGGTTTTCGTTTGCCGGCGATTAAACTTCTTTTATTCAGCGTCTAATCAAAAATGAAAACATTTTTAAAAACTACAAGTCTCATTGGCTTTAGTGGTGAAATAATAACTTAAAAAATCGTTCGGGAAATGAGCTAACTCCCTGGGTACTTTCTTTGTATACTTTTGACTATGCAGGCCGAGTCCGGCGTTTACGGGAAATGGCGGGTTTTCGTTTGCCGGCGATTAAACTTCTTTTATTCAGCGTCTCATCAAAAATGAAAACATTTTTGAAAACTACAAGTCTCAAGGGTTTTAGTGGTGAAAAGATAATTTAAAAAATCGTTTTGGAAATGAGTTTACTCACAGGGTACCTTCTTTGTATACATTCGACTATACGGGCCAAGCCCGGGATTTAAGGGAAATCGCGAGTTTTCGTTTGCCGCCGATTAAACTTCTTTTATTCAGCGTCTCATCAAAAATGAAAACATTTTTGAAAACTACAAGTCTCATGCGTTTTAGTGGTGAAAAAATAATTTAAAAAATCGTTCGGGAAATAAGTTTACTCCCTGGGTACTTTCTTTGTATACTTTTGACTATACGGGCCGAGTCCGGGATTTACGGGAAGTCGCGGGTTTTCGTTTGCCGGTGATTAAACTTCTTTTATTCAGCGTCTCATCAAAAATGAAAACATTTTTAAAAACTACAAGTCTCATGGGCTTTAGTGGTGAAATAACAATTTAAAAAATCGTTTTGGAAATGAGTTTACTCACAGGGTACTTTCTTTGTATACATTCGACTATACGGGCCAAGCCCGGGATTTAAGGGAAATCGCGAGTTTTCGTTTGCCGCCGATTAAACTTCTTTTATTCAGCGTCTCATCAAAAATGAAAACATTTTTGAAAACTACAAGTCTCATGCGTTTTAGTGGTGAAAAAATAATTTAAAAAATCGTTCGGGAAATAAGTTTACTCCCTGGGTACTTTCTTTGTATACTTTTGACTATACGGGCCGAGTCCGGGATTTACGGGAAGTCGCGGGTTTTCGTTTGCCGGTGATTAAACTTCTTTTATTCAGCGTCTCATCAAAAATGAAAACATTTTTAAAAACTACAAGTCTCATGGGCTTTAGTGGTGAAATAATAATTTAAAAAATCGTTCGGGAAATGAGTTTACACCCTGGGTACTCTCTTTGTATACTTTTGACTATACGGGCCTAGTCCGGGATTTAAGGGGAATCGCGGTTTTTCGTTTGCCGGCGATTAAACTTCTTTTATTCAGCGTCTCATCAAAAATGTAAACATTTTTAAAAACTACAAGTCTCATGGGCTGTAGTGGTGAAATAATAATTTAAAAAATCGTTCGGGAAATGAGTTTACACCCTGGGTACTTTCTTTGTATACTTTTGACTATACGGGCCTAGTCCGGGATTTACGGGAAATCGCAGGTTTTCGTTTGCCGGCGATTAAACTTCTTTTATTTAGCGTCTCATCAAAATTGAAAACATTTTTGAAAACTGCAAGTCTCATGCGTTTTAGTGGTGAAAAAATAATTTAAAAATCGTTCGGGAAATGAGCTAACTCCCTGGGTACTTTCTTTGTATACATTCGACTATACGGGCCAAGCCCGGGATTTACGGGAAATCGCGGGTTTTCGTTTGCCGGCGATTAAACTTCTTTTATTCAGCGTCTCATCAAAAATGAAAACATTTTTAAAAACTACAAGTCTCATGGGCTTTAGTGGTAAAATAATAATTTAAAAAATCGTTCGGGAAATGAGTTTACTCCCTGGGTACTTTGTTTGTATACTTTTGACTATACGGGCCGAGTCCGGCATTTACGGGAAATCGCTGATTTTCGTTTGTGGGCGATTAAAATTCTTTTATTCAGCGTCTCATCAAAAATGAAAACATTTTTGAAAACTACAAGTCTCATGCGTTGTAGTGGTGAAAAAATAATTTAAAAAATCGTTCGGTAATTGAGTTTACTCCCTGGATACTTTCTTTGTATACTTTTTGACTATACGGGCCGAGTCCGGGATTTACGGGAAGTCGCGGAATTTCGTTTGCCGGCGATTAAACTTCTTTTATTCAGCGTCTCATAAAAAATGAAAACATTTTTAAAAACTACAAGTCTCATGCGTTTTAGTGGTGAAAAAATAATTTAAAAAATCGTTCGGGAAATGAGTTTACTCCCTGGGTACTTTCTTTGTATACTTTTGACTATACGGGCCGAGTCAGGGATTTACGGGAAGTCGCGGGTTTTCGTTTGCCGGCGATTAAACTTCTTTTTTTCAGCGTCTCAACAAAAATGAAAACATTTTTAAAAACTACAAGTCTCATGGGCTTTAGTGGTGAAAAAATAATTTAAAAAATCGTTCGGAAAATGAGTTTACTCCCTGGGTACTTTGTTTGTATACTTTTGACTATACGGGCCGAGTCCGGCATTTACGGGAAATCGCGGATTTTCGTTTGAGGGCGATTAAAATTCTTTTATTCAGCGTCTCATCAAAAATGAAAACATTTTTGAAAACTACAAGTCTCATGCGTTGTAGTGGTGAAAAAATAATTTAAAAAATCGTTCGGTAAATGAGTTTACTCCCTGGATACTTTCTTTGTATACTTTTTGACTATACGGGCCGAGTCCGGGATTTACGGGAAGTCGCGGAATTTCGTTTGCCGGCGATTAAACTTCTTTTATTCAGCGTCTCATAAAAAATGAAAACATTTTTAAAAACTACAAGTCTCATGCGTTTTAGTGGTGAAAAAATAATTTAAAAAATCGTTCGGGAAATGAGTTTACTCCCTGGGTACTTTCTTTGTATACTTTTGACTATACGGGCCGAGTCCGGGATTTACGGGAAGTCGCGGGTTTTCGTTTGCCGGCGATTAAACTTCTTTTTTTCAGCGTCTCATCAAAAATGAAAACATTTTTAAAAACTACAAGTCTCATGGGCTTTAGTGGTGAAAAAATAATTTAAAAAATCGTTCGGGAAATGAGTTTACTCCCTGGGTACTTTGTTTGTATACTTTTGACTATGCAGGCCGAGTCCGGCGTTTACGGGAAATGGCGGGTTTTCGTTTGCCGGCGATTAAACTTCTTTTATTCAGCGTCTCATCAAAAATGAAAACATTTTTGAAAACTACAAGTCTCAAGGGTTTTAGTGGTGAAAAGATAATTTAAAAAATCGTTTTGGAAATGAGTTTACTCACAGGGTACTTTCTTTGTATACATTCGACTATACGGGCCAAGCCCGGGATTTAAGGGAAATCGCGAGTTTTCGTTTGCCGCCGATTAAACTTCTTTTATTCAGCGTCTCATCAAAAATGAAAACATTTTTGAAAACTACAAGTCTCATGCGTTTTAGTGGTGAAAAAATAATTTAAAAAATCGTTCGGGAAATAAGTTTACTCCCTGGGTACTTTCTTTGTATACTTTTGACTATACGGGCCGAGTCCGGGATTTACGGGAAGTCGCGGGTTTTCGTTTGCCGGTGATTAAACTTCTTTTATTCAGCGTCTCATCAAAAATGAAAACATTTTTAAAAACTACAAGTCTCATGGGCTTTAGTGGTGAAATAATAATTTAAAAAATCGTTCGGGAAATGAGTTTACACCCTGGGTACTCTCTTTGTATACTTTTGACTATACGGGCCTAGTCCGGGATTTAAGGGGAATCGCGGTTTTTCGTTTGCCGGCGATTAAACTTCTTTTATTCAGCGTCTCATCAAAAATGTAAACATTTTTAAAAACTACAAGTCTCATGGGCTGTAGTGGTGAAATAATAATTTAAAAAATCGTTCGGGAAATGAGTTTACACCCTGGGTACTTTCTTTGTATACTTTTGACTATACGGGCCTAGTCCGGGATTTACGGGAAATCGCAGGTTTTCGTTTGCCGGCGATTAAACTTCTTTTATTTAGCGTCTCATCAAAATTGAAAACATTTTTGAAAACTGCAAGTCTCATGCGTTTTAGTGGTGAAAAAATAATTTAAAAATCGTTCGGGAAATGAGCTAACTCCCTGGGTACTTTCTTTGTATACATTCGACTATACGGGCCAAGCCCGGGATTTACGGGAAATCGCGGGTTTTCGTTTGCCGGCGATTAAACTTCTTTTATTCAGCGTCTCATCAAAAATGAAAACATTTTTAAAAACTACAAGTCTCATGGGCTTTAGTGGTAAAATAATAATTTAAAAAATCGTTCGGGAAATGAGTTTACTCCCTGGGTACTTTGTTTGTATACTTTTGACTATACGGGCCGAGTCCGGCATTTACGGGAAATCGCGGATTTTCGTTTGTGGGCGATTAAAATTCTTTTATTCAGCGTCTCATCAAAAATGAAAACATTTTTGAAAACTACAAGTCTCATGCGTTGTAGTGGTGAAAAAATAATTTAAAAAATCGTTCGGTAAATGAGTTTACTCCCTGGATACTTTCTTTGTATACTTTTTGACTATACGGGCCGAGTCCGGGATTTACGGGAAGTCGCGGAATTTCGTTTGCCGGCGATTAAACTTCTTTTATTCAGCGTCTCATAAAAAATGAAAACATTTTTAAAAACTACAAGTCTCATGCGTTTTAGTGGTGAAAAAATAATTTAAAAAATCGTTCGGGAAATGAGTTTACTCCCTGGGTACTTTCTTTGTATACTTTTGACTATACGGGCCGAGTCCGGGATTTACGGGAAGTCGCGGGTTTTCGTTTGCCGGCGATTAAACTTCTTTTTTTCAGCGTCTCATCAAAAATGAAAACATTTTTAAAAACTACAAGTCTCATGCGTTTTAGTGGTGAAAAAATAATTTAAAAAATCGTTCGGGAAATGAGTTTACTCCCTGGGTACTTTCTTTGTATACTTTTGACTATACGGGCCGAGTCCGGGATTTACGGGAAGTCGCGGGTTTTCGTTTGCCGGCGATTAAACTTCTTTTTTTCAGCGTCTCATCAAAAATGAAAACATTTTTAAAAACTACAAGTCTCATGGGCTTTAGTGGTGAAAAAATAATTTAAAAAATCGTTCGGGAAATGAGTTTACTCCCTGGGTACTTTGTTTGTATACTTTTGACTATACGGGCCGAGTCCGGGATTTACGGGAAATCGCGGATTTTCGTTTGAGGGCGATTAAAATTCTTTTATTCAGCGTCTCATCAAAAATGAAATCATTTTTGAAAACTACAAGTCTCATGCGTTGTAGTGGTGAAAAAATACTTTAAAAAATCGTTCGGTAAATGAGTTTACTCCCTGGGTACTTTCTTTGTATACTTTTGACTATACGGGCCGAGTCTGGGATTTACGGGAAGTCGCGGGTTTTCGTTTGCCGGCGATTAAACTTCTTTTATGCAGCGTCTCATCAAAAATGAACACATTTTTAAAAACTACAAGTCTCATGGGCTTTAGTGGTGAAAAAATAATTTAAAAAATTGTTCTGGAGATGAGTTTACTCACAGGGTACTTTCTTTGTATACTTTCGACTATACGGGCCAAGCCCGGGATTTACGGGAAATCGCGGGTTTTCGTTTGCCGGCGATTAAACCTCTTTCATTAAGCGTCTCATCAAAAATGAAAACATTTTTGAAAACTACAAGTCTCATGCGTTGTAGTGGTGAAAAAATAATTTAGAAAATCGTTCGGTAAATGAGTTTACTCCCTGGGTACTTTTTTGTATACTTTTGACTATACGGGCCGAGTCCGGGGTTTACGGGAAATGGCGGGTTTTCGTTTGCCGGCGATTAAACGTCTTTTATTCAGCGTCTCATCAAAAATGTAAACATTTTTGAAAATAAAAGTCTTATGCGTTTTAGTAGTGAAAAAATAATTTAAAAAATCGTTCTGGAGATGAGTTTACTCACAGGGTACTTTCTTTGTATACATTCGACTATACGGGCCAAGCCCGGGATTTACGGGAAATCGCGGGTTTTCGTTTGCCGGCGATTAAACTTCTTTTATTCAGCGTCTCATCAAAATTGAAAAGATTTTTGAAAACTGCAAGTCTCATGCGTTTTAGTGGTGAAAAAATAATTTAAAAATCGTTCGGAAAATGAGCTAACTCCCTGGGTACTTTCTTTGTATACTTTTGACTATGCAGGCCGAGTCCGGGGTTTACGGGAAATGGCGGGTTTTCGTTTGCCGGCGATTAAACTTCTTTTATTCAGCGTCTCATCAAAAATGAAAACTTTTTGAAAACTACAAGTCTCAAGGGTTTTAGTGGTGAAAAGATAATTTAAAAAATCGTTTTGGAAATGAGTTTACTCACAGGGTACTTTCTTTGTATACATTCGACTATACGGGCCAAGCCCGGGATTTACGGGAAATCGCGGGTTTTCGTTTGCCGGCGATTAAACTTCTTTTATTCAGCGTCTCATCAAAAATGAAAACATTTTTAAAAACTACAAGTCTCATGGGCTTTAGTGGTGAAATAATAATTTAAAAAATCGTTCGGGAAATGAGTTTACTCCCTGGGTACTTTGTTTGTATACTTTTGACTATACGGGCCGAGTGCGGCATTTACGGGAAATCGCGGATTTTCGTTTGAGGGCGATTAAAATTCTTTTAATCAGCGTCTCATCAAAAATGAAAACATTTTTGAAAACTACAAGTCTCATGCGTTGTAGTGGTGAAAAAATAATTTAAAAAATCGTTCGGTAAATGAGTTTACTCCCTGGGTACTTTCTTTGTATACTTTTGACTATACGGGCCGAGTCCGGGATTTACGGGAAGTCGCGGAATTTCGTTTGCCGGCGATTAAACTTCTTTTATTCAGCGTCTCATAAAAAATGAAAACATTTTTAAAAACTACAAGTCTCATGGGCTTTAGTGGTGAAATAATAATTTAAAATCGTTCGGGAAATGAGTTTACACCCTGGGTACTTTCTTTGTATACTTTTGACTATGCGGGCCGAGTCCGGGGTTTACGGGAAATGGCGGGTTTTCGTTTGCCGGCGATTAAACTTCTTTTATTCAGCGTCTCATCAAAAATGAAAACATTTTTGAAAACTACAAGTCTCAAGCGTTTTAGTGGTGAAAAGATAATTTAAAAAATCGTTTTGGAAATGAGTTTACTCACAGGGTACTTTCTTTGTATACTTTTGACTATACGGGCCGAGTCCGGGATTTACGGGAAGTCGCGGGTTTTCGTTTGCCGGCGATTAAACTTCTTTTATTCAGCGTCTCATCAAAAATGAAAACATTTTTGAAAACTACAAGTCTTATGCGTTTTAGTGGTGAAAAAATAATTTAAAAAGTCGTTCGGGAAATGAGTTTACTCCCTGGGTACTTTCTTTGTATACTTTTGACTATACGGGCCGAGTCTGGGATTTACGGGAAATCGCGGGTTTTCGTTTGCCGGCGATTAAACTTCTTTTATTCAGCGTCTCATCAAAAATGAAAACATTTTTGAAAGCTACAAGTCTCATGCGTTTTAGTGGTGAAAAAAATAATTTAAAAAATCGTTCGGGAAATGAGTTTACACCCTGGTACTTTCTTTGTGTACTTTTGACTATACGGGCCGAGTCCGGGATTTACAGGAAGTCGCGGGTTTTCGTTTGCCGGCGATTAAACTTCTTTTATTCAGCGTCTCATCAAAAATGAAAACATTTTTAAAAACTACAAGTCTCATGGGCTTTAGTGGTGAAATAATAATTTAAAAAATCGTTCGGGAAATGAGTTTACACCCTGGGTACTCTCTTTGTATACTTTTGACTATACGGGCCTAGTCCGGGATTTACGGGAAATCGCAGGTTTTCGTTTGCCGGCGATTAACTTTCTTTTATTCAGCGTCTCATCAAAATTGAAAACATTTTTGAAAACTGCAAGTCTCATGCGTTTTAGTGGTGAAAAAATAATTTAAAAAATCGTTCGGGAAATGAGCTAACTCCCTGGGTACTTTCTTTGTATACTTTTGACTATGCGGGCCGAGTCCGGGGTTTACGGGAAATGGCGGGTTTTCGTTTGCCGGCGATTAAACTTTTTTTATTCAGCGTCTCATCAAAAATGAAAACATTTTTGAAAACTACAAGTCTCAAGCGTTTTAGTGGTGAAAAGATAATTTAAAAAATCGTTTTGGAAATAAGTTTACTCACAGGGTACTTTCTTTGTATACATTCGACTATACGGGCCAAGCCCGGGATTTAAGTGAAATCGCGGGTTTTCGTTTGCCGGCGATTAAACTTCTTTTATTCAGCGTCTCATCAAAAATGTAAACATTTTTGAAAACTACAAGTCTTATGCGTTTTAGTGGTGAAAAAATAATTTAAAAAATCGTTCTGGAGATGAGTTTACTCACAGGGTACTTTCTTGGTATACATTCGACTATACGGGCCAAGCCCGGGATTTACGGGAAATCGCGGGTTTTCCTTTGCCGGCGATTAAACTTCTTTTATTCAGCGTGTCATCAAAAATAAAAACATTTTTGAAAACTACAAGTCTCATGCGTTTTAGTGGTGAAAAAATAATTTAAAAAATCGTTCGGGAAATGAGTTTACTCCCTGGGTACTTTCTTTGTATACTTTTGTCTATACGGGCCGAGTCCGGGATATACGGGAAGTCGCGGGTTTTCGTTTGCCGGCGATTAAACTTCTTATATTCAGCGTCTCATCAAAAATGAAAACATTTTTAAAAACTACAAGTCTCATGGGCTTTAGTGGTGAAATAATAATTTGAAAAATCGTTCGGGAAAAGAGTTTACACCCTGGGTACTTTCTTTGTATACTTTTGACTATACGGGCCTAGTCCAGGATTTACGGGAAATCGCAGGTTTTCGTTTGCCGGCGATTAAACTTCTTTTATTCAGCGTCTCATCAAAATTGAAAACATTTTTGAAAACTGCAATTCTCATGCGTTTTAGTGGTGAAAAAATAATTTAAAAAATCGTTCGGGGAATGAGCTAACTCCCGGGTACTTTCTTTGTATACTTTTGACTATGCAGGCCGAGTCCGGGGTTTACGTGAAATGGCGGGTTTTCGTTTGCCGGCGATTAAACTTCTTTTATTCAGCGTCTTATCAAAAATGAAAACATTTTTGAAAACTACAAGTCTCAAGCGTTTTAGTGGTGAAAAGATAATTTAAAAAATCGTTTTGGAAATGAGTTTACTCACAGGGTACTTTCTTTGTATACATTCGACTATACGGGCCAAGCCCGGGATTTACGGGAAATCGCGGGTTTTCGTTTGCCGGCGATTAAACTTCTTTTATTCAGCGTCTCATCAAAAATGTAAACATTTTTGAAAATTACAAGTCTTATGCGTTTTAGTGGTGAAAAAATAATTTAAAAAATCGTTCTGGAGAAGAGTTTACTCACAGGGTACTTTTTTTGTATACATTCGACTATACGGGCCAAGCCCGGGATTTACAGGAAATCGCGGGTTTTCGTTTGCTGGCGATTAAACCTCTTTCATTAAGCGCCTCATCAAAAATGAAAACATTTTTGAAAACTACAAGTCTCATGCGTTTTAGTGGTGAAAAATAATTTAAAACATCGTTCGGGAAATAAGTTTACTCCCTGGGTACTTTCTTTGTATACTTTTCACTATACGGGCCGAGCCCGGGATTTACGGGAAATCGCGGATTTTCGTTTGCTGGCGATTAAACTTCTTTTATTCAGCGTCCCATCAAATATGAAAACATTTTTAAAAACTACAAGTCTCATGCGTTTTAGTGGTGAAAAAATAATTTAAAAAATCGTTCGGGAAATGAGCTAACTCCCTGGGTACTTTCTTTGTATACTTTTGACTATGCAGGCCGAGTCCGGAGTTTACGGGAAATGGCGGGTTTTCGTTTGCCGGCGATTAAACTTCTTTTATTCAGCGTCTCATCAAAAATGAAAACTTTTTGAAAACTACAAGTCTCAAGGGTTTTAGTGGTGAAAAGATAATTTAAAAAATCGTTTTGGAAATGAGTTTACTCACAGGGTACTTTCTTTGTATACATTCGACTATACGGGCCAAGCCCGGGATTTACGGGAAATCGCGGGTTTTCGTTTGCCGGCGATTAAACTTTTTTTATTCAGCGTCTCATCAAAAATGAAAACATTTTTAAAAACTACAAGTCTCATGGGCTTTAGTGGTGAAATAATAATTTAAAAAATCGTTCGGGAAATGAGTTTACTCCCTGGGTACTTTGTTTGTATACTTTTGACTATACGGGCCGAGTGCGGCATTTACGGGAAATCGCGGATTTTCGTTTGAGGGCGATTAAAATTCTTTTAATCAGCGTCTCATCAAAAATGAAAACATTTTTGAAAACTACAAGTCTCATGCGTTGTAGTGGTGAAAAAATAATTTAAAAAATCGTTCGGTAAATGAGTTTACTCCCTGGGTACTTTCTTTGTATACTTTTGACTATACGGGCCGAGTCCGGGATTTACGGGAAGTCGCGGAATTTCATTTGCCGGCGATTAAACTTCTTTTATTCAGCGTCTCATAAAAAATGAAAACATTTTTAAAAACTACAAGTCTCATGGGCTTTAGTGGTGAAATAATAATTTAAAATCGTTCGGGAAATGAGTTTACACCCTGGGTACTTTCTTTGTATACTTTTGACTATGCGGGCCGAGTCCGGGGTTTACGGGAAATGGCGGGTTTTCGTTTGCCGGCGATTAAACTTCTTTTATTCAGCGTCTCATCAAAAATGAAAACATTTTTGAAAACTACAAGTCTCAAGCGTTTTAGTGGTGAAAAGATAATTTAAAAAATCGTTTTGGAAATGAGTTTACTCACAGGGTACTTTCTTTGTATACTTTTGACTATACGGGCCGAGTCCGGGATTTACGGGAAGTCGCGGGTTTTCGTTTGCCGGCGATTAAACTTCTTTTATTCAGCGTCTCATCAAAAATGAAAACATTTTTGAAAACTACAAGTCTTATGCGTTTTAGTGGTGAAAAAATAATTTAAAAAGTCGTTCGGGAAATGAGTTTACTCCCTGGGTACTTTCTTTGTATACTTTTGACTATACGGGCCGAGTCCGGGATTTACGGGAAATCGCGGGTTTTCGTTTGCCGGCGATTAAACTTCTTTTATTCAGCGTCTCATCAAAAATGAAAACATTTTTGAAAACTACAAGTCTCATGCGTTTTAGTGGTGAAAAAAATAATTTAAAAATCGTTCGGGAAATGAGTTTACACCCTGGTACTTTCTTTGTGTACTTTTGACTATACGGGCCGAGTCCGGGATTTACGGGAAGTCGCGGGTTTTCGTTTGCCGGCGATTAAACTTCTTTTATTCAGCGTCTCATCAAAAATGAAAACATTTTTAAAAACTACAAGTCTCATGGGCTTTAGTGGTGAAATAATAATTTAAAAAATCGTTCGGGAAATGAGTTTACACCCTGGGTACTCTCTTTGTATACTTTTGACTATACGGGCCTAGTCCAGGATTTACGGGAAATCGCAGGTTTTCGTTTGCCGGCGATTAACTTTCTTTTATTCAGCGTCTCATCAAAATTGAAAACATTTTTGAAAACTGCAAGTCTCATGCGTTTTAGTGGTGAAAAAATAATTTAAAAAATCGTTCGGGAAATGAGCTAACTCCCTGGGTACTTTCTTTGTATACTTTTGACTATGCGGGCCGAGTCCGGGGTTTACGGGAAATGGCGGGTTTTCGTTTGCCGGCGATTAAACTTCTTTTATTCAGCGTCTCATCAAAAATGAAAACATTTTTGAAAACTACAAGTCTCAAGCGTTTTAGTGGTGAAAAGATAATTTAAAAAATCGTTTTGGAAATAAGTTTACTCACAGGGTACTTTCTTTGTATACATTCGACTATACGGGCCAAGCCCGGGATTTAAGTGAAATCGCGGGTTTTCGTTTGCCGGCGATTAAACTTCTTTTATTCAGCGTCTCATCAAAAATGTAAACATTTTTGAAAACTACAAGTCTTATGCGTTTTAGTGGTGAAAAAATAATTTAAAAAATCGGTCTGGAGATGAGTTTACTCACAGGGTACTTTCTTGGTATACATTCGACTATACGGGCCAAGCCCGGGATTTACGGGAAATCGCGGGTTTTCGTTTGCCGGCGATTAAACTTCTTTTATTCAGCGTGTCATCAAAAATAAAAACCTTTTTGAAAACTACAAGTCTCATGCGTTTTAGTGGTGAAAAAATAATTTAAAAAATCGTTCGGGAAATGAGTTTACTCCATGGGTACTTTCTTTGTATACTTCTGTCTATACGGGCCGAGTCCGGGATATACGGGAAGTCGCGGGTTTTCGTTTGCCGGCGATTAAACTTCTTATATTCAGCGTCTCATCAAAAATGAAAACATTTTTAAAAACTACAAGTCTCATGGGCTTTAGTGGTGAAATAATAATTTGAAAAATCGTTCGGGAAATGAGTTTACACCCTGGGTACTTTCTTTGTATACTTTTGACTATACGGGCCTAGTCCAGGATTTACGGGAAATCGCAGGTTTTCGTTTGCCGGCGATTAAACTTCTTTTATTCAGCGTCTCATAAAAATTGAAAACATTTTTGAAAACTGCAATTCTCATGCGTTTTAGTGGTGAAAAAATAATTTAAAAAATCGTTCGGGGAATGAGCTAACTCCCGGGTACTTTCTTTGTATACTTTTGACTATGCAGGCCGAGTCCGGGGTTTACGTGAAATGGCGGGTTTTCGTTTGCCGGCGATTAAACTTCTTTTATTCAGCGTCTTATCAAAAATGAAAACATTTTTGAAAACTACAAGTCTCAAGCGTTTTAGTGGTGAAAAGATAATTTAAAAAATCGTTTTGGAAATGAGTTTACTCACAGGGTACTTTCTTTGTATACATTCGACTATACGGGCCAAGCCCGGGATTTACGGGAAATCGCGGGTTTTCGTTTGCCGGCGATTAAACTTCTTTTATTCAGCGTCTCATCAAAAATGTAAACATTTTTGAAAATTACAAGTCTTATGCGTTTTAGTGGTGAAAAAATAATTTAAAAAATCGTTCTGGAGATGAGTTTACTCACAGGGTACTTTTTTTGTATACATTCTACTATACGGGCCAAGCCCGGGATTTACGGGAAATCGCGGGTTTTCGTTTGCTGGCGATTAAACCTCTTTCATTAAGCGCCTCATCAAAAATGAAAACATTTTTGAAAACTACAAGTCTCATGCGTTTTAGTGGTGAAAAATAATTTAAAACATCGTTCGGGAAATAAGTTTACTCCCTGGGTACTTTCTTTGTATACTTTTCACTATACGGGCCGAGCCCGGGATTTACGGGAAATCGCGGATTTTCGTTTACCGGCGATTAAACTTCTTTTATTCAGCGTCCCATCAAATATGAAAACATTTTTGAAAACTACAAGTCTCATGCGTTTTAGTGGTGAAAAAATAATTTAAAAAATCGTTCGGGAAATGAGTTTACTCCCTGGGTACTTTCTTTGTATACTTTTGACTATACGGGCCGAATCCGGGATTTACGGGAAGTCGCGGGTTTTCGTTTGCCGGCGATTAAACTTCTTTTATTCAGCGTCTCATCAAAAATGAAAACATTTTTAAAAACTACAAGTCTCATGGGCTTTAGTGGTGAAATAATAATTTAAAAAATCGTTCGGGAAATGAGTTTACACCCTGGGTACTCTCTTTGTATACTTTTGACTATACGGGCCTAGTCCGGGATTTAATGGAAATCGCGGGTTTTCGTTTGCCGGCGATTAAACTTCTTTTATTCAGCGTATCATCAAAAATGTAAACATTTTTAAAAACTACAAGTCTTATGCGTTTTAGTAGTGAAAAAATAATTTAAAAAATCGTTCTGCAGATTAGTTTACTCACAGGGTACTTTCTTTGTATACATTCGACTATACGAGCCAAGCCCGGGATTTACCAGAAATCGCGGGTTTTCGTTTGCCGGCGATTAAACTTCTTTTATTCAGCGTCTCATCAAAAATGAAAACATTTATAAAAACTACAAGTCTCATGCGTTTTAGTGGTGAAAAAATAATTTAAAAAATCCTTCGGGAAATGAGTTTACTCCCTGGGTACTTTCTTTGTATACTTTTGACTATACGGGCCGAGTCCGGGTTTTACGGGAAGTCGCGGGTTTTCGTTTGGCGGCGATTAAACTTCTTTTATTCAGCGTCTCATCAAAAATGAAAACATTTTTAAAAACTACAAGTCTCATGGGCTTTTGTGGTGAAATAATAATTTAAAAAATCGTTCGGGAAATGAGTTTACACCCTGGGTACTTTCTTTGTATACTTTTGACTATACGGGCCTAGTCTGGGATTTACGGGAAATCGCAGGTTTTCGTTTGCCGGCGATTAAACTTCTTTTATTCAGCGTCTCATCAAAATTGAAAACATTTTTAAAAACTGCAAGTCCCATGCGTTTTAGTGGTGAAAAAATAATTTAAAAATCGTTCGGGAAATGAGCTAACTCCCTGGGTACTTTCTTTGTATACTTTTGACTATGCAGGCCGAGTCCGGGGTTTATGGGAAATGGCGGGTTTTCGTTTGCCGGCGATTAAACTTCTTTTATTCAGCGTCTCATCAAAAATGAAAACTTTTTGAAAACTACAAGTCTCAAGGGTTTTAGTGGTGAAAAGATAATTTAAAAAATCGTTTTGGAAATGAGTTTACTCACAGGGTACTTTCTTTGTATACATTCGACTATACGGGCCAAGCCCGGGATTTACGGGAAATCACGGGTTTTCGTTTGCCGGCGATTAAACTTCTTTTATTCAGCGTCTCATCAAAAATGAAAACATTTTTAAAAACTACAAGTCTCATGGGCTTTAGTGGTGAAATAATAATTTAAAAAATCGTTCGGGAAATGAGTTTACTCCCTGGGTACTTTGTTTGTATACTTTTGACTATACGGGCCGAGTCCGGCATTTACGGGAAATCGCGGATTTTCGTTTGAGGGCGATTAAAATTCTTTTATTCAGGGTCTCATCAAAAATGAAAACATTTTTGAAAACTACAAGTCTCATGCGTTGTAGTGGTGAAAAAATAATTTAGAAAATCGTTCGGTAAATGAGTTTACTCCCTGGGTACTTTCTTTGTATACTTTTGACTATACGGGCCGAGTCCGGGATTTACGGGAAGTCGCGGAATTTCGTTTGCCGGCGATTAAACTTCTTTTATTCAGCGTCTCATAAAAAATGAAAACATTTTTAAAAACTACAAGTCTCATGGGCTTTAGTGGTGAAATAATAATTTAAAAAATCGTTCGGGAAATGAGTTTACACCCTGGGTACTTTCTTTGTATACTTTTGACTATACGGGCCTAGTCCGGGATTTACGGAAAATCGCAGGTTTTCGTTTGCCGGCGATTAAACTTCTTTTATTCAGCGTCTCATCAAAATTGAAAACATTTTTGAAAACTACAAGTCTCATGGGCTTTAGTGGTGAAATAATAATTTAAAAAATCGTTCGGGAAATGAGTTTACTCCCTGGGTACTTTGTTTGTATACTTTTGACTATACGGGCCGAGTGCGGCATTTACGGGAAATCGCGGATTTTCGTTTGAGGGCGATTAAAATTCTTTTAATCAGCGTCTCATCAAAAATGAAAACATTTTTGAAAACTACAAGTCTCATGCGTTGTAGTGGTGAAAAAATAATTTAAAAAATCGTTCGGTAAATGAGTTTACTCCCTGGGTACTTTCTTTGTATACTTTTGACTATACGGGCCGAGTCCGGGATTTACGGGAAGTCGCGGAATTTCGTTTGCCGGCGATTAAACTTCTTTTATTCAGCGTCTCATAAAAAATGAAAACATTTTTAAAAACTACAAGTCTCATGGGCTTTAGTGGTGAAAAAATAATTTAAAAAATCGTTCTGGAAATGAGTTTACTCACAGGGTACTTTCTTTGTATACATTCGACTATACGGGCCAAGCCCGGGATTTACGGGAAATCGCTGGTTTTCGTTTGCTGGCGATTAAACCTCTTTCATTAAGCGTCTTATCAAAAATGAAAAGATTTCTGAAAACTACAAGTCTCATGCGTTTTAGTGGTGAAAAAATAATTTAAAAAGTCGTTCGGGAAATGAGTTTACTCCCTGGGTACTTTCTTTGTATACTTTTGACTATACGGGCCGAGTCCGGGATTTACGGGAAATCGCGGGTTTTCGTTTGCCGGCGATTAAACTTCTTTTATTCAGCGTCTCATCAAAAATGAAAACATTTTTGAAAACTACAAGTCTCATGCGTTTTAGTGGTGAAAAAAATAATTTAAAAAATCGTTCGGGAAATGAGTTTACACTCTGGTACTTTCTTTGTGTACTTTTGACTATACGGGCCGAGTCCGGGATTTACGGGAAGTCGCGGGTTTTCGTTTGCCGGCGATTAAACTTCTTTTATTCAGCGTCTCATCAAAAATGAAAACATTTGTAAAAACTACAAGTCTCATGGGCTTTAGTGGTGAAATAATAATTTAAAAAATCGTTCGGGAAATGAGTTTACACCCTGGGTACTCTCTTTGTATACTTTTGACTTTACGGGCCTAGTCCGGGATTTACGGGAAATCGCAGGTTTTCGTTTGCCGGCGATTAACTTTCTTTTATTCAGCGTCTCATCAAAATTGAAAACATTTTTGAAAACTGCAAGTCTCATGCGTTTTAGTGGTGAAAAAATAATTTAAAAAATCGTTCGGGAAATGAGCTAACTCCCTGGGTACTTTCTTTGTATACTTTTGACTATGCGGGCCGAGTCCGGGGTTTACGGGAAATGGCGGGTTTTCGTTTGCAGGCGATTAAACTTCTTTTATTCAGCGTCTCATCAAAAATGAAAACATTTTTGAAAACTACAAGTCTCAAGCGTTTTAGTGGTGAAAAGATAATTTAAAAAATCGTTTTGGAAATGAGTTTACTCACAGGGTACTTTCTTTGTATACATTCGACTATACGGGCCAAGCCCGGGATTTAAGTGAAATCGCGGGTTTTCGTTTGCCGGCGATTAAACTTCTTTTATTCAGCGTCTCATCAAAAATGTAAACATTTTTGAAAACTACAAGTCTTATGCGTTTTAGTGGTGAAAAAATAATTTAAAAAATCGTTCTGGAGATGAGTTTACTCACAGGGTACTTTCTTGGTATACATTCGACTATACGGGCCAAGCCCGGGATTTACGGGAAATCGCGGGTTTTCGTTTGCCGGCGATTAAACTTCTTTTATTCAGCGTCTCATCAAAATTGAAAACATTTTTGAAAACTGCAATTCTCATGCGTTTTAGTGGTGAAAAAATAATTTAAAAAATCGTTCGGGGAATGAGCTAACTCCCGGGTACTTTCTTTGTATACTTTTGACTATACGGGCCTAGTCCAGGATTTACGGGAAATCGCAGGTTTTCGTTTGCCGGCGATTAAACTTCTTTTATTCAGCGTCTCATCAAAATTGAAAACATTTTTGAAAACTGCAATTCTCATGCGTTTTAGTGGTGAAAAAATAATTTAAAAAATCGTTCGGGGAATGAGCTAACTCCCGGGTACTTTCTTTGTATACTTTTGACTATGCAGGCCGAGTCCGGGGTTTACGTGAAATGGCGGGTTTTCGTTTGCCGGCGATTAAACTTCTTTTATTCAGCGTCTTATCAAAAATGAAAACATTTTTGAAAACTACAAGTCTCAAGCGTTTTAGTGGTGAAAATATAATTTAAAAAATCGTTTTGGAAATGAGTTTACTCACAGGGTACTTTCTTTGTATACATTCGACTATACGGGCCAAGCCCGGGATTTACGGGAAATCGCGGGTTTTCGTTTGCCGGCGATTAAACTTCTTTTATTCAGCGTCTCATCAAAAATGAAAACATTTGTAAAAACTACAAGTCTCATGGGCTTTAGTGGTGAAATAATAATTTAAAAAATCGTTCGGGAAATGAGTTTACACCCTGGGTACTCTCTTTGTATACTTTTGACTTTACGGGCCTAGTCCGGGATTTACGGGAAATCGCAGGTTTTCGTTTGCCGGCGATTAACTTTCTTTTATTCAGCGTCTCATCAAAATTGAAAACATTTTTGAAAACTGCAAGTCTCATGCGTTTTAGTGGTGAAAAAATAATTTAAAAAATCGTTCGGGAAATGAGCTAACTCCCTGGGTACTTTCTTTGTATACTTTTGACTATGCGGGCCGAGTCCGGGGTTTACGGGAAATGGCGGGTTTTCGTTTGCAGGCGATTAAACTTCTTTTATTCAGCGTCTCATCAAAAATGAAAACATTTTTGAAAACTACAAGTCTCAAGCGTTTTAGTGGTGAAAAGATAATTTAAAAAATCGTTTTGGAAATGAGTTTACTCACAGGGTACTTTCTTTGTATACATTCGACTATACGGGCCAAGCCCGGGATTTAAGTGAAATCGCGGGTTTTCGTTTGCCGGCGATTAAACTTCTTTTATTCAGCGTCTCATCAAAAATGTAAACATTTTTGAAAACTACAAGTCTTATGCGTTTTAGTGGTGAAAAAATAATTTAAAAAATCGTTCTGGAGATGAGTTTACTCACAGGGTACTTTCTTGGTATACATTCGACTATACGGGCCAAGCCCGGGATTTACGGGAAATCGCGGGTTTTCGTTTGCCGGCGATTAAACTTCTTTTATTCAGCGTCTCATCAAAATTGAAAACATTTTTGAAAACTGCAATTCTCATGCGTTTTAGTGGTGAAAAAATAATTTAAAAAATCGTTCGGGGAATGAGCTAACTCCCGGGTACTTTCTTTGTATACTTTTGACTATACGGGCCTAGTCCAGGATTTACGGGAAATCGCAGGTTTTCGTTTGCCGGCGATTAAACTTCTTTTATTCAGCGTCTCATCAAAATTGAAAACATTTTTGAAAACTGCAATTCTCATGCGTTTTAGTGGTGAAAAAATAATTTAAAAAATCGTTCGGGGAATGAGCTAACTCCCGGGTACTTTCTTTGTATACTTTTGACTATGCAGGCCGAGTCCGGGGTTTACGTGAAATGGCGGGTTTTCGTTTGCCGGCGATTAAACTTCTTTTATTCAGCGTCTTATCAAAAATGAAAACATTTTTGAAAACTACAAGTCTCAAGCGTTTTAGTGGTGAAAATATAATTTAAAAAATCGTTTTGGAAATGAGTTTACTCACAGGGTACTTTCTTTGTATACATTCGACTATACGGGCCAAGCCCGGGATTTACGGGAAATCGCGGGTTTTCGTTTGCCGGCGATTAAACTTCTTTTATTCAGCGTCTCATCAAAAATGTAAACATTTTTGAAAATTACAAGTCTTATGCGTTTTAGTGGTGAAAAAATAATTTAAAAAATCGTTCTGGAGATGAGTTTACTCACAGGGTACTTTTTTTGTATACATTCGACTATACGGGCCAAGCCCGGGATTTACGGGAAATCGCGGGTTTTCGTTTGCTGGCGATTAAACCTCTTTCATTAAGCGCCTCATCAAAAATGAAAACATTTTTGAAAACTGCAAGTCTCAGGCGTTTTAGTGGTGAAAAATAATTTAAAACATCGTTCGGGAAATAAGTTTACTCCCTGGGTACTTTCTTTGTATACATTCGACTATACGGGCCAAGCCCGGGATTTACGGGAAATCGCGGGTTTTCGTTTGCCGGCGATTAAACTTCTTTTATTCAGCGTCTCATCAAAAATGTAAACATTTTTGAAAATTACAAGTCTTATGCGTTTTAGTGGTGAAAAAATAATTTAAAAAATCGTTCTGGAGATGAGTTTACTCACAGGGTACTTTTTTTGTATACATTCGACTATACGGGCCAAGCCCGGGATTTACGGGAAATCGCGGGTTTTCGTTTGCTGGCGATTAAACCTCTTTCATTAAGCGCCTCATCAAAAATGAAAACATTTTTGAAAACTACAAGTCTCAGGCGTTTTAGTGGTGAAAAATAATTTAAAACATCGTTCGGGAAATAAGTTTACTCCCTGGGTACTTTCTTTGTATACTTTTCACTATACGGGCCGAGCCCGGGATTTACGGGAAATGGCGGATTTTCGTTTGCCGGCGATTAAACTGCTTTTATTCAGCGTCTCATCAAAAATGAAAACATTTTTGAAAACTACAAGTCTCATGCGTTTTAGTGGTGAAAAGATAATTTAAAAAATCGTTTTGGAAATGAGTTTACTCACAGGGTACTTTCTTTGTATACATTCGACTATACGGGCCAAGTCCGGGATTTACGGGAAATCGCAGGTTTTCGTTTGCCGGCGATTAAACCACTTTCTTTAAGCGTCTCATCAAAAATGAAAACATTTTTGAAAACTACAAGTCTCATGCGTTTTAGTGGTGAAAAAATAATTTAAAATATCGTTCGGGAAATAAGTTTACTCCCTGAGCACTTTCATTGTATACATTCGACTATAGAGGCCAAGCCAGGGATTTACAGGAAATCGCGGGTTTTCGTTTGCAGGCGATTAAACTTCTTTTATTCAGCGTCTTCTCAAAAATGAAAACATTTTTGAAAACTACAAGTCTGATGCGTTTTAGTGGTGAAAAGATAATTTAAAAAATCGTTTTGGAAATGAGTTTACTCACAGGGTACTTTCTTTGTATACATTCGACTATACGAGCCGAGTCCTGGATTTACGGGAAATCGCAGGTTTTCGTTTGCCGGCGATTAAACTTCTTTTATTCAGCGTCTCATCAAAAATGAAAACATTTTTGAAAACTACAAGTCTCATGCGTTTTAGTGGTGAAAAAATAATTTAAAAAATCGTTCGGGAAATGAGTTTACTCCCTGGGTACTTTCTTTGTATACTTTTGACTATACGGGCCGAGTCCGGGATTTACGGGAAATCGCGGGTTTTCGTTTGCCGGCGATTAAACTTCTTTTATTCAGCGTCCCATCAAAAATGAAAACATTTTTGAAAACTACAAGTCTCATGCGTTTTAGTGGTGAAAAAATAATTTAAAAAATCGTTCGGAAAATGAGTTAAATCCCTGGGTACTTTCTTTGTATACATTCGACTATACGGGCCAAGCCCGGGATTTACCAGAAATCGCGGGTTTTCGTTTGCCGGCGATTAAACTTCTTTTATTCAGCGTCTCATCAAAAATGTAAACATTTTTGAAAACTACAAGTCTTATGCGTTTTAGTGGTGAAAAAATAATTTAAAAAATCGTTCTGCAGATGAGTTTACTCACAGGGTACTTTCTTTGTATACATTCGACTATACGGGCCAAGCCCGGGATTTACCAGAAATCGCGGGTTTTCGTTTGCGGGCGATTAAACTTCTTTTATTCAGCGTCACATCAAAAATGTAAACATTTTTGAAAAATACAAGTCTTATGCGTTATAGTGGTGAAAAAATAATTAAAAAATCGTTCTGCAGATGAGTTTACTCACAGGGTACTTTCTTTGTATACATTCGACTATACGGGCCAAGTACGGGATTTACCAGAAATCGCGGGTTTTCGTTTGCCGGCGATTAAACTTCTTTTATTCAGCGTCTCATCAAAAATGAAAACATTTTTAAAAACTACAAGTCTCATGCGATTTAGTGGTGAAAAAATAATTTAAAAAATCGTTCGGGAAATGAGTTTACTCCCTGGGTACTTTCTTTGTATACTTTTGACTATGCGGGCCGAGTCCGGGATTTACGGGAAGTCGCGGGTTTTCGTTTGCCGGCGATTAAACTTCTTCTATTCAGCGTCTCATCAAAAATGAAAACATTTTTAAGAACTACAAGTCTCATGGGCTTTAGTGGTGAAATAATAATTTAAAAAATCGTTCTGCAGATGAGTTTACTCACAGGGTACTTTCTTTGTATACATTCGACTATACGGGCCAAGCCCGGGATTTACCAGAAATCGCGGGTTTTCGTTTGCCGGCGATTAAACTTCTTTTATTCTGCGTCTCATCAAAAATGAAAACATTTTTAAAAACTACAAGTCTCATGCGTTTTAGTGGTGAAAAAATAATTTAAAAAATCGTTCGGGAAATGAGTTTACTCCCTGGGTACTTTCTTTGTATACTTTTGACTATGCAGGCCGAGTCCGGGGTTTACGGGAAATGGCGGGTTTTCGTTTGCCGGCGATTAAACTTCTTTTATTCAGCGTCTCATCAAAAATGAAAACATTTTTGAAAACTACAAGTCTCAAGGGTTTTAGTGGTGAAAAGATAATTTAAAAAATCGTTTTGGAAATGAGTTTACTCACAGGGTACTTTCTTTGTATACATTCGACTATACGGGCCAAGCCCGGGATTTATGGGAAATCGCGGGTTTTCGTTTGCCGGCGATTAAACTTCTTTTATTCAGCGTCTCATCAAAAATGAAAACATTTTTAAAAACTACAAGTCTCATGGGCTTTTGTGGTGAAATAATAATTTAAAAAAGCGTTCGGGAAATGAGTTTACTCCCTGGGTACTTTGTTTGTATACTTTTGACTATACGGGTCGAGTCCGGGATTTACGGGAAACCGCGGATTTTCGTTTGAGGGCGATTAAAAATCTTCTATTCAGCGTCTCATCAAAAATGAAAACATTTTTAAAAACTACAAGTCTCATGGGCTTTAGTGGTGAAATAATAATTTAAAAAATCGTTCTGCAGATGAGTTTACTCACAGGGTACTTTCTTTGTATACATTCGACTGTACGGGCCAAGCCCGGGATTTACCAGAAATCGCGGGTTTTCGTTTGCCGGCGATTAAACTTCTTTTATTCTGCGTCTCATCAAAAATGAAAACATTTTAAAAAACTACAAGTCTCATGCGTTTTAGTGGTGAAAAAATAATTTAAAAAATCGTTCGGGAAATGAGTTTACTCCCTGGGTACTTTCTTTGTATACTTTTGACTATACGGGCCGAGTCCGGGATTTACGGGAAGTCGCGTGTTTTCGTTTGCCGGCGATTAAACTTCTTTTATTCAGCGTCTCATCAAAAATGAAAAGATTTTTAAAAACTACAAGTCTCATGGGCTTTAGTGGTGAAATAATAATTTAAAAAATCGTTCGGGAAATGAGTTTACACCCTGGGTACTTTCTTTGTATACTTTTGACTATACGGGCCTAGTCCGGGATTTACGGGAAATCGCAGGTTTTCGTTTGCCGGCGATTAAACTTCTTTTATTCAGCGTCTCATCAAAATTGAAAACATTTTTGAAAACTGCAAGTCTCATGCGTTTTAGTGGTGAAAAAATAATTTAAAAAATCGTTCGGGAAATGAGCTAACTCCCTGGGTACTTTCTTTGTATATTTTTCACTATGCAGGCCGAGTCCGGGGTTTACGGGAAATGGCGGGTTTTCGTTTGCCGGCGATTAAACTTCTTTTATTCAGCGTCTCATCAAAAATGAAAACATTTTTGAAAACCACAAGTCTCAAGGGTTTTAGTGGTGAAAAGATAATTTAAAAAATCGTTTTGGAAATGAGTTTACTCACAGGGTACTTTCTTTGTATACATTCGACTATACGGGCCAAGCCCGGGATTTACGGGAAATCGCGGGTTTTCGTTTGCCGGCGATTAAACTTCTTTTATTCAGCGTCTCATCAAAAATGAAAACATTTTTAAAAACTACAAGTCTCATGGGCTTTAGTGGTGAAATAATAATTTAAAAAATCGTTCGGGAAATGAGTTTACTCCCTGGGTACTTTGTTTGTATACTTTTGACTATACGGCCGAGTCCGGGATTTACGGGAAATCGCGGATTTTCGTTTGAGGGCGATTAAAATTCTTTTATTCAGCGTCTCATCAAAAATGAAAACATTTTTGAAAACTACAAGTCTCATGGGCTTTAGTGGTGAAATAATAATTTAAAAAATCGTTCTGCAGATGAGTTTACTCACAGGGTACTTTCTTTGTATACATTCGACTATACGGGCCAAGCCCGGGATTTACCAGAAATCGCGGGTTTTCGTTTGCCGGCGATTAAACTTCTTTTATTCTGCGTCTCATCAAAAATGAAAACATTTTAAAAAACTACAAGTCTCATGCGTTTTAGTGGTGAAAAAATAATTTAAAAAATCGTTCGGGAAATGAGTTTACTCCCTGGGTACTTTCTTTGTATACTTTTGACTATACGGGCCGAGTCCGGGATTTACGGGAAGTCGCGTGTTTTCGTTTGCCGGCGATTAAACTTCTTTTATTCAGCGTCTCATCAAAAATGAAAAGATTTTTAAAAACTACAAGTCTCATGGGCTTTAGTGGTGAAATAATAATTTAAAAAATCGTTCGGGAAATGAGTTTACACCCTGGGTACTTTCTTTGTATACTTTTGACTATACGGGCCTAGTCCGGGATTTACGGGAAATCGCAGGTTTTCGTTTGCCGGCGATTAAACTTCTTTTATTCAGCGTCTCATCAAAATTGAAAACATTTTTGAAAACTGCAAGTCTCATGCGTTTTAGTGGTGAAAAAATAATTTAAAAAATCGTTCGGGAAATGAGCTAACTCCCTGGGTACTTTCTTTGTATATTTTTCACTATGCAGGCCGAGTCCGGGGTTTACGGGAAATGGCGGGTTTTCGTTTGCCGGCGATTAAACTTCTTTTATTCAGCGTCTCATCAAAAATGAAAACATTTTTGAAAACCACAAGTCTCAAGGGTTTTAGTGGTGAAAAGATAATTTAAAAAATCGTTTTGGAAATGAGTTTACTCACAGGGTACTTTCTTTGTATACATTCGACTATACGGGCCAAGCCCGGGATTTACGGGAAATCGCGGTTTTCGTTTGCCGGCGATTAAACTTCTTTTATTCAGCGTCTCATCAAAAATGAAAACATTTTTAAAAACTACAAGTCTCATGAGCTTTAGTGGTGAAATAATAATTTAAAAAATCGTTCGGGAAATGAGTTTACTCCCTGGGTACTTTGTTTGTATACTTTTGACTATACGGCCGAGTCCGGGATTTACGGGAAATCGCGGATTTTCGTTTGAGGGCGATTAAAATTCTTTTATTCAGCGTCTCATCAAAAATGAAAACATTTTTGAAAACTACAAGTCTCATGCGTTGTAGTGGTGAAAAAATAATTTAAAAAATCGTTCGGTAAATGAGTTTACTCCCTGGGTACTTTCTTTGTATACTTTTGACTATGCGGGCCGAGTCCGGGATTTACGGGAAGTCGCGGGATTTTGTTTGCCGGCGATTAAACTTCTTTTATTCAGCGTCTCATAAAAAATGAAAACAATTTTAAAAACTACAAGTCTCATGGGCTTTAGTGGTGAAATAATAATTTAAAAAATCGTTCGGGAAATGAGTTTACACCCTGGGTACTTTCTTTGTATACTTTTGACTATGCGGGCCGAGTCCGGGGTTTACGGGAAATGGCGGGTTTTCGTTTGCCGGCGATTAAACTTCTTTTATTCAGCGTCTCATCAAAAATGAAAACATTTTTGAAAACTACAAGTCTCAAGCGTTTTAGTAGTGAAAAGATGATTTAAAAAATCGTTTTGGAAATGAGTTTACTCACAGGGTACTTTCTTTGTATACATTCGACTATACGGGCCAAGCCCGGGATTTACGGGAAATCGCGGGTTTTCGTTTGCCGGCGATTAAACTTCTTTTATTCAACGTCTCATCAAAAATGAAAACATTTTTAAAAACTACAAGTCTCATGGGCTTTAGTGGTGAAATAATAATTTAAAAAATCGTTCGGGAAATGAGTTTACTCCCTGGGTACTTTGTTTGTATACTTTTGACTATACGGCCGAGTCCGGGATTTACGGGAAATCGCGGATTTTCGTTTGAGGGCGATTAAAATTCTTTTATTCAGCGTCTCATCAAAAATGAAAACATTTTTGAAAACTACAAGTCTCATGCGTTGTAGTGGTGAAAAAATAATTTAAAAAATCGTTCGGTAAATGAGTTTACTCCCTGGGTACTTTCTTTGTATACTTTTGACTATGCGGGCCGAGTCCGGGATTTACGGGAAGTCGCGGGATTTCGTTTGAGGGCGATTAAAATTCTTTTATTCAGCGTCTCATCAAAAATGAAAACATTTTTGAAAACTACAAGTCTCATGCGTTGTAGTGGTGAAAAAATAATTTAAAAAATCGTTCGGTAAATGAGTTTACTCCCTGGGTACTTTCTTTGTATACTTTTGACTATGCGGGCCGAATCCGGGATTTACGGGAAGTCGCGGGATTTTGTTTGCCGGCGATTAAACTTCTTTTATTCAGCGTCTCATAAAAAATGAAAACAATTTTAAAAACTACAAGTCTCATGGGCTTTAGTGGTGAAATAATAATTTAAAAAATCGTTCGGGAAATGAGTTTACACCCTGGGTACTTTCTTTGTATACTTTTGACTATGCGGGCCGAGTCCGGGGTTTACGGGAAATGGCGGGTTTTCGTTTGCCGGCGATTAAACTTCTTTTATTCAGCGTCTCATCAAAAATGAAAACATTTTTGAAAACTACAAGTCTCAAGCGTTTTAGTAGTGAAAAGATGATTTAAAAAATCGTTTTGGAAATGAGTTTACTCACAGGGTACTTTCTTTGTATACATTCGACTATACGGGCCAAGCCGGGATTTACGGGAAATCGCGGGTTTTCGTTTGCCGGCGATTAAACTTCTTTTATTCAGCGTCTCATCAAAAATGAAAACATTTTTAAAAACTACAAGTCTCATGGGCTTTAGTGGTGAAATAATAATTTAAAAAATCGTTCGGGAAATGAGTTTACTCCCTGGGTACTTTGTTTGTATACTTTTGACTATACGGCCGAGTCCGGGATTTACGGGAAATCGCGGATTTTCGTTTGAGGGCGATTAAAATTCTTTTATTCAGCGTCTCATCAAAAATGAAAACATTTTTGAAAACTACAAGTCTCATGCGTTGTAGTGGTGAAAAAATAATTTAAAAAATCGTTCGGTAAATGAGTTTACTCCCTGGGTACTTTCTTTGTATACTTTTGACTATGCGGGCCGAGTCCGGGATTTACGGGAAGTCGCGGGATTTCGTTTGCCGGCGATTAAACTTCTTTTATTCAGCGTCTCATAAAAAATGAAAACAATTTTAAAAACTACAAGTCTCATGGGCTTTAGTGGTGAAATAATAATTTAAAAAATCGTTCGGGAAATGAGTTTACACCCTGGGTACTTTCTTTGTATACTTTTGACTATGCCGGCCGAGTCCGGGGTTTACGGGAAATGGCGGGTTTTCGTTTGCCGGCGATTAAACTTCTTTTATTCAGCGTCTCATCAAAAATGAAAACATTTTTGAAAACTACAAGTCTCAAGCGTTTTAGTAGTGAAAAGATAATTTAAAAAATCGTTTTGGAAATGAGTTTACTCACAGGGTACTTTCTTTGTATACTTTTGACTATACGGGCCGAGTCCGGGATTTACGGGAAGTCGCGGGTTTTCGTTTGCCGGCGATTAAACTTCTTTTATTCAGCGTCTCATCAAAAATGAAAACATTTTTGAAAACTACAAGTCTTATGCGTTTTAGTGGTGAAAAAATAATTTAAAAAATCGTTCTGGAAATGAGTTTACTCACAGGGTACTTTCTTTGTATACATTCGACTATACGGGCCAAGCCCGGGATTTACGGGAAATCGCTTGTTTTCGTTTGCCGGCGATTAAACCTCTTTCATTAAGCGTCTCATCAAAAATGAAAACATTTCTGAAAACTACAAGTCTCATGCGTTTTAGTGGTGAAAAAATAATTTAAAAAATCGTTCGGGAAATGAGTTTACTCCCTGGGTACTTTCTTTGTATACTTTTGACTATACGGGCCGAGTCGGGGATTTACGGGAAATCGCAGGTTTTCGTTTGCCGGTGATTAAACTTCTTTTATTCAGCGTCTCATCAAAAATGAAAACATTTTTGAAAACTACAAGTCTCATGCGTTTTGGTGGTGAAAAAATAATTTAAAAAATCGTTCGGGAAATGAGTTTACACCCTGGGTACTTTCTTCGTATACTTTTGACTATGCCGGCCGAGTCCGGGGTTTACGGGAAATGGCGGGTTTTCGTTTGCCGGCGATTAAACTTCTTTTATTCAGCGTCTCATCAAAAATGAAAACATTTTTGAAAACTACAAGTCTCAAGCGTTTTAGTAGTGAAAAGATAATTTAAAAAATCGTTTTGGAAATGAGTTTACTCACAGGGTACTTTCTTTGTATACTTTTGACTATACGGGCCGAGTCCGGGATTTACGGGAAGTCGCGGGTTTTCGTTTGCCGGCGATTAAACTTCTTTTATTCAGCGTCTCATCAAAAATGAAAACATTTTTGAAAACTACAAGTCTTATGCGTTTTAGTGGTGAAAAAATAATTTAAAAAATCGTTCTGGAAATGAGTTTACTCACAGGGTACTTTCTTTGTATACATTCGACTATACGGGCCAAGCCCGGGATTTACGGGAAATCGCTGGTTTTCGTTTGCCGGCGATTAAACCTCTTTCATTAAGCGTCTCATCAAAAATGAAAACATTTCTGAAAACTACAAGTCACATGCGTTTTAGTGGTGAAAAAATAATTTAAAAAATCGTTCTGTAAATGAGTTTACTCACAGGGTACTTTCTTTGTATACATTCGACTATGCGGGCCAAGCCCGGGATTTACGGGAAATCGCTGGTTTTCGTTTGCCGGCGATTAAACCTCTTTCATTAAGCGTCTCATCAAAAATGAAAACATTTCTGAAAACTACAAGTCTCATGCGTTTTAGTGGTGAAAAAATAATTTAAAAAATCGTTCGGGAAATGAGTTTACTCCCTGGGTACTTTCTTTGTATACTTTTGACTATACGGGCCGAGTCGGGGATTTACGGGAAATCGCAGGTTTTCGTTTGCCGGTGATTAAACTTCTTTTATTCAGCGTCTCATCAAAAATGAAAACATTTTTGAAAACTACAAGTCTCATGCGTTTTGGTGGTGAAAAAATAATTTAAAAAATCGTTCGGGAAATGAGTTTACACCCTGGGTACTTTCTTCGTATACTTTTGACTATACGGGCCGAGTCCGGGATTTACGGGAAGTCGCGGGTTTTCGTTTGCCGGCGATTAAACTTCTTTTATTCAGCGTCTCATCAAAAATGAAAACATTTTTAAAAACTACAAGTCTCATGGGCTTTAGTGGTGAAATAATAATTTAAAAAATCGTTCGGGAAATGAGTTTACACCCTGGGTACTCTCTTTGTATACTTTTGACTATACAGGCCTAGTCCGGGATTTACGGGAAATCGCAGGTTTTCGTTTGCCGGCGATTAACTTTCTTTTATTCAGCGTCTCATCAAAATTGAAAACATTTTTGAAAACTGCAAGTCTCACGCGTTTTAGTGGTAAAAAAATAATTTAAAAAATCGTTCGGGAAATGAGCTAACTCCCTGGGTACTTTCTTTGTGTACTTTTGACTATGCGGGCCGAGTCCGGGGTTTACGGGAAATGGCGGGTTTTCGTTTGCCGGCGATTAAACTTCTTTTATTCAGCGTCTCATCAAAAAGGAAAACATTTTTGAAAACTACAAGTCTCATGCGTTTTAGTTTTGAAAAAATAATTTAAAAAATCGTTCGGGAAATGAGTTTACTCCCTGGGTACCTTCTTTGTATACTTTTGACTATACGCACCGAGTCCTGGATTTACGGGAAATCGCGGGTTTTCGTTTGCTGGCGATTAAACTTCTTTTATTCAGCGTGCCATCAAAAATGAAAACATTTTTAAAAACTACAAGTCTCATGGGCTTTAGTGGTAAAATACTAATTTAAAAAATCGTTCGGGAAATGAGTTTACACCCTGGGTACTTTCTTTGTATACTTTTGACTATACGGGCGTAGTCCGGGATTTACGGGAAATCGCAGGTTTTCGTTTGCCGGCGTTTAAACTTCTTTTATTCAGCGTCTCATCAAAATTGAAAACATTTTTGAAAACTGCAAGTCTCATGCGTTTTAGTGGTGAAAAAATAATTTAAAAAATCGTTCGGGGAATGAGCTAACTCCCGGGTACTTTCTTTGTATACTTTTGACTATGCAGGCCGAGTCCGGTGTTTACGGTAAATGGCGGGTTTTCGTTTACCGGCGATTAAACTTCTTTTATTCAGCGTCTTATCAAAAATGAAAACATTTTTGAAAACTACAAGTCTCAAGCGTTTTAGTGGTGAAAAGATAATATAAAAAATCGTTTTGGAAATGAGTTTACTCACAGGGTACTTTCTTTGTATACATTCGACTATACGGGCCAAGCCCGGGATTTACGGGAAATCGCGGGTTTTCGTTTGCCGGCGATTAAACTTCTTTTATTCAGCGTCTCATCAAAAATGTAAACATTTTTGAAAATTACAAGTCTTATGCGTTTTAGTGGTGAAAAAATAATTTAAAAAATCGTTCTGGAGATGAGTTTACTCACAGGGTACTTTCTTTGTACACATTCGACTATACGGGTCAAGCCCGGGATTTACGGGAAATCGCGGGTTTTCGTTTGCCGGCGATTAAACCTCTTTCATTAAGCGTCTCATCAAAAATGAAAACATTTTTGAAAACTTCAAGTCTCATGCGTTTTAGTGGTGAAAAAAAAAATTAAAAAATCGTTCGGGAAATGAGTTTACTCCCTGGGTGCTTTCTTTGTATACATTCGACTGTGCGGGCCGAGTCCGGGGTTTACGGGAAATGGCGGGTTTTCGTTTGCCGGCGATTAAACTTCTTTTATTCAGCGTCTCATCAAAAGTGAAAACATTTTTGAAAACTACAAGTCTCAAGCGTTTTAGTAGTGAAAAGATAATTTAAAAAATCGTTTTGGAAATGAGTTTACTCACAGGGTACTTTCTTTGTATACTTTTGACTATACGAGCCGAGTCCGGGATTTACGGGAAGTCGCGGGTTTTCGTTTGCCGGCGATTAAACTTCTTTTATTCAGCGTCTCATCAAAAATGAAAACATTTTTAAAAACTACAAGTCTTATGCGTTTTAGTGGTGAAAAAATAATTTAAAAAATCGTTCTGGAGATGAGTTTACTCACAGGGTACTTTCTTTGTATACATTCGACTATACGGGTCAAGCCCGGGATTTACGGGAAATCGCGGGTTTTCGTTTGCCGGCGATTAAACCTCTTTCATTAAGCGTCTCATCAAAAATGAAAACATTTTTGAAAACTTCAAGTCTCATGCGTTTTAGTGGTGAAAAAAAAAATTAAAAAATCGTTCGGGAAATGAGTTTACTCCCTGGGTGCTTTCTTTGTATACATTCGACTGTGCGGGCCGAGTCCGGGGTTTACGGGAAATGGCGGGTTTTCGTTTGCCGGCGATTAAACTTCTTTTATTCAGCGTCTCATCAAAAGTGAAAACATTTTTGAAAACTACAAGTCTCAAGCGTTTTAGTAGTGAAAAGATAATTTAAAAAATCGTTTTGGAAATGAGTTTACTCACAGGGTACTTTCTTTGTATACTTTTGACTATACGAGCCGAGTCCGGGATTTACGGGAAGTCGCGGGTTTTCGTTTGCCGGCGATTAAACTTCTTTTATTCAGCGTCTCATCAAAAATGAAAACATTTTTAAAAACTACAAGTCTTATGCGTTTTAGTGGTGAAAAAATAATTTAAAAAATCGTTCTGGAAATGAGTTTACTCACAGGGTACTTTCTTTGTATACATTTGACTATACGGGCCAAGCCCGGGATTTACGGGAAATCGCGGGTTTTCGTTTGCCGGCGATTAAACTTCTTTTATTCAGCGTCTCATCAAAAATGTAAACATTTTTGAAAATTACAAGTCTTATGCGTTTTAGTGGTGAAAAAATAATTTAAAAAATCGTTCTGGAGATGAGTTTACTCACAGGGTACTTTCTTTGTATACATTCGACTATACGGGTCAAGCCCGGGATTTACGGGAAATCGCGGGTTTTCGTTTGCCGGCGATTAAACCTCTTTCATTAAGCGTCTCATCAAAAATGAAAACATTTTTGAAAATTCAAGTCTCATGCGTTTTAGTGGTGAAAAAAAAATATTAAAAAATCGTTCGGGAAATGAGTTTACTCCCTGGGTGCTTTCTTTGTATACATTCGACTATGCGGGCCGAGTCCGGGGTTTACGGGAAATGGCGGGTTTTCGTTTGCCGGCGATTAAACCTCTTTCATTAAGCGTCTCATCAAAAAGGAAAACATTTTTGAAAACTTCAAGTCTCATGCGTTTTAGTGGTGAAAAAAAAAATTAAAAAATCGTTCGGGAAATGAGTTTACTCCCTGGGTGCTTTCTTTGTATACATTCGACTGTGCGGGCCGAGTCCGGGGTTTACGGGAAATGGCGGGTTTTCGTTTGCCGGCGATTAAACTTCTTTTATTCAGCGTCTCATCAAAAATGAAAACATTTTTGAAAACTACAAGTCTCAAGCGTTTTAGTAGTGAAAAGATAATTTAAAAAATCGTTTTGGAAATGAGTTTACTCACAGGGTACTTTCTTTGTATACTTTTGACTATACGGGCCGAGTCCGGGATTTACGGGAAGTCGCGGGTTTTCGTTTGCCGGCGATTAAACTTCTTTTATTCAGCGTCTCATCAAAAATGAAAACATTTTTGAAAACTACAAGTCTTATGCGTTTTAGTGGTGAAAAAATAATTTAAAAAATCGTTCTGGAAATGAGTTTACTCACAGGGTACTTTCTTTGTATACATTCGACTATACGGGCAAAGCCCGGGATTTACGGGAAATCGCGGGTTTTCGTTTGCCGGCGATTAAACTTCTTTTATTCAGCGTCTCATCAAAAATGTAAACATTTTTGAAAATTACAAGTCTTATGCGTTTTAGTGGTGAAAAAATAATTTAAAAAATCGTTCTGGAGAAGAGTTTACTCACAGGGTACTTTCTTTGTATACATTCGACTATACGGGTCAAGCCCGGGATTTACGGGAAATCGCGGGTTTTCGTTTGCCGGCGATTAAACCTTTTTCATTAAGCGTCTCATCAAAAATGAAAACATTTTTGAAAACTTCAAGTCTCATGCGTTTTAGTGGTGAAAAAAAAAATTAAAAAATCGTTCGGGAAATGAGTTTACTCCCTGGGTGCTTTCTTTGTATACATTCGACTATGCGGGCCGAGTCTGGGGTTTACGGGAAATGGCGGGTTTTCGTTTGCCGGCGATTAAACTTCTTTTATTCAGCGTCTCATCAAAAATGAAAACATTTTTGAAAACTACAAGTCTCAAGCGTTTTAGTAGTGAAAAGATAATTTAAAAAATCGTTTTGGAAATGAGTTTACTCACAGGGTACTTTCTTTGTATACTTTTGACTATACGGGCCGAGTCCGGGATTTACGGGAAGTCGCGGGTTTCCGGTTGCCGGCGATTAAACTTCTTTTATTCAGCGTCTCATCAAAAATGAAAACATTTTTGAAAACTACAAGTCTTATGCGTTTTAGTGGTGAAAAAATAATTTAAAAAATCGTTCTGGAAATGAGTTTACTCACAGGGTACTTTCTTTGTATACATTCCACTATACGGGCCAAGCCCGGGATTTACGGGAAATCGCTGGTTTTCGTTTGCCGGCGATTAAACCTCTTTCATTAAGCGTCTCATCAAAAATGAAAACATTTCTGAAAACTACAAGTCTCATGCGTTTTAGTGGTGAAAAAATAATTTAAAAAATCGTTCTGGAAATGAGTTTACTCACAGGGTACTTTCTTTGTATACATTCGACTATACGGGCCAAGCCCGGGACTTACGGGAAATCGCTGGTTTTCGTTTGCCGGCGATTAAACCTCTTTCATTAAGCGTCTCATCAAAAATGAAAACATTTCTGAAAACTACAAGTCTCATGCGTTTTAGTGGTGAAAAAATAATTAAAAAAATCGTTCGGGAAAAGAGTTTACTCCCTGGGTACTTTCTTTGTATACTTTTGACTATACGGGCCGAGTCGGGGATTTACGGGAAATCGCAGGTTTTCGTTTGCCGGCGATTAAACTTCTTTTATTCAGCGTCTCATCAAAAATGAAAACATTTTTGAAAACTACAAGTCTCATGCGTTTTAGTGGTGAAAAAATAATTCAAAAAATCGTTTGGGAAATGAGTTTACACCCTGGGTACTTTCTTTGTATACTTTTGACTATACGGGCCGAGTCCGGGATTTACGGGAAGTCGCGGGTTTTCGTTTGCCGGCGATTAAACTTCTTTTATTCAGCGTCTCATCAAAAATGAAAACATTTTTAAAAACTACAAGTCTCATGGGCTTTAGTGGTGAAATAATAATTTAAAAAATCGTTCGGGAAATGAGTTTACACCCTGGGTACTCTCTTTTTATACTTTTGACTATACGGGCCTAGTCCGGGATTTACGGGAAATCGCAGGTTTTCGTTTGCCGGCGATTAACTTTCTTTTATTCAGCGTCTCATCAAAATTGAAAACATTTTTGAAAACTGCAAGTCTCATGCGTTTTAGTGGTGAAAAAATAATTTAAAAAATCGTTCGGGAAATGAGCTAACTCCCTGGGTACTTTCTTTGTGTACTTTTGACTATGCGGGCCGAGTCCGGGGTTTACGGGAAATGGCGGGTTTTCGTTTGCCGGCGATTAAACTTCTTTCATTAAGCGTCTCATCAAAATTGAAAACATTTTTGAAAACTGCAAGTCTCATGCGTTTTAGTGTTGAAAAAATAATTTAAAAAATCGTTCGGGAAAAGAGCTAACTCCCTGGGTACTTTCTTTGTATACTTTTGACTATGCAGGCCGAGTCCGGGGTTTAATGGAAATGGCGGGTTTTCGTTTGCCGGCGATTAAACCTCTTTCATTAAGCGTCTCATCAAAAATGAAAACATTTCTGAAAACTACAAGTCTCATGCGTTTTAGTGGTGAAAAAATAATTTAAAAAATCGTTCGGGAAATGAGTTTACTCCCTGGGTACGTTCTTTGTATACTTTTGGCTATATGGGCCGAGTCGGGGATTTACGGGAAATCGCAGGTTTTCGTTTGCCGGCGATTAAACTTCTTTTATTCAGCGTCTCATCAAAAATGAAAACATTTTTGAAAACTACAAGTCTCATGCGTTTTAGTGGTGAAAAAATAATTTAAAAAATCGTTCGGGAAATGAGTTTACACCCTGGGTACTCTCTTTGTATACTTTTGACTATACGGGCCTAGTCCGGGATTTACGGGAAATCGCAGGTTTTCGTTTGCCGGCGATTAACTTTCTTTTATTCAGCGTCTCATCAAAATTGAAAACATTTTTGAAAACTGCAAGTCTCATGCGTTTTAGTGGTGAAAAAATAATTTAAAAAATCGTTCGGGAAATGAGCTAACTCCCTGGGTACTTTCTTTGTGTACTTTTGACTATGCGGGCCGAGTCCGGGGTTTACGGGAAATGGCGGGTTTTCGTTTGCCGGCGATTAAACTTCTTTTATTCAGCGTCTCATCAAAAAGGAAAACATTTTTGAAAACTACAAGTCTCAAGCGTTTTAGTGGTGAAAAGATAATTTAAAAAATCGTTTTGGAAATGAGTTTACTCACAGGGTACTTTCTTTGTATACATTCGACTATACGGGCCAAGCCCGGGATTTAAGTGAAATCGCGGGTTTTCGTTTGCCGGCGATTAAACTTCTTTTATTCAACGTCTCATCAAAAATGTAAACATTTTTGAAAACTACAAGTCATATGCGTTTTAGTGGTGAAAAAATAATTTAAAAAATCGTTCTGGAGATGAGTTTACTCACAGGGTACTTTCTTTGTATACATTCGACTATACGGGCCAAGCCCGGGATTTACGGGAAATCGCGGGTTTTCGTTTGCCGGCGAATAAACTTCTTTTATTCAGCGTCTCATCAAAAATAAAAACATTTTTGAAAACTACAAGTCTCATGCGTTTTAGTGGTGAAAAAATAATTTAAAAAATCGTTCGAGAAATGGGTTTACTCCCTGGGTACTTTCTTTGTATACTTTTGACTATACGGGCCGAGTCCGGGATATACCGGAAGTCGCGGGTTTTCGTTTGCCGGCGATTAAACTTCTTATATTCAGCGTCTCATCAAAAATGAAAACATTTTTAAAAACTACAAATCTCATGGGCTTTAGTGGTAAAATAATAATTTAAAAACTCGTTCGGGAAATGAGTTTACACCCTGGGTACTTTCTTTGTATACTTTTAACTATACGGGCCTAGTCCGGGATTTACGGGAAATCGCAGGTTTTCGTTTGCCGGCGTTTAAACTTCTTTTATTCAGCGTCTCATCAAAATTGAAAACATTTTTGAAAACTGCAAGTCTCATGCGTTTTAGTGGTGAAAAAATAATTTAAAAAATCGTTCGGGGAATGAGCTAACTCCCGGGTACTTTCTTTGTATACTTTTGACTATGCAGGCCGAGTCCGGGGTTTACGGGAAGTCGCGGGTTTTCGTTTGCCGGCGATTAAACTTCTTATATTCAGCGTCTCATCAAAAATGAAAACATTTTTAAAAACTACAAGTCTCATAGGCTTTAGTGGTAAAATAATAATTTAAAAAATCGTTCGGGAAATGAGTTTACACCCTGAGTACTTTCTTTGTATACTTTTGACTATACGGGCCTAGTCCGGGATTTACGGGAAATCGCAGGTTTTCGTTTGCCGGCGTTTAAACTTCTTTTATTCAGCGTCTCATCAAAATTGAAAACATTTTTGAAAACTGCAAGTCTCATGCGTTTTAGTGGTGAAAAAATAATTTAAAAAATCGTTCGGGGAATGAGCTAACTCCCGGGTACTTTCTTTGTATACTTTTGACTATGCAGGCCGAGTCCGGGGTTTACGGTAAATGGCGGGTTTTCGTTTACCGGCGATTAAACTTCTTTTAATCAGCGTCTTATCAAAAATGAAAACATTTTTGAAAACTACAAGTCTCAAGCGTTTTAGTGGTGAAAAGATAATTTAAAAAATCGTTTTGGAAATGAGTTTACTCACAGGGTACTTTCTTTGTATACATTCGACTATACGGGCCAAGCCCGGGATTTACGGGAAATCGCGGGTTTTCGTTTGCCGGCGATTAAACTTCTTTTATTCAGCGTCTCATCAAAAATGTAAACATTTTTGAAAATTACAATTCTTATGCGTTTTAGTGGTGAAAAAATAATTTAAAAAATCGTTCTGGAGATGAGTTTACTCACAGGGTACTTTCTTTGTATACATTCGACTATACGGTCAAGCCCGGGATTTACGGGAAATCGCGGGTTTTCGTTTGCCGGCGATTAAACCTCTTTCATTAAGCGTCTCATCAAAAATGAAAACATTTTTGAAAACTTCAAGTCTCATGCGTTTTAGTGGTGAAAAAAAAAATTAAAAAATCGTTCGGGAAATGAGTTTACTCCCTGGGTGCTTTCTTTGTATACATTCGACTATACTGTCCAAGGCCGGGATTTACGGGAAATCGCGGGATTTCGTTTGCCGGCGATTAAACCTCTTTCATTAAGCGTCCCATCAAATATGAAAACATTTTTGAAAACTACAAGTCTCATGCGTTTTAGTGTTAAAAAATAATATAAAAAATCGTTCGGGAAATGAGTTTACTCCCTGGGTACTTTCTTTGTATACTTTTGACCATACGGGCCAAGCCCGGGATTTACGGGAAATCGCGGGTTTTCGTTTGCCGGCGATTAAACTTCTTTTATTCAGCGTCTCATCAAAAATAAAAACATTTTTGAAAACTACAAGTCTCATCCGTTTTAGTGGTGAAAAAATAATTTAAAAAATCGTTCGGGAAATGAGTTTACTCCCTGGGTACTTTCTTTGTATACTTTTGACTATACGGGCCGAGTCCGGGATATACGGGAAGTCGCGGGTTTTCGTTTGCCGGCGATTAAACTTCTTATATTCAGCGTCTCATCAAAAATGAAAACATTTTTAAAAACTACAAGTCTCATGGGCTTTAGTGGTAAAATAATAATTTAAAAAATCGTTCGGGAAATGAGTTTACACCCTGGGTACTTTCTTTGTATACTTTTGACTATACGGGCCTAGTCCGGGATTTACGGGAAATCGCAGGTTTTCGTTTGCCGGCGTTTAAACTTCTTTTATTCAGCGTCTCATCAAAATTGAAAACATTTTTGAAAACTGCAAGTCTCATGCGTTTTAGTGGTGAAAAAATAATTTAAAAAATCGTTCGGGGAATGAGCTAACTCCCGGGTACTTTCGTTGTATACTTTTGACTATGCAGGCCGAGTCCGGGGTTTACGGTAAATGGCGGGTTTTCGTTTACCGGCGATTAAACTTCTTTTATTCAGCGTCTTATCAAAAATGAAAACATTTTTGAAAACTACAAGTCTCAAGCGTTTTAGTGGTGAAAAGATAATTTAAAAAATCGTTTTGGAAATGAGTTTACTCACAGGGTACTTTCTTTGTATACATTCGACTATACGGGCCGAGTCCGGGATATACGGGAAGTCGCGGGTTTTCGTTTGCCGGCGATTAAACTTCTTATATTCAGCGTCTCATCAAAAATAAAAACATTTTTAAAAACTACAAGTCTCATAGGCTTTAGTGGTAAAATAATAATTTAAAAAATCGTTCGGGAAATGAGTTTACACCCTGGGTACTTTCTTTGTATACTTTTGACTATACGGGCCTAGTCCGGGATTTACGGGCAATCGCAGGTTTTCGTTTGCCGGCGTTTAAACTTCTTTTATTCAGCGTCTCATCAAAATTGAAAACATTTTTAAAAACTGCAAGTCTCATGCGTTTTAGTGGTGAAAAAATAATTTAAAAAATCGTTCGGGGAATGAGCTAACTCCCGGGTACTTTCTTTGTATACTTTTGACTATGCAGGCCGAGTCCGGGGTTTACGGTAAATGGCGGGTTTTCGTTTACCGGCGATTAAACTTCTTTTATTCAGCGTCTTATCAAAAATGAAAACATTTTTGAAAACTTCAAGTCTCATGCGTTTTAGTGGTGAAAAAAAAAATTAAAAAATCGTTCGGGAAATGAGTTTACTCCCTGGGTGCTTTCTTTGTATACATTCGACTATACGGTCCAAGGCCGGGATTTACGGGAAATCGCGGGATTTCGTTAGCCGGCGATTAAACCTCTTTCATTAAGCGTCTCATCAAAAATAAAAACATTTTTGAAAACTACAAGTCTCATGCGTTTTAGTGGTGAAAAATAATTTAAAACATCGTTCGGGAAATAAGTTTACTCCCTGGGTACTTTCTTTGTATACTTTTGACTATACGGGCTGAGCCCGGGATTTACGGGAAATCGCGGATTTTCGTTTGCCGGCGATTAAACTTCTTTTATTCAGCGTCCCATCAAATATGAAAACATTTTTGAAAACTACAAGTCTCATGCGTTTTAGTGTTAAAAAATAATATAAAAAATCGTTCGGGAAATGAGTTTACTCCCTGGGTACTTTCTTTGTATACTTTTGACCATACGGGCCGAGTCCGGGGTTTACGGGAAATGGCGGGTTTTTGTTTGCCGGCGATTAAACTGCTTTTATTCAGCGTCTCATCAAAAATGAAAACATTTTTGAAAACTACAAGTCTCATGCGTTTTAGTGGTGAAAAGATAATTTAAAAAATCGTTTTGGAAATGAGTTTACTCACAGGGTACTTTCTTTGTATACATTCGACTATACGGGCCAAGCCCGGGATTTACGGGAAATCGCGGGTTTTCGTTTGCCGGCGATTAAACCACTTTCTTTAAGAGTCTCATCAAGAATGAAAACATTTCTGAAAACTACAAGTCTGATGCGTTTTAGTGGTGAAAAAATAATTTAAAAAATCGTTCGGGGAATGAGCTAACTCCCGGGTACTTTCTTTGTATACTTTTGACTATGCAGGCCGAGTCCGGGGTTTACGGTAAATGGCGGGTTTTCGTTTACCGGCGATTAAACTTCTTTTAATCAGCGTCTTATCAAAAATGAAAACATTTTTGAAAACTACAAGTCTCAAGCGTTTTAGTGGTGAAAAGATAATTTAAAAAATCGTTTTGGAAATGAGTTTACTCACAGGGTACTTTCTTTGTATACATTCGACTATACGGGCCAAGCCCGGGATTTACGGGAAATCGCGGGTTTTCGTTTGCCGGCGATTAAACTTCTTTTATTCAGCGTCTCATCAAAAATGTAAACATTTTTGAAAATTACAATTCTTATGCGTTTTAGTGGTGAAAAAATAATTTAAAAAATCGTTCTGGAGATGAGTTTACTCACAGGGTACTTTCTTTGTATACATTCGACTATACGGTCAAGCCCGGGATTTACGGGAAATCTCGGGTTTTCGTTTGCCGGCGATTAAACCTCTTTCATTAAGCGTCTCATCAAAAATGAAAACATTTTTGAAAACTTCAAGTCTCATGCGTTTTAGTGGTGAAAAAAAAAATTAAAAAATCGTTCGGGAAATGAGTTTACTCCCTGGGTGCTTTCTTTGTATACATTCGACTATACTGTCCAAGGCCGGGATTTACGGGAAATCGCGGGATTTCGTTTGCCGGCGATTAAACCTCTTTCATTAAGCGTCCCATCAAATATGAAAACATTTTTGAAAACTACAAGTCTCATGCGTTTTAGTGTTAAAAAATAATATAAAAAATCGTTCGGGAAATGAGTTTACTCCCTGGGTACTTTCTTTGTATACTTTTGACCATACGGGCCAAGCCCGGGATTTACGGGAAATCGCGGGTTTTCGTTTGCCGGCGATTAAACTTCTTTTATTCAGCGTCTCATCAAAAATAAAAACATTTTTGAAAACTACAAGTCTCATCCGTTTTAGTGGTGAAAAAATAATTTAAAAAATCGTTCGGGAAATGAGTTTACTCCCTGGGTACTTTCTTTGTATACTTTTGACTATACGGGCCGAGTCCGGGATATACGGGAAGTCGCGGGTTTTCGTTTGCCGGCGATTAAACTTCTTATATTCAGCGTCTCATCAAAAATGAAAACATTTTTAAAAACTACAAGTCTCATGGGCTTTAGTGGTAAAATAATAATTTAAAAAATCGTTCGGGAAATGAGTTTACACCCTGGGTACTTTCTTTGTATACTTTTGACTATACGGGCCTAGTTTGGGATTTACGGGAAATCGCAGGTTTTCGTTTGCCGGCGTTTAAACTTCTTTTATTCAGCGTCTCATCAAAATTGAAAACATTTTTGAAAACTGCAAGTCTCATGCGTTTTAGTGGTGAAAAAATAATTTAAAAAATCGTTCGGGGAATGAGCTAACTCCCGGGTACTTTCGTTGTATACTTTTGACTATGCAGGCCGAGTCCGGGGTTTACGGTAAATGGCGGGTTTTCGTTTACCGGCGATTAAACTTCTTTTATTCAGCGTCTTATCAAAAATGAAAACATTTTTGAAAACTACAAGTCTCAAGCGTTTTAGTGGTGAAAAGATAATTTAAAAAATCGTTTTGGAAATGAGTTTACTCACAGGGTACTTTCTTTGTATACATTCGACTATACGGGCCGAGTCCGGGATATACGGGAAGTCGCGGGTTTTCGTTTGCCGGCGATTAAACTTCTTATATTCAGCGTCTCATCAAAAATAAAAACATTTTTAAAAACTACAAGTCTCATAGGCTTTAGTGGTAAAATAATAATTTAAAAAATCGTTCGGGAAATGAGTTTACACCCTGGGTACTTTCTTTGTATACTTTTGACTATACGGGCCTAGTCCGGGATTTACGGGAAATCGCAGGTTTTCGTTTGCCGGCGTTTAAACTTCTTTTATTCAGCGTCTCATCAAAATTGAAAACATTTTTAAAAACTGCAAGTCTCATGCGTTTTAGTGGTGAAAAAATAATTTAAAAAATCGTTCGGGGAATGAGCTAACTCCCGGGTACTTTCTTTGTATACTTTTGACTATGCAGGCCGAGTCCGGGGTTTACGGTAAATGGCGGGTTTTCGTTTACCGGCGATTAAACTTCTTTTATTCAGCGTCTTATCAAAAATGAAAACATTTTTGAAAACTTCAAGTCTCATGCGTTTTAGTGGTGAAAAAAAAAATTAAAAAATCGTTCGGGAAATGAGTTTACTCCCTGGGTGCTTTCTTTGTATACATTCGACTATACGGTCCAAGGCCGGGATTTACGGGAAATCGCGGGATTTCGTTAGCCGGCGATTAAACCTCTTTCATTAAGCGTCTCATCAAAAATAAAAACATTTTTGAAAACTACAAGTCTCATGCGTTTTAGTGGTGAAAAATAATTTAAAACATCGTTCGGGAAATAAGTTTACTCCCTGGGTACTTTCTTTGTATACTTTTGACTATACGGGCTGAGCCCGGGATTTACGGGAAATCGCGGATTTTCGTTTGCCGGCGATTAAACTTCTTTTATTCAGCGTCCCATCAAATATGAAAACATTTTTGAAAACTACAAGTCTCATGCGTTTTAGTGTTAAAAAATAATATAAAAAATCGTTCGGGAAATGAGTTTACTCCCTGGGTACTTTCTTTGTATACTTTTGACCATACGGGCCGAGTCCGGGGTTTACGGGAAATGGCGGGTTTTTGTTTGCCGGCGATTAAACTGCTTTTATTCAGCGTCTCATCAAAAATGAAAACATTTTTGAAAACTACAAGTCTCATGCGTTTTAGTGGTGAAAAGATAATTTAAAAAATCGTTTTGGAAATGAGTTTACTCACAGGGTACTTTCTTTGTATACATTCGACTATACGGGCCAAGCCCGGGATTTACGGGAAATCGCGGGTTTTCGTTTGCCGGCGATTAAACCACTTTCTTTAAGAGTCTCATCAAGAATGAAAACATTTCTGAAAACTACAAGTCTGATGCGTTTTAGTGGTGAAAAGATAATTTAAAAAATCGTTTTGGAAATGAGTTTACTCACAGGGTACTTTCTTTGTATACATTCGACTATACGAGCCGAGTCCTGGATTTACGGAAATCGCAGGTTTTCGTTTGCCGGCGATTAAACTTCTTTTATTCAGCGTCTCATCAAAAATGAAAACATTTCTGAAAACTACAAGTCTGATGCGTTTTAGTGGTGAAAAAATAATTTAAAAAATCGTTCGGGGAATGAGCTAACTCCCGGGTACTTTCTTTGTATACTTTTGACTATGCAGGCCGAGTCCGGGGTTTACGTTAAATGGCGGGTTTTCGTTTACCGGCGATTAAACTTCTTTTATTCAGCGTCTTATCAAAAATGAAAACATTTTTGAAAACTACAAGTCTCAAGCGTTTTAGTGGTGAAAAGAAAATTTAAAAAATCGTTTTGGAAATGAGTTTCCTCACAGGGTACTTTCTTTGTATACATTCGACTATACGGGCCGAGTCCGGGATATACGGGAAGTCGCGGGTTTTCGTTTGCCGGCGATTAAACTTCTTATATTCAGCGTCTCATCAAAAATGAAAACATTTTTAAAATTTACAAGTCTCATAGGCTTTAGTGGTAAAATAATAATTTAAAAAATCGTTCGGGAAATGAGTTTACACCCTGGGTACTTTCTTTGTATACTTTTGACTATACGGGCCTAGTCCGGGATTTACGGGAAATCGCAGGTTTTTGTTTGCCGGCGTTTAAACTTCTTTTATTCAGCGTCTCATCAAAATTGAAAATATTTTTGAAAACTGCAAGTCTCATGCGTTTTAGTGGTGAAAAAATAATTTAAAAAATCGTTCTGGAGATGAGTTTACTCACAGGGTACTTTCTTTGTATACATTCGACTATACGGGCCAAGCCCGGGATTTACGGGAAATCGCGGGTTTTCGTTTGCCGGCGAATAAACTTCTTATATTCAGCGTCTCATCAAAAATGAAAACATTTTTAAAAACTACAAGTCTCATGGGCTTTAGTGGTAAAATAATAATTTAAAAACTCGTTCGGGAAATGAGTTTACACCCTGGGTACTTTCTTTGTATACTTTTAACTATACGGGCCTAGTCCGGGATTTACGGGAAATCGCAGGTTTTCGTTTGCCGGCGTTTAAACTTCTTTTATTCAGCGTCTCATCAAAATTGAAAACATTTTTAAAAACTGCAAGTCTCATGCGTTTTAGTGGTGAAAAAATAATTTAAAAAATCGTTCGGGGAATGAGCTAACTCCCGGGTACTTTCTTTGTATACTTTTGACTATGCAGGCCGAGTCCGGGGTTTACGGTAAATGGCGGGTTTTCGTTTGCCGGCGATTAAACCTCTTTCAATAAGCGTCTCATCAAAAATGAAAACATTTTTGAAAACTTCAAGTCTCATGCGTTTTAGTGGTGAAAAAAAAAATTAAAAAATCGTTCGGGAAATGAGTTTACTCCCTGGGTGCTTTCCTTGTATACATTCGACTATACGGTCCAAGGCCGGGATTTACGGGAAATCGCGGGATTTCGTTTGCCGGCGATTAAACCTCTTTCATTAAGCGTCTCATCAAAAATAAAAACATTTTTGAAAACTACAAGTCTCATGCGTTTTAGTGGTGAAAAATAATTTAAAACATCGTTCGGGAAATAAGTTTACTCCCTGGGTACTTTCTTTGTATACTTTTGACTATACGGGCCGAGCCCGGGATTTACGGGAAATCGCGGATTTTCGTTTGCCGGCGATTAAACTTCTTTTATTCAGCGTCCCATCAAATATGAAAACATTTTTGAAAACTACAAGTCTCATGCGTTTTAGTGTTAAAAAATAATATAAAAAATCGTTCGGGAAATGAGTTTACTCCCTGGGTACTTTCTTTGTATACTTTTGACTATACGAGCCGAGTCCGGGGTTTACGGGAAATGGCGGGTTTTCGTTTGCCGGCGATTAAACTGCTTTTATTCAGCGTCTCATCAAAAATGAAAACATTTTTGAAAACTACAAGTCTGATGCGTTTTAGTGGTGAAAAGATAATTTAAAAAATCGTTTTGGAAATGAGTTTACTCACAGGGTACTTTCTTTGTATACATTCGACTATACGAGCCGAGTCCTGGATTTACGGGAAATCGCAGGTTTTCGTTTGCCGGCGATTAAACTTCTTTTATTCAGCGTCTCATCAAAAATGAAAACATTTCTGAAAACTACAAGTCTGATGCGTTTTAGTGGTGAAAAAATAATTTAAAAAATCGTTCGGGAAATGAGTTTACTCCCTGGGTACTTTCTTTGTATACTTTTGACTATACGGGCCGAGTCCGGGATTTACAGGAAATCGCGGGTTTTTGTTTGCCGGCGATTAAACTTTTTTTATTCAGCGTCCCATCAAAAATGAAAACATTTTTGAAAACTACAAGTCATATGCGTTTTAGTGGTGAAAAAATAATTTAAAAAATCGTTCTGGAGATGAGTTTACTCACAGGGTACTTTCTTTGTATACATTCGACTATACGGGCCAAGCCCGGGATTTACGGGAAATCGCGGGTTTTCGTTTGCCGGCGATTACACTTCTTTTATTCAGCGTCTCATCAAAAATAAAAACATTTTTGAAAACTACAAGTCTCATGCGTTTTAGTGGTGAAAAAATAATTTAAAAAATCGTTCGGGAAATGAGCTAACTCCCTAGGTACTTTCTTTGTGTACTTTTGACTATGCGGGCCGAGTCCGGGGTTTACGGGAAATGGCGGGTTTTCGTTTGCCGGCGATTAAACTTCTTTTATTCAGCGTCTCATCAAAAAGGAAAACATTTTTAAAAACTACAAGTCTCAAGCGTTTTAGTGGTGAAAAGTTAATTTAAAAAATCGTTTTGGAAATGAGTTTACTCACAGGGTACTTTCTTTGTATACATTCGACTATACGGGCCAAGCCCGGGATTTAAGTGAAATCGCGGGTTTTCGTTTGCCGGCGATTAAACTTCTTTTATTCAACGTCTCATTAAAAATGTAAACATTTTTGAAAACTACAAGTCATATGCGTTTTAGTGGTGAAAAAATAATTTAAAAAATCGTTCTGGAGATGAGTTTACTCACAGGGTACTTTCTTTGTATACATTCGACTATACGGGCCAAGCCCGGGATTTACGGGAAATCGCGGGTTTTCGTTTGCCGGCGAATAAACTTCTTTTATTCAGCGTCTCATCAAAAATAAAAACATTTTTGAAAACTACAAGTCTCATGCGTTTTAGTGGTGAAAAAATAATTTAAAAAATCGTTCGAGCAATGAGTTTACTCCCTGGGTACTTTCTTTGTATACATTCGACTATACGGGCCAAGCCCGGGATTTACGGGAAATCGCGGGTTTTCGTTTGCCGGCGAATAAACTTCTTTTATTCAGCGTCTCATCAAAAAGGAAAACATTTTTAAAAACTACAAGTCTCAAGCGTTTTAGTGGTGAAAAGATAATTTAAAAAATCGTTTTGGAAATGAGTTTACTCACAGGGTACTTTCTTTGTATACATTCGACTATACGGGCCAAGCCCGGGATTTAAGTGAAATCGCGGGTTTTCGTTTGCCGGCGATTAAACTTCTTTTATTCAGCGTCTCATCAAAATTGAAAACATTTTTAAAAACTGCAAGTCTCATGCGTTTTAGTGGTGAAAAAATAATTTAAAAAATCGTTCGGGGAATGAGCTAACTCCCGGGTACTTTCTTTGTATACTTTTGACTATGCAGGCCGAGTCCGGGGTTTACGGTAAATGGCGGGTTTTCGTTTACCGGCGATTAAACTTCTTTTATTCAGCGTCTTATCAAAAATGAAAACATTTTTGAAAACTACAAGTCTCAAGCGTTTTAGTGGTGAAAAGATAATTTAAAAAATCGTTTTGGAAATGAGTTTACTCACAGGGTACTTTCTTTGTATACTTTTGACTATACGGGCCGAGTCCGGGATATACGGGAAGTCGCAGGTTTTCGTTTGCCGGCGATTAAACTTCTTATATTCAGCGTCTCATCAAAAATGAAAACATTTTTAAAAACTACAAGTCTCATAGGCTTTAGTGGTAAAATAATAATTTAAAAAATCGTTCGGGAAATGAGTTTACACCCTGGGTACTTTCTTTGTATACTTTTGACTATACGGGCCTAGTCCGGGATTTACGGGAAATCGCAGGTTTTCGTTTGCCGGCGTTTAAACTTCTTTTATTCAGCGTCTCATCAAAATTGAAAACATTTTTGAAAACTGCAAGTCTCATGCGTTTTAGTGGTGAAAAAATAATTTAAAAAATCGTTCGGGGAATGAGCTAACTCCCGGGTACTTTCTTTGTATACTTTTGACTATGCAGACCGAGTCCGGGGTTTACGGTAAATGGCGGGTTTTCGTTTACCGGCGATTAAACTTCTTTTATTCAGCGTCTTATCAAAAATGAAAACATTTTTGAAAACTACAAGTCTCAAGCGTTTTAGTGGTGAAAAGATAATTTAAAAAATCGTTTTGGAAATGAGTTTACTCACAGGGTACTTTCTTTGTATACATTCGACTATACGGGCCAAGCCCGGGATTTACGGGAAATCGCGGGTTTTCGTTTGCCGGCGATTAAACTTCTTTTATTCAGCGTCTCATCAAAAATGTAAACATTTTTGAAAATTACAAGTCTTATGCGTTTTAGTGGTGAAAAAATAATTTAAAAAATCGTTCTGGAGATGAGTTTACTCACAGGGTACTTTCTTTGTATACATTCGACTATACGGGTCAAGCCCGGGATTTACAGGAAATCGCGGGTTTTCGTTTGCCGGCGATTAAACCTCTTTCATTAAGCGTCTCATCAAAAATGAAAACATTTTTGAAAACTTCAAGTCTCATGCGTTTTAGTGGTGAAAAAAAAAATTAAAAAATCGTTCGGGAAATGAGTTTACTCCCTGGGTGCTTTCTTTGTATACATTCGACTATACGGTCCAAGGCCGGGATTTACGGGAAATCGCGGGATTTCGTTTGCCGGCGATTAAACCTCTTTCATTAAGCGTCTCATCAAAAATAAAAACATTTTTGAAAACTACAAGTCTCATGCGTTTTAGTGGTGAAAAATAATTTAAAACATCGTTCGGGAAATAAGTTTACTCACAGGGTACTTTCTTTGTATACTTTTGACTATACGGGCCGAGCCCGGGATTTACGGGAAATCGCGGATTTTCGTTTGCCGGTGATTAAACTTCTTTTATTCAGCGTCCCATCAAATATGAAAACATTTTTGAAAACTACAAGTCTCAAGCGTTTTAGTGGTGAAAAGATAGTTTAAAAAATCGTTTTGGAAATGAGTTTACTCACAGGGTACTTTCTTTGTATACATTCGACTATACGGGCCAAGCCCGGGATTTACGGGAAATCGCGGGTTTTCGTTTGCCGGCGATTAAACTTCTTTTATTCAGCGTCTCATCAAAAATGTAAACATTTTTGAAAATTACAAGTCTTATGCGTTTTAGTGGTGAAAAAATAATTTAAAAAATCGTTCTGGAGATGAGTTTACTCACAGGGTACTTTCTTTGTATACATTCGACTATACGGGTCAAGCCCGGGATTTACGGGAAATCGCGGGTTTTCGTTTGCCGGCGATTAAACCTCTTTCATTAAGCGTCTCATCAAAAATGAAAACATTTTTGAAAACTTCAAGTCTCATGCGTTTTAGTGGTGAAAAAAAAAATTAAAAAATCGTTCGGGAAATGAGTTTACTCCCTGGGTGCTTTCTTTGTATACATTCGACTATACGGTCCAAGGCCGGGATTTACGGGAAATCGCGGGTTTTCGTTTGCCGGCGATTAAACCTCTTTCATTAAGCGTCTCATCAAAAATGAAAACATTTTTGAAAACTTCAAGTCTCATGCGTTTTAGTGGTGAAAAAAAAAATTAAAAAATCGTTCGGGAAATGAGTTTACTCCCTGGGTGCTTTCTTTGTATACATTCGACTATACGGTCCAAGGCCGGGATTTACGGGAAATCGCGGGATTTCGTTTGCCGGCGATTAAACCTCTTTCATTAAGCGTCTCATCAAAAATAAAAACATTTTTGAAAACTACAAGTCTCATGCGTTTTAGTGGTGAAAAATAATTTAAAACATCGTTCGGGAAATAAGTTTACTCCCTGGGTACTTTCTTTGTATACTTTTGACTATACGGGCCGAGCCCGGGATTTACGGGAAATCGCGGATTTTCGTTTGCCGGCGATTAAACTTCTTTTATTCAGCGTCCCATCAAATATGAAAACATTTTTGAAAACTACAAGTCTCATGCGTTTTAGTGTTAAAAAATAATATAAAAAATCGTTCGGGAAATGAGTTTACTCCCTGGGTACTTTCTTTGTATACTTTTGACCATACGGGCCGAGTCCGGGATATACGGGAAGTCGCGGGTTTTCGTTTGCCGGCGATTAAACTTCTTATATTCAGCGTCTCATCAAAAATGAAAACATTTTTAAAAACTACAAGTCTCATGGGCTTTAGTGGTAAAATAATAATTTAAAAAATCGTTCGGGAAATGAGTTTACACCCTGGGTACTTTCTTTGTATACTTTTGACTATACGGGCCTAGTCCGGGATTTACGGGAAATCGCAGGTTTTCGTTTGCCGGCGTTTAAACTTCTTTTATTCAGCGTCTCATCAAAATTGAAAACATTTTTGAAAACTGCAAGTCTCATGCGTTTTAGTGGTGAAAAAATAATTTAAAAAATCGTTCGGGGAATGAGCTAACTCCCGGGTACTTTCTTTGTATACTTTTGACTATGCAGGCCGAGTCCGGGGTTTACGGTAAATGGCGGGTTTTCGTTTACCGGCGATTAAACTTCTTTTATTCAGCGTCTCATCAAAAATAAAAACATTTTTGAAAACTACAAGTCTCATGCGTTTTAGTGGTGAAAAAATAATTTAAAAAATCGTTCGGGAAATGAGTTTACTCCCTGGGTACTTTCTTTGTATACTTTTGACTATACGGGCCTAGTCCGGGATTTACGGGAAATCGCAGGTTTTCGTTTGCCGGCGTTTAAACTTCTTTTATTCAGCGTCTCATCAAAATTGAAAACATTTTTGAAAACTGCAAGTCTCATGCGTTTTAGTGGTGAAAAAATAATTTAAAAAATCGTTCGGGGAATGAGCTAACTCCCGGGTACTTTCTTTGTATACTTTTGACTATGCAGGCCGAGTCTGGGGTTTACGGTAAATGGCGGGTTTTCGTTTACCGGCGATTAAACTTCTTTTATTCAGCGTCTTATCAAAAATGAAAACATTTTTGAAAACTACAAGTCTCAAGCGTTTTAGTGGTAAAAAGATAATTTAAAAAATCATTTTGGAAATGAGTTAACTCACAGGGTACTTTCTTTGTATACATTCGACTATACGGGCCAAGCCCGGGATTTACGGGAAATCGCGGGTTTTCGTTTGCCGGCGATTAAACTTCTTTTATTCAGCGTCTCATCAAAAATGTAAACATTTTTGAAAATTACAAGTCTTATTCGTTTTAGTGGTGAAAAAATAATTTAAAAAATCGTTCTGGAGATAAGTTTACTCACAGGGTACTTTCTTTGTATACATTCGACTATACGGGTCAAGCCCGGGATTTACGGGAAATCGCGGGTTTTCGTTTGCCGGCGATTAAACCTCTTTCATTAAGCGTCTCATCAAAAATGAAAACATTTTTGAAAACTTCAAGTCTCATGCGTTTTAGTGGTGAAAAAAAAAATTAAAAAATCGTTCGGGAAATGAGTTTACTCCCTGGGTGCTTTCTTTGTATACATTCGACTATACGGTCCAAGGCCGGGATTTACGGGAAATCGCGGGATTTCGTTTGCCGGCGATTAAACCTCTTTCATTAAGCGTCTCATCAAAAATAAAAACATTTTTGAAAACTACAAGTCTCATGCGTTTTAGTGGTGAAAAATAATTTAAAACATCGTTCGGGAAATAAGTTTACTCCCTGGGTACTTTCTTTGTATACTTTTGACTATACGGGCCGAGCCCGGGATTTACGGGAAATCGCGGATTTTCGTTTGCCGGCGATTAAACTTCTTTTATTCAGCGTCCCATCAAATATGAAAACATTTTTGAAAACTACAAGTCTCATGCGTTTTAGTGTTAAAAAATAATATAAAAAATCGTTCGGGAAATGAGTTTACTCCCTGGGTACTTTCTTTGTATACTTTTGACCATACGGGCCGAGTCCGGGGTTTACGGGAAATGGCGGGTTTTCGTTTGCTGGCGATTAAACTGCTTTTATTCAGCGTCTCATCAAAAATGAAAACATTTTTGAAAACTACAAGTCTCATGCGTTTTAGTGGTGAAAAGATAATTTAAAAAATCGTTTTGGAAATGAGTTTACTCACAGGGTACTTTCTTTGTATACATTCGACTATACGGGCCAAGCCCGGGATTTACGGGAAATCGCGGGTTTTCGTTTGCCGGCGATTAAACCACTTTCTTTAAGAGTCTCATCAAGAATGAAAGCATTTCTGAAAACTACAAGTCTGATGCGTTTTAGTGGTGAAAAGATAATTTAAAAAATCGTTTTGGAAATGAGTTTACTCACAGGGTACTTTCTTTGTATACATTCGACTATACGAGCCGAGTCCTGGATTTACGGGAAATCGCAGGTTTTCGTTTGCCGGCGATTAAACTTCTTTTATTCAGCGTCTCATCAAAAATGAAAACATTTCTGAAAACTACAAGTCTGATGCGTTTTAGTGGTGAAAAAATAATTTAAAAAATCGTTCGGGAAATGAGTTTACTCCCTGGGTACTTTCTTTGTATACTTTTGACTATACGGGCCGAGTCCGGGATTGACAGGAAATCGCGGGTTTTTGTTTGCCGGCGATTAAACTTTTTTTATTCAGCGTCCCATCAAAAATGAAAACATTTTTGAAAACTACAAGTCATATGCGTTTTAGTGGTGAAAAAATAATTTAAAAAATCGTTCTGGAGATGAGTTTACTCACAGGGTACTTTCTTTGTATACATTCGACTATACGGGCCAAGCCCGGGATTTACGGGAAATCGCGGGTTTTCGTTTGCCGGCGATTAAACTTCTTTTATTCAGCGTCTCATCAAAAATAAAAACATTTTTGAAAACTACAAGTCTCATGCGTTTTAGTGGTGAAAAAATAATTTAAAAAATCGTTCGGGAAATGAGTTTACTTCCTGGGTACTTTCTTTGTATACTTTTGACTATACGGGCCGAGTCCGGGATATACGGGAAGTCGCGGGTTTTCGTTTGCCGGCGATTAAACTTCTTATATTCAGCGTCTCATCAAAAATGAAAACATTTTTGAAAACTACAAATCTCATGCGTTGTAGTGGTGAAAAAATAATTTATAAAATCGTTCGGAAAATGAGTTTACTTCCTGGGTACTTTTTTTGTATACTTTTGACTATACGGGCCGAGTCCGGGGTTTACGGGAAATGGCAGGTTTCGCTTGCCGGCGATTAAACTTCTTTTATTCAGCGTCTCATCAAAAATAAAAACATTTTTGAAAACTACAAGTCTCATGCGTTTTAGTGGTGAAAAAATAATTTAAAAAATCGTTTTGGAAATGAGTTTACTCACAGGGTACTTTCTTTGTATACATTCGACTATACGGGCCAAGCCCGGGATTTACGGGAAATCGCGGGTTTTCGTTTGCCGGCGATTAAACCACTTTCTTTAAGAGTCTCATCAAGAATGAAAACACTTCTGAAAACTACAAGTCTGATGCGTTTTAGTGGTGAAAAGATAATTTAAAAAATCGTTTTGGAAATGAGTTTACTCACAGGGTACTTTCTTTGTATACATTCGACTATACGAGCCGAGTCCTGGATTTACGGGAAATCGCAGGTTTTCGTTTGCCGGCGATTAAACTTCTTTTATTCAGCGTCTCATCAAAAAGGAAAACATTTTTGAAAACTACAAGTCTCATGCGTTTTAGTGGTGAAAAAATAATTTAAAAAATCGTTCGGGAAATGAGTTTACTCCCTGGGTACTTTCTTTGTATACTTTTGACTATACGGGCCGAGTCCGGGATTTACAGGAAATCGCGGGTTTTTGTTTGCCGGCGATTAAACTTTTTTTATTCAGCGTCCCATCAAAAATGAAAACATTTTTGAAAACTACAAGTCTCATGCGTTTTAGTGGTGAAAAAATAATTTAAAAAATCGTTCGGAAAATGAGTTTAATCCCTGGGTACTTTCTTTGTATACTTTTTACTATACGGGCCGAGTCAGGGATTTACAGGAAATCGCGGATTTTCGTTTGAGGGCGATTAAACTTCTTTTATTCAGCGTCTCATCAAAAATGAAAACATTTTTGAAAACTACAAATCTCATGCGTTGTAGTGGTGAAAAAATAATTTATAAAATCGTTCGGAAAATGAGTTTACTCCCTGGGTACTTTTTTTGTATACTTTTGACTATACGGGCCGAGTCCGGGGTTTACGGGAAATGGCAGGTTTTCGTTTGCCGGCGATTAAACTTCTTTTATTCAGCGTCTCATCAAAAATGAAAACATTTTTGAAAACTACAATTCTCATGCGTTTTAGTGGTGAAAAAATAATTTAAAAAATCGTTCGGGAAATGAGTTTACTCCCTGGGTACTTTCTTTGTATACTTTTGACTATACGGGCCGAGTCCGGGATTTACAGGAAATCGCGGGTTTTTGTTTGCCGGCGATTAAACTTTTTTTATTCAGCGTCCCATCAAAAATGAAAACATTTTTGAAAACTACAAGTCTCATGCGTTTTAGTGGTGAAAAAACAATTTAAAAAATCGTTCGGGAAATGAGTTTACTTCCTGGGTACTTTCTTTGTATACTTTTGACTATACGGGCCGAGTCCGGGATATACGGGAAGTCGCGGGTTTTCGTTTGCCGGCGATTAAACTTCTTATATTCAGCGTCTCATCAAAAATGAAAACATTTTTGAAAACTACAAATCTCATGCGTTGTAGTGGTGAAAAAATAATTTATAAAATCGTTCGGAAAATGAGTTTACTTCCTGGGTACTTTTTTTGTATACTTTTGACTATACGGGCCGAGTCCGGGGTTTACGGGAAATGGCAGGTTTCGTTTGCCGGCGATTAAACTTCTTTTATTCAGCGTCTCATCAAAAATGAAGACATTTTTGAAAACTACAAGTCTCATGCGTTTTAGTGGTGAAAAAATAATTTAAAAAATCGTTCGGGAAATGAGTTTACTCCCTGGGTACTTTGTTTGTATACTTTTTACTACACGGGCCAAGCCCGGGATTTACGGGAAATCGCGGGTTTTCGTTTGCCGGCGACTAAACCGCTTTCATTAAGCGTCTCATCAAAAATGAAAACATTTTTGAAAACTACAAGTCTCATGCGTTTTAGTGGTGAAAAGATAATTTAAAAAATCGTTTTGGAAATGAGTTTACTCACAGGGTACTTTCTTTGTATACATTCGACTATACGGGCCAAGCCCGGGATTTACGGGAAATCGCGGGTTTTCGTTTGCCGGCGATTAAACCACTTTCTTTAAGAGTCTCATCAAGAATGAAAACACTTCTGAAAACTACAAGTCTGATGCGTTTTAGTGGTGAAAAGATAATTTAAAAAATCGTTTTGGAAATGAGTTTACTCACAGGGTACTTTCTTTGTATACATTCGACTATACGAGCCGAGTCCTGGATTTACGGGAAATCGCAGGTTTTCGTTTGCCGGCGATTAAACTTCTTTTATTCAGCGTCTCATCAAAAAGGAAAACATTTTTGAAAACTACAAGTCTCATGCGTTTTAGTGGTGAAAAAATAATTTAAAAAATCGTTCGGGAAATGAGTTTACTCCCTGGGTACTTTCTTTGTATACTTTTGACTATACGGGCCGAGTCCGGGATTTACAGGAAATCGCGGGTTTTTGTTTGCCGGCGATTAAACTTTTTTTATTCAGCGTCCCATCAAAAATGAAAACATTTTTGAAAACTACAAGTCTCATGCGTTTTAGTGGTGAAAAAATAATTTAAAAAATCGTTCGGAAAATGAGTTTAATCCCTGGGTACTTTCTTTGTATACTTTTTACTATACGGGCCGAGTCAGGGATTTACAGGAAATCGCGGATTTTCGTTTGAGGGCGATTAAACTTCTTTTATTCAGCGTCTCATCAAAAATGAAAACATTTTTGAAAACTACAAATCTCATGCGTTGTAGTGGTGAAAAAATAATTTATAAAATCGTTCGGAAAATGAGTTTACTCCCTGGGTACTTTTTTTGTATACTTTTGACTATACGGGCCGAGTCCGGGGTTTACGGGAAATGGCAGGTTTTCGTTTGCCGGCGATTAAACTTCTTTTATTCAGCGTCTCATCAAAAATGAAAACATTTTTGAAAACTACAATTCTCATGCGTTTTAGTGGTGAAAAAATAATTTAAAAAATCGTTCGGGAAATGAGTTTACTCCCTGGGTACTTTCTTTGTATACTTTTGACTATACGGGCCGAGTCCGGCATTTACAGGAAATCGCGGGTTTTTGTTTGCCGGCGATTAAACTTTTTTTATTCAGCGTCCCATCAAAAATGAAAACATTTTTGAAAACTACAAGTCTCATGCGTTTTAGTGGTGAAAAAATAATTTAAAAAATCGTTCGGAAAATGAGTTTAATCCCTGGGTACTTTCTTTGTATACTTTTTACTATACGGGCCGAGTCAGGGATTTACAGGAAATCGCGGATTTTCGTTTGAGGGCGATTAAACTTCTTTTATTCAGCGTCTCATCAAAAATGAAAACATTTTTGAAAACTACAAATCTCATGCGTTGTAGTGGTGAAAAAATAATTTATAAAATCGTTCGGAAATTGAGTTTACTCCCTGGGTACTTTTTTTGTATACTTTTGACTATACGGGCCGAGTCCGGGGTTTACGGGAAATGGCAGGTTTTCGTTTGCCGGCGATTAAACTTCTTTTATTCAGCGTCTCATCAAAAATGAAGACATTTTTGAAAACTACAAGTCTCATGCGTTTTAGTGGTGAAAAAATAATTTAAAAAATCGTTCGGGAAATGAGTTTACTCCCTGGGTACTTTGTTTGTATACTTTTTACTACACGGGCCAAGCCCGGGATTTACGGGAAATCGCGGGTTTTCGTTTGCCGGCGATTAAACCGCTTTCATTAAGCGTCTCATCAAAAATGAAAACATTTTTGAAAACTACAAGTCTCATGCGTTTTAGTGGTGAAAAGATAATTTAAAAAATCGTTTTGGAAATGAGTTTACTCACAGGGTACTTTCTTTGTATACATTCGACTATACGGGCCAAGCCCGGGATTTACGGGAAATCGCGGGTTTTCGTTTGCCGGCGATTAAACCACTTTCTTTAAGAGTCTCATCAAAAATGAAAACATTTCTGAAAACTACAAGTCTGATGCGTTTTAGTGGTGAAAAGATAATTTAAAAAATCGTTTTGGAAATGAGTTTACTCACAGGGTACTTTCTTTGTATACATTCGACTATACGAGCCGAGTCCTGGATTTACGGGAAATCGCAGGTTTTCGTTTGCCGGCGATTAAACTTCTTTTATTCAGCGTCTCATCAAAAATGAAAACATTTTTGAAAACTACAAGTCTCATGCGTTTTAGTGGTGAAAAAATAATTTAAAAAATCGTTCGGGAAATGAGTTTACTCCCTGGGTACTTTCTTTGTATACTTTTGACTATACGGGCCGAGTCCGGGATTTACAGGAAATCGCGGGTTTTCGTTTGCCGGCGATTAAACTTCTTTTATTCAGCGTCCCATCAAAAATGAAAACATTTCTGAAAACTACAAGTCTGATGCGTTTTAGTGGTGAAAAGATAATTTAAAAAATCGTTTTGGAAATGAGTTTACTCACAGGGTACTTTCTTTGTATACATTCGACTATACGAGCCGAGTCCTGGATTTACGGGAAATCGCAGGTTTTCGTTTGCCGGCGATTAAACTTCTTTTATTCAGCGTCTCATCAAAAATGAAAACATTTTTGAAAACTACAAGTCTCATGCGTTTTAGTGGTGAAAAAATAATTTAAAAAATCGTTTGGGAAATGAGTTTACTCCCTGGGTACTTTCTTTGTATACTTTTGACTATACGGGCCGAGTTCGGGATTTACAGGAAATCGCGGGTTTTCGTTTGCCGGCGATTAAACTTCTTTTATTCAGCGTCCCATCAAAAATGAAAACATTTTTTAAAACTACAAGTCTCATGCGTTTTAGTGGTGAAAAAATAATATAAAAAATCGTTCGGAGAAATGAGTTTACTCCCTGGGTACTTTCTTTGTATACTTTTCACCATACGGGCCGAGTCCGGGGTTTACGGGAAATGGCGGGTTTTCGTTTGCTGGCGATTAAACTGCTTTTATTCAGCGTCTCATCAAAAATGAAAACATTTTTGAAAACTACAAGTCTCATGCGTTTTAGTGGTGAAAAGATAATTTAAAAAATCGTTTTGGAAATGAGTTTACTCACAGGGTACTTTCTTTGTATACATTCGACTATACGGGCCAAGCCCGGGATTTACGGGAAATCGCGGGTTTTCGTTTGCCGGCGATTAAACCACTTTCTTTAAGAGTCTCATCAAGAATGAAAGCATTTCTGAAAACTACAAGTCTGATGCGTTTTAGTGGTGAAAAGATAATTTAAAAAATCGTTTTGGAAATGAGTTTACTCACAGGGTACTTTCTTTGTATACATTCGACTATACGAGCCGAGTCCTGGATTTACGGGAAATCGCAGGTTTTCGTTTGCCGGCGATTAAACTTCTTTTATTCAGCGTCTCATCAAAAATGAAAACATTTCTGAAAACTACAAGTCTGATGCGTTTTAGTGGTGAAAAAATAATTTAAAAAATCGTTCGGGAAATGAGTTTACTCCCTGGGTACTTTCTTTGTATACTTTTGACTATACGGGCCGAGTCCGGGATTGACAGGAAATCGCGGGTTTTTGTTTGCCGGCGATTAAACTTTTTTTATTCAGCGTCCCATCAAAAATGAAAACATTTTTGAAAACTACAAGTCATATGCGTTTTAGTGGTGAAAAAGTAATTTAAAAAATCGTTCTGGAGATGAGTTTACTCACAGGGTACTTTCTTTGTATACATTCGACTATACGGGCCAAGCCCGGGATTTACGGGAAATCGCGGGTTTTCGTTTGCCGGCGATTAAACTTCTTTTATTCAGCGTCTCATCAAAAATAAAAACATTTTTGAAAACTACAAGTCTCATGCGTTTTAGTGGTGAAAAAATAATTTAAAAAATCGTTCGGGAAATGAGTTTACTTCCTGGGTACTTTCTTTGTATACTTTTGACTATACGGGCCGAGTCCGGGATATACGGGAAGTCGCGGGTTTTCGTTTGCCGGCGATTAAACTTCTTATATTCAGCGTCTCATCAAAAATGAAAACATTTTTGAAAACTACAAATCTCATGCGTTGTAGTGGTGAAAAAATAATTTATAAAATCGTTCGGAAAATGAGTTTACTTCCTGGGTACTTTTTTTGTATACTTTTGACTATACGGGCCGAGTCCGGGGTTTACGGGAAATGGCAGGTTTCGTTTGCCGGCGATTAAACTTCTTTTATTCAGCGTCTCATCAAAAATGAAGACATTTTTGAAAACTACAAGTCTCATGCGTTTTAGTGGTGAAAAAATAATTTAAAAAATCGTTCGGGAAATGAGTTTACTCCCTGGGTACTTTGTTTGTATACTTTTTACTACACGGGCCAAGCCCGGGATTTACGGGAAATCGCGGGTTTTCGTTTGCCGGCGACTAAACCGCTTTCATTAAGCGTCTCATCAAAAATGAAAACATTTTTGAAAACTACAAGTCTCATGCGTTTTAGTGGTGAAAAGATAATTTAAAAAATCGTTTTGGAAATGAGTTTACTCACAGGGTACTTTCTTTGTATACATTCGACTATACGGGCCAAGCCCGGGATTTACGGGAAATCGCGGGTTTTCGTTTGCCGGCGATTAAACCACTTTCTTTAAGAGTCTCATCAAGAATGAAAACACTTCTGAAAACTACAAGTCTGATGCGTTTTAGTGGTGAAAAGATAATTTAAAAAATCGTTTTGGAAATGAGTTTACTCCCTGGGTACTTTCTTTGTATACATTCGACTATACGAGCCGAGTCCTGGATTTACGGGAAATCGCAGGTTTTCGTTTGCCGGCGATTAAACTTCTTTTATTCAGCGTCTCATCAAAAAGGAAAACATTTTTGAAAACTACAAGTCTCATGCGTTTTAGTGGTGAAAAAATAATTTAAAAAATCGTTCGGGAAATGAGTTTACTCCCTGGGTACTTTCTTTGTATACTTTTGACTATACGGGCCGAGTCCGGGATTTACAGGAAATCGCGGGTTTTTGTTTGCCGGCGATTAAACTTTTTTTATTCAGCGTCCCATCAAAAATGAAAACATTTTTGAAAACTACAAGTCTCATGCGTTTTAGTGGTGAAAAAATAATTTAAAAAATCGTTCGGAAAATGAGTTTAATCCCTGGGTACTTTCTTTGTATACTTTTTACTATACGGGCCGAGTCAGGGATTTACAGGAAATCGCAGATTTTCGTTTGAGGGCGATTAAACTTCTTTTATTCAGCGTCTCATCAAAAATGAAAACATTTTTGAAAACTACAAATCTCATGCGTTGTAGTGGTGAAAAAATAATTTATAAAATCGTTCGGAAAATGAGTTTACTCCCTGGGTACTTTTTTTGTATACTTTTGACTATACGGGCCGAGTCCGGGGTTTACGGGAAATGGCAGGTTTTCGTTTGCCGGCGATTAAACTTCTTTTATTCAGCGTCTCATCAAAAATGAAAACATTTTTAAAAACTACAAGTCTGATGCGTTTTAGTGGTGAAAAAATAATTTAAAAAATCGTTCGGGAAATGAGTTTACTCCCTGGGTACTTTCTTTGTATACTTTTGACTATACGGGCCGAGTCCGGGATTGACAGGAAATCGCGGGTTTTTGTTTGCCGGCGATTAAACTTTTTTTATTCAGCGTCCCATCAAAAATGAAAACATTTTTGAAAACTACAAGTCATATGCGTTTTAGTGGTGAAAAAATAATTTAAAAAATCGTTCTGGAGATGAGTTTACTCACAGGGTACTTTCTTTGTATACATTCGACTATACGGGCCAAGCCCGGGATTTACGGGAAATCGCGGGTTTTCGTTTGCCGGCGATTAAACTTCTTTTATTCAGCGTCTCATCAAAAATAAAAACATTTTTGAAAACTACAAGTCTCATGCGTTTTAGTGGTGAAAAAATAATTTAAAAAATCGTTCGGGAAATGAGTTTACTTCCTGGGTACTTTCTTTGTATACTTTTGACTATACGGGCCGAGTCCGGGATATACGGGAAGTCGCGGGTTTTCGTTTGCCGGCGATTAAACTTCTTATATTCAGCGTCTCATCAAAAATGAAAACATTTTTGAAAACTACAAATCTCATGCGTTGTAGTGGTGAAAAAATAATTTATAAAATCGTTCGGAAAATGAGTTTACTTCCTGGGTACTTTTTTTGTATACTTTTGACTATACGGGCCGAGTCCGGGGTTTACGGGAAATGGCAGGTTTCGTTTGCCGGCGATTAAACTTCTTTTATTCAGCGTCTCATCAAAAATGAAGACATTTTTGAAAACTACAAGTCTCATGCGTTTTAGTGGTGAAAAAATAATTTAAAAAATCGTTCGGGAAATGAGTTTACTCCCTGGGTACTTTGTTTGTATACTTTTTACTACACGGGCCAAGCCCGGGATTTACGGGAAATCGCGGGTTTTCGTTTGCCGGCGACTAAACCGCTTTCATTAAGCGTCTCATCAAAAATGAAAACATTTTTGAAAACTACAAGTCTCATGCGTTTTAGTGGTGAAAAGATAATTTAAAAAATCGTTTTGGAAATGAGTTTACTCACAGGGTACTTTCTTTGTATACATTCGACTATACGGGCCAAGCCCGGGATTTACGGGAAATCGCGGGTTTTCGTTTGCCGGCGATTAAACCACTTTCTTTAAGAGTCTCATCAAGAATGAAAACACTTCTGAAAACTACAAGTCTGATGCGTTTTAGTGGTGAAAAGATAATTTAAAAAATCGTTTTGGAAATGAGTTTACTCCCTGGGTACTTTCTTTGTATACTTTTGACTATACGGGCCGAGTCCGGGATTTACAGGAAATCGCGGGTTTTTGTTTGCCGGCGATTAAACTTTTTTTATTCAGCGTCCCATCAAAAATGAAAACATTTTTGAAAACTACAAGTCTCATGCGTTTTAGTGGTGAAAAAATAATTTAAAAAATCGTTCGGAAAATGAGTTTAATCCCTGGGTACTTTCTTTGTATACTTTTTACTATACGGGCCGAGTCAGGGATTTACAGGAAATCGCGGATTTTCGTTTGAGGGCGATTAAACTTCTTTTATTCAGCGTCTCATCAAAAATGAAAACATTTTTGAAAACTACAAATCTCATGCGTTGTAGTGGTGAAAAAATAATTTATAAAATCGTTCGGAAAATGAGTTTACTCCCTGGGTACTTTTTTTGTATACTTTTGACTATACGGGCCGAGTCCGGGGTTTACGGGAAATGGCAGGTTTTCGTTTGCCGGCGATTAAACTTCTTTTATTCAGCGTCTCATCAAAAATGAAAACATTTTTGAAAACTACAATTCTCATGCGTTTTAGTGGTGAAAAAATAATTTAAAAAATCGTTCGGGAAATGAGTTTACTCCCTGGGTACTTTCTTTGTATACTTTTGACTATACGGGCCGAGTCCGGGATTTACAGGAAATCGCGGGTTTTTGTTTGCCGGCGATTAAACTTTTTTTATTCAGCGTCCCATCAAAAATGAAAACATTTTTGAAAACTACAAGTCTCATGCGTTTTAGTGGTGAAAAAATAATTTAAAAAATCGTTCGGAAAATGAGTTTAATCCCTGGGTACTTTCTTTGTATACTTTTTACTATACGGGCCGAGTCAGGGATTTACAGGAAATCGCGGATTTTCGTTTGAGGGCGATTAAACTTCTTTTATTCAGCGTCTCATCAAAAATGAAAACATTTTTGAAAACTACAAATCTCATGCGTTGTAGTGGTGAAAAAATAATTTATAAAATCGTTCGGAAAATGAGTTTACTCCCTGGGTACTTTTTTTGTATACTTTTGACTATTCGGGCCGAGTCCGGGGTTTACGGGAAATGGCAGGTTTTCGTTTGCCGGCGATTAAACTTCTTTTATTCAGCGTCTCATCAAAAATGAAGACATTTTTGAAAACTACAAGTCTCATGCGTTTTAGTGGTGAAAAAATAATTTAAAAAATCGTTCGGGAAATGAGTTTACTCCCTGGGTACTTTGTTTGTATACTTTTTACTACACGGGCCAAGCCCGGGATTTACGGGAAATCGCGGGTTTTCGTTTGCCGGCGATTAAACCGCTTTCATTAAGCGTCTCATCAAAAATGAAAACATTTTTGAAAACTACAAGTCTCATGCGTTTTAGTGGTGAAAAGATAATTTAAAAAATCGTTTTGGAAATGAGTTTACTCACAGGGTACTTTCTTTGTATACATTCGACTATACGGGCCAAGCCCGGGATTTACGGGAAATCGCGGGTTTTCGTTTGCCGGCGATTAAACCACTTTCTTTAAGAGTCTCATCAAAAATGAAAACATTTCTGAAAACTACAAGTCTGATGCGTTTTAGTGGTGAAAAGATAATTTAAAAAATCGTTTTGGAAATGAGTTTACTCACAGGGTACTTTCTTTGTATACATTCGACTATACGAGCCGAGTCCTGGATTTACGGGAAATCGCAGGTTTTCGTTTGCCGGCGATTAAACTTCTTTTATTCAGCGTCTCATCAAAAATGAAAACATTTTTGAAAACTACAAGTCTCATGCGTTTTAGTGGTGAAAAAATAATTTAAAAAATCGTTCGGGAAATGAGTTTACTCCCTGGGTACTTTCTTTGTATACTTTTGACTATACGGGCCGAGTCCGGGATTTACAGGAAATCGCGGGTTTTCGTTTGCCGGCGATTAAACTTCTTTTATTCAGCGTCCCATCAAAAATGAAAACATTTTTGAAAACTACAAGTCTCATGCGTTTTAGTGGTGAAAAAATAATTTAATAAATCGTTCAGAAAATGAGTTTAATCCCTGGGTACTTTCTTTGTATACTTTTTACTATACGGGCCGAGTCCGGGATTTACAGGAAATCGCGGATTTTCGTTTGAGGGCGATTAAACTTCTTTTATTCAGCGTCTCATCAAAAATGAAAACATTTTTGAAAACTACAAATCTCATGCGTTGTAGTGGTGAAAAAATAATTTATAAAATCGTTCGGGAAATGACTTTACTCCCTGGGTACTTTGTTTGTATACTTTTTACTATACGGGCCGAGTCCGGGATTTACGAAAAATCGCGGATTTTCGTTTGAGGCCGATTAAAATTCTTTTATTCAGCGTCTCATCAAAAATGAAAACATTTTTGAAAACTACAAGTCTCATGCGTTTTAGTGGTGAAAAAATAATTTAAACAATCGTTCGGAAAAAGAGTTTACTCCCTGGGTACTTTCTTTGTATACTTTTGACTATACGGGCCGAGTCCGGGATTTACGGGAAGTCGCGGGTTTTCGTTTGCCGGCGATTAAACTTCTTTTATTCAGCGTCTCATCAAAAATGAAAACATTTTTAAAAACTACAAGTCTCATGGGCTTTGGTAGTGAAATAATAATTTAAAAAATCGTTCGGGAAATGAGTTTACACCCTGGGTACTTTCTTTGTATACTTTTGACTATACGGGCCGAGTCCGGGATTTACGGGAAATCGCAGGTTTTCGTTTGCCGGCGATTAAACTTCTTTTAATCAGCGTCTCATCAAAATTGAAAACATTTTTGACAACTGCAAGTCTCATGCGTTTTAGTGGTGAAAAAATAATTTAAAAAATCGTTGGGGAAATGAGCTAACTCCCTAGGTACTTTCTTTGTATACTTTTGACTATGCGGGCCGAGTCCGGGGTTTACGGGAAATGGCGGGTTTTCGTTTGCCGGCGATTAAACTTCTTTTATTCAGCATCTCATCAAAAATGAAAACATTTTTAAAAACTACAAGTCTCAAGAGTTTTGGTGGTGAAAAGATAATTTAAAAAATCGTTTTGGAAATGAGTTTACTCACAGGGTACTTTCTTTGTATACATTCGACTATACGGGCCAAGCCCGGGATTTACGGGAAATCGCGGGTTTTCGTTTGCCGGCGATTAAACTTCTTTTATTCAGCGTCTCATCAAAAATGTAAACATTTTTGAAAACTACAAGTCTCATGCGTTTTAGTGGTGAAAAAATAATTTAATAAATCGTTCAGAAAATGAGTTTAATCCCTGGGTACTTTCTTTGTATACTTTTTACTATACGGGCCGAGTCCGGGATTTACAGGAAATCGCGGATTTTCGTTTGAGGGCGATTAAACTTCTTTTATTCAGCGTTTCATCAAAAATGAAAACATTTTTGAAAACTACAAATCTCATGCGTTGTAGTGGTGAAAAAATAATTTATAAAATCGTTCGGGAAATGAGTTTACTCCCTGGGTACTTTGTTTGTATACTTTTTACTATACGGGCCAAGTCCGGGATTTACGAAAAATCGCGGATTTTCGTTTGAGGGCGATTAAAATTCTTTTATTCAGCGTCTCATCAAAAATGAAAACATTTTTAAAAACTACAAGTCTCATGCGTTTTAGTGGTGAAAAAATAATTTAAACAATCGTTCGGAAAAAGAGTTTACTCCCTGGGTACTTTCTTTGTATACTTTTGACTATACGGGCCGAGTCCGGGATTTACGGGAAGTCGCGGGTTTTCGTTTGCCGGCGATTAAACTTCTTTTATTCAGCGTCTCATCAAAAATGAAAACATTTTTAAAAACTACAAGTCTCATGGGCTTTGGTGGTGAAATAATAATTTAAAAAATCGTTCGGGAAATGAGTTTACACCCTGGGTACTTTCTTTGTATACTTTTGACTATACGGGCCGAGTCCGGGATTTACGGGAAATCGCAGGTTTTCGTTTGCCGGCGATTAAACTTCTTTTAATCAGCGTCTCATCAAAATTGAAAACATTTTTGACAACTGCAAGTCTCATGCGTTTTAGTGGTGAAAAAATAATTTAAAAAATCGTTGGGGAAATGAGCTAACTCCCTAGGTACTTTCTTTGTATACTTTTGACTATGCGGGCCGAGTCCGGGGTTTACGGGAAATGGCGGGTTTTCGTTTGCCGGCGATTAAACTTCTTTTATTCAGCATCTCATCAAAAATGAAAACATTTTTAAAAACTACAAGTCTCAAGAGTTTTGGTGGTGAAAAGATAATTTAAAAAATCGTTTTGGAAATGAGTTTACTCACAGGGTACTTTCTTTGTATACATTCGACTATACGGGCCAAGCCCGGGATTTACGGGAAATCGCGGGTTTTCGTTTGCCGGCGATTAAACTTCTTTTATTCAGCGTCTCATCAAAAATGTAAACATTTTTGAAAACTACAAGTCTTATGCGTTTTAGTGGTGAAAAAATAATTTAAAAAATCGTTCTGGAGATGAGTTTACTCCCAGGGTACTTTCTTTGTATACATTCGACTATACGGGCCAAGCCCGGGATTTACGGGAAATCGCGGGTTTTCGTTTGCCGGCGATTAAACCTCTTTCATTAAGCGTCTCATCAAAAATGAAAACATTTTGAAAACTACAAGTCTCATGCGTTTTAGTGGTGAAAAAAAAAATTAAAAAATCGTTCGGAAAATGAGTTTACTCCCTGGGTACTTTCTTTGTATACATTCGACTATACGGGCCAAGCCCGGGATTTACGGGAAAACGCGGGATTTCGTTTGCCGGCGATTAAACCTCTTTCATTAAGCGTCTCATCAAAAATAAAAACATTTTTGAAAACTACAAGTCTCATGCGTTTTAGTGGTGAAAAAATAATTTAAAACATCGTTTGGGAAATGAGTTTACTCCCTGGGTACTTTCTTTGTATACTTTTGACTATACGGGCCGAGTCCCGGATTTACGGGAAATCGCGGATTTTCGTTTGCCGGCGATTAAACTTCTTTTATTCAGCGTCCCATCAAATATGAAAACATTTTTGAAAAATACAAGTCTCATGCATTTTAGTGGTGAAAGGATAATTTAAAAAAACGTTTTGGAAATGAGTTTACTCACAGGGTACTTTCTTTGTATACATTCGACTATACGGGCCAAGCCCGGGATTTACGGGAAATTGCAGGTTTTTGTTTGCCGGCGATTAAACCACTTTCATTAAGCGTCTCATCAAAAATGAAAACATTTCTGAAAACTACAAGTCTTATGCGTTTTAGTGGTGAAAAAATAATTTAAAAAATCGTTCGGGAAATGAGTTTACTCCCTGGGTACTTTCTTTGTATACTTTTGACTATGCGGGCCGAGTCCGGGGTTTACGGGAAATGGCGGGTTTTCGTTTGCCGGCGAATAAACTTCTTTTATTCAGCGTCTCATCAAAAATGAAAACATTTTTGAAAACTACAAGTCTCAAGCGTTTTGGTGGTGAAAAGATAATTTAAAAAATCGTTTTGGAAATGAGTTTACTCACAGGGTACTTTCTTTGTGTACATTCGACTATACGGGCCAAGCCCGGGATTTACGGGAAATCGCGGGTTTTCGTTTGCCGGCGATTAAACTTCTTTTATTCAGCGTCTCATCAAAAATGTAAACATTTTTGAAAACTACCAGTCCTATGCGTTTTAGTGGTGAAAAAATAATTTAAAAAATCGTTCCAGAAATGAGTTTACTCCCTGGGTACTTTTTTTGTATACTTTTGACTATACGGGCCGAGTCCGTGGTTTACGGGAAATGGCGGGTTTTCGTTTGCCGGCGATTAAACTTCTTTTATTCAGCGTCTCATCAAAAATGAAAACATTTTTGAAAACTTCAAGTCTCATGCGTTTTAGTGGTGAAAAAATAATTTAATAAATCGTTCAGAAAATGAGTTTAATCCCTGGGTACTTTCTTTGTATACTTTTTACTATACGGGCCGAGTCCGGGATTTACAGGAAATCGCGGATTTTCGTTTGAGGGCGATTAAACTTCTTTTATTCAGCGTCTCATCAAAAATGAAAACATTTTTGAAAACTACAAATCTCATGCGTTGTAGTGGTGAAAAAATAATTTATAAAATCGTTTGGAAAATGAGTTTACTCCCTGGGTACTTTTTTTGTATACTTTTGACTATACGGGCCGAGTCCGGGATTTACGGGAAGTCGCGGGTTTTCGTTTGCCGGCGATTAAACTTCTTTTATTCAGCGTCTCATCAAAAATGAAAACATTTTTAAAAACTACAAGTCTCATGGGCTTTAGTGGTGAAATAATAATTTAAAAAATCGTTCGGGAAATGAGTTTACACCCTGGGTACTTTCTTTGTATACTTTTGACTATACGGGCCGAGTCCGGGATTTACGGGAAATCGCAGGTTTTCGTTTGCCGGCGATTAAACTTATTTTAATCAGCGTCTCATCAAAATTGAAAACATTTTTGACAACTGCAAGTCTCATGCGTTTTAGTGGTGAAAAAATAATTTAAAAAATCGTTGGGGAAATGAGCTAACTCCCTAGGTACTTTCTTTGTATACTTTTGACTATGCGGGCCGAGTCCGGGGTTTACGGGAAATGGCGGGTTTTCGTTTGCCGGCGATTAAACTTCTTTTATTCAGCGTCTCATCAAAAATGAAAACATTTTTAAAAACTACAAGTCTCAAGCGTTTTGGTGGTGAAAAGATAATTTAAAAAATCGTTTTGGAAATGAGTTTACTCACAGGGTACTTTCTTTGTATACATTCGACTATACGGGCCAAGCCCGGGATTTACGGGAAATCGCGGGTTTTCGTTTGCCGGCGATTAAACTTGAAAAGTCTCATGCGTTTTAGTGGTGAAAGGATAATTTAAAAAAACGTTTTGGAAATGAGTTTACTCACAGGGTACTTTCTTTGTATACATTCGACTATACGGGCCAAGCCCGGGATTTACGGGAAATTGCAGGTTTTTGTTTGCCGGCGATTAAACCACTTTCATTAAGCGTCTCATCAAAAATGAAAACATTTCTGAAAACTACAATTCTTATGCGTTTTAGTGGTGAAAAAATAATTTAAAAAATCGTTCGGGAAATGAGTTTACTCCCTGGGTACTTTCTTTGTATACTTTTGACTATACGGGCCGAGTCCGGGATTTACGGGAAGTCGCGGGTTTTCGTTTGAGGGCGATTAAACTTCTTTTATTCAGCGTCTCATCAAAAATGAAAACATTTTTAAAAACTACAAGTCTCATGGGCTTTAGTGGTGAAATAATAATTTAAAAAATCGTTTGGGAAATGAGTTTACTCCCTGGGTACTTTCTTTGTATACTTTTGACTATGCGGGCCGAGTCCGGGGTTTACGGGAAATGGCGGGTTTTCGTTTGCCGGCGATTAAACTTCTTTTATTCAGCGTCTCATCAAAAATGAAAACATTTTTGAAAACTACAAGTCTCAAGCGTTTTGGTGGTGAAAAGATAATTTAAAAAATCGTTTTGGAAATGAGTTTACTCACAGGGTACTTTCTTTGTATACATTCGACTATACGGGCCAAGCCCGGGATTTACGGGAAATCGCGTGTTTTCGTTTGCCGGCGATTAAACTTCTTTTATTCAGCGTCTCATCAAAAATGTAAACATTTTTGAAAACTACAAGTCTTATGCGTTTTAGTTGTGAAAAAATAATTTAAAAAATCGTTCGAGAAATGAGTTTACTCCCTGGGTACTTTTTTTGTATACTTTTGAATATACGGGCCAAGCCCGGGATTTACGAGAAATCGCAGGTTTTCGTTTGCCGGCGATTAAACTACTTTCATTAAGCGTCTCATCAAAATTGAAAACATTTTTGAAAACTGCAAGTCTCATGCGTTTTAGTGGTGAAAAAATAATTTAAAAAATCGTTCGAGAAATGAGTTTACTCCCTGGGTACTTTCTTTGTATACTTTTGACTATACGGGCCGAGTCCGGGATTTACGGGAAATCGCAGGTTTTCGTTTGCCGGTGATTAAACTTCTTTTATTCAGCGTCTCATCAAAATTGAAAACATTTTTGAAAACTGCAAGTCTCATGCGTTTTAGTGGTGAAAAAATAATTTAAAAAATCGTTCGGGAAATGAGTTTACACCCTGGGTGCTTTCTTTGTATACTTTTGACTATACGGGCCGAGTCCGGGATTTTCGGTAAATGGCGGGTTTTCGTTTGCCGGCCATTAAACTTCTTTTATTCAGCGTCTCATCAAAAATGAAAACATTTTTGAAAACTACAAGTCTCAAGCGTTTTGGTGGTGAAAAGATAATTTAAAAAATCGTTTTGGAAATGAGTTTACTCACAGGGTACTTTCTTTGTATACATTCGACTATACGGGCCAAGCCCGGGATTTACGGGAAATCGTGGGTTTTCGTTTGCCGGCGATTAAACTTCTTTTATTCAGCGTCTCATCAAAAATGTAAACATTTTTGAAAACTACAAGTCTTATGCGTTTTAGTGGTGAAAAAATAATTTAAAAAATCGTTCTGGAGATGAGTTTACTCACAGGGTATTTTTTTGTATACATTCGACTATACGGGCCAAGCCCGGGATTTACGGGAAATGGCGGGTTTTTGTTTGCCGGCGATTAAACCTCTTTTATTAAGCGTCTCATCAAAAATGAAAACATTTTTGAAAACTACAAGTCTCATGCGTTTTAGTGGTGAAAAAAAAATTTAAAAAATCGTTCGGGAAATGAGTTTACTCCCTGGGTACTTTCTTTGTATACATTCGACTATACGGGCCAAGCCCGGGATTTACGGGAAAACGCGGGATTTCGTTTGCCGGCGATTAAACCTCTTTCATTAAGCGTCTCATCAAAAATAAAAACATTTTTGAAAACTACAAGTCTCATGGGCTTTAGTGGTGAATTAATAATTTAAAAAATCGTTCGGGAAATGAGTTTACTCCCTGGGTACTTTCTTTGTATACATTCGACTATACGGGCCAAGCCCGGGATTTACGGGAAAACGCGGGATTTCGTTTGCCGGCGATTAAACCTCTTTCATTAAGCGTCTCATCAAAAATAAAAACATTTTTGAAAACTACAAGTCTCATGGGCTTTAGTGGTGAATTAATAATTTAAAAAATCGTTCGGGAAATGAGTTTACACCCTGGGTACTTTCTTTGTATACTTTTGACTATACGGGCCGAGTCCGGGATTTACGGGAAATGGCGGGTTTTCGTTTGCCGGCGATTAAACTTCTTTTATTCAGCGTCTCATAAAAAATGAAAACATTTTTGAAAACTACAAGTCTCAAGCGTTTTGGTGGTGAAAAGATAATTTAAAAAATCGTTTTGGAAATGAGTTTACTCACAGGGTACTTTCTTTGTATACATTCGACTATACGGGCCAAGCCCGGGATTTACATGAAATCGCGGGTTTTCGTTTGCCGGCGATTAAACTTCTTTTATTCAGCGTCTCATCAAAAATGTAAACATTTTTGAAAACTGCAAGTCTCATGCGTTTTAGTGGTGAAAAATTAATTTAAAAAATCGTTCGGGAAATGAGTTTACACCCTGGGTGCTTTCTTTGTACTTTTGACTATACGGGCCGAGTCCGGGATTTTCGGTAAATGGCGGGTTTTCGTTTGCCGGCGATTAAACTTCTTTTATTCAGCGTCTCATCAAAAATGAAAACATTTTTGAAAACTACAAGCCTCAAGCGTTTTGGTGGTGAAAAGATAATTTAAAAAATCGTTTTGGAAATGAGTTTACTCACAGGGTACTTTCTTTGTATACATTCGACTATACGGGCCGAGTCCGGGATTTACGGGAAATCGCAGGTTTTCGTTTGCCGGCGATTAAACTTCTTTTATTCAGCGTCTCATCAAAATTGAAAACATTTTTGAAAACTGCAAGTCTCATGCGTTTTAGTGGTGAAAAAATAATTTAAAAAATCGTTCGGGAAATGAGTTTACACCCTGGGTGCTTTCTTTGTATACTTTTGACTATACGAGCCGAGTCCGGGATTTTCGGTAAATGGCGGGTTTTCGTTTGCCGGCGATTAAACTTCTTTTATTCAGCGTCTCATCAAAAATGTAAACATTTTTGAAAACTACAAGTCTTATGCGTTTTAGTGGTGAAAAAATAATTTAAAAAATCGTTCTGGAGATGAGTTTACTCACAGGGTACTTTCTTTGTATACATTCGACTATACGGGCCAAGCCCGGGATTTACGGGAAATCGCGGGTTTTCGTTTGCCGGCGATTAAACCTCTTTTATTAAGCGTCTCATCAAAAATGAAAACATTTTTGAAAACTACAAGTCTCATGCGTTTTAGTGGTGAAAAAAAAATTTAAAAAATCGTTCGGGAAATGAGTTTACTCCCTGGGTACTTTCTTTGTATACATTCGACTATACGGGCCAAGCCCGGGATTTACGGGAAAACGCGGGAGTTCGTTTGCCGGCGATTAAACCTCTTTCATTAGGCGTCTCATCAAAAATGAAAACATTTTTGAAAACTACAAGTCTCATGCGTTTTAGTGGTGAAAAAAAAATTTAAAAAATCGTTCGGGAAATGAGTTTACTCCCTGGGTACTTTCTTTGTATACCATCGACTATACGGGCCAAGCCCGGGATTTACGGGAAATCGCGGGTTTTCGTTTGCCGGCGATTAAACCTCTTTTATTAAGCGTCTCATCAAAAATGAAAACATTTTTGAAAACTACAAGTCTCATGCGTTTTAGTGGTGAAAAAATAATTTAAAAAATCGTTCGGGAAATGAGTTTACTCCCTGGGTACTTTCTTTGTATACTTTTTACTATACGGGCCGAGTCCGGGATTTACGGGAAGTCGCGGGTTTTCGTTTGAGGGCGATTAAACTTCTTTTATTCAGCGTCTCATCAAAAATGAAAACATTTCTGAAAACTACAAGTCTCATGCGTTTTAGTGGTGAAAAAATAATTTAAAAAATCGTTCGGGAAATGAGTTTACTCCCTGGGTACTTTCTTTGTATACTTTTGACTATACGGGCCGAGTCCGGGATTTACGGGAAGTCGCGGGTTTTCGTTTGAGGGCGATTAAACTTCTTTTATTCAGCGTCTCATCAAAAATAAAAACATTTTTAAAAACTACAAGTCTCATGGGCTTTAGTGGTGAAATAATAATTTAAAAAATCGTTTGGGAAATGAGTTTACTCCCTGGGTACTTTCTTTGTATACTTTTGACTATGCGGGCCGAGTCCGGGGTTTACGGGAAATGGCGGGTTTTCGTTTGCCGGCGATTAAACTTCTTTTATTCAGCGTCTCATCAAAAATGAAAACATTTTTGAAAACTACAAGTCTCAAGCGTTTTGGTGGTGAAAAGATAATTTAAAAAATCGTTTTGGAAATGAGTTTACTCACAGGGTACTTTCTTTGTATACATTCGACTATACGGGCCAAGCCCGGGATTTACGGGAAATCGCGGGTTTTCGTTTGCCGGCGATTAAACTTCTTTTATTCAGCGTCTCATCAAAAATGTAAACATTTTTGAAAACTACAAGTCTCATGCGTTTTAGTGGTGAAAGGATAATTTATAAAATCGTTTTGGAAATGAGTTTACTCACAGGGTACTTTCTTTTTATACATTCGACTATACGGGCCAAGCCCGGGATTTAAGGGAAATCGCAGATTTTACTTTGCCGGCGATTAAACCACTTTCATTAAGCGTCTCATCAAAAATGAAAACATTTCTGAAAACTACAAGTCTCATGCGTTTTAGTGTTGAAAAAATAATTTAAAAAATCGTTCGGGAAATGAGTTTACTCCCTGGGTACTTTCTTTGTATACTTTTGACTATACGGGCCGACTCCAGGGTTTACGGGAAGTCGCGGGTTTTCGTTTGAGGGCGATTAAACTTCTTTTATTCAGCGTCTCATCAAAAATAAAAACATTTTTAAAAACTACAAGTCTCATGGGCTTTAGTGGTGAAATAATAATTTAAAAAATCGTTTGGGAAATGAGTTTACTCCCTGGGTACTTTCTTTGTATACTTTTGACTATGCGGGCCGAGTCCGGGGTTTACGGGAAATGGCGGGTTTTCGTTTGCCGGCGATTAAACTTCTTTTATTCAGCGTCTCATCAAAAATGAAAACATTTTTGAAAACTACAAGTCTCAAGCGTTTTGGTGGTGAAAAGATAATTTAAAAAATCGTTTTGGAAATGAGTTTACTCACAGGGTACTTTCTTTGTATACATTCGACTATACGGGCCAAGCCCGGGATTTACGGGAAATCGCGGGTTTTCGTTTGCCGGCGATTAAACTTCTTTTATTCAGCGTCTCATCAAAAATGTAAACATTTTTGAAAACTACAAGTCTCATGCGTTTTAGTGGTGAAAGGATAATTTATAAAATCGTTTTGGAAATGAGTTTACTCACAGGGTACTTTCTTTTTATACATTCGACTATACGGGCCAAGCCCGGGATTTAAGGGAAATCGCAGATTTTACTTTGCCGGCGATTAAACCACTTTCATTAAGCGTCTCATCAAAAATGAAAACATTTCTGAAAACTACAAGTCTCATGCGTTTTAGTGGTGAAAAAATAATTTAAAAAATCGTTCGGGAAATGAGTTTACTCCCTGGGTACTTTCTTTGTATACTTTTGACTATACGGGCCGACTCCGGGGTTTACGGGAAATGGCGGGTTTTCGTTTGCCGGCGATTAAACTGCTTTTATTCAGCGTCTCATCAAAAATTAAAACATTTTTGAAAACTACAAGTCTCATGCGTTTTAGTGGTGAAAGGATAATTTATAAAATCGTTTTGGAAATGAGTTTACTCCCAGGGTACTTTCTTTGTATACATTCGACTATACGGGCCAAGCCCGGGATTTACGGGAAATCCCAGGTTTTCGTTTGCCGGCGATTAAACCACTTTCATTAAGCGTCTCATCAAAAATGAAAACATTTCTGAAAACTACAAGTCTCATGCGTTTTAGTGGTGAAAAAATAATTTAAAAAATCGTTCGGGAAATGAGTTTACTCCCTGGGTACTTTCTTTGTATACTTTTGACTATACGGGCCGACTCCGGGGTTTACGGGAAATGGCGGGTTTTCGTTTGCCGGCGATTAAACTGCTTTTATTCAGCGTCTCATCAAAAATTAAAACATTTTTGAAAACTACAAGTCTCATGCGTTTTAGTGGTGAAAGGATAATTTATAAAATCGTTTTGGAAATGTGTTTACTCCCAGGGTACTTTCTTTGTATACATTCGACTATACGGGCCAAGCCCGGGATTTACGGGAAATCGCACGTTTTCGTTTGCCGGCGATTAAACCACTTTCATTAAGCGTCTCATCAAAAAAGAAAACATTTCTGAAAACTACAAGTCTCATGCGTTTTAGTGGTAAAAAAATAATTTAAAAAATCGTTCGGGAAATGAGTTTACTCCCTGGGTACTTTCTTTGTATACTTTTGACTATACGGGCCGAGTCCGGGATTTACGGGAAGTCGCGGGTTTTCGTTTGAAGGCGATTAAACCTCTTTCATTAAGCGTCTCATCAAAAATAAAAACATTTTTGAAAACTACAAGTCTTATGCGTTTTAGTGGTGAAAAAATAATTTAAAAAATCGTTCGGAAAATGAGTTTAATCCCTGGGTTCTTTCTTTGTATACTTTTTGCTATACGGGCCGAGTGACGGGATTTACGGGAAATCGCGGATTTTCGTTTGAGGGCGATTAAACTTGTTTTATTCAGCGTCTCATCAAAAATGAAAACATTTTTGAAAACTACAAGTCTCATGCGTTGTAGTGGGGAAAATTTAATTTAAAAAATCGTTCGGAAAATGAGTTTACTCCCTGGGTACTTTCTTTGTATACTTTTGACTATACGGGCCGAGTCCGGGGTTTACGGGAAATGGCGGGTTTTCGTTTGCCGGCGATTAAACTGCTTTTATTCAGCGTCTCATCAAAAATGAAAACATTTTTGAAAACTACAAGTCTCATGCGTTGTAGTGGTGAAAAATTAATTTAAAAAATCGTTCGGAAAATGAGTTTACTCCCTGGGTACTTTCTTTGTATACTTTTGACTATACGGGCCGAGTCCGGGGTTTACGGGAAATGGCGGGTTTTTGTTTGCCGGCGATTAAACTGCTTTTATTCAGCGTCTCATCAAAAATTAAAACATTTTTGAAAACTACAAGTCTCATGCGTTTTAGTGGTGAAAGGATAATTTATAAAATCGTTTTGGAAATGAGTTTACTCACAGGTTACTTTCTTTGTATACATTCGACTATACGGGCCAAGCCCGGGATTTACGGGAAATCGCAGGTTTTCGTTTGCCGGCGATTAAACCACTTTCATTAAGCGTCTCATCAAAAATGAAAACATTTCTGAAAACTACAAGTCTCATGCGTTTTAGTGGTGAAAAATTAATTTAAAAAATCGATCGGAAAATGAGTTTACTCACAGGGTACTTTCTTTGTATACATTCGACTATACGGGCCAAGCCCGGGATTTACGGGAAATCGCAGGTTTTCGTTTGCCGGCGATTAAACCACTTTCATTAAGCGTCTCATCAAAAATGAAAACATTTTTAAAAACTACAAGTCTCATGGGCTTTAGTTGTGAAATAATAAATTAAAAAATCGTTTGGGAAATGAGTTTACTCCCTGGGTACTTTCTTTGTATACTTTTGACTATGCGGGCCGAGTCCGGGGTTTACGGGAAATGGCTGGTTTTCGTTTGCCGGCGATTAAACCTCTTTTATTCAGCGTCTCATCAAAAATGAAAACATTTTTGAAAACTACAAGTCTCAAGCGTTTTGGTGGTGAAAAGATAATTTAAAAAATCGTTTTGGAAATGAGTTTACTCACAGGGTACTTTCTTTGTATACATTCGACTATACGGGCCAAGCCCGGGATTTACGGGAAAACGCGGGTTTTCGTTTGCCGGCGATTAAACTTCTTTTATTCAGCGTCTCATCAAAAATGTAAACATTTTTGAAAACTACAAGTCTTATGCGTTTTAGTGGTGAAAAAATAATTTAAAAAATCGTTCGAGAAATGAGTTTACTCCCTGGGTACTTTTTTTGCATACTTTTGACTATACGGGCCGAGTCCGGGGTTTACGGGAAATGGCGGGTTTTCGTTTGCCGGCGATTAAACTGCTTTTATTCAGCGTCTCATCAAAAATGAAAACATTTCTGAAAACTACAAGTCTCATGCGTTTTAGTGGTGAAAAAATAATTTAAAAAATCGTTCGGGAAATGAGTTTACTCCCTGGGTACTTTCTTTGTATACTTTTGACTATACGGGCCGAGTCCGGGATTTACGGGAAGTCGCGGGTTTTCGTTTGAGGGCGATTAAACTTCTTTTATTCAGCGTCTCATCAAAAATGAAAACATTTTTAAAAACTACAAGTCTCATGGGCTTTAGTGGTGCAATAATAATTTAAAAAATCGTTTGGGAAATGAGTTTACTCCCTGGGTACTTTCTTTGTATACTTTTGACTATGCGGGCCGAGTCCGGGGTTTACGGGAAATGGCGGGTTTTCGTTTGCCGGCGATTAAACTTCTTTTATTCAGCGTCTCATCAAAAATGAAAACATTTTTGAAAACTACAAGTCTCAAGCGTTTTGGTGGTGAAAAGATAATTTAAAAAATCGTTTTGGAAATGAGTTTACTCCCTGGGTACTTTCTTTGTATACTTTTGAATATACGGGCCAAGCCCGGGATTTGCGGGAAATCGCAGGTTTTCGTTTGCCGGCGATTAAACCACTTTCATTAAGCGTCTCATCAAAAATGAAAACATTTCTGAAAAATACAAGTCTCATGGGCTTTAGTGGTGAAATAATAATTTAAAAAATCGTTTGGGAAATGAGTTTACACCCTGGGTACTTTCTTTGTATACTTTTGACTATACGGGCGGAGTCCGGGATTTACGGGAAATCGCAGGTTTTCGTTTGCCAGCGATTAAACTTCTTTTATTCAGCGTCTCATCAAAATTGAAAACATTTTTGAAAACTGCAAGTCCCATGCGTTTTAGTGGTGAAAAAATAATTTAAAAAATCGTTCAGGAAATGAGTTTACACCCTGGGTGCTTTCTTTGTATACTTTTGACTATACGGGCCGAGTCCGGGGTTTACGGGAAATGGCGGGTTTTCGTTTGCCGGCAATTACACTTCTTTTATTCAGCGTCTCATCAAAAATGAAAACATTTTTGAAAACTACAAGTCTCAAGCGTTTTGGTGGTGAAAAGATAATTTAAAAAATCGTTTTGGAAATGAGTTTACTCACAGGGTACTTTCTTTGTATACATTCGACTATACGGGCCAAGCCCGGGATTTACGGGAAATCGCGGGTTTTCGTTTGCCGGCGATTAAACTTCTTTTATTCAGCGTCTCATCAAAAATGTAAACATTTTTGAAAACTACAAGTCTTATGCGTTTTAGTGGTGAAAAAATAATTTAAAAAATCGTTTTGGAAATGAGTTTACTCACAGGGTACTTTCTTTGTATACATTCGACTATACGGGCCAAGCCCGGGATTTACGGGAAATCGCGGGTTTTCGTTTGCCGGCGATTAAACTTCTTTTATTCAGCGTCTCATCAAAAATGTAAACATTTTTGAAAACTACAAGTCTTATGCGTTTTAGTGGTGAAAAAATCATTTAAAAAATCGTTCGAGAATTGAGTTTACTCCCTGGGTACTTTTTTTGTATACTTTTGACTATACGGGCCGAGTCCGGGGTTTACGGGAAATGGCGGGTTTTCGTTTGCCGGCGATTAAACTTCTTTTATTCAGCGTCTCATTAAAATTGAAAACATTTTTGAAAACTGCAAGTCCCATGCGTTTTAGTGGTGAAAAAATAATTTAAAAAATCGTTCGGGAAATGAGTTTACACCCTGGGTGCTTTCTTTGTATACTTTTGACTATGCGGGCCGAGTCCGGGGTTTACGGGAAATGGCGGGTTTTCGTTTGCCGGCAATTACACTTCTTTTATTCAGCGTCTCATCAAAAATGAAAACATTTTTGAAAACTACAAGTCTCAAGCGTTTTGGTGGTGAAAAGATAATTTAAAAAATCGTTTTGGAAATGAGTTTACTCACAGGGTACTTTCTTTGTATACATTCGACTATACGGGCCAAGCCCGGGATTTACGGGAAATCGCGGGTTTTCGTTTGCCGGCGATTAAACTTCTTTTATTCAGCGTCTCATCAAAAATGTAAACATTTTTGAAAACTACAAGTCTTATGCGTTTTAGTGGTGAAAAAATAATTTAAAAAATCGTTCGAGAAATGAGTTTACTCCCTGGGTACTTTTTTTGTATACTTTTGACTATACGGGCCGAGTCCGGGGTTTACGGAAAATGGCGGGTTTTCGTTTGCCGGCGATTAAACTGCTTTTATTCAGCGTCTCATCAAAAATGAAAACATTTTTGAAAACTACAAGTCTCATGCGTTTTAGTGGTGAAAGGATAATTTAAAAAAACGTTTTGGAAATGAGTTTACTCACAGGGTACTTTCTTTGTATACATTCGACTATACGGGCCAAGCCCGGGATATACGGGAAATCGCAGGTTTTCGTTTGCCGGCGATTAAACCACTTTCATAAAGCGTCTCATCAAAAATTAAAACATTTCTGAAAACTACAAGTCTCATGCGTTTTAGTGGTGAAAAAATAATTTAAAAAATCGTTCGGGAAATGAGTTTACTCCCTGGGTACTTTCTTTGTATACTTTTGACTATACGGGCCGAGTCCGGGATTTACGGGAAGTCGCGGGTTTTCGTTTGAGGGCGATTAAACTTCTTTTATTCAGCGTCTCATCAAAAATGAAAACATTTCTGAAAACTACAAGTCTCATGCGTTTTAGTGGTGAAAAAATAATTTAAAAAATCGTTCGGGAAATGAGTTTACTCCCTGGGTACTTTCTTTGTATACTTTTGACTATACGGGCCGAGTCCGGGATTTACAGGAAGTCGCGGGTTTTCGTTTGAGGGCGATTAAACTTCTTTTATTCAGCGTCTCATCAAAAATAAAAACATTTTTAAAAACTACAAGTCTCATGGGCTTTAGTGGTGAAATAATAATTTAAAAAATCGTTTGGGAAATGAGTTTACTCCCTGGGTACTTTCTTTGTATACTTTTGACTATGCGGGCCGAGTCCGGGGTTTACGGGAAATGGCGGGTTTTCGTTTGCCGGCGATTAAACTTCTTTTATTCAGCGTCTCATCAAAAATGAAAACATTTTTGAAAACTACAAGTCTCAAGCGTTTTAGTGGTGAAAGGATAATTTATAAAATCGTTTTGGAAATGAGTTTACTCACAGGGTACTTTCTTTTTATACATTCGACTATACGGGCCAAGCCCGGGATTTAAGGGAAATCGCAGGTTTTACTTTGCCGGCGATTAAACCACTTTCATTAAGCGTCTCATCAAAAATGAAAACAATTCTGAGAACTACAAGTCTCATGCGTTTTAGTGGTGAAAAAATAAATTAAAAAATCGTTCGGGAAATGAGTTTACTCCCTGGGTACTTTCTTTGTATACTTTTGACTATACGGGCCGACTCCGGGGTTTACGGGAAATGGCGGGTTTTCGTTTGCCGGCGATTAAACTGCCTTTATTTAGCGTCTCATCAAAAATTAAAACATTTTTGAAAACTACAAGTCTCATGCGTTTTAGTGGTGAAAGGATAATTTATAAAATCGTTTTGGAAATGAGTTTACTCCCAGGGTACTTTCTTTGTATACATTCGACTATACGGGCCAAGCCCGGGATTTACGGGAAATCGCAGGTTTTCGTTTGCCGGCGATTAAACCACTTTCATTAAGCGTCTCATCAAAAATGAAAACATTTCTGAAAACTACAAGTCTCATGCGTTTTAGTGGTGAAAAAATAATTTAAAAAATCGTTCGGGAAATGAGTTTACTCCCTGGGTACTTTCTTTGTATACTTTTGACTATACGGGCCGACCCCGGGGTTTACGGGAAATGGCGGGTTTTCGTTTGCCGGCGATTAAACTGCTTTTATTCAGCGTCTCATCAAAAATTAAAACATTTTTGAAAACTACAAGTCTCATGCGTTTTAGTGGTGAAAGGATAATTTATAAAATCGTTTTGGAAATGAGTTTACTCCCAGGGTACTTTCTTTGTATACATTCGACTATACGGGCCAAGCCTGGGATTTACGGGAAATCGCAGGTTTTCGTTTGCCGGCGATTAAACCACTTTCATTAAGCGTCTCATCAAAAATGAAAACATTTCTGAAAACTACAAGTCTCATGCGTTTTAGTGGTAAAAAAATAATTTAAAAAATCGTTCGGGAAATGAGTTTACTCCCTGGGTACTTTCTTTGTATACTTTTGACTATACGGGCCGAGTCCGGGATTTACGGGAAGTCGCGGGTTTTCGTTTGAAGGCGATTAAACCTCTTTCATTAAGCCTCTCATCAAAAATAAAAACATTTTTGAAAACTACAAGTCTTATGCGTTTTAGTGGTGAAAAAATAATTTAAAAAATCGTTCGGAAAATGAGTTTAATCCCTGGGTTCTTTCTTTGTATACTTTTTGCTATACGGGCCGAGTGACGGGATTTACGGGAAATCGCGGATTTTCGTTTGAGGGCGATTAAACTTGTTTTATTCAGCGTCTCATCAAAAATGAAAACATTTTTGAAAACTACAAGTCTCATGCGTTGTAGTGGTGAAAAATTAATTTAAAAAATCGTTCGGAAAATGAGTTTACTCCCTGGGTACTTTCTTTGTATACTTTTGACTATACGAGCCGAGTCCGGGGTTTACGGGAAATGGCGAGTTTTCGTTTGCCGGCGATTAAACTGCTTTTATTCAGCGTCTCATCAAAAATAAAAACATTTTTGAAAACTACAAGTCTCATGCGTTGTAGTGGTGAAAAATTAATTTAAAAAATCGTTCGGAAAATGAGTTTACTCCCTGGGTACTTTCTTTGTATACTTTTGACTATACGGGCCGAGTCCGGGGTTTACGGGAAATGGCGGGTTTTTGTTTGCCGGCGATTAAACTGCTTTTATTCAGCGTCTCATCAAAAATTAAAACATTTTTGAAAACTACAAGTCTCATGCGTTTTAGTGGTGAAAGGATAATTTATAAAATCGTTTTGGAAATGAGTTTACTCACAGGTTACTTTCTTTGTATACATTCGACTATACGGGCCAAGCCCGGGATTTACGGGAAATCGCAGGTTTTCGTTTGCCGGCGATTAAACCACTTTCATTAAGCGTCTCATCAAAAATGAAAACATTTCTGAAAACTACAAGTCTCATGCGTTTTAGTGGTGAAAAATTAATTTAAAAAATCGTTCGGAAAATGAGTTTACTCCCTGGGTACTTTCTTTGTATACTTTTGACTATACGGGCCGAGTCCGGGATTTACGGGAAGTCGCGGTTTTTCGTTTGAGGGCGATTAAACTTCTTTTATTCAGCGTCTCATCAAAAATGAAAACATTTCTGAAAACTACAAGTCTCATGCGTTTTAGTGGTGAAAAAATAATTTAAAAAATCGTTCGGGAAATGAGTTTACTCCCTGGGTACTTTCTTTGTATACTTTTGACTATACGGGCCGAGTCCGGGATTTACGGGAAGTCGCGGGTTTTCGTTTGAGGGCGATTAAACTTCTTTTATTCAGCGTCTCATCAAAAATAAAAACATTTTTAAAAACTACAAGTCTCATGGGCTTTAGTGGTGAAATAATAATTTAAAAAATCGTTTGGGAAATGAGTTTACTCCCTGGGTACTTTCTTTGTATACTTTTGACTATGCGGGCCGAGTCCGGGGTTTACGGGAAATGGCGGGTTTTCGTTTGCCGGCGATTAAACTTCTTTTATTCAGCGTCTCATCAAAAATGAAAACATTTTTGAAAACTACAAGTCTCAAGCGTTTTGGTGGTGAAAAGATAATTTAAAAAATCGTTTTGGAAATGAGTTTACTCACAGGGTACTTTCTTTGTATACATTCAACTATACGGGCCAAGCTCGGGATTTACGGGAAATCGCGGGTTTTCGTTTGCCGGCAATTAAACTTCTTTTATTCAGCGTCTCATCAAAAATGTAAACATTTTTGAAAACTACAAGTCTCATGCGTTTTAGTGATGAAAGGATAATTTATAAAATCGTTTTGGAAATGAGTTTACTCCCAGGGTACTTTCTTTGTATACATTCGACTATACGGGCCAAGCCCGGGATTTACGGGAAATCGCAGGTTTTCGTTTGCCGGCGATTAAACCACTTTCATTAAGCGTCTCATCAAAAATGAAAACATTTCTGAAAACTACAAGTCTCATGCGTTTTAGTGGTGAAAAAATAATTTAAAAAATCGTTCGGGAAATGAGTTTACTCCCTGGGTACTTTCTTTGTATACTTTTGACTATACGGGCCGACTCCGGGGTTTACGGGAAATGGCGGGTTTTCGTTTGCCGGCGATTAAACTGCTTTTATTCAGCGTCTCATCAAAAATTAAAACATTTTTGAAAACTACAAGTCTCATGCGTTTTAGTGGTGAAAGGATAATTTATAAAATCGTTTTGGAAATGAGTTTACTCCCAGGGTACTTTCTTTGTATACATTCGACTATACGGGCCAAGCCCGGGATTTACGGGAAATCGCAGGTTTTCGTTTGCCGGCGATTAAACCACTTTCATTAAGCGTCTCATCAAAAATGAAAACATTTCTGAAAACTACAAGTCTCATGCGTTTTAGTGGTAAAAAAATAATTTAAAAAATCGTTCGGGAAATGAGTTTACTCCCTGGGTACTTTCTTTGTATACTTTTGACTATACGGGCCGAGTCCGGGATTTACGGGAAGTCGCGGGTTTTCGTTTGAAGGCGATTAAACCTCTTTCATTAAGCGTCTCATCAAAAATAAAAACATTTTTGAAAACTACAAGTCTTATGCGTTTTAGTGGTGAAAAAATAATTTAAAAAATCGTTCGGAAAATGAGTTTAATCCCTGGGTTCTTTCTTTGTATACTTTTTGCTATACGGGCCGAGTGACGGGATTTACGGGAAATCGCGGATTTTCGTTTGAGGGCGATTAAACTTGTTTTATTCAGCGTCTCATCAAAAATGAAAACATTTTTGAAAACTACAAGTCTCATGCGTTGTAGTGGTAAAAAATTAATTTAAAAAATCGTTTGGAAAATGAGTTTACTCCCTGGGTACTTTCTTTGTATACTTTTGACTATACGGGCCGAGTCCGGGGTTTACGGGAAATGGCGGGTTTTCGTTTGCCGGCGATTAAACTGCTTTTATTCAGCGTCTCATCAAAAATGAAAACATTTTTGAAAACTACAAGTCTCATGCGTTGTAGTGGTGAAAAATTAATTTAAAAAATCGTTCGGAAAATGAGTTTACTCCCTGGGTACTTTCTTTGTATACTTTTGACTATACGGGCCGAGTCCGGGGTTTACGGGAAATGGCGGGTTTTTGTTTGCCGGCGATTAAACTGCTTTTATTCAGCGTCTCATCAAAAATTAAAACATTTTTGAAAACTACAAGTCTCATGCGTTTTAGTGGTGAAAGGATAATTTATAAAATCGTTTTGGAAATGAGTTTACTCACAGGTTACTTTCTTTGTATACATTCGACTATACGGGCCAAGCCCGGGATTTACGGGAAATCGCAGGTTTTCGTTTGCCGGCGATTAAACCACTTTCATTAAGCGTCTCATCAAAAATGAAAACATTTCTGAAAACTACAAGTCTCATGCGTTTTAGTGGTGAAAAATTAATTTAAAAAATCGTTCGGAAAATGAGTTTACTCCCTGGGTACTTTCTTTGTATACTTTTGACTATACGGGCCGAGTCCGGGATTTACGAGAAGTCGCGGGTTTTCGTTTGAAGGCGATTAAACCTCTTTCATTAAGCGTCTCATCAAAAATAAAAACATTTTTGAAAACTACAAGTCTCATGCGTTGTAGTGGTGAAAAATTAATTTAAAAAATCGTTCAAAAAATGAGTTTACTCCCTGGGTACTTTCTTTGTATACTTTTGACTATACGGGCCAAGTCCGGGGTTTTTGGGAAATGGCGGGTTTTCGTTTGCCGGCGATTAAACTTATTTTATTCAGCGTCTCATCAAAAATGAAGACATTTTTGAAAACTACAAGTCTCATGCGTTGTAGTGGTGAAAAAATTATTTAAAAAATCGTTCGGAAAATGAGTTTAACCCTGGGTACTTTCTTTGTATACTTTTGACTATACGGGACGAGCCCGGGGTTTACGGGAAATGGCGGGTTATCGTTTGCCGGCGATTAAACTTCTTTTATTCAGCGTCCCATCAAATATGAAAACATTTTTCAAAACTACATGTCTCATGCGTTTTAGTGGTAAAAAAATAATATAAAAAATCGTTCGGAAAATGAGTTTACTCCCTGGGTACTTTCTTTGTATACTTTTGACTATACGGGCCGAGTCCGGGGTTTACGGGAAATGGTGGGTTTTCCTTTGCCGGCGATTAAACTTCTTTTATTCAGCGTCTCATCAAAAATGAAAACATTTTTGAATACTAAAAGTCTCATGCGTTTTAATGGTGAAAAAATAATTTAAAAAATCGTTCGGGAAATGACTTTACTCCCTGGGTGCTTCTTTGTATACTTTTGACTATACAGGCCAAGCCCGGGATTTACGGGAAATCGCGGATTTTCGTTTGCCGGCGATTAAACCACTTTCATTAAGCGTCTCATCAAAAATGAAAACATTTCTGAAAACTACAAGTCTCATGCGTTTTACTGGTGAAAAAATAATTTAAAAAATCGTTCGGGAAATGAGTTTACTCACAGGGTACTTTCTTTGTATACATTCGAATATACAGGCCAAGCCCGGGATTTACGGGAAATCGCGGGTTTTCGTTTGCCGGCGATAAAACTTCTTTTATTCAGCTTCTCATCAAAAATGTAAACATTTTTTTAAACTACAAGTCTCATGCGTTGTAGTGGTGAAAAAATGGAATAAGGGAAATGAGTTTACACCCTGGGTACTTTTTTTGTATACGTTTGACTATACGGGCTGAGCCCGGGATTTACGGGAAATCGCGGGTTTTCGTTTGCCGGCGATTAAAACACTTTCATTAAGCGTCTCATCAAAAATAAAAACATTTCTGAAAACTACAAGTCTCATGCGTTTTAGTGGTGAAAAAATAAGTTAAAAAATCGTTCGGGAAATGAGTATACTCCCTGGGTGCTTTCTTTGTATACTTTTGACTATACGGGCCGAGTCCGGGATTTATGGGAAGTCGCGGGTTTTCGTTTGCCGGCGATTAAACTTCTTTTATTCAGCGTCTCATCAAAAATGAAAACATTTTTGAAAACTACAAGTCTCATGCGTTTTAGTGGTGAAAAGATAATTTAAAAAATTGTTTTGGAAATGAGTTTACACCCTGGGTACTTTCTTTGTATACTTTTGACTATACGGGCTGAGCCCGGGATTTACGGGAAATCACGGGTTTTCGTTTGCCGACGATTAAACCACTTTCATTAAGCGTCTCATCAAAAATGAAAACATTTCTGAAAACTACAAGTCTCATGCGTTTTAGTGGTGAAAAAATAATTTAAAAAATCGTTCGGGAAATGAGTTTACTCCCTGGGCACTTTCTTTGTGTACTATTGACTATACGGGCCGAGTCCGGGATTTACGGGAAATCGCTGGTTTTCGTTTGCCGGCGATTAAACTTCTTTTATTCAGCGTCTCATCAAAAATGAAAACATTTTTAAAAACTACAAGTCTCATGGGCTTTAGTGGTGAAATAATAATTTAAAATATCGTTCGGGAAATGAGTTTACTCCCTGGGTACTTTCTTTGTATACTTTTGACTACACGGGCCCAGTCCGGGGTTTACGGGAAATGGCGGGTTTTCGTTTGCCGGCGATTAAACTTCTTTTATTCAGCGTCTCATCAAAAATTAAAACATTTTTGAAAACTACAAGTCTCATGCGTTTTAGTGGTGAAAGGATAATTTATAAAATCGTTTTGGAAATGAGTTTACTCACAGGGTACTTTCTTTGTATACATTCGACTATACGGGCCAAGCCTGGGATTTACAGGAAATCGCAGGTTTTCGTTTGCTGGCGATTAAACCACTTTCATTAAGCGTCTCATCAAAAATGAAAACATTTCTGAAAACTACAAGTCTCATGCGTTTTAGTGGTGAAAAAATAATTTAAAAAATCGTTCTGGAAATGAGTTTACTTCCTGGGTACTTTCTTTGTATGCTTTTGACTATACGGGCTGACTCCGGGGTTTACGGGAAATGGCGGGTTTTCGTTTGCCGGCGATTAAACTGCTTTTATTCAGCGTCTCATCAAAAATTAAAACATTTTTGAAAACTACAAGTCTCATGCGTTTTAGTGGTGAAAGGATAATTTATAAAATCGTTTTGGAAATGAGTTTACTCCCAGGGTACTTTCTTTGTATACATTCGACTATACGGGCCAAGCCCGGGATTTACGGGAAATCGCAGGTTTTCGTTTGCCGGCGATTAAACCACTTTCATTAAGCGTCTCATCAAAAATGAAAACATTTCTGAAAACTACAAGTCTCATGCGTTTTAGTGGTAAAAAAATAATTTAAAAAATCGTTCGGGAAATGAGTTTACTCCCTGGGTACTTTCTTTGTATACTTTTGACTATACGGGCCGAGTCCGGGATTTACGGAAAGTCGCGGGTTTTCGTTTGAAGGCGATTAAACCTCTTTCATTAAGCGTCTCATCAAAAATAAAAACATTTTTGAAAACTACAAGTCTTATGCGTTTTAGTGGTGAAAAAATAATTTAAAAAATCGTTCGGAAAATGAGTTTAATCCCTGGGTTCTTTCTTTGTATACTTTTTGCTATACGGGCCGAGTGACGGGATTTACGGGAAATCGCGGATTTTCGTTTGAGGGCGATTAAACTTGTTTTATTCAGCGTCTCATCAAAAATGAAAACATTTTTGAAAACTACAAGTCTCATGCGTTGTAGTGGTGAAAAATTAATTTAAAAAATCGTTCGGAAAATGAGTTTACTCCCTGGGTACTTTCTTTGTATACTTTTGACTATACGGGCCGAGTCCGGGGTTTACGGGAAATGGCGGGTTTTCGTTTGCCGGCGATTAAACTGCTTTTATTCAGCGTCTCATCAAAAATGAAAACATTTTTGAAAACTACAAGTCTCATGCGTTGTAGTGGTGAAAAATTAATTTAAAAAATCGTTCGGAAAATGAGTTTACTCCCTGGGTACTTTCTTTGTATACTTTTGACTATACGGGCCGAGTCCGGGGTTTACGGGAAATGGCGGGTTTTTGTTTGCCGGCGATTAAACTGCTTTTATTCAGCGTCTCATCAAAAATTAAAACATTTTTGAAAACTACAAGTCTCATGCGTTTTAGTGGTGAAAGGATAATTTATAAAATCGTTTTGGAAATGAGTTTACTCACAGGTTACTTTCTTTGTATACATTCGACTATACGGGCCAAGCCCGGGATTTACGGGAAATCGCAGGTTTTCGTTTGCCGGCGATTAAACCACTTTCATTAAGCGTCTCATCAAAAATGAAAACATTTCTGAAAACTACAAGTCTCATGCGTTTTAGTGGTGAAAAATTAATTTAAAAAATCGTTCGGAAAATGAGTTTACTCCCTGGGTACTTTCTTTGTATACTTTTGACTATACGGGCCGAGTCCGGGGTTTACGGGAAATGGCGGTTTTCGTTTGCCGGCGATTAAACTGCTTTTATTCAGCGTCTCATCAAAAATTAAAACATTTTTGAAAACTACAAGTCTCATGCGTTGTAGTGGTGAAAAATTAATTTAAAAAATCGTTCAAAAAATGAGTTTACTCCCTGGGTACTTTCTTTGTATACTTTTGACTATACGGGCCAAGTCCGGGGTTTACGGGAAATGGCGGGTTTTCGTTTGCCGGCGATTAAACTTCTTTTATTCAGCGTCTCATCAAAAATGAAGACATTTTTGAAAACTACAAGTCTCATGCGTTGTAGTGGTGAAAAAATTATTTAAAAAATCGTTCGGAAAATGAGTTTATCCCTGGGTACTTTCTTTGTAAACTTTTGACTATACGGGACGAGTCCGGGGTTTACGGGAAATGGCGGGTTATCGTTTGCCGGCGATTAAACTTCTTTTATTCAGCGTCCCATCAAATACGAAAACATTTTTCAAAACTACAAGTCTCATGCTTTTTAGTGGTAAAAAAATAATATAAAAAATCGTTCGGAAAATGAGTTTACTCCCTGGGTACTTTCTTTGTATACTTTTGACTATACGGGCCGAGTCCGGGGTTTACGGGAAATGGTGGGTTTTCCTTTGCCGGCGATTAAACTTCTTTTATTCAGCGTCTCATCAAAAATGAAAACATTTTTGAATACTAAAAGTCTCATGCGTTTTAATGGTGAAAAAATAATTTAAAAAATCGTTCGGGAAATGACTTTACTCCCTGGGTGCTTCTTTGTATACTTTTGACTATACAGGCCAAGCCCGGGATTTACGGGAAATCGCGGGTTTTCGTTTGCCGGCGATTAAACCACTTTCATTAAGCGTCTCATCAAAAATGAAAACATTTCTGAAAACTACAAGTCTCATGCGTTTTACTGGTGAAAAAATAATTTAAAAAATCGTTTGGGAAATGAGTTTACTCCCTGGGTACTTTTTTTGTATACTTTTGACTATACGGGCCGAGTCCGGGGTTTACGGGAAATGGCGAGTTTTCGTTTGCCGGCGATTAAACTTCTTTTATTCAGCGTCTCATAAAAAATGAAAACATTTTTGAAATCTAAAAGTCTCATGCATTTTAGTGGTGAAAAGATAATTCAAAAAATCGTTTTGGAAATGAGTTTACTCACAGGGTACTTTCTTTGTATACATTCTAATATACAGGCCGAGCCCGGGATTTACGGGAAATCGCGGGTTTTCGTTTGCCGGCGATGAAACTTCTTTTATTCAGCTTCTCATTAAAAATGTAAACATTTTTTTAAACTACAAGTCTCATGCGTTGTAGTGGTGAAAAAATGGAATAAGGGAAATGAGTTTACACCCTGGGTACTTTTTTTGTATACGTTTGACTATACGGGCTGAGCCCGGGATTTACGGGAAATCGCGGGTTTTCGTTTGCCGGCGATTAAAACACTTTCATTAAGCGTCTCATCAAAAATAAAAACATTTCTGAAAACTACAAGTCTCATGCGTTTTAGTGGTGAAAAAATAAGTTAAAAAATCGTTCGGGAAATGAGTATACTCCCTGGGTGCTTTCTTTGTATACTTTTGACTATACGGGCCGAGTCCGGGATTTATGGGAAGTCGCGGGTTTTCGTTTGCCGGCGATTAAACTTCTTTTATTCAGCGTCTCATCAAAAATGAAAACATTTTTGAAAACTACAAGTCTCATGCGTTTTAGTGGTGAAAAGATAATTTAAAAAGTTGTTTTGGAAATGAGTTTACACCCTGGGTACTTTCTTTGTATACTTTTGACTATACGGGCTGATCCCGGGATTTACGGGAAATCACGGGTTTTCGTTTGCCACGATTAAACCACTTTCATTAAGCGTCTCATCAAAAATGAAAACATTTCTGAAAACTACAAGTCTCATGCGTTTTAGTGGTGAAAAAATAATTTAAAAAATCGTTCGGGAAATGAGTTTACTCCCTGGGCACTTTCTTTGTGTACTATTGACTATACGGGCCGAGTCCGGGATTTACGGGAAATCGCTGGTTTTCGTTTGCCGGCGATTAAACTTCTTTTATTCAGTGTCTCATCAAAAATGAAAACATTTTTAAAAACTACAAGTCTCATGGGCTTTAGTGGTGAAATAATAATTTAAAATAGCGTTCGGGAAAGGAGTTTACTCCCTGGGTACTTTCTTTGTATACTTTTGACTACACGGGCCCAGTCCGGGGTTTACGGGAAATGGCGGGTTTTCGTTTGCCGGCGATTAAACTTCTTTTATTCAGCGTCTCATCAAAAATTAAAACATTTTTGAAAACTACAAGTCTCATGCGTTTTAGTGGTGAAAGGATAATTTATAAAATCGTTTTGGAAATGAGTTTACTCACAGGGTACTTTCTTTGTATACATTCGACTATACGGGCCAAGCCTGGGATTTACGGGAAATCGCAGGTTTTCGTTTGCTGGCGATTAAACCTTTTTCATTAAGCGTCTCATCAAAAATGAAAACATTTCTGAAAACTACAAGTCTCATGCGTTTTAGTGGTGAAAAAATAATTTAAAAAATCGTTCGGGAAATGAGTTTACTCCCTGGGTACTTTCTTTGTATACTTTTGACTATACGGGCCGAGTCCGGGATTTACGGGAAGTCGCGGGTTTTCGTTTGAAGGCGATTAAACCTCTTTCATTAAGCGTCTCATCAAAAATAAAAACATTTTTGAAAACTACAAGTCTTATGCGTTTTAGTGGTGAAAAAATAATTTAAAAAATCGTTCGGAAAATGAGTTTAATCCCTGGGTTCTTTCTTTGTATACTTTTTGCTATACGGGCCGAGTGACGGGATTTACGGGAAATCGCGGATTTTCGTTTGAGGGCGATTAAATTTGTTTTATTCAGCGTCTCATCAAAAATGAAAACATTTTTGAAAACTACAAGTCTCATGCGTTGTAGTGGTGAAAAATTAATTTAAAAAATCGTTCGGAAAATGAGTTTACTCCCTGGGTACTTTCTTTGTATACTTTTGACTATACGGGCCGAGTCCGGGCTTTACGGGAAATGGCGGGTTTTCGTTTGCCGGCGATTAAACTGCTTTTATTCAGCGTCTCATCAAAAATTAAAACATTTTTGAAAACTACAAGTCTCATGCGTTTTAGTGGTGAAAGGATAATTTATAAAATCGTTTTGGAAATGAGTTTACTCACAGGGTACTTTCTTTGTATACAATCGACTATACGGGCCAAGCCCGGGATTTACGGGAAATCGCAGGTTTTCGTTTGCCGGCGATTAAACCACTTTCATTAAGCGTCTCATCAAAAATGAAAACATTTCTGAAAACTACAAGTTTCATGCGTTTTAGTGGTGAAAAATTAATTTATAAAATCGTTTTGAAAATGAGTTTACTCCCTGGGTACTTTCTTTGTATACTTTTGACTATACGGGCCAAGCCCGGGTTTTACGGGAAGTCGCAGGTTTTCGTTTGCCGGCGATTAAACCACTTTCATTAAGCGTCTCATCAAAAATGAAAACATTTCTGAAAACTACAAGTCTCATGCGTTTTAGTGGTGAAAAAATAATTTAAAAAATCGTTCGGGAAATGAGTTTACTCCCTGGGTACTTTCTTTGTATACTTTTGACTATACGGGCCGAGTCCGGGATTTACGTGAAGTCGCGGGTTTTCGTTTGAAGGCGATTAAACCTATTTCGTTAAGCGTCTCATCAAAAATAAAAACATTTTTGAAAACTACAAGTCTCATGCGTTTTAGTGGTGAAAAAAAAATTTAAAAAATCGTTCGGAAAATGAGTTTAATCCCTGGGTTCTTTCTTTGTATACTTTTTACTATAAGGGCCGAGTGATGGGATTTACAGGAAATCGCCGATTTTCGTTTGAGGGCGATTAAACTTCTTTTATTCAGCGTCTCATCAAAAATGAAAACATTTTTGAAAACTACAAGTCTCATGCGTTGTAGTGATGAAAAATTAATTTAAAAAATCGTTCGGAAAATGAGTTTACTCCCTGGGTACTTTCTTTGTATACTTTTGACTATACGGGCCGAGTCCGGGGTTTACGGGAAATGGCGGGTTTTCGTTTGCCGGCGATTAAACTTCTTTTATTCAGCGTCTCATCAAAAATGAAGACATTTTTGAAAACTACAAGTCTCATGCGTTATAGTGGTGAAAAAATTATTTAAAAAATCGTTCGGAAAATGAGTTTATCCCTGGGTACTTTCTTTGTATACTTTTGACTATACGGGACGTATTTGGGGTTTACGGGAAATGGCGGGTTATCGTTTGCCGGCGATTAAACTTCTTTTATTCAGCGTCCCATCAAATATGAAAACATTTTTGAAAACTACAAGTCTCATGCGTTTTAGTGGTAAAAAAATAATATAAAAAATCGTTCGGAAAATGAGTTTACTCCCTGGGTACTTTCTTTGTATACTTTTGACTATACGGGCCGAGTCCGGGGTTTACGGAAATGGTGGGTTTTCCTTTGCCGGCGATTAAACTTCTTTTATTCAGCGTCTCATCAAAAATGAAAACATTTTTGAATACTAAAAGTCTCATGCGTTTTAATGGTGAAAAAATAATTTAAAAAATCGTTCGGGAAATGAGTTTACTCCCTGGGTGCTTCTTTGTATACTTTTGACTATACAGGCCAAGCCCGGGAATTACGGGAAATAGCGGGTTTTCGTTTGCCGGCGATTAAACCACTTTCATTAAGCGTCTCATCAAAAATGAAAACATTTCTGAAAACTACAAGTCTCATGCGTTTTACTGGTGAAAAAATAATTTAAAAAATCGTTCGGGAAATGAGTTTACTCCCTGGGTACTTTCTTTGTATACTTTTGACTATACGGGCCGAGTCCGGGGTTTACGGGAAATGGCGGGTTTTCGTTTGCCGGCGATTAAACTTCTTTTATTCAGCGTCTCATCAAAAATGAAAACATTTTTGAAAACTAAAAGTCTCATGCGTTTTAGTGGTGAAAAGATAATTCAAAAAATCGTTTTGGAAATGAGTTTACTCACAGGGTACTTTCTTTGTATACATTCGAATATACAGGCCAAGCCCGGGATTTACGGGAAATCGCGGGTTTTCGTTTGCCGGCGATTAAAACACTTTCATTGAGCGTCTCATCAAAAATAAAAACATTTCTGAAAACTACAAGTCTCATGCGTTTTAGTTGTGAAAAAACAATTTAAAAAATCGTTCGGGAAATGAGTTTGCTCCCTGGGTGCTTTCTTTGTATACTTTTGACTATACGGGCCGAGTCCGGGATTTATGGGAAGTCGCGGGTTTTCGTTTGAGGGCGATTAAACTTCTTTTATTCAGCGTCTCAACAAAAATGTAAACATTTTTGAAAACTACAAGTCTCATGCGTTGTAGTGGTGAAAAAATGGAATAAGGGAAATGAGTTTACACCCTGGGTACTTTTTTTGTATACGTTTGACTATACGGGCTGAGCCCGGGATTTACGGGAAATCGCGGGTTTTCGTTTGCCGGCGATTAAACTTCTTTTATTCAGCGTCTCATCAAAAATGTAAACATTTTTGAAAACTACAAGTCTTATGCGTTTTAGTGGTGAAAAAATAATTTAAAAAATCGTTCTGCAGATGAGTTTACTCACAGGGTACTTTCCTTGTATACATTCGACTATACGGGCCAAGCCCGGGATTTACCAGAAATCGCGGGTTTTCGTTTGCGGGCGAATAAACTTCTTTTATTCAGCGTCTCATCAAAAATGAAAACATTTTTGAAAACTACAAGTCTCATGCGTTTTAGTGGTGAAAAGATAATTTAAAAAATCGTTTTGGTAATGAGTTTACACCCTGGGTACTTTCTTTGTATACTTTTGACTATACGGGCTGAGCCCGGGATTTACGGGAAATCACGGGTTTTCGTTTGCCAACGATTAAACCACTTTCATTAAGCGTCTCATCAAAAATGAAAACATTTCTGAAAACTACAAGTCTCATGCGTTTTAGTGGTGAAAAAATAATTTAAAAAATCGTTCGGGAAATGAGTTTACTCCCTGGGCACTTTCTTTGTATACTATTGACTATACGGGCCGAGTCCGGGATTTACGGGAAAGCGCTGGTTTTCGTTTGCCGGCGATTAAACTTCTTTTATTCAGCGTCTCATCAAAAATGAAAACATTTTTAAAAACTACAAGTCTCATGGGCTTTAGTGGTGAAATATAATTTAAAATATCGTTCGGGAAATGAGTTTACTCCCTGGGTACTTTCTTTGTATACTTTTGACTATACGGACCGAGTCCGGGGTTTACGGGAAATGGCGGATTTTCGTTTGCCGGCGATTAAACTTCTTTTATTCAGCGTCTCATCAAAAATGAAAACATTTTTAAAAACTACAAGTCTCATGGGCTTTAGTGGTGAAATAATAATTTAAAATATCGTTCGGGAAATGAGTTTACTCCCTGGGTACTTCCTTTGTATACTTTTGACTATACGGGCCGAGTCCGGGGTTTACGGGAGATGGCGGGTTTTCGTTTGCCGGCGAGTAAACTTCTTTTATTCAGCGTCTCCTCAAAAATGAAAACATTTTTGAAAACTACAAGTCTCATGCGTTTTAGTGGTGAAATAATAATTTAAAAAATCGTTTTGGAAATGAGTTTACTCACAGGGTACTTTGTTTGTATACTTTTGACTATACGGGCCGAGTCCGGGATTTACGAGAAATCACGGGTTTTCGTTTGCCGACGATTAAACCACTTTCATTAAGCGTCTCATCAAAAATGAAAACATTTCTGAAAACTACAAGTCTCATGCGTTTTAGTGGTGGAAAAATAATTTAAAAAATCGTTCGAGAAATGAGTTTACTCCCTGGGTACTTTTTTTGTATACTTTTGACTATACGGGCTGAGCCCGGGATTTACGGGAAATCACGGGTTTTCGTTTGCCGACGATTAAACCACTTTCATTAAGCGTCTCATCAAAAATGAAAACATTTCTGAAAACTACAAGTCTCATGCGTTTTAGTGGTGAAAAAATAATTGAAAAAATCGTTCGGGAAATGAGTTTACTCCCTGGGCACTTTCTTTGTATGCTATTGACTATACGGGCCGAGTCCGGGATTAACGGGAAATCGCTGGTTTTCGTTTGCCGGCGATTAAACTTCTTTTATTCAGCGTCTCATCAAAAATGAAAACATTTTTAAAAACTACAAGTCTCATGGGCTTTAGTGGTGAAATAATAATTTAAAATATCGTTCGGGAAATGAGTTTACTCCCTGGGTACTTTCTTTGTATACTTTTGACTATACGGGCCGAGTCCGGGGTTTACGGGAAATCGCGGGTTTTCGTTTGCCGGCGATTTAACTTCTTTTATTCAGCGTCTCATCAAAGATGAAAACATTTTTAAAAACTACAAGTCTCATGGGCTTTAGTGGTGAAATAATAATTTAAAATATCGTTCGGGAAATGAGTTTACTCCATGGGTACTTTCTTTGTATACTTTTGACTATACGGGCCTAGTCCGGGGTTTACGGGAAATGGCGGGTTTTCGTTTGCCGGCGATTAAACTTCTTTTATTAAGCGTCTCCTCAAAAATGAAAACATTTTTGAAAACTACAAGTCTCATGCGTTTTAGTGGTAAAAAGATAATTTAAAAAATCGTTTTGGAAATGAGTTTACTCACAGGGTACTTTGTTTGTATACTTTTTGACTATACGGGCCGAGTCCGGGATTTACGGGTAATCGCGGGTTTTCGTTTGTCAGCGATTAAACTTCTTTTATTCAGCGTCCCATCAAAAATGAAAACATTTTTGAAAACTACAAGTCTCATGCGTTTTAGTGGTGAAAAAATAATATAAAAAATCGTTCGAGAAATGAGTTTACTCCCTGGGTACTTTTTTTGTATACTTTTGACTATACGGGCCAAGCCCGGGATTTACGGGAAATCGCGGGTTTTCGTTTGCCGGCGATTAAACCTTTTTCATTAAGCGTCTCATCAAAAATGAAAACATTTTTGAAAACTACAAGTCTCATGCGTTTTAGTGGTGAAAAAATAGATTAAAAAATCGTTTGGAAAATGAGTTTACTCCCTGGGTACTTTCTTTGTATACTTTTGACTATACGGGCCGAGTCCGGGATTTACGGGAAATCGCGGATTTTCGTTTGAGGGCGATTAAAATTCTTTTATTCAGCGTCTCATCAAAAATAAAAACATTTTTGAAAACTACAAGTCTCATGCGTTGTAGTGGTGAAAAAATAATTTAAAAAATCGTTCGGAAAATGAGTTTACTCCCTGGTTACTTTCTTTGTATACTTTTGACCATACGGGCCGAGTCCGGGGTTTACGGGAAATGGCGGTTTTTCGTTTGCCGGCGATTAAACTTCTTGTATTCAGCGTCTCATCAAAAATGAAAACATTTTTGAAAACTACAAGTCTCATGCGTTTTGGTGGTGAAAAGATAATTTAAAAAATCGTTTTGGAAATGAGTTTACTCACAGGGTACTTTCTTTGTACACATTCGACTATACAGGCCAAGCCCGGGATTTACGGGAAATCGCGGGTTTTCGTTTCCCGGCTATTAAACCACTTCCATTAAGCGTCTCATCAAAAATGAAAACATTTCTGAAAACTACAAGTCTCATGCGTTTTAGTGGTGGAAAAATAATTTAAAAAATCGTTCGGGAAATGAGTTTACTCCCTGGGTACTTTCTTTGTATACTTTTGACTATACGGGCTGAGCCCGGGGTTTACGGGAAATCGCAGGTTTTCGTTTGCCGGCGATTAAACTTCTTTTATTCAGCGTCTCATCAAAACTGAAAACATTTTTGAGAACTACAAGTCTCATGCGTTGTAGTGGTGAAAAAATTATTTAAAAAATCGTTCGGAAAATGAGTTTATCCCTGGGTACTTTCTTTGTATACTTTTGACTATACGGGGCGAGTCCGGGGTTTACGGGAAATTGGCGCGTTATCGTTTGCCGGCGATTAAACTTCTTTTATTCAGCGTCCCATCAAATATCAAAACATTTTTGTAAACTACAAGTCTCATGCGTTTTAGTGGTAAAAAAATAATATAAAAAATCGTTCGGAAGATGAGTTTACTCCCTGGGTACTTTCTTTGTATACTTTTGACTATACGGGACGAGTCCGGGGTTTACGGGAAATGGCGGGTTTTCCTTTGCCATCGATTAAACTTCTTTTATTCAGCGTCTCATCAAAAAGGAAAACATTTTTGAATACTAAAAGTCTCATGCGTTTTAGTGGTGAAAGAATAATTTAAAAAATCGTTCGGGAAATGAGTTTACTCCCTGGGTACTTTCTTTGTATACTTTTGACTATACGGGCCAAGCCCGGGATTTACGGGAAATCGCGGGTTTTCGTTTGCCGGCGATTAAACTTCTTTTATTCAGCGTCTCATCAAAAATGGAAACATTTTTGAAAACTACAAGTCTTATGCGTTTTAGTGGTGAAAAAATAATTCAAAAAATCGTTCTGGAAATGAGTTTGATTTTCGTTTGCCGGCGATTAAGCTTCTTTTATTCAGCGTCCCATCAAATATGAAAACATTTTTGAAAACTACAAGTCTCATGCGTGTTAGTGGTAAAAAAATAATATAAAAAATCGTTCGGGAAATGAGTATACTCCCTGGGTACTTTCTTTGTATACTTTTGACTATACGGGCCGAGTCCGGGGTTTACGGGAAACGGCGGGTTTTCGTTTGCCGGCGATTAAACTGCTTTTATTCAGCGTCTCATCAAAAATGAAAACATTTCTGAAAACTACAAGTCTCATGCGTTTTAGTGGTGTAAAAATAATTTAAAAAATCGTTCGGGAAATGAGTTTACTCCCTGGGTACTTTCTTTGTATACTTTTGACTATACGGGCTGAGCCCGGGGTTTACGGGAAATCGCGGGTTTTCGTTTGCCGGCGATTAAACTTCTTTTATTCAGCGTCTCATCAAAAATGAAAACATTTTTGAGAACTACAAGTCTCATGCGTTGTAGTGGTGAAAAAATTATTTAAAAAATCGTTCGGAAAATGAGTTTATCCCTGGGTACTTTCTTTGTATACTTTTGACTATACGGGACGAGTCCGGGGTTTACGGGAAATGGCGGGTTTTCCTTTGCCATCGATTAAACTTCTTTTATTCAGCGTCTCATCAAAAAGGAAAACATTTTTGAATACTAAAAGTCTCATGCGTTTTAGTGGTGAAAGAATAATTTAAAAAATCGTTCGGGAAATGAGTTTACTCCCTGGGTACTTTCTTTGTATACTTTTGACTATACGGGCCAAGCCCGGGATTTACGGGAAATCGCGGGTTTTCGTTTGCCGGCGATTAAACTTCTTTTATTCAGCGTCTCATCAAAAATGGAAACATTTTTGAAAACTACAAGTCTTATGCGTTTTAGTGGTGAAAAAATAATTCAAAAAATCGTTCTGGAAATGAGTTTGATTTTCGTTTGCCGGCGATTAAGCTTCTTTTATTCAGCGTCCCATCAAATATGAAAACATTTTTGAAAACTACAAGTCTCATGCGTGTTAGTGGTAAAAAAATAATATAAAAAATCGTTCGGGAAATGAGTATACTCCCTGGGTACTTTCTTTGTATACTTTTGACTATACGGGCCGAGTCCGGGGTTTACGGGAAACGGCGGGTTTTCGTTTGCCGGCGATTAAACTGCTTTTATTCAGCGTCTCATCAAAAATGAAAACATTTCTGAAAACTACAAGTCTCATGCGTTTTAGTGGTGTAAAAATAATTTAAAAAATCGTTCGGGAAATGAGTTTACTCCCTGGGTACTTTCTTTGTATACTTTTGACTATACGGGCTGAGCCCGGGGTTTACGGGAAATCGCGGGTTTTCGTTTGCCGGCGATTAAACTTCTTTTATTCAGCGTCTCATCAAAAATGAAAACATTTTTGAGAACTACAAGTCTCATGCGTTGTAGTGGTGAAAAAATTATTTAAAAAATCGTTCGGAAAATGAGTTTATCCCTGGGTACTTTCTTTGTATACTTTTGACTATACGGGACGAGTCAGGGGTTTACGGGAAATGGCGGGTTATCGTTTCCGGCGATTAAACTTCTTTTATTCAGCGTCCCATCAAATATGAAAACATTTTTGAAAACTACAAGTCTCATGCGTTTTAGTGGTAAAAAATAATATAAAAAATCGTTCGGAAAATGAGTTACTCCCTGGGTACTTTCTTTGTATACTTTTGACTATACGGGCCGAGTCAGGGGTTTACGGAAAATGGCGGGTCTTCCTTTGCCGGCGAATTAACTTTTTTTATTCAGCGTCTCATCAAAAATGAAAACATTTTTTGAATACTAAAAGTCTCATGCGTTTTAGTGGTGAAAAAATAATTTAAAAAATCGTTCGGGAAACGAGTTTACTCCCTGGGTACTTTCTTTGTATACTTTTGACCATACGGGCCGAGTCCGGGGTTTACGGGAAATGGCGGGTTTTCGTTTGCCGGCGATTAAACTTCTTTTATTCCACGTCTCATCAAAAATGAAAACATTTTTGAAAACTACAAGTCTCATGCGTTTTAGTGGTGAAAAGATTATTTAAAAAATCGTTCTGAAGATGAGTTTACTCACAGGGTACTTTCTTTGTATGCATTCGACTATACAGGCCAAGCCCGGGATTTACGGGAAATCGCGGGTTTTCGTTTCCCGGCTATTAAACCACTTTCATTAAGCGTCTCATCAAAAATGAAAACATTTCTGAAAACTACAAGTCTCATGCGTTTTAGTGGTGTAAAAATAATTTAAAAAATCGTTCGGGAAATGAGTTTACTCCTTGGGTACTTTCTTTGTATACTTTTGACTATACGGGCTGAGCCCGGGGTTTACGGGAAATCGCAGGTTTTCGTTTGCCGGCGATTAAACCTCTTTCATTCAGCGTCTCATCAAAAATGAAAACATGTTTGAATACTAAAAGTCTCATGCGTTTTAGTGGTGAAAAAATAATTTAAAAAATCGTTCGGAAAATGAGTTTATCCCTGGGTACTTTCTTTGTATACTTTTGACTATACGGGACGAGTCCGGGGTTTACGGGAAATGGCGGGTTATCGTTTGCCGGCGATTAAACTTCTTTTATTTAGCGTCCCATCAAAAATGAAAACATTTTTGAAAACTACAAGTCTCATGCGTTTTAGTGGTAAAAAAATAATATAAAAAATCGTTCGGAAAATGAGTTTACTCCCTGGGTACTTTCTTTGTATACTTTTGACTATACGGGCCGAGTCCGGGGTTTACGGGAAATGGCGGGTTTTCCTTTGCCGGCGATTAAACTTCTTTTATTCAGCGTCTCATCAAAAATGAAAACATGTTTGAATACTAAAAGTCTCATGCGTTTTAGTGGTGAAAAAATAATTTAAAAAATCGTTCGGGAAATGAGTTTACTCCATGGGTACTTTCTTTGTATACTTTTGACTATACGGGCCGAGTCCGGGGTTTACGGGAAATTGCGGGTTTTCGTTTGCCGGCGATTAAACTGCTTTTATTCAGCGTCTCATCAAAAATGAAGACATTTTTGAAAACTACAAGTCTCATGCGTTTTAGTGGTGAAAAAATAATTTGAAAAATCGTTCGGGAAATGAGTTTACTCCCTGGGTACTTTCTTTGTATACATTCGACTATACGGGCCAAGCCCAGGATTTACGGGAAATCGCGGGTTTTCGTTTGCCGGCGATTAAACCTCTTTCATTAATCGTCTCATTAAAAATGAAAATATTTTTGAAAACTACAAGTCTCATTCGTTCTATTGGTGCAGAAATAATTTGAAAAATCGTTCGGGAAATGAGTTTACTCCCTGGGTACTTTCTTTGTATACTTTTGACTATACGGGCCAAGCCTGGGATTTACGGGAAATCGCGGGTTTTCGTTTGCTGACGATTAAAACCCTTTCATTAAGCGCCTCATCAAAAATGAAAACATTTTTGAAAACTACAAGTCTCGTGCGTTTTAGTGGATAAAAAATAATTTAAAAAATCGTTCGGGAAATGAGTTTACTCCCTGGGTACTTTCTTTGTATACATTCGACTATACGGGCCAAGCCCGGGATTTACGAGAAATCGCGAGTTTTCGTTTGCCGGCGATTAAACTTCTTTCATTAATCGTCTCATTAAAAATGAAAACATTTTTGAAAACTACAAGTCTCATTCGTTCTAGTGGTGCAGAAATAATTTGAAAAATCGTTCGGAAATCAGTTTACGCCCTGGTTACTTTCTTTAGATGCGTACAACTATACGGGCCGAGTCCGGGATTTACGGGAAGTCGCGGGTTTTCGTTTGAGGGCGACTAAACTTCTTTTATACAGCGTCTCATCAAATATGAAAACATTTTTGAAAACTACAAGTCCCATGCGTTTTAGTGGTAAAAAAATAATATAAAAAATCGTTCGGAAAATGAGTTTACTCCCTGGGTACTTTCTTTGTATACATTCGACTATACGGGCCAAGCCCGGGATTTACGAGAAATCGCGGGTTTTCGTTTGCCGGCGATTAAACTTCTTTCATTAATCGTCTCATTAAAAATGAAAACATTTTTGAAAACTACAAGTCTCATTCGTTCTAGTGGTGCAGAAATAATTTGAAAAATCGTTCGGAAATCAGTTTACGCCCTGGTTACTTTCTTTAGATGCGTACAACTATACGGGCCGAGTCCGGGATTTACGGGAAGTCGCGGGTTTTCGTTTGAGGGCGATTAAACTTCTTTTATTCAGCGTCTCATCAAATATGAAAACATTTTCGAAAACTACAAGTCTCATGCGTTTTAGTGGTAAAAAAATAATATAAAAAATCGTTCGGAAAATGAGTTTACTCCCTTGGTACTTTCTTTGTAGACTTTTGACTATACGGGCCGAGTCCGGGGTTTACGGGAAATGGCGGGTTTTCCTTTGCCGGCGATTAAACTTCTTTTATTCAGCGTCTCATCAAAAATGAAAACCTTTTTGAATACTAAAAGTCTCATGCGTTTTAGTGGTGAAAAAATAATTTAAAAAATCGTTCGGGAAATGAGTTTACTCCCTGGGTACTTTCTTTGTATACTTTTGACTATACGGGCCGAGTCCGGGATTTACGGGAAATCGCGGATTTTCGTTTGCCGGCGATTAAACTTCTTTTATTCAGCGTCCCATCAAATATGAAAACATTTTTGAAAACTACAAATCACATGCGTTTTAGTGGTAAAAAAATAATATAAAAAATCGTTCGGGAAATGAGTTTACTTCCTGGGTACTTTCTTTGTATACTTTTGACTATACGGGCCGAGTCCGGGGTTTGACGGGAAATGGCGGGTTTTTGTTTGCCGGCGATTAAACTGCTTTTATTCAGCGTCTCAGCAAAAATGAAAACATTTCTGAAAACTACAAGTCTCATGCGTTGTAGTGGTGAAAAAATAATTTAAAAAATCGTTCGGGAAATGAGTTTACTCCCTGGGTACTTTGTTTGTATACTTTTGACTATACGGGCCGAGTCCGGGGTTTACGGGAAATGGCGGGTTTTTGTTTGCCGGCGATTAAACCTCTTTTATTCAGCGTCTCATCAAAAATGAAAACATTTTTGAAAACTACAAGTCTCAAGCGTTTTAGTGGTGAAAAGATAATTTAAAAAATCGTTTTGGAAATGAGTTTACTCACAGGGTACTTTCTTTGTATACATTCGACTATACGGGCCAAGCCCGGGATTTACGGGAAATCGCGGGTTTTCGTTTGTCTGCGATTAAACTTCTTTTATCCAGCGTCTCATCAAAAATGTAAACATTTTTAAAAACTACAAGTCTTATGCGTTTTAGTGGTGAAAAAATAATTTAAAAAATCGTTCTGGAGATGAGTTTACTCACAGGGTACTTTCTTTGTATACATTCGACTATACGGGCCAAGCCCGGGATTTACGGGAAATCGCGGGTTTTCGTTTGCCGGCGATTAAACCTCTTTCATTAAGCGTCTCATCAAAAATGAAAACATTTTTGAAAACTACGAGTCTCATGCGTTTTAGTGGTGAAAAAATAATTTAAAACATCGTTCGCGAAATGAGTTTACTCCCTGAGTACTTTCTTTGTATACTTTTGACTATACGGGCCGAGTCCGGGATTTACGGGAAGTCGCGGGTTTTCGTTTGCCGGCGATTAAACTTCTTTTATTCAGCGTCTCATCAAAAATGAAAACATTTTTGAAAACTACAAGTCTCATGCGTTTTAGTGGTTTACGGGAAATGGCGGGTTTTCGTTTGCCGGCGATTAAACTTCTTTTATTCAGCGTCTCATCAAAAATGAAAACATTTTTGAAAACTACAAGTCTTATGCGTTTTAGTGGTGAAAAAATAATTTAAAAAATCGTTCTGGAAATGAGTTTACTCACAGGGTACTTTCTTTGTATACATTCGACTATACGGGCCAAGCCCGGGATTTACGGGAAATCGCTGGTTTTCTTTTGCCGGCGATTAAACCTCTTTCATTAAGCGACTCATCAAAATTGAAAACATTTCTGAAAACTACAAGTCTCATGCGTTTTAGTGGTGAAAAAATAATTTAAAAAATCGTTTGGGAAATGAGTTTTCTCCCTGGGTACTTTCTTTGTATACTTTTGACTATACGGGCCGAGTCCGGGATTTACGGGAAATCGCAGGTTTTCGTTTGCCGGCGATTAAACTTCTTTTATTCAGCGTCTCATCAAAAATGAAAACATTTTTAAATACTAAAAGTCTCATGCGTTTTAGTGGTGAAAAAATAATTTAAAAAATCGTTCGGGAAATGAGTTTACTCCCTGGGTACTTTATTTGTATACTTTTGACCATACGGGCCGAGTCCGGGGTTTACGGGAAATGGCGGGTTTTCGTTTGCCGGCGATTAAACTTCTTTTATTCAGCGTCTCATCAAAAATGAAAACATTTTTGAAAACTACAAGTCTCATGCGTTTTAGTGGTGAAAAGATAATTTAAAAAATCGTTTTGGAAATGAGTTTACTCACAGGGTACTTTCTTTGTATACTTTTGACTACGCGGGCCGAGTCCAGGGTTTACGGGAAATGGCGGGTTTTCGTTTGCCGGCGATTAAACTTCTTTTATTCAGCGACTCATCAAAAATGAAAACATTTTTGAAAACTACAAGTCTCAATCGTTTTAGTGGTGAAAAGATAATTTAAAAAATCATTTTGGAAATGAGTTTACTCACAGGGTACTTTCTTTGTATACATTCGACTATACGGGCCAAGCCCGGGATTTACTGGAAATCGCGGGTTTTCGTTTGCCGGCGATTAAACTTCTTTTATTCAGCGTCACATCAAAAATGTAAACATTTTTGAAAACTACAAGTCTTATGCGTTTTATTGGTGAAAAAATAATTTAAAAAATCGTTCTGGAGATGAGTTTACTCACAGGGTACTTTCTTTTTATACATTCGACTATACGGGCCAAGCCCGGGATTTACGGGAAATCGCGGGTTTTCGTTTGCCGGCGATTAAACCTCTTTCATTAAGCGTCTCATCAAAAATGAAAACATTTCTGAAAACTACAAGTCTCATGCGTTTTAGTGGTGCAGAAATAATTTAAAAAATCGTTCGGGAAATGAGTTTACTCCCTGGGTACTTTCTTTGTATACTTTTGACTATACGGGCCGAGTCCGGGATTTACGGGAAATCGCAGGTTTTCGTTTGCCGGCGATTAAGCTTCTTTTATTCAGCGTCTCATCTAAAATGAAGACATTTTTGAAAACTTCAAGTCTCATGCGTTTTAGTGGTGAAAAAATAATTTAAAAAATCGTTCGGGAAATGAGTTTACTCCCTGGGTACTTTCTTTGTATACTTTTGACTATACGGCCGAGTACGCGATTTACGGGAAGTCGCGGGTTTTCGTTTGCCGGCGAATAAACTTCTTTTATTCAGCGTCTCATCAAAAATGAAAACATTTTTAAAAATTACAAGTTTCACGGGCTTTAGTGGTGAAATAATAATTTAAAAAATCGTTCGGGAAATGAGTTTACAACCTGGGTACTCTCTTTGTATACTTTTGACTATACGGGCCTAGTCCGGGATTTAAGGGAAATCGCGGGTTTTCGTTTGCTGGCGATTAAAATTCTTTTATTCAGCGTCTCATCAAAAATGTAAACATTTTTGAAAACTACAAGTCTTATGCGTTTTAGTGGTGAAAAAATAATTTAAAAAATCGTTCGGAAAATGAGTTTACTCCCTTGGTACTTTCTTTGTATACTTTTCACTATACGGGCCGAGTCCGGGGTTTACGGGAAATGGCGGGTTTTCCTTTGCCGGCGATTAAACTTCTTTTATTCAGCGTCACATCAAAAATGAAAACATTTTTGAATACTAAAAGTCTCATGCGTTTTAGTGGTGAAAAAATAATTTAAAAAATCGTTCGGGAAATGAGTTTACTCCCTGGGTACTTTCTTTGTATACTTTTGACTATACGGGCCGAGTCCGGGATTTACGGGAAATCGCGGATTTTCGTTTGCCGGCGATTAAACTTCTTTTATTCAGCGTCCCATCAAATATGAAAACATTTTTGAAAACTACAAATCTCATGCGTTTTAGTGGTAAAAAAATAATATAAAAAATCGTTCGGGAAATGAGTTTACTCCCTGGGTACTTTCTTTGTATACTTTTGACTATACGGGCCGAGTCCGGGGTTTACGGGAAATGGCGGGTTTTCGTTTGCCGGCGATTAAACCTCTTTCATTAAGCGTCTCATCAAAAATGAAAACATTTCTGAAAACTACAAGTCTCATGCGTTTTAGTGGTGCAGAAATAATTTAAAAAATCGTTCGGGAAATGAGTTTACTCCCTGGGTACTTTCTTTGTATACTTTTGACTATACGGGCCGAGTCCGGGATTTACGGGAAATCGCAGGTTTTCGTTTGCCGGCGATTAAGCTTCTTTTATTCAGCGTCTCATCTAAAATGAAAACATTTTTGAAAACTACAAGTCTCATGCGTTTTAGTGGTGAAAAAATAATTTAAAAAATCGTTCGGGAAATGAGTTTACTCCCTGGGTACTTTCTTTGTATACTTTTGACTATACGGCCGAGTACGCGATTTACGGGAAGTCGCGGGTTTTCGTTTGCCGGCGAATAAACTTCTTTTATTCAGCGTCTCATCAAAAATGAAAACATTTTTAAAAATTACAAGTTTCACGGGCTTTAGTGGTGAAATAATAATTTAAAAAATCGTTCGGGAAATGAGTTTACAACCTGGGTACTCTCTTTGTATACTTTTGACTATACGGGCCTAGTCCAGGATTTAAGGGAAATCGCGGGTTTTCGTTTGCTGGCGATTAAAATTCTTTTATTCAGCGTCTCATCAAAAATGTAAACATTTTTGAAAACTACAAGTCTTATGCGTTTTAGTGGTGAAAAAATAATTTAAAAAATCGTTCGGAAAATGAGTTTACTCCCTTGGTACTTTCTTTGTATACTTTTCACTATACGGGCCGAGTCCGGGGTTTACGGGAAATGGCGGGTTTTCCTTTGCCGGCGATTAAACTTCTTTTATTCAGCGTCACATCAAAAATGAAAACATTTTTGAATACTAAAAGTCTCATGCGTTTTAGTGGTGAAAAAATAATTTAAAAAATCGTTCGGGAAATGAGTTTACTTCCTGGGTACTTTCTTTGTATACTTTTGACTATACGGGCCGAGTCCGGGATTTACGGGAAATCGCGGATTTTTGTTTGCCGGCGATTAAACTTCTTTTATTCAGCGTCCCATCAAATATGAAAACATTTTTGAAAACTACAAATCTCATGCGTTTTAGTGGTAAAAAAATAATATAAAAAATCGTTCGGGAAATGAGTTTACTCCCTGGGTACTTTCTTTGTATACTTTTGACTATACGGGCCGAGTCCGGGGTTTACGGGAAATGGCGGGTTTTTGTTTGCCGGCGATTAAACTGCTTTTATTCAGCGTCTCAGCAAAAATGAAAACATTTCTGAAAACTACAAGTCTCATGCGTTTTAGTGGTGTAAAAATAATTTAAAAAATCGTTCTGGATATGAGTTTACTCCCTGGGTACTTTCTTTGTATACTTTTGACTATACGGGCTGAGCCCGGGGTTTACGGGAAATCGCAGGTTTTCGTTTGCCGGCGATTAAACTTTTTTTATTTAGCGTCTCATCAAAAATGAAAACATTTTTGAGAACTACAAGTCTCATGCGTTGTAGTGGTGAAAAAATTATTTAAAAAATCGTTCGGAAAATGAGTTTAATCCCTGGGTACTTTCTTTGTACACTTTTTACTATACGGGCCGAGTCCGGAATTTACGGGAAATCGCGGATTTTCGTTTAAGGGCGATTAAACTTCTTTTATTCAGCGTCTCATCAAAAATGAAAACATTTTTGAAAACTACAAGTCTCATGCGTTGTAGTGGTGAAAAAATAATTTAAAAAATCGTTCGGAAAATGAGTTTACTCCCTGGGTACTTTCTTTGTATACTTTTAACTATACGGGCCGAGTCCGTGGTTTACGGGAAATGGCGGGTTTTCGTTTGCCGGCGTTTTAACTTCTTTTATTCAGCGTCTCATCAAAAATGAAGACATTTTTGAAAACTACAAGTCTCATGCGTTGTAGTGGTGAAAAAATAATTTAAAAAATCGTTCGGGAAATGAGTTTACTCCCTGGGTACTTTGTTTGTATACTTTTGACTATACGGGCCGAGTCCGGGGTTTACGGGAAATGGCGGGTTTTTGTTTGCCGGCGATTAAACTTCTTTTATTCAGCGTCTCATCAAAAATGAAAACATTTTTGAAAACTACAAGTCTCAAGCGTTTTAGTGGTGAAAAGATAATTTAAAAAATCGTTTTGGAAATGAGTTTACTCACAGGGTACTTTCTTTGTATACAATCGACTATACGGGCCAAGCCCGGGATTTACGGGAAATCGCGGGTTTTCGTTTGCCGGCGATTAAACCTCTTTCATTAAGCGTCTCATCAAAAATGAAAACATTTTTGAAAACTACGAGTCTCATGCGTTTTAGTGGTGAAAAAATAATTTAAAACATCGTTCGCGAAATGAGTTTACTCCCTGAGTACTTTCTTTGTATACTTTTGACTATACGGGCCGAGTCCGGGATTTACGGGAAGTCGCGGGTTTTCGTTTGCCGGCGATTAAACTTCTTTTATTCAGCGTCTCATCAAAAATGAAAACATTTTTGAAAACTACAAGTCTCATGCGTTTTAGTGGTTTACGGGAAATGGCGGGTTTTCGTTTGCCGGCGATTAAACTTCTTTTATTCAGCGTCTCATCAAAAATGAAAACATTTTTGAAAACTACAAGTCTTATGCGTTTTAGTGGTGAAAAAATAATTTAAAAAATCGTTCTGGAAATGAGTTTACTCACAGGATACTTTCTTTGTATACATTCGACTATACGGGCCAAGCCCGGGATTTACGGGAAATCGCTGGTTTTCATTTGCCGGCGATTAAACCTCTTTCATTAAGCGACTCATCAAAATTGAAAACATTTCTGAAAACTACAAGTCTCATGCGTTTTAGTGGTGAAAAAATAATTTAAAAAATCGTTCGAGAAATGAGTTTTCTCCCTGGGTACTTTTTTTGTATACTTTTGACTATACGGGCCGAGTCCGGGATTTACGGGAAATCGCAGGTTTTCGTTTGCCGGCGATTAAACTTCTTTTATTCAGCGTCTCATCAAAAATGAAAACATTTTTGAATACTAAAAGTCTCATGCGTTTTAGTGGTGAAAAAATAATTTAAAAAATCGTTCGGGAAATGAGTTTACTCCCTGGGTACTTTCTTTGTATACTTTTGACTATACGGGCCGAGTCCGGGATTTACGGGAAATCGCGGATTTTCGTTTGCCGGCGATTAAACTTCTTTTATTCAGCGTCCCATCAAATATGAAAACATTTTTGAAAACTACAAATCTCATGCGTTTTAGTGGTAAAAAAATAATATAAAAAATCGTTTGGGAAATGAGTTTACTCCCTGGGTACTTTCTTTGTATACTTTTGACTATACGGGCCGAGTCCGGGGTTTACGGGAAATGGCGGGTTTTTGTTTGCCGGCGATTAAACTGCTTTTATTCAGCGTCTCAGCAAAAATGAAAACATTTCTGAAAACTACAAGTCTCATGCGTTTTAGTGGTGTAGAAATAATTTAAAAAATCGTTTTGGATATGAGTTTACTCCCTGGGTACTTTCTTTTTATACTTTTGACTATACGGGCTGAGCCCGGGGTTTACGGGAAATCGCAGGTTTTCGTTTGCCGGCGATTAAACTTTTTTTATTCAGCGTCTCATCAAAAATGAAAACATTTTTGAGAACTACAAGTCTCATGCGTTGTAGTGGTGAAAAAATTATTTAAAAAATCGTTCGGAAAATGAGTTTAATCCCTGGGTACTTTCTTTGTATACTTTTTACTATACGGGCCGAGTCCGGAATTTACGGGAAATCGCGGATTTTCGTTTAAGGGCGATTAAACTTCTTTTATTCAGCGTCTCATCAAAAATGAAAACATTTTTGAAAACTACAAGTCTCATGCGTTGTAGGGGTGAAAAAATAATTTAAAAAATCGTTCGGAAAATGAGTTTACTCCCTGGGTACTTTCTTTGTATACTTTTAACTATACGGGCCGAGTCCGTGGTTTACGGGAAATGGCGGGTTTTCGTTTGCCGGCGTTTTAACTTCTTTTATTCAGCGTCTCATCAAAAATGAAGACATTTTTGAAAACTACAAGTCTCATGCGTTGTAGTGGTGAAAAAATAATTTAAAAAATCGTTCGGGAAATGAGTTTACTCCCTGGGTACTTTGTTTGTATACTTTTGACTATACGGGCCGAGTCCGGGGTTTACGGGAAATGGCGGGTTTTTGTTTGCCGGCGATTAAACTTCTTTTATTCAGCGTCTCATCAAAAATGAAAACATTTTTGAAAACTACAAGTCTCAAGCGTTTTAGTGGTGAAAAGATAATTTAAAAAATCGTTTTGGAAATGAGTTTACTCACAGGGTACTTTCTTTGTATACATTCGACTATACGGGCCAAGCCCGGGATTTACGGGAAATCGCGGGTTTTCGTTTGCCGGCGATTAAACCTCTTTCATTAAGCGTCTCATCAAAAATGAAAACATTTTTGAAAACTACGAGTGTCATGCGTTTTAGTGGTGAAAAAATAATTTAAAACATCGTTCGCGAAATGAGTTTACTCCCTGAGTACTTTCTTTGTATACTTTTGACTATACGGGCCGAGTCCGGGATTTACGGGAAGTCGCGGGTTTTCGTTTGCCGGCGATTAAACTTCTTTTATTCAGCGTCTCATCAAAAATGAAAACATTTTTGAAAACTACAAGTCTCATGCGTTTTAGTGGTTTACGGGAAATGGCGGGTTTTCGTTTGCCGGCGATTAAACTTCTTTTATTCAGCGTCTCATCAAAAATGAAAACATTTTTAAAAACTACAAGTCTTATGCGTTTTAGTGGTGAAAAAATAATTTAAAAAATCGTTCTGGAAATGAGTTTACTCACAGGATACTTTCTTTGTATACATTCGACTATACGGGCCAAGCCCGGGATTTACGGGAAATCGCTGGTTTTCTTTTGCCGGCGATTAAACCTCTTTCATTAAGCGACTCATCAAAATTGAAAACATTTCTGAAAACTACAAGTCTCATGCGTTTTAGTGGTGAAAAAATAATTTAAAAAATCGTTCGGGAAATGAGTTTTCTCCCTGGGTACTTTTTTTGTATACTTTTGACTATACGGGCCGAGTCCGGGATTTACGGGAAATCGCAGGTTTTCGTTTGCCGGCGATTAAACTTCTTTTATTCAGCGTCTCATCAAAAATGAAAACATTTTTGAATACTAAAAGTCTCATGCGTTTTAGTGGTGAAAAAATAATTTAAAAAATCGTTTGGGAAATGAGTTTACTCCCTGGGTACTTTATTTGTATACTTTTGACCATACGGGCCGAGTCCGGGGTTTACGGGAAATGGCGGGTTTTCGTTTGCCGGCGATTAAACTTCTTTTATTCAGCGTCTCATCAAAAATGAAGACATTTTTGAAAACTACAAGTCTCATGCGTTGTAGTGGTGAAAAAATAATTTAAAAAATCGTTCGGGAAATGAGTTTACTCCCTGGGTACTTTGTTTGTATACTTTTGACTATACGGGCCGAGTCCGGGGTTTACGGGAAATGGCGGGTTTTTGTTTGCCGGCGATTAAACTTCTTTTATTCAGCGTCTCATCAAAAATGAAAACATTTTTGAAAACTACAAGTCTCAAGCGTTTTAGTGGTGAAAAGATAATTTAAAAAATCGTTTTGGAAATGAGTTTACTCACAGGGTACTTTCTTTGTATACATTCGACTATACGGGCCAAGCCCGGGATTTACGGGAAATCGCGGGTTTTCGTTTGCCGGCGATTAAACCTCTTTCATTAAGCGTCTCATCAAAAATGAAAACATTTTTGAAAACTACGAGTCTCATGCGTTTTAGTGGTGAAAAAATAATTTAAAACATCGTTCGCGAAATGAGTTTACTCCCTGAGTACTTTCTTTGTATACTTTTGACTATACGGGCCGAGTCCGGGATTTACGGGAAGTCGCGGGTTTTCGTTTGCCGGCGATTAAACTTCTTTTATTCAGCGTCTCATCAAAAATGAAAACATTTTTGAAAACTACAAGTCTCATGCGTTTTAGTGGTTTACGGGAAATGGCGGGTTTTCGTTTGCCGGCGATTAAACTTCTTTTATTCAGCGTCTCATCAAAAATGAAAACATTTTTGAAAACTACAAGTCTTATGCGTTTTAGTGGTGAAAAAATAATTTAAAAAATCGTTCTGGAAATGAGTTTACTCACAGGATACTTTCTTTGTATACATTCGACTATACGGGCCAAGCCCGGGATTTACGGGAAATCGCTGGTTTTCTTTTGCCGGCGATTAAACCTCTTTCATTAAGCGACTCATCAAAATTGAAAACATTTCTGAAAACTACAAGTCTCATGCGTTTTAGTGGTGAAAAAATAATTTAAAAAATCGTTCGGGAAATGAGTTTTCTCCCTGGGTACTTTTTTTGTATACTTTTGACTATACGGGCCGAGTCCGGGATTTACGGGAAATCGCAGGTTTTCGTTTGCCGGCGATTAAACTTCTTTTATTCAGCGTCTCATCAAAAATGAAAACATTTTTGAATACTAAAAGTCTCATGCGTTTTAGTGGTGAAAAAATAATTTAAAAAATCGTTTGGGAAATGAGTTTACTCCCTGGGTACTTTATTTGTATACTTTTGACCATACGGGCCGAGTCCGGGGTTTACGGGAAATGGCGGGTTTTCGTTTGCCGGCGATTAAACTTCTTTTATTCAGCGTCTCATCAAAAATGAAAACATTTTTGAAAACTACAAGTCTCATGCGTTTTAGTGGTGAAAAGATAATTTAAAAAATCGTTTTGGAAATGAGTTTACTCACTGGGTACTTTCTTTGTATACTTTTGACTACGCGGGCCGAGTCCGGGGTTTACGGGAAATGGCGGGTTTTCGTTTGCCGGCGATTAAACTTCTTTTATTCAGCGTCACATCAAAAATGTAAACATTTTTGAAAACTACAAGTCTCAACCGTTTTATTGGTGAAAAAATAATTTAAAAAATCGTTCTGGAGATGAGTTTACTCACAGGGTACTTTCTTTTTATACATTCGACTATACGGGCCAAGCCCGGGATTTACGGGAAATTGCGGGTTTTCGTTTGCCGGCGATTAAACTTCTTTTATTCAGCGACTCATCAAAAATGAAAACATTTTTGAAAACTACAAGTCTCAACCGTTTTATTGGTGAAAAAATAATTTAAAAAATCGTTCTGGAGATGAGTTTACTCACAGGGTACTTTCTTTGTATACATTCGACTATACGGGCCAAGCCCGGGATTTACGGGAAATCGCGGGTTTTCGTTTGCCGGCAATTAAACCTCTTTCATTAAGCGTCTCATCAAAAATGAAAACTATTCTGAAAACTACAAATCTCATGCGTTTTAGTGGTGAAAAAATAATTTAAAAAATCGTTCGGGAAATGAGTTTACTCCCTGGGTACTTTCTTTGTATACTTTTGACTATACGGCCGAGTCCGGGATTTACGGGAAGTCGCGGGTTTTCGTTTGCCGGCGAATAAACTCCTTTTATTCAGCGTCTCATCAAAAATGAAAGCATTTTTAAAAACTACAAGTTTCACGGGCTTTAGTGGTGAAATAATAATTTAAAAAATCGTTCGGGAAATGAGTTTACACCCTGGGTACTCTCTTTGTAGACTTTTGACTATACGGGCCTAGTCCGGGATTTAAGGGAAATCGCGGGTTTTCGTTTGCTGGCGATTAAAATTCTTTTATTCAGCGTCTCATCAAAAATGTAAACATTTTTGAAAACTACAAGTCTTATGCGTTTTAGTGGTGAAAAAATAATTTAAAAAATCGTTCTGGAGATGAGTTTACTCACAGGGTACTTTCTTTGTATACATTCGACTATACGGGCCAAGCCCGGGATTTACGGGAAATCGCGGGTTTTTGTTTGCCGGCGATTAAACTTCTTTTATTCAGCGTCTCATCAAAAATGAAAACATTTTTGAAAACTACAAGTCTCATGCGTTTTAGTGGTGAAAAAATAATTTAAAAATTCGTTCGGGAAATGAGTTTACTCCCTGGGTACTTTCTTTGTATACTTTTGACTATACGGGCCGACTCCGGGATTTACGGGAAGTCGCGGGTTTTCGTTTGCCGGCGATTAAACTTCTTTTATTCAGCGTCTCATCAAAAATGAAAACATTTTTAAAAACTACAAGTCTCATGGGCTTTAGTGGTGAAATAATAATTTAAAAAATCGTTCGGGAAATGAGTTTACTCCCTGGGTACTTTGTTTGTATACTTTTGACTATACAGGCCGAGTCCGGGATTTACGGGAAATCGCGGATTTTCGTTTGAGGGCGATTAAAATTCTTTTATTCAGCGTCTCATCAAAAATGAAAACATTTTTGAAAACTACAAGTCTCATGCGTTGTAGTGGTGAAAAAATAATTTAAAAAATCGTTCGGTAAATGAGTTTACTCCCTGGGTACTTTCTTTGTATACTTTTGACTATACGGGCCGAGTCCGGGATTTACGGGAAGTCGCGGGTTTTCGTTTGCCGGCGATTAAACTTCTTTTATTCAGCGTCTCATCAAAAATGAAAACATTTTTAAAAACTACAAGTCTCAAGCGTTTTAGTGGTGAAAAGATAATTTAAAAAATCGTTTTGGAAATGAGTTTACACCCTGGGTACTTTCTTTGTATACTTTTGACTATACGGGCCGAGTCCGGGATTTACGGGAAGTCGCGGGTTTTCGTTTGCCGGCGATTAAACTTCTTTTATTCAGCGTCTCATCAAAAATGAAAACATTTTTAAAAACTACAAGTCTCAAGCGTTTTAGTGGTGAAAAGATAATTTAAAAAATCGTTTTGGAAATGAGTTTACACCCTGGGTACTTTCTTTGTATACTTTTGACTATACGGGCCGAGTCCGGGATTTACGGGAAATCGCAGGTTTTGGTTTGCCGGCGATTAAACTTCTTTTATTCAGCGTCTCATCAAAATTGAAAACATTTTTGAAAACTGCAAGTCTCATGCGTTTTAGTGGTGAAAAAATAATTTAAAAAATCGTTCGGGAAATGAGCTAACTCCCTGGGTACTTTCTTTGTATACTTTTGACTATGCGGGCCGAGTCCGGGGTTTACGGGAAATGGCGGGTTTTCGTTTGCCGGCGATTAAACTTCTTTTATTCAGCGTCTCATCAAAAATGAAATCATTTTTGAAAACTACAAGTCTCAAGCGTTTTAGTGGTGAAAAGATAATTTAAAAAATCGTTTTGGAAATGAGTTTACTCACAGGGTACTTTCTTTGTATACATTCGACTATACGGGCCAAGCCCGGGATTTACGGGAAATCGCGGTTTTCGTTTGCCGGTGATTAAACTTCTTTTATTTAGCGTCTCATCAAAAATGTAAACATTTTTGAAAACTACAAGTCTTATGCGTTTTAGTGGTGAAAAATTAATTTAAAAAATCGTTCTGGAGATGAGTTTACTCACAGGGTACTTTCTTTGTATACATTCGACTATACGGGCCAAGCCCGGGATTTACGGGAAATCGCGGGTTTTCGTTTGCCGGCGATTAAACTTCTTTTATTCAGCGTCTTATCAAAAATAAAAACATTTTTGAAAACTACAAGTCTCATGCGTTTTAGTGGTGAAAAAATAATTTAAAAAATCGTTCGGGAAATGAGTTTACTCCCTGGGCACTTTCTTTGTATACTTTTGACTATACCGGCCGAGTCCAGGATTTACGGGAAGTCGCGGGTTTTCGTTTGCCGGCGATTAAACTTCTTTTATTCAGCGTCTCATCAAAAATGAAAACAAGTTTGAAGACTACAAGTCTCATGCGTTTTAGTGGTGAAAAAATAATATAAAAAATCGTTTTGGAAATGAGTTTACTCACAGTGTACTTTCTTTGTATACATTCGACTATACGGGCCAAGCCTGGGATTTAAGGGAAATCGCGGGTTTTAGTTTGCCGGCGATTAAACTTCTTTTATTCAGCGTCTCATCAAAAATGTAAACATTTTTGAAAACTACAAGTCTTATGCGTTTTAGTGGTGAAAAAATAATTTAAAAAATCGTTCTGGAGATGAGTTTACTCACAGGGTACTTTCTTTGTATACATTCGACTATACGGGCCAAGCCCGGGATTTACGGGAAATCGCGGGTTTTCGTTTGCCGGCGATTAAACTTCTTTTATTCAGCGTATCATCAAAAATAAAAATATTTGTGAAAACTACAAGTCTCATGCGTTTTAGTGGTGAAAAAATAATTTAAAAAATCGTTCGGGAAATGAGTTTACTCCCCGGGTACTTTCTTTGTATACTTTTGACTATACGGGCCGAGTCCGGGATTTACGGGAAGTCGCGGGTTTTCGTTTGCCGCCGAATAAACTTCTTTTATTCAGCGTGTCATTAAAATTGAAAACATTTTTGAAAACTGCAAGTCTCATGCGTTTTAGTGGTGAAAAAATCGTTCGGGAAATGAGCTAACTCCTTGGGTACTTTCTTTGTATACTTTTGACTATGCAGGCCGAGTCCGGGGTTTACGGGAAATGGCGGGTTTTCGTTTGCCGGCGATTAAACTTCTTTTATTCAGCGTCTCATCAAAAATAAAAACATTTTTAAAAACTACAAGTCTCATGGGCTTTAGTAGTGAAATAATAATTTAAAAAATCGTTTGGGAAATGAGTTTACACCCTGGGTACTTTCCTTGTATACTTTTGACTATACGGGCCAAGCCCGGGATTTACTGGAAATCGCGGGTTTTCGTTTGCCGGCGATTAAACTTCTTTTATTCAGCGTCTCATCAAAAATGAAAACATTTTTGAAAACTACAAGTCTCAATCGTTTTAGTGGTGAAAAGATAATTTAAAAAATCGTTTTGGAAATGAGTTTACTCACAGGGTACTTTCTTTGTATACATTCGACTATACGGGCCAAGCCCGGGATTTACTGGAAATCGCGGGTTTTCGTTTGCCGGCGATTAAACTTCTTTTATTCAGCGTCACATCAAAAATGTAAACATTTTTGAAAACTACAAGTCTTATGCGTTTTATTGGTGAAAAAATAATTTAAAAAATCGTTCTGGAGATGAGTTTACTCACAGGGTACTTTCTTTTTATAATTCGACTATACGGGCCAAGCCCGGGATTTACGGGAAATCGCGGGTTTTCGTTTGCCGGCGATTAAACCTCTTTCATTAAGCGTCTCATCAAAAATGAAAACATTTCTGAAAACTACAAATCTCATGCGTTTTAGTGGTGCAGAAATAATTTAAAAAATCGTTCGGGAAATGAGTTTACTCCCTGGGTACTTTCTTTGTATACTTTTGACTATACGGGCCGAGTCCGGGATTTACGGGAAATCGCAGGTTTTCGTTTGCCGGCGATTAAGCTTCTTTTATTCAGCGTCTCATCTAAAATGAAAACATTTTTGAAAACTACAAGTCTCATGCGTTTTAGTGGTGAAAAAATAATTTAAAAAATCGTTCGGGAAATGAGTTTACTCCCTGGGTACTTTCTTTGTATACTTTTGACTATACGGCCGAGTACGGGATTTACGGGAAGTCGCGGGCTTTCGTTTGCCGGCGAATAAACTTCTTTTATTCAGCGTCTCATCAAAAATGAAAACATTTTTAAAAACTACAAGTTTCACGGGCTTTAGTGGTGAAATAATAATTTAAAAAATCGTTCGGGAAATGAGTTTACAACCTGGGTACTCTCTTTGTATACTTTTGACTATACGGGCCTAGTCCGGGATTTAAGGGAAATCGCGGGTTTTCGTTTGCTGGCGATTAAAATTCTTTTATTCAGCGTCTAATCAAAAATATAAACATTTTTGAAAACTACAAGTCTTATGCGTTTTAGTGGTGAAAAAATAATTTAAAAAATCGTTCGGAAAATGAGTTTACTCCCTTGGTACTTTCTTTGTATACTTTTCACTATACGGGCCGAGTCCGGGGTTTACGGGAAATGGCGGGTTTTCCTTTGCCGGCGATTAAACTTCTTTTATTCAGCGTCACATCAAAAATGAAAACATTTTTGAATACTAAAAGTCTCATGCGTTTTAGTGGTGAAAAAATAATTTAAAAAATCGTTCGGGAAATGAGTTTACTCCCTGGGTACTTTCTTTGTATACTTTTGACTATACGGGCCGAGTCCGGGATTTACGGGAAATCGCGGATTTTCGTTTGCCGGCGATTAAACTTCTTTTATTCAGCGTCCCATCAAATATGAAAACATTTTTGAAAACTACAAATCTCATGCGTTTTAGTGGTAAAAAAATAATATAAAAAATCGTTCGGGAAATGAGTTTACTCCCTGGGTACTTTCTTTGTATACTTTTGACTATACGGGCCGAGTCCGGGGTTTACGGGAAATGGCGGGTTTTTGTTTGCCGGCGATTAAACTGCTTTTATTCAGCGTCTCAGCAAAAATGAAAACATTTCTGAAAACTATAAGTCTCATGCGTTTTAGTGGTGTAAAAATAATTTAAAAAATCGTTCTGGATATGAGTTTACTCCCTGGGTACTTTCTTTGTATACTTTTGACTATACGGGCTGAGCCCGGGGTTTACGGGAAATCGCAGGTTTTCGTTTGCCGGCGATTAAACTTTTTTTATTCAGCGTCTCATCAAAAATGAAAACATTTTTGAGAACTACAAGTCTCATGCGTTGTAGTGGTGAAAAAATTATTTAAAAAATCGTTCGGAAAATGAGTTTAATCCCTGGGTACTTTCTTTGTATACTTTTTACTATACGGGCCGAGTCCGGAATTTACGGGAAATCGTGGATTTTCGTTTAACGGCGATTAAACTTCTTTTATTCAGCGTCTCATCAAAAATGAAAACATTTTTGAAAACTACAAGTCTCATGCGTTGTAGTGGTGAAAAAATAATTTAAAAAATCGTTCGGAAAATGAGTTTACTCCCTGGGTACTTTCTTTGTATACTTTTAACTATACGGGCCGAGTCCGTGGTTACGGGAAATGGCGGGTTTTCGTTTGCCGGCGTTTTAACTTCTTTTATTCAGCGTCTCATCAAAAATGAAGACATTTTTGAAAACTACAAGTCTCATGCGTTGTAGTGGTGAAAAAATAATTTAAAAAATCGTTCGGGAAATGAGTTTACTCCCTGGGTACTTTGTTTGTATACTTTTGACTATACGGGCCGAGTCCGGGGTTTACGGGAAATGGCGGGTTTTTGTTTGCCGGCGATTAAACTTCTTTTATTCAGCGTCTCATCAAAAATGAAAACATTTTTGAAAACTACAAGTCTCAAGCGTTTTAGTGGTGAAAAGATAATTTAAAAAATCGTTTTGGAAATGAGTTTACTCACAGGGTACTTTCTTTGTATACATTCGACTATACGGGCCAAGCCCGGGATTTACGGGAAATCGCGGGTTTTCGTTTGCCGGCGATTAAACCTCTTTCATTAAGCGTCTCATCAAAAATGAAAACATTTTTGAAAACTACGAGTCTCATGCGTTTTAGTGGTGAAAAAATAATTTAAAACATCGTTCGCGAAATGAGTTTACTCCCTGAGTACTTTCTTTGTATACTTGTGACTATACGGGCCGAGTCCGGGATTTACGGGAAGTCGCGGGTTTTCGTTTGCCGGAGATTAAACTTCTTTTATTCAGCGTCTCATCAAAAATGAAAACATTTTTGAAAACTACAAGTCTCATGCGTTTTATTGGTTTACGGGAAATGGCGGGTTTTTGTTTGCCGGCGATTAAACTTCTTTTATTCAGCGTCTCATCAAAAATGAAAACATTTTTGAAAACTACAAGTCTTATGCGTTTTAGTGGTGAAAAAATAATTTAAAAAATCGTTCTGGAAATGAGTTTACTCACAGGATACTTTCTTTGTATACATTCGACTATACGGGCCAAGCCCGGGATTTACGAGAAATCGCTGGTTTTCTTTTGCCGGCGATTAAACCTCTTTCATTAAGCGACTCATCAAAATTGAAAACATTTCTGAAAACTACAAGTCTCATGCGTTTTAGTGGTGAAAAAATAATTTAAAAAATCGTTCGGGAAATGAGTTTTCTACCTGGGTACTTTCTTTGTATACTTTTGACTATACGGGCCGAGTCCGGGATTTACGGGAAATCGCAGGTTTTCGTTTGCCGGAGATTAAACTTCTTTTATTCAGCGTCTCATCAAAAATGAAAACATTTTTGAATACTAAAAGTCTCATGCGTTTTAGTGGTGAAAAAATAATTTAAAAAATCGTTCGGGAAATGAGTTTACTCCCTGGGTACTTTATTTGTATACTTTTGACCATACGGGCCGAGTCCGGGGTTTACGGGAAATGGCGGGTTTTCGTTTGCCGGCGATTAAACTTCTTTTATTCAGCGTCTCATCAAAAATGAAAACATTTTTGAAAACTACAAGTCTCATGCGTTTTAGTGGTGAAAAGATAATTTAAAAAATCGTTTTGGAAATGAGTTTACTCACAGGGTACTTTCTTTGTATACTTTTGACTACGCGGGCCGAGTCCGGGGTTTACGGGAAATGGCGGGTTTTCGTTTGCCGGCGATTAAACTTCTTTTATTCAGCAACTCATCAAAAATGAAAACATTTTTGAAAACTACAAGTCTCAACCGTTTTAGTGGTGAAAAGATAATTTAAAAAATCGTTTTGGAAATGAGTTTACTCACAGGGTACTTTCTTTGTATACATTCGACTATACGGGCCAAGCCCGGGATTTACTGGAAATCGCGGGTTTTCGTTTGCCGGCGATTAAACTTCTTTTATTCAGCGTCACATCAAAAATGTAAACATTTTTGAAAACTACAAGTCTCAACCGTTTTATTGGTGAAAAAATAATTTAAAAAATCGTTCTGGAGATGAGTTTACTCACAGGGTACTTTCTTTTTATACATTCGACTATACGGGCCAAGCCCGGGATTTACGGGAAGTCGCGGGTTTTCGTTTGCCGGCGAATAAACTTCTTTTATTCAGCGTCTCATCAAAAATGAAAACATTTTTAAAAACTACAAGTTTCACGGGCTTTAGTGGTGAAATAATAATTTAAAAAATCGTTCGGGAAATGAGTTTACACCCTGGGTACTCTCTTTATATACTTTTGACTATACGGGCCTAGTCCGGGATTTAAGGGAAATCGCGGGTTTTCGTTTGCTGGCGATTAAAATTCTTTTATTCAGCGTCTCATCAAAAATGTAAACATTTTTGAAAACTACAAGTCTTATGCGTTTTAGTGGTCAAAAAATAATTTAAAAAATCGTTCTGGAGATGAGTTTACTCACAGGGTACTTTCTTTGTATACATTCGACTATACGGGCCAAGCCCGGGATTTACGGGAAATCGCGGGTTTTCGTTTGCCGGCGATTAAACTTCTTTTATTCAGCGTCTCATCAAAAATGAAAACATTTTTGAAAACTACAAGTCTCATGCGTTGTAGTGGTGAAAAAATAATTTAAAAAATCGTTCGGTAAATGAGTTTACTCCCTGGGTACTTTCTTTGTATACTTTTGACTATACGGGCCGAGTCCGGGATTTACGGGAAGTCGCGGGTTTTCGTTTGCCGGCGATTAAACTTCTTTTATTCAGCGTCTCATCAAAAATGAAAACATTTTTAAAAACTACAAGTCTCAAGCGTTTTAGTGGTGAAAAGATAATTTAAAAAATCGTTTTGGAAATGAGTTTACACCCTGGGTACTTTCTTTGTATACTTTTGACTATACGGGCCGAGTCCGGGATTTACGGAAAGTCGCGGGTTTTCGTTTGCCGGCGATTAAACTTCTTTTATTCAGCGTCTCATCAAAAATGAAAACATTTTTAAAAACTACAAGTCTCAAGCGTTTTAGTGGTGAAAAGATAATTTAAAAAATCGTTTTGGAAATGAGTTTACACCCTGGGTACTTTCTTTGTATACTTTTGACTATACGGGCCGAGTCCGGGATTTACGGGAAATCGCAGGTTTTGGTTTGCCGGCGATTAAACTTCTTTTATTCAGCGTCTCATCAAAATTGAAAACATTTTTGAAAACTGCAAGTCTCATGCGTTTTAGTGGTGAAAAAATAATTTAAAAAATCGTTCGGGAAATGAGCTAACTCCCTGGGTACTTTCTTTGTATACTTTTGACTATGCGGGCCGAGTCCGGGGTTTACGGGAAATGGCGGGTTTTCGTTTGCCGGCGATTAAACTTCTTTTATTCAGCGTCTCATCAAAAATGAAATCATTTTTGAAAACTACAAGTCTCAAGCGTTTTAGTGGTGAAAAGATAATTTCAAAAATCGTTTTGGAAATGAGTTTACTCACAGGGTACTTTCTTTGTATACATTCGACTATACGGGCCAAGCCCGGGATTTACGGGAAATCGCGGTTTTCGTTTGCCGGTGATTAAACTTCTTTTATTTAGCGTCTCATCAAAAATGTAAACATTTTTGAAAACTACAAGTCTCATGCGTTTTAGTGGTGAAAAAATAATTTAAAAATCGTTCGGGAAATGAGTTTACTCCCTGGGTACTTTCTTTGTATACTTTTGACTATACGGGCCGAGTCCGGGATTTACGGGAAATCGCAGGTTTTCGTTTGCCGGCGATTAAACTTCTTTTATTCAGCGTCTCATCAAAAATGAAAACATTTTTGAAAACTACTAGTCTCATGCGTTTTAGTGGTGAAAAAATAATTTGAAAAATCGTTCTGGAGATGAGTTTACTCACAGGGTACTTTCTTTGTATACATTCGACTATACGGGCCAAGCCCGGGATTTACGGGAAATCGCGGGTTTTCGTTTGCCGGCGATTAAACTTCTTTTATTCAGCGTCTTATCAAAAATAAAAACATTTTTGAAAACTACAAGTCTCATGCGTTTTAGTGGTGAAAAAATGATTTAAAAAATCGTTCGGAAAATGAGTTTACTCCCTGGGCACTTTCTTTGTATACTTTTGACTATACCGGCCGAGTCCAGGATTTACGGGAAGTCGCGGGTTTTCGTTTGCCGGCGATTAAACTTCTTTTATTCAGCGTCTCATCAAAAATGTAAACATTTTTGAAAACTACAAGTCTCATGCGTTTTAGTGGTGAAAAAATAATTTAAAAAATCGTTCGGGAAATGAGCTAACTCCCTGGGTACTTTCTTTGTATACTTTTGACTATGCGGGCCGAGTCCGGGGTTTACGGGAAATGGCGGGTTTTCGTTTGCCGGCGATTAAACTTCTTTTATTCAGCGTCTCATCAAAAATGAAAACAAGTTTGAAGACTACAAGTCTCATGCGTTTTAGTGGTGAAAAAATAATTTAAAAAATCGTTTTGGAAATGAGTTTACTCACAGGGTACTTTCCTTGTATACATTCGACTATACAGGCCAAGCCCGGGATTTACGGGAAATCGCGGTTTTCGTTTGCCGGTGATTAAACTTCTTTTATTTAGTGTCTCATCAAAAATGTAAACATTTTTGAAAACTACAAGTCTTATGCGTTTTAGTGGTGAAAAAATAATTTAAAAAATCGTTCTGGAGATGAGTTTAATCACAGGGTACTTTCTTTGTATACATTTGACTATACGGGCCAAGCCCGGGATTTACGGGAAATCGCGGGTTTTCGTTTGCCGGCGATTAAACCTCTTTCATTAAGCGTCTCATCAAAAATGAAAACATTTTTGAAAACTACAAGTCTCATGCGTTTTAGTGGTGAAAAAATAATTTAAAACATCGTTCGCGAAATGAGTTTACTCCCTGAGTACTTTCTTTGTATACTTTTGACTACACGGGCCGAGTCCGGGATTTACGGGAAGTCGAGGGTTTTCGTTTGCCGGCGATTAAACTTCTTTTATTCAGCGTCTCATCAAAAATGAAAACAGTTTTGAAAACTACAAGTCTCATGCGTTTTAGTGGTGAAAAAATAATTTAAAAATCGTTCGGGAAATGAGTTTACTCCCTGGGTACTTTCTTTGTATACTTTTGACTATACGGGCCGAGTCCGGGATTTACGGGAAATCGCAGGTTTTCGTTTGCCGGCGATTAAACTTCTTTTATTCAGCGTCTCATCAAAAATGAAAACATTTTTGAAAACTACTAGTCTCATGCGTTTTAGTGGTGAAAAAATAATTTAAAAAATCGTTCTGGAGATGAGTTTACTCACAGGGTACTTCCTTTGTATACATTCGACTATACGGGCCAAGTCCGGGATTTACGGGAAATCGCGGGTTTTCGTTTGCCGGCGATTAAACTTCTTTTGTTCAGCGTCTTATCAAAAATAAAAACATTTTTGAAAACTACAAGTCTCATGCGTTTTAGTGGTGAAAAAAAAAATTTAAAAAATCGTTCGGGAAATGAGTTTACTCCCTGGGCACTTTCTTTGTATACTTTTGACTATACCGGCCGAGTCCAGGATTTACGGGAAGTCGCGGGTTTTCGTTTGCCGGCGATTAAACTTCTTTTATTCAGCGTCTCATCAAAAATAAAAATATTTTTAAAAACTACAAGTCTAATGGGCTTTAGTGGTGAAATAATAATTTAAAAAATCGTTCGGGAAATGAGTTTACACCCTGGGTACTTTCTTTGTATACTTTTGACTATACGGGCCAAGCCCGGGATTTACGGGAAATCGCGGGTTTCCGTTGGCCGGCGATTATACTTCTTTTATTCAGCGTCTCATCAAAAATGTAAACATTTTTGAAAACTACAAGTCTCATGCGTTTTAGTGGTGAAAAAATAATTTAAAAAATCGTTCGGGAAATGAGTTTACTCCCCGGGTACTTTCTTTGTATACTTTTGACTATACGGGCCGAGTCTGGGATTTACGGGAAGTCGCGGGTTTTCGTTTGCCGGCGATTAAACTTCTTTTTTTCAGCGTCTCATCAAAATTGAAAACATTTTTGAAAACTGCAAGTCTCATGCGTTTTAGTGGTGAAAAAATAATTTAAAAAATCGTTTTGGAAATGAGTTTACTCAAAGGGTACTTTCTTTGTATACATTCGACTATACGGGCCAAGCCCGGGATTTACAGGAAATCGCGGGTTTTCGTTTGCCGGCGATTAAACTTCTTTTATTCAGCGTCTCATCAAAAATGTAAACATTTTTGAAAACTACAAGACTTATGCGCTTTAGTGGTGAAAAAATAATTTAAAAAATCGTTCGGGAAATGAGCTAACTCCTTGGGTACTTTCTTTGTATACTTTTGACTATGCAGGCCGAGTCCGGGGTTTACGGGAAATGGCGGGTTTTCGTTTGCCGGCGATTAAACTTCTTTTATTCAGCGTCTCATCAAAAATAAAAACATTTTTAAAAACTACAAGTCTCATGGGCTTTAGTGGTGAAATAATAATTTAAAAAATCGTTTGGGAAATGAGTTTACACCCTGGGTACTTTCCTTGTATACTTTTGACTATACGGGCCAAGCCCGGGATTTACTGGAAATCGCGGGTTTTCGTTTGCCGGCGATTAAACCCCTTTCATTAAGCGTCTCATCAAAAATGAAAACATTTTTGAAAACTACAAGTCTCATGCGTTTTAGTGGTGAAAAAATAATTTAAAAATCGTTCGAGAAATGAGTTTACTCACAGGGTACTTTCTTTGTATACATTCGACTATACGGGCCAAGCCCGGGATTTACGGGAAATCGCGGTTTTCGTTTGCCGGTGATTAAACTTCTTTTATTTAGCGTCTCATCAAAAATGTAAACATTTTTGAAAACTAACAGTCTTATGCGTTTTAGTGGTGAAAAAATAATTTAAAAAATCGTTCTGGAGATGAGTTTACTCACAGGGTACTTTCTTTGTATACATTCGACTATACGGGCCAAGCCCGGGATTTACGGGAAATCGCGGGTTTTCGTTTGCCGGCGATTAAACCTCTTTCATTAAGCGTCTCATCAAAAATGAAAACATTTTTGAAAACTACAAGTCTCATGCGTTTTAGTGGTGAAAAAATAATTTAAAACATCGTTCGGGAAATGAGTTTACTTCCTGAGTACTTTCTTTGTATACTTTTGACTATACGGGCCGAGTCCGAGATTTACGGGAAGTCGAGGGTTTTCGTTTGCCGGCGATTAAACTTCTTTTATTCAGCGTCTCATCAAAAATGAAAACATTTTTGAAAACTACAAGTCTCATGCGTTTTAGTGGTGAAAAAATAATTTAAAAAATCGTTCTGGAGATGAGTTTACTCACAGGGTACTTTCTTTGTATACATTCGACTATACGGGCCAAGCCCGGGATTTACGGGAAATCGCGGGTTTTCGTTTGCCGGCGATTAAACTTCTTTTATTCAGCGTCTTATCAAAAATAAAAACATTTTTGAAAACTACAAGTCTCATGCGTTTTAGTGGTGAAATAATAATTTAAAAAATCGTTCGGGAAATGAGTTTACACCCTGGGTACTTTCTTTGTATACTTTTGACTATACGGGCCAAGCCCGGGATTTACGGGAAATCGCGGATTTTCGTTTGCCGGCGATTAAACTTCTTTTATTCAGCGTCTCATCAAAAATGTAAACATTTTTGAAAACTACAAGTCTCATGCGTTTTAGTGGTGAAAAAATAATTTAAAAAATCGTTCGGGAAATGAGCTAACTCCCTGGGTACTTTCTTTGTATACTTTTGACTATGCCGGCCGAGTCCGGGGTTTACGGGAAATGGCGGGTTTTCGTTTGCCGGCGATTAAACTTCTTTTATTCAGCGTCTCATCAAAAATGAAAACAAGTTTGAAGACTACAAGTCTCATGCGTTTTAGTGGTGAAAAGATAATTTAAAAAATCGTTTTGGAAATGAGTTTACTCACAGTGTACTTTCTTTGTATACATTCGACTATACGGGCCAAGCCTGGGATTTAAGGGAAATCGCGGGTTTTCGTTTGCCGGCGATTAAACTTCTTTTATTCAGCGTCTCATAAAAAATGTAAACATTTTTGAAAACTACAAGTCTTATGCGTTTTAGTGGTGAAAAAATAATTTAAAAAATCGTTCTGGAGATGAGTTTACTCACAGGGTACTTTCTTTGTATACATTCGACTATACGGGCCAAGCCCGGGATTTACGGGAAATCGCAGGTTTTCGTTTGCCGGCGATTAAACTTCTTTTATTCAGCGTATCATCAAAAATAAAAATATTTGTGAAAACTACAAGTCTCATGCGTTTTAGTGGTGAAAAAATAATTTAAAAAATCGTTCGGGAAATGAGTTTACTCCCCGGGTACTTTCCTTGTATACTTTTGACTATACGGGCCAAGCCCGGGATTTACTGGAAATCGCGGGTTTTCGTTTGCCGGCGATTAAACCCCTTTCATTAAGCGTCTCATCAAAAATGAAAACATTTTTGAAAACTACAAGTCTCATGCGTTTTAGTGGTGAAAAAATAATTTAAAAATCGTTCGAGAAATGAGTTTACTCACAGGGTACTTTCTTTGTATACATTCGACTATACGGGCCAAGCCCGGGATTTACGGGAAATCGCGGTTTTCGTTTGCCGGTGATTAAACTTCTTTTATTTAGCGTCTCATCAAAAATGTAAACATTTTTGAAAACTAACAGTCTTATGCGTTTTAGTGGTGAAAAAATAATTTAAAAAATCGTTCTGGAGATGAGTTTACTCACAGGGTACTTTCTTTGTATACATTCGACTATACGGGCCAAGCCCGGGATTTACGGGAAATCGCGGGTTTTCGTTTGCCGGCGATTAAACCTCTTTCATTAAGCGTCTCATCAAAAATGAAAACATTTTTGAAAACTACAAGTCTCATGCGTTTTAGTGGTGAAAAAATAATTTAAAACATCGTTCGGGAAATGAGTTTACTTCCTGAGTACTTTCTTTGTATACTTTTGACTATACGGGCCGAGTCCGAGATTTACGGGAAGTCGAGGGTTTTCGTTTGCCGGCGATTAAACTTCTTTTATTCAGCGTCTCATCAAAAATGAAAACATTTTTGAAAACTACAAGTCTCATGCGTTTTAGTGGTGAAAAAATAATTTAAAAAATCGTTCTGGAGATGAGTTTACTCACAGGGTACTTTCTTTGTATACATTCGACTATACGGGCCAAGCCCGGGATTTACGGGAAATCGCGGGTTTTCGTTTGCCGGCGATTAAACTTCTTTTATTCAGCGTCTTATCAAAAATAAAAACATTTTTGAAAACTACAAGTCTCATGCGTTTTAGTGGTGAAATAATAATTTAAAAAATCGTTCGGGAAATGAGTTTACACCCTGGGTACTTTCTTTGTATACTTTTGACTATACGGGCCAAGCCCGGGATTTACGGGAAATCGCGGATTTTCGTTTGCCGGCGATTAAACTTCTTTTATTCAGCGTCTCATCAAAAATGTAAACATTTTTGAAAACTACAAGTCTCATGCGTTTTAGTGGTGAAAAAATAATTTAAAAAATCGTTCGGGAAATGAGCTAACTCCCTGGGTACTTTCTTTGTATACTTTTGACTATGCCGGCCGAGTCCGGGGTTTACGGGAAATGGCGGGTTTTCGCTTGCCGGCGATTAAACTTCTTTTATTCAGCGTCTCATCAAAAATGAAAGCAAGTTTGAAGACTACAAGTCTCATGCGTTTTAGTGGTGAAAAGATAATTTAAAAAATCGTTTTGGAAATGAGTTTACTCACAGTGTACTTTCTTTGTATACATTCGACTATACGGGCCAAGCCTGGGATTTAAGGGAAATCGCGGGTTTTCGTTTGCCGGCGATTAAACTTCTTTTATTCAGCGTCTCATCAAAAATGTAAACATTTTTGAAAACTACAAGTCTTATGCGTTTTAGTGGTGAAAAAATAATTTAAAAAATCGTTCTGGAGATGAGTTTACTCACAGGGTACTTTCTTTGTATACATTCGACTATACGGGCCAAGCCCGGGATTTACGGGAAATCGCAGGTTTTCGTTTGCCGGCGATTAAACTTCTTTTATTCAGCGTATCATCAAAAATAAAAATATTTGTGAAAACTACAAGTCTCATGCGTTTTAGTGGTGAAAAAATAATTTAAAAAATCGTTCGGGAAATGAGTTTACTCCCCGGGTACTTTCTTTGTATACTTTTGACTATACGGGCCGAGTCCGGGATTTACGGGAAGTCGCGGGTTTTCGTTTGCCGGCGATTAAACTTCTTTTATTCAGCGTCTCATCAAAATTGAAAACATTTTTGAAAACTGCAAGTCTCATGCGTTTTAGTGGTGAAAAAATCGTTCGGGAAATGAGCTAACTCCTTGGGTACTTTTTTTGTATACTTTTGACTATGCAAGCCGAGTCCGGGGTTTACGGGAAATGGCGGGTTTTCGTTTGCCGGCGATTAAACTTCTTTTATTCAGCGTCTCATCAAAAATGAAAACATTTTTGAAAACTACAAGTCTCAAGCGTTTTAGTGGTGAAAAGATAATTTAAAAAATCGTTTTGGAAATGAGTTTACTCAAAGGGTACTTTCTTTGTATACATTCGACTATACGGGCCAAGCCCGGGATTTACGGGAAATCGCGGGTTTTCGTTTGCCGGCGATTAAACTTCTTTTATTCAGCGTCTCATCAAAAATGTAAACATTTTTGAAAACTACAAGACTTATCGTTTTAGTGGTGAAAAAATAATTTAAAAAATCGTTCGGGAAATGAGCTAACTCCTTGGGTACTTTCTTTGTATACTTTTGACTATGCAGGCCGAGTCCGGGGTTTACGGGAAATGGCGTGTTTTCGTTTGCCGGCGATTAAACTTCTTTTATTCAGCGTCTCATCAAAAATAAAAACATTTTAAAAAACTACAAGTCTCATGGGCTTTAGTGGTGAAATAATAATTTAAAAAATCGTTTGGGAAATGAGTTTACACCCTGGGTACTTTCTTTGTATACTTTTGACTATACGGGTCAAGCCCGGGATTTACGGGAAATCGCAGGTTTTCGTTTGCCGGCGATTAAACTTCTTTTATTCAGCGTCTCATCAAAAATGTAAACATTTTTGAAAACTACAAGTCTCATGCGTTTTAGTGGTGAAAAAATAATTTAAAAAATCGTTCGGGAAATGAGCTAACTCCCTGGGTACTTTCTTTGTATACTTTTGACTATGCAGGCTGAGTCCGGGGTTTACGGGAAATGGCGGGTTTTCGTTTGCCGGCGATTAAACTTCTTTTATTCAGCGTCTCATCAAAAATGAAATCATTTTTGAAAACTACAAGTCTCAAGCGTTTTAGTGGTGAAAAGATAATTTAAAAATTCGTTTTGGAAATGAGTTTACTCACAGGGTACTTTCTTTGTATACATTCGACTATACGGGCCAAGCCCGGGATTTACGGGAAATCGCGGTTTTCGTTTGCCGGTGATTAAACTTCTTTTATTTAGCGTCTCATCAAAAATGTAAACATTTTTGAAAACTACAAGTCTTATGCGTTTTAGTGGTGAAAAAATAATTTAAAAAATCGTTTTGGAGATGAGTTTACTCACAGGGTACTTTCTTTGTATACATTCGACTATACGGGCCAAGCCCGGGATTTACGGGAAATCGCGGGTTTTCGTTTGCCGGCGATTAAACCTCTTTCATTAAGCGTCTCATCAAAAATGAAAACATTTTTGAAAACTACAAGTCTCATGCGTTTTAGTGGTGAAAAAGTAATTTAAAACATCGTTCGCGAAATGAGTGTACTCCCTGAGTACTTTCTTTGTATACTTTTGACTATACGGGCCGAGTCCGGGATTTACGGGAAGTCAAGGGTTTTCGTTTGCCGGCGATTAAACTTCTTTTATTCAGCGTCTCATCAAAAATGAAAACATTTTTGAAAACTACAAGTCTCATGCGTTTTAGTGGTGAAAAAATAATTTAAAAATCGTTCGGGAAATGAGTTTACTCCCTGGGTACTTTCTTTGTATACTTTTGACTATACGGGCCGAGTCTGGGATTTACGGGAAATCGCAGGTTTTCGTTTGCCGGCGATTAAACTTCTTTTATTCAGCGTCTCATCAAAAATGAAAACATTTTTGAAAACTACAAGTCTCATGCGTTTTAGTGGTGAAAAAATAATTTAAAAAGTCGTTCCGGAGATGAGTTTACTCACAGGGTACTTTCTTTGTATACATTCGACTATACGGGCCAAGCCCGGGATTTACGGGAAATCGCGGGTTTTCGTTTGCCGGCGATTAAACTTCTTTTATTCAGCGTATCATCAAAAATAAAAATATTTTTAAAAACTACAAGTCTCAAGCGTTTTAGTGGTGAAAAGATAATTTAAAAAATCGTTCTGGAGATGAGTTTACTCACAGGGTACTTTCTTTGTATACATTCGACTATACGGGCCAAGCCCGGGATTTACGGGAAATCGCGGGTTTTCGTTTGCCGGCGATTAAACTTCTTTTATTCAGCGTATCATCAAAAATAAAAATATTTTTAAAAACTACAAGTCTCAAGCGTTTTAGTGGTGAAAAGATAATTTAAAAAATCGTTCTGGAGATGAGTTTACTCACAGGGTACTTTCTTTGTATACATTCGACTATACGGGCCAAGCCCGGGATTTACGGGAAATCGCGGGTTTTCGTTTGCCGGCGATTAAACCTCTTTCATTAAGCGTCTCATCAAAAATGAAAACATTTTTGAAAACTACAAGTCTCATGCGTTTTAGTGGTGAAAAAATAATTTAAAACATCGTTCGCGAAATGAGTTTACTCCCTGAGTACTTCCTTTGTATACTTTTGACTATACGGGCCGAGTCCGGGATTTACGGGAAGTCGAGGGTTTTCGTTTGCCGGCGATTAAACTTCTTTTATTCAGCGTCTCATCAAAAATGAAAACATTTTTGAAAACTACAAGTCTCATGCGTTTTAGTGGTGAAAAAATAATTTAAAAATCGTTCGGGAAATGAGTTTACTCCCTGGGTACCTTCTTTGTATACTTTTGACTATACGGGCCGAGTCCGGGATTTACGGGAAATCGCAGGTTTTCGTTTGCCGGCGATTAAACTTCTTTTATCCAGCGTCTCATCAAAAATGAAAACATTTTTGAAAACTACAAGTCTCATGCGTTTTAGTGGTGAAAAAATAATTTAAAAAATCGTTCTGGAGATGAGTTTACTCACATGGGAACTTTCTTTGTATACATTCGACTATACTGGCCAAGCCCGGGATTTACGGGAAATCGCGGGTTTTCGTTTGCCGGCGATTAAACTTCTTTTATTCAGCGTATCATCAAAAATAAAAATATTTTTGAAAACTACAAGTCTCATGCGTTTTAGTGGTGAAAAAATAATTTAAGAAATCGTTCGGGAAATGAGTTTACTCCCCGGGTACTTTCTTTGTATACTTTTGACTATACGGGCCGAGTCCGGGATTTACGGGAAGTCGCGGGTTTTCGTTTGCCGGCGATTAAACTTCTTTTATTCAGCGTCTCATCAAAAATAAAAATATTTTTAAAAACTACAAGTCTCATGGGCTTTAGTGGTGAAATAATAATTTAAAAAATCGTTCGGGAAATGAGTTTACACCCTGGGTACTTTCTTTGTATACTTTTGACTATACGGGCCAAGCCCGGGATTTACTGGAAATCGCGGGTTTTCGTTTGCCGGCGATTAAACTTCTTTTATTCAGCGTCTCATCAAAAATGAAAACATTTTTGAAAACTACAAGTCTCATGCGTTTTAGTGGTGAAAAAATAATTTAAAAAATCGTTCCGGAGATGAGTTTACTCACAGGGTACTTTCTTTGTATACATTCGACTATACGGGCCAAGCCCGGGATTTACGGGAAATCGCGGGTTTTCGTTTGCCGGCGATTAAACTTCTTTTATTCAGCGTATCATCAAAAATAAAAATATTTTTAAAAACTACAAGTCTCAAGCGTTTTAGTGGTGAAAAGATAATTTAAAAAATCGTTCTGGAGATGAGTTTACTCACAGGGTACTTTCTTTGTATACATTCGACTATACGGGCCAAGCCCGGATTTACGGGAAATCGCGGGTTTTCGTTTGCCGGCGATTAAACCTCTTTCATTAAGCGTCTCATCAAAAATGAAAACATTTTTGAAAACTACAAGTCTCATGCGTTTTAGTGGTGAAAAAATAATTTAAAACATCGTTCGCGAAATGAGTTTACTCCCTGAGTACTTCCCTTGTATACTTTTGACTATACGGGCCGAGTCCGGGATTTACGGGAAGTCGAGGGTTTTCGTTTGCCGGCGATTAAACTTCTTTTATTCAGCGTCTCATCAAAAATGAAAACATTTTTGAAAACTACAAGTCTCATGCGTTTTAGTGGTGAAAAAATAATTTAAAAATCGTTCGGGAAATGAGTTTACTCCCTGGGTACCTTCTTTGTATACTTTTGACTATACGGGCCGAGTCCGGGATTTACGGGAAATCGCAGGTTTTCGTTTGCCGGCGATTAAACTTCTTTTATCCAGCGTCTCATCAAAAATGAAAACATTTTTGAAAACTACAAGTCTCATGCGTTTTAGTGGTGAAAAAATAATTTAAAAAATCGTTCTGGAGATGAGTTTACTCACATGGGAACTTTCTTTGTATACATTCGACTATACGGGCCAAGCCCGGGATTTACGGGAAATCGCGGGTTTTCGTTTGCCGGCGATTAAACTTCTTTTATTCAGCGTATCATCAAAAATAAAAATATTTTTGAAAACTACAAGTCTCATGCGTTTTAGTGGTGAAAAAATAATTTAAGAAATCGTTCGGGAAATGAGTTTACTCCCCGGGTACTTTCTTTGTATACTTTTGACTATACGGGCCGAGTCCGGGATTTACGGGAAGTCGCGGGTTTTCGTTTGCCGGCGATTAAACTTCTTTTATTCAGCGTCTCATCAAAAATAAAAATATTTTTAAAAACTACAAGTCTCATGGGCTTTAGTGGTGAAATAATAATTTAAAAAATCGTTCGGGAAATGAGTTTACACCCTGGGTACTTTCTTTGTATACTTTTGACTATACGGGCCAAGCCCGGGATTTACTGGAAATCGCGGGTTTTCGTTTGCCGGCGATTAAACTTCTTTTATTCAGCGTCTCATCAAAAATGAAAACATTTTTGAAAACTACAAGTCTCATGCGTTTTAGTGGTGAAAAAATAATTTAAAAAATCGTTCCGGAGATGAGTTTACTCACAGGGTACTTTCTTTGTATACATTCGACTATACGGGCCAAGCCCGGGATTTACGGGAAATCGCGGGTTTTCGTTTGCCGGCGATTAAACTTCTTTTATTCAGCGTATCATCAAAAATAAAAATATTTTTAAAAACTACAAGTCTCAAGCGTTTTAGTGGTGAAAAGATAATTTAAAAAATCGTTCTGGAGATGAGTTTACTCACAGGGTACTTTCTTTGTATACATTCGACTATACGGGCCAAGCCCGGGATTTACGGGAAATCGCGGGTTTTCGTTTGCCGGCGATTAAACCTCTTTCATTAAGCGTCTCATCAAAAATGAAAACATTTTTGAAAACTACAAGTCTCATGCGTTTTAGTGGTGAAAAAATAATTTAAAACATCGTTCGCGAAATGAGTTTACTCCCTGAGTACTTCCCTTGTATACTTTTGACTATACGGGCCGAGTCCGGGATTTACGGGAAGTCGAGGGTTTTCGTTTGCCGGCGATTAAACTTCTTTTATTCAGCGTCTCATCAAAAATGAAAACATTTTTGAAAACTACAAGTCTCATGCGTTTTAGTGGTGAAAAAATAATTTAAAAATCGTTCGGGAAATGAGTTTACTCCCTGGGTACCTTCTTTGTATACTTTTGACTATACGGGCCGAGTCCGGGATTTACGGGAAATCGCAGGTTTTCGTTTGCCGGCGATTAAACTTCTTTTATCCAGCGTCTCATCAAAAATGAAAACATTTTTGAAAACTACAAGTCTCATGCGTTTTAGTGGTGAAAAAATAATTTAAAAAATCGTTCTGGAGATGAGTTTACTCACATGGGAACTTTCTTTGTATACATTCGACTATACGGGCCAAGCCCGGGATTTACGGGAAATCGCGGGTTTTCGTTTGCCGGCGATTAAACTTCTTTTATTCAGCGTCTCATCAAAAATGTAAACATTTTTGAAAACTACAAGTCTTATGCGTTTTAGTGGTGAAAAAATAATTTAAAAAATCGTTTTGGAGATGAGTTTACTCACAGGGTACTTTCTTTGTATACATTCGACTATACGGGCCAAGCCCGGGATTTACGGGAAATCGCGGGTTTTCGTTTGCCGGCGATTAAACCTCTTTCATTAAGCGTCTCATCAAAAATGAAAACATTTTTGAAAACTACAAGTCTCATGCGTTTTAGTGGTGAAAAAGTAATTTAAAACATCGTTCGCGAAATGAGTGTACTCCCTGAGTACTTTCTTTGTATACTTTTGACTATACGGGCCGAGTCCGGGATTTACGGGAAGTCGAGGGTTTTCGTTTGCCGGCGATTAAACTTCTTTTATTCAGCGTCTCATCAAAAATGAAAAAATTTTTGAAAACTACAAGTCTCATGCGTTTTAGTGGTGAAAAAATAATTTAAAAATCGTTCGGGAAATGAGTTTACTCCCTGGGTACTTTCTTTGTATACTTTTGACTATACGGGCCGAGTCTGGGATTTACGGGAAATCGCAGGTTTTCGTTTGCCGGCGATTAAACTTCTTTTATTCAGCGTCTCATCAAAAATGAAAACATTTTTGAAAACTAGAAGTCTCATGCGTTTTAGTGGTGAAAAAATAATTTAAAAAGTCGTTCCGGAGATGAGTTTACTCACAGGGTACTTTCTTTGTATACATTCGACTATACGGGCCAAGCCCGGGATTTACGGGAAATCGCGGGTTTTCGTTTGCCGGCGATTAAACCTCTTTCATTAAGCGTCTCATCAAAAATGAAAACATTTTTGAAAACTACAAGTCTCATGCGTTTTAGTGGTGAAAAAATAATTTAAAACATCGTTCGCGAAATGAGTTTACTCCCTGAGTACTTCCTTTGTATACTTTTGACTATACGGGCCGAGTCCGGGATTTACGGGAAGTCGAGGGTTTTCGTTTGCCGGCGATTAAACTTCTTTTATTCAGCGTCTCATCAAAAATGAAAACATTTTTGAAAACTACAAGTCTCATGCGTTTTAGTGGTGAAAAAATAATTTAAAAATCGTTCGGGAAATGAGTTTACTCCCTGGGTACCTTCTTTGTATACTTTTGACTATACGGGCCGAGTCCGGGATTTACGGGAAATCGCAGGTTTTCGTTTGCCGGCGATTAAACTTCTTTTATCCAGCGTCTCATCAAAAATGAAAACATTTTTGAAAACTACAAGTCTCATGCGTTTTAGTGGTGAAAAAATAATTTAAAAAATCGTTCTGGAGATGAGTTTACTCACATGGGAACTTTCTTTGTATACATTCGACTATACGGGCCAAGCCCGGGATTTACGGGAAATCGCGGGTTTTCGTTTGCCGGCGATTAAACTTCTTTTATTCAGCGTATCATCAAAAATAAAAATATTTTTGAAAACTACAAGTCTCATGCGTTTTAGTGGTGAAAAAATAATTTAAGAAATCGTTCGGGAAATGAGTTTACTCCCCGGGTACTTTCTTTGTATACTTTTGACTATACGGGCCGAGTCCGGGATTTACGGGAAGTCGCGGGTTTTCGTTTGCCGGCGATTAAACTTCTTTTATTCAGCGTCTCATCAAAAATAAAAATATTTTTAAAAACTACAAGTCTCATGGGCTTTAGTGGTGAAATAATAATTTAAAAAATCGTTCGGGAAATGAGTTTACACCCTGGGTACTTTCTTTGTATACTTTTGACTATACGGGCCAAGCCCGGGATTTACTGGAAATCGCGGGTTTTCGTTTGCCGGCGATTAAACTTCTTTTATTCAGCGTCTCATCAAAAATGACAACATTTTTGAAAACTACAAGTCTCATGCGTTTTAGTGGTGAAAAAATAATTTAAAAAATCGTTCCGGAGATGAGTTTACTCACAGGGTACTTTCTTTGTATACATTCGACTATACGGGCCAAGCCCGGGATTTACGGGAAATCGCGGGTTTTCGTTTGCCGGCGATTAAACTTCTTTTATTCAGCGTATCATCAAAAATAAAAATATTTTTAAAAACTACAAGTCTCAAGCGTTTTAGTGGTGAAAAGATAATTTAAAAAATCGTTCTGGAGATGAGTTTACTCACAGGGTACTTTCTTTGTATACATTCGACTATACGGGCCAAGCCCGGGATTTACGGGAAATCGCGGGTTTTCGTTTGCCGGCGATTAAACCTCTTTCATTAAGCGTCTCATCAAAAATGAAAACATTTTTGAAAACTACAAGTCTCATGCGTTTTAGTGGTGAAAAAATAATTTAAAACATCGTTCGCGAAATGAGTTTACTCCCTGAGTACTTCCCTTGTATACTTTTGACTATACGGGCCGAGTCCGGGATTTACGGGAAGTCGAGGGTTTTCGTTTGCCGGCGATTAAACTTCTTTTATTCAGCGTCTCATCAAAAATGAAAACATTTTTGAAAACTACAAGTCTCATGCGTTTTAGTGGTGAAAAAATAATTTAAAAATCGTTCGGGAAATGAGTTTACTCCCTGGGTACCTTCTTTGTATACTTTTGACTATACGGGCCGAGTCCGGGATTTACGGGAAATCGCAGGTTTTCGTTTGCCGGCGATTAAACTTCTTTTATCCAGCGTCTCATCAAAAATGAAAACATTTTTGAAAACTACAAGTCTCATGCGTTTTAGTGGTGAAAAAATAATTTAAAAAATCGTTCTGGAGATGAGTTTACTCACATGGGAACTTTCTTTGTATACATTCGACTATACGGGCCAAGCCCGGGATTTACGGGAAATCGCGGGTTTTCGTTTGCCGGCGATTAAACTTCTTTTATTCAGCGTATCATCAAAAATAAAAATATTTTTGAAAACTACAAGTCTCATGCGTTTTAGTGGTGAAAAAATAATTTAAGAAATCGTTCGGGAAATGAGTTTACTCCCCGGGTACTTTCTTTGTATACTTTTGACTATACGGGCCGAGTCCGGGATTTACGGGAAGTCGCGGGTTTTCGTTTGCCGGCGATTAAACTTCTTTTATTCAGCGTCTCATCAAAAATAAAAATATTTTTAAAAACTACAAGTCTCATGGGCTTTAGTGGTGAAATAATAATTTAAAAAATCGTTCGGGAAATGAGTTTACACCCTGGGTACTTTCTTTGTATACTTTTGACTATACGGGCCAAGCCCGGGATTTACTGGAAATCTCGGGTTTTCGTTTGCCGGCGATTAAACTTCTTTTATTCAGCGTCTCATCAAAAATGAAAACATTTTTGAAAACTACAAGTCTCATGCGTTTTAGTGGTGAAAAAATAATTTAAAAAATCGTTCCGGAGATGAGTTTACTCACAGGGTACTTTCTTTGTATACATTCGACTATACGGGCCAAGCCCGGGATTTACGGGAAATCGCGGGTTTTCGTTTGCCGGCGATTAAACTTCTTTTATTCAGCGTATCATCAAAAATAAAAATATTTTTAAAAACTACAAGTCTCAAGCGTTTTAGTGGTGAAAAGATAATTTAAAAAATCGTTCTGGAGATGAGTTTACTCACAGGGTACTTTCTTTGTATACATTCGACTATACGGGCCAAGCCCGGGATTTACGGGAAATCGCGGGTTTTCGTTTGCCGGCGATTAAACCTCTTTCATTAAGCGTCTCATCAAAAATGAAAACATTTTTGAAAACTACAAGTCTCATGCGTTTTAGTGGTGAAAAAATAATTTAAAACATCGTTCGCGAAATGAGTTTACTCCCTGAGTACTTCCCTTGTATACTTTTGACTATACGGGCCGAGTCCGGGATTTACGGGAAGTCGAGGGTTTTCGTTTGCCGGCGATTAAACTTCTTTTATTCAGCGTCTCATCAAAAATGAAAACATTTTTGAAAACTACAAGTCTCATGCGTTTTAGTGGTGAAAAAATAATTTAAAAAATCGTTCTGAAGATGAGTTTACTCACATGGGAACTTTCTTTGTATACATTCGACTATACGGGCCAAGCCCGGGATTTACGGGAAATCGCGGGTTTTCGTTTGCCGGCGATTAAACTTCTTTTATTCAGCGTATCATCAAAAATAAAAATATTTTTGAAAACTACAAGTCTCATGCGTTTTAGTGGTGAAAAAATAATTTAAGAAATCGTTCGGGAAATGAGTTTACTCCCCGGGTACTTTCTTTGTATACTTTTGACTATACGGGCCAAGCCCGGGATTTACTGGAAATCGCGGGTTTTCGTTTGCCGGCGATTAAACTTCTTTTATTCAGCGTCTCATCAAAAATGAAAACATTTTTGAAAACTACAAGTCTCATGCGTTTTAGTGGTGAAAAAATAATTTAAAAAATCGTTCCGGAGATGAGTTTACTCACAGGGTACTTTCTTTGTATACATTCGACTATACGGGCCAAGCCCGGGATTTACGGGAAATCGCGGGTTTTCGTTTGCCGGCGATTAAACTTCTTTTATTCAGCGTATCATCAAAAATAAAAATATTTTTAAAAACTACAAGTCTCAAGCGTTTTAGTGGTGAAAAGATAATTTAAAAAATCGTTCTGGAGATGAGTTTACTCACAGGGTACTTTCTTTGTATACATTCGACTATACGGGCCAAGCCCGGGATTTACGGGAAATCGCGGGTTTTCGTTTGCCGGCGATTAAACCTCTTTCATTAAGCGTCTCATCAAAAATGAAAACATTTTTGAAAACTACAAGTCTCATGCGTTTTAGTGGTGAAAAAATAATTTAAAACATCGTTCGCGAAATGAGTTTACTCCCTGAGTACTTCCCTTGTATACTTTTGACTATACGGGCCGAGTCCGGGATTTACGGGAAGTCGAGGGTTTTCGTTTGCCGGCGATTAAACTTCTTTTATTCAGCGTCTCATCAAAAATGAAAACATTTTTGAAAACTACAAGTCTCATGCGTTTTAGTGGTGAAAAAATAATTTAAAAATCGTTCGGGAAATGAGTTTACTCCCTGGGTACCTTCTTTGTATACTTTTGACTATACGGGCCGAGTCCGGGATTTACGGGAAATCGCAGGTTTTCGTTTGCCGGCGATTAAACTTCTTTTATCCAGCGTCTCATCAAAAATGAAAACATTTTTGAAAACTACAAGTCTCATGCGTTTTAGTGGTGAAAAAATAATTTAAAAAATCGTTCTGGAGATGAGTTTACTCACATGGGAACTTTCTTTGTATACATTCGACTATACGGGCCAAGCCCGGGATTTACGGGAAATCGCGGGTTTTCGTTTGCCGGCGATTAAACTTCTTTTATTCAGCGTCTCATCAAAAATGTAAACATTTTTGAAAACTACAAGTCTTATGCGTTTTAGTGGTGAAAAAATAATTTAAAAAATCGTTTTGGAGATGAGTTTACTCACAGGGTACTTTCTTTGTATACATTCGACTATACGGGCCAAGCCCGGGATTTACGGGAAATCGCGGGTTTTCGTTTGCCGGCGATTAAACCTCTTTCATTAAGCGTCTCATCAAAAATGAAAACATTTTTGAAAACTACAAGTCTCATGCGTTTTAGTGGTGAAAAAGTAATTTAAAACATCGTTCGCGAAATGAGTGTACTCCCTGAGTACTTTCTTTGTATACTTTTGACTATACGGGCCGAGTCCGGGATTTACGGGAAGTCGAGGGTTTTCGTTTGCCGGCGATTAAACTTCTTTTATTCAGCGTCTCATCAAAAATGAAAACATTTTTGAAAACTACAAGTCTCATGCGTTTTAGTGGTGAAAAAATAATTTAAAAATCGTTCGGGAAATGAGTTTACTCCCTGGGTACTTTCTTTGTATACTTTTGACTATACGGGCCGAGTCTGGGATTTACGGGAAATCGCAGGTTTTCGTTTGCCGGCGATTAAACTTCTTTTATTCAGCGTCTCATCAAAAATGAAAACATTTTTGAAAACTAGAAGTCTCATGCGTTTTAGTGGTGAAAAAATAATTTAAAAAGTCGTTCCGGAGATGAGTTTACTCACAGGGTACTTTCTTTGTATACATTCGACTATACGGGCCAAGCCCGGGATTTACGGGAAATCGCGGGTTTTCGTTTGCCGGCGATTAAACCTCTTTCATTAAGCGTCTCATCAAAAATGAAAACATTTTTGAAAACTACAAGTCTCATGCGTTTTAGTGGTGAAAAAATAATTTAAAACATCGTTCGCGAAATGAGTTTACTCCCTGAGTACTTCCTTTGTATACTTTTGACTATACGGGCCGAGTCCGGGATTTACGGGAAGTCGAGGGTTTTCGTTTGCCGGCGATTAAACTTCTTTTATTCAGCGTCTCATCAAAAATGAAAACATTTTTGAAAACTACAAGTCTCATGCGTTTTAGTGGTGAAAAAATAATTTAAAAATCGTTCGGGAAATGAGTTTACTCCCTGGGTACCTTCTTTGTATACTTTTGACTATACGGGCCGAGTCCGGGATTTACGGGAAATCGCAGGTTTTCGTTTGCCGGCGATTAAACTTCTTTTATCCAGCGTCTCATCAAAAATGAAAACATTTTTGAAAACTACAAGTCTCATGCGTTTTAGTGGTGAAAAAATAATTTAAAAAATCGTTCTGGAGATGAGTTTACTCACATGGGAACTTTCTTTGTATACATTCGACTATACGGGCCAAGCCCGGGATTTACGGGAAATCGCGGGTTTTCGTTTGCCGGCGATTAAACTTCTTTTATTCAGCGTATCATCAAAAATAAAAATATTTTTGAAAACTACAAGTCTCATGCGTTTTAGTGGTGAAAAAATAATTTAAGAAATCGTTCGGGAAATGAGTTTACTCCCCGGGTACTTTCTTTGTATACTTTTGACTATACGGGCCGAGTCCGGGATTTACGGGAAGTCGCGGGTTTTCGTTTGCCGGCGATTAAACTTCTTTTATTCAGCGTCTCATCAAAAATAAAAATATTTTTAAAAACTACAAGTCTCATGGGCTTTAGTGGTGAAATAATAATTTAAAAAATCGTTCGGGAAATGAGTTTACACCCTGGGTACTTTCTTTGTATACTTTTGACTATACGGGCCAAGCCCGGGATTTACTGGAAATCGCGGGTTTTCGTTTGCCGGCGATTAAACTTCTTTTATTCAGCGTCTCATCAAAAATGACAACATTTTTGAAAACTACAAGTCTCATGCGTTTTAGTGGTGAAAAAATAATTTAAAAAATCGTTCCGGAGATGAGTTTACTCACAGGGTACTTTCTTTGTATACATTCGACTATACGGGCCAAGCCCGGGATTTACGGGAAATCGCGGGTTTTCGTTTGCCGGCGATTAAACTTCTTTTATTCAGCGTATCATCAAAAATAAAAATATTTTTAAAAACTACAAGTCTCAAGCGTTTTAGTGGTGAAAAGATAATTTAAAAAATCGTTCTGGAGATGAGTTTACTCACAGGGTACTTTCTTTGTATACATTCGACTATACGGGCCAAGCCCGGGATTTACGGGAAATCGCGGGTTTTCGTTTGCCGGCGATTAAACCTCTTTCATTAAGCGTCTCATCAAAAATGAAAACATTTTTGAAAACTACAAGTCTCATGCGTTTTAGTGGTGAAAAAATAATTTAAAACATCGTTCGCGAAATGAGTTTACTCCCTGAGTACTTCCCTTGTATACTTTTGACTATACGGGCCGAGTCCGGGATTTACGGGAAGTCGAGGGTTTTCGTTTGCCGGCGATTAAACTTCTTTTATTCAGCGTCTCATCAAAAATGAAAACATTTTTGAAAACTACAAGTCTCATGCGTTTTAGTGGTGAAAAAATAATTTAAAAATCGTTCGGGAAATGAGTTTACTCCCTGGGTACCTTCTTTGTATACTTTTGACTATACGGGCCGAGTCCGGGATTTACGAGAAATCGCAGGTTTTCGTTTGCCGGCGATTAAACTTCTTTTATCCAGCGTCTCATCAAAAATGAAAACATTTTTGAAAACTACAAGTCTCATGCGTTTTAGTGGTGAAAAAATAATTTAAAAAATCGTTCTGGAGATGAGTTTACTCACATGGGAACTTTCTTTGTATACATTCGACTATACGGGCCAAGCCCGGGATTTACGGGAAATCGCGGGTTTTCGTTTGCCGGCGATTAAACTTCTTTTATTCAGCGTATCATCAAAAATAAAAATATTTTTGAAAACTACAAGTCTCATGCGTTTTAGTGGTGAAAAAATAATTTAAGAAATCGTTCGGGAAATGAGTTTACTCCCCGGGTACTTTCTTTGTATACTTTTGACTATACGGGCCGAGTCCGGGATTTACGGGAAGTCGCGGGTTTTCGTTTGCCGGCGATTAAACTTCTTTTATTCAGCGTCTCATCAAAAATAAAAATATTTTTAAAAACTACAAGTCTCATGGGCTTTAGTGGTGAAATAATAATTTAAAAAATCGTTCGGGAAATGAGTTTACACCCTGGGTACTTTCTTTGTATACTTTTGACTATACGGGCCAAGCCCGGGATTTACTGGAAATCTCGGGTTTTCGTTTGCCGGCGATTAAACTTCTTTTATTCAGCGTCTCATCAAAAATGAAAACATTTTTGAAAACTACAAGTCTCATGCGTTTTAGTGGTGAAAAAATAATTTAAAAAATCGTTCCGGAGATGAGTTTACTCACAGGGTACTTTCTTTGTATACATTCGACTATACGGGCCAAGCCCGGGATTTACGGGAAATCGCGGGTTTTCGTTTGCCGGCGATTAAACTTCTTTTATTCAGCGTATCATCAAAAATAAAAATATTTTTAAAAACTACAAGTCTCAAGCGTTTTAGTGGTGAAAAGATAATTTAAAAAATCGTTCTGGAGATGAGTTTACTCACAGGGTACTTTCTTTGTATACATTCGACTATACGGGCCAAGCCCGGGATTTACGGGAAATCGCGGGTTTTCGTTTGCCGGCGATTAAACCTCTTTCATTAAGCGTCTCATCAAAAATGAAAACATTTTTGAAAACTACAAGTCTCATGCGTTTTAGTGGTGAAAAAATAATTTAAAACATCGTTCGCGAAATGAGTTTACTCCCTGAGTACTTCCCTTGTATACTTTTGACTATACGGGCCGAGTCCGGGATTTACGGGAAGTCGAGGGTTTTCGTTTGCCGGCGATTAAACTTCTTTTATTCAGCGTCTCATCAAAAATGAAAACATTTTTGAAAACTACAAGTCTCATGCGTTTTAGTGGTGAAAAAATAATTTAAAAATCGTTCGGGAAATGAGTTTACTCCCTGGGTACCTTCTTTGTATACTTTTGACTATACGGGCCGAGTCCGGGATTTACGGGAAATCGCAGGTTTTCGTTTGCCGGCGATTAAACTTCTTTTATCCAGCGTCTCATCAAAAATGAAAACATTTTTGAAAACTACAAGTCTCATGCGTTTTAGTGGTGAAAAAATAATTTAAAAAATCGTTCTGGAGATGAGTTTACTCACATGGGAACTTTCTTTGTATACATTCGACTATACGGGCCAAGCCCGGGATTTACGGGAAATCGCGGGTTTTCGTTTGCCGGCGATTAAACTTCTTTTATTCAGCGTATCATCAAAAATAAAAATATTTTTGAAAACTACAAGTCTCATGCGTTTTAGTGGTGAAAAAATAATTTAAGAAATTGTTCGGGAAATGAGTTTACTCCCCGGGTACTTTCTTTGTATACTTTTGACTATACGGGCCGAGTCCGGGATTTACGGGAAGTCGCGGGTTTTCGTTTGCCGGCGATTAAACTTCTTTTATTCAGCGTCTCATCAAAAATAAAAATATTTTTAAAAACTACAAGTCTCATGGGCTTTAGTGGTGAAATAATAATTTAAAAAATCGTTCGGGAAATGAGTTTACACCCTGGGTACTTTCTTTGTATACTTTTGACTATACGGGCCAAGCCCGGGATTTACTGGAAATCTCGGGTTTTCGTTTGCCGGCGATTAAACTTCTTTTATTCAGCGTCTCATCAAAAATGAAAACATTTTTGAAAACTACAAGTCTCATGCGTTTTAGTGGTGAAAAAATAATTTAAAAAATCGTTCCGGAGATGAGTTTACTCACAGGGTACTTTCTTTGTATACATTCGACTATACGGGCCAAGCCCGGGATTTACGGGAAATCGCGGGTTTTCGTTTGCCGGCGATTAAACTTCTTTTATTCAGCGTATCATCAAAAATAAAAATATTTTTAAAAACTACAAGTCTCAAGCGTTTTAGTGGTGAAAAGATAATTTAAAAAATCGTTCTGGAGATGAGTTTACTCACAGGGTACTTTCTTTGTATACATTCGACTATACGGGCCAAGCCCGGGATTTACGGGAAATCGCGGGTTTTCGTTTGCCGGCGATTAAACCTCTTTCATTAAGCGTCTCATCAAAAATGAAAACATTTTTGAAAACTACAAGTCTCATGCGTTTTAGTGGTGAAAAAATAATTTAAAACATCGTTCGCGAAATGAGTTTACTCCCTGAGTACTTCCCTTGTATACTTTTGACTATACGGGCCGAGTCCGGGATTTACGGGAAGTCGAGGGTTTTCGTTTGCCGGCGATTAAACTTCTTTTATTCAGCGTCTCATCAAAAATGAAAACATTTTTGAAAACTACAAGTCTCATGCGTTTTAGTGGTGAAAAAATAATTTAAAAATCGTTCGGGAAATGAGTTTACTCCCTGGGTACCTTCTTTGTATACTTTTGACTATACGGGCCGAGTCCGGGATTTACGGGAAATCGCAGGTTTTCGTTTGCCGGCGATTAAACTTCTTTTATCCAGCGTCTCATCAAAAATGAAAACATTTTTGAAAACTACAAGTCTCATGCGTTTTAGTGGTGAAAAAATAATTTAAAAAATCGTTCTGGAGATGAGTTTACTCACATGGGAACTTTCTTTGTATACATTCGACTATACGGGCCAAGCCCGGGATTTACGGGAAATCGCGGGTTTTCGTTTGCCGGCGATTAAACTTCTTTTATTCAGCGTATCATCAAAAATAAAAATATTTTTGAAAACTACAAGTCTCATGCGTTTTAGTGGTGAAAAAATAATTTAAGAAATCGTTCGGGAAATGAGTTTACTCCCCGGGTACTTTCTTTGTATACTTTTGACTATACGGGCCGAGTCCGGGATTTACGGGAAGTCGCGGGTTTTCGTTTGCCGGCGATTAAACTTCTTTTATTCAGCGTCTCATCAAAAATAAAAATATTTTTAAAAACTACAAGTCTCATGGGCTTTAGTGGTGAAATAATAATTTAAAAAATCGTTCGGGAAATGAGTTTACACCCTGGGTACTTTCTTTGTATACTTTTGACTATACGGGCCAAGCCCGGGATTTACGGGAAATCGCGGGTTTTCGTTTGCCGGCGATTAAACTTCTTTTATTCAGCGTCTCATCAAAATTTTAAACATTTTTGAAAACTACAAGTCTCATGCGTTTTAGTGGTGAAAAAAAAATTTAAAAAATCGTTCGGGAAATGAGCTAACTCCCTAGGTACTTTCTTTGTATACTTTTGACTATGCGGGCCGAGTCCGGGGTTTACGGGAAATAGCGGGTTTTTGTTTGCCGGCGATTAAACTTCTTTTACTCAGCGTCTCATCAAAAATGAAAACAAGTTTGAAGACTAAAAGTCTCATGCGTTTTAGTGGTGAAAAAATAATATAAAAAATCGTTTTGGAAATGAGTTTACTCACAGTGTACTTTCTTTGTATACATTCGACTATACGGGCCAAGCCTGGGATTTAAGGGAAATCGCGGGTTTTAGTTTGCCGGCGATTAAACTTCTTTTATTCAGCGTCTCATCAAAAATGTAAACATTTTTGAAAACTACAAGTCTTATGCGTTTTAGTGGTGAAAAAATAATTTAAAAAATCGCTCTGGAGATGACTTTACTCACAGGGTACTTTCTTTGTATACTTTTGACTATACGGGCCAAGCCCGGGATTTACGGGAAATCGCGGGTTTTCGTTTGCCGGCGATTAAACTTCTTTTATTCAGCGTCTCATCAAAATTTTAAACATTTTTGAAAACTACAAGTCTCATGCGTTTTAGTGGTGAAAAAAAAATTTAAAAAATCGTTCGGGAAATGAGCTAACTCCCTGGGTACTTTCTTTGTATACTTTTGACTATGCGGGCCGAGTCCGGGGTTTACGGGAAATGGCGGGTTTTTGTTTGCCGGCGATTAAACTTCTTTTACTCAGCGTCTCATCAAAAATGAAAACAAGTTTGAAGACTACAAGTCTCATGCGTTTTAGTGGTGAAAAAATAATTTAAAAAATCGTTCTGGAGATGACTTTACTCACAGGGTACTTTCTTTGTATACATTCGACTATACGGGCCAAGCCCGGGATTTACGGGAAATCGCGGGTTTTCGTTTGCCGGCGATTAAACTTCTTTTATTCAGCGTATCATCAAAAATAAAAATATTTGTGAAAACTACAAGTCTCATGCGTTTTAGTGGTAAAAAAATAATATAAAAAATCGTTCGGGAAATGAGTTTACTCCCTGGGTACTTTCTTTGTATACTTTTGACTATACGGGCCGAGTCCGGGGTTTACGGGAAATGGCGGGTTTTTGTTTGCCGGCGATTAAACTGCTTTTATTCAGCGTCTCATCAAAATTGAAAACATTTTTGAAAACTGCAAGTCTCATGCGTTTTAGTGGTGAAAAAATCGTTCGGGAAATGAGCTAACTCCTTGGGTACTTTCTTTGTATACTTTTGACTATACGGGCTGAGCCCGGGGTTTACGGGAAATCGCAGGTTTTCGTTTGCCGGCGATTAAACTTTTTTTATTCAGCGTCTCATCAAAAATGAAAACATTTTTGAGAACTACAAGTCTCATGCGTTGTAGTGGTGAAAAAATTATTTAAAAAATCGTTCGGAAAATGAGTTTAATCCCTGGGTACTTTCTTTCTATACTTTTTACTATACGGGCCGAGTCCGGAATTTACGGGAAATCGTGGATTTTCGTTTAACGGCGATTAAACTTCTTTTATTCAGCGTCTCATCAAAAATGAAAACATTTTTGAAAACTACAAGTCTCATGCGTTGTAGTGGTGAAAAAATAATTTAAAAAATCGTTCGGAAAATGAGTTTACTCCCTGGGTACTTTCTTTGTATACTTTTAACTATACGGGCCGAGTCCGTGGTTTACGGGAAATGGCGGGTTTTCGTTTGCCGGCGTTTTAACTTCTTTTATTCAGCGTCTCATCAAAAATGAAAACATTTTTGAAAACTACAAGTCTCATGCGTTTTAGTGGTGAAAAAATAATTTAAAAAATCGTTCCGGAGATGAGTTTACTCACAGGGTACTTTCTTTGTATACATTCGACTATACGGGCCAAGCCCGGGATTTACGGGAAATCGCGGGTTTTCGTTTGCCGGCGATTAAACTTCTTTTATTCAGCGTATCATCAAAAATAAAAATATTTTTAAAAACTACAAGTCTCAAGCGTTTTAGTGGTGAAAAGATAATTTAAAAAATCGTTCTGGAGATGAGTTTACTCACAGGGTACTTTCTTTGTATACATTCGACTATACGGGCCAAGCCCGGGATTTACGGGAAATCGCGGGTTTTCGTTTGCCGGCGATTAAACCTCTTTCATTAAGCGTCTCATCAAAAATGAAAACATTTTTGAAAACTACAAGTCTCATGCGTTTTAGTGGTGAAAAAATAATTTAAAACATCGTTCGCGAAATGAGTTTACTCCCTGAGTACTTCCCTTGTATACTTTTGACTATACGGGCCGAGTCCGGGATTTACGGGAAGTCGAGGGTTTTCGTTTGCCGGCGATTAAACTTCTTTTATTCAGCGTCTCATCAAAAATGAAAACATTTTTGAAAACTACAAGTCTCATGCGTTTTAGTGGTGAAAAAATAATTTAAAAATCGTTCGGGAAATGAGTTTACTCCCTGGGTACCTTCTTTGTATACTTTTGACTATACGGGCCGAGTCCGGGATTTACGGGAAATCGCAGGTTTTCGTTTGCCGGCGATTAAACTTCTTTTATCCAGCGTCTCATCAAAAATGAAAACATTTTTGAAAACTACAAGTCTCATGCGTTTTAGTGGTGAAAAAATAATTTAAAAAATCGTTCTGGAGATGAGTTTACTCACATGGGAACTTTCTTTGTATACATTCGACTATACGGGCCAAGCCCGGGATTTACGGGAAATCGCGGGTTTTCGTTTGCCGGCGATTAAACTTCTTTTATTCAGCGTATCATCAAAAATAAAAATATTTTTGAAAACTACAAGTCTCATGCGTTTTAGTGGTGAAAAAATAATTTAAGAAATCGTTCGGGAAATGAGTTTACTCCCCGGGTACTTTCTTTGTATACTTTTGACTATACGGGCCGAGTCCGGGATTTACGGGAAGTCGCGGGTTTTCGTTTGCCGGCGATTAAACTTCTTTTATTCAGCGTCTCATCAAAAATAAAAATATTTTTAAAAACTACAAGTCTCATGGGCTTTAGTGGTGAAATAATAATTTAAAAAATCGTTCGGGAAATGAGTTTACACCCTGGGTACTTTCTTTGTATACTTTTGACTATACGGGCCAAGCCCGGGATTTACGGGAAATCGCGGGTTTTCGTTTGCCGGCGATTAAACTTCTTTTATTCAGCGTCTCATCAAAATTTTAAACATTTTTGAAAACTACAAGTCTCATGCGTTTTAGTGGTGAAAAAAAAATTTAAAAAATCGTTCGGGAAATGAGCTAACTCCCTGGGTACTTTCTTTGTATACTTTTGACTATGCGGGCCGAGTCCGGGGTTTACGGGAAATGGCGGGTTTTTGTTTGCCGGCGATTAAACTTCTTTTACTCAGCGTCTCATCAAAAATGAAAACAAGTTTGAAGACTAAAAGTCTCATGCGTTTTAGTGGTGAAAAAATAATATAAAAAATCGTTTTGGAAATGAGTTTACTCACAGTGTACTTTCTTTGTATACATTCGACTATACGGGCCAAGCCTGGGATTTAAGGGAAATCGCGGGTTTTAGTTTGCCGGCGATTAAACTTCTTTTATTTAGCGTCTCATCAAAAATGTAAACATTTTTGAAAACTACAAGTCTTATGCGTTTTAGTGGTGAAAAAATAATTTAAAAAATCGCTCTGGAGATGACTTTACTCACAGGGTACTTTCTTTGTATACTTTTGACTATACGGGCCAAGCCCGGGATTTACGGGAAATCGCGGGTTTTCGTTTGCCGGCGATTAAACTTCTTTTATTCAGCGTCTCATCAAAATTTTAAACATTTTTGAAAACTACAAGTCTCATGCGTTTTAGTGGTGAAAAAATAATATAAAAAATCGTTTTGGAAATGAGTTTACTCACAGTGTACTTTCTTTGTATACATTCGACTATACGGGCCAAGCCTGGGATTTAAGGGAAATCGCGGGTTTTAGTTTGCCGGCGATTAAACTTCTTTTATTTAGCGTCTCATCAAAAATGTAAACATTTTTGAAAACTACAAGTCTTATGCGTTTTAGTGGTGAAAAAATAATTTAAAAAATCGCTCTGGAGATGACTTTACTCACAGGGTACTTTCTTTGTATACTTTTGACTATACGGGCCAAGCCCGGGATTTACGGGAAATCGCGGGTTTTCGTTTGCCGGCGATTAAACTTCTTTTATTCAGCGTCTCATCAAAATTTTAAACATTTTTGAAAACTACAAGTCTCATGCGTTTTAGTGGTGAAAAAAAAATTTAAAAAATCGTTCGGGAAATGAGCTAACTCCCTGGGTACTTTCTTTGTATACTTTTGACTATGCGGGCCGAGTCCGGGGTTTACGGGAAATGGCGGGTTTTTGTTTGCCGGCGATTAAACTTCTTTTACTCAGCGTCTCATCAAAAATGAAAACAAGTTTGAAGACTACAAGTCTCATGCGTTTTAGTGGTGAAAAAATAATTTAAAAAATCGTTCTGGAGATGACTTTACTCACAGGGTACTTTCTTTGTATACATTCGACTATACGGGCCAAGCCCGGGATTTACGGGAAATCGCGGGTTTTCGTTTGCCGGCGATTAAACTTCTTTTATTCAGCGTATCATCAAAAATAAAAATATTTGTGAAAACTACAAGTCTCATGCGTTTTAGTGGTAAAAAAATAATATAAAAAATCGTTCGGGAAATGAGTTTACTCCCTGGGTACTTTCTTTGTATACTTTTGACTATACGGGCCGAGTCCGGGGTTTACGGGAAATGGCGGGTTTTTGTTTGCCGGCGATTAAACTGCTTTTATTCAGCGTCTCATCAAAATTGAAAACATTTTTGAAAACTGCAAGTCTCATGCGTTTTAGTGGTGAAAAAATCGTTCGGGAAATGAGCTAACTCCTTGGGTACTTTCTTTGTATACTTTTGACTATACGGGCTGAGCCCGGGGTTTACGGGAAATCGCAGGTTTTCGTTTGCCGGCGATTAAACTTTTTTTATTCAGCGTCTCATCAAAAATGAAAACATTTTTGAGAACTACAAGTCTCATGCGTTGTAGTGGTGAAAAAATTATTTAAAAAATCGTTCGGAAAATGAGTTTAATCCCTGGGTACTTTCTTTCTATACTTTTTACTATACGGGCCGAGTCCGGAATTTACGGGAAATCGTGGATTTTCGTTTAACGGCGATTAAACTTCTTTTATTCAGCGTCTCATCAAAAATGAAAACATTTTTGAAAACTACAAGTCTCATGCGTTGTAGTGGTGAAAAAATAATTTAAAAAATCGTTCGGAAAATGAGTTTACTCCCTGGGTACTTTCTTTGTATACTTTTAACTATACGGGCCGAGTCCGTGGTTTACGGGAAATGGCGGGTTTTCGTTTGCCGGCGTTTTAACTTCTTTTATTCAGCGTCTCATCAAAAATGAAGACATTTTTGAAAACTACAAGTCTCATGCGTTGTAGTGGTGAAAAAATAATTTAAAAAATCGTTCGGGAAATGAGTTTACTCCCTGGGTACTTTGTTTGTATACTTTTGACTATACGGGCCGAGTCCGGGGTTTACGGGAAATGGCGAGTTTTTGTTTGCCGGCGATTAAACTTCTTTTATTCAGCGTCTCATCAAAAATGAAAACATTTTTGAAAACTACAAGTCTCAAGCGTTTTAGTGGTGAAAAGATAATTTAAAAAATCGTTTTGGAAATGAGTTTACTCACAGGGTACTTTCTTTGTATACATTCGACTATACGGGCCAAGCCCGGGATTTACGGGAAATCGCGGGTTTTCGTTTGCCGGCGATTAAACCTCTTTCATTAAGCGTCTCATCAAAAATGAAAACATTTTTGAAAACTACGAGTCTCATGCGTTTTAGTGGTGAAAAAATAATTTAAAACATCGTTCGCGAAATGAGTTTACTCCCTGAGTACTTTCTTTGTATACTTGTGACTATACGGGCCGAGTCCGGGATTTACGGGAAGTCGCGGGTTTTCGTTTGCCGGAGATTAAACTTCTTTTATTCAGCGTCTCATCAAAAATGAAAACATTTTTGAAAACTACAAGTCTCATGCGTTTTATTGGTTTACGGGAAATGGCGGGTTTTTGTTTGCCGGCGATTAAACTTCTTTTATTCAGCGTCTCATCAAAAATGAAAACATTTTTGAAAACTACAAGTCTTATGCGTTTTAGTGGTGAAAAAATAATTTAAAAAATCGTTCTGGAAATGAGTTTACTCACAGGATACTTTCTTTGTATACATTCGACTATACGGGCCAAGCCCGGGATTTACGGGAAATCGCTGGTTTTCTTTTGCCGGCGATTAAACCTCTTTCATTAAGCGACTCATCAAAATTGAAAACATTTCTGAAAACTACAAGTCTCATGCGTTTTAGTGGTGAAAAAATAATTTAAAAAATCGTTCGGGAAATGAGTTTTCTACCTGGGTACTTTCTTTGTATACTTTTGACTATACGGGCCGAGTCCGGGATTTACGGGAAATCGCAGGTTTTCGTTTGCCGGAGATTAAACTTCTTTTATTCAGCGTCTCATCAAAAATGAAAACATTTTTGAATACTAAAAGTCTCATGCGTTTTAGTGGTGAAAAAATAATTTAAAAAATCGTTCGGGAAATGAGTTTACTCCCTGGGTACTTTATTTGTATACTTTTGACCATACGGGCCGAGTCCGGGGTTTACGGGAAATGGCGGGTTTTCGTTTGCCGGCGATTAAACTTCTTTTATTCAGCGTCTCATCAAAAATGAAAACATTTTTGAAAACTACAAGTCTCATGCGTTTTAGTGGTGAAAAGATAATTTAAAAAATCGTTTTGGAAATGAGTTTACTCACAGGGTACTTTCTTTGTATACTTTTGACTACGCGGGCCGAGTCCGGGGTTTACGGGAAATGGCGGGTTTTCGTTTGCCGGCGATTAAACTTCTTTTATTCAGCAACTCATCAAAAATGAAAACATTTTTGAAAACTACAAGTCTCAACCGTTTTAGTGGTGAAAAGATAATTTAAAAAATCGTTTTGGAAATGAGTTTACTCACAGGGTACTTTCTTTGTATACATTCGACTATACGGGCCAAGCCCGGGATTTACTGGAAATCGCGGGTTTTCGTTTGCCGGCGATTAAACTTCTTTTATTCAGCGTCACATCAAAAATGTAAACATTTTTGAAAACTACAAGTCTCAACCGTTTTATTGGTGAAAAAATAATTTAAAAAATCGTTCTGGAGATGAGTTTACTCACAGGGTACTTTCTTTTTATACATTCGACTATACGGGCCAAGCCCGGGATTTACGGGAAGTCGCGGGTTTTCGTTTGCCGGCGAATAAACTTCTTTTATTCAGCGTCTCATCAAAAATGAAAACATTTTTAAAAACTACAAGTTTCACGGGCTTTAGTGGTGAAATAATAATTTAAAAAATCGTTCGGGAAATGAGTTTACACCCTGGGTACTCTCTTTATATACTTTTGACTATACGGGCCTAGTCCGGGATTTAAGGGAAATCGCGGGTTTTCGTTTGCTGGCGATTAAAATTCTTTTATTCAGCGTCTCATCAAAAATGTAAACATTTTTGAAAACTACAAGTCTTATGCGTTTTAGTGGTGAAAAAATAATTTAAAAAATCGTTCTGGAGATGAGTTTACTCACAGGGTACTTTCTTTGTATACATTCGACTATACGGGCCAAGCCCGGGATTTACGGGAAATCGCGGGTTTTCGTTTGCCGGCGATTAAACTTCTTTTATTCAGCGTCTCATCAAAAATGAAAACATTTTTGAAAACTACAAGTCTCATGCGTTGTAGTGGTGAAAAAATAATTTAAAAAATCGTTCGGTAAATGAGTTTACTCCCTGGGTACTTTCTTTGTATACTTTTGACTATACGGGCCGAGTCCGGGATTTACGGGAAGTCGCGGGTTTTCGTTTGCCGGCGATTAAACTTCTTTTATTCAGCGTCTCATCAAAAATGAAAACATTTTTAAAAACTACAAGTCTCAAGCGTTTTAGTGGTGAAAAGATAATTTAAAAAATCGTTTTGGAAATGAGTTTACACCCTGGGTACTTTCTTTGTATACTTTTGACTATACGGGCCGAGTCCGGGATTTACGGAAAGTCGCGGGTTTTCGTTTGCCGGCGATTAAACTTCTTTTATTCAGCGTCTCATCAAAAATGAAAACATTTTTAAAAACTACAAGTCTCAAGCGTTTTAGTGGTGAAAAGATAATTTAAAAAATCGTTTTGGAAATGAGTTTACACCCTGGGTACTTTCTTTGTATACTTTTGACTATACGGGCCGAGTCCGGGATTTACGGGAAATCGCAGGTTTTGGTTTGCCGGCGATTAAACTTCTTTTATTCAGCGTCTCATCAAAATTGAAAACATTTTTGAAAACTGCAAGTCTCATGCGTTTTAGTGGTGAAAAAATAATTTAAAAAATCGTTCGGGAAATGAGCTAACTCCCTGGGTACTTTCTTTGTATACTTTTGACTATGCGGGCCGAGTCCGGGGTTTACGGGAAATGGCGGGTTTTCGCTGGCCGGCGATTAAACTTCTTTTATTCAGCGTCTCATCAAAAATGAAATCATTTTTGAAAACTACAAGTCTCAAGCGTTTTAGTGGTGAAAAGATAATTTCAAAAATCGTTTTGGAAATGAGTTTACTCACACGGTACTTTCTTTGTATACATTCGACTATACGGGCCAAGCCCGGGATTTACGGGAAATCGCGGGTTTTCGTTTGCCGGCGATTAAACTTCTTTTATTCAGCGTCTCATCAAAAATGAAAACATTTTTGAAAACTACAAGTCTCATGCGTTGTAGTGGTGAAAAAATAATTTAAAAAATCGTTCGGTAAATGAGTTTACTCCCTGGGTACTTTCTTTGTATACTTTTGACTATACGGGCCGAGTCCGGGATTTACGGGAAGTCGCGGGTTTTCGTTTGCCGGCGATTAAACTTCTTTTATTCAGCGTCTCATCAAAAATGAAAACATTTTTAAAAACTACAAGTCTCAAGCGTTTTAGTGGTGAAAAGATAATTTAAAAAATCGTTTTGGAAATGAGTTTACACCCTGGGTACTTTCTTTGTATACTTTTGACTATACGGGCCGAGTCCGGGATTTACGGAAAGTCGCGGGTTTTCGTTTGCCGGCGATTAAACTTCTTTTATTCAGCGTCTCATCAAAAATGAAAACATTTTTAAAAACTACAAGTCTCAAGCGTTTTAGTGGTGAAAAGATAATTTAAAAAATCGTTTTGGAAATGAGTTTACACCCTGGGTACTTTCTTTGTATACTTTTGACTATACGGGCCGAGTCCGGGATTTACGGGAAATCGCAGGTTTTGGTTTGCCGGCGATTAAACTTCTTTTATTCAGCGTCTCATCAAAATTGAAAACATTTTTGAAAACTGCAAGTCTCATGCGTTTTAGTGGTGAAAAAATAATTTAAAAAATCGTTCGGGAAATGAGCTAACTCCCTGGGTACTTTCTTTGTATACTTTTGACTATGCGGGCCGAGTCCGGGGTTTACGGGAAATGGCGGGTTTTCGCTGGCCGGCGATTAAACTTCTTTTATTCAGCGTCTCATCAAAAATGAAATCATTTTTGAAAACTACAAGTCTCAAGCGTTTTAGTGGTGAAAAGATAATTTCAAAAATCGTTTTGGAAATGAGTTTACTCACACGGTACTTTCTTTGTATACATTCGACTATACGGGCCAAGCCCGGGATTTACGGGAAATCGCGGTTTTCGTTTGCCGGTGATTAAACTTCTTTTATTTAGCGTCTCATCAAAAATGTAAACATTTTTGAAAACTACAAGTCTCATGCGTTTTAGTGGTGAAAAAATAATTTAAAAATCGTTCGGGAAATGAGTTTACTCCCTGGGTACTTTCTTTGTATACTTTTGACTATACGGGCCGAGTCCGGGATTTACGGGAAATCGCAGGTTTTCGTTTGCCGGCGATTAAACTTCTTTTATTCAGCGTCTCATCAAAAATGAAAACATTTTTGAAAACTACTAGTCTCATGCGTTTTAGTGGTGAAAAAATAATTTGAAAAATCGTTCTGGAGATGAGTTTACTCACAGGGTACTTTCTTTGTATACATTCGACTATACGGGCCAAGCCCGGGATTTACGGGAAATCGCGGGTTTTCGTTTGCCGGCGATTAAACTTCTTTTATTCAGCGTCTTATCAAAAATAAAAACATTTTTGAAAACTACAAGTCTCATGCGTTTTAGTGGTGAAAAAATGATTTAAAAAATCGTTCGGGAAATGAGTTTACTCCCTGGGCACTTTCTTTGTATACTTTTGACTATACCGGCCGAGTCCAGGATTTACGGGAAGTCGCGGGTTTTTGTTTGCCGGCGATTAAACTTCTTTTATTCAGCGTCTCATCAAAAATGTAAACATTTTTGAAAACTACAAGTCTCATGCGTTTTAGTGGTGAAAAAATAATTTAAAAAATCGTTCGGGAAATGAGCTAACTCCCTGGGTACTTTCTTTGTATACTTTTGACTATGCGGGCCGAGTCCGGGGTTTACGGGAAATGGCGGGTTTTCGTTTGCCGGCGATTAAACTTCTTTTATTCAGCGTCTCATCAAAAATGAAAACAAGTTTGAAGACTACAAGGCTCATGCGTTTTAGTGGTGAAAAAATAATTTAAAAGATCGTTTTGGAAATGAGTTTACTCACAGGGTACTTTCCTTGTATACATTCGACTATACAGGTCAAGCCCGGGATTTACGGGAAATCGCGGTTTTCGTTTGCCGGTGATTAAACTTCTTTTATTTAGCGTCTCATCAAAAATGTAAACATTTTTGAAAACTACAAGTCTTATGCGTTTTAGTGGTGAAAAAATAATTTAAAAAATCGTTCTGGAGATGAGTTTACTCACAGGGTACTTTCTTTGTATACATTTGACTATACGGGCCAAGCCCGGGATTTACGGGAAATCGCGGGTTTTCGTTTGCCGGCGATTAAACCTCTTTCATTAAGCGTCTCATCAAAAATGAAAACATTTTTGAAAACTACAAGTCTCATGCGTTTTAGTGGTGAAAAAATAATTTAAAACATCGTTCGCGAAATGAGTTTACTCCCTGAGTACTTTCTTTGTATACTTTTGACTACACGGGCCGAGTCCGGGATTTACGGGAAGTCGAGGGTTTTCGTTTGCCGGCGATTAAACTTCTTTTATTCAGCGTCTCATCAAAAATGAAAACAGTTTTGAAAACTACAAGTCTCATGCGTTTTAGTGGTGAAAAAATAATTTAAAAATCGTTCGGGAAATGAGTTTACTCCCTGGGTACTTTCTTTGTATACTTTTGACTATACGGGCCGAGTCCGGGATTTACGGGAAATCGCAGGTTTTCGTTTGCCGGCGATTAAACTTCTTTTATTCAGCGTCTCATCAAAAATGAAAACATTTTTGAAAACTACTAGTCTCATGCGTTTTAGTGGTGAAAAAATAATTTAAAAAATCGTTCTGGAGATGAGTTTACTCACAGGGTACTTCCTTTGTATACATTCGACTATACGGGCCAAGTCCGGGATTTACGGGAAATCGCTGGTTTTCGTTTGCCGGCGATTAAACTTCTTTTGTTCAGCGTCTTATCAAAAATAAAAACATTTTTGAAAACTACAAGTCTCATGCGTTTTAGTGGTGAAAAAAAAAATTTAAAAAATCGTTCGGGAAATGAGTTTACTCCCTGGGCACTTTCTTTGTATACTTTTGACTATACCGGCCGAGTCCAGGATTTACGGGAAGTCGCGGGTTTTCGTTTGCCGGCGATTAAACTTCTTTTATTCAGCGTCTCATCAAAAATAAAAATATTTTTAAAAACTACAAGTCTAATGGGCTTTAGTGGTGAAATAATAATTTAAAAAATCGTTCGGGAAATGAGTTTACACCCTGGGTACTTTCTTTGTATACTTTTGACTATACGGGCCAAGCCCGGGATTTACGGGAAATCGCGGGTTTCCGTTGGCCGGCGATTATACTTCTTTTATTCAGCGTCTCATCAAAAATGTAAACATTTTTGAAAACTACAAGTCTCATGCGTTTTAGTGGTGAAAAAATAATTTAAAAAATCGTTCGGGAAATGAGTTTACTCCCCGGGTACTTTCTTTGTATACTTTTGACTATACGGGCCGAGTCCGGGATTTACGGGAAGTCGCGGGTTTTCGTTTGCCGGCGATTAAACTTCTTTTTTTCAGCGTCTCATCAAAATTGAAAACATTTTTGAAAACTGCAAGTCTCATGCGTTTTAGTGGTGAAAAAATAATTTAAAAAATCGTTTTGGAAATGAGTTTACTTAAAGGGTACTTTCTTTGTATACATTCGACTATACGGGCCAAGCCCGGGATTTACAGGAAATCGCGGGTTTTCGTTTGCCGGCGATTAAACTTCTTTTATTCAGCGTCTCATCAAAAATGTAAACATTTTTGAAAACTACAAGACTTATGCGCTTTAGTGGTGAAAAAATAATTTAAAAAATCGTTCGGGAAATGAGCTAACTCCTTGGGTACTTTCTTTGTATACTTTTGACTATGCAGGCCGAGTCCGGGGTTTACGGGAAATGGCGGGTTTTCGTTTGCCGGCGATTAAACTTCTTTTATTCAGCGTCTCATCAAAAATAAAAACATTTTTAAAAACTACAAGTCTCATGGGCTTTAGTGGTGAAATAATAATTTAAAAAATCGTTTGGGAAATGAGTTTACACCCTGGGTACTTTCCTTGTATACTTTTGACTATACGGGCCAAGCCCGGGATTTACTGGAAATCGCGGGTTTTCGTTTGCCGGCGATTAAACCCCTTTCATTAAGCGTCTCATCAAAAATGAAAACATTTTTGAAAACTACAAGTCTCATGCGTTTTAGTGGTGAAAAAATAATTTAAAAATCGTTCGAGAAATGAGTTTACTCACAGGGTACTTTCTTTGTATACATTCGACTATACGGGCCAAGCCCGGGATTTACGGGAAATCGCGGTTTTCGTTTGCCGGTGATTAAACTTCTTTTATTTAGCGTCTCATCAAAAATGTAAACATTTTTGAAAACTAACAGTCTTATGCGTTTTAGTGGTGAAAAAATAATTTAAAAAATCGTTCTGGAGATGAGTTTACTCACAGGGTACTTTCTTTGTATACATTCGACTATACGGGCCAAGCCCGGGATTTACGGGAAATCGCGGGTTTTCGTTTGCCGGCGATTAAACCTCTTTCATTAAGCGTCTCATCAAAAATGAAAACATTTTTGAAAACTACAAGTCTCATGCGTTTTAGTGGTGAAAAAATAATTTAAAACATCGTTCGGGAAATGAGTTTACTTCCTGAGTACTTTCTTTGTATACTTTTGACTATACGGGCCGAGTCCGAGATTTACGGGAAGTCGAGGGTTTTCGTTTGCCGGCGATTAAACTTCTTTTATTCAGCGTCTCATCAAAAATGAAAACATTTTTGAAAACTACAAGTCTCATGCGTTTTAGTGGTGAAAAAATAATTTAAAAAATCGTTCTGGAGATGAGTTTACTCACAGGGTACTTTCTTTGTATACATTCGACTATACGGGCCAAGCCCGGGATTTACGGGAAATCGCGGGTTTTCGTTTGCCGGCGATTAAACTTCTTTTATTCAGCGTCTTATCAAAAATAAAAACATTTTTGAAAACTACAAGTCTCATGCGCTTTAGTGGTGAAATAATAATTTAAAAAATCGTTCGGGAAATGAGTTTACACCCTGGGTACTTTCTTTGTATACTTTTGACTATACGGGCCAAGCCCGGGATTTACGGGAAATCGCGGATTTTCGTTTGCCGGCGATTAAACTTCTTTTATTCAGCGTCTCATCAAAAATGTAAACATTTTTGAAAACTACAAGTCTCATGCGTTTTAGTGGTGAAAAAATAATTTAAAAAATCGTTCGGGAAATGAGCTAACTCCCTGGGTACTTTCTTTGTATACTTTTGACTATGCCGGCTGAGTCCGGGGTTTACGGGAAATGGCGGGTTTTCGTTTGCCGGCGATTAAACTTCTTTTATTCAGCGTCTCATCAAAAATGAAAACAAGTTTGAAGACTACAAGTCTCATGCGTTTTAGTGGTGAAAAGATAATTTAAAAAATCGTTTTGGAAATGAGTTTACTCACAGTGTACTTTCTTTGTATACATTCGACTATACGGGCCAAGCCTGGGATTTAAGGGAAATCGCGGGTTTTCGTTTGCCGGCGATTAAACTTCTTTTATTCAGCGTCTCATCAAAAATGTAAACATTTTTGAAAACTACAAGTCTTATGCGTTTTAGTGGTGAAAAAATAATTTAAAAAATCGTTCTGGAGATGAGTTTACTCACAGGGTACTTTCTTTGTTTACATTCGACTATACGGGCCAAGCCCGGGATTTACGGGAAATCGCAGGTTTTCGTTTGCCGGCGATTAAACTTCTTTTATTCAGCGTATCATCAAAAATAAAAATATTTGTGAAAACTACAAGTCTCATGCGTTTTAGTGGTGAAAAAATAATTTAAAAAATCGTTCGGGAAATGAGTTTACTCCCCGGGTACTTTCCTTGTATACTTTTGACTATACGGGCCAAGCCCGGGATTTACTGGAAATCGCGGGTTTTCGTTTGCCGGCGATTAAACCCCTTTCATTAAGCGTCTCATCAAAAATGAAAACATTTTTGAAAACTACAAGTCTCATGCGTTTTAGTGGTGAAAAAATAATTTAAAAATCGTTCGAGAAATGAGTTTACTCACAGGGTACTTTCTTTGTATACATTCGACTATACGGGCCAAGCCCGGGATTTACGGGAAATCGCGGTTTTCGTTTGCCGGTGATTAAACTTCTTTTATTTAGCGTCTCATCAAAAATGTAAACATTTTTGAAAACTAACAGTCTTATGCGTTTTAGTGGTGAAAAAATAATTTAAAAAATCGTTCTGGAGATGAGTTTACTCACAGGGTACTTTCTTTGTATACATTCGACTATACGGGCCAAGCCCGGGATTTACGGGAAATCGCGGGTTTTCGTTTGCCGGCGATTAAACCTCTTTCATTAAGCGTCTCATCAAAAATGAAAACATTTTTGAAAACTACAAGTCTCATGCGTTTTAGTGGTGAAAAAATAATTTAAAACATCGTTCGGGAAATGAGTTTACTTCCTGAGTACTTTCTTTGTATACTTTTGACTATACGGGCCGAGTCCGAGCTTTACGGGAAGTCGAGGGTTTTCGTTTGCCGGCGATTAAACTTCTTTTATTCAGCGTCTCATCAAAAATGAAAACATTTTTGAAAACTACAAGTCTCATGCGTTTTAGTGGTGAAAAAATAATTTAAAAAATCGTTCTGGAGATGAGTTTACTCACAGGGTACTTTCTTTGTATACATTCGACTATACGGGCCAAGCCCGGGATTTACGGGAAATCGCGGGTTTTCGTTTGCCGGCGATTAAACTTCTTTTATTCAGCGTCTTATCAAAAATAAAAACATTTTTGAAAACTACAAGTCTCATGCGTTTTAGTGGTGAAATAATAATTTAAAAAATCGTTCGGGAAATGAGTTTACACCCTGGGTACTTTCTTTGTATACTTTTGACTATACGGGCCAAGCCCGGGATTTACGGGAAATCGCGGATTTTCGTTTGCCGGCGATTAAACTTCTTTTATTCAGCGTCTCATCAAAAATGTAAACATTTTTGAAAACTACAAGTCTCATGCGTTTTAGTGGTGAAAAAATAATTTAAAAAATCGTTCGGGAAATGAGCTAACTCCCTGGGTACTTTCTTTGTATACTTTTGACTATGCCGGCCGAGTCCGGGGTTTACGGGAAATGGCGGGTTTTCGTTTGCCGGCGATTAAACTTCTTTTATTCAGCGTCTCATCAAAAATGAAAACAAGTTTGAAGACTACAAGTCTCATGCGTTTTAGTGGTGAAAAGATAAATTAAAAAATCGTTTTGGAAATGAGTTTACTCACAGTGTACTTTCTTTGTATACATTCGACTATACGGGCCAAGCCTGGGATTTAAGGGAAATCGCGGGTTTTCGTTTGCCGGCGATTAAACTTCTTTTATTCAGCGTCTCATCAAAAATGTAAACATTTTTGAAAACTACAAGTCTTATGCGTTTTAGTGGTGAAAAAATAATTTAAAAAATCGTTCTGGAGATGAGTTTACTCACAGGGTACTTTCTTTGTATACATTCGACTATACGGGCCAAGCCCGGGATTTACGGGAAATCGCAGGTTTTCGTTTGCCGGCGATTAAACTTCTTTTATTCAGCGTATCATCAAAAATAAAAATATTTGTGAAAACTACAAGTCTCATGCGTTTTAGTGGTGAAAAAATAATTTAAAAAATCGTTCGGGAAATGAGTTTACTCCCCGGGTACTTTCTTTGTATACTTTTGACTATACGGGCCGAGTCCGGGATTTACGGGAAGTCGCGGGTTTTCGTTTGCCGGCGATTAAACTTCTTTTATTCAGCGTCTCATCAAAATTGAAAACATTTTTGAAAACTGCAAGTCTCATGCGTTTTAGTGGTGAAAAAATCGTTCGGGAAATGAGCTAACTCCTTGGGTACTTTTTTTGTATACTTTTGACTATGCAGGCCGAGTCCGGGGTTTACGGGAAATGGCGGGTTTTCGTTTGCCGGCGATTAAACTTCTTTTATTCAGCGTCTCATCAAAAATGAAAACATTTTTGAAAACTACAAGTCTCAAGCGTTTTAGTGGTGAAAAGATAATTTAAAAAATCGTTTTGGAAATGAGTTTACTCAAAGGGTACTTTCTTTGTATACATTCGACTATACGGGCCAAGCCCGGGATTTACGGGAAATCGCGGGTTTTCGTTTGCCGGCGATTAAACTTCTTTTATTCAGCGTCTCATCAAAAATGTAAACATTTTTGAAAACTACAAGACTTATCGTTTTAGTGGTGAAAAAATAATTTAAAAAATCGTTCGGGAAATGAGCTAACTCCTTGGGTACTTTCTTGGTATACTTTTGACTATGCAGGCCGAGTCCGGGGTTTACGGGAAATGGCGTGTTTTCGTTTGCCGGCGATTAAACTTCTTTTATTCAGCGTCTCATCAAAAATAAAAACATTTTTAAAAACTACAAGTCTCATGGGCTTTAGTGGTGAAATAATAATTTAAAAAATCGTTTGGGAAATGAGTTTACACCCTGGGTACTTTCTTTGTATACTTTTGACTATACGGGTCAAGCCCGGGATTTACGGGAAATCGCGGGTTTTCGTTTGCCGGCGATTAAACTTCTTTTATTCAGCGTCTCATCAAAAATGTAAACATTTTTGAAAACTACAAGTCTCATGCGTTTTAGTGGTGAAAAAATAATTTAAAAAATCGTTCGGGAAATGAGCTAACTCCCTGGGTACTTTCTTTGTATACTTTTGACTATGCAGGCTGAGTCCGGGGTTTACGGGAAATGGCGGGTTTTCGTTTGCCGGCGATTAAACTTCTTTTATTCAGCGTCTCATCAAAAATGAAATCATTTTTGAAAACTACAAGTCTCAAGCGTTTTAGTGGTGAAAAGATAATTTAAAAAATCGTTTTGGAAATGAGTTTACTCACAGGGTACTTTCTTTGTATACATTTGACTATACGGGCCAAGCCCGGGATTTACGGGAAATCGCGGTTTTCGTTTGCCGGTGATTAAACTTCTTTTATTTAGCGTCTCATCAAAAATGTAAACATTTTTGAAAACTACAAGTCTTATGCGTTTTAGTGGTGAAAAAATAATTTAAAAAATCGTTTTGGAGATGAGTTTACTCACAGGGTACTTTCTTTGTATACATTCGACTATACGGGCCAAGCCCGGGATTTACGGGAAATCGCGGGTTTTCGTTTGCCGGCGATTAAACCTCTTTCATTAAGCGTCTCATCAAAAATGAAAACATTTTTGAAAACTACAAGTCTCATGCGTTTTAGTGGTGAAAAAATAATTTAAAACATCGTTCGCGAAATGAGTGTACTCCCTGAGTACTTTCTTTGTATACTTTTGACTATACGGGCCAAGTCCGGGATTTACGGGAAGTCGAGGGTTTTCGTTTGCCGGCGATTAAACTTCTTTTATTCAGCGTCTCATCAAAAATGAAAACATTTTTGAAAACTACAAGTCTCATGCGTTTTAGTGGTGAAAAAATAATTTAAAAATCGTTCGGGAAATGAGTTTACTCCCTGGGTACTTTCTTTGTATACTTTTGACTATACGGGCCGAGTCTGGGATTTACGGGAAATCGCAGGTTTTCGTTTGCCGGCGATTAAACTTCTTTTATTCAGCGTCTCATCAAAAATGAAAACATTTTTGAAAAATACAAGTCTCATGCGTTTTAGTGGTGAAAAAATAATTTAAAAAGTCGTTCCGGAGATGAGTTTACTCACAGGGTACTTTCTTTGTATACATTCGACTATACGGGCCAAGCCCGGGATTTACGGGAAATCGCGGGTTTTCGTTTGCCGGCGATTAAACTTCTTTTATTCAGCGTATCATCAAAAATAAAAATATTTTTAAAAACTACAAGTCTCAAGCGTTTTAGTGGTGAAAAGATAATTTAAAAAATCGTTCTGGAGATGAGTTTACTCACAGGGTACTTTCTTTGTATACATTCGACTATACGGGCCAAGCCCGGGATTTACGGGAAATCGCGGGTTTTCGTTTGCCGGCGATTAAACCTCTTTCATTAAGCGTCTCATCAAAAATGAAAACATTTTTGAAAACTACAAGTCTCATGCGTTTTAGTGGTGAAAAAATAATTTAAAACATCGTTCGCGAAATGAGTTTACTCCCTGAGTACTTCCTTTGTATACTTTTGACTATACGGGCCGAGTCCGGGATTTACGGGAAGTCGAGGGTTTTCGTTTGCCGGCGATTAAACTTCTTTTATTCAGCGTCTCATCAAAAATAAAAATATTTTTAAAAACTACAAGTCTCATGGGCTTTAGTGGTGAAATAATAATTTAAAAAATCGTTCGGGAAATGAGTTTACACCCTGGGTACTTTCTTTGTATACTTTTGACTATACGGGCCAAGCCCGGGATTTACTGGAAATCGCGGGTTTTCGTTTGCCGGCGATTAAACTTCTTTTATTCAGCGTCTCATCAAAAATGAAAACATTTTTGAAAACTACAAGTCTCATGCGTTTTAGTGGTGAAAAAATAATTTAAAAAATCGTTCCGGAGATGAGTTTACTCACAGGGTACTTTCTTTGTATACATTCGACTATACGGGCCAAGCCCGGGATTTACGGGAAATCGCGGGTTTTCGTTTGCCGGCGATTAAACTTCTTTTATTCAGCGTATCATCAAAAATAAAAATATTTTTAAAAACTACAAGTCTCAAGCGTTTTAGTGGTGAAAAGATAATTTAAAAAATCGTTCTGGAGATGAGTTTACTCACAGGGTACTTTCTTTGTATACATTCGACTATACGGGCCAAGCCCGGGATTTACGGGAAATCGCGGGTTTTCGTTTGCCGGCGATTAAACCTCTTTCATTAAGCGTCTCATCAAAAATGAAAACATTTTTGAAAACTACAAGTCTCATGCGTTTTAGTGGTGAAAAAATAATTTAAAACATCGTTCGCGAAATGAGTTTACTCCCTGAGTACTTCCCTTGTATACTTTTGACTATACGGGCCGAGTCCGGGATTTACGGGAAGTCGAGGGTTTTCGTTTGCCGGCGATTAAACTTCTTTTATTCAGCGTCTCATCAAAAATGTAAACATTTTTGAAAACTACAAGTCTCATGCGTTTTAGTGGTGAAAAAATAATTTAAAAAATCGTTCGGGAAATGAGCTAACTCCCTGGGTACTTTCTTTGTATACTTTTGACTATGCCGGCCGAGTCCGGGGTTTACGGGAAATGGCGGGTTTTCGTTTGCCGGCGATTAAACTTCTTTTATTCAGCGTATCATCAAAAATAAAAATATTTTTAAAAACTACAAGTCTCAAGCGTTTTAGTGGTGAAAAGATAATTTAAAAAATCGTTCTGGAGATGAGTTTACTCACAGGGTACTTTCTTTGTATACATTCGACTATACGGGCCAAGCCCGGGATTTACGGGAAATCGCGGGTTTTCGTTTGCCGGCGATTAAACCTCTTTCATTAAGCGTCTCATCAAAAATGAAAACATTTTTGAAAACTACAAGTCTCATGCGTTTTAGTGGTGAAAAAATAATTTAAAAAATCGTTCGGGAAATGAGCTAACTCCCTGGGTACTTTCTTTGTATACTTTTGACTATGCCGGCCGAGTCCGGGGTTTACGGGAAATGGCGGGTTTTCGTTTGCCGGCGATTAAACTTCTTTTATTCAGCGTCTCATCAAAAATGAAAACAAGTTTGAAGACTACAAGTCTCATGCGTTTTAGTGGTGAAAAGATAATTTAAAAAATCGTTTTGGAAATGAGTTTACTCACAGTGTACTTTCTTTGTATACATTCGACTATACGGGCCAAGCCTGGGATTTAAGGGAAATCGCGGGTTTTCGTTTGCCGGCGATTAAACTTCTTTTATTCAGCGTCTCATCAAAAATGTAAACATTTTTGAAAACTACAAGTCTTATGCGTTTTAGTGGTGAAAAAATAATTTAAAAAATCGTTCTGGAGATGAGTTTACTCACAGGGTACTTTCTTTGTATACATTCGACTATACGGGCCAAGCCCGGGATTTACGGGAAATCGCAGGTTTTCGTTTGCCGGCGATTAAACTTCTTTTATTCAGCGTATCATCAAAAATAAAAATATTTGTGAAAACTACAAGTCTCATGCGTTTTAGTGGTGAAAAAATAATTTAAAAAATCGTTCGGGAAATGAGTTTACTCCCCGGGTACTTTCTTTGTATACTTTTGACTATACGGGCCGAGTCCGGGATTTACGGGAAGTCGCGGGTTTTCGTTTGCCGGCGATTAAACTTCTTTTATTCAGCGTCTCATCAAAATTGAAAACATTTTTGAAAACTGCAAGTCTCATGCGTTTTAGTGGTGAAAAAATCGTTCGGGAAATGAGCTAACTCCTTGGGTACTTTTTTTGTATACTTTTGACTATGCAGGCCGAGTCCGGGGTTTACGGGAAATGGCGGGTTTTCGTTTGCCGGCGATTAAACTTCTTTTATTCAGCGTCTCATCAAAAATGAAAACATTTTTGAAAACTACAAGTCTCAAGCGTTTTAGTGGTGAAAAGATAATTTAAAAAATCGTTTTGGAAATGAGTTTACTCAAAGGGTACTTTCTTTGTATACATTCGACTATACGGGCCAAGCCCGGGATTTACGGGAAATCGCGGGTTTTCGTTTGCCGGCGATTAAACTTCTTTTATTCAGCGTCTCATCAAAAATGTAAACATTTTTGAAAACTACAAGACTTATCGTTTTAGTGGTGAAAAAATAATTTAAAAAATCGTTCGGGAAATGAGCTAACTCCTTGGGTACTTTCTTTGTATACTTTTGACTATGCAGGCCGAGTCCGGGGTTTACGGGAAATGGCGTGTTTTCGTTTGCCGGCGATTAAACTTCTTTTATTCAGCGTCTCATCAAAAATAAAAACATTTTTAAAAACTACAAGTCTCATGGGCTTTAGTGGTGAAATAATAATTTAAAAAATCGTTTGGGAAATGAGTTTACACCCTGGGTACTTTCTTTGTATACTTTTGACTATACGGGTCAAGCCCGGGATTTACGGGAAAGCGCGGGTTTTCGTTTGCCGGCGATTAAACTTCTTTTATTCAGCGTCTCATCAAAAATGTAAACATTTTTGAAAACTACAAGTCTCATGCGTTTTAGTGGTGAAAAAATAATTTAAAAAATCGTTCGGGAAATGAGCTAACTCCCTGGGTACTTTCTTTGTATACTTTTGACTATGCAGGCTGAGTCCGGGGTTTACGGGAAATGGCGGGTTTTCGTTTGCCGGCGATTAAACTTCTTTTATTCAGCGTCTCATCAAAAATGAAATCATTTTTGAAAACTACAAGTCTCAAGCGTTTTAGTGGTGAAAAGATAATTTAAAAAATCGTTTTGGAAATGAGTTTACTCACAGGGTACTTTCTTTGTATACATTCGACTATACGGGCCAAGCCCGGGATTTACGGGAAATCGCGGTTTTCGTTTGCCGGTGATTAAACTTCTTTTATTTAGCGTCTCATCAAAAATGTAAACATTTTTGAAAACTACAAGTCTTATGCGTTTTAGTGGTGAAAAAATAATTTAAAAAATCGTTTTGGAGATGAGTTTACTCACAGGGTACTTTCTTTGTATACATTCGACTATACGGGCCAAGCCCGGGATTTACGGGAAATCGCGGGTTTTCGTTTGCCGGCGATTAAACCTCTTTCATTAAGCGTCTCATCAAAAATGAAAACATTTTTGAAAACTACAAGTCTCATGCGTTTTAGTGGTGAAAAAATAATTTAAAACATCGTTCGCGAAATGAGTGTACTCCCTGAGTACTTTCTTTGTATACTTTTGACTATACGGGCCAAGTCCGGGATTTACGGGAAGTCGAGGGTTTTCGTTTGCCGGCGATTAAACTTCTTTTATTCAGCGTCTCATCAAAAATGAAAACATTTTTGAAAACTACAAGTCTCATGCGTTTTAGTGGTGAAAAAATAATTTAAAAATCGTTCGGGAAATGAGTTTACTCCCTGGGTACTTTCTTTGTATACTTTTGACTATACGGGCCGAGTCTGGGATTTACGGGAAATCGCAGGTTTTCGTTTGCCGGCGATTAAACTTCTTTTATTCAGCGTCTCATCAAAAATGAAAACATTTTTGAAAAATACAAGTCTCATGCGTTTTAGTGGTGAAAAAATAATTTAAAAAGTCGTTCCGGAGATGAGTTTACTCACAGGGTACTTTCTTTGTATACATTCGACTATACGGGCCAAGCCCGGGATTTACGGGAAATCGCGGGTTTTCGTTTGCCGGCGATTAAACTTCTTTTATTCAGCGTATCATCAAAAATAAAAATATTTTTAAAAACTACAAGTCTCAAGCGTTTTAGTGGTGAAAAGATAATTTAAAAAATCGTTCTGGAGATGAGTTTGCTCACAGGGTACTTTCTTTGTATACATTCGACTATACGGGCCAAGCCCGGGATTTACGGGAAATCGCGGGTTTTCGTTTGCCGGCGATTAAACCTCTTTCATTAAGCGTCTCATCAAAAATGAAAACATTTTTGAAAACTACAAGTCTCATGCGTTTTAGTGGTGAAAAAATAATTTAAAACATCGTTCGCGAAATGAGTTTACTCCCTGAGTACTTCCTTTGTATACTTTTGACTATACGGGCCGAGTCCGGGATTTACGGGAAGTCGAGGGTTTTCGTTTGCCGGCGATTAAACTTCTTTTATTCAGCGTCTCATCAAAAATGAAAACATTTTTGAAAACTACAAGTCTCATGCGTTTTAGTGGTGAAAAAATAATTTAAAAATCGTTCGGGAAATGAGTTTACTCCCTGGGTACCTTCTTTGTATACTTTTGACTATACGGGCCGAGTCCGGGATTTACGGGAAATCGCAGGTTTTCGTTTGCCGGCGATTAAACTTCTTTTATCCAGCGTCTCATCAAAAATGAAAACATTTTTGAAAACTACAAGTCTCATGCGTTTTAGTGGTGAAAAAATAATTTAAAAAATCGTTCTGGAGATGAGTTTACTCACATGGGAACTTTCTTTGTATACATTCGACTATACGGGCCAAGCCCGGGATTTACGGGAAATCGCGGGTTTTCGTTTGCCGGCGATTAAACTTCTTTTATTCAGCGTATCATCAAAAATAAAAATATTTTTGAAAACTACAAGTCTCATGCGTTTTAGTGGTGAAAAAATAATTTAAGAAATCGTTCGGGAAATGAGTTTACTCCCCGGGTACTTTCTTTGTATACTTTTGACTATACGGGCCGAGTCCGGGATTTACGGGAAGTCGCGGGTTTTCGTTTGCCGGCGATTAAACTTCTTTTATTCAGCGTCTCATCAAAAATAAAAATATTTTTAAAAACTACAAGTCTCATGGGCTTTAGTGGTGAAATAATAATTTAAAAAATCTTTCGGGAAATGAGTTTACACCCTGGGTACTTTCTTTGTATACTTTTGACTATACGGGCCAAGCCCGGGATTTACTGGAAATCGCGGGTTTTCGTTTGCCGGCGATTAAACTTCTTTTATTCAGCGTCTCATCAAAAATGAAAACATTTTTGAAAACTACAAGTCTCATGCGTTTTAGTGGTGAAAAAATAATTTAAAAAATCGTTCCGGAGATGAGTTTACTCACAGGGTACTTTCTTTGTATACATTCGACTATACGGGCCAAGCCCGGGATTTACGGGAAATCGCGGGTTTTCGTTTGCCGGCGATTAAACTTCTTTTATTCAGCGTATCATCAAAAATAAAAATATTTTTAAAAACTACAAGTCTCAAGCGTTTTAGTGGTGAAAAGATAATTTAAAAAATCGTTCTGGAGATGAGTTTACTCACAGGGTACTTTCTTTGTATACATTCGACTATACGGGCCAAGCCCGGGATTTACGGGAAATCGCGGGTTTTCGTTTGCCGGCGATTAAACCTCTTTCATTAAGCGTCTCATCAAAAATGAAAACATTTTTGAAAACTACAAGTCTCATGCGTTTTAGTGGTGAAAAAATAATTTAAATCATCGTTCGCGAAATGAGTTTACTCCCTGAGTACTTCCCTTGTATACTTTTGACTATACGGGCCGAGTCCGGGATTTACGGGAAGTCGAGGGTTTTCGTTTGCCGGCGATTAAACTTCTTTTATTCAGCGTCTCATCAAAAATGAAAACATTTTTGAAAACTACAAGTCTCATGCGTTTTAGTGGTGAAAAAATAATTTAAAAATCGTTCGCGAAATGAGTTTACTCCCTGAGTACTTCCCTTGTATACTTTTGACTATACGGGCCGAGTCCGGGATTTACGGGAAGTCGAGGGTTTTCGTTTGCCGGCGATTAAACTTCTTTTATTCAGCGTCTCATCAAAAATGAAAACATTTTTAAAAACTACAAGTCTCATGGGCTTTAGTGGTGAAATAATAATTTAAAAAATCGTTCGGGAAATGAGTTTACACCCTGGGTACTTTCTTTGTATACTTTTGACTATACGGGCCAAGCCCGGGATTTACGGGAAATCGCGGGTTTTCGTTTGCCGGCGATTAAACTTCTTTTATTCAGCGTCTCATCAAAATTTTAAACATTTTTGAAAACTACAAGTCTCATGCGTTTTAGTGGTGAAAAAAAAATTTAAAAAATCGTTCGGGAAATGAGCTAACTCCCTGGGTACTTTCTTTGTATACTTTTGACTATGCGGGCCGAGTCCGGGGTTTACGGGAAATGGCGGGTTTTTGTTTGCCGGCGATTAAACTTCTTTTACTCAGCGTCTCATCAAAAATGAAAACAAGTTTGAAGACTACAAGTCTCATGCGTTTTAGTGGTGAAAAAATAATATAAAAAATCGTTTTGGAAATGAGTTTACTCACAGTGTACTTTCTTTGTATACATTCGACTATACGGGCCAAGCCTGGGATTTAAGGGAAATCGCGGGTTTTAGTTTGCCGGCGATTAAACTTCTTTTATTCAGCGTCTCATCAAAAATGTAAACATTTTTGAAAACTACAAGTCTTATGCGTTTTAGTGGTGAAAAAATAATTTAAAAAATCGCTCTGGAGATGACTTTACTCACAGGGTACTTTCTTTGTATACTTTTGACTATACGGGCCAAGCCCGGGATTTACGGGAAATCGCGGGTTTTCGTTTGCCGGCGATTAAACTTCTTTTATTCAGCGTCTCATCAAAATTTTAAACATTTTTGAAAACTACAAGTCTCATGCGTTTTAGTGGTGAAAAAAAAATTTAAAAAATCGTTCGGGAAATGAGCTAACTCCCTGGGTACTTTCTTTGTATACTTTTGACTATGCGGGCCGAGTCCGGGGTTTACGGGAAATGGCGGGTTTTTGTTTGCCGGCGATTAAACTTCTTTTACTCAGCGTCTCATCAAAAATGAAAACAAGTTTGAAGACTACAAGTCTCATGCGTTTTAGTGGTGAAAAAATAATATAAAAAATCGTTTTGGAAATGAGTTTACTCACAGTGTACTTTCTTTGTATACATTCGACTATACGGGCCAAGCCTGGGATTTAAGGGAAATCGCGGGTTTTAGTTTGCCGGCGATTAAACTTCTTTTATTCAGCGTCTCATCAAAAATGTAAACATTTTTGAAAACTACAAGTCTTATGCGTTTTAGTGGTGAAAAAATAATTTAAAAAATCGTTCTGGAGATGACTTTACTCACAGGGTACTTTCTTTGTATACATTCGACTATACGGGCCAAGCCCGGGATTTACGGGAAATCGCGGGTTTTCGTTTGCCGGCGATTAAACTTCTTTTATTCAGCGTATCATCAAAAATAAAAATATTTGTGAAAACTACAAGTCTCATGCGTTTTAGTGGTGAAAAAATAATTTAAAAAATCGTTCGGGAAATGAGTTTACTCCCCGGGTACTTTCTTTGTATGCTTTTGACTATACGGGTCGAGTCCGGGATTTACGGGAAGTCGCGGGTTTTCGTTTGCCGGCGATTAAACTTCTTTTATTCAGCGTCTCATCAAAATTGAAAACATTTTTGAAAACTGCAAGTCTCATGCGTTTTAGTGGTGAAAAAATCGTTCGGGAAATGAGCTAACTCCTTGGGTACTTTCTTTGTATACTTTTGACTATGCAGGCCGAGTCCGGGGTTTACGGGAAATGGCGGGTTTTCGTTTGCCGGCGATTAAACTTCTTTTATTCAGCGTCTCATCAAAAATGAAAACATTTTTGAAAACTACAAGTCTCAAGCGTTTTAGTGGTGAAAAGATAATTTAAAAAATCGTTTTGGAAATGAGTTTACTCAAAGGGTACTTTCTTTGTATACATTCGACTATACGGGCCAAGCCCGGGATTTACGGGAAATCGCGGGTTTTCGTTTGCCGGCGATTAAACTTCTTTTATTCAGCGTCTCATCAAAAATGTAAACATTTTTGAAAACTACAAGACTTATGCGTTTTAGTGGTGAAAAAATAATTTAAAAAATCGTTCGGGAAATGAGTTTACTCCCTGGGTACTTTCTTTGTATACTTTTGACTATACGGGCCGCGTCCGGGATTTACGGGAAGTCGCGGGTTTTCGTTTGCCGGCGATTAAACTTGTTTTATTCAGCGTCTCATCAAAAATGAAAACATTTTTAAAAACTACAAGTCTCATGGGCTTTAGTGGAGAAATAATAATTTAAAAAATCGTTCGGGAAATGAGTTTACACCCTGGGTACTCTCTTTGTATACTTTTGACTATACGGGCCTAGTCCGGGATTTACGGGAAATCGCAGGTTTTCGTTTGCCGGCGTTAAACTTCTTTTATTCAGCGTGTCATCAAAATTGAAAACATTTTTGAAAACTGCAAGTCTCATGCGTTTTAGTGGTGAAAAAATAATTTTAAAAATCGTTCGGGAAATGAGCTAACTCCCTAGGTACCTTCTTTGTATACTTTTGACTATGCGGGCCGAGTCCGGGGTTTACGGGAAATGGCGGGTTTTCGTTTGCCGGCGATTAAACTTCTTTTGTTCAGCGTCTCATCAAAAATGAAAACATTTTTGAAAACTACAAGTTTCAAACGTTTTAGTGGTGAAAAGATAATTTAAAAAATCGTTTTGGAAATGAGTTTACTCACAGGGTACTTTCCTTGTATACATTCGACTATACAGCCCAAGCCCGGGATTTAAGGGAAATCGCGGGTTTTCGTTTGCCGGCGATTAAACTTCTTTTATTCAGCGTCTCATCAAAAATGTAAACATTTTTGAAAACTACAAGTCTTATGCGTTTTAGTGGTGAAAAAATAATTTAAAAAATCGTTCTGGGGATGAGTTTACTCACAGGGTACTTTCTTTGTATACATTCGACTATACGGTTCAAGCCCGGGATTTACGGGAAATCGCGAGTTTTCGTTTGCCGGCGATTAAACTTCTTTTATTCAGCGTCTCATCAAAAATAAAAACATTTTTGAAAACTGCAAGTCTCATGCGTTTTAGTGGTGAAAAAATAATTTTAAAAATCGTTCGGGAAATGAGCTAACTCCCTAGGTACCTTCTTTGTATACTTTTGACTATGCGGGCCGAGTCCGGGGTTTACGGGAAATGGCGGGTTTTCGTTTGCCGGCGATTAAACTTCTTTTATTCAGCGTCTCATCAAAAATGAAAACATTTTTGAAAACTACAAGTTTCAAGCGTTTTAGTGGTGAAAAGATAATTTAAAAAATCGTTTTGGAAATGAGTTTACTCACAGGGTACTTTCTTTGTATACATTCGACTATACGGGCCAAGCCCGGGATTTACGGGAAATCGCGGGTTTTCGTTTGCCAACGATTAAACTTCTTTTATTCAGCGTCTCATCAAAAATGTAAACATTTTTGAAAACTACAAGACTTATGCGTTTTAGTGGTGAAAAAATAATTTAAAAAATCGTTCGGGAAATGAGCTAACTCCTTGGGTACTTTCTTTGTATACTTTTGACTATGCGGGCCGAGTCCGGAGTTTACGGGAAATGGCGGGTTTTCGTTTGCCGGCGATTAAACTTCTTTTATTCAGCGTCTCATCAAAAATGAAAACATTTTTGAAAACTACAAGTTTCAAGCGTTTTAGTGGTGAAAAGATAATTTAAAAAATCGTTTTGGAAATGAGTTTACTCACAGGGTACTTTCTTTGTATACATTCGACTATACGGGCCAAGCCCGGGATTTACGGGAAATCGCGGGTTTTCGTTTGCCGGCGATTAAACTTCTTTTATTCAGCGTCTCATCAAAAATGTAAACATTTTTGAAAACTACAAGACTTATGCGTTTTAGTGGTGAAAAAATAATTTAAAAAATCGTTCGGGAAATGAGCTAACTCCTTGGGTACTTTCTTTGTATACTTTTGACTATGCGGGCCGAGTCCGGAGTTTACGGGAAATGGCGGGTTTTCGTTTGCCGGCGATTAAACTTCTTTTATTCAGCGTCTCATCAAAAATGTAAACAATTTTGAAAACTACAAGTCTCATGCGTTTTAGTGGTGAAAAAATAATTTAAAAATTCGTTCGGGAAATGAGTTTATTCCCTGGGTACTTTCTTTGTATACTTTTGACTATACGGGCCGAGTCCGGGATTTACGGGAAGTCGCGGGTTTTCGTTTGCCGGCGATTAAACTTGTTTTATTCAGCGTGTCATCAAAATTGAAAACATTTTTGAAAACTGCAAGTCTCATGCGTTTTAGTGGTGAAAAAATAATTTAAAAAATCGTTCTGGAGATGAGTTTACTCACAGGGTACTTTCTTTGTATACATTCGACTATACGGTTCAAGCCCGGGATTTACGGGAAATCGCGAGTTTTCGTTTGCCGGCGATTAAACTTCTTTTATTCAGCGTCTCATCAAAAATAAAAACATTTTTGAAAACTGCAAGTCTCATGCGTTTTAGTGGTGAAAAAATAATTTTAAAAATCGTTCGGGAAATGAGCTAACTCCCTAGGTACCTTCTTTGTATACTTTTGACTATGCGGGCCGAGTCCGGGGTTTACGGGAAATGGCGGGTTTTCATTTGCCGGCGATTAAACTTCTTTTATTCAGCGTCTCATCAAAAATGAAAACATTTTTGAAAACTACAAGTTTCAAGCGTTTTAGTGGTGAAAAGATAATTTAAAAAATCGTTTTGGAAATGAGTTTACTCACAGGGTACTTTCTTTGTATACATTCGACTATACGGGCCAAGCCCGGGATTTACGGGAAATCGCGGGTTTTCGTTTGCCGGCGATTAAACTTCTTTTATTCAGCGTCTCATCAAAAATAAAAACATTTTTAAAAACTACAAGTCTCATGCGTTTTAGTGGTGAAAAAATAATTTAAAAAATCGTTCGGGAAATGAGTTTACTCCCTGGGTACTTTCTTTGTATACTTTTGACTATACGAGCCGAGTCCGGGATTTACGGGAAGTCGCCGGTTTTCGTTTGCCGGCGATTAAACTTCTTTTATTCAGCGTCTCATCAAAAATGAAAACATTTTTAAAAACTACAAGTCTCATGGGCTTTAGTGGTGAAATAATAATTTAAAAAATCGTTCGGGAAACGAGTTTACACCCTGGGTACTTTCTTTGTATACTTTTGACTATACGGGCCTAGTCCGGGATTTACGGGAAATCGCAGGTTTTCGTTTGCCGGCGATTAAACTTCTTTTATTCAGCGTGTCATCAAAATTGAAAACATTTTTGAAAACTGCAAGTCTCATGCGTTTTAGTGGTGAAAAAATAATTTAAAAAATCGTTCGGGAAATGAGCTAACTCCCTGGGTACTTTCTTTGTATACTTTTGACTATGCAGGCCGAGTCCGGGGTTTACGGGAAATGGCGGGTTTTCGTTTGCCGGCGATTAAACTTCTTTTATTCAGCGTCTCATCAAAAATGAAAATATTTTTGAAAACTACAAGTCTCAAGCGTTTTAGTGGTGAAAAGATAATTTAAAAAATCGTTTTGGAAATGAGTTTACTCACAGGGTACTTTCTTTGTATACATTCGACTATACGGGCCAAGCCCGGGATTTACGGGAAATCGCGGGTTTTCGTTTGCCGGCGATTAAACTTCTTTTATTCCGCGTCTCATCAAAAATGTAAACATTTTTGAAAACTACAAGTCTTATGCGTTTTAGTGGTGAAAAAATAATTTAAAAAATCGTTCTGGAGATGAGTTTACTCACAGGGTACTTTCTTTGTATACATTTGACTATACGAGCCGAGTCCGGGATTTACGGGAAGTCGCGGGTTTTCGTTTGCCGGCGATTAAACTTCTTTTATTCAGCGTCTCATCAAAAATGAAAACATTTTTGAAAACTACAAGTCTCATGCGTTTTAGTGGTGAAAAAATAATTTAAAAATTCGTTCGGGAAATGAGTTTATTCCCTGGGTACTTTCTTTGTATACTTTTGACTATACGGGCCGAGTCCGGGATTTACGGGAAGTCGCGGGTTTTCGTTTGCCGGCGATTAAACTTGTTTTATTCAGCGTGTCATCAAAATTGAAAACATTTTTGAAAACTGCAAGTCTCATGCGTTTTAGTGGTGAAAAAATAATTTAAAAAATCGTTCTGGAGATGAGTTTACTCACAGGGTACTTTCTTTGTATACATTCGACTATACGGTTCAAGCCCGGGATTTACGGGAAATCGCGAGTTTTCGTTTGCCGGCGATTAAACTTCTTTTATTCAGCGTCTCATCAAAAATAAAAACATTTTTGAAAACTGCAAGTCTCATGCGTTTTAGTGGTGAAAAAATAATTTTAAAAATCGTTCGGGAAATGAGCTAACTCCCTAGGTACCTTCTTTGTATACTTTTGACTATGCGGGCCGAGTCCGGGGTTTACGGGAAATGGCGGGTTTTCGTTTGCCGGCGATTAAACTTCTTTTATTCAGCGTCTCATCAAAAATGAAAACATTTTTGAAAACTACAAGTTTCAAGCGTTTTAGTGGTGAAAAAATAATTTAAAAAATCGTTCGGGAAATGAGTTTACTCCCTGGGTACTTTCTTTGTATACTTTTGACTATACGAGCCGAGTCCGGGATTTACGGGAAGTCGCCGGTTTTCGTTTGCCGGCGATTAAACTTCTTTTATTCAGCGTCTCATCAAAAATGAAAACATTTTTAAAAACTACAAGTCTCATGGGCTTTAGTGGTGAAATAATAATTTAAAAAATCGTTCGGGAAACGAGTTTACACCCTGGGTACTTTCTTTGTATACTTTTGACTATACGGGCCTAGTCCGGGATTTACGGGAAATCGCAGGTTTTCGTTTGCCGGCGATTAAACTTCTTTTATTCAGCGTGTCATCAAAATTGAAAACATTTTTGAAAACTGCAAGTCTCATGCGTTTTAGTGGTGAAAAAATAATTTAAAAAATCGTTCGGGAAATGAGCTAACTACCTGGGTACTTTCTTTGTATACTTTTGACTATGCAGGCCGAGTCCGGGGTTTACGGGAAATGGTGGGTTTTCGTTTGCCGGCGATTAAACTTCTTTTATTCAGCGTCTCATCAAAAATGAAAATATTTTTGAAAACTACAAATCTCAAGCGTTTTAGTGGTGAAAAGATAATTTAAAAAATCGTTTTGGAAATGAGTTTACTCACAGGGTACTTTCTTTGTATACATTCGACTATACGGGCCAAGCCCGGGATTTACGGGAAATCGCGGGTTTTCGTTTGCCGGCGATTAAACTTCTTTTATTCCGCGTCTCATCAAAAATGTAAACATTTTTGAAAACTACAAGTCTTATGCGTTTTAGTGGTGAAAAAATAATTTAAAAAATCGTTCTGGAGATGAGTTTACTCACAGGGTACTTTCTTTGTATACATTCGACTATACGGAACAAGCCCGGGATTTACGGGAAATCGCGGGTTTTTGTTTGCCGGCGATTAAACCTCTTTTATTAAGCGTCTCATCAAAAATGAAAACATTTTTGAAAACTACAAGTCTCATGCGTTTTAGTGGTGAAAAAAAAATTTAAAAAAGCGTTCGGGAAATGAGTTTACTCCCTGGGTACTTTCTTTGTATACTTTTGACTATACGAGCCGAGTCCGGGATTTACGGGAAGTCGCGGGTTTTCGTTTGCCGGCGATTAAACTTCTTTTATTCAGCGTCTCTTCAAAAATGAAAACATTTTTAAAAACTACAAGTCTCATGGGCTTTAGTGGTAAAGTAATAATTTAAAAAATCGTTCGGGAAACGAGTTTACAACCTGGGTACTTTCTTTGTATACTTTTGACTATACGGGCCTAGTCCGGGATTTACGGGAAATCGCAGGTTTTCGTTTGCCGGCGATTAAACTGCTTTTATTCAGCGTCTCATCAAAAATGAAAACATTTTTGAAAACTACAAGTCTCATGCGTTTTAGTGGTGAAAAGATAATTTAAAAAATCGTTTTGGAAATGAGTTTACTCACAGGTTACTTTCTTTGTATACATTCGACTATACGGGCCAAGCCCGGGATTTACGGCAAATCGCAAGTTTTCGTTTGCCGGCGATTAAACCACTTTCATTAAGCGTCTCATCAAAAATGAAAACATTTCTGAAAACTACAAGTCTCATGCGTTTTAGTGGTAAAAAAATAATTTAAAAAATCGTTCGGGAAATGAGTTTCCTCCCTGGGTACTTCCTTTGTATACTTTTGACTATACGGGTCGAGTCCGGGGTTTACGGGAAGTCGCGGGTTTTCGTTTGCCGGCGATTAAACTGCTTTTATTCAGCGTCTCATCAAAAATGAAAACATTTTTGAAAACTACAAGTCTGATGCGTTTTAGTGGTGAAAAAATAATTTAAAAAATCGTTCGGGAAATGAGCTAACTCCCTGGGTACTTTCTTTGTATACTTTTGACTATGCAGGCCGAGTCCGGGGTTTACGGGAAATGGCGGGTTTTCGTTTGCCGGCGATTAAACTTCTTTTATTCAGCGTCTCATCAAAAATGAAAATATTTTTGAAAACTGCAAGTCTCAAGCGTTTTAGTGGTGAAAAGATAATTTAAAAAATCGTTTTAGAAATGAGTTTACTCACAGGGTACTTTCTTTGTATACATTCGACTATACGGGCCAAGCCCGGGATTTACGGGAAATCGCGGGTTTTCGTTTGCCGGCGATTAAACTTCTTTTATTCAGCGTCTCATCAAAAATGTAAACATTTTTGAAAACTACAAGTCTTATGCGTTTTAGTGGTGAAAAAATAATTTAAAAAATCGTTCTGGAGATGAGTTTACTCACAGGGTACTTTCTTTGTATACATTCGACTATACGGGTCGAGTCCAGGGTTTACGGGAAGTCGCGGGTTTTCGTTTGCCGGCGATTAAACTGCTTTTATTCAGCGTCTCATCAAAAATGAAAACATTTTTGAAAACTACAAGTCTGATGCGTTTTAGTGGTGAAAAGATAATTTAAAAAATCGTTTTGGAAATGAGTTTACTCAAAGGGTACTTTCTTTGTATACATTCGACTATACGAGCCGAGTCCTGGATTTACGGGAAATCGCAGGTTTTCGTTTGCCAGCGATTAAACTTCTTTTATTCAGCGTCTCATCAAAACTGAAAACATTTTTTAAAACTACAAGTCTCATGCGTTTTAGTGTTGAAAAAATAATTTAAAAAATCGTTCGGGAAATGAGTTTACTCCCTGGGTACTTTCTTTGTATACTTTTGACTATACGGGCTGAGTCCGGGATTTACGGGAAATCGCGGGTTTTCGTTTGCCAGCGATTAAACTTCTTTTATTCAGCGTCCCATCAAAAATGAAAACATTTTTGAAAACTACAAGTCTCATGCGTTTTAGTGGTGAAAAAATAATTTAAAAAATCGTTTGGAAAATGAGTTTAATCCCTGGGTACTTTCTTTGTATACTTTTTACTATACGGGCCGAGTCCGGGGATTACGGGAAATCGCGGATTTTCGTTTGAGGGCGATTAAACTTCTTTTATTCAGCGTCTCATCAAAAATGAAAACATTTTTGAAAACTACAAGTCTCATGCGTTGTAGTGGTGAAAAAATAATTTATAAAATCGTTCGGAAAATGATTTTACTCCTTGGGTACTTTTTTGTATACTTTTGACTATACGGGCCGAGTCCGGGGTTTACGGGAAATTGCGGGTTTTCGTTTGCCGGCGATTAAACTTCTTTTATTCAGCGTCTCATCAAAAATGAAGACATTTTTGAAAACTACAAGTCTCATGCGTTTTAGTGGTGAAAAAATAATTTAAAAAATCGTTTGGGATATGAGTTTACTGCCTGGGTACTTTGTTTGTATACTTTTTACTATGCGGGCCGAGTCCGGAATTTACGGGAAATCGCGGGTTTTCGTTTGCCAGCGATTAAACTTCTTTTATTGAGCGTCCCATCAAAAATGAAAACATTTTTGAAAACTACAAGTCTCATGCGTTTTAGTGGTAAAAAAATAATTTAAAAAATCGTTCGAGAAATGAGTTTACTCCCTGGGTACTTTTTTTGTATACTTTGGACTATACAGGCCAAGCCCGGGATTTACGGGAAATCGCGGGTTTTCGTTTGCCGGCGATTAAATCTCTTTCATTAAGCGTCTCATCAAAAATGAAAACATTTTTGAAAACTACAAGTCTCATGCGTTTTAGTGGTGAAAAAATAATTTAAAAAATCGTTCGGAAAATGAGTTTACTCCCTGGGTACCTTCTTTGTATACTTTTGACTATACGGGCCGAGTCCGGGATTTACGAAAAATCGCGGATTTTCGTTTGAGGGCGATTAAAATTCTTTTATTCAGCGTCTCATCAAAAATGAAAACATTTTTGAAAACTACAAGTCTCATGCGTTGTAGTGGTGAAAAAATAATTTAAAAAATCGTTCGGGAAATGAGTTTACTCCCTGGGTACTTTTTTTTTATACTTTTGACTATACGGGCCGAGTCCGGGATTTACGGGAAGTCGCGGGTTTTCGTTTGCCGGCGATTAAACTTCTTTTATTCAGCGTCTAATCAAAAATGAAAACATTTTTAAAAACTACAAGTCTCATGGGCTTTAGTGGTGAAAAGATAATTTAAAAAATCGTTTTGGAAATGAGTTTACTCCCTGGGTACTTTCTTTGTATACATTTGACTATACGGGCCAAGCCCGGGATTTACGGGAAATCGCGGGTTTTCGTTTGCCGGCGATTAAACTTCTTTCATTAATCGTCTCATTAAAAATGAAAACATTTTTGAAAACTACAAGTCTTATGCGTTTTAGTGGTGAAAAAATAATTTAAAAAATTGTTCGGGAAATGAGTTTACTTTCTGGGTACTTTCTATGTATACATTCGACTATACGGACCAAGCCCGGGATTTACGGGAAATCGCGGGATTTCGCTTGCCGGCGATTAAACCTCTTTCATTAAGCGTCTCATCAAAAATGAAAACATTTTTGAAAACTACAAGTCTCATGCGTTTTAGTGGTGAAAAAATAATTTAAAAAATCGTTCGGGAAATGAGTTTACTCCCTGGGTACTTTCTTTGTACACTTTTGACTATACGGGCCGAGTCCGGGATTTACGGGAAATCGCGGGTTTTCGTTTGCCTGCGATTAAACTTTTTTCATTAATCGTCTCATTCAAAATGAAAACATTTTTGAAAACTACAAGTCTCATGCGTTTTAGTGGTGAAAAAATAATTTAAAAAATTGTTCGGGAAATGAGTTTACTTTCTGGGTACTTTCTATGTATACATTCGACTATACGGGCCAAGCCCGGGATTTACGGGAAATCGAGGGATTTCGCTTGCCGGCGATTAAACCTCTTTCATTCGGCGTCTCATCAAAAATGAAAACATTTTTGAAAACTACAAGTCTGATGCGTTTTAGTGGTGAAAAAATAATTTAAAAAATCGTTCGGGAAATGAGCTAACTCCCTGGGTACTTTCTTTGTATACTTTTGACTATGCAGGCCGAGTCCGGGGTTTACGGGAAATGGCGGGTTTTCGTTTGGCGGCGATTAAACTTCTTTTATTCAGCGTCTCATCAAAAATGAAAATATTTTTGAAAACTGCAAGTCTCAAACGTTTTAGTGGTGAAAAGATAATTTAAAAAATCGTTTTAGAAATGAGTTTACTCACAGGGTACTTTCTTTGTATACATTCGACTATACGGGCCAAGCCCGGGATTTACGGGAAATCGCGGGTTTTCGTTTGCCGGCGATTAAACTTCTTTTATTCAGCGTCTCATCAAAAATGTAAACATTTTTGAAAACTACAAGTCTTATGCGTTTTAGTGGTGAAAAAATAATTTAAAAAATCGTTCTGGAGATGAGTTTACTCACAGGGTACTTTCTTTGTATACATTCGACTATACGGGTCGAGTCCAGGGTTTACGGGAAGTCGCGGGTTTTCGTTTGCCGGCGATTAAACTGCTTTTATTCAGCGTCTCATCAAAAATGAAAACATTTTTGAAAACTACAAGTCTGATGCGTTTTAGTGGTGAAAAGATAATTTAAAAAATCGTTTTGGAAATGAGTTTACTCAAAGGGTACTTTCTTTGTATACATTCGACTATACGAGCCGAGTCCTGGATTTACGGGAAATCGCAGGTTTTCGTTTGCCGGCAATTAAACTTCTTTTATTCAGCGTCTCATCAAAAATGAAAACATTTTTGAAAACTACAAGTCTCATGCCTTTTAGTGTTGAAAAAATAATTTAAAAAATCGTTCGGGAAATGAGTTTACTCCCTGGGTACTTTCTTTGTATACTTTTGACTATACGGGCTGAGTCCGGGATTTACGGGAAATCGCGGGTTTTCGTTTGCCAGCGATTAAACTTCTTTTATTCAGCGTCCCATCAAAAATGAAAACATTTTTGAAAACTACAAGTCTCATGCGTTTTAGTGGTGAAAAAATAATTTAAAAAATCGTTTGGAAAATGAGTTTAATCCCTGGGTACTTTCTTTGTATACTTTTTACTATACGGGCCGAGTCCGGGGATTACGGGAAATCGCGGATTTTCGTTTGAGGGCGATTAAACTTCTTTTATTCAGCGTCTCATCAAAAATGAAAACATTTTTGAAAACTACAAGTCTCATGCGTTGTAGTGGTGAAAAAATAATTTATAAAATCGTTCGGAAAATGATTTTACTCCCTGGGTACTTTTTTGTATACTTTTGACTATACGGGCCGAGTCCGGGGTTTACGGGAAATTGCGGGTTTTCGTTTGCCGGCGATTAAACTTCTTTTATTCAGCGTCTCATCAAAAATGAAGACATTTTTGAAAACTACAAGTCTCATGCGTTTTAGTGGTGAAAAAATAATTTAAAAAATCGTTCGGGATATGAGTTTACTGCCTGGGTACTTTGTTTGTATACTTTTTACTATGCGGGCCGAGTCCGGGATTTACGGGAAATCGCGGGTTTTCGTTTGCCAGCGATTAAACTTCTTTTATTGAGCGTCCCATCAAAAATGAAAACATTTTTGAAAACTACAAGTCTCATGCGTTTTAGTGGTAAAAAAATAATTTAAAAAATCGTTCGAGAAATGAGTTTACTCCCTGGGTACTTTTTTTGTATACTTTGGACTATACGGGCCAAGCCCGGGATTTACGGGAAATCGCGGGTTTTCGTTTGCCGGCGATTAAATCTCTTTCATTAAGCGTCTCATCAAAAATGAAAACATTTTTGAAAACTACAAGTCTCATGCGTTTTAGTGGTGAAAAAATAATTTAAAACATCGTTCGGGAAATGAGTTTACTCCCTGGGTACTTTCTTTGTACACTTTTGACTATACGGGCCGAGTCCGGGATTTACGGGAAATCGCGGGTTTTCGTTTGCCGGCGATTAAACTTCTTTCATTAATCGTCTCATTCAAAATGAAAACATTTTTGAAAACTAAAAGTCTCATGCGTTTTAGTGGTGAAAAAATAATTTAAAAAATTGTTCGGGAAATGAGTTTACTTTCTGGGTACTTTCTATGTATACATTCGACTATACGGGCCAAGCCCGGGATTTACGGGAAATCGAGGGATTTCGCTTGCCGGCGATTAAACCTCTTTCATTAAGCGTCTCATCAAAAATGAAAACATTTTTGAAAACTACAAGTCTCATGCGTTTTAGTGGGGAAAAAATAATTTAAAAAATCGTTCGGGAAATGATTTTACTCCCTGAGTACTTTCTTTGTATGCATTCGACTATACGGGCCGAGTCCGGGGTTTACGGGAAATGGCGGGTTTTCGTTTGCCGGGGATTAAACTTCTTTTATTCAGCGTCTCATCAAAAATGAAAACATTTTTAAAAACTACAAGTCTCATGGGCTTTAGTGGTGAAAAGATAATTTAAAAAATCGTTTTGAAAATGAGTTTACTCCCTGGGTACTTTCTTTGTATACATTTGACTATACGGGCCAAGCCCGGGATTTACGGGAAATCGCGGGTTTTCGTTTGCCGGCGATTAAACTTCTTTCATTAATCGTCTCATTAAAAATGAAAACATTTTTGAAAACTACAAGTCTTATGCGTTTTAGTGGTGAAAAAATAATTTAAAAAATTGTTCGGGAAATGAGTTTACTTTCTGGGTACTTTCTATGTATACATTCGACTATACGGACCAAGCCCGGGATTTACGGGAAATCGCGGGATTTCGCTTGCCGGCGATTAAACCTCTTTCATTAAGCGTCTCATCAAAAATGAAAACATTTTTGAAAACTACAAGTCTCATGCGTTTTAGTGGTGAAAAAATAATTTAAAACATCGTTCGGGAAATGAGTTTACTCCCTGGGTACTTTCTTTGTACACTTTTGACTATACGGGCCGAGTCCGGGATTTACGGGAAATCGCGGGTTTTCGTTTGCCGGCGATTAAACTTCTTTCATTAATCGTCTCATTCAAAATGAAAACATTTTTGAAAACTACAAGTCTCATGCGTTTTAGTGGTGAAAAAATAATTTAAAAAATTGTTCGGGAAATGAGTTTACTTTCTGGGTACTTTCTATGTATACATTCGACTATACGGGCCAAGCCCGGGATTTACGGGAAATCGAGGGATTTCGCTTGCCGGCGATTAAACCTCTTTCATTAAGCGTCTCATCAAAAATGAAAACATTTTTGAAAACTACAAGTCTCATGCCTTTTAGTGGGGAAAAAATAATTTAAAAAATCGTTCGGGAAATGATTTTACTCCCTGAGTACTTTCTTTGTATGCATTCGACTATACGGGCCGAGTCCGGGGTTTACGGGAAATGGCGGGTTTTCGTTTGCCGGGGATTAAACTTCTTTTATTCAGCGTCTCATCAAAAATGAAAACATTTTTCAAAACTACAAGTCTCATGCGTTTTAGTGGTGAAAAGATAATTTAAAAAATCGTTTCTGAAATGAGTTTACTCACAGGGTACTTTCTTTGTATACATTCGACTATACGGGCCAAGCCCGGGATTTACGGGAAATCGCGGGTTTTCGTTTGCCGGCGATTGAACCCATTTCATTAAGCGTTTCATCAAAAATGAAAACATTTTTGAAAACTACAAGTCTCATGCGTTTTAGTGGTGAAAAAATAATTTAAAAAATTGTTCGGGAAATGATATTACTCCCTGGGTACTTTCTATGTATACATTCGACTATACGGGCCAAGCCCGGGATTTACGGGAAATCGCGGGTTTTCGTTTGCCGGCGATTAAACTTCTTTCATTAATCGTCTCATTAAAAATGAAAACATTTTTGAAAACTACAAGTCTCATGCGTTTTAGTGGTGCAAAAATAATTTAAAAAATTGTTCGGGAAATGATTTTACTCCCTGGGTACTTTCTATGTATACATTCGACTATACGGGCCAAGCGCGGGATTTACGGGAAATCGCGGGTTTTCGTTTGCCGGCGATTAAACTTCTTTCATTAATCGTCTCATTAAAAATGAAAACATTTTTGAAAACTACAAGTCTTATGCGTTTTAGTGATGAAAAAATAATTTAAAAAATTGTTCGGGAAATGAGTTTACTTTCTGGGTACTTTCTATGTATACATTCGACTATACGGGCCAAGCCCGGGATTTACGGGAAATCGCGGGATTTCCTTTGCCGGCGATTAAACCTCTTTCATTAAGCGTCTCATCAAAAATGAAAACATTTTTAAAACCTACAAGTCTTATGCGTTTTAGTGGTGAAAAAATAATTTAAAAAATTGTTCGGGAAATGAGTTTACTTTCTGGGTACTTTCTATGTATACATTCGACTATACGTGCCAAGCCCGGGATTTACGGGAAATCGCGGGATTTCATTTGCCGGCGATTAAACCTCTTTCATTAAGCGTCTCATCAAAAATGAAAACATTTTTGAAAACTACAAGTCTCATGCGTTTTAGTGGTGAAAAAATAATTTAAAAAATTGTTCGGGAAATGAGTTTACTTTCTGGGTACTTTCTATGTATACATTTGACTATACGGGCCAAGCGCGGGATTTACGGGAAATTGCGGGTTTTCGTTTGCCGGCGATTAAACTTCTTTCATTAATCGTCTCATTAAAAATGAAAACATTTTTGAAAACTACAAGTCTTATGCGTTTTAGTGGTGAAAAAATAATTTAAAAAATTGTTCGGGAAATGAGTTTACTTTCTGGGTACTTTCTATGTATACATTCGACTATACGGGCCAAGCCCGGGATTTACGGGAAATCGCGGGATTTCGTTTGCCGGCGATTAAACCTCTTTCATTAAGCGTCTCATCAAAAATGAAAACATTTTTAAAACCTACAAGTCTTATGCGTTTTAGTGGTGAAAAAATAATTTAAAAAATTGTTCGGGAAATGATTTTACTCCCTGAGTACTTTCTTTGTATGCATTCGACTATACGGGCCGAGTCCGGGGTTTACGGGAAATGGCGGGTTTTCGTTTGCCGGGGATTAAACTTCTTTTATTCAGCGTCTCATCAAAAATGAAAACATTTTTCAAAACTACAAGTCTCATGCGTTTTAGTGGTGAAAAGATAATTTAAAAAATCGTTTCTGAAATGAGTTTACTCACAGGGTACTTTCTTTGTATACATTAGACTATACGGGCCAAGCCCGGGATTTACGGGAAATCGCGGGTTTTCGTTTGCCGGCGATTAAACCCATTTCATTAAGCGTTTCATCAAAAATGAAAAAATTTTTGAAAACTACAAGTCTCATGCGTTTTAGTGGTGAAAAAATAATTTAAAAAATTGTTCGGGAAATGATATTACTCCCTGGGTACTTTCTATGTATACATTCGACTATACGGGCCAAGCCCGGGATTTACGGGAAATCGCGGGTTTTCGTTTGCCGGCGATTAAACTTCTTTCATTAATCGTCTCATTAAAAATGAAAACATTTTTGAAAACTACAAGTCTTATGCGTTTTAGTGGTGCAAAAATAATTTAAAAAATTGTTCGGGAAATGATTTTACTCCCTGGGTACTTTCTATGTATACATTCGACTATACGGGCCAAGCGCGGGATTTACGGGAAATCGCGGGTTTTCGTTTGCCGGCGATTAAACTTCTTTCATTAATCGTCTCATTAAAAATGAAAACATTTTTGAAAACTACAAGTCTTATGCGTTTTAGTGATGAAAAAATAATTTAAAAAATTGTTCGGGAAAAGAGTTTACTTTCTGGGTACTTTCTATGTATACATTCGACTATACGGGCCAAGCCCGGGATTTACGGGAAATCGCAGGATTTCCTTTGCCGGCGATTAAACCTCTTTCATTAAGCGTCTCATCAAAAATGAAAACATTTTTAAAACCTACAAGTCTTATGCGTTTTAGTGGTGAAAAAATAATTTAAAAAATTGTTCGGGAAATGATTTTACTCCCTGGGTACTTTCTATGTATACATTCGACTATACGGGCCAAGCGCGGGATTTACGGGAAATCGCGGGTTTTCGTTTGCCGGCGATTAAACTTCTTTCATTAATCGTCTCATTAAAAATGAAAACATTTTTGAAAACTACAAGTCTTATGCGTTTTAGTGATGAAAAAATAATTTAAAAAATTGTTCGGGAAAAGAGTTTACTTTCTGGGTACTTTCTATGTATACATTCGACTATACGGGCCAAGCCCGGGATTTACGGGAAATCGCAGGATTTCCTTTGCCGGCGATTAAACCTCTTTCATTAAGCGTCTCATCAAAAATGAAAACATTTTTAAAACCTACAAGTCTTATGCGTTTTAGTGGTGAAAAAATAATTTAAAAAATTGTTCGGGAAATGAGTTTACTTTCTGGGTACTTTCTATGTATACATTCGACTATACGTGCCAAGCCCGGGATTTACGGGAAATCGCGGGATTTCATTTGCCGGCGATTAAACCTCTTTCATTAAGCGTCTCATCAAAAATGAAAACATTTTTGAAAACTACAAGTCTCATGCGTTTTAGTGGTGAAAAAATAATTTATAAAATTGTTCGGGAAATGAGTTTACTTTCTGGGTACTTTCTATGTATACATTCGACTATACGGGCCAAGCGCGGGATTTACGGGAAATCGCGGGTTTTCGTTTGCCGGCGATTAAACTTCTTTCATTAATCGTCTCATTAAAAATGAAAACATTTTTGAAAACTACAAGTCTTATGCGTTTTAGTGGTGAAAAAATAATTTAAAAAATTGTTCGGGAAATGAGTTTACTTTCTGGGTACTTTCTATGTATACATTCGACTATACGGGCCAAGCCCGGGATTTACGGGAAATCGCGGGATTTCGTTTGCCGGCGATTAAACCTCTTTCATTAAGCGTCTCATCAAAAATGAAAACATTTTTAAAACCTACAAGTCTTATGCGTTTTAGTGGTGAAAAAATAATTTAAAAAATTGTTCGGGAAATGAGTTTACTTTCTGGGTACTTTCTATGTATACATTCGACTATACGTGCCAAGCCCGGGATTTACGGGAAATCGCGGGATTTCATTTGCCGGCGATTAAACCTCTTTCATTAAGCGTCTCATCAAAAATGAAAACATTTTTGAAAACTACAAGTCTCATGCGTTTTAGTGGTGAAAAAATAATTTAAAAAATTGTTCGGAAAATGAGTTTACTTTCTGGGTACTTTCTATGTATACATTCGACTATACGGGCCAAGCCCGGGATTTACGGGAAATCGCGGGATTTCGTTTGCCGGCGATTAAACCTCTTTCATTAAGCGTCTCATCAAAAATGAAAACATTTTTGAAAACTACAAGTCTCATGCGTTTTAGTGGTGAAAAAATAATTTAAAAAATCGTTCGGGAAATGAGTTTACTCCCTGGGTACTTTCTTTGTATACTTTTGACTATACGGGCCGAGTCCGGGATTTACGGGAAATCGCGGGTTTTCGTTTGCCGGCGATTAAACTTCTTTCATTAATCGTCTCATTAAAAATGAAAACATTTTTGAAAACTACAAGTCTTATGCGTTTTAGTGGTGAAAAAATAATTTAAAAAATTGTTCGGGAAATGAGTTTACTTTCTGGGTACTTTCTATGTATACATTCGACTATACGGGCCAAGCGCGGGATTTACGGGAAATCTCGGGTTTTCGTTTGCCGGCGATTAAACTTCTTTCATTAATCGTCTCATTAAAAATGAAAACATTTTTGAAAACTACAAGTCTCATGCGTTTTAGTGGTGAAAAAATAATTTAAAAAATTGTTCGGGAAATGAGTTTACTTTGTGGGTACTTTCTATGTATACATTCGACTATACGGGCCAAGCCCAGGATTTACGGGAAATCGCGGGATTTCGTTTGCCGGCGATTAAACCTCTTTCATTAAGCGTCTCATCAAAAATGAAAACATTTTTGAAAACTACAAGTCTCATGCGTTTTAGTGGTGAAAAAATAATTTAAAAAATCGTTCGGGAAATGAGTTTACTCCCTGGGTACTTTCTTTGTATACTTTTGACTATACGAGCCGAGTCCGGGATTTACGGGAAATCGCGGGTTTTCGTTTGCCGGCGATTAAACTTCTTTCATTAATCGTCTCATTAAAAATGAAAACATTTTTGAAAACTACAAGTCTTATGCGTTTTAGTGGTGAAAAAATAATTTAAAAAATTGTTCGGGAAATGAGTTTACTTTCTGGGTACTTTCTATGTATACATTCGACTATACGGGCCAAGCCCGGGATTTACGGGAAATCGCGGGATTTCGCTTGCCGGCGATTAAACTTCTTTTATTCAGCGTCTCATCAAAAATGAAAACATTTTTCAAAACTACAAGTCTCATGCGTTTTAGTGGTGAAAAGATAATTTAAAAAATCGTTTCTGAAATGAGTTTACTCACAGGGTACTTTCTTTGTATACATTCGACTATACGGGCCAAGCCCGGGATTTACGGGAAATCGCGGGTTTTCGTTTGCCGGCGATTAAACCCATTTCATTAAGCGTTTCATCAAAAATGAAAACATTTTTGAAAACTACAAGTCTCATGCGTTTTAGTGGTGAAAAAATAATTTAAAAAATTGTTCGGGAAATGATTTTACTCCCTGGGTACTTTCTATGTATACATTCGACTATACGGGCCAAGCCCGGGATTTACGGGAAATCGCGGGTTTTCGTTTGCCGGCGATTAAACTTCTTTCATTAATCGTCTCATTAAAAATGAAAACATTTTTGAAAACTACAAGTCTCATGCGTTTTAGTGGTGAAAAAATAAATTAAAAAATTGTTCGGGAAATGATTTTACTCCCTGGGTACTTTCTATGTATACATTCGACTATACGGGCCAAGCCCGGGATTTACGGGAAATCGCGGGTTTTTGTTTGCCGGCGATTAAACTTCTTTCATTAATCGTCTCATTAAAAATGAAAACATTTTTGAAAACTACAAGTCTTATGCGTTTTAGTGGTGAAAAAATAATTTAAAAAATTGTTCGGGAAATGAGTTTACTTTCTGGGTACTTTCTATGTATACATTCGACTATACGAACCAAGCCCGGGATTTACGGGAAATCGCGGGATTTCGTTTGTCGGCGATTAAACCTCTTTCATTAAGCGTCTCATCAAAAATGAAAACATTTTTGAAAACTACAAGTCTCATGCGTTTTAGTGGTGAAAAGATAATTTAAAAAATTGTTCGGGAAATGATTTTACTCCCTGGGTACTTTCTATGTATACATTCGACTATACGGGCTAAGCCCGGGATTTACGGGAAATCGCGGGTTTTCGTTTGCCGGCGATTAAACTTCTTTCATTAATCGTCTCATTAAAAATGAAAACATTTTTGAAAACTACAAGTCTTATGCGTTTCAGTGGTGAAAAAATAATTTAAAAAATTGTTCGGGAAATAAGTTTACTTTCTGGGTACTTTCTATGTATACATTCGACTATACGGGCCAAGCCCGGGATTTACGGAAAATCGCGGGATTTCGTTTGCCGGCGATTAAACCTCTTTCATTAAGCGTCTCATCAAAAATGAAAACATTTTTGAAAACTACAAGTCTCATGCGTTTTAGTGGTGAAAAAATAATTTAAAAAATCGTTCGGGAAATGAGTTTACTCCCTGGGTACTTTCTTTGTATACTTTTGACTATACGGGCCGAGTCCGGGATTTACGGGAAATCGCGGGTTTTCGTTTGCCGGCGATTAAACTTCTTTCATTAATCGTCTCATTAAAAATGAAAACATTTTTGAAAACTACAAGTCTTATGCGTTTTAGTGGTGAAAAAATAATTTAAAAAATTGTTCGGGAAATGAGTTTACTTTCTGGGTACTTTCTATGTATACATTCGACTATACGGGCCAAGCCCGGGATTTACGGGAAATCGCGGGATTTCGTTTGCCGGCGATTAAACCTCTTTCATTAAGCGTCTCATGAAAAATGAAAACATTTTTGAAAACTACAAGTCTCATGCGTTTTAGTGGTGAAAAGATAATTTAAAAAATTGTTCGGGAAATGATTTTACTCCCTGGGTACTTTCTATGTATACATTCGACTATACGGGCCAAGCCCGGGATTTACGGGAAATCGCGGGTTTTCGTTTGCCGGCGATTAAACTTCTTTCATTAATCGTCTCATTAAAAATGAAAACATTTTTGAAAACTACAAGTCTTATGCGTTTTAGTGGTGAAAAAATAATTTAAAAAATTGTTCGGGAAATAAGTTTACTTTCTGGGTACTTTCTATGTATACATTCGACTATACGGGCCAAGCCCGGGATTTACGGAAAATCGCGGGATTTCGTTTGCCGGCGATTAAACCTCTTTCATTAAGCGTCTCATCAAAAATGAAAACATTTTTGAAAACTACAAGTCTCATGCGTTTTAGTGGTGAAAAAATAATTTAAAAAATCGTTCGGGAAATGAGTTTACTCCCTGGGTACTTTCTTTGTATACTTTTGACTATACGGGCCGAGTCCGGGATTTACGGGAAATCGCGGGTTTTCGTTTGCCGGCGATTAAACTTCTTTCATTAATCGTCTCATTAAAAATGAAAACATTTTTGAAAACTACAAGTCTTATGCGTTTTAGTGGTGAAAAAATAATTTAAAAAATTGTTCGGGAAATAAGTTTACTTTCTGGGTACTTTCTATGTATACATTCGACTATACGGGCCAAGCCCGGGATTTACGGAAAATCGCGGGATTTCGTTTGCCGGCGATTAAACCTCTTTCATTAAGCGTCTCATCAAAAATGAAAACATTTTTGAAAACTACAAGTCTCATGCGTTTTAGTGGTGAAAAAATAATTTAAAAAATCGTTCGGGAAATGAGTTTACTCCCTGGGTACTTTCTTTGTATACTTTTGACTATACGGGCCGAGTCCGGGATTTACGGGAAATCGCGGGTTTTCGTTTGCCGGCGATTAAACTTCTTTCCTTAATCGTCTCATTAAAAATGAAAACATTTTTGAAAACTACAAGTCTTATGCGTTTTAGTGGTGAAAAAATAATTTAAAAAATTGTTCGGGAAATAAGTTTACTTTCTGGGTACTTTCTATGTATACATTCGACTATACGGGCCAAGCCCGGGATTTACGGAAAATCGCGGGATTTCGTTTGCCGGCGATTAAACCTCTTTCATTAAGCGTCTCATCAAAAATGAAAACATTTTTGAAAACTACAAGTCTCATGCGTTTTAGTGGTGAAAAAATAATTTAAAAAATCGTTCGGGAAATGAGTTTACTCCCTGGGTACTTTCTTTGTATACTTTTGACTATACGGGCCGAGTCCGGGATTTACGGGAAATCGCGGGTTTTCGTTTGCCGGCGATTAAACTTCTTTCATTAATCGTCTCATTAAAAATGAAAACATTTTTGAAAACTACAAGTCTTATGCGTTTTAGTGGTGAAAAAATAATTTAAAAAATTGTTCGGGAAATGAGTTTACTTTCTGGGTACTTTCTATGTATACATTCGACTATACGGGCCAAGCCCGGGATTTACGGGAAATCGCGGGATTTCGTTTGCCGGCGATTAAACCTCTTTCATTAAGCGTCTCATCAAAAATGAAAACATTTTTGAAAACTACAAGTCTCATGCGTTTTAGTGGTGAAAAGATAATTTAAAAAATTGTTCGGGAAATGATTTTACTACCTGGGTACTTTCTATGTATACATTCGACTATACGGGCCAAGCCCGGGATTTACGGGAAATCGCGGGTTTTCGTTTGCCGGCGATTAAACTTCTTTCATTAATCGTCTTATTAAAAATGAAAACATTTTTGAAAACTACAAGTCTTATGCGTTTTAGTGGTGAAAAAATAATTTAAAAAATTGTTCGGGAAATAAGTTTACTTTCTGGGTACTTTCTATGTATACATTCGACTATACGGGCCAAGCCCGGGATTTACGGAAAATCGCGGGATTTCGTTTGCCGGCGATTAAACCTCTTTCATTAAGCGTCTCATCAAAAATGAAAACATTTTTGAAAACTACAAGTCTCATGCGTTTTAGTGGTGAAAAAATAATTTAAAAAATCGTTCGGGAAATGAGTTTACTCCCTGGGTACTTTCTTTGTATACTTTTGACTATACGGGCCGAGTCCGGGATTTACGGGAAATCGCGGGTTTTCGTTTGCCGGCGATTAAACTTCTTTCATTAATCGTCTCATTAAAAATGAAAACATTTTTGAAAACTACAAGTCTTATGCGTTTTAGTGGTGAAAAAATAATTTAAAAAATTGTTCGGGAAATGAGTTTACTTTCTGGGTACTTTCTATGTATACATTCGACTATACGGGCCAAGCCCGGGATTTACGGGAAATCGCGGGATTTCGCTTGCCGGCGATTAAACCTCTTTCATTAAACGTCTCATCAAAAATGAAAACATTTTTGAAAACTACAAGTCTCATGCGTTTTAGTGGTGAAAAAATAATTTAAAAAATCGTTCGGGAAATGATTTTACTCCCTGAGTACTTTCTTTGTATGCATTCGACTATACGGGCCGAGTCCGGGGTTTACGGGAAATGGCGGGTTTTCGTTTGCCGGGGATTAAACTTCTTTTATTCAGCGTCTCATCAAAAATGAAAACATTTTTCAAAACTACAAGTCTCATGCGTTTTAGTGGTGAAAAGATAATTTAAAAAATCGTTTCTGAAATGAGTTTACTCACAGGGTACTTTCTTTGTATACATTCGACTATACGGGCCAAGCCGGGGATTTACGGGAAATCGCGGGTTTTCGTTTGCCGGCGATTAAACCCATTTCATTAAGCGTTTCATCAAAAATGAAAACATTTTTAAAAACTACAAGTCTCATGCGTTTTAGTGGTGAAAAAATAATTTAAAAAATTGTTCGGGAAATGATTTTACTCCCTGGGTACTTTCTATGTATACATTCGACTATGCGGGCCAAGCCCGGGATTTACGGGAAATCGCGGGTTTTCGTTTGCCGGCGATTAAACTTCTTTCATTAATCGTCTCATTAAAAATGAAAACATTTTTGAAAACTACAAGTCTCATGCGTTTTAGTGGTGAAAAAATAAATTAAAAAATTGTTCGGGAAATGATTTTACTCCCTGGGTACTTTCTATGTATACATTCGACTATACGGGCCAAGCCCGGGATTTACGGGAAATCGCGGGTTTTTGTTTGCCGGCGATTAAACTTCTTTCATTAATCGTCTCATTAAAAATGAAAACATTTTTGAAAACTACAAGTCTTATGCGTTTTAGTGGTGAAAAAATAATTTAAAAAATTGTTCGGGAAATGAGTTTACTTTCTGGGTACTTTCTATGTATACATTCGACTATACGGGCCAAGCCCGGGATTTACGGGAAATCGCGGGATTTCGTTTGCCGGCGATTAAACCTCTTTCATTAAGCGTCTCATCAAAAATGAAAACATTTTTGAAAACTACAAGTCTCATGCGTTTTAGTGGTGAAAAGATAATTTAAAAAATTGTTCGGGAAATGATTTTACTCCCTGGGTACTTTCTATGTATACATTCGACTATACGGGCCAAGCCCGGGATTTACGGGAAATCGCGGGTTTTCGTTTGCCGGCGATTAAACTTCTTTCATTAATCGTCTCATTAAAAATGAAAACATTTTTGAAAACTACAAGCTTATGCGTTTTAGTGATGAAAAAATAATTTAAAAAATTGTTCGGGAAATAAGTTTACTTTCTGGGTACTTTCTATGTATACATTCGACTATACGGGCCAAGCCCGGGATTTACGGAAAATCGCGGGATTTCGTTTGCCGGCGATTAAACCTCTTTCATTAAGCGTCTCATCAAAAATGAAAACATTTTTGAAAACTACAAGTCTCATGCGTTTTAGTGGTGAAAAAATAATTTAAAAAATCGTTCGGGAAATGAGTTTACTCCCTGGGTACTTTCTTTGTATGCATTCGACTATACGGGCCGAGTCCGGGGTTTACGGGAAATGGCGGGTTTTCGTTTGCCGGGGATTAAACTTCTTTTATTCAGCGTCTCATCAAAAATGAAAACATTTTTCAAAACTACAAGTCTCATGCGTTTTAGTGGTGAAAAGATAATTTAAAAAATCGTTTCTGAAATGAGTTTACTCACAGGGTACTTTCTTTGTATACATTCGACTATACGGGCCAAGCCCGGGATTTACGGGAAATCGCGGGTTTTCGTTTGCCGGCGATTAAACCCATTTCATTAAGCGTTTCATCAAAAATGAAAACATTTTTGAAAACTACAAGTCTCATGCGTTTTAGTGGTGAAAAAATAATTTAAAAAATTGTTCGGAAAATGATTTTACTCCCTGGGTACTTTCTATGTATACATTCGACTATACGGGCCAAGCCCGGGATTTACGGGAAATCGCGGGTTTTCGTTTGCCGGCGATTAAACTTCTTTCATTAATCGTCTCATTAAAAATGAAAGCATTTTTGAAAACTACAAGTCTCATGCGTTTTAGTGGTGAAAAAATAATTTAAAAAATTGTTCGGGAAATGATTTTACTCCCTGGGTACTTTCTATGTATACATTCGACTATACGGGCCAAGCCCGGGATTTACGGGAAATCGCGGGTTTTTATTTGCCGGCGATTAAACTTCTTTCATTAATCGTCTCATTAAAAATGAAAACATTTTTGAAAACTACAAGTCTCATTCGTTCTAGTGGTACAGAAATAATTTGAAAAACCGTTCGGGAAATCAGTTTACTCCCGGTGTGCTTTCTTTAGTTACATACAACTATACGGGACAAGCCCGGGATTTACGGGAAATCGCGGGTTTTCGTTTGCCGGCGATTAAACCTCTTTCATTAAGCGTCTCATTAAAAATGAAAACATTTTTGAAAACTACAAGTCTCATTCGTTCTAGTGGTGCAGAAATAATTTGAAAAATCGTTCGGGAAATTAGTTTACTCCCTGGGTACTTTCATTGTATACTTTTGACTATACGGGCCAAGCCCTGGATTTACGGGAAATCGCGGGTTTTCGTTTGCCGGCGATTAAACTTGTTTTATTTAGCGTCTCATCAAAAATTAAAACATTTTTGAAAACTACAAGTTTCATGCGTTTTAGTGGTGAGAAAATAATTTAAAAAATTGTTCGGGAAATGAGTTTACTTTCTGGGTACTTTCTATGTATACATTCGACTATACGGGCTAAGCCGGGGATTTACTGGAAATCGCGGGATTTCGCTTGCCGGCGATTAAACCTCTTTCATTAAACGTCTCATCAAAAATGAAAACATTTTTGAAAACTACAAGTCTCATGCGTTTTAGTGGTGAAAAAATAATTTAAAAAATCGTTCGGGAAATGTTTTTACTCCCTGAGTACTTTCTTTGTATGCATTCGACTATACGGGCCGAGTCCGGGGTTTACGGGAAATGGCGGGTTTTCGTTTGCCGGCGATTAAACTTCTTTTATTCAGCGTCTCATCAAAAATGAAAACATTTTTCAAAACTACAAGTCTCATGCGTTTTAGTGGTGAAAAGATAATTTAAAAAATCGTTTCTGAAATGAGTTTACTCACAGGGTACTTTTTTTGTATACATTCGACTATACGGGCCAAGCCCGGGATTTACGGGAAATCGCGGGTTTTCGTTTGCCGGCGATTAAACCCATTTCATTAAGCGTTTCATCAAAAATGAAAACATTTTTAAAAACTACAAGTCTCATGCGTTTTATTGGTGAAAAAATAATTTAAAAAATTGTTCGGGAAATGTTTTTACTCCCTGGGTACTTTCTATGTATACATTCGACTATACGGGCCAAGCCCGGGATTTACGGGAAATCGCGGGTTTTTGTTTGCCGGCGATTAAACTTCTTTCATTAATCGTCTCATTAAAAATGAAAACATTTTTGAAAACTACAAGTCTTATGCGTTTTAGTGGTGAAAAAATAATTTAAAAAATTGTTCGGGAAATGAGTTTACTTTCTGGGTACTTTCTATGTATACATTCGACTATACGGGCCAAGCCCGGGATTTACGGGAAATCGCGGGATTTCGTTTGCCGGCGATTAAACCTCTGTCATTAAGCGTCTCATCAAAAATGAAAACATTTTTGAAAACTACAAGTCTCGTGCGTTTTAGTGGTGAAAAGATAATTTAAAAAATTGTTCGGGAAATAAGTTTACTTTCTGGGTACTTTCTATGTATACATTCGACTATACGGGCCAAGCCCGGGATTTACGGAAAATCGCGGGATTTCGTTTGCCGGCGATTAAACCTCTTTCATTAAGCGTCTCATCAAAAATGAAAACATTTTTGAAAACTACAAGTCTCATGCGTTTTAGTGGTGAAAAAATAATTTAAAAAATCGTTCGGGAAATGAGTTTACTCCCTGGGTACTTTCTTTGTATACTTTTGACTATACGGGCCGAGTCCGGGATTTACGGGAAATCGCGGGTTTTCGTTTGCCGGCGATTAAACTTCTTTCATTAATCGTCTCATTAAAAATGAAAACATTTTTGAAAACTACAAGTCTTATGCGTTTGAGTGGTGAAAAAATAATTTAAAAAATTGTTCCGGAAATGAGTTTACTTTCTGGGTACTTTCTATGTATACATTCGATTATACGGGCCAAGCCCGGGATTTACGGGAAATCGCGGGATTTCGCTTGCCGGCGATTAAACCTCTTTCATTAAACGTCTCATCAAAAATGAAAACATTTTTGAAAACTACAAGTCTCATGCGTTTTAGTGGTGAAAAAATAATTTAAAAAATCGTTCGGAAAATGATTTTACTCCCTGAGTACTTTCTTTGTATGCATTCGACTATACGGGCCGAGTCCGGGGTTTACGGGAAATGGCGGGTTTTCGTTTGCCGGGGATTAAACTTCTTTTATTCAGCGTCTCATCAAAAATGAAAACATTTTTCAAAACTACAAGTCTCATGCGTTTTAGTGGTGAAAAGATAATTTAAAAAATCGTTTCTGAAATGAGTTTACTCACAGGGTACTTTCTTTGTATACATTCGACTATACGGGCCAAGCCCGGGATTTACGGGAAATCGCGGGTTTTCGTTTGCCGGCGATTAAACCCATTTCATTAAGCGTTTCATCAAAAATGAAAACATTTTTGAAAACTACAAGTCTCATGCGTTTTAGTGGTGAAAAAATAATTTAAAAAATTGTTCGGAAAATGATTTTACTCCCTGGGTACTTTCTATGTATACATTCGACTATACGGGCCAAGCCCGGGATTTACGGGAAATCGCGGGTTTTCGTTTGCCGGCGATTAAACTTCTTTCATTAATCGTCTCATTAAAAATGAAAGCATTTTTGAAAACTACAAGTCTCATGCGTTTTAGTGGTGAAAAAATAATTTAAAAAATTGTTCGGGAAATGATTTTACTCCCTGGGTACTTTCTATGTATACATTCGACTATACGGGCCAAGCCCGGGATTTACGGGAAATCGCGGGTTTTCGTTTGCCGGCGATTAAACTTCTTTCATTAATCGTCTCATTAAAAATGAAAACATTTTTGAAAACTACAAGTCTTATGCGTTTTAGTGGTGAAAAAATAATTTAAAAAATTGTTCGGGAAATGAGTTTACTTTCTGGGTACTTTCTATGTATACATTCGACTATACGGGCCAAGCCCGGGATTTACGGGAAATCGCGGGATTTCGTTTGCCGGGGATTAAACCTCTTTCATTAAGCGTCTCATCAAAAATGAAAACATTTTTAAAAACTACAAGTCTCATGCGTTTTAGTGGTGAAAAAATAATTTAAAAAATCGTTCGGGAAATGAGTTTACTCCCTGGGTACTTTCTTTGTATACTTTTGACTATACGGGCCGAGTCCGGGATTTACGGGAAATCGCGGATTTTCGTTTCGGATTAACATTTTTGAAAACTACAAGTCTCATGCGTTTTAGTGGTAAAAAAATAATTTTAAAAATCGTTCGGGAAATGAGTTTACTCCCTGGGTACTTTCTTTGTATACTTTTGACTATACGGGCCGAGTCCGGGATTTACGGGAATTTGCGGGTTTTCGTTTTCCGGCGATTAAACCTCTTTCATTAATCGTCTCATTAAAAATGAAAACATTTTTGAAAACTACAAGTCTCATTCGTTCTAGTGGTACAGAAATAATTTGAAAAACCGTTCGGGAAATCAGTTTACTCCCTGGGTACTTTTTTTGTATACTTTTGACTATACGGGTCGTTTGCGGGCGATTAAACTTCTTTTATTCAGCCTCTCATCAAAAATGAAAACATTTTTGAAAACTACAAGTCTCATTCGTTCTAGTGGTGCAGAAATAATTTGAAAAATCGTTCGGGAAATCAGTTTACTCCCTGGGTACTTTCATTGTATACTTTTGACTATACGGGCCAAGCCCTGGATTTACGGGAAATCGCGGGTTTTCGTTTGCCGGCGATTAAACTTGTTTTATTTAGCGTCTCATCAAAAATTAAAACATTTTTGAAAACTACAAGTTTCATGCGTTTTAGTGGTGAGAAAATAATTTAAAAAATTGTTCGGGAAATGAGTTTACTTTCTGGGTACTTTCTATGTATACATTCGACTATACGGGCCAAGCCCGTGATTTACGGGAAATCGCGGGATTTCGTTTGCCGGCGATTAAACTTGTTTTATTTAGCGTCTCATCAAAAATGAAAACATTTTTGAAAACTACAAGTCTCATGCGTTTTAGTGGTGAAAAAATAATTTAAAAAATCGTTCGGGAAATGAGTTTACTCCCTGGGTACTTTCTTTGTATACTTTTCACTATACGGGCCGAGTCCGGGATTTACGGGAAATCGCGGATTTTCTTTTGCCGGCGATTAAACTTCTTTTATACAGCGTCCCATCAAATATGAAAACATTTTTGAAAACTACAAGTCTCAGGCGTTTTAGTGGTGAAAAAATAATTTTAAAAATCGTTCGGGAAATGAGTTTACTCACAGGGTACTTTCTTTGTATACATTCGACTGTACGGGCCAAGCCCGAGATTTACGGGAAATCGCGGGTTTTCGTTTTCCGGCGATTAAACCCCTTTCATTAAGCGTATCATTAAAAATGAAAACATTTTTGAAAACTACAAGTCTCATGCGTTTTAGTGGTGAAAAAATAATTTAAAAAATCGTTCGGGAAATGAGTTTACTTCCTGGGTACTTTCTTTGTATACTTTTCACTATACGGGCCGAGTCCGGGATTTACGGGAAATCGCGGATTTTCGTTTGCCGGCGATTAAACTTCTTTTATACAGCGTCCCATCAAATATGAAAACATTTTTGAAAACTACAAGTCTCATGCGTTTTAGTGGTAAAAAAATAATATTAAAAATCGTTCGGGAAATGAGTTTACTCCCTGGGTACTTTCTTTGTATACTTTTGACTATACGGGCCGAGTCCGGGATTTTCGGGAAATCGCGGGTTTTCGTTTGCCGGCGATTAAACTTCTTTTATTCAGCGTCTCATCAAAAATGAAAACATTTTTGAAAACTACAAGTCTTATGCGTTTTAGTGGTGAAAAAATAATTTCAAAAATCGTTCTGGAAATGTGTTTACTCACAGGGTACTTTCTTTGTATACATTCGACTGTACGGGCCAAGCCCGAGATTTACGGGAAATCGCGGGTTTTCGTTTTCCGGCGATTAAACCCCTTTCATTAAGCGTATCATTAAAAATGAAAACATTTGTGAAAACTACAAGTCTCATGCGTTTTAATGGTGACAAAATAATTTAAAAAATAGTTTGGGAAATGAGTTTACTGCCTGGGTACTTTCTTTGTATACTTTTGACTATACGGGCCGAGTCCGGGATTTACGGGAAATCGCGGGTTTTCGTTTTCCGGCGATTAAACCTCTTTCATTAAGCGTCTCATTAAAAATGAAAACATTTTTGAAAACTACAAGTCTCATTCGTTCTAGTGGTGCAGAAATAATTTGAAAAATCGTTCGGGAAATCAGTTTACTCCCTGGGTACTTTCATTGTATACTTTTGACTATACGGCCAAGCCCGGGATTTACGGGAAATCGCGGGTTTTCGTTTGCCGGCGATTAAACTTCTTTTATTCAGCGTCTCATCAAAAATGAAAACATTTTTGAAAACTACAAGTCTTATGCGTTTTAATGGTGACAAAATAATTTAAAAAATAGTTTGGGAAATGAGTTTATTCCCTGGGTTCTTTCTTTGTATACTTTTGACTATACGGGCCGAGTCCGGGATTTACGGGAAATCGCGGGTTTTCGTTTGCCGGCGATTAAACCTCTTTCATTAAGCGTCTCATTAAAAATGAAAACATTTTTGAAAACTACAAGTCTCATTCGTTCTAGTGGTGCAGAAATAATTTGAAAAATCGTTCGGGAAATCAGTTTACTCGCTGGGTACTTTCATTGTATACTTTTGACTATACGGGCCAAGCCCGGGATTTACGGGAAATCGCGGGTTCTCGTTTGCCGGCGATTAAACTTCTTTTATTCAGCGTCTCATCAAAAATGAAAACATTTTTGAAAACTACAAGTCTTATGCGTTTTAATGGTGACAAAATAATTTCAAAAATAGTTTGGGAAATGAGTTTATTCCCTGGGTACTTTCTTTGTATACTTTTGACTATACGGACCAAGCCCGGGATTTACGGAAATCGCGGGTTTTCGTTTGACGGCGATTAAACCCCTTTCATTAAGCGTATCATTAAAAATGAAAACATTTTTGAAAACTACAAGTCTCATGCGTTTTAGTGGTGAAAAAATAATTTAAAAAATCGTTCGGGAAATGAGTTTACTTTCTGGGTACTTTCTATGTATACATTTGACTATACGGGCCAAGCCCAGGATTTACGCGAAATCGCGGGATTTCGTTTGCCGGCGATTAAACTTCTTTTATTCAGCGTCCCATCAAATATGACAACATTTTTGAAAACTACAAGTCTCATGCCTTTTAGTGGTAAAAAAATAATTTCAAAAATCGTTCGGGAAATGAGTTTACTCCCTGGGTACTTTCTTTGTATACTTTTGACTATACGGGCCGAGTCCGGGATTTACGGGAAATCGCGGGTTTTCGTTTGCCGGCGATTATACCTCTTTCATTAAGCGTCTCATTAAAAATGAAAACATTTTTGAAAACTACAAGTCTCATTCGTTCTAGTGGTGCAGAAATAATTTGAAAAATCGTTCGGGAAATCAGTTTACTCTCTGGGTACTTTCATTGTATACTTTTGACTATACGGGCCAAGCCCGGGATTTACGGGAAATCGCGGGTTTTCGTTTGCCGGCGATTAAACTTCTTTTATTCAGCGTCTCATCAAAAATGAAAACATTTTTGAAAACTACAAGTCTTATGCGTTTTAATGGTGACAAAATAATTTAAAAAATAGTTTGGGAAATGAGTTTATTCCCTGGGTACTTTCTTTGTATACTTTTGACTATACGGGCCGAGTCCGGGATTTACGGGAAATCGCGGGTTTTCGTTTTCCGGCGATTAAACCTCTTTCATTAAGCGTCTCATTAAAAATGAAAACATTTTTGAAAACTACAAGTCTCATTCGTTCTAGTGGTGCAGAAATAATTTGAAAAATCGTTCGGGAAATCAGTTTACTCCCTGGGTACTTTCATTGTATACTTTTGACTATACGGCCAAGCCCGGGATTTACGGGAAATCGCGGGTTTTCGTTTGCCGGCGATTAAACTTCTTTTATTCAGCGTCTCATCAAAAATGAAAACATTTTTGAAAACTACAAGTCTTATGCGTTTTAATGGTGACAAAATAATTTAAAAAATAGTTTGGGAAATGAGTTTATTCCCTGGGTTCTTTCTTTGTATACTTTTGACTATACGGGCGGAGTCCGGGATTTACGGGAAATCGCGGGTTTTCGTTTGCCGGCGATTAAACCTCTTTCATTAAGCGTCTCATTAAAAATGAAAACATTTTTGAAAACTACAAGTCTCATTCGTTCTAGTGGTGCAGAAATAATTTGAAAAATCGTTCGGGAAATCAGTTTACTCGCTGGGTACTTTCATTGTATACTTTTGACTATACGGGCCAAGCCCGGGATTTACGGGAAATCGCGGGTTCTCGTTTGCCGGCGATTAAACTTCTTTTATTCAGCGTCTCATCAAAAATGAAAACATTTTTGAAAACTACAAGTCTTATGCGTTTTAATGGTGACAAAATAATTTCAAAAATAGTTTGGGAAATGAGTTTATTCCCTGGGTACTTTCTTTGTATACTTTTGACTATACGGACCAAGCCCGGGATTTACGGAAATCGCGGGTTTTCGTTTGACGGCGATTAAACCCCTTTCATTAAGCGTATCATTAAAAATGAAAACATTTTTGAAAACTACAAGTCTCATGCGTTTTAGTGGTGAAAAAATAATTTAAAAAATCGTTCGGGAAATGAGTTTACTTTCTGGGTACTTTCTATGTATACATTTGACTATACGGGCCAAGCCCAGGATTTACGCGAAATCGCGGGATTTCGTTTGCCGGCGATTAAACTTCTTTTATTCAGCGTCCCATCAAATATGACAACATTTTTGAAAACTACAAGTCTCATGCCTTTTAGTGGTAAAAAAATAATTTCAAAAATCGTTCGGGAAATGAGTTTACTCCCTGGGTACTTTCTTTGTATACTTTTGACTATACGGGCCGAGTCCGGGATTTACGGGAAATCGCGGGTTTTCGTTTGCCGGCGATTATACCTCTTTCATTAAGCGTCTCATTAAAAATGAAAACATTTTTGAAAACTACAAGTCTCATTCGTTCTAGTGGTGCAGAAATAATTTGAAAAATCGTTCGGGAAATCAGTTTACTCTCTGGGTACTTTCATTGTATACTTTTGACTATACGGGCCAAGCCCGGGATTTACGGGAAATCGCGGGTTTTCGTTTGCCGGCGATTAAACTTCTTTTATTCAGCGTCTCATCAAAAATGAAAACATTTTTGAAAACTACAAGTCTTATGCGTTTTAATGGTGACAAAATAATTTAAAAAATAGTTTGGGAAATGAGTTTATTCCCTGGGTACTTTCTTTGTATACTTTTGACTATACGGACCAAGCCCGGGATTTACGGAAATCGCGGGTTTTCGTTTGACGGCGATTAAACTTCTTTTATTCAGCGTCTCATCAAAAATGAAAACATTTTTGAAAACTAAAAGTCTTATGCGTTTTAGTGGTGAAAAAATAATTTAAAAAATTGTTCTGGAAATGAGTTTACTTTCTGGGTACTTTCTATGTATACATTCGACTATACGGGCCAAGCCCAGGATTTACGCAAAATCGCGGGATTTCGTTTGCCGGCGATTAAACCTCTTTCATTAAGCGTCTCATCAAAAATGAAAACATTTTTAAAAACTACAAGTCTCATGCGTTTTAGTGGTGAAAAAATAATTTTAAAAATCGTTCGGGAAATGAGTTTACTCCCTGGGTACTTTCTTTGTATACTTTTGACTATACAGGCCGAGTCCGAGATTTACGGGAAATCGCGGGTTTTCGTTTGCCGGCGATTAAACCTCTTTCAGTAAGCGTCTCATTAAAAATGAAAACATTTTTGAAAACTACAAGTCTCATTCGTTCTAGTGGTGCAGAAATAATTTGAAAAATCGTTCGGGAAATCAGTTTACTCCCTGGGTACTTTCATTGTATACTTTCGACTATACGGGCCAAGCCCGGGATTTACTGGAAATCGCGGGTTTTCGTTTGCCGGCGATTAAACTTCTTTTATTCAGCGTCTCATCAAAAATGAAAACATTTTTGAAAACTACAAGTCTTATGCGTTTTAATGGTGACAAAATAATTTAAAAAATAGTTTGGGAAATGAGTTTATTCCCTGGGTACTTTCTTTGTATACTTTTGACTATACGGGCCAAGCCCATGATTTACGGAAATCGCGGGTTTTCGTTTGACAGCGATTAAACTTCTTTTATTCAGCGTCTCATCAAAAATGAAAACTTTTTTAAAAACTACAAGTCTCATGCGTTTTAGTGGTGAGAAAATAATTTTAAAAATCGTTCGGGAAATGAGTTTACTCCCTGGGTACTTTCTTTGTATACTTTTGACTATACGGGCCGGGTCCGGGATTTACGGGAAATCGCGGGTTTTCGTTTGCCGGCGAATAAACCTCTTTCATTAAGCGTCTCATTAAAAATGAAAATATTTTTGAAAACTACAAGTCTCATTCGTTCTAGTGGTGCAGAAATAATTTAAAAAATCGTTCGGGAAATCAGTTTACTTCCTGGGTACTTTCTTTGTATACATTTGACTACACGGGCCAAGCCCGGGATTTACGGGAAATCGCGGGTTTTCGTTTGCCGGCGATTAAACCTCTTTTATTAATCGTCTCATTAAAAATGAAAACATTTTTGAAAACTACAAGTCTCATTCGTTCTAGTGGTGCAGAAATAATTTGCAAAATCGTTCGGGAAATCAGTTTACTCCTTGGGTACTTTCTTTAGATGCATACAACTATACGGGCCAAGCCCGGGATTTACGGGAAATCGCGAGTTTTCGTTTGCCGGCGATTAAACCCCTTTCATTAAGCGTTTCATCAAAAATGAAAACATTTTTGAAAACTACATGTCTTATGCGTTTTAGTGGTGAAAAAATAATTTAAAAATTTGTTCGTCAAATGAGTTTACTTTCTGGGTACTTTCTATGTATACATTCGACTATACGGGCCAAGCCCGGAATTTACGCGAAATCGCGGGATTTCGTTTGCCGGCGATTAAACCTCTTTCATTAAGCGTCTCATCAAAAATGAAAACATTTTTGAAAACTACAAGTCTCATGCGTTTTAGTGGTGAAAAAATAATTTAAAAAATCGTTCGGGAAATGAGTTTACTCCCTGGGTACTTTCTTTGTATACATTCGACTATACGGGCCATGCCTGGGATTTACGGGAAATCGCGGGTTTTCGTTTGACGGCGATTAAACTTCTTTTATTCAGCGTCTCATCAAAAATGAAAACGTTTTTGAAAACTACAAGTCTCATGCGTTTTAGTGGTAAAAAAATAATTTAAAAAATTGTTCGGGAAATGAGTTTACTTTCTGGGTACTTTCTATGTATACATTCGACTATAGGGGCCAAGCCCTGGATTTACGGGAAATCGCGGGATTTCGTTTGCCGGCGATTAACTCTCTTTCATTAAGCGTCTCATCAAATATGAAAACATTTTTGAAAACTACAAGTCTCGTGCGTTTTAGTGGTAAAAAAATAATTTTAAAAATCGTTCGGGAAATGAGTTTACTCCCTGGTACTTTCTTTGTATACTTTTGACTATACGGGCCGAGTCCGGGATTTACGCGAAATCGCGGGTTTTCGTTTGCCGGCGATTAAACCTCTTTCATTAAGCGTCTCATTAAAAATGAAAACGTTTTTGAAAACTACAAGTCTCATTCGTTCTAGTGGTGCAGAAATAATTTGAAAAATCGTTCGGGAAATCAGTTTACTCCCTGGGTACTTTCTTTGTATACTTTTGACTATACGGGCCAAGCCCGGGATTTTCGGGAAATCGCAGGTTTTCGTTTGCCGGCGATTAAACTTCTTTTATTCAGCGTCTCATCAAAAATGAAAACATTTTTGAAAACTACAAGTCTTATTCGTTTTAGTGGTGAAAAAATAATTTCAAAAATCGTTCTGGAAATGAGTTTACTCACAGGGTACTTTCGTTGTATACATTCGACTATACGGGCCAAGACCGGGATTTACGGGAAATCGCGGGTTTTCGTTTGCCGGCGATTAAACCCTTTTCATTAAGCGTATCATCAAAAATGAAAACATATTTGAAAACTACAAGTCTCGTGCATTTTAGTGGTGAAAAAATAATTTAAAAATTCGTTTGGGAAATGAGTTTACTCCCTGGCTACTCTCTTTGTATACATTCGACTATACGGGCAAAGCCCGGGATTTACGGGAAATCGCGGGTTTTCGTTTGCCGGCGATTAAACCTCTTTCATTAATCGTCTCATTAAAAATGAAAACATTTTTGAAAACTACAAGTCTCATTCGTTCTAGTGGTGCAGAATTAATTTGAAAAATTGTTCGGGAAATCAGTTTACTTCCTGGGTGCTTTCTTTAGATACATACAACTATACCGGCCAAGCCCGGGATTTACGGGAAATCGCGGGTTTTCGTTTGCCAGCGATTAAACTTCTTTTATTCAGCGTCTCATCAAAAATGAAAACACTTTTGAAAACTACAAGTCTCATGCGTTTTAGTGGTGACAAAAAATAATTTTAAAAATCGTTCGGGAAATGAGTTTACTCCCTGGGTACTTTCTTTGTATACTTTTGACTATACGGGCCGAGTCCGGGATTTACGCGAAATCGCGGGTTTTCGTTTGCCGGCGATTAAACCTCTTTCATTAAGCGTCTCATTAAAAATGAAAACATTTTTGAAAACTACAAGTCTCATTCGTTCTAGTGGTGCAGAAATAATTTGAAAAATCGTTCGGGAAATCAGTTTCCTTTCTGGGTACTTTCTTTGTATACTTTGGACTATACCGGCCAAGCCCGGGATTTTCGGGAAATCGCGAGTTTTCGTTTGCCGGCGATTAAACTTCTTTAATTCAGCGTCACATCAAAAATGAAAACATTTTTGAAAACTACAAGTCTTATGCGTTTTAGTGGTAAAAAAATAATTTCAAAAATCGTTCTGGAAATGAGTTTACTCACAGGGTACTTTCTTTGTATACATTCGACTATACGGGCCAAGCCCGGGATTTACGGGAAATCGCGGGTTTTCGTTTTCCGTCGATTAAACCCCTTTCATTAAGCGTATCATCAAAAATGATAACATATTTGAAAACTACAAGTCTCGTGCGTTTTAGTGGTGAAAAAATAATTTAAAAATTCGTTTGGGAAATGGGTTTACTCCCTGGGTACTCTCTTTGTATACATTCGACTATACGGGCCAAGCCCGGGATTTACAGGAAATCGCGGGTTTTCGTTTGCCGTCGATTAAACCTCTTTCATTAATCGTCTCATTAAAAATGAAAACATTTTTGAAAACTACAAGTCTTATTCGTTCTAGTGGTGCAGAAATAAATTGAAAAATCGTTCGGGAAATCAGTTTACTCCCTGGGTGCTTTCTTTAGATACATACAACTATACGGGCCAAGCCCGGGATTTACGGGAAATCGCGGGTTTTCGTTTGCCAGCGATTAAACTTCTTTTATTCAGCGTCTCATCAAAAATGAAAACACTTTTGAAAACTACAAGTCTCATTCGTTTTAGTGGTGACAAAATAATTTAAAAAATTGTTTGGGAAATGAGTTTATTCCCTGGGTACTTTCTTTGTATACTTTTGACTATACGGGCCAAGCCCGGGATTTACGGGAAATCGCGGGTTTTCGTTTGCCGGCGATTAAACGTCTTTCATTAAGCGTTTCATCAAAAGTGAAAACATTTTAGAAAACTACAAGTCTTATGCGTTTTAGTGGTGAAAAAATAATTTAAAAAATTGTTCGGGAAATGAGTTTACTCCCTGGGTACTTTCTATGTATACATTCGACTATACGGGCCAAGCCCGGGATTTACGGGAAATCGCGGGTTTTCGTTTGCCGGCGATTAAACTTCTTTTATTCAGCGTCTCATCAAAAATGAAAACATTTTTGAAAACTACAAGTCTTATGCGTTTTAGTGGTGAAAAAATAATTTAAAAAATCGTTCTGGAAATGATTTTACTCACAGGGTATTTTCTTTGTATACATTCGACTATACGGGCCAAGCCCGGGATTTACGGGAAATCGCTGGTTTGCGTTTGCCGGCGATTAAACTTCTTTTATTCAGCGTCTCATCAAAAATGAAAAAAATTTTGTAAACTACAAGTCTCACGCGTTTTAGTGGTGACAAAATAATTTAAAAAATCGGTCGGGAAATGAGTTTACTCCCTTGATACTTTCTTTGTATTTTTTTGACTATACGGGCCAAGCCCGGGATTTACGGAAAATCGAGGGTTTTCGTTTGCCGGCGATTAAACTTCTTTTATTCAGCGTCTCATCAAAAATGAAAAAATTTTTGTAAACTACAAGTCTTATGCGTTTTAGTGGTGGAAAAATAATTTAAAAAATCGTTCTGGAAATGAGTTTACTCACAGGGTACTTTCTTTGCATACATTCGACTATACGGGCCAAGTCCGGGATTTACGGGAAAATGCGGGTTTTAGTTTGCCGGCGATTAAACCACTTTCATTAAGCGTCTGATCAAAAATGAAAACATTTCTGAAAACTACAAGACTTATTCGTTTTAGTGGTGAAAAAAATAATTTAAAAAATCGTTCGGGAAATGATTTTACTCCCTGGGTACTTTCTTTGTATACATTCGACTATACGGGCCGAGTCCGGGGTTTACGGGAAATGGCGGGTTTTCGTTTGCCGGCGATTAAACCTGTTTCATTAAGCGTCTCATCAAAAATAAAAACATATTTGAAAACTACAAGTCTCATGCGTTTTAGTGGTGAAAACATAATTTAAAAAATCGTTTTGGAAATGACTTTACTCACAGGGTACTTTCTTTGTATACATTCGACTATACGGGCCAATTCCGAGATTTACGGGAAATTGCGGGTTTTCGTTTGCCGGCGATTAAACCACTTTCATTAAGCGTCTCATCAAAAATGAAAACATTTCTGAAAACTACAAGACGTATTCCTTTTAGTGGTGAAAAAAATAATTTAAAAAATCGTTCGGGAAATGATTTTACTCCCTGGGTACTTTCTTTGTATACATTCGACTATACGGGCCGAGTCCGGGGTTTACGGGAAATGGCGGGTTTTCGTTTGCCGGCGATTAAACTTCTTTTATTCAGCGTCTCATCAAAAATGAAAACATTTTTGAAAACTACAAGTCTCATGCGTTTTAGTGGTGAAAAGATAATTTAAAAAATCGTTTTGGAAATGAGTTTACTCACAGGGTACTTTCTTTGTATACATTCGACTATACGGGTTAAGCCCGGGATTTACGGGAAATCGCGGGTTTTCGTTTGCCGTTGATTAAACCACTTTGATTAAGCGTCTCATCAAAAATAAAAACATTTCTGAAAACTACAAGTCTCATGCGTTTTAGTGGTGAAAAAATATTTTAAAAAATCGTTCGGGAAATGAGTTTAATCCCTGGGTACTTTCTTTGTATACTTTTGACTATACGGGCCGAGTCCGGGATTTACGGGAAATCGCGGGTTTTCGTTTGCCGGCGATTAAACTTCTTTTATCAGCGTCTCATCAAAAATGAAAACATTTTTAAAAACTACAAGTCTCATGGGCTTTAGTGGTGAAATAATAATTTAAAAAATCGTTTGGGAAATGAGTTTACTCACAGGGTACTTTCCTTGTATACATTCGACTATACTGGCCAAGCCCGGGATTTACGGGAAATCCCGGGTTTTCGTTTGCCGGCGATTAAACTTCTTTTATCCAGCGTCTCATCAAAAATGAAACTATTTTTGAAAACTACAAGTCTCATGCGTTTTAGTGGTGAAAAAATAATTTAAAAAATCGTTCGGGAAATGATTTTACTCCCTGGGTACTTTCTTTGTATACATTCGACTATACGGGTTCGAGTCCGGGGTTTACGGGAAATGGCGGGTTTTCGTTTTCCGGCGATTAAACTTCTTTTATTCAGCGTCTCATCAAAAATGAAAACATTTTTGACCACTACAAGTCTCATGCAATTTAGTGGTGACAAAATAATTTTAAAAATCGTTCGGGAAATGAGTTTATTCCCTGGGTACTTTCTTTGTATACTTTTGACTATACGGGCCAAGCCCGGGATTTACGGGAAATCGCGGGTTTTCGTTTGCCGGCGATTAAACGTCTTTCATTAAGAGTTTCATCAAAAATGAAAACATTTTTGAAAACTACAAGTCTCGTGCGTTTTAGTGGTGAAAAAATAATTTAAAAATTCGTTTGGGAAATGGGTTTACTCCCTGGGTACTCTCTTTGTATACATTCGACTATACGGGCCAAGCCCGGGATTTACGGGAAATCGCGGGTTTTCGTTTGCCGTCGATTAAACCTCTTTCATTAATCGTCTCATTAAAAATGAAAACATTTTTGAAAACTACAAGTCTTATTCGTTCTAGTGGTGCAGAAATAAATTGAAAAATCGTTCGGGAAATCAGTTTACTCCCTGGGTGCTTTCTTTAGATACATACAACTATACGGGCCAAGCCAGGGATTTACGGGAAATCGCGGGTTTTCGTTTGCCAGCGATTAAACTTCTTTTATTCACCGTCTCATCAAAAATGAAAACACTTTTGAAAACTACAAGTCTCATTCGTTTTAGTGGTGAAAAAATAATTTAAAAAATTGTTTGGGAAATGAGTTTATTCCCTGGGTACTTTCTTTGTATACTTTTGACTATACGGGCCAAGCCCGGGATTTACGGGAAATCGCGGGTTTTCGTTTGCCGGCGATTAAACGTCTTTCATTAAGCGTTTCATCAAAAGTGAAAACATTTTGGAAAACTACAAGTCTTATGCGTTTTAGTGGTGAAAAAATAATTTAAAAAATTGTTCGGGAAATGAGTTTACTCCCTGGGTACTTTCTATGTATACATTCGACTATACGGGCCAAGCCCGGGATTTACGGGAAATCGCGGGTTTTCGTTTGCCGGCGATTAAACTTCTTTTATTCAGCGTCTCATCAAAAATGAAAACATTTTTGAAAACTACAAGTCTTATGCGTTTTAGTGGTGAAAAAATAATTTAAAAAATCGTTCTGGAAATGATTTTACTCACAGGGTACTTTCTTTGTATAAATTCGACTATACGGGCCAAGCCCGGGATTTACGGGAAATCGCTGGTTTGCGTTTGCCGGCGATTAAACTTCTTTTATTCAGCGTCTCATCAAAAAAGAAAACACTTTTGAAAACTACAAGTCTCACGCGTTTTAGTGGTGACAAAATAATTTAAAAAATCGGTCGGGAAATGAGTTTACTCCCTTGATACTTTCTTTGTATTTTTTTGACTATACAGGCCAAGCCCGGGATTTACGGAAAATCGAGGGTTTTCGTTTGCCGGCGATTAAACTTCTTTTATTCAGCGTCTTATCAAAAATGAAAAAAATTTTGTAAACTACAAGTCTTATGCGTTTTAGTGGTGGAAAAATAATTTAAAAAATCGTTCTGGAAATGAGTTTACTCACAGGGTACTTTCTTTGTATACATTCGACTATACGGGCCAAGTCCGGGATTTACGGGAAAATGCGGGTTTTAGTTTGCCGGCGATTAAACCACTTTCATTAAGCGTCTGATCAAAAATGAAAACATTTCTGAAAACTACAAGACTTATTCGTTTTAGTGGTGAAAAAAATAATTTAAAAAATCGTTCGGGAAATGATTTTACTCCCTGGGTACTTTCTTTGTATACATTCGACTATACGGGCCGAGTCCGGGGTTTACGGGAAATGGCGGGTTTTCGTTTGCCGGCGATTAAACCTGTTTCATTAAGCGTCTCATCAAAAATAAAAACATATTTGAAAACTACAAGTCTCATGCGTTTTAGTGGTGAAAACATAATTTAAAAAATCGTTTTGGAAATGACTTTACTCACAGGGTACTTTCTTTGTATACATTCGACTATACGGGCCAATTCCGAGATTTACGGGAAATTGCGGGTTTTCGTTTGCCGGCGATTAAACCACTTTCATTAAGCGTCTCATCAAAAATGAAAACATTTCTGAAAACTACAAGACGTATTCCTTTTAGTGGTGAAAAAAATAATTTAAAAAATCGTTCGGGAAATGATTTTACTCCCTGGGTACTTTCTTTGTATACATTCGACTATACGGGCCGAGTCCGGGGTTTACGGGAAATGGCGGGTTTTCGTTTGCCGGCGATTAAACTTCTTTTATTCAGCGTCTCATCAAAAATGAAAACATTTTTGAAAACTACAAGTCTCATGCGTTTTAGTGGTGAAAAGATAATTTAAAAAATCGTTTTGGAAATGAGTTTACTCACAGGGTACTTTCTTTGTATACATTCGACTATACGGGTGAAGCCCGGGATTTACGGGAAATCGCGGGTTTTCGTTTGCCGTTGATTAAACCACTTTGATTAAGCGTCTCATCAAAAATGAAAACATTTCTGAAAACTACAAGTCTCATGCGTTTTAGTGGTGAAAAAATATTTTAAAAAATCGTTCGGGAAATGAGTTTACTCCCTGGGTACTTTCTTTGTATACTTTTGACTACACGGGCCGATTCCGGGATTTACGGGAAATCGCGGGTTTTCGTTTGCCGGCGATTAAACTTCTTTTATCAGCGTCTCATCAAAAATGAAAACATTTTTAAAAACTACAAGTCTCATGGGCTTTAGTGGTGAAATAATAATTTAAAAAATCGTTTTGGAAATGAGTTTACTCACAGGGTACTTTCTTTGTATACATTCGACTATACGGGTTAAGCCCGGGATTTACGGGAAATCGCGGGTTTTCGTTTGACGTTGATTAAACCACTTTGATTAAGCGTCTCATCAAAAATGAAAACATTTCTGAAAACTACAAGTCTCATGCGTTTTAGTGGTGAAAAAATATTTTAAAAAATCGTTCGGGAAATGAGTTTAATCCCTGGGTACTTTCTTTGTATACTTTTGACTATACGGGCCGAGTCCGGGATTTACGGGAAATCGCGGGTTTTCGTTTGCCGGCAATTAAACTTCTTTTATCAGCGTCTCATCAAAAATGAAAACATTTTTAAAAACTACAAGTCTCATGGGCTTTAGTGGTGAAATAATAATTTAAAAAATCGTTTGGGAAATGAGTTTACTCACAGGGTACTTTCCTTGTATACATTCGACTATACTGGCCAAGCCCGGGATTTACGGGAAATCCCGGGTTTTCGTTTGCCGGCGATTAAACTTCTTTTATCCAGCGTCTCATCAAAAATGAAAACATTTTTGAAAACTACAAGTCTCATGCGTTTTAGTGGTGAAAAAATAATTTAAAAAATCGTTCGGGAAATGATTTTACTCCCTGGGTACTTTCTTTGTATACATTCGACTATACGGGTTCGAGTCCGGGGTTTACGGGAAATGGCGGGTTTTCGTTTTCCGGCGATTAAACTTCTTTTATTCAGCGTCTCATCAAAAATGAAAACATTTTTGACCACTACAAGTCTCATGCAATTTAGTGGTGACAAAATAATTTTAAAAATCGTTCGGGAAATGAGTTTATTCCCTGGGTACTTTCTTTGTATACTTTTGACTATACGGGCCAAGCCCGGGATTTACGGGAAATCGCGGGTTTTCGTTTGCCGGCGATTAAACGTCTTTCATTAGGAGTTTCATCAAAAATGAAAACATTTTTGAAAACTACAAGTCTCGTGCGTTTTAGTGGTGAAAAAATAATTTAAAAATTCGTTTGGGAAATGGGTTTACTCCCTGGGTACTCTCTTTGTATACATTCGACTATACGGGCCAAGCCCGGGATTTACGGGAAATCGCGGGTTTTCGTTTGCCGTCGATTAAACCTCTTTCATTAATCGTCTCATTAAAAATGAAAACATTTTTGAAAACTACAAGTCTTATTCGTTCTAGTGGTGCAGAAATAAATTGAAAAATCGTTCGGGAAATCAGTTTACTCCCTGGGTGCTTTCTTTAGATACATACAACTATACGGGCCAAGCCCGGGATTTACGGGAAATCGCGGGTTTTCGTTTGCCAGCGATTAAACTTCTTTTATTCAGCGTCTCATCAAAAATGAAAACACTTTTGAAAACTACAAGTCTCATTCGTTTTAGTGGTGAAAAAATAATTTAAAAAATTGTTTGGGAAATGAGTTTATTCCCTGGGTACTTTCTTTGTATACTTTTGACTATACGGGCCAAGCCCGGGATTTACGGGAAATCGCGGGTTTTCGTTTGCCGGCGATTAAACGTCTTTCATTAAGCGTTTCATCAAAAGTGAAAACATTTTGGAAAACTACAAGTCTTATGCGTTTTAGTGGTGAAAAAATAATTTAAAAAATTGTTCGGGAAATGAGTTTACTCCCTGGGTACTTTCTATGTATACATTCGACTATACGGGCCAAGCCCGGGATTTACGGGAAATCGCGGGTTTTCGTTTGCCGGCGATTAAACTTCTTTTATTCAGCGTCTCATCAAAAATGAAAACATTTTTGAAAACTACAAGTCTTATGCGTTTTAGTGGTGAAAAAATAATTTAAAAAATCGTTCTGGAAATGATTTTACTCACAGGGTACTTTCTTTGTATAAATTCGACTATACGGGCCAAGCCCGGGATTTACGGGAAATCGCTGGTTTGCGTTTGCCGGCGATTAAACTTCTTTTATTCAGCGTCTCATCAAAAATGAAAACACTTTTGAAAACTACAAGTCTCACGCGTTTTAGTGGTGACAAAATAATTTAAAAAATCGGTCGGGAAATGAGTTTACTCCCTTGATACTTTCTTTGTATTTTTTTGACTATACAGGCCAAGCCCGGGATTTACGGAAAATCGAGGGTTTTCGTTTGCCGGCGATTAAACTTCTTTTATTCAGCGTCTCATCAAAAATGAAAAAAATTTTGTAAACTACAAGTCTTATGCGTTTTAGTGGTGGAAAAATAATTTAAAAAATCGTTCTGGAAATGAGTTTACTCACAGGGTACTTTCTTTGTATACATTCGACTATACGGGCCAAGTCCGGGATTTACGGGAAAATGCGGGTTTTAGTTTGCCGGCGATTAAACCACTTTCATTAAGCGTCTGATCAAAAATGAAAACATTTCTGAAAACTACAAGACTTATTCGTTTTAGTGGTGAAAAAAATAATTTAAAAAATCGTTCGGGAAATGATTTTACTCCCTGGGTACTTTCTTTGTATACATTCGACTATACGGGCCGAGTCCGGGGTTTACGGGAAATGGCGGGTTTTCGTTTGCCGGCGATTAAACCTGTTTCATTAAGCGTCTCATCAAAAATAAAAACATATTTGAAAACTACAAGTCTCATGCGTTTTAGTGGTGAAAACATAATTTAAAAAATCGTTTTGGAAATGACTTTACTCACAGGGTACTTTCTTTGTATACATTCGACTATACGGGCCAATTCCGAGATTTACGGGAAATTGCGGGTTTTCGTTTGCCGGCGATTAAACCACTTTCATTAAGCGTCTCATCAAAAATGAAAACATTTCTGAAAACTACAAGACGTATTCCTTTTAGTGGTGAAAAAAATAATTTAAAAAATCGTTCGGGAAATGATTTTACTCCCTGGGTACTTTCTTTGTATACATTCGACTATACGGGCCGAGTCCGGGGTTTACGGGAAATGGCGGGTTTTCGTTTGCCGGCGATTAAACTTCTTTTATTCAGCGTCTCATCAAAAATGAAAACATTTTTGAAAACTACAAGTCTCATGCGTTTTAGTGGTGAAAAGATAATTTAAAAAATCGTTTTGGAAATGAGTTTACTCACAGGGTACTTTCTTTGTATACATTCGACTATACGGGTTAAGCCCGGGATTTACGGGAAATCGCGGGTTTTCGTTTGCCGTTGATTAAACCACTTTGATTAAGCGTCTCATCAAAAATGAAAACATTTCTGAAAACTACAAGTCTCATGGGCTTTAGTGGTGAAATAATAATTTAAAAAATCGTTTGGGAAATGAGTTTACTCACAGGGTACTTTCCTTGTATACATTCGACTATACTGGCCAAGCCCGGGATTTACGGGAAATCCCGGGTTTTCGTTTGCCGGCGATTAAATTCTTTTATCCAGCGTCTCATCAAAAATGAAAACATTTTTGAAAACTACAAGTCTCATGCGTTTTAGTGGTGAAAAAATAATTTAAAAAATCGTTCGGGAAATGATTTTACTCCCTGGGTACTTTCTTTGTATTCATTCGACTATACGGGTTCGAGTCCGGGGTTTACGGGAAATGGCGGGTTTTCGTTTTCCGGCGATTAAACTTCTTTTATTCAGCGTCTCATCAAAAATGAAAACATTTTTGACCACTACAAGTCTCATGCAATTTAGTGGTGACAAAATAATTTTAAAAATCGTTCGGGAAATGAGTTTATTCCCTGGGTACTTTCTTTGTATACTTTTGACTATACGGGCCAAGCCCGGGATTTACGGGAAATCGCGGGTTTTCGTTTGCCGGCGATTAAACGTCTTTCATTAAGAGTTTCATCAAAAATGAAAACATTTTTGAAAACTACAAGTCTCGTGCGTTTTAGTGGTGAAAAAATAATTTAAAAATTCGTTTGGGAAATGGGTTTACTCCCTGGGTACTCTCTTTGTATACATTCGACTATACGGGCCAAGCCCGGGATTTACGGGAAATCGCGGGTTTTCGTTTGCCGTCGATTAAACCTCTTTCATTAATCGTCTCATTAAAAATGAAAACATTTTTGAAAACTACAAGTCTTATTCGTTCTAGTGGTGCAGAAATAAATTGAAAAATCGTTCGGGAAATCAGTTTACTCCCTGGGTGCTTTCTTTAGATACATACAACTATACGGGCCAAGCCCGGGATTTACGGGAAATCGCGGGTTTTCGTTTGCCAGCGATTAAACTTCTTTTATTCAGCGTCTCATCAAAAATGAAAACACTTTTGAAAACTACAAGTCTCATTCGTTTTAGTGGTGAAAAAATAATTTAAAAAATTGTTTGGGAAATGAGTTTATTCCCTGGGTACTTTCTTTGTATACTTTTGACTATACGGGCCAAGCCCGGGATTTACGGGAAATCGCGGGTTTTCGTTTGCCGGCGATTAAACGTCTTTCATTAAGCGTTTCATCAAAAGTGAAAACATTTTGGAAAACTACAAGTCTTATGCGTTTTAGTGGTGAAAAAATAATTTAAAAAATTGTTCGGGAAATGAGTTTACTCCCTGGGTACTTTCTATGTATACATTCGACTATACGGGCCAAGCCCGGGATTTACGGGAAATCGCGGGTTTTCGTTTGCCGGCGATTAAACTTCTTTTATTCAGCGTCTCATCAAAAATGAAAACATTTTTGAAAACTACAAGTCTTATGCGTTTTAGTGGTGAAAAAATAATTTAAAAAATCGTTCTGGAAATGATTTTACTCACAGGGTACTTTCTTTGTATAAATTCGACTATACGGGCCAAGCCCGGGATTTACGGGAAATCGCTGGTTTGCGTTTGCCGGCGATTAAACTTCTTTTATTCAGCGTCTCATCAAAAATGAAAACACTTTTGAAAACTACAAGTCTCACGCGTTTTAGTGGTGACAAAATAATTTAAAAAATCGGTCGGGAAATGAGTTTACTCCCTTGATACTTTCTTTGTATTTTTTTGACTATACAGGCCAAGCCCGGGATTTACGGAAAATCGAGGGTTTTCGTTTGCCGGCGATTAAACTTCTTTTATTCAGCGTCTCATCAAAAATGAAAAAAATTTTGTAAACTACAAGTCTTATGCGTTTTAGTGGTGGAAAAATAATTTAAAAAATCGTTCTGGAAATGAGTTTACTCACAGGGTACTTTCTTTGTATACATTCGACTATACGGGCCAAGTCCGGGATTTACGGGAAAATGCGGGTTTTAGTTTGCCGGCGATTAAACCACTTTCATTAAGCGTCTGATCAAAAATGAAAACATTTCTGAAAACTACAAGACTTATTCGTTTTAGTGGTGAAAAAAATAATTTAAAAAATCGTTCGGGAAATGATTTTACTCCCTGGGTACTTTCTTTGTATACATTCGACTATACGGGCCGAGTCCGGGGTTTACGGGAAATGGCGGGTTTTCGTTTGCCGGCGATTAAACCTGTTTCATTAAGCGTCTCATCAAAAATAAAAACATATTTGAAAACTACAAGTCTCATGCGTTTTAGTGGTGAAAACATAATTTAAAAAATCGTTTTGGAAATGACTTTACTCACAGGGTACTTTCTTTGTATACATTCGACTATACGGGCCAATTCCGAGATTTACGGGAAATTGCGGGTTTTCGTTTGCCGGCGATTAAACCACTTTCATTAAGCGTCTCATCAAAAATGAAAACATTTCTGAAAACTACAAGACGTATTCCTTTTAGTGGTGAAAAAAATAATTTAAAAAATCGTTCGGGAAATGATTTTACTCCCTGGGTACTTTCTTTGTATACATTCGACTATACGGGCCGAGTCCGGGATTTACGGGAAATCGCGGGTTTTCGTTTGCCGGCGATTAAACTTCTTTTATCAGCGTCTCATCAAAAATGAAAACATTTTTAAAAACTACAAGTCTCATGGGCTTTAGTGGTGAAATAATAATTTAAAAAATCGTTTGGGAAATGAGTTTACTCACAGGGTACTTTCCTTGTATACATTCGACTATACTGGCCAAGCCCGGGATTTACGGGAAATCCCGGGTTTTCGTTTGCCGGCGATTAAACTTCTTTTATCCAGCGTCTCATCAAAAATGAAAACATTTTTGAAAACTACAAGTCTCATGCGTTTTAGTGGTGAAAAAATAATTTAAAAAATCGTTCGGGAAATGATTTTACTCCCTGGGTACTTTCTTTGTATACATTCGACTATACGGGTTCGAGTCCGGGGTTTACGGGAAATGGCGGGTTTTCGTTTTCCGGCGATTAAACTTCTTTTATTCAGCGTCTCATCAAAAATGAAAACATTTTTGACCACTACAAGTCTCATGCAATTTAGTGGTGACAAAATAATTTTAAAAATCGTTCGGGAAATGAGTTTATTCCCTGGGTACTTTCTTTGTATACTTTTGACTATACGGGCCAAGCCCGGGATTTACGGGAAATCGCGGGTTTTCGTTTGCCGTTGATTAAACCACTTTCATTAAGCGTCTCACCAAAAATGAAAACATTTCTGAAAACTACAAGTCTCATGCGTTTTAGTGGTGAAAAAATAATTTAAAAAATCGTTCGGGAAATGATTTTACTCCCTGGGTACTTTCTTTGTATACATTCGACTATACGGGTTCGAGTCCGGGGTTTACGGGAAATGGCGGGTTTTCGTTTTCCGGCGATTAAACTTCTTTTATTCAGCGTCTCATCAAAAATGAAAACATTTTTGACCACTACAAGTCTCATGCAATTTAGTGGTGACAAAATAATTTTAAAAATCGTTCGGGAAATGAGTTTATTCCCTGGGTACTTTCTTTGTATACTTTTGATTATACGGGCCAAGCCCGGGATTTACGGGAAATCGCGGGTTTTCGTTTGCCGGCGATTAAACGTCTTTCATTAAGAGTTTCATCAAAAATGAAAACATTTTTGAAAACTACAAGTCTTATGCGTTTTAGTGGTGAAAAAATAATTTAAAAAATTGTTCGGGAAATGAGTTTACTCCCTGGGTACTTTCTATGCATACATTCGACTATACGGGCCAAGCCCGGGATTTACGGGAAATCGCGGGTTTTAGTTTGCCGGCGATTAAACTTCTTTTATTCAGCGTCTCATCAAAAATGAAAACATTTTTAAAAACTACAAGTCTCATGCGTTTTAGTGGTGAAAACATAATTTAAAAAATCGTTTTGGAAATGATTTTACTCCCTGGGTACTTTCTTTGTATACATTCGACTATACGGGCCGAGTCCGGGGTTTACGGGAAATGGCGGGTTTTCGTTTGCCGGCGATTAAACTTCTTTTATTCAGCGTCTCATCAAAAATGAAAACATTTTTGAAAACTACAAGTCTCATGCGTTTTAGTGGTGACAAGATAATTTAAAAAATCGTTTTGGAAATGAGTTTACTCACGGGGTACTTTCTTTTCATACATTCGACTGTACGGGTTAAGCCCGGGATTTACGGGAAATCGCGGGTTTTCGTTTGCCGTTGATTAAACCACTTTCATTAAGCGTCTCATCAAAAATGAAAACATTTCTGAAAACTACAAATCTCATGCGTTTTAGTGGTGAAAAAATATTTTAAAAAATCGTTCGGGAAATGAGTTTACTCCCTGGGTACTTTCTTTGTATACTTTTGACTATACGGGCCGAGTCCGGGATTTACGGGAAATCGCGGGTTTTCGTTTGCCGGCGATTAAACTTCTTTTATCAGCGTCTCATCAAAAATGAAAACATTTTTAAAAACTACAAGTCTCATGCGTTTTAGTGGTGAAAAAATAATTTAAAGAATCGTTCGGGAAATGAGTTTACTCCCTGGGTACTTTCTTTGTATACTTTTGACTATACGGGCCGTGTCCGGGATTTACGGGAAATCGCGGGTTTTCGTTTGCCGGCGATTAAACCTCTTTCATTAAGCGTCTCATCAAAAATGAAAACATTTTTGAAATCTACAAGTCTCATGCGTTTTAGTGGTGAAAAAAATAATTTAAAAAATCGTTCGGGAAATGATTTTACTCCCTGGGTACTTTCTTTGTATACATTCGACTATACGGGTTCGAGTCCGGGGTTTACGGAAAATGGCGGGTTTTCGTTTGCCGGCGATTAAAATTCTTTTATTCAGCGTCTCATCAAAAATGAAAACATTTTTGACAACTACAAGTCTCATGCAATTTAGTGGTGACAAAATAATTAAAAAAAATCGTTCGGGAAATGAGTTTACTCCCTGGGTACTTTCTTTGTATTTTTTTGACTATACGGGCCAAGCCCGGGATTTACGGAAAATCGCGGGTTTTCGTTTGCCGGCGATTAAACTTCTTTTATTCAGCGTCTCATCAAAAATGAAAAAAATTTTGTAAACTACAAGTCTTATGCGTTTTAGTGGTGGAAAAATAATTTAAAAAATCGTTCTGGAAATGAGTTTACTCACAGGGTACTTTCTTTGTATACATTCGACTATACGGACCAAGCCCGGGATTTACGGGAAATCGCGGGTTTTCGTTTGCCGGCGATTAAACCTGTTTCATTAAGCGTCTCATCAAAAATAAAAACATTTTTGAAAACTACAAGTGTTATGCGTTTTAGTGGTGAAAAAATAATTTAAAAAATTGTTCGGGAAATGAGTTTACTCCCTGGGTACTTTCTATGTATACATTCGACTATACGGGCCAAGCCCGGGATTTACGGGAAATCGCGGGTTTTAGTTTGCCGGCGATTAAACTTCTTTTATTCAGCGTCTCATCAAAAATGAAAACATTTTTGAAAACTACAAGTCTCATGCGTTTTAGTGGTGAAAACATAATTTAAAAAATCGTTTTGGAAATGACTTTACTCACAGGGTACTTTCTTTGTATACATTCGACTATACGGGCCAAGTCCGGGATATACGGGAAATCGCGGGTTTTCGTTTGCCGGCGATTAAACCACTTTCATTAAGCATCTCATCAAAAATGAAAACATTTCTGAAAACTACAAGACTTATTCGTTTTAGTGGTGAAAAAAATAATTTAAAAAATCGTTTGGGAAATGATTTTACTCCCTGGGTACTTTCTTTGTATACATTCGACTATACGGGCCGAGTCCGGGGTTTACGGGAAATGGCGGGTTTTCGTTTGCCGGCGATTAAACTTCCTTTATTAAGCGTCTCATCAAAAATGAAAACATTTTTGAAAACTACAAGTCTCATGCAATTTAGTGGTGACAAAATAATTTAAAAAATCGTTCGGGAAATGAGTTTACTCCCTGGGTACTTTCTTTGTATTTTTTTGACTATACGGGCCAAGCCCGGGATTTACGGAAAATCGCGGGTTTTCGTTTGCCGGCGATTAAACTTCTTTTATTCAGCGTCTCATCAAAAATGAAAAAAATTTTGTAAACTACAAGTCTTATGCGTTTTAGTGGTGGAAAAATAATTTAAAAAATCGTTCTGGAAATGAGTTTACTCACAGGGTACTTTCTTTGTATACATTCGACTATACGGACCAAGCCCGGGATTTACGGGAAATCGCGGGTTTTCATTTGCCGGCGATTAAACCTGTTTCATTAAGCGTCTCATCAAAAATAAAAACATTTTTGAAAACTACAAGTCTTATGCGTCTTAGTGGTGAAAAAATAATTTAAAAAATTGTTCGGGAAATGAGTTTACTCCCTGGGTACTTTCTATGTATACATTCGACTATACGGGCCAAGCCCGGGATTTACGGGAAATCGCGGGTTTTAGTTTGCCGGCGATTAAACTTCTTTTATTCAGCGTCTCATCAAAAATGAAAACATTTTTGAAAACTACAAGTCTCATGCGTTTTAGTGGTGAAAACATAATTTAAAAAATCGTTTTGGAAATGACTTTACTCACAGGGTACTTTCTTTGTATACATTCGACTATACGGGCCAAGTCCAGGATTTACGGGAAATCGCGGGTTTTCGTTTGCCGGCGATTAAACCACTTTCATTAAGCGTCTCATCAAAAATGAAAACATTTCTGAAAACTACAAGACTTATTCGTTTTAGTGGTGAAAAAAATAATTTAAAAAATCGTTCGGGAAATGATTTTACTCCCTGGGTACTTTCTTTGTATACATTCGACTATACGGGCCGAGTCCGGGGTTTATGGGAAATGGCGGGTTTTCGTTTGCCGGCGATTAAACTTCTTTTATTCAGCGTCTCATCAAAAATGAAAACATTTTTGAAAACTACAAGTCTCATGCGTTTTCGTGGTGAAAAGATAATTTAAAAAATCGTTTTGGAAATGAGTTTACTCACAGGGTACTTTCTTTTCATACATTCGACTATACGGGTTAAGCACGGGATTTACGGGAAATCGCGGGTTTTCGTTTGCCGTTGATTAAACCACTTTCATTAAGCGTCTCATCAAAAATTAAAACATTTCTGAAAACTACAAGTCTCATGCGTTTTAGTGGTGAAAAAATATTTTAAAAAATCGTTCGGGAAATGAGTTTACTCCCTGGGTACTTTCTTTGTATACTTTTGACTATACGGGCCGAGTCCGGGATTTACGGGAAATCGCGGGTTTTCGTTTGCAGGCGATTAAACTTCTTTTATCAGCGTCTCATCAAAAATGAAAACATTTTTAAAAACTACAAGTCTCATGGGCTTTAGTGGTGAAATAATAATTTAAAAAATCGTTTGGGAAATGAGTTCACTCACAGGGTACTTTCTTTGTATACATTCGACTATACTGGCCAAGCCCGGGATTTACGGGAAATCGCGGGTTTTAGTTTGCCGGCGATTAAACTTCTTTTATTCAGCGTCTCATCAAAAATGAAAACATTTTTGAAAACTACAAGTCTCATGCGTTTTAGTGGTGAAAACATAATTTAAAAAATCGTTTTGGAAATGACTTTACTCACAGGGTACTTTCTTTGTATACATTCGACTATACGGGCCAAGTCCAGGATTTACGGGAAATCGCGGGTTTTCGTTTGCCGGCGATTAAACCACTTTCATTAAGCGTCTCATCAAAAATGAAAACATTTCTGAAAACTACAAGACTTATTCGTTTTAGTGGTGAAAAAAATAATTTAAAAAATCGTTCGGGAAATGATTTTACTCCCTGGGTACTTTCTTTGTATACATTCGACTATACGGGCCGAGTCCGGGGTTTATGGGAAATGGCGGGTTTTCGTTTGCCGGCGATTAAACTTCTTTTATTCAGCGTCTCATCAAAAATGAAAACATTTTTGAAAACTACAAGTCTCATGCGTTTTCGTGGTGAAAAGATAATTTAAAAAATCGTTTTGGAAATGAGTTTACTCACAGGGTACTTTCTTTTCATACATTCGACTATACGGGTTAAGCACGGGATTTACGGGAAATCGCGGGTTTTCGTTTGCCGTTGATTAAACCACTTTCATTAAGCGTCTCATCAAAAATTAAAACATTTCTGAAAACTACAAGTCTCATGCGTTTTAGTGGTGAAAAAATATTTTAAAAAATCGTTCGGGAAATGAGTTTACTCCCTGGGTACTTTCTTTGTATACTTTTGACTATACGGGCCGAGTCCGGGATTTACGGGAAATCGCGGGTTTTCGTTTGCAGGCGATTAAACTTCTTTTATCAGCGTCTCATCAAAAATGAAAACATTTTTAAAAACTACAAGTCTCATGGGCTTTAGTGGTGAAATAATAATTTAAAAAATCGTTTGGGAAATGAGTTCACTCACAGGGTACTTTCTTTGTATACATTCGACTATACTGGCCAAGCCCGGGATTTACGGGAAATCCCGGGTTTTCGTTTGCCGGCAATTAAACTTCTTTTATCCAGCGTCTCATCAAAAATGAAAACATTTTTGAAAACTACAAGTCTCATGCGTTTTAGTGGTGAAAAAATAATTTAAAGAATCGTTCGGGAAATGAGTTTACTCCCTGGGTACTTTCTTTGTATACTTTTAACTATACGGGCCGAGTCCGGGATTTACGGAAAATGGCGGGTTTTCGTTTGCCGGCGATTAAAATTCTTTTATTCAGCGTCTCATCAAAAATGAAAACATTTTTGACAACTACAAGTCTCATGCAATTTAGTGGTGACAAAATAATTTAAAAAATCGTTCTGGAAATGAGTTTACTCACAGGGTACTTTCTTTGTATACATTCGACTATACGGACCAAGCCCGGGATTTACGGGAAATCGCGGGTTCTCGTTTGCCGGCGATTAAACCTGTTTCATTAAGCGTCTCATCAAAAATAAAAACATTTTTGAAAACTACAAGTCTCATGCGTTTTAGTGGTGAAAACATAATTTAAAAAATCGTTTTGGAAATGAATTTACTCACAGGGTACTTTCTTTGTATACATTCGACTATACGGACCAAGCCCGGGATTTACGGGAAATCGCGGGTTTTCGTTTGCCGGCGATTAAACCTGTTTCATCAAGCGTCTCATCAAAAATAAAAACATTTTTGAAAACTACAAGTCTCATGCGTTTTAATGGTGAAAACATAATTTAAAAAATCGTTTTGGAAATGAATTTACTCACAGGGTACTTTCTTTGTATACATTCGACTATACGGACCAAGCCCGGGATTTACGGGAAATCGCGGGTTTTCATTTGCCGGCGATTAAACCTGTTTCATTAAGCGTCTCATCAAAAATAAAAACATTTTTGAAAACTACAAGTCTTATGCGTCTTAGTGGTGAAAAAATAATTTAAAAAATTGTTCGGGAAATGAGTTTACTCCCTGGGTACTTTCTATGTATACATTCGACTATACGGGCCAAGCCCGGGATTTACGGGAAATCGCGGGTTTTAGTTTGCCGGCGATTAAACTTCTTTTATTCAGCGTCTCATCAAAAATGAAAACATTTTTGAAAACTACAAGTCTCATGCGTTTTAGTGGTGAAAACATAATTTAAAAAATCGTTTTGGAAATGACTTTACTCACAGGGTACTTTCTTTGTATACATTCGACTATACGGGCCAAGTCCGGGATTTACGGGAAATCGCGGGTTTTCGTTTGCCGGCGATTAAACCACTTTCATTAAGCGTCTCATCAAAAATGAAAACATTTCTGAAAACTACAAGACTTATTCGTTTTAGTGGTGAAAAAAATAATTTAAAAAATCGTTCGGGAAATGATTTTACTCCCTGGGTACTTTCTTTGTATACATTCGACTATACGGGCCGAGTCCGGGGTTTATGGGAAATGGCGGGTTTTCGTTTGCCGGCGATTAAACTTCTTTTATTCAGCGTCTCATCAAAAATGAAAACATTTTTGAAAACTACAAGTCTCATGCGTTTTCGTGGTGAAAAGATAATTTAAAAAATCGTTTTGGAAATGAGTTTACTCACAGGGTACTTTCTTTTCATACATTCGACTATACGGGTTAAGCACGGGATTTACGGGAAATCGCGGGTTTTCGTTTGCCGTTGATTAAACCACTTTCATTAAGCGTCTCATCAAAAATTAAAACATTTCTGAAAACTACAAGTCTCATGCGTTTTAGTGGTGAAAAAATATTTTAAAAAATCGTTCGGGAAATGAGTTTACTCCCTGGGTACTTTCTTTGTATACTTTTGACTATACGGGCCGAGTCCGGGATTTACGGGAAATCGCGGGTTTTCGTTTGCAGGCGATTAAACTTCTTTTATCAGCGTCTCATCAAAAATGAAAACATTTTTAAAAACTACAAGTCTCATGGGCTTTAGTGGTGAAATAATAATTTAAAAAATCGTTTGGGAAATGAGTTCACTCACAGGGTACTTTCTTTGTATACATTCGACTATACTGGCCAAGCCCGGGATTTACGGGAAATCCCGGGTTTTCGTTTGCCGGCGATTAAACTTCTTTTATCCAGCGTCTCATCAAAAATGAAAACATTTTTGAAAACTACAAGTCTCATGCGTTTTAGTGGTGAAAAAATAATTTAAAGAATCGTTCGGGAAATGAGTTTACTCCCTGGGTACTTTCTTTGTATACTTTTAACTATACGGGCCGAGTCCGGGATTTACGGAAAATGGCGGGTTTTCGTTTGCCGGCGATTAAAATTCTTTTATTCAGCGTCTCATCAAAAATGAAAACATTTTTGACAACTACAAGTCTCATGCAATTTAGTGGTGACAAAATAATTTAAAAAATCGTTCTGGAAATGAGTTTACTCACAGGGTACTTTCTTTGTATACATTCGACTATACGGACCAAGCCCGGGATTTACGGGAAATCGCGGGTTCTCGTTTGCCGGCGATTAAACCTGTTTCATTAAGCGTCTCATCAAAAATAAAAACATTTTTGAAAACTACAAGTCTCATGCGTTTTAGTGGTGAAAACATAATTTAAAAAATCGTTTTGGAAATGAATTTACTCACAGGGTACTTTCTTTGTATACATTCGACTATACGGACCAAGCCCGGGATTTACGGGAAATCGCGGGTTTTCGTTTGCCGGCGATTAAACCTGTTTCATCAAGCGTCTCATCAAAAATAAAAACATTTTTGAAAACTACAAGTCTCATGCGTTTTAATGGTGAAAACATAATTTAAAAAATCGTTTTGGAAATGAATTTACTCACAGGGTACTTTCTTTGTATACATTCGACTATACGGGCCAAGTCCGGGATTTACGGGAAATCGCGGGTTTTCGTTTGCCGGCGATTAAACCACTTTCATTAAGCGTCTCATCAAAAATGAAAACATTTCTGAAAACTACAAGACTTATTCGTTTTAGTGGTGAAAAAATAATTTAAAAAATTGTTCTGGAAATGAGTTTACTCACAGGGTACTTTCTTTGTATACATTCGACTATACGGGCCAAGCCCGTGATTTACGGGAAATCGCGGGTTTTCATTTGCCGGCGATTAAACCCCTTTCATTAAGCGTCTCATTAAAAATAAAAACATTTTTGAAAACTACAAGTCTCATGCGTTTTAGTGGTGAAAACATAATTTAAAAAATCGTTTTGAAAATGAATTTACTCACAGGGTACTTTCTTTGTATACATTCGACTATACGGACCAAGCCCGGGATTTACGGGAAATCGCGGGTTTTCGTTTGCCGGCGATTAAACCTGTTTCATTAAGCGTCTCATCAAAAATGAAAACATTTTTGAAAACTACAAGTCTCATGCGTTTTAGTGGTGAAAAAATAATTTTAAGAATCGTTCGGGAAATGAGTTTACTCCCTGGGTACTTTCTTTGTATACTTTTGACTATACGGGCCGAGTCCGGGATTTACGGGAAATCCCGGGTTTTCGTTTGCCGGCGATTAAACTTCTTTTATCCAGCGTCTCATCAAAAATGAAAACATTTTTGAAAACTACAAGTCTCATGCGTTTTAGTGGAGAAAAAATAATTTAAAGAATCGTTCGGGAAATGAGTTTACTCCCTGGGTACTTTCTTTGTATACTTTTGACTATACGGGCCGAGTCCGGGATTTACGGAAAATGGCGGGTTTTCGTTTGCCGGCGATTAAAATTCTTTTATTCAGCGTCTCATCAAAAATGAAAACATTTTTGACAACTACAAGTCTCATGCAATTTAGTGGTGACAAAATAATTTAAAAAATCGTTCTGGAAATGAGTTTACTCACAGGGTACTTTCTTTGTATACTTTTGACTATACGGGCCGAGTCCGGGATTTACGGAAAATGGCGGGTTTTCGTTTGCCGGCGATTAAAATTCTTTTATTCAGCGTCTCATCAAAAATGAAAACATTTTTGACAACTACAAGTCTCATGCAATTTAGTGGTGACAAAATAATTTAAAAAATCGTTCTGGAAATGAGTTTACTCACAGGGTACTTTCTTTGTATACTTTTGACTATACGGGCCGAGTCCGGGATTTACGGAAAATCCCGGGTTTTCGTTTGCCGGCGATTAAAATTCTTTTATTCAGCGTCTCATCAAAAATGAAAACATTTCTGAAAACTACAAGACTTATTCGTTTTAGTGGTGAAAAAATAATTTAAAAAATTGTTCTGGAAATGAGTTTACTCAGAGGGTACTTTCTTTGTATACATTCGACTATACGGGCCAAGCCCGTGATTTACGGGAAATCGCGGGTTTTCATTTGCCGGCGATTAAACCCCTTTCATTAAGCGTCTCATTAAAAATAAAAACATTCTTGAAAACTACAAGACTTATTCGTTTTAGTGGTGAAAAAATAATTTAAAAAATTGTTCTGGAAATGAGTTTACTCACAGGGTACTTTCTTTGTATACATTCGACTATACGGGCCAAGCCCGTGATTTACGGGAAATCGCGGGTTTTCATTTGCCGGCGATTAAACCCCTTTCATTAAGCGTCTCATTAAAAATGAAACATTTTTGAAAACTACAAGTCTCATTCGTTCTAGTGGTGCAGAAATAATTTGAAAAATCGTTCGGGAAAACAGTTTACTCCCTGGGTACTTTCTTCAGATACATTCAACTATACGGGCCAAGCCCGGGATTTACGGGAAATCGCGGGTTTTCGTTTGCCGGCAATTAAACTTCTTTTATTCAGCGTCTCATCAAAAATGAAAACACTTTTGAAAACTACAAGTCTCATGCGTTTTAGTGGTGACAAAATAATTTAAAAAATCGTTTTGGAAATGAGTTTACTCCCTGGGTACTTTCTTTGTATACTTTTGACTATACGGGCCGAGTCCGGGATTTACGGGAAATCCCGGGTTTTCGTTTGCCGGCGATTAAACTTCTTTTATCCAGCGTCTCATCAAAAATGAAAACATTTTTGAAAACTACAAGTCTCATGCGTTTTAGTGGTGAAAAAAATAATTTAAAAAATCGTTCGGGAAATGATTTTACTCCCTGGGTACTTTCTTTGTATACATTCGACTATGCGGGTTCGAGTCCGGGGTTTACGGGAAATGGCGGGTTTTCGTTTTCCGGCGATTAAACTTCTTTTATTCAGCGTCTCATCAAAAATGAAAACATTTTTGACAACCACAAGTCTCATGCAATTTAGTGGTGACAAAATAATTTTAAAAATCGTTCGGGAAATGAGTTTATTCCCTGGGTACTTTCTTTGTATACTTTTGACTATACGGGCCAAGCCCGGGATTTACGGGAAATCGCGGGTTTTCGTTTGCCGGCGATTAAACGTCTTTCATTAAGAGTTTCATCAAAAATGAAAACATTTTTGAAAACTACAAGTCTTATGCGTTTTAGTGGTGAAAAAATAATTTAAAAAATTGTTCGGGAAATGAGTTTACTCCCTGGGTACTTTCTATGCATACATTCGACTATACGGGCCAAGCCCGGGATTTACGGGAAATCGCGGGTTTTAGTTTGCCGGCGATTAAACTTCTTTTATTCAGCGTCTCATCAAAAATGAAAACTTTTTTAAAAACTACAAGTCTCATGCGTTTTAGTGGTGAAAACATAATTTAAAAAATCGTTTTGGAAATGATTTTACTCCCTGGGTACTTTCTTTGTATACATTCGACTATACGGGCCGAGTCCGGGGTTTACGGGAAATGGCGGTTTTTCGTTTGCCGGCGATTAAACTTCTTTTATTCAGCGTCTCATCAAAAATGAAAACATTTTTGAAAACTACAAGTCTCATGCGTTTTAGTGGTGAAAAGATAATTTAAAAAATCGTTTTGGAAATGAGTTTACTCACAGGGTACTTTCTTTTCATACATTCGACTATACGGGTTAAGCCCGGGATTTACGGGAAATCGCGGGTTTTCGTTTGCCGTTGATTAAACCACTTTCATTAAGCGTCTCATCAAAAATGAAAACATTTCTAAAAACTACAAGTCTCATGCGTTTTAGTGGTGAAAAAATATTTTAAAAAATCGTTCGGGAAATGAGTTTACTCCCTGGGTACTTTCTTTGTATACTTTTGACTATACGGGCCGAGTCCGGGATTTACGGGAAATCGCGGGTTTTCGTTTGCCGGCGATTAAACTTCTTTTATCAGCGTCTCATCAAAAATGAAAACATTTTTAAAAACTACAAGTCTCATGCGTTTTAGTGGTGAAAAAATAATTTAAAGAATCGTTTAGGAAATGAGTTTACTCCCTGGGTACTTTCTTTGTATACTTTTGACTATACGGGCCGTGTCCGGGATTTACGGGAAATCGCGGGTTTTCGTTTGCTGGCGATTAAACCTCTTTCATTAAGCGTCTCATCAAAAATGAAAACATTTTTGAAATCTACAAGTCTCATGCGTTTTAGTGGTGAAAAAAATAATTTAAAAAATCGTTCGGGAAATGATTTCACTCCCTGGGTACTTTCTTTGTATACATTCGACTATACGGGTTCGAGTCCGGGGTTTACGGAAAATGGCGGGTTTTCGTTTGCCGTCGATTAAAATTCTTTTATTCAGCGTCTCATCAAAAATGAAAACATTTTTGACAACTACAAGTCTCATGCAATTTAGTGGTGACAAAATAATTTAAAAAATCGTTCGGGAAATGAGTTTACTCCCTGGGTACTTTCTTTGTATTTTTTTGACTATACGGGCCAAGCCCGGGATTTACGGAAAATTGCGGGTTTTCGTTTGCCGGCGATTAAACTTCTTTTATTCAGCGTCTCATCAAAAATGAAAAAAATTTTGTAAACTGCAAGTCTTATGCGTTTTAGTGGTGGAAAAATAATTGAAAAAATCGTTCTGGAAATGAGTTTACTCACAGGGTACTTTCTTTGTATACATTCGACTATACGGACCAAGCCCGGGATTTACGGGAAATCGCGGGTTTTCGTTTGCCGGCGATTAAACCTGTTTCATTAAGCGTCTCATCAAAAATAAAAACATTTTTGAAAACTACAAGTCTTATGCGTTTTAGTGGTGAAAAAATAATTTAAAAAATTGTTCGGGAAATGAGTTTACTCCCTGGGTACTTTCTATGTATACATTCGACTATACGGGCCAAGCCCGGGATTTACGGGAAATCGCGGGTTTTAGTTTGCCGGCGATTAAACTTCTTTTATTCAGCGTCTCATCAAAAATGAAAACATTTTTGAAAACTACAAGTCTCATGCGTTTTAGTGGTGAAAACATAATTTAAAAAATCGTTTTGGAAATGACTTTACTCACAGGGTACTTTCTTTGTATACATTCGACTATACGGGCCAAGTCCGGGATTTACGGGAAATCGCGGGTTTTCGTTTGCCGGCGATTAAACCACTTTCATTAAGCGTCTCATCAAAAATGAAAACATTTCTGAAAACTACAAGACTTATTCGTTTTAGTGGTGAAAAAAATAATTTAAAAAATCGTTTGGGAAATGATTTTACTCCCTGGGTACTTTCTTTGTATACATTCGACTATACGGGCCGAGTCCGGGGTTTACGGGAAATGGCGGGTTTTCGTTTGCCGGCGATTAAACTTCCTTTATTCAGCGTCTCATCAAAAATGAAAACATTTTTGATAACTACAAGTCTCATGCGTTTTATTGGTGAAAAGATAATTTAAAAAATCGTTTTGGAAATGAGTTTACCCACAGGGTACTTTCTTTTCATACATTCGACTATACGGGTTAAGCCCGGGATTTACGGGAAATCGCGGGTTTTCGTTTGCCGTTGATTAAACCACTTTCATTAAGCGTCTCATCAAAAATGAAAACATTTCTGAAAACTACAAGTCTCATGCGTTTTAGTGGTGAAAAAATATTTTAAAAAATCGTTCGGGAAATGAGTTTACACCCTGGGTACTTTCTTTGTATACTTTTGACTATACGGGCCGAGTCCGGGATTTACGGGAAATCGCGGGTTTTCGTTTGCCGGCGATAAAACTTCTTTTATCAGCGTCTCATCAAAAATGAAAACATTTTTGAAAACTACAAGTCTCATGCGTTTTAGTGGTGAAAACATAATTTAAAAAATCGTTTTGGAAATGACTTTACTCACAGGGTACTTTCTTTGTATACATTCGACTATACGGGCCAAGTCCTGGATTTACGGGAAATCGCGGGTTTTCGTTTGCCGGCGATTAAACCACTTTCATTAAGCGTCTCATCAAAAATAAAAACATTTCTGAAAACTACAAGACTGATTCGTTTTAGTGGTGAAAAAAATAATTTAAAAAATCGTTCGGGAAATGATTTTACTCCCTGGGTACTTTCTTTGTATACATTCGACTATACGGGCCGAGTCCGGGGTTTACGGGAAATGGCGGGTTTTCGTTTGCCGGCGATTAAACTTCTTTTATTCAGCGTCTCATCAAAAATGAAAACATTTTTGAAAACTACAAGTCTCATGCGTTTTAGTGGTGAAAAGATAATTTAAAAAATCGTTTTGGAAATGAGTTTACTCACAGGGTACTTTCTTTTCATACATTCGACTATACGGGTTAAGCCCGGGATTTACGGGAAATCGCGGGTTTTCGTTTGCCGTTGATTAAACCACTTTCATTGAGCGTCTCATCAAAAATTAAAACATTTCTGAAAACTACAAGTCTCATGCGTTTTAGTGGTGAAAAAATATTTTAAAAAATCGTTCGGGAAATGAGTTTACTCCCTGGGTACTTTCTTTGTATACTTTTGACTATACGGGCCGAGTCCGGGACTTACGGGAAATCGCGGGTTTTCGTTTGCAGGCGATTAAACTTCTTTTATCAGCGTCTCATCAAAAATGAAAACATTTTTAAAAACTACAAGTCTCATGGGCTTTAGTGGTGAAATAATAATTTAAAAAATCGTTTGGGAAATGAGTTCACTCACAGGGTACTTTCTTTGTATACATTCGACTATACTGGCCAAGCCCGGGATTTACGGGAAATCCCGTGTTTTCGTTTGCCGGCGATTAAACTTCTTTTATCCAGCGTCTCATCAAAAATGAAAACATTTTTGAAAACTACAAGTCTCATGCGTTTTAGTGGTGAAAAAATAATTTAAAGAATCGTTCGGGAAATGAGTTTACTCCCTGGGTACTTTCTTTGTATACTTTTGACTATACGGGCCGAGTCCGGGATTTACGGGAAATCGCGGGTTTTCGTTTGCCGGCGATTAAACCTCTTTCATTAAGCGTCTCATCAAAAATGAAAACATTTTTGAAATCTACAAGTCTCATGCGTTTTAGTCGTGAAAAAATAATTTAAAAAATCGTTCGGGAAATAATTTTACTCCCTGGGTACTTTCTTTGTATACATTCGACTATACGGGTTCGAGTCCGGGGTTTACGGAAAATGGCGGGTTTTCGTTTGCCGGCGATTAAAATTCTTTTATTCAGCGTCTCATCAAAAATGAAAACATTTTTGACAACTACAAGTCTCATGCAATTTAGTGGTGACAAAATAATTTAAAAAATCGTTCTGGAAATGAGTTTACTCACAGGGTACTTTCTTTGTATACATTCGACTATACGGACCAAGCCCGGGATTTACGGGAAATCGCGGGTTTTCGTTTGCCGGCGATTAAACCTGTTTCATTAAGCGTCTCATCAAAAATAAAAACATTTTTGAAAACTACAAGTCTCATGCGTTTTAGTGGTGAAAACATAATTTAAAAAATCGTTTTGGAAATGAATTTACTCACAGGGTACTTTCTTTGTATACATTCGACTATACGGACCAAGCCCGGGATTTACGGGAAATCGCGGGTTTTCGTTTGCCGGCGATTAAACCTGTTTCATTAAGCGTCTCATCAAAAATAAAAACATTTTTGAAAACTACAAGTCTCATGCGTTTTAGTGGTGAAAACATAATTTAAAAAATCGTTTTGGAAATGAATTTACTCACAGGGTACTTTCTTTGTATACATTCGACTATACGGGCCAAGTCCGGGATTTACGGGAAATCGCGGGTTTTCGTTTGCCGGCGATTAAACCACTTTCATTAATCGTCTCATCAAAAATGAAAACATTTCTGAAAACTACAAGACTTATTCGTTTTAGGGGTGAAAAAATAATTTAAAAAATCGTTTTGGAAATGAATTTACTCACAGGGTACTTTCTTTGTATACATTCGACTATACGGACCAAGCCCGGGATTTACGGGAAATCGCGGGTTTTCGTTTGCCGGCGATTAAACCTGTTTCATTAAGCGTCTCATCAAAAATAAAAACATTTTTGAAAACTACAAGTCTCATGCGTTTTAGTGGTGAAAACATAATTTAAAAAATCGTTTTGGAAATGAATTTACTCACAGGGTACTTTCTTTGTATACATTCGACTATACGGGCCAAGTCCGGGATTTACGGGAAATCGCGGGTTTTCGTTTGCCGGCGATTAAACCACTTTCATTAAGCGTCTCATCAAAAATGAAAACATTTCTGAAAACTACAAGACTTATTCGTTTTAGTGGTGAAAAAATAATTTAAAAAATTGTTCTGGAAATGAGTTTACTTACAGGGTACTTTCTTTGTATACATTCGACTATACGGGCCAAGCCCGTGATTTACGGGAAATCGCGAGTTTTCATTTGCCGGCGATTAAACCCCTTTCATTAAGCGTCTCATCAAAAATGAGACATTTTTGAAAACTACAAGTCTCATTCGTTCTAGTGAAGCAGAAATAATTTGAAAAATCGTTCGGGAAATCAGTTTACTCCCTGGGTACTTTCTTCAGATACATTCAACTATACGGGCCAAGCCCGGGATTTAAGGGAAATCGCGGGTTTTCGTTTGCCGGCAATTAAACTTCTTTTATTCAACGTCTCATCAAAAATGAAAACACTTTTGAAAATTACAAGTCTCATGCGTTTTAGTGGTGACAAAATAATTTAAAAAATCGTTTGGGAAATGAGTTTACTCCCTGGGTACTTTCTTTGTATACTTTTGACAATACGGGTCAAGCCCGGGATTTACGGGAAATCGTGGGTTTTCGTTTGCCGGCGATTAAACCACTTTCATTAAGCGTCTCATCAAAAATGAAAACATTTCTGAAAACTACAAGTCTCATGCGTTTTAGTGGTGAAAAAATAATTTAAAAAATCGTTCGGGAAATGAGTTTACTCCCTGGGTACTTTCTTTGTATACTTTTGACTATACAGGCTGAGTCCGGGATTTACGGGAAATCGCGGGTTTTCTTTAGTCGGCGATTAAACCTCTTTCATTAAGCGTCTCATTAAAAATGAAAACATTTTTGAAAACTACAAGTCTCATGCGTTTTAGTGGTGAAAAGATAATTTAAAAAATCGTTTTTGAAATGAGTTTACTCACAGGGTACTTTCTTTGTATACTTTTGACTATACAGGCCGAGTCCGGGATTTACGGGAAATCGCGGGTTTTCGTTTGCCAGCGATTAAACTTCTTTTATTTACCGTTTCATCAAAAATGAAAACATTTTTAAAAACTACAAGTCTCATGGGCTTTAGTGGTGAAATAATAATTTAAAAAATCTTTCGGGAAATGAGTTTACTCCCTGGGTACTTTCTTTGTATACTTTTGACTATACGGGCCGAGTCCGGGGTTTACGGGAAATGGCGGGTTTTCGTTTGCTGGCGATTAAACTTCTTTTATTCAGCGTCTCATCAAAAATGACAACATTTTTGAAAACTACAAGTCTCATGCGTTTTAGTGGTGAAAAGATAATTTAAAAAATCGTTTTGGAAATGAGTTTACTCTCTGGGTACTTTCTTTGTATACATTCGACTATACGGGCCAAGCCCGGGATTTACGGGAAAACGCGGGTTTTCGTTAGCCGACGATTAAACCACATTCATTAAGCGTCTCATCAAAAATGAAAACATTTCTGAAAACTACAAGTCTCTTACGTTTTAGTGGTGAAAAAATATTTTTAAAAATCGTTCGGGAAATGAGTTTACTCCCTGGGTACTTTCTTTGTATACTTTTGACTATACGGGCCGAGTCCTGGATTTACAGGAAATCGCGGGTTTTCGTTTGCCGGCGATTAAAACTCTTTCATTAAGCGTCTCATTAAAAATGAAACATTTTTGAAAACTGCAAGTCTCATTCGTTCTAGTGGTGCAGAAATAATTTGAAATATCGTTCGGGAAATCAGTTTACTTCCTGGGTACTTTCTTCAGATACATTCAACTATACGGGCCAAGCCCGGGATTTACGGGAAATCGCGGGTTTTCGTTTGCCGGCAATTAAAGTTCTTTTATTCAGCGTCTCATCAAAAATGAAAACACTTTTAAAAACTACAAGTCTCATGCGTTTTAGTGGTGACAAAATAATTTAAAAAATCGTTTGGGAAATGAGTTTACTCCCTGGGTACTTTCTTTGTATACTTTTGACAATACGGGTCAAGCCCGGGATTTACGGGAAATCGTGGGTTTTCGTTTGCCGGCGATTAAACTTCTTTTTTTCAGCGTCTCATCAAAAATGAAAACATTTTTGTAAACTACAAGTCTCATGCGTTTTAGTGGTGAAAAAATAATTCAAAAAATCGTTCGGGAAATGAGTTTACTCCCTGGGTACTTTCTTTGTATACATTCGACTATACGAGCCAAGCCAGGGATATACGGGAAATCGCGGGTTTTCTTTTGTCGGCGATTAAACCTCTTTCATTAAGCGTCTCATTAAAAATGAAAACATTCTTGAAAACTACAAGTCTCATTCGTTCTAGTGGTGCAGAAATAATTTGAAAAATCGTTCGGGAAATCAGTTTACTCCCTGGGTACTTTCTTTAGATACATTCAACTATACGGGCCAAGCCCGGGATTAACGGGAAATCGCGGGTTTTCGTTTGCCGGCGATTAAACTTCTTTTCTTCAGCGTCTCATTAAAAATGAAAACACTTTTGAGAACTACAAGTCTCATGCGTTTTAGTGGTGACAAAATAATTTAAAAAATCGTTTGGGAAGTGAGTTTACTCCCTAGGTACTTTCTTTGTATACTTTTGACAATACGGGACAAGCCTGGGATTTACGGGAAATCGTTGGTTTTCGTTTGCCGGCGATTAAACTTCTTTTATTCAGCGTCTCATCAAAAATGAAAACATTTTTGAAAACCACAAGTCTTATGCGTTTCAGTGGTGAAAAAATAATTTAAAAAATCGTTCTGGAAATGAGTTTACTCACAGGGTACTTTCTTTGTATACATTCGACTATACGGGCCAAGCCGTGATTTACGGGAAATCGTTGGTTTTCGTTTGCCGGCGATTAAACTTCTTTTATTCAGCGTCTCATCAAAAATGAAAACATTTTTGAAAACTACAAGTCTTATGCGTTTCAGTGGTGAAAAAATAATTTAAAAAATCCTTCTGGAAATGAGTTTACTCACAGGGTACTTTCTTTGTATACATTCGACTATACGGGCCAAGCCCGTCATTTACGGGAAATTGCGGGTTTTCATTTGCCGGCGATTAAACCCCTTTCATTAAGCGTCTCATTAAAAATGAAAACATTTTTGAAAACTACAAGTCTCATGCGTTTTAGTGGAGAGAAAATAATTGAAAAAATCGTTCGAGAAATAAGTTTACTCCCTGGGTACTTTCTTTGTATACATTCGACTATACGAGCCAAGTCGGGGATTTACGGGAAATCGCGGGTTTTCGTTTGTTGGCGATTAAACCTCTTTCATTGAGTGTCTCATTAAAAATGAAAACATTTTTGAAAAGTACAAGTCTTATGCGTTTTAGTGGTGAAAAAATAATTTAAAAAATCGTTCTGGAAATGAGTTTACTCACAGGGTACTTTCTTTGTATACATTCGACTATACGGGCCAAGCCCGTGATTTACGGGAAATCGCGGGTTTTCATTTGCCGGCGATTAAACCCCTTTCATTAAGCGTCTCATCAAAAATGAAAACATTTTTGAAAACTGCAAGTCTCATGCGTTATAGTGGAGAGAAAATAATTCAAAAAATCGTTTGGGAAATGAGTTTACTCACAGGGTACTTTCTTTGTACACTTTTGACTATACGGGCCGAGTCCGGGGTTTACGGGAAATGGCGGGTTTTCGTTTGCTGGCGATTAAACTTATTTTATTCAGCGTCTCATCAAAAATGACAACATTTTTGAAAACTACAAGTCTCATGCGTTTTAGTGGTGAAAAGATAATTTAAAAAATCGTTTTGGAAATGAGTTTACTCCCTGGGTACTTTCTTTGTATACATTCAACTATACGGGCCAAGCCCGGGATTTACGGGAAATCGCGGGTTTTCGTTAGCCGGCCATTAAAACTCTTTCATTAAACGTCTCATTAAAAATGAAACATTTTTGAAAACTACAAGTCTCATTCGTTCTAGTGGTGCAGAAATAATTTGAAAAATCGTTCGGAAAATCAGTTTACTCCCTGGGTACTTCCTTTGTATACATTCGACTATACGGGCCAAGCCCGGGATTTACGGGAAATCGCGATTTTTCGTTAGCCGGCGATTAAACCACATTCATTAAGCGTCTCATCAAAAATGAAAACATTTCTGAAAACTACAAGTCTCATACGTTTTAGTGGTGAAAAAATAATTTTAAAAATCGTTTGGGAAATGAGTTTACTCCCTGGGTACTTTCTTTGTATACTTTTGACTATACAGGCCGAGTCCGGGATTTACGGGAAATTGCGGGTTTTCGTTTGCCGGCGATTAAAACTCTTTCATTAAGCGTCTCATTAAAAATGAAACATTTTTGAAAACTACAAGTCTCATACGTTTTAGTGGCGAAAAAATAATTTTAAAAATCGTTCGGGAAATGAGTTTACTTCCTGGGTACTTACTTTGTATACTTTTGACTATACAGGCCGAGTCCGGGATTTACGGGAAATTGCGTGTTTTCGTTTGCCGGCGATTAAACTTCTTTTATTTACCGTCTCATCAAAAATGAAAACATTTTTAAAAACTACAAGTCTCATGGGCTTTAGTGGTGAAATAATAATTTAAAAAATCGTTCGGGAAATGAGTTTACTCCCTGGGTACTTTCTTTGTATACTTTTGACTATACGGGCCGAGTCCGGGGTTTACGGGAAATGGCGGGTTTTCATTTGCTGGCGATTAAACTTCTTTTATTCAGCGTCTCATCAAAAATGACAACATTTTTGAAAACTACAAGTCTCATGCGTTTTAGTGGTGAAAAGATAATTTAAAAAATCGTTTTGGAAATGAGTTTACTCCCTGGGTACTTTCTTTGTATACATTCAACTATACGGGCCAAGCCCGGGATTTACGGGAAATCGCGGGTTTTCGTTAGCCGGCGATTAAAACTCTTTCATTAAGCGTCTCATTAAAAATGAAACATTTTTGAAAACTACAAGTCTCATTCGTTCTAGTGGTGCAGAAATAATTTGAAAAATCGTTCGGAAAATCAGTTTACTCCCTGGGTACTTTCTTTAGATACATTCAACTATACGGGCCAAGCCCGGGATTTACGGGAAATCGCGGGTTTTCGTTTGCCGGCAATTAAACTTCTTTTATTCAGCGTCTCATCAAAAATGAAAACACTTTTGAAAACTACAACTCTCATGCGTTTTAGTGGTGACAAAATAATTTAAAAAATCGTTTGGGAAATGAGTTTACTCCCTGGGTACTTTCTTTGTATACTTTTGACAATACGGGTCAAGCAAGGGATTTACGGGAAATCGTGGGTTTTCGTTTGCCGGCGATTAAACTTCTTTTATACAGTGTCTCATCAAAAATGAAAACATTTTTGTAAACTACAAGTCTCATGCGTTTTAGTGGTGAAAAAATAATTCAAAAAATCGTTCGGGAAATGAGTTTACTCCCTGGGTACTTTCTTTGTATACATTCGACTATACGAGCCAAGCCCGGGATATACGGGAAATCGCGGGTTTTCTTTTGTCGGCGATTAAACCTCTTTCATTAAGCGTCTCATTAAAAATGAAAACATTTTTGAAAACTACAAGTCTCATTCGTTCTAGTGGTGCAGAAATAATTTGAAAAATCGTTCGGAAAATCAGTTTACTCCCTGGGTACTTTCTTTAGATACATTCAACTATACGGGCCAAGCCCGGGATTTACGGGAAATCGCGGGTTTTCGTTTGCCGGCGATTAAACTTCTTTTATTCAGAGTCTCATCAAAAATGAAAACACTTTTGAAAACTACAAGTCTCATGCGTTTTAGTGGTGACAAAATAATTTAAAAAATCGTTTGGGAAATGAGATTACTCCCTGGGTACTTTCTTTGTATACTTTTGACAATACGGGACAAGCCTGGGATTTACGGGAAATCGTTGGTTTTCGTTTGCCGGCGATTAAACTTCTTTTATTCAGCGTCTCATCAAAAATGAAAACATTTTTGAAAACTACAAGTCTTATGCGTTTCAGTGGTGAAAAAATAATTTAAAAAATCGTTTTGGAAATGAGTTTACTCACAGGGTACTTTCTTTGTATACATTCGACTATACGGGCAAAGCCCGTGATTTACGGGAAATTGCGGGTTTTCATTTGCCGGCGATTAAACCCCTTTCATTAAGCGTGTCATCAAAACTGAAAACATTTTTGAAAACTACAAGTCTCATTCGTTTTAGTGGTGCAGAAATAATTTGAAAAATCGTTCGGAAAATCAGTTTACTCCCTAAGTACTTTCTTTAGATACATTCAACTATACGGGCCAAGCCCGGGATTTACGGGAAATCGCGGGTTTTCGTTTGCCGGCGATTAAACTTCTTTTATTCCGCGTCTCAGCAAAAATGAAAACACTTTTGAAAACTACAAGTCTCATGCGTTTTAGTGGTGACAAAATAATTTAAAAAATCGTTTGGGAAATGAGTTTACTCCCTGGGTACTTTCTTTGTATACTTTTGACAATACGGGACAAGCCTGGGATTTACGGGAAATCGTTGGTTTTCGTTTGCCGGCGATTAAACTTCTTTTATTCAGCGTCTCATCAAAAATGAAAACATTTTTGAAAACTACAAGTCTTATGCGTTTCAGTGGTGAAAAAATAATTTAAAAAATCGTTCTGGAAATGAGTTTACTCACAGGGTACTTTCTTTGTATACATTCGACTATACGGGCCAAGCCCGTGATTTACGGGAAATTGCGGGTTTTCATTTGCCGGCGATTAAACCCCTTTCATTAAGCGTCTCATCAAAAATGAAAACATTTTTGAAAACTACAAGTCTCATTCGTTTTAGTGGTGCAGAAATAATTTGAAAAATCGTTCGGGAAATCAGTTTACTCCCTGGGTACTTTCTTTAGATACATTCAACTATACGGGCCAAGCCCGAGATTTACGGGAAATCGCGGGTTTTCATTTGCCGGCGATTAAACCCCTTTCATTAAGCGTCTCATCAAAAATGAAAACATTTTTGAAAACTGCAAGTCTCATTCGTTATAGCGGAGAGAAAATAATTCAAAAAATCGTTCGGGAAATGAGTTTACTCCCTGGGTACTTTCTTTGTATACTTTTGACAATACGGGACAAGCCTGGGATTTACGGGAAATCGTTGGTTTTCGTTTGCCGGCGATTAAACTTCTTTTATTCAGCGTCTCATCAAAAATGAAAACATTTTTGAAAACTACAAGTCTTATGCGTTTCAGTGGTGAAAAAATAATTTAAAAAATCGTTCTGGAAATGAGTTTACTCGCAGGGTACTTTCTTTGTATACTTTTGACAATACGGGACAAGCCTGGGATTTACGGGAAATCGTTGGTTTTCGTTTGCCGGCGATTAAACTTCTTTTATTCAGCGTCTCATCAAAAATGAAAACATTTTTGAAAACTACAAGTCTTATGCGTTTTAGTGGTGAAAAAATAATTTAAAAAATCGTTCTGGAAATAAGTTTACTCACAGGGTACTTTCTTTGTATACATTCGACTATACCGGCCAAGCCCGAGATTTACGGGAAATCGCGGGTTTTCATTTTCCGGCCATTAAACCCCTTTCATTAAGCGTCTCATCAAAAATGAAAACATTTTTGAAAACTGCAAGTCTCATGCGTTATAGCGGAGAGAAAATAATTCAAAAAATCGTTCGGGAAATTAGTTTACTCACAGGGTACTTTCTTTGTATACTTTTGACTATACGGGCCGAGTCCGGGGTTTACGGGAAATAGCGGGTTTTCGTTTGCTGGCGATTAAACTTCTTTTATTCAGCGTCTCATCAAAAATGACAACATTTTTGAAAACTACAAGTCTCATGCGTTTTAGTGGTGAAAAGATAATTTAAAAAATCTTTTTGGAAATGAGTTTACTCCCTGGGTCCTTTCTTTGTATACATTCGACTATACGGGCCAAGCCCGGGATTTACGGGAAATCGCGGGTTTTCGTTAGCCGGCGATTAAACCACATTCATTAAGCGTCTCATCAAAAATGAAAACATTTCTGAAAACTACAAGTCTCATACGTTTTAGTGGTGAAAAAATAATTTAAAAAATCGTTCTGGAAATGAGTTTACTCACAGGGTACTTTCTTTGTATACTTTTGACAATACGGGACAAGCCTGGGATTTACGGGAAATCGTTGGTTTTCGTTTGCCGGCGATTAAACTTCTTTTATTCAGCGTCTCATCAAAAATGAACACATTTTTGAAAACTACAAGTCTTATGCGTTTTAGTGGTGAAAAAATAATTTAAAAAATCGTTCTGGAAATAGGTTTACTCACAGGGTACTTTCTTTGTATACATTCGACTATACGGGCCAAGCCCGAGATTTACGGGAAATCGCGGGTTTTCATTTGCCGGCGATTAAACCCCTTTCATTAAGCGTCTCATCAAAAATGAAAACATCTTTGAAAACTGCAAGTCTCATGCGTTATAGCGGAGAGAAAATAATTCAAAAAATCGTTCGGGAAATTAGTTTACTCACAGGGTACTTTCTTTGTATACTTTTGACTATACGGGCCGAGTCCGGGGTTTACGGGAAATGGCGGGTTTTCGTTTGCTGGCGATTAAACTTCTTTTATTCAGCGTCTCATCAAAAATGACAACATTTTTGAAAACTACAAGTCTCATGCGTTTTAGTGGTGAAAAGATAATTTAAAAAATCTTTTTGGAAATGAGTTTACTCCCTGGGTACTTTCTTTGTATACATTCGACTATACGGGCCAAGCCCGGGATTTACGGGAAATCGCGGGTTTTCGTTAGCCGGCGATTAAACCACATTCATTAAGCGTCTCATCAAAAATGAAAACATTTCTGAAAACTACAAGTCTCATACGTTTTAGTGGTGAAAAGATAATTTAAAAAATCGTTCTGGAAATGAGTTTACTCACAGGGTACTTTCTTTGTATACATTCGACTATACGGGCCAAGCCCGTGATTTACGTGAAATCGCGGGTTTTCATTTGCCGGCGATTAAACCCCTTTTATTAAGCGTCTCATCAAAAATGAAAACATTTTTGAAAACTGCAAGTCTCATGCGTTATAGTGGAGAGAAAATAATTCAAAAAATCGTTCGGGAAATGAGTTTACTCACAGGGTACTTTCTTTGTATACTTTTGACTATACGGGCCGAGTCCGGGGTTTACGGGAATTTGCGGGTTTTCGTTTGCCGGCGAGTAAACTTCTTTTATTTACCGTCTCATCAAAAATGAAAACATTTTTAAAAACTACAAGTCTCATGGGCTTTAGTGGTGAAATAATAATTTAAAAAATCGTTCGGGAAATGAGTTTACTCCCTGGGTACTTTCTTTGTATACTTTTGACTATACAGGCCGAGTCCGGGGTTTACGGGAAATGGCGGGTTTTCGTTTGCTGGCGATTAAACTTCTTTTATTCAGCGTCTCATCAAAAATGACAACATTTTGGAAAACTACAAGTCTCATGCGTTTTAGTGGTGACAAAATAATTTAAAAAATCGTTTGGGAAATGAGTTTACTCCCTGGGTACTTTCTTTGTATACTTTTGACAATACGGGACAAGCCTGGGATTTACGGGAAATCGTTGGTTTTCGTTTGCCAGCGATTAAACTTCTTTTATTCAGCGTCTCATCAAAAATGAAAACATTTTTGAAAACTACAAGTCTTATGCGTTTTAGTGGTGAAAAAATAATTTAAAAAATCGTTCTGGAAATGAGTTTACTCACAGGGTACTTTCTTTGTATACATTCGACTATACGGGCCAAGCCCGTGATTTACGGGAAATCGCGGGTTTTCGTTTGCCGGCGATTAAACTGCTTTTATTTACCGTCTCATCAAAAATGAAAACATTTTTAAAAACTACAAGTCTCATGGGCTTTAGTGGTGAAATAATAATTTAAAAAATCGTTCGGGAAATAAGTTTACTCCCTGGGTACTTTCTTTGTATACTTTTGACTATACGGGCCGAGTCCGGGGTTTACGGGAAATGGCGGGTTTTCGTTTGCTGGCGATTAAACTTCTTTTTTTCAGCGTCTCATCAAAAATGACAACATTTTTGAAAACTACAAGTCTCATGCGTTTTAGTGTTGAAAAGATAATTTAAAAAATCGTTTTGGAAATGAGTTTACTCCCTGCGTACTTTCTTTGTATACATTCGACTATACGGGCCAAGCCCGGGATTTACGGGAAATCGCGGGTTTTCGTTAGCCGGCGATTAAAACTCTTTCATTAAGCGTCTCATTAAAAATGAAACATTTTTGAAAACTACAAGTCTTATTCGTTCTAGTGGTGCAAAAATAATTTGAAAAATCGTTCGGGAAATCAGTTTACTCCCTGGGTACTTTCTTCAGATACATTCAACTATACGGGCCAAGCCCGGGATTTACGGGAAATCGCGGGTTTTCGTTTGCCGGCAATTAAACTTCTTTTATTCAGCGTCTCATCAAAAATGAAAACACTTTTGAAAACTACAAGTCTCATGCGTTTTAGTGGTGACAAAATAATTTAAAAAATCGTTTGGGAAATGAGTTTACTCCCTGGGTACTTTCTTTGTATACTTTTGACAATACGGGTCAAGCCCGGGATTTACGGGAAATCGTGGGTTTTCGTTTGCCGGCGATTAAACTTCTTTTATACAGTGTCTCATCAAAAATGAAAACATTTTTGTAAACTACAAGTGTCATGCGTTTTAGTAGTGAAAAAATTATTCAAAAAATCGTTCGGGAAATGAGTTTACTCCCTGGGTACTTTCTTTGTATACATTCGACTATACGAGCCAAGCCCGGGATATACGGGAAATCGCGGGTTTTCTTTTGTCGGCGATTAAAGCTCTTTCATTAAGCGTCTCATTAAAAATGAAAACATTTTTGAAAACTACAAGTCTCATTCGTTCTAGTGGTGCAGAAATAATTTGAAAAATCGTTCGGAAAATCAGTTTACTCCCTGGGTACTTTCTTTAGATACATTCAACTATACGGGCCAAGCCCGGGATTTACGGGAAATCGCGGGTTTTCGTTTGCCGGCGATTAAACTTCTTTTATTCAGCGTCTCATCAAAAATGAAAACACTTTTGAAAACTACAAGTCTCATGCGTTTTAGTGGTGACAAAATAATTTAAAAAATCGTTTGGGAAATGAGTTTACTCCCTGGGTGCTTTCTTTGTATACTTTTGACAATACGGGACAAGCCTGGGATTTACGGGAAATCGTTGGTTTTCGTTTGCCGGCAATTAAACTTCTTTTATTCAGCGTCTCATCAAAAATGAAAACACTTTTGAAAACTACAAGTCTCATGCGTTTTAGTGGTGACAAAATAATTTAAAAAATCGTTTGGGAAATGAGTTTACTCCCTGGGTACTTTCTTTGTATACTTTTGACAATACGGGTCAAGCCCGGGATTTACGGGAAATCGTGGGTTTTCGTTTGCCGGCGATTAAACTTCTTTTATACAGTGTCTCATCAAAAATGAAAACATTTTTGTAAACTACAAGTGTCATGCGTTTTAGTAGTGAAAAAATTATTCAAAAAATCGTTCGGGAAATGAGTTTACTCCCTGGGTACTTTCTTTGTATACATTCGACTATACGAGCCAAGCCCGGGATATACGGGAAATCGCGGGTTTTCTTTTGTCGGCGATTAAAGCTCTTTCATTAAGCGTCTCATTAAAAATGAAAACATTTTTGAAAACTACAAGTCTCATTCGTTCTAGTGGTGCAGAAATAATTTGAAAAATCGTTCGGAAAATCAGTTTACTCCCTGGGTACTTTCTTTAGATACATTCAACTATACGGGCCAAGCCCGGGATTTACGGGAAATCGCGGGTTTTCGTTTGCCGGCGATTAAACTTCTTTTATTCAGCGTCTCATCAAAAATGAAAACACTTTTGAAAACTACAAGTCTCATGCGTTTTAGTGGTGACAAAATAATTTAAAAAATCGTTTGGGAAATGAGTTTACTCCCTGGGTGCTTTCTTTGTATACTTTTGACAATACGGGACAAGCCTGGGATTTACGGGAAATCGTTGGTTTTCGTTTGCCGGCGATTAAACTTCTTTTATTCAGCGTCTCATCAAAAATGAAAACATTTTTGAGAACTACAAGTCTTATGCGTTTCAGTGGTGAAAAATTAATTCAAAAAATCGTTCTGGAAATGCGTTTACTCACAGGGTACTTACTTTGTATACATTCGACTATACGGGCCAAGCCCGTGATTTACGGGAAATCGTTGGTTTTCGTTTGCCGGCGATTAAACTTCTTTTATTCAGCGTCTCATCAAAAATGAAAACATTTTTGAAAACTACAAGTCTTATGCGTTTTAGTGGTGAAAAAATAATTTAAAAAATCGTTCTGGAAATGAGTTTACTCACAGGGTACTTCTTTGTATACATTCGACTATACGGGCCAAGCCCGTGATTTACGGGAAATTGCGGGTTTTCATTTGCCGGCGATTAAACCCCTTTCATTAAGCGTCTCATCAAAAATGAAAACATTTTTGAAAACTACAAGTCTCATGCGTTTTAGTGGAGAGAAAATAATTCAAAAAATCGTTTGAGAAATGAGTTTACTCCCTGGGTACTTTCTATGTATACATTCGACTATACGAGCCAAGCCCGGGATTTACGGGAAATCGCGGGTTTTCGTTTGTTGGCGATTAAACCACATTCATTAAGCGTCTCATCAAAAATGAAAACATTTCTAAAAACTACAAGTCTCATTCGTTCTAGTGGTGCAGAAATAATTTGAAAAATCGTTCGGGAAATCAGTTTACTCCCTGGGTACTTTCTTCAGATACATTCAAATGTACGGGCCAAGCCCGGGATTTACGGGAAATCGCGGGTTTTCGTTTGCCGGCAATTAAACTTCTTTTATTCAGCGTCTTATCAAAAATGAAAACACTTTTGAAAACTACAAGTCTCATGCGTTTTAGTGGTGACAAAATAATTTTAAAAAAATCGTTTGGGAAATGAGTTTACTCCCTGGGTACTTTCTTTGTATACTTTTGACAATACGGGTCAAGCCCGGGATTTACGGGAAATCGTGGGTTTTCGTTTGCCGGTGATTAAACTTCTTTTATACAGTGTCTCATCAAAAATGAAAACATTTTTGTAAACTACAAGTGTCATGCGTTTTAGTAGTGAAAAAATAATTCAAAAAATCGTTCGGGAAATGAGTTTACTCCCTGGGTACTTTCTTTGTATACATTCGACTATACGAGCCAAGCCCGGGATATACGGGAAATCGCGGGTTTTCTTTTGTCGGCGATTAAAGCTCTTTCATTAAGCGTCTCATTAAAAATGAAAACATATTTGAAAACTACAAGTCTCATTCGTTCTAGTGGTGCAGAAATAATTTGAAAAATCGTTCGGAAAATCAGTTTACTCCCTGGGTACTTTCTTTAGATACATTCAACTATACGGGACAAGCCTGGGATTTACGGGAAATCGTTGGTTTTCGTTTGCCGGCGATTAAACTTCTTTTATTCAGCGTCTCATCAAAAATGAAAACATTTTTGAATACTACAAGTCTTATGCGTTTCAGTGGTGAAAAAATAATTTAAAAAATCGTTCTGGAAATGAGTTTACTCACAGGGTACTTTCTTTGTATACATTCGACTATACGGGCCAAGCCCGTGATATACGGGAAATCGTTGGTTTTCGTTTGCCGGCGATTAAACTTCTTTTATTCAGCGTCTCATCAAAAATGAAAACATTTTTGAAAACTACAAGTCTTATGCGTTTTAGTGGTGAAAAAATAATTTAAAAAATCGTTCTGGAAATGAGTTTACTCACAGGGTACTTTCTTTGTATACATTCAACTATACGGGCCAAGCCCGTGATTTACGGGAAATTGCGGGTTTTCATTTGCCGGCGATTAAACCCCTTTCATTAAGCGTCTCATCAAAAATGAAAACATTTTTGAAAACTACAAGTCTCATGCGTTTTAGTGGAGAGAAAATAATTCAAAAAATCGTTCGAGAAATGAGTTTACTCCCTGGGTACTTTCTATGTATACATTCGACTATACGAGCCAAGCCCGGGATTTACGGGAAATTGCGGGTTTTCGTTTGTTGGCGATTAAACCTCTTTCATTAAGTGTCTCATTAAAAATGAAAACATTTTTGAAAAGTACAAGTCTTATGCGTTTTAGTGGTGAAAAAATAATTTAAAAAATCGTTCTGGAAATGAGTTTACTCACAGGGTACTTTCTTTGTATACATTCGACTATACGGGCCAAGCCCGTGATTTACGGGAAATCGCGGCTTTTCATTTGCCGGCGATTAAACCCCTTTCATTAAGCGTCTCATCAAAAATGAAAACATTTTTGAAAACTGCACGTCTCATGCGTTATAGTGGAGAGAAAATAATTCAAAAAATCGTTCGGGAAATGAGTTTACTCCCTGGGTACTTTCTTTGTATACATTCGACTATACGGGCCAAGCCCGGGATTTACGGGAAATCGCGGGTTTTCGTTAGCCGGCGATTAAACCACATTCATTAAGCGTCTCATCAAAAATGAAAACATTTCTAAAAACTACAAGTCTCATACGTTTTAGTGGTGAAAAAATAATTTTGAAAATCGTTCGGGAAATGAGTTTACTCCCTGAGTACTTTCTTTGTATACTTTTGACTATACGGGCCGAGTCCGGATTTTACAGGAAATCGCGGGTTTTCGTTTGCCGGCGATTAAAACTCTTTCATTAAGCGTCTCATTAAAAATGAAACATTTTTGAAAACTACAAGTCTCATTCGTTCTAGTGGTGCAGAAATAATTTGAAAAATCGTTCGGGAAATCAGTTTACTCCCTGGGTACTTTCTTTAGATACATTCAACTATACGGGCCAAGCCCGGGATTTACGGGAAATCGCGGGTTTTCGTTTGCCGGCAATTAAACTTCTTTTATTCAGCGTCTCATCAAAAATGAAAACACTTTTGAAAACTACAAGTCTCATGCGTTTTAGTGGTGACAAAATAATTTAAAAAATCGTTTGGGAAATGAGTTTACTCCCTGGGTACTTTCTTTGTATACTTTTGACAATACGGGTCAAGCCCGGGATTTACGGGAAATCGTGGGTTTTCATTTGCCGGCGATTCAACTTCTTTTATTCAGCGTCTCATCAAAAATGAAAACATTTTTGTAAACTACAAGTCTCATGCGTTTTAGTGGTGAAAAAATAATTCAAAAAATCGTTCGGGAAATGAGTTTACTCCCTGGGTACTTTCTTTGTATACATTTGACTATACGAGCCAAGCCCGGGATATACGGGAAATCGCGGGTTTTCTTTTGTCGGCGATTAAACCTCTTTCATTAAGCGTCTCATTAAAAATGAAAACATTTTTGAAAACTACAAGTCTCATTCGTTCTAGTGGTGCAGAAAATAATTCAAAAAATCGTTCGGGAAATAAGTTTACTCACAGGGTACTTTCTTTGTATACTTTTGACTATACGGGCCGAGTCCGGGGTTTACGGGAAATGGCGGGTTTTCGTTTGCTGGCGATAAAACTTCTTTTATTCAGCGTCTCATTAAAAATGACAACATTTTTGAAAACTACAAGTCTCATGCGTTTTAGTGGTGAAAAGATAATTTAAAAAATCGTTTTGGAAATGAGTTTACTCACTGGGTACTTTCTTTGTATACATTCGACTATACGGGCCAAGCCCGGGATTTACGGGAAATCGCGGGTTTTCGTTAGCCGGCGATTAAACCACATTCATTAAGCGTCTCATCAAAAATGAAAACATTTCTAAAAACTACAAGTCTCATACGTTTTAGTGGTGAAAAAATAATTTTGAAAATCGTTCGGGAAATGAGTTTACTCCCTGAGTACTTTCTTTGTATACTTTTGACTATACGGGCCGAGTCCGGATTTTACAGGAAATCGCGGGTTTTCGTTTGCCGGCGATTAAAACTCTTTCATTAAGCGTCTCATTAAAAATGAAACATTTTTGAAAACTACAAGTCTCATTCGTTCTAGTGGTGCAGAAATAATTTGAAAAATCGTTCGGGAAATCAGTTTACTCCCTGGGTACTTTCTTTAGATACATTCAACTATACGGGCCAAGCCCGGGATTTACGGGAAATCGCGGGTTTTCGTTTGCCGGCAATTAAACTTCTTTTATTCAGCGTCTCATCAAAAATGAAAACACTTTTGAAAACTACAAGTCTCATGCGTTTTAGTGGTGACAAAATAATTTAAAAAATCGTTTGGGAAATGAGTTTACTCCCTGGGTACTTTCTTTGTATACTTTTGACAATACGGGTCAAGCCCGGGATTTACGGGAAATCGTGGGTTTTCATTTGCCGGCGATTAAACTTCTTTTATTCAGCGTCTCATCAAAAATGAAAACATTTTTGTAAACTACAAGTCTCATGCGTTTTAGTGGTGAAAAAATAATTCAAAAAATCGTTCGGGAAATGAGTTTACTCCCTGGGTACTTTCTTTGTATACATTCGACTATACGAGCCAAGCCCGGGATATACGGGAAATCGCGGGTTTTCTTTTGTCGGCGATTAAACCTCTTTCATTAAGCGTCTCATTAAAAATGAAAACATTTTTGAAAACTACAAGTCTCATTCGTTCTAGTGGTGCAGAAAATAATTCAAAAAATCGTTCGGGAAATAAGTTTACTCACAGGGTACTTTCTTTGTATACTTTTGACTATACGGGCCGAGTCCGGGGTTTACGGGAAATGGCGGGTTTTCGTTTGCTGGCGATAAAACTTCTTTTATTCAGCGTCTCATTAAAAATGACAACATTTTTGAAAACTACAAGTCTCATGCGTTTTAGTGGTGAAAAGATAATTTAAAAAATCGTTTTGGAAATGAGTTTACTCACTGGGTACTTTCTTTGTATACATTCGACTATACGGGCCAAGCCCGGGATTTACGGGAAATCGCGGGTTTTCGTTAGCCGGCGATTAAACCACATTCATTAAGCGTCTCATCAAAAATGAAAACATTTCTGAAAACTACAAGTCTCATACGTTTTAGTGGTGAAAAAATAATTTTAAAAATCGTTCGGGAAATGAGTTTACTCCCTGGGTACTTTCTTTGTATACTTTTGACTATACGGGCCGAGTCCGGGATTTACAGGAAATCGCGGGTTTTCGTTTACCGGCGATTAAAACTATTTCATTAAGCGTCTCATTAAAAATGACAACATTTTTGAAAACTACAAGTCTCATGCGTTTTAGTGGTGAAAAGATAATTTAAAAAATCGTTTTGGAAATGAGTTTACTCCCTGGGTATCTTCTTTGTATACATTCGACTATACGGGCCAAGCCCGGGATTTACGGGAAATCGCGGGTTTTCCTTAGCCGGCGATTAAACCACATTCATTAAGCGTCTCATCAAAAATGAAAACATTTCTGAAAACTACAAGTCTCATACGTTTTAGTGGTTAAAAAATAATTTTAAAAATCGTTCGGGAAATGAGTTTACTCCCTGGGTACTTTCTTTGTATACTTTTGACTATACGGGCCGAGTCCGGGATTTACAGGAAATCGCGGGTTTTCGTTTGCCGGCGATTAAAACTCTTTCATTAAGCGCCTCATTAAAAATGAAACATTTTTAAAAACTACAAGTCTCATTCGTTCTAGTGGTGCAGAAATAATTTGAAAAATCGTTCGGGAAATCAGTGTACTCCCTGGGTACTTTTTTTAGATACTTTTGACAATACGGGCCAAGCCCGGGATTTACGGGCAATCGTGGGTTTTCGTTTACCGGCGATTAAAACTATTTCATTAAGCGTCTCATTAAAAATGACAACATTTTTGAAAACTACAAGTCTCATGCGTTTTAGTGGTGAAAAGATAATTTAAAAAATCGTTTTGGAAATGAGTTTACTCCCTGGGTACTTTCTTTGTATACATTCGACTATACGGGCCAAGCCCGGGATTCACGGGAAATCGCGGGTTTTCGTTAGCCGGCGATTAAACCACATTCATTAAGCGTCTCATCAAAAATGAAAACATTTCTGAAAACTACAAGTCTCATACGTTTTAGTGGTGAAAAAATAATTTTAAAAATCGTTCGGGAAATGAGTTTACTCCCTGGGTACTTTCTTTGTATACTTTTGACTATACGGGCCGAGTCCGGGATTTACAGGAATTAGCGGGTTTTCGTTTGCCGGCGATTAAAACTCTTTCATTAAGCGTCTCATTAAAAATGAAACATTTTTAAAAACTACAAGTCTCATGCGTTTTAGTGGTGAAAAGATAATTTAAAAAATCGTTTTGGAACTGAGTTTACTCCCTGGGTACTTTCTTTGTATACATTCGACTATACGGGCCAAGCGTTTTCGTTAGCCGGCGATTAAACTACATCCATTAAGCGTCTCATCAAAAATGAAAACATTTCTGAAAACTACAAGTCTCATACGTTTTAGTGGTGAAAAAATAATTTTGAAAATCGTTCGGGAAATGAGTTTACTCCCTGAGTACTTTCTTTGTATACTTTTGACTATACGGTCCGAGTCCGGCATTTACAGGAAATCGCGGGTTTTCGTTTGCCGGCGATTAAAACTCTTTCATTAAGCGTCTCATTAAAAATGAAACACTTTTGAAAACTACAAGTCTCATTCGTTCTAGTGGTGCAGAAATAATTTGAAAAATCGTTCGGGAAATCAGTTTACTCCCTGGGTACTTTCTTTAGATACATTCAACTATACGGGCCAAGCCCGGGATTTACGGGAAATCGCGGGGTTTCGTTTGCCGGCAATTAAACTTCTTTTATTCAGCGTCTCATCAAAAATGAAAACACTTTTGAAAACTACAAGTCTCATGCGTTTTAGTGGTGACAAAATAATTTAAAAAATCGTTTGGGAAATGAGTTTACTCCCTGGGTACTTTCTTTGTATACTTTTGACAATACGGGTCAAGCCCGGGATTTACGGGAAATCGTGGGTTTTCGTTTGCCGGCGATTAAACTTCTTTTATTCAGCGTCTCATCAAAAATGAAAACATTTTTGTAAACTACAAGTCTCATGCGTTATAGTGGTGAAAAAATAATTCAAAAAATCGTTCGGGAAATGAGTTTACTCCCTGGGTACTTTCTTTGTATACATTCGACTATACGAGCCAAGGCCGGGATATACGGGAAATCGCGGGTTTTCTTTTGTCGGCGATTAAACCTCTTTCATTAAGCGTCTCAGTAAAAATGAAAACATTTTTGAAAACTACAAGTCTCATTCGTTCTAGTGGTGCAGAAAATAATTCAAAAAATCGTTCGGGAAATGAGTTTACTCACAGGGTACTTTCTTTGTATACTTTTGACTATACGGGCCGAGTCCGGGGTTTACGGGAAATGGCGGGTTTTCGTTTGCTGGCGATAAAACTTCTTTTATTCAGCGTCTCATTAAAAATGAAGACATTTTTGAAAACTACAAGTCTCATGCGTTTTAGTGGTGAAAAGATAATTTAAAAAATCGTTTTGGAAATGAGTTTACTCCCTTGGTACTTTCTTTGTATACTTTTGACTATACGGGCCGAGTCCGGGATTTACAGGAAATCGCGGGTTTTCGTTTACCGGCGATTAAAACTATTTCATTAAGCGTCTCATTAAAAATGACAACATTTTTGAAAACTACAAGTCTCATGCGTTTTAGTGGTGAAAAGATAATTTAAAAAATCGTTTTGGAAATGAGTTTACTCCCTGGGTATCTTCTTTGTATACATTCGACTATACGGGCCAAGCCCGGGATTTACGGGAAATCGCGGGTTTTCGTTAGCCGGCGATTAAACCACATTCATTAAGCGTCTCATCAAAAATGAAAACATTTCTGAAAACTACAAGTCTCATACGTTTTAGTGGTGAAAAAATAATTTTAAAAATCGTTCGGGAAATGAGTTTACTCCCTGGGTACTTTCTTTGTATACTTTTGACTATACGGGCCGAGTCCGGGATTTACAGGAAATCGCGGGTTTTCGTTTGCCGGCGATTAAAACTCTTTCATTAAGCGTCTCATTAAAAATGAAACATTTTTAAAAACTACAAGTCTCATTCGTTCTAGTGGTGCAGAAATAATTTGAAAAATCGTTCGGGAAATTAGTGTACTCCCTGGGTACTTTTTTTAGATACTTTTGACAATACGGGCCAAGCCCGGGATTTACGTGCAATCGTGGGTTTTCGTTTACCGGCGATTAAAACTATTTCATTAAGCGTCTCATTAAAAATGACAACATTTTTGAAAACTACAAGTCTCATGCGTTTTAGTGGTGAAAAGATAATTTAAAAAATCGTTTTGGAAATGAGTTTACTCCCTGGGTACTTTCTTTGTATACATTCGACTATACGGGCCAAGCCCGGGATTCACGGGAAATTGCGGGTTTTCGTTAGCCGGCGATTAAACCACATTCATTAAGCGTCTCATCAAAAATGAAAACATTTCTGAAAACTACAAGTCTCATACGTTTTAGTGGTGAAAAAATAATTTTAAAAATCGTTCGGGAAATGAGTTTACTCCCTGGGTACTTTCTTTGTATACTTTTGACTATACGGGCCGAGTCCGGGATTTACAGGAATTCCCGGGTTTTCGTTTGCCGGCGATTAAAACTCTTTCATTAAGCATCTCATTAAAAATGAAACATTTTTAAAAACTACAAGTCTCATGCGTTTTAGTGGTGAAAAGATAATTTAAAAAATCGTTTTGGAAATGAGTTTACTCCCTTGGTACTTTCTTTGTATACTTTTGACTATACGGGCCGAGTCCGGGATTTACAGGAAATCGCGGGTTTTCGTTTACCGGCGATTAAAACTATTTCATTAAGCGTCTCATTAAAAATGACAACATTTTTGAAAACTACAAGTCTCATGCGTTTTAGTGGTGAAAAGATAATTTAAAAAATCGTTTTGGAAATGAGTTTACTCCCTGGGTATCTTCTTTGTATACATTCGACTATACGGGCCAAGCCCGGGATTTACGGGAAATCGCGGGTTTTCGTTAGCCGGCGATTAAACCACATTCATTAAGCGTCTCATCAAAAATGAAAACATTTCTGAAAACTACAAGTCTCATACGTTTTAGTGGTGAAAAAATAATTTTAAAAATCGTTCGGGAAATGAGTTTACTCCCTGGGTACTTTCTTTGTATACTTTTGACTATACGGGCCGAGTCCGGGATTTACAGGAAATCGCGGGTTTTCGTTTGCCGGCGATTAAAACTCTTTCATTAAGCGTCTCATTAAAAATGAAACATTTTTAAAAACTACAAGTCTCATTCGTTCTAGTGGTGCAGAAATAATTTGAAAAATCGTTCGGGAAATTAGTGTACTCCCTGGGTACTTTTTTTAGATACTTTTGACAATACGGGCCAAGCCCGGGATTTACGTGCAATCGTGGGTTTTCGTTTACCGGCGATTAAAACTATTTCATTAAGCGTCTGATTAAAAATGACAACATTTTTGAAAACTACAAGTCTCATGCGTTTTAGTGGTGAAAAGATAATTTAAAAAATCGTTTTGGAAATGAGTTTACTCCCTGGGTACTTTCTTTGTATACATTCGACTATACGAGCCAAGCCCGGGATTCACGGGAAATTGCGGGTTTTCGTTAGCCGGCGATTAAACCACATTCATTAAGCGTCTCATCAAAAATGAAAACATTTCTGAAAACTTTAAGTCTCATACGTTTTAGTGGTGAAAAAATAATTTTAAAAATCGTTCGGGAAATGAGTTTACTCCCTGGGTACTTTCTTTGTATACTTTTGACTATACGGGCCGAGTCCGGGATTTACAGGAATTCCCGGGTTTTCGTTTGCCGGCGATTAAAACTCTTTCATTAAGCATCTCATTAAAAATGAAACATTTTTAAAAACTACAAGTCTCATGCGTTTTAGTGGTGAAAAGATAATTTAAAAAATCGTTTTGGAAATGAGTTTACTCCCTGGGTACTTTCTTTGTATACATTCGACTATACGGGCCAAGCGTTTTCGTTAGCCGGCGATTAAACTACATTCATTAAGCGTCTCATCAAGAATGAAAACATTTCTGAAAACTACAAGTCTCATACGTTTTAGTGGTGAAAAAATAATTTTGAAAATCGTTCGGGAAATGAGTTTACTCCCTGAGTACTTTCTTTGTATACTTTTGACTATACGGTCCGAGTCCGGCATTTACAGGAAATAGCGGGTTTTCGTTTGCCGGCGATTAAAACTCTTTCATTAAGCGTCTCATTAAAAATGAAACACTTTTGAAAACTACAAGTCTCATTCGTTCTAGTTGTGCAGAAATAATTTGAAAAATCGTTCGGGAAATCAGTTTACTCCCTGGGTACTTTCTTTAGATACATTCAACTATACGGGCCAAGCCCGGGATTTACGGGAAATCGCGGGTTTTCGTTTGCCGGCAATTAAACTTCTTTTATTCAGCGTCTCATCAAAAATGAAAACTCTTTTGAAAACTACAAGTCTCATGCGTTTTAGTGGTGACAAAATAATTTAAAAAATCGTTTGGGAAATGAGTTTACTCCCTGGGTACTTTCTTTGTATACTTTTGACAATACGGGTCAAGCCCGGGATTTACGGGAAATCGTGGGTTTTCGTTTGCCGGCGATTAAACTTCTTTTATTCAGCGTCTCATCAAAAATGAAAACACTTTTGTAAACTACCAGTCTCATGCGTTTTAGTGGTGAAAAAATAATTCAAAAAATCGTTCGGGAAATGAGTTTACTCCCTGGGTACTTTCTTTGTATACATTCGACTATACGAGCCAAGGCCGGGATATACGGGAAATCGCGGGTTTTCTTTTGTCGGCGATTAAACCTCTTTCATTAAGCGTCTCAGTAAAAATGAAAACATTTTTGAAAACTACAAGTCTCATTCGTTCTAGTGGTGCAGAAAATAATTCAAAAAATCGTTCGGGAAATGAGTTTACTCACAGGGTACTTTCTTTGTATACTTTTGACTACACGGGCCGAGTCCGGGGTTTACGGGAAATGGCGGGTTTTCGTTTGCTGGCGATAAAACTTCTTTTATTCAGTGTCTCATTAAAAATGAAGACATTTTTGAAAACTACAAGTCTCATGCGTTTTAGTGGTGAAAAGATAATTTAAAAAATCGTTTTGGAAATGAGTTTACTCCCTGGGTACTTTCTTTGTATACATTCGACTATACGGGACAAGCCCGGGATTTACGGGAAATCGCGTGTTTTCGTTAGCCGGCGATTAAACCACATTCATTAAGCGTCTCATCAAAAATGAAAACATTTCTGAAAACTACAAGTCTCATACGTTTTAGTGGTGAAAAAATAATTTTAAAAATCGTTCGGGAAATGAGTTTACTCCCTGGGTACTTTCTTTGTATACTTTTGACTATACGGGCCGAGTCCGGGATTTACAGGAAATCGCGGGTTTTCGTTTACCGGCGATTAAAACTATTTCATTAAGCGTCTCATCAAAAATGAAAACATTTCTGAAAACTACAAGTCTCATACGTTTTAGTGGTGAAAAAATAATTTTAAAAATCGTTCGGGAAATGAGTTTACTCCCTGGGTGCTTTCTTTGTATACTTTTGACTATACGGGCGGAGTCCGGGATTTACAGGAAATCGCGGGTTTTCGTTTGCCGGCGATTAAAACTCTTTCATTAAGCGTCTAATTAAAAATGAAACATTTTTAAAAACTACAAGTCTCATTCGTTCTAGTGGTGCAGAAATAATTTGAAAAATCGTTCGGGAAATCAGTTTACTCCCTGGGTACTTTCTTTAGATACATTCAACTATACGGGCCAAGCCCGGAATATACGGGAAATCGCGGGTTTTCGTTTGCCGGCAATTAAACTTCTTTTATTCAGCGTCTCATCAAAAATGAAAACACTTTTGAAAACTACAAGTCTCATGCATTTTAGTGGTGACAAAATAATTTAAAAAATCGTTTGGGAAATGAGTTTACTCCCTGGGTACTTTCTTTGTATACTTTTGACAATACGGGTCAAGCCCGGGATTTACGGGCAATCGTGGGTTTTCGTTTACCGGCGATTAAAACTATTTCATTAAGCGTCTCATTAAAAATGACAACATTTTTGAAAACTACAAGTCTCATGCGCTTTAGTGGTGAAAAGATAATTTAAAAAATCGTTTTGGAAATGAGTTTACTCCCTGGGTACTTTCTTTGTATACATTCGACTATACGGGCCAAGCCCGGGATTTACGGGAAATCGCGGGTTTTCGTTAGCCGGCGATTAAACCACATTCATTAAGCGTCTCATCAAAAATGAAAACATTTCTGAAAACTACAAGTCTCATACGTTTTAGTGGTGAAAAAATAATTTTAAAAATCGTTCGGGAAATGAGTTTACTCCCTGGGTACTTTCTTTGTATACTTTTGACTATACGGGCCGAGTCCGGGATTTACAGGAAATCGCGGGTTTTCGTTTGCCGGCGATTAAAACTCTTTCATTAAGCGTCTCATTAAAAATGAAACATTTTTAAAAACTACAAGTCTCATTCGTTCTAGCGGTGCAGAAATAATTTGAAAAATCGTTCGGGAAATCAGTTTACTCCCTGGGTACTTTCTTTAGATACATTCAAGTATACGGGCCAAGCCCGGGATTTACGGGAAATCGCGGGTTTTCGTTTGCCGGCAATTAAACTTCTTTTATTCAGCGTCTCATCAAAAATGAAAACACTTTTGAAAACTACAAGTCTCATGCGTTTTAGGGGTGACAAAATAATTTAAAAAATCGTTTGGGAAATGAGTTTACTCCCTGGGTACTTTTTTTGTATACTTTTGACTATACGGGCCGAGTCCGGGGTTTACGGGAAATGGCGGGTTTTCGTTTGCTGGCGATTAAACTTCTTTTATTCAGCGTCTCATCAAAAATGACAGCATTGTTGAAAACTACAAGTCTCATGCGTTTTAGTGGTGAAAAGATAATTTAAAAAATCTTTTTGGAAATGAGTTTACTCCCTGGGTACTTTCTTTGTATACATTCGACTATACGGGCCAAGCCCGGGATTTACGGGAAATCGCGGGTTTTCGTTAGCCGGCGATTAAACTTCTTTTATTTACCGTCTCATCAAAAATGAAAACATTTTTAAAAACTACAAGTCTCATGGGCTTTAGTGGTGAAATAATAATTTAAAAAATCGTTCGGGAAATGAGTTTACTCCCTGGGTACTTTCTTTGTATACTTTTGACTATACGGGCCGAGTCCGGGATTTACGGGAAATCGCGGGTTTTCGTTTGCTGGCGATTAAAACTCTTTCATTAAGCGTCTCATTAAAAATGAAACATTTTTGAAAACTACAAGTCTCATTCGTTCTAGTGGTGCAGAAATAATTTGAAAAATCGTTCGGGAAATCAGTTTACTCCCTGGGTACTTTCTTTGTATACTTTTGACAATACGGGTCAAGCCCGGGATTTACGGGAAATCGTGGGTTTTCGTTTGCCGGCGATTAAACTTCTTTTATACAGTGTCTCATCAAAAATGAAAACATTTTTGTAAACTACAAGTCTCATGCGTTTTAGTGGTGAAAAAATAATTTAAAAAATCGTTTTGGAAATGAGTTTACTCCCTGGGTACTTTCTTTGTATACATTCGACTATACGGGCCAAGCCCGGGATTTACGGGAAATCGCGGGTTTTCGTTAGCCGGCGATTAAACCACATTCATTAAGCGTCTCATCAAAAATGAAAACATTTCTGAAAACTACAAGTCTCATACGTTTTAGTGGTGAAAAAATAATTTTAAAAATCGTTCGGGAAATGAGTTTACTCCCTGGGTACTTTCTTTGTATACATTCAACTATACGGGACAAGCCTGGGATTTACGGGAAATCGTTGGTTTTCGTTTGCCGGCGATTAAACTTCTTTTATTCAGCGTCTCATCAAAAATGAAAACATTTTTGAATACTACAAGTCTTATGCGTTTCAGTGGTGAAAAAATAATTTAAAAAATCGTTCTGGAAATGAGTTTACTCACAGGGTACTTTCTTTGTATACATTCGACTATACGGGCCAAGCCCGTGATTTACGGGAAATCGTTGGTTTTCGTTTGCCGGCGATTAAACTTCTTTTATTCAGCGTCTCATCAAAAATGAAAACATTTTTGAAAACTACAAGTCTTATGCGTTTTAGTGGTGAAAAAATAATTTAAAAAATCGTTCTGGAAATGAGTTTACTCACAGGGTACTTTCTTTGTATACATTCAACTATACGGGCCAAGCCCGTGATTTACGGGAAATTGCGGGTTTTCATTTGCCGGCGATTAAACCCCTTTCATTAAGCGTCTCATCAAAAATGAAAACATTTTTGAAAACTACAAGTCTCATGCGTTTTAGTGGAGAGAAAATAATTCAAAAAATCGTTCGAGAAATGAGTTTACTCCCTGGGTACTTTCTATGTATACATTCGACTATACGAGCCAAGCCCGGGATTTACGGGAAATTGCGGGTTTTCGTTTGTTGGCGATTAAACCTCTTTCATTAAGTGTCTCATTAAAAATGAAAACATTTTTGAAAAGTACAAGTCTTAAGCGTTTTAGTGGTGAAAAAATAATTTAAAAAATCGTTCTGGAAATGAGTTTACTCACAGGGTACTTTCTTTGTATACATTCGACTATACGGGCCAAGCCCGTGATTTACGGGAAATCGCGGCTTTTCATTTGCCGGCGATTAAACCCCTTTCATTAAGCGTCTCATCAAAAATGAAAACATTTTTGAAAACTGCACGTCTCATGCGTTATAGTGGAGAGAAAATAATTCAAAAAATCGTTCGGGAAATGAGTTTACTCACAGGGTACTTTCTTTGTATACTTTTGACTATACGGGCCGAGTCCGGGGTTTACGGGAAATGGCGGGTTTTCGTTTGCTGGCGATTAAACTTCTTTTATTCAGCGTCTCATCAAAAATGACAACATTTTTGAAAACTGCAAGTCTCATGCGTTTTAGTGGTGAAAAGATAATTTAAAAAATCGTTTTGGAAATGTGTTTACTCCCTGGGTACTTTCTTTGTATACATTCGACTATACGGGCCAAGCCCGGGATTTACGGGAAATCGCGGGTTTTCGTTAGCCGGCGATTAAACCACATTCATTAAGCGTCTCATCAAAAATGAAAACATTTCTAAAAACTACAAGTCTCATACGTTTTAGTGGTGAAAACATAATTTTGAAAATCGTTCGGGAAATGAGTTTACTCCCTGAGTACTTTCTTTGTATACTTTTGACTATACGGGCCGAGTCCGGATTTTACAGGAAATCGCGGGTTTTCGTTTGCCGGCGATTAAAACTCTTTCATTAAGCGTCTCATTAAAAATGAAACATTTTTGAAAACTACAAGTCTCATTCGTTCTAGTGGTGCAGAAATAATTTGAAAAATCGTTCGGGAAATCAGTTTACTCCCTGGGTACTTTCTTTAGATACATTCAACTATACGGGCCAAGCCCGGGATTTACGGGAAATCGCGGGTTTTCGTTTGCCGGCAATTAAACTTCTTTTATTCAGCGTCTCATCAAAAATGAAAACACTTTTGAAAACTACAAGTCTCATGCGTTTTAGTGGTGACAAAATAATTTAAAAATTCGTTTGGGAAATGAGTTTACTCCCTGGGTACTTTCTTTGTATACTTTTGACAATACGGGTCAAGCCCGGGATTTACGGGAAATCGTGGGTTTTCATTTGCCGGCGATTAAACTTCTTTTATTCAGCGTCTCATCAAAAATGAAAACATTTTTGTAAACTACAAGTCTCATGCGTTTTAGTGGTGAAAAAATAATTCAAAAAATCGTTCGGGAAATGAGTTTACTCCCTGGGTACTTTCTTTGTATACATTCGACTATACGAGCCAAGCCCGGGATATACGGGAAATCGCGGGTTTTCTTTTGTCGGCGATTAAACCTCTTTCATTAAGCGTCTCATTAAAAATGAAAACATTTTTGAAAACTACAAGTCTCATTCGTTCTAGTGGTGCAGAAAATAATTCAAAAAATCGTTCGGGAAATAAGTTTACTCACAGGGTACTTTCTTTGTATACTTTTGACTATACGGGCCGAGTCCGGGGTTTACGGGAAATGGCGGGTTTTCGTTTGCTGGCGATAAAACTTCTTTTATTCAGCGTCTCATTAAAAATGACAACATTTTTGAAAACTACAAGTCTCATGCGTTTTAGTGGTGAAAAGATAATTTAAAAAATCGTTTTGGAAATGAGTTTACTCACTGGGTACTTTCTTTGTATACATTCGACTATACGGGCCAAGCCCGGGATTTACGGGAAATCGCGGGTTTTCGTTAGCCGGCGATTAAACCACATTCATTAAGCGTCTCATCAAAAATGAAAACATTTCTGAAAACTACAAGTCTCATACGTTTTAGTGGTGAAAAAATAATTTTAAAAATCGTTCGGGAAATGAGTTTACTCCCTGGGTACTTTCTTTGTATACTTTTGACTATACGGGCCGAGTCCGGGATTTACAGGAAATCGCGGGTTTTCGTTTACCGGCGATTAAAACTATTTCATTAAGCGTCTCATTAAAAATGACAACATTTTTGAAAACTACAAGTCTCATGCGTTTTAGTGGTGAAAAGATAATTTAAAAAATCGTTTTGGAAATGAGTTTACTCCCTGGGTATCTTCTTTGTATACATTCGACTATACGGGCCAAGCCCGGGATTTACGGGAAATCGCGGGTTTTCGTTAGCCGGCGATTAAACCACATTCATTAAGCGTCTCATCAAAAATGAAAACATTTCTGAAAACTACAAGTCTCATACGTTTTAGTGGTGAAAAAATAATTTTAAAAATCGTTCGGGAAATGAGTTTACTCCCTGGGTACTTTCTTTGTATACTTTTGACTATACGGGCCGAGTCCGGGATTTACAGGAAATCGCGGGTTTTCGTTTGCCGGCGATTAAAACTCTTTCATTAAGCGCCTCATTAAAAATGAAACATTTTTAAAAACTACAAGTCTCATTCGTTCTAGTGGTGCAGAAATAATTTGAAAAATCGTTCGGGAAATCAGTGTACTCCCTGGGTACTTTTTTTAGATACTTTTGACAATACGGGCCAAGCCCGGGATTTACGGGCAATCGTGGGTTTTCGTTTACCGGCGATTAAAACTATTTCATTAAGCGTCTCATTAAAAATGACAACATTTTTGAAAACTACAAGTCTCATGCGTTTTAGTGGTGAAAAGATAATTTAAAAAATCGTTTTGGAAATGAGTTTACTCCCTGGGTACTTTCTTTGTATACATTCGACTATACGGGCCAAGCCCGGGATTCACGGGAAATCGCGGGTTTTCGTTAGCCGGCGATTAAACCACATTCATTAAGCGTCTCATCAAAAATGAAAACATTTCTGAAAACTACAAGTCTCATACGTTTTAGTGGTGAAAAAATAATTTTAAAAATCGTTCGGGAAATGAGTTTACTCCCTGGGTACTTTCTTTGTATACTTTTGACTATACGGGCCGAGTCCGGGATTTACAGGAATTAGCGGGTTTTCGTTTGCCGGCGATTAAAACTCTTTCATTAAGCGTCTCATTAAAAATGAAACATTTTTAAAAACTACAAGTCTCATGCGTTTTAGTGGTGAAAAGATAATTTAAAAAATCGTTTTGGAAATGAGTTTACTCCCTGGGTACTTTCTTTGTATACATTCGACTATACGGGCCAAGCGTTTTCGTTAGCCGGCGATTAAACTACATCCATTAAGCGTCTCATCAAAAATGAAAACATTTCTGAAAACTACAAGTCTCATACGTTTTAGTGGTGAAAAAATAATTTTGAAAATCGTTCGGGAAATGAGTTTACTCCCTGAGTACTTTCTTTGTATACTTTTGACTATACGGTCCGAGTCCGGCATTTACAGGAAATCGCGGGTTTTCGTTTGCCGGCGATTAAAACTCTTTCATTAAGCGTCTCATTAAAAATGAAACACTTTTGAAAACTACAAGTCTCATTCGTTCTAGTGGTGCAGAAATAATTTGAAAAATCGTTCGGGAAATCAGTTTACTCCCTGGGTACTTTCTTTAGATACATTCAACTATACGGGCCAAGCCCGGGATTTACGGGAAATCGCGGGTTTTCGTTTGCCGGCAATTAAACTTCTTTTATTCAGCGTCTCATCAAAAATGAAAACACTTTTGAAAACTACAAGTCTCATGCGTTTTAGTGGTGACAAAATAATTTAAAAAATCGTTTGGGAAATGAGTTTACTCCCTGGGTACTTTCTTTGTATACTTTTGACAATACGGGTCAAGCCCGGGATTTACGGGAAATCGTGGGTTTTCGTTTGCCGGCGATTAAACTTCTTTTATTCAGCGTCTCATCAAAAATGAAAACATTTTTGTAAACTACAAGTCTCATGCGTTATAGTGGTGAAAAAATAATTCAAAAAATCGTTCGGGAAATGAGTTTACTTCCTGGGTACTTTCTTTGTATACATTCGACTATACGAGCCAAGGCCGGGATATACGGGAAATCGCGGGTTTTCTTTTGTCGGCGATTAAACCTCTTTCATTAAGCGTCTCAGTAAAAATGAAAACATTTTTGAAAACTACAAGTCTCATTCGTTCTAGTGGTGCAGAAAATAATTCAAAAAATCGTTCGGGAAATGAGTTTACTCACAGGGTACTTTCTTTGTATACTTTTGACTATACCGGCCGAGTCCGGGGTTTACGGGAAATGGCAGGTTTTCGTTTGCTGGCGATAAAACTTCTTTTATTCAGCGTCTCATTAAAAATGAAGACATTTTTGAAAACTACAAGTCTCATGCGTTTTAGTGGTGAAAAGATAATTTAAAAAATCGTTTTGGAAATGAGTTTACTCCCTTGGTACTTTCTTTGTATACTTTTGACTATACGGGCCGAGTCCGGGATTTACAGGAAATCGCGGGTTTTCGTTTACCGGCGATTAAAACTATTTCATTAAGCGTCTCATTAAAAATGACAACATTTTTGAAAACTACAAGTCTCATGCGTTTTAGTGGTGAAAAGATAATTTAAAAAATCGTTTTGGAAATGAGTTTACTCCCTGGGTATCTTCTTTGTATACATTCGACTATACGGGCCAAGCCCGGGATTTACGGGAAATCGCGGGTTTTCGTTAGCCGGCGATTAAACCACATTCATTAAGCGTCTCATCAAAAATGAAAACATTTCTGAAAACTACAAGTCTCATACGTTTTAGTGGTGAAAAAATAATTTTAAAAATCGTTCGGGAAATGAGTTTACTCCCTGGGTACTTTCTTTGTATACTTTTGACTATACGGGCCGAGTCCGGGATTTACAGGAAATCGCGGGTTTTCGTTTGCCGGCGATTAAAACTCTTTCATTAAGCGTCTCATTAAAAATGAAACATTTTTAAAAACTACAAGTCTCATTCGTTCTAGTGGTGCAGAAATAATTTGAAAAATCGTTCGGGAAATTAGTGTACTCCCTGGGTACTTTTTTTAGATACTTTTGACAATACGGGCCAAGCCCGGGATTTACGTGCAATCGTGGGTTTTCGTTTACCGGCGATTAAAACTATTTCATTAAGCGTCTCATTAAAAATGACAACATTTTTGAAAACTACAAGTCTCATGCGTTTTAGTGGTGAAAAGATAATTTAAAAAATCGTTTTGGAAATGAGTTTACTCCCTGGGTACTTTCTTTGTATACATTCGACTATACGGGCCAAGCCCGGGATTCACGGGAAATTGCGGGTTTTCGTTAGCCGGCGATTAAAACACATTCATTAAGCGTCTCATCAAAAATGAAAACATTTCTGAAAACTACAAGTCTCATACGTTTTAGTGGTGAAAAAATAATTTTAAAAATCGTTCGGGAAATGAGTTTACTCCCTGGGTACTTTCTTTGTATACTTTTGACTATACGGGCCGAGTCCGGGATTTACAGGAATTCCCGGGTTTTCGTTTGCCGGCGATTAAAACTCTTTCATTAAGCATCTCATTAAAAATGAAACATTTTTAAAAACTACAAGTCTCATGCGTTTTAGTGGTGAAAAGATAATTTAAAAAATCGTTTTGGAAATGAGTTTACTCCCTGGGTACTTTCTTTGTATACATTCGACTATACGGGCCGAGTCCGGGATTTACAGGAATTCCCGGGTTTTCGTTTGCCGGCGATTAAAACTCTTTCATTAAGCATCTCATTAAAAATGAAACATTTTTAAAAACTACAAGTCTCATGCGTTTTAGTGGTGAAAAGATAATTTAAAAAATCGTTTTGGAAATGAGTTTACTCCCTGGGTACTTTCTTTGTATACATTCGACTATACGGGCCAAGCGTTTTCGTTAGCCGGCGATTAAACTACATTCATTAAGCGTCTCATCAAGAATGAAAACATTTCTGAAAACTACAAGTCTCATACGTTTTAGTGGTGAAAAAATAATTTTGAAAATCGTTCGGGAAATGAGTTTACTCCCTGAGTACTTTCTTTGTATACTTTTGACTATACGGTCCGAGTCCGGCATTTACAGGAAATAGCGGGTTTTCGTTTGCCGGCGATTAAAACTCTTTCATTAAGCGTCTCATTAAAAATGAAACACTTTTGAAAACTACAAGTCTCATTCGTTCTAGTGGTGCAGAAATAATTTGAAAAATCGTTCGGGAAATCAGTTTACTCCCTGGGTACTTTCTTTAGATACATTCAACTATACGGGCCAAGCCCGGGATTTACGGGAAATCGCGGGTTTTCGTTTGCCGGCAATTAAACTTCTTTTATTCAGCGTCTCATCAAAAATGAAAACACTTTTGAAAACTACAAGTCTCATGCGTTTTAGTGGTGACAAAATAATTTAAAAAATCGTTTGGGAAATGAGTTTACTCCCTGGGTACTTTCTTTGTATACTTTTGACAATACGGGTCAAGCCCGGGATTTACGGGAAATCGTGGGTTTTCGTTTGCCGGCGATTAAACTTCTTTTATTCAGCGTCTCATCAAAAATGAAAACACTTTTGTAAACTACCAGTCTCATGCGTTTTAGTGGTGAAAAAATAATTCAAAAAATCGTTCGGGAAATGAGTTTACTCCCTGGGTACTTTCTTTGTATACATTCGACTATACGAGCCAAGGCCGGGATATACGGGAAATCGCGGGTTTTCTTTTGTCGGCGATTAAACCTCTTTCATTAAGCGTCTCAGTAAAAATGAAAACATTTTTGAAAACTACAAGTCTCATTCGTTCTAGTGGTGCAGAAAATAATTCAAAAAATCGTTCGGGAAATGAGTTTACTCACAGGGTACTTTCTTTGTATACTTTTGACTACACGGGCCGAGTCCGGGGTTTACGGGAAATGGCGGGTTTTCGTTTGCTGGCGATAAAACTTCTTTTATTCAGCGTCTCATTAAAAATGAAGACATTTTTGAAAACTACAAGTCTCATGCGTTTTAGTGGTGAAAAGATAATTTAAAAAATCGTTCGGGAAATGAGTTTACTCACAGGGTACTTTCTTTGTATACTTTTGACTACACGGGCCGAGTCCGGGGTTTACGGGAAATGGCGGGTTTTCGTTTGCTGGCGATAAAACTTCTTTTATTCAGCGTCTCATTAAAAATGAAGACATTTTTGAAAACTACAAGTCTCATGCGTTTTAGTGGTGAAAAGATAATTTAAAAAATCGTTTTGGAAATGAGTTTACTCCCTGGGTACTTTCTTTGTATACATTCGACTATACGGGCCAAGCCCGGGATTTACGGGAAATCGCGTGTTTTCGTTAGCCGGCGATTAAACCACATTCATTAAGCGTCTCATCAAAAATGAAAACATTTCTGAAAACTACAAGTCTCATACGTTTTAGTGGTGAAAAAATAATTTTAAAAATCGTTCGGGAAATGAGTTTACTCCCTGGGTACTTTCTTTGTATACTTTTGACTATACGGGCCGAGTCCGGGATTTACAGGAAATCGCGGGTTTTCGTTTACCGGCGATTAAAACTATTTCATTAAGCGTCTCATCAAAAATGAAAACATTTCTGAAAACTACAAGTCTCATACGTTTTAGTGGTGAAAAAATAATTTTAAAAATCGTTCGGGAAATGAGTTTACTCCCTGGGTGCTTTCTTTGTATACTTTTGACTATACGGGCGGAGTCCGGGATTTACAGGAAATCGCGGGTTTTCGTTTGCCGGCGATTAAAACTCTTTCATTAAGCGTCTAATTAAAAATGAAACATTTTTAAAAACTACAAGTCTCATTCGTTCTAGTGGTGCAGAAATAATTTGAAAAATCGTTCGGGAAATCAGTTTACTCCCTGGGTACTTTCTTTAGATACATTCAACTATACGGGCCAAGCCCGGAATATACGGGAAATCGCGGGTTTTCGTTTGCCGGCAATTAAACTTCTTTTATTCAGCGTCTCATCAAAAATGAAAACACTTTTGAAAACTACAAGTCTCATGCATTTTAGTGGTGACAAAATAATTTAAAAAATCGTTTGGGAAATGAGTTTACTCCCTGGGTACTTTCTTTGTATACTTTTGACAATACGGGTCAAGCCCGGGATTTACGGGCAATCGTGGGTTTTCGTTTACCGGCGATTAAAACTATTTCATTAAGCGTCTCATTAAAAATGACAACATTTTTGAAAACTACAAGTCTCATGCGTTTTAGTGGTGAAAAGATAATTTAAAAAATCGTTTTGGAAATGAGTTTACTCCCTGGGTACTTTCTTTGTATACATTCGACTATACGGGCCAAGCCCGGGATTTACGGGAAATCGCGGGTTTTCGTTAGCCGGCGATTAAACCACATTCATTAAGCGTCTCATCAAAAATGAAAACATTTCTGAAAACTACAAGTCTCATACGTTTTAGTGGTGAAAAAATAATTTTAAAAATCGTTCGGGAAATGAGTTTACTCCCTGGGTACTTTCTTTGTATACTTTTGACTATACGGGCCGAGTCTGGGATTTACAGGAAATCGCGGGTTTTCGTTTGCCGGCGATTAAAACTCTTTCATTAAGCGTCTCATTAAAAATGAAACATTTTTAAAAACTACAAGTCTCATTCGTTCTAGCGGTGCAGAAATAATTTGAAAAATCGTTCGGGAAATCAGTTTACTCCCTGGGTACTTTCTTTAGATACATTCAACTATACGGGCCAAGCCCGGGATTTACGGGAAATCGCGGGTTTTCGTTTGCCGGCAATTAAACTTCTTTTATTCAGCGTCTCATCAAAAATGAAAACACTTTTGAAAACTACAAGTCTCATGCGTTTTAGGGGTGACAAAATAATTTAAAAAATCGTTTGGGAAATGAGTTTACTCCCTGGGTACTTTTTTTGTATACTTTTGACTATACGGGCCGAGTCCGGGGTTTACGGGAAATGGCGGGTTTTCGTTTGCTGGCGATTAAACTTCTTTTATTCAGCGTCTCATCAAAAATGACAGCATTGTTGAAAACTACAAGTCTCATGCGTTTTAGTGGTGAAAAGATAATTTAAAAAATCTTTTTGGAAATGAGTTTACTCCCTGGGTACTTTCTTTGTATACATTCGACTATACGGGCCAAGCCCGGGATTTACGGGAAATCGCGGGTTTTCGTTAGCCGGCGATTAAACTTCTTTTATTTACCGTCTCATCAAAAATGAAAACATTTTTAAAAACTACAAGTCTCATGGGCTTTAGTGGTGAAATAATAATTTAAAAAATCGTTCGGGAAATGAGTTTACTCCCTGGGTACTTTCTTTGTATACTTTTGACTATACGGGCCGAGTCCGGGATTTACGGGAAATCGCGGGTTTTCGTTTGCTGGCGATTAAAACTCTTTCATTAAGCGTCTCATTAAAAATGAAACATTTTTGAAAACTACAAGTCTCATTCGTTCTAGTGGTGCAGAAATAATTTGAAAAATCGTTCGGGAAATCAGTTTACTCCCTGGGTACTTTCTTTGTATACTTTTGACAATACGGGTCAAGCCCGGGATTTACGGGAAATCGTGGGTTTTCGTTTGCCGGCGATTAAACTTCTTTTATACAGTGTCTCATCAAAAATGAAAACATTTTTGTAAACTACAAGTCTCATGCGTTTTAGTGGTGAAAAAATAATTTAAAAAATCGTTTTGGAAATGAGTTTACTCCCTGGGTACTTTCTTTGTATACATTCGACTATACGGGTTAAGCCCGGGATTTACGGGAAATCGCGGGTTTTCGTTAGCCGGCGATTAAACCACATTCATTAAGCGTCTCATCAAAAATGAAAACATTTCTGAAAACTACAAGTCTCATACGTTTTAGTGGTGAAAAAATAATTTTAAAAATCGTTCGGGAAATGAGTTTACTCCCTGGGTACTTTCTTTGTATACTTTTGACTATACGGGCCGAGTCCGGGATTTACAGGAAATCGCGGGTTTTCGTTTGCTGGCGATTAAAACTCTTTCATTAAGCGTCTCATTAAAAATGAAACATTTTTAAAAACTACAAGTCTCATTCGTTCTAGCAGTGCAGAAATAATTTGAAAAATCGTTCGGGAAATCAGTTTACTCCCTGGGTACTCTCTTTAGATACATTCAACTATACGGGCCAAGCCCGGGATTTACGGGAAATCGCGGGTTTTCGTTTGCCGGCAATTAAACTTCTTTTATTCAGCGTCTCATCAAAAATGAAAACACTTTTGAAAACTACAAGTCTCATGCGTTTTAGGGGTGACAAAATAATTTAAAAAATCGTTTGGGAAATGAGTTTACTCCCTGGGTACTTTTTTTGTATACTTTTGACTATACGGGCCGAGTCCGGGGTTTACGGGAAATGGCGGGTTTTCGTTTGCTGGCGATTAAACTTCTTTTATTCAGCGTCTCATCAAAAATGACAGCATTGTTGAAAACTACAAGTCTCATGCGTTTTAGTGGTGAAAAGATAATTTAAAAAATCTTTTTGGAAATGAGTTTACTCCCTGGGTACTTTCTTTGTATACATTCGACTATACGGGCCAAGCCCGGGATTTACGGGAAATCGCGGGTTTTCGTTAGCCGGCGATTAAACTTCTTTTATTTACCGTCTCATCAAAAATGAAAACATTTTTAAAAACTACAAGTCTCATGGGCTTTAGTGGTGAAATAATAATTTAAAAAATCGTTCGGGAAATGAGTTTACTCCCTGGGTACTTTCTTTGTATACTTTTGACTATACGGGCCGAGTCCGGGATTTACGGGAAATCGCGGGTTTTCGTTTGCTGGCGATTAAAACTCTTTCATTAAGCGTCTCATTAAAAATGAAACATTTTTAAAAACTACAAGTCTCATTCGTTCTAGTGGTGCAGAAATAATTTGAAAAATCGTTCGGGAAATCAGTTTACTCCCTGGGTACTTTCTTTGTATACTTTTGACAATACGGGTCAAGCCCGGGATTTACGGGAAATCGTGGGTTTTCGTTTGCCGGCGATTAAACTTCTTTTATACAGTGTCTCATCAAAAATGAAAACATTTTTGTAAACTACAAGTCTCATGCGTTTTAGTGGTGAAAAAATAATTCAAAAAATCGTTCGGGAAATGAGTTTACTCCCTGGGTACTTTCTTTGTATACATTCGACTATACGAGCCAAGCCCGGGATATACGGGAAATCGCGGGTTTTCTTTTGTCGGCGATTAAACCTCTTTCGTTAAGCGTCTCATTAAAAATGAAAACAGTTTTGAAAACTACAAGTCTCATGGGCTTTAGTGGTGAAAAGATAATTTAAAAAATCGTTTTGGAAATGAGTTTACTCCCTGGGTACTTTCTTTGTATACATTCGACTATACGGGCCAAGCCCGGGATTTACGGGAAATCGCGGGTTTTCGTTAGCCGGCGATTAAAACTCTTTCATTAAGCGTCTCATTAAAAATGAAACATTTTTGAAAACTACAAGTCTCATTCGTTCTAGTGGTGACAAAATAATTTAAAAAATCGTTTGGGAAATGAGTTTACTCCCTGGGTACTTTCTTTGTATACATTCGACTATACGAGCCAAGCCTGGGATTTACGGGAAATCGCGGGTTTTCGTTTGTTGGCGATTAAACCTCTTTCATTAAGTGTCTCATTAAAAATGAAAACATTTTTGAAAAGTACAAGTCTTATGCGTTTTAGTGGTGAAAAAATAATTTAAAAAATCGTTCTGGAAATGAGTTTACTCACAGGGTACTTTCTTTGTATACATTTGACTATACGGGCGAAGCCCGTGATTTACGGGAAATCGCGGGTTTTCATTTGCCGGCGATTAAACCCCTTTCATTAAGCGTCTCATCAAAAATGAAAACATTTTTGAAAACTGCAAGTCTCATGCGTTATAGTGGAGAGAAAATAAATCAAAAAATCGTTCGGGAAATGAGTTTACTCACAGGGTACTTTCTTTGTATACTTTTGACTATACGGGCCGAGTCCGGGGTTTACGGGAAATAGCGGGTTTTCGTTTGCTGGCGATTAAACTTCATTTATTCAGCGTCTCATCAAAAATGACAACATTTTTGAAAACTACAAGTCTCATGCGTTTTAGTGGTGAAAAGATAATTTAAAAAATCGTTTTGGAAATGAGTTTACTCCCTGGGTACTTTCTTTGTATACATTCGACTATACGGGCAAAGCCCGGGATTTACGGGAAATCGCGGGTTTTTGTTAGCCGGCGATTAAAACACATTCATTTAGCGTCTCATCAAAAATGAAAAAATTTCTGAAAACTACAAGTCTCATACGTTTTAGTGGTAAAAAAATAATTTTAAAAATCGTTCGGGAAATGAGTTTACTCCCTGGGTACTTTCTTTGTATACTTTTGACTATACGGGCCGAGTCCGGGATTTACAGGAAATCGCGGGTTTTCGTTTACCGGCGATTAAAACTCTTTCATTAAGCGTCTCATTAAAAATGAAACATTTTTGAAAACTACAAGTCTCATTCGTTCTAGTGGTGCAGAAATAATTTGAAAAATCGTTCGGGAAATCAGTTTACTCCCTGGGTACTTTCTTTAGATACATTCAACTATACGGGCCAAGCCCGGTATTTACGGGAAATCGCGGGTTTTCTTTTGTCGGCGATTAAACCTCTTTCATTAAGCGTCTCATTAAAAATGAAAACATTTTTGAAAACTACAAGTCTCATTCGTTCTAGTGGTGCAGAAAATAATTCAAAAAATCGTTCGGGAAATGAGTTTACTCACAAGGTACTTTCTTTGTATACTTTTGACTATACGGGCCGAGTCCGGGGTTAACGGGAAATGGCGGATTTTCGTTTGCTGGCGATTAAACTTCTTTTATTCAGCATCTCATTAAAAATGACAACATTTTTGAAAACTACAAGTCTCATGCGTTTTAGTGGTGAAAAGATAATTTAAAAAATCGTTTTGGAAATGAGTTTACTCCCTGGGTACTTTTTTGTATACATTCGACTATACGGGCCAAGCCCGGGATTTACGGGAAATCGCAGGTTTTCGTTAGCCGGCGATTAAACCACATTCATTAAGCGTCTTATCAAAAATGAAAACATTTCTGAAAACTACAAGTCTCATACGTCTTAGTGGTAAAAAAATAATTTTAAAAATCGTTCGGGAAATGAGTTTACTCCCTGGGTACTTTCTTTGTATACTTTTGACTATACGGGCCGAGTCCGGGATTTACAGGAAATCGCGGGTTTTCGTTTACCGGCGATTAAAACTATTTCATTAAGCGTCTCATTAAAAATGACAACATTTTTGAAAACTACAAGTCTCATGCGTTTTAGTGGTGAAAAGATAATTTAAAAAATCGTTTTGGAAATGAGTTTACTCCCTGGGTACTTTCTTTGTATACATTCGACTATACGGGCCAAGCCCGTGATTTACGGGAAATCGCGGGTTTTCATTTGCCGGCGATTAAACCCCTTTCATTAAGCCTCTCATCAAAAACGAAAACATTTTTGAAAACTGCAAGTCTCATGCGTTATAGTGGAGAGAAAATAATTCAAAAAATCGTTCGGGAAATGAGTTTACTCACAGGGTACTTTCTTTGTATACTTTTGACTATACGGGCCGAGTCCGGGGTTTACGGGAAATAGCGGGTTTTCGTTTGCTGGCGATTAAACTTCATTTATTCAGCGTCTCATCAAAAATGACAACATTTTTGAAAACTACAAGTCTCATGCGTTTTAGTGGTGAAAAGATAATTTAAAAAATCGTTTTGGAAATGAGTTTACTCCCTCGGTACTTTCTTTGTATACATTCGACTATACGGGCCAAGCCCGGGATTTACGGGAAATCGCGGGTTTTCGTTAGCCGGCGATTAAAACACATTCATTTAGCGTCTCATCAAAAATGAAAAAATTTCTGAAAACTACAAGTCTCATACGTTTTAGTGGTGAAAAAATAATTTTAAAAATCGTTCGGGAAATGAGTTTACTCCCTGGGTACTTTCTTTGTATACTTTTGACTATACGGGCCGAGTCCGGGATTTACAGGAAATCGCGGGTTTTCGTTTACCGGCGATTAAAACTCTTTCATTAAGCGTCTCATGAAAAATGAAACATTTTTGAAAACTACAAGTCTCATTCGTTCTAGTGGTGCAGAAATAATTTGAAAAAACGTTCGGGAAATCAGTTTACTCCCTGGGTACTTTCTTTAGATACATTCAACTATACGGGCCAAGCCCGGTATTTACGGGAAATCGCGGGTTTTCTTTTGTCGGCGATTAAACCTCTTTCATTAAGCGTCTCATTAAAAATGAAAACATTTTTGAAAACTACAAGTCTCATTCGTTCTAGTGGTGCAGAAAATAATTCAAAAAATCGTTCGGGAAATGAGTTTACTCACAGGGTACTTTCTTTGTATACTTTTGACTATACGGGCCGAGTCCGGGGTTTACAGGAAATGGCGGGTTTTCGTTTGCTGGCGATTAAACTTCTTTTATTCAGCGTCTCATTAAAAATGACAACATTTTTGAAAACTACAATTCTCATGCGTTTTAGTGGTGAAAAGATAATTTAAAAAATCGTTTTGGAAATGAGTTTACTCCCTGGTTACTTTTTTTGTATACATTCGACTATACGGGCCAAGCCCGGGATTTACGGGAAATCGCGGGTTTTTGTTAGCCGGCGATTAAACCACCTTCATTAAGCGTCTTATCAAAAATGAAAACATTTCTGAAAACTACAAGTCTCATACGTTTTAGTGGTAAAAAAATAAATTTAAAAATCGTTCGGGAAATGAGTTTACTCCCTGGGTACTTTCTTTGTATACTTTTGACTATACGGGCCGAGTCCGGGATTTACAGGAAATCGCGGGTTTTCGTTAGCCGGCGATTAAAACACATTCATTTAGCGTCTCATCAAAAATGAAAAAATTTCTGAAAACTACAAGTCTCATACGTTTTAGTGGTGAAAAAATAATTTTAAAAATCGTTCGGGAAATGAGTTTACTCCCTGGGTACTTTCTTTGTATACATTGGACTATACGGGCCGAGTCCGGGATTTACAGGAAATCGCGGGTTTTCGTTTACCGGCGATTAAAACTCTTTCATTAAGCGTCTCATGAAAAATGAAACATTTTTGAAAACTACAAGTCTCATTCGTTCTAGTGGTGCAGAAATAATTTGAAAAAACGTTCGGGAAATCAGTTTACTCCCTGGGTACTTTCTTTAGATACATTCAACTATACGGGCCAAGCCCGGTATTTACGGGAAATCGCGGGTTTTCTTTTGTCGGCGATTAAACCTCTTTCATTAAGCGTCTCATTAAAAATGAAAACATTTTTGAAAACTACAAGTCTCATTCGTTCTAGTGGTGCAGAAAATAATTCAAAAAATCGTTCGGGAAATGAGTTTACTCACAGGGTACTTTCTTTGTATACTTTTGACTATACGGGCCGAGTCCGGGGTTTACAGGAAATGGCGGGTTTTCGTTTGCTGGCGATTAAACTTCTTTTATTCAGCGTCTCATTAAAAATGACAACATTTTTGAAAACTACAATTCTCATGCGTTTTAGTGGTGAAAAGATAATTTAAAAAATCGTTTTGGAAATGAGTTTACTCCCTGGTTACTTTTTTTGTATACATTCGACTATACGGGCCAAGCCCGGGATTTACGGGAAATCGCGGGTTTTTGTTAGCCGGCGATTAAACCACCTTCATTAAGCGTCTTATCAAAAATGAAAACATTTCTGAAAACTACAAGTCTCATACGTTTTAGTGGTAAAAAAATAAATTTAAAAATCGTTCGGGAAATGAGTTTACTCCCTGGGTACTTTCTTTGTATACTTTTGACTATACGGGCCGAGTCCGGGATTTACAGGAAATCGCGGGTTTTCGTTTACCGGCGATTAAAACTATTTCATTAAGCGTCTCATTAAAAATGACAACATTTTTGAAAACTACAAGTCTTATGCGTTTTAGTGGTGAAAAGATAATTTAAAAAATCGTTTTGGAAATGAGTTTACTCCCTGGGTACTTTCTTTGTATACATTCGACTATACGGGCCAAGCCCGGGATTTACGGGAAATCGCGGGTTTTCGTTAGCCGGCGATTAAACCACATTCATTAAGCGTCTCAACAAAAATGAAAACATTTCTGAAAACTACAAGTCTCATACGTTTTAGTGGTGAAAAATGAATTTTAAAAATCGTTCGGGAAATGAGTTTACTCCCTGGGTACTTTCTTTGTATACTTTTGACTATACGGGCCGAGTCCGGGATTTACAGGAAATCGCGGGTTTTCGTTTGCCGGCGATTAAAACTCTTTCATTAAGCGTCTCTTTAAAAATGAAACATTTTTAAAAACTACAAGTCTCATTCGTTCTAGTGGTGCAGAAATAATTTGAAAAATCGTTCGGTAAATCAGTTTACTCCCTGGGTACTTTCTTTAGATACATTCAACTATACGGGCCAAGCCCGGGATTTACGGGAAATCGCGGGTTTTCGTTTGCCGGCAATTAAACTTCTTTTATTCAGCGTCTCATCAAAAATGAAAACACTTTTGAAAACTGCAAGTCTCATGCATTTTATTGGTGACAAAATAATTTAAAAAATCGTTTGGGAAATGAGTTTACTCCCTGGGTACTTTCTTTGTATACTTTTGACAATACGGGTCAAGCCCGGGATTTACGGGCAATCGTGGGTTTTCGTTTGCCGGCGATTAAACTTCTTTTATTCAGCGTCTCATCAAAAATGAAAACATTTTTGTAAACTACAAGTCTCATGCGTTTTAGTGGTGAAAAAATAATTCAAAAAATCGTTCGGGAAATGAGTTTACTCCCTGGGTACTTTCTTTGTATACATTCGACTATACGAGCCAAGCCCGGTATTTACGGGAAATCGCGGGTTTTCTTTTGTCGGCGATTAAACCTCTTTCATTAAGCGTCTCATTAAAAATGAAAACATTTTTGAAAACTACAAGTCTCATTCGTTCTAGTGGTGCAGAAAATAATTCAAAAAATCGTTCGGGAAATGAGTTTACTCACAGGGTACTTTCTTTGTATACTTTTGACTATACGGGCCGAGTTCGGGGTTTACGGGAAATGGCGGGTTTTCGTTTGCTGGCGATTAAACTTCTTTTATTCAGCGTCTCATTAAAAATGACAACATTTTTGAAAACTACAAGTCTCATGCGTTTTAGTGGTGAAAAGATAATTTAAAAAATCGTTTTGGAAATGAGTTTACTCCCTGGGTACTTTCTTTGTATACATTCGACTATACGGGCCAAGCCCGGGATTTACGGGAAATCGCGGGTTTTCGTTAGCCGGCGATTAAACCACATTCATTAAGCGTCTCAACAAAAATGAAAACATTTCTGAAAACTACAAGTCTCATACGTTTTAGTGGTGAAAAATGAATTTTAAAAATCGTTCGGGAAATGAGTTTACTCCCTGGGTACTTTCTTTGTATACTTTTGACTATACGGGCCGAGTCCGGGATTTACGGGAAATCGCGGGTTTTCTTTTGTCGGCGATTAAACCTCTTTCATTAAGCGTCTCATTAAAAATGAAATTATTTTAGAAAACTACAAGTCTCATTCGTTATGGTGGTGCAGAAATAATTTGAAAAATCGTTCGGGAAATCAGTTTACTCCCTGGGTACTTTCTTTAGATACATTCAACTATACGGGCCAAGCCCGGGATTTACGGGAAATCGCGGGTTTTCGTTTGCCGGCGATTAAACTTCTTTTATTCAGCGTCTCATCAAAAATGAAAACACTTTTGAAAACTACAAGTCTCATGCGTTTTTGTGCTGACAAAATAATTTAAAAATTCGTTTGGGAAATGAGTTTACTCCCTGGGTACTTTCTTTGTATACTTTTGACAATACGGGTCAAGCCCGGGATTTACGGGAAATCGTGGGTTTTCGTTTGCCGGCGATTAAACTTCTTTTATACAGTGTCTCATCAAAAATGAAAACATTTTTGTAAACTACAAGTGTCATGCGTTTTAGTAGTGAAAAAATAATTCAAAAAATCGTTCGGGAAATGAGTTTACTCCCTGGGTACTTTCTTTGTATACATTCGACTATACGAGCCAAGCCCGGGATATACGGGAAATCGCGGGTTTTCTTTTGTCGGCGATTAAACTTCTTTTATTCAGCGTCTCATCAAAAATTAAAACACTTTTGAAAACTACAAGTCTCATGCGTTTTAGTGGTGACAAAATAATTTAAAAAATCGTTTGGGAAATGAGTTTACTCCCTGGGTGCTTTCTTTGTATACTTTTGACAATACGGGACAAGCCTGGGATTTACGGGAAATCGTTGGTTTTCGTTTGCCGGCGATTAAACTTCTTTTATTCAGCGTCTCATCAAAAATGAAAACATTTTTGAAAACTACAAGTCTCATGCGTTTTAGTGGTGACAAAATAATTTAAAAAATCGTTTTGGAAATGAGTTTACTCCCTGGTTACTTTTTTTGTATACATTCGACTATACGGGCCAAGCCCGGGATTTACGGGAAATCGCGGGTTTTTGTTAGCCGGCGATTAAACCACATTCATTAAGCGTCTTATCAAAAATGAAAACATTTCTAAAAACTACAAGTCTCATACGTTTTAGTGGTAAAAAAATAAATTTAAAAATCGTTCGGGAAATGAGTTTACTCCCTGGGTACTTTCTTTGTATACTTTTGACTATACGGGCCGAGTCCGGGATTTACAGGAAATCGCGGGTTTTCGTTTACCGGCGATTAAAACTATTTCATTAAGCGTCTCATTAAAAATGACAACATTTTTGAAAACTACAAGTCTCATACGTTTTAGTGGTGAAAAATGAATTTTAAAAATCGTTCGGGAAATGAGTTTACTCCCTGGGTACTTTCTTTGTATACTTTTGACTATACGGGCCGAGTCCGGGATTTACAGGAAATCGCGGGTTTTCGTTTGCCGGCGATTAAAACTCTTTCATTAAGCGTCTCTTTAAAAATGAAACATTTTTAAAAACTACAAGTCTCATTCGTTCTAGTGGTGCAGAAATAATTTGAAAAATCGTTCGGTAAATCAGTTTACTCCCTGGGTACTTTCTTTAGATACATTCAACTATACGGGCCAAGCCCGGGATTTACGGGAAATCGCCGGTTTTCGTTTGCCGGCAATTAAACTTCTTTTATTCAGCGTCTCATCAAAAATGAAAACACTTTTGAAAACTACAAGTCTCATGCGTTTTTGTGCTGACAAAATAATTTAAAAATTCGTTTGGGAAATGAGTTTACTCCCTAGGTACTTTCTTTGTATACTTTTGACAATACGGGTCAAGCCCGGGATTTACGGGAAATCGTGGGTTTTCGTTTGCCGGCGATTAAACTTCTTTTATACAGTGTCTCATCAAAAATGAAAACATTTTTGTAAACTACAAGTGTCATGCGTTTTAGTAGTGAAAAAATAATTCAAAAAATCGTTCGGGAAATGAGTTTACTCCCTGGGTACTTTCTTTGTATACATTCGACTATACGAGCCAAGCCCGGGATATACGGGAAATCGCGGGTTTTCTTTTGTCGGCGATTAAACTTCTTTTATTCAGCGTCTCATCAAAAATTAAAACACTTTTGAAAACTACAAGTCTCATGCGTTTTAGTGGTGACAAAATAATTTAAAAAATCGTTTGGGAAATGAGTTTACTCCCTGGGTGCTTTCTTTGTATACTTTTGACAATACGGGACAAGCCTGGGATTTACGGGAAATCGTTGGTTTTCGTTTGCCGGCGATTAAACTTCTTTTATTCAGCGTCTCATTAAAAATGAAAACATTTTTGAAAACTACAAGTCTCATGCGTTTTAGTGGTGACAAAATAATTTAAAAAATCGTTTTGGAAATGAGTTTACTCCCTGGTTACTTTTTTTGTATACATTCGACTATACGGGCCAAGCCCAGGATTTACGGGAAATCGCGGGTTTTTGTTAGCCGGCGATTAAACCACATTCATTAAGCGTCTTATCAAAAATGAAAACATTTCTAAAAACTACAAGTCTCATACGTTTTAGTGGTAAAAAAATAAATTTAAAAATCGTTCGGGAAATGAGTTTACTCCCTGGGTACTTTCTTTGTATACTTTTGACTATACGGGCCGAGTCCGGGATTTACAGGAAATCGCGGGTTTTCGTTTACAGGCGATTAAAACTATTTCATTAAGCGTCTCTTTAAAAATGAAACATTTTTAAAAACTACAAGTCTCATTCGTTCTAGTGGTGCAGAAATAATTTGAAAAATCGTTCGGTAAATCAGTTTACTCCCTGGGTACTTTCTTTAGATACATTCAACTATACGGGCCAAGCCCGGGATTTACGGGAAATCGCCGGTTTTCGTTTGCCGGCAATTAAACTTCTTTTATTCAGCGTCTCATCAAAAATGAAAACACTTTTGAAAACTGCAAGTCTCATGCGTTTTATTGGTGACAAAATAATTTAAAAAATCGTTTGGGAAATGAGTTTACTCCCTGGGTACATTCTTTGTATACTTTTGACAATACGGGTCAAGCCCGGGATTTACGGGCAATCGTGGGTTTTCGTTTGCCGGCGATTAAACTTCTTTTATTCAGCGTCTCATCAAAAATGAAAACATTTTTGTAAACTACAAGTCTCATGCGTTTTAGTGGTGAAAAAATAATTCAAAAAATCGTTCGGGAAATGAGTTTACTCCCTGGGTACTTTCTTTGTATACATTCGACTATACGAGCCAAGCCCGGTATTTACGGGAAATCGCGGGTTTTCTTTTGTCGGCGATTAAACCTCTTTCATTAAGCGTCTCATTAAAAATGAAAACATTTTTGAAAACTACAAGTCTCATTCGTTCTAGTGGTGCAGAAAATAATTCAAAAAATCGTTCGGGAAATGAGTTTACTCACAGGGTACTTTCTTTGTATACTTTTGACTATACGGGCCGAGTTCGGGGTTTACGGGAAATGGCGGGTTTTCGTTTGCTGGCGATTAAACTTCTTTTATTCAGCGTCTCATTAAAAATGACAACATTTTTGAAAACTACAAGTCTCATGCGTTTTAGTGGTGAAAAGATAATTTAAAAAATCGTTTTGGAAATGAGTTTACTCCCTGGTTACTTTTTTTGTATACATTCGACTATACGGGCCAAGCCCGGGATTTACGGGAAATCGCGGGTTTTCGTTAGCCGGCGATTAAACCACATTCATTAAGCGTCTTATCAAAAATGAAAACATTTCTGAAAACTACAAGTCTCATACGTTTTAGTGGTAAAAAAATAAATTTAAAAATCGTTCGGGAAATGAGTTTACTCCCTGGGTACTTTCTTTGTATACTTTTGACTATACGGGCCGAGTCCGGGATTTACAGGAAATCGCGGGTTTTCGTTTACCGGCGATTAAAACTATTTCATTAAGCGTCTCATTAAAAATGACAACATTTTTGAAAACTACAAGTCTCATGCGTTTTAGTGGTGAAAAGATAATTTAAAAAATCGTTTTGGAAATGAGTTTACTCCCTGGGTACTTTCTTTGTATACATTCGACTATACGGGCCAAGCCCGGGATTTACGGGAAATCGCGGGTTTTCGTTAGCCGGCGATTAAACCACATTCATTAAGCGTCTCAACAAAAATGAAATCATTTCTGAAAACTACAAGTCTCATACGTTTTAGTGGTGAAAAATGAATTTTAAAAATCGTTCGGGAAATGAGTTTACTCCCTGGGTACTTTCTTTGTATACTTTTGACTATACGGGCCGAGTCCGGGATTTACAGGAAATCGCGGGTTTTCGTTTGCCGGCGATTAAAACTCTTTCATTAAGCGTCTCTTTAAAAATGAAACATTTTTAAAAACTACAAGTCTCATTCGTTCTAGTGGTGCAGAAATAATTTGAAAAATCGTTCGGTAAATCAGTTTACTCCCTGGGTAATTTCTTTAGATACATTCAAGTATACGGGCCAAGCCCGGGATTTACGGGAAATCGCGGGTTTTCGTTTGCCGGCAATTAAACTTCTTTTATTTAGCGTCTCATCAAAAATGAAAACACTTTTGAAAACTGCAAGTCTCATGCGTTTTATTGGTGACAAAATAATTTAAAAAATCGTTTGGGAAATGAGTTTACTCCCTGAGTACTTTCTTCGTATACTTTTGACAATACGGGTCAAGCCCGGGATTTACGGGCAATCGTGGGTTTTCGTTTGCCGGCGATTAAACTTCTTTTATTCACCGTCTCATCAAAAATGAAAACATTTTTGTTAACTACAAGTCTCATGCGTTTTAGTGGTGAAAAAATAATTCAAAAAATCGTTCGAGAAATGAGTTTACTCCCTGGGTACTTTCTTTGTATACATTCGACTATACGAGCCAAGCCCGGGATATACGGGAAATCGCGGGTTTTCTTTTGTCGGCGATTAAACCTCTTTCATTAAGCGTCTCATTAAAAATGAAAACATTTTAGAAAACTACAAGTCTCATTCGTTATGGTGGTGCAGAAATAATTTGAAAAATCGTTCGGGAAATCAGTTTACTCCCTGGGTACTTTCTTTAGATACATTCAACTATACGGGCCAAGCCCGGGATTTACGGGAAATCGCGGGTTTTCGTTTGCCGGCGATTAAACTTCTTTTATTCAGCGTCTCATCAAAAATGAAAACACTTTTGAAAACTACAAGTCTCATGCGTTTTTGTGCTGACAAAATAATTTAAAAAGTCGTTTGGGAAATGAGTTTACTCCCTGGGTACTTTCTTTGTATACTTTTGACAATACGGGTCAAGCCCGGGATTTACGGGAAATCGTGGGTTTTCGTTTGCCGGCGATTAAACTTCTTTTATACAGTGTCTCATCAAAAATGAAAACATTTTTGTAAACTACAAGTGTCATGTGTTTTAGTAGTGAAAAAATAATTCAAAAAATCGTTCGGGAAATGAGTTTACTCCCTGGGTACTTTCTTTGTATACATTCGACTATACGAGCCAAGCCCGGGATATACGGGAAATCGCGGGTTTTCTTTTGTCGGCGATTAAACTTCTTTTATTCAGCGTCTCATCAAAAATGAAAACATTTTTGAAAACTACAAGTCTTATGCGTTTCAGTGGTGAAAAAATAATTTAAAAAATCGTTCTGGAAATGAGTTTACTCACAGGGTACTTTCTTTGTATACATTCGACTATACGGGCCAAGCCCGTGATTTACGGGAAATCGTTGGTTTTCGTTTGCCGGCGATTAAACTTCTTTTATTCAGCGTCTCATCAAAAATGAAAACACTTTTGAAAACTACAAGTCTCATGCGTTTTTGTGCTGACAAAATAATTTAAAAAGTCGTTTGGGAAATGAGTTTACTCCCTGGGTACTTTCTTTGTATACTTTTGACAATACGGGTCAAGCCAGGGATTTACGGGAAATCGTGGGTTTTCGTTTGCCGGCGATTAAACTTCTTTTATACAGTGTCTCATCAAAAATGAAAACATTTTTGTAAACTACAAGTGTCATGCGTTTTAGTAGTGAAAAAATAATTCAAAAAATCGTTCGGGAAATGAGTTTACTCCCTGGGTACTTTCTTTGTATACATTCGACTATACGAGCCAAGCCCGGGATATACGGGAAATCGCGGGTTTTCTTTTGTCGGCGATTAAACTTCTTTTATTCAGCGTCTCATCAAAAATGAAAACATTTTTGAAAACTACAAGTCTTATGCGTTTCAGTGGTGAAAAAATAATTTAAAAAATCGTTCTGGAAATGAGTTTACTCACAGGGTACTTTCTTTGTATACATTCGACTATACGGGCCAAGCCCGTGATTTACGGGAAATCGTTGGTTTTCGTTTGCCGGCGATTAAACTTCTTTTATTCAGCGTCTCATCAAAAATGAAAACATTTTTGAAAACTGCAAGTCTTATGCGTTTCAGTGGTGAAAAAATAATTTAAAAAATCGTTCTGGAAATGAGTTTACTCACAGGGTACTTTCTTTGTATACATTCGACTATACGGGCCAAGCCCGTGATTTACGGGAAATTGCGGGTTTTCATTTGCCGGCGATTAAACCCCTTTCATTAAGCGTCTCATCAAAAATGAAAACATTTTTGAAAACTACAAGTCTCATCCGTTTTAGTGAAGAGAAAATAATTCAAAAAATCGTTCGAGAAATGAGTTTACTCCCTGAGTACTTTCTATGTATACATTCGACTATAGGAGCCAAGCCCGGGATTTACGGGAAATCGCGGGTTTTCGTTTGTTGGCGATTAAACCTCTTTCATTAAGTGTCTCATTAAAAATGAAAACATTTTTGAAAAGTACAAGTCTTATGCGTTTTAGTGGTGAAAAAATAATTTAAAAAATCGTTCTGGAAATGAGTTTACTCACAGGGTACTTTCTTTGTATACATTCGACTATACGGGCCAAGCCCGTGATTTACGGGAAATCGCGGGTTTTCATTTGCCGGCGATTAAACCCCTTTCATTAAGCGTCTCATCAAAAATGAAAACATTTTTGAAAACTGCAAGTCTCATGCGTTATAGTGGAGAGAAAATAATTCAAAAAATCGTTCGGGAAATGAGTTTACTCACAGGGTACTTTCTTTGTATACTTTTGACTATACGGGCCGAGTCCGGGGTTTACGGGAAATGGCGGGTTTTCGTTTGCTGGCGATTAAACTTCTTTTATTCAGCGTCTCATCAAAAATGACAACATTTTTGAAAACTACAAGTCTCATGCGTTTTAGTGGTGAAAAGATAATTTAAAAAATCGTTTTGGAAATGAGTTTACTCCCTGGGTACTTTCTTTGTATACATTCGACTATACGGGCCAAGCCCGGGATTTACGGGAAATCGCGGGTTTTCGTTAGCCGGCGATTAAACCACATTCATTAAGCGTCTCATCAAAAATGAAAACATTTCTGAAAACTACAAGTCTCATACGTTTTAGTGGTGAAAAATTAATTTTAAAAATCGTTCGGGAAATGAGTTTACTCCCTGGGTACTTTCTTTGTAGACTTTTGACTATACGAGCCGAGTCGGGGATTTACGGGAAATCGCGGGATTTCGTTTGCCGGCGATTAAACTTCTTTTATTCAGCGTCTCATCAAAAATGAAAACACTTTTGAAAACTACAAGTCTCGTGCGTTTTAGTGGTGACAAAACAATTTAAAAAATCGTTTGGGAAATGAGTTTACTCCCTGGGTGCTTTCTTTGTATACTTTTGACAATACGGGCCAAGCCCGTGATTTACGGGAAATCGTTGGTTTTTGTTTGCCGGCGATTAAACTTCTTTTATTCAGCGTCTCATCAAAAATGAAAACATTTTTGAAAACTACAAGTCTTATGCGTTTCAGTGGTGAAAAAATAATTTAAAAAATCGTTCTGGAAATGAGTTTACTCACATGGTACTTTCTTTGTATACATTCGACTATACGGGCCAAGCCCGTGATTTACGGGAAATTGCGGGTTTTCATTTGCCGGCGATTAAACCCCTTTCATTAAGCGTCTCATCAAAAATGAAAACATTTTTGAAAACTACAAGTCTCATGCGTTTTAGTGGAGAGAAAATAATTCAAAAAATCGTTCGAGAAATGAGTTTACTTCCTGGGTACTTTCTATGTATACATTCGACTATACGAGCCAAGCCCGGGATTTACGGGAAATCGCGGGTTTTCGTTTGTTGGCGATTAAACCTCTTTCATTAAGTGTCTCATCAAAAATGAAAACATTTTTGAAAACTGCAAGTCTCATACGTTTTAGTGGTGAAAAAATATTTTTAAAAATCGTTCGGGAAATGAGTTTACTCCCTGGGTACTTTCTTTGTATACTTTTGGCTATACGAGCCGAGTCGGGGATTTACAGGAAATCGCGGGTTTTCGTTTACCGGCGATTAAAACTCTTTCATTAGGCGTCACATTAAAAATGACAACATTTTTGAAAACTACAAGTCTCATGCGTTTTTGTGGTGAAAAGATAATTTAAAAAATCGTTTTGGAAATGAGTTTACTCCCTGGGTACTTTCTTTGTATACAATCGACTATACGGGCCAAGCGTTTTCGTTAGCCGGCGATTAAACCACATTCATTAAGCGTCTCATCAAAAATGAAAACATTTTTGAAAACTACAAGTCTTATGCGTTTCAGTGGTGAAAAAATAATTTAAAAAATCGTTCTGGAAATGAGTTTACTCACAGGGTACTTTCTTTGTATACATTCGACTATACGGGCCAAGCCCGTGATTTACGGGAAATTGCGGGTTTTCATTTGCCGGCGATTAAACCCCTTTCATTAAGCGTCTCATCAAAAATGAAAACATTTTTGAAAACTACAAGTCTCATGCGTTTTAGTGGAGAGAAAATAATTCAAAAAATCGTTCGAGAAATGAGTTTACTTTCTGGGTACTTTCTATGTATACATTCGACTATACGAGCCAAGCCCGGGATTTACGGGAAATCGCGGGTTTTCGTTTGTTGGCGATTAAACCTCTTTCATTAAGTGTCTCATCAAAAATGAAAACATTTTTGAAAACTGCAAGTCTCATGCGTTATAGTGGAGAGAAAATAATTCAAAAAATCGTTCGGGAAATGAGTTTACTCACAGGGTACTTTCTTTGTATACTTTTGACTATACGGGCCGAGTCCGGGGTTTACGGGAAATGGCGGGTTTTCGTTTGCTGGCGATTAAACTTCTTTTATTCAGCGTCTCATCAAAAATGACAACATTTTTGAAAACTACAAGTCTCATGCGTTTTAGTGGTGAAAAGATAATTTAAAAAATCGTTTTGGAAATGAGTTTACTCCCTGGGTACTTTCTTTGTATACATTCGACTATACGGGCCAAGCCCGGGATTTACGGGAAATCGCGGGTTTTCGTTAGCCGGCGATTAAACCACATTCATTAAGCGTCTCATCAAAAATGAAAACATTTCTGAAAACTACAAGTCTCATACGTTTTAGTGGTGAAAAAATAATTTTAAAAATCGTTCGGGAAATGAGTTTACTCCCTGGGTACTTTCTTTGTATACTTTTGACTATACGAGCCGAGTCGGGGATTTACAGGAAATCGCGGGTTTTCGTTTACCGGCGATTAAAACTCTTTCATTAAGCGTCACATTAAAAATGACAACATTTTTGAAAACTACAAGTCTCATGCGTTTTAGTGGTGAAAAGATAATTTAAAAAATCGTTTTGGAAATGAGTTTACTCCCTGGGTACTTTCTTTGTATACATTCGACTATACGGGCCAAGCCTTTTCGTTAGCCGGCGATTAAACCACATTCATTTAGCGTCTCATCAAAAATGAAAACATTTCTGAAAACTACAAGTCTCATACGTTTTAGTGGTGAAAAAATAATTTTGAAAATCGTTCGGGAAATGAGTTTACTCCCTGAGTACTTTCTTTGTATACTTTTGACTATACGGGCCGAGTCCGGCATTTACATGAAATCGCGGGTTTTCGTTTGCCGGCGATTAAAACTCTTTCATTAAGCGTCTCATCAAAAATGAAAACATTTCTGAAAACTACAAGTCTCATACGTTTTAGTGGTGAAAAAATAATTTTAAAAATCGTTCGGGAAATGAGTTTACTCCCTGGGTACTTTCTTTGTATACTTTTGACTATACGGGCCAAGCCCGGGATTTACGGGAAATCGCGGGTTTTCGTTTGCCGGCAATTAAACTTCTTTTATTCAGCGTCTCATCAAAAATGAAAACACTTTTGAAAACTACAAGTCTCATGCGTTTTAGTGGTGACAAAATAATTTAAAAAATCGTTTGGGAAATGAGTTTACTCCCTGGGTACTTTCTTTGTATACTTTTGACAATACGGGTCAAGCCCGGGATTTACGGGAAATCGTGGGTTTTCGTTTGCCGGCGATTAAACTTCTTTTATTCAGCGTCTCATCAAAAATAAAAACGTTTTTGTAAACTACAAGTCTCATGCGTTTTAGTGGTGAAAAGATAATTTAAAAAATCGTTTTGGAAATGAGTTTACTCCCTGGGTACTTTCTTTGTATACATTCGACTATACGGGCCAAGCGTTTTCGTTAGCCGGCGATTAAACCACATTCATTAAGCGTCTCATCAAAAATGAAAACATTTCTGAAAACTACAAGTCTCATACGTTTTAGTGGTGAAAAAATAATTTTGAAAATCGTTCGGGAAATGAGTTTACTCCCTGAGTACTTTCTTTGTATACTTTTGACTATACGGGCCGAGTCCGGCATTTACAGGAAATCGCGGGTTTTCGTTTGCCGGCGATTAAAACTCTTTCATTAAGCGTCTCATTAAAAATGAAACATTTTTGAAAACTACAAGTCTCATTCGTTCTAGTGGTGCAGAAATAATTTGAAAAATCGTTCGGAAAATCAGTTTACTCCCTGGGTACTTTCTTTAGATACATTCAACTATACGGGCCAAGCCCGGGATTTACGGGAAATCGCGGGTTTTCGTTTGCCGGCAATTAAACTTCTTTTATTCAGCGTCTCATCAAAAATGAAAACACTTTTGAAAACTACAAGTCTCATGCGTTTTAGTGGTGACAAAATAATTTAAAAAATCGTTTGGGAAATGAGTTTACTCCCTGGGTACTTTCTTTGTATACTTTTGACAATACGGGTCAAGCCCGGGATTTACGGGAAATCGTGGGTTTTCGTTTGCCGGCGATTAAACTTCTTTTATTCAGCGTCTCATCAAAAATGAAAACTTTTTTGTAAACTACAAGTCTCATGCGTTTTAGTGGTGAAAAAATAATTCAAAAAATCGTTCGGGAAATGAGTTTACTCCCTGGGTACTTTCTATGTATACATTCGACTATACGGGCCAAGCCCGGGATTTACGGGAAATCGCGGGTTTTCGTTAGCCGGCGATTAAACCACATTCATTAAGCGTCTCATCAAAAATGAAAACATTTCTGAAAACTACAAGTCTCATGCGTTTTAGTGGTGAAAAAATAATTTTAAAAATCGTTCAGGATATGAGTTTACTCCCTGGGTACTTTCTTTGTATACTTTTGACTATACGGGCCGAGTCCGGGATTTACAGGAAATCGCGGGTTTTCGTTTACCGGCGATTACAACTATTTCATTAAGCGTCTCATTAAAAATGACAACATTTTTGAAAACTACAAGTCTCATGCGTTTTAGTGGTGAAAAGATAATTTAAAAAATCGTTTTGGAAATGAGTTTACTCCCTGGGTATCTTCTTTGTATACATTCGACTATACGGGCCAAGCCCGGGATTTACGGGAAATCGCGGGTTTTCGTTAGCCGGCGATTAAACCACATTCATTAAGCGTCTCATCAAAAATGAAAACATTTCTGAAAACTACAAGTCTCATACGTTTTAGTGGTGAAAAAATAATTTTAAAAATCGTTCGGGAAATGAGTTTACTCCCTGGGTACTTTCTTTGTATACTTTTGACTATACGGGCCGAGTCCGGGATTTACAGGAAATCGCGGGTTTTCGTTTGCCGGCGATTAAAACTCTTTCATTAAGCGTCTCATTAAAAATGAAACATTTTTAAAAACTACAAGTCTCATTCGTTCTAGTGGTGCAGAAATAATTTAAAAAATCGTTCGGGAAATCAGTTTACTCCCTGGGTACTTTCTTTAGATACATTCAACTATACGGGCCAAGCCCGGGATATACGGGAAATCGCGGGTTTTCGTTTGCTGGCGATTAAACTTCTTTTATTCAGCGTCTCATCAAAAATGACAGCATTGTTGAAAACTACAAGTCTCATGCGTTTTAGTGGTGAAAAAATAATTTTAAAAATCGTTCAGGATATGAGTTTACTCCCTGGGTACTTTCTTTGTATACTTTTGACTATACGGGCCGAGTCCGGGGTTTACAGGAAATCGCGGGTTTTCGTTTGCCGGCAATCAAACTTCTTTTATTTACCGTCTCATCAAAAATGAAAACATTTTTAAAAACTACAAGTCTCATGGGCTTTAGTGGTGAAATAATAATTTAAAAAATCGTTCGGGAAATGAGTTTACTCCCTGGGTACTTTCTTTGTATACTTTTGACTATACGGGCCGAGTCCGGGGTTTACGGGAAATGGCGGGTTTTCGTTTGCTGGCGATTAAACTACTTTTATTCAGCGTCTCATCAAAAATGACAACATTTTTGAAAACTAGAAGTCTCATGCGTTTTAGTGGTGAAAAGATAATTTAAAAAATCGTTTTGGAAATGAGTTTACTCCCTGGGTACTTTCTTTGTATACATTCGACTATACGGGCCAAGCCCGGGATTTACGGGAAATCGCGGGTTTTCGTTAGCCGGTGATTAAAACTCTTTCATTAAGCGTCTCATTAAAAATGAAACATTTTTGAAAACTACAAGTCTCATTCGTTCTAGTGGTGCAGAAATAATTTGAAAAATCGTTTGGGAAATGAGTTTACTCACAGGGTACTTTCTTTGTATACTTTTGACTATACGGGCCGAGTCCGGGGTTTACAGGAAATCGCAGGTTTTCGTTTGCTGGCGATTAAACTTCTTTTATTCAGCGTCTCATCAAAAATGAAAACATTTTTAAAAACTACAAGTCTCATGGGCTTTAGTGGTGAAATAATAATTTAAAAAATCGTTCGGGAAATGAGTTTACTCCCTGGGTACTTTCTTTGTATACTTTTGACTATACGGGCCGAGTCCGGGGTTTACGGGAAATGGCGGGTTTTCGTTTGCTGGCGATTAAACTTCTTTTATTCAGCGTCTCATCAAAAATGACAACATTTTTGAAAACTAGAAGTCTCATGCGTTTTAGTGGTGAAAAGATAATTTAAAAAATCGTTTTGGAAATGAGTTTACTCCCTGGGTACTTTCTTTGTATACATTCGACTATACGGGCCAAGCCCGGGATTTACGGGAAATCGCGGGTTTTCGTTAGCCGGTGATTAAAACTCTTTCATTAAGCGTCTCATTAAAAATGAAACATTTTTGAAAACTACAAGTCTCATTCGTTCTAGTGGTGCAGAAATAATTTGAAAAATCGTTTGGGAAATGAGTTTACTCACAGGGTACTTTCTTTGTATACTTTTGACTATACGGGCCGAGTCCGGGATATACGGGAAATCGCGGGTTTTCGTTTGCTGGCGATTAAACTTCTTTTATTCAGCGTCTCATCAAAAATGACAGCATTGTTGAAAACTACAAGTCTCATGCGTTTTAGTGGTGAAAAAATAATTTTAAAAATCGTTCAGGATATGAGTTTACTCCCTGGGTACTTTCTTTGTATACTTTTGACTATACGGGCCGAGTCCGGGGTTTACGGGAAATGGCGGGTTTTCGTTTGCTGGCGATTAAACTACTTTTATTCAGCGTGTCATCAAAAATGACAACATTTTTGAAAACTAGAAGTCTCATGCGTTTTAGTGGTGAAAAGATAATTTAAAAAATCGTTTTGGAAATGAGTTTACTCCCTGGGTAATTTCTTTGTATACATTCGACTATACGGGCCAAGCCCGGGATTTACGGGAAATCGCGGGTTTTCGTTAGCCGGTGATTAAAACTCTTTCATTAAGCGTCTCATTAAAAATGAAACATTTTTGAAAACTACAAGTCTCATTCGTTCTAGTGGTGCAGAAATAATTTGAAAAATCGTTTGGGAAATGAGTTTACTCACAGGGTACTTTCTTTGTATACTTTTGACTATACGGGCCGAGTCCGGGGTTTACAGGAAATCGCAGGTTTTAGTTTGCTGGCGATTAAACTTCTTTTATTCAGCGTCTCATCAAAAATGAAAACATTTTTAAAAACTACAAGTCTCATGGGCTTTAGTGGTGAAATAATAATTTAAAAAATCGTTCGGGAAATGAGTTTACTCCCTGGGTACTTTCTTTGTATACTTTTGACTATACGGGCCGAGTCCGGGGTTTACGGGAAATGGCGGGTTTTCGTTTGCTGGCGATTAAACTTCTTTTATTCAGCGTCTCATCAAAAATGACAACATTTTTGAAAACTAGAAGTCTCATGCGTTTTAGTGGTGAAAAGATAATTTAAAAAATCGTTTTGGAAATGAGTTTACTCCCTGGGTACTTTCTTTGTATACATTCGACTATACGGGCCAAGCCCGGGATTTACGGGAAATCGCGGGTTTTCGTTAGCCGGTGATTAAAACTCTTTCATTAAGCGTCTCATTAAAAATGAAACATTTTTGAAAACTACAAGTCTCATTCGTTCTAGTGGTGCAGAAATAATTTGAAAAATCGTTTGGGAAATGAGTTTACTCACAGGGTACTTTCTTTGTATACTTTTGACTATACGGGCCGAGTCCGGGGTTTACGGGAAATGGCGGGTTTTCGTTTGCTGGCGATTAAACTTCTTTTATTCAGCGTCTCATCAAAAATGACAGCATTGTTGAAAACTACAAGTCTCATGCGTTTTAGTGGTGAAAAGATAATTTAAAAAATCTTTTTGGAAATGAGTTTACTCCCTGGGTACTTTCTTTGTATACTTTTGACTATACGGGCCGAGTCCGGGGTTTACGGGAAATGGCGGGTTTTCGTTTGCTGGCGATTAAACTTCTTTTATTCAGCGTCTCATCAAAAATGACAACATTTTTGAAAACTAGAAGTCTCATGCGTTTTAGTGGTGAAAAGATAATTTAAAAAATCGTTTTGGAAATGAGTTTACTCCCTGGGTACTTTCTTTGTATACATTCGACTATACGGGCCAAGCCCGGGATTTACGGGAAATCGCGGGTTTTCGTTAGCCGGTGATTAAAACTCTTTCATTAAGCGTCTCATTAAAAATAAAACATTTTTGAAAACTACAAGTCTCATTCGTTCTAGTGGTGCAGAAATAATTTGAAAAATCGTTTGGGAAATGAGTTTACTCACAGGGTACTTTCTTTGTATACTTTTGACTATACGGGCCGAGTCCGGGGTTTACGGGAAATGGCGGGTTTTCGTTTGCTGGCGATTAAACTTCTTTTATTCAGCGTCTCATCAAAAATGACAGCATTGTTGAAAACTACAAGTCTCATGCGTTTTAGTGGTGAAAAGATAATTTAAAAAATCTTTTTGGAAATGAGTTTACTCCCTGGGTACTTTCTTTGTATACTTTTGACTATACGGGCCGAGTCCGGGGTTTACGGGAAATGGCGGGTTTTCGTTTGCTGGCGATTAAACTTCTTTTATTCAGCGTCTCATCAAAAATGACAACATTTTTGAAAACTAGAAGTCTCATGCGTTTTAGTGGTGAAAAGATAATTTAAAAAATCGTTTTGGAAATGAGTTTACTCCCTGGGTACTTTCTTTGTATACATTCGACTATACGGGCCAAGCCCGGGATTTACGGGAAATCGCGGGTTTTCGTTAGCCGGTGATTAAAACTCTTTCATTAAGCGTCTCATTAAAAATGAAACATTTTTGAAAACTACAAGTCTCATTCGTTCTAGTGGTGCAGAAATAATTTGAAAAATCGTTTGGGAAATGAGTTTACTCACAGGGCACTTTCTTTGTATACTTTTGACTATACGGGCCGAGTCCGGGGTTTACGGGAAATGGCGGGTTTTCGTTTGCTGGCGATTAAACTTCTTTTATTCAGCGTCTCATCAAAAATGACAGCATTGTTGAAAACTACAAGTCTCATGCGTTTTAGTGGTGAAAAGATAATTTAAAAAATCTTTTTGGAAATGAGTTTACTCCCTGGGTACTTTCTTTGTATACATTCGACTATACGGACCAAGCCCGGGATTTACGGGAAATCGCGGGTTTTCGTTAGCCGGCGATTAAACCACATTCATTAAGCGTCTCATCAAAAATGAAAACCTTTCTGAAAACTACAAGTCTCATACGTTTTAGTGGTGAAAAGATAATTTTAAAAATCGTCCGGGAAATGAGTTTACTCCTTGGGTACTTTCTTTGTATACTTTTGACTATACAGGCCGAGTCCGGGATTTACGGGAAATCGCGGGTTTTCGTTTGCCGGCGATCAAACTTCTTTTATTTACCGTCTCATCAAAAATAAAAACATTTTTAAAAACTACAAGTCTCATGGGCTTTAGTGGTGAAATAATAATTTAAAAAATCGTTCGGGAAATGAGTTTACTCCCTGGGTACTTTCTTTGTATACTTTTGACTATACGGGTCGAGTCCGGGGTTTACGGGAAATGGCGGGTTTTTGTTTGCTGGCGATTAAACTTCTTTTATTCAGCGTCTCATCAAAAATGACAACATTTTTGAAAACTACAAGTCTCATGCGTTTTAGTGGTGAAAAGATAATTTAAAAAATCGATTTGGAAATGAGTTTACTCCCTGGGTACTTTCTTTGTATACATTCGACTATACGGGCCAAGCCCGGGATTTACGGGAAATCGCGGGTTTTCGTTAGCCGGCGATTAAAACTCTTTCATTAAGCGTCTCATTAAAAATGAAACATTTTTGAAAACTACAAGTCTCATTCGTTCTAGTGGTGCAGAAATAATTTGAAAAATCGTTCGGGAAATCAGTTTACTCCCTGGGTACTTTCTTCAGATACATTCAACTATACGGGCCAAGCCCGGGATTTACGGGATATCGCGGGTTTTCGTTTGCTGGCGATCAAACTTCTTTTATTTACCGTCTCATCAAAAATAAAAACATTTTTAAAAACTACAAGTCTCATGGGCTTTAGTGGTGAAATAATAATTTAAAAAATCGTTCGGGAAATGAGTTTACTCCCTGGGTACTTTCTTTGTATACTTTTGACTATACGGGTCGAGTCCGGGGTTTACGGGAAATGGCGGGTTTTTGTTTGCTGGCGATTAAACTTCTTTTATTCAGCGTCTCATCAAAAATGACAACATTTTTGAAAACTACAAGTCTCATGCGTTTTAGTGGTGAAAAGATAATTTAAAAAATCGATTTGGAAATGAGTTTACTCCCTGGGTACTTTCTTTGTATACATTCGACTATACGGGCCAAGCCCGGGATTTACGGGAAATCGCGGGTTTTCGTTAGCCGGCGATTAAAACTCTTTCATTAAGCGTCTCATTAAAAATGAAACATTTTTGAAAACTACAAGTCTCATTCGTTCTAGTGGTGCAGAAATAATTTGAAAAATCGTTCGGGAAATCAGTTTACTCCCTGGGTACTTTCTTCAGATACATTCAACTATACGGGCCAAGCCCGGGATTTACGGGATATCGCGGGTTTTCGTTTGCCGGCAATTAAACTTCTTTTATTCAGCGTCTCATCAAAAATGAAAACACTTTTGAAAACTACAAGTCTCATGCGTTTTAGTGGTGACAAAATAATTTAAAAAATCGTTTGGGAAATGAGTTTACTCTCTGGGTACTTTCTTTGTATACTTTTCACAATACGGGTCAAGCCCGGGATTTACGGGAAATCGTGGGTTTTCGTTTGCCGGCGATTAAACTTCTTTTATACAGTGTCTCATCAAAAATGAAAACATTTTTGTAAACTACAAGTCTCATGCGTTTTAGTGGTGAAAAAATAATTCAAAAAATCGTTCGGGAAATGAGTTTACTCCCTGGGTACTTTCTTTGTATACATTCGACTATACGAGCCAAACCCGGGATATACGGGAAATCGCGGGTTTTCTTTTGTCGGCGATTAAACCTCTTTCGTTAAGCGTCTCATTAAAAATGAAAACATTTTTGAAAACTACAAGTCTCATTCGTTCTAGTGGTGCAGAAATAATTTGAAAAATCGTTCGGAAAATCAGTTTAATCCCTGGGTACTTTCTTTAGATACATTCAACTATACGGGCCAAGCCCGTGATTTACGGGAAATTGCGGGTTTTCATTTGCCGGCGATTAAACCCCTTTCATTAAGCGTCTCATCAAAAATGAAAACATTTTTGAAAACTACAAGTCTCATGCGTTTTAGTGGAGAGAAAATAATTCAAAAAATCGTTCGAGAAATGAGTTTACTCCCTGGGTACTTTCTTTGTATACATTCGACTATACGAGCCAAGCCCGGGATTTACGGGAAATCGCGGGTTTTCGTTTGTTGGCGATTAAACCTCTTTCATTAAGTGTCTCATTAAAAATGAAAACATTTTTGAAAAGTACAAGTCTTATGCGTTTTAGTGGTGAAAAAATAATTTAAAAAATCGTTCTGGAAATGAGTTTACTCACAGGGTACTTTCTTTGTATACATTCGACTATACGGGCCAAGCCCGTGATTTACGGGAAATCGCGGGTTTTCATTTGCCGGCGATTAAACCCCTTTCATTAAGCGTCTCATCAAAAATGAAAACCTTTCTGAAAACTACAAGTCTCATACGTTTTAGTGGTGAAAAGATAATTTTAAAAATCGCCCGGGAAATGAGTTTACTCCTTGGGTACTTTCTTTGTATACTTTTGACTATACAGGCCGAGTCCGGGATTTACGGGAAATCGCGGGTTTTCGTTTGCCGGCGATCAAACTTCTTTTATTTACCGTCTCTTCAAAAATAAAAACATTTTTAAAAACTACAAGTCTCATGGGCTTTAGTGGTGAAATAATAATTTAAAAAATCGTTCGGGAAATGAGTTTACTCCCTGGGTACTTTCTTTGTATACTTTTGACTATACGGGTCGAGTCCGGGGTTTACGAGAAATGGCGGGTTTTTGTTTGCTGGCGATTAAACTCCTTTTATTCAGCGTCTCATCAAAAATGACAACATTTTTGAAAACTACAAGTCTCATGCGTTTTAGTGGTGAAAAGATAATTTAAAAAATCGATTTGGAAATGAGTTTACTCCCTGGGTACTTTCTTTGTATACATTCGACTATACGGGCCAAGCCCGGGATTTACGGGAAATCGCGGGTTTTCGTTAGCCGGCGATTAAAACTCTTTCATTAAGCGTCTCATTAAAAATGAAACATTTTTGAAAACTACAAGTCTCATTCGTTCTAGTGGTGCAGAAATAATTTGAAAAATCGTTCGGGAAATCAGTTTACTCCCTGGGTACTTTCTTCAGATACATTCCACTATACGGGCCAAGCCCGGGATTTACGGGATATCGCGGGTTTTCGTTTGCCGGCAATTAAACTTCTTTTATTCAGCGTCTCATCAAAAATGAAAACACTTTTGAAAACTACAAGTCTCATGCGTTTTAGTGGTGACAAAATAATTTAAAAAATCGTTTGGGAAATGAGTTTACTCTCTGGGTACTTTCTTTGTATACTTTTCACAATACGGGTCAAGCCCGGGATTTACGGGAAATCGTGGGTTTTCGTTTGCCGGCGATTAAACTTCTTTTATACAGTGTCTCATCAAAAATGAAAACATTTTTGTAAACTACAAGTCTCATGCGTTTTAGTGGTGAAAAAATAATTCAAAAAATCGTTCGGGAAATGAGTTTACTCCCTGGGTACTTTCTTTGTATACATTCGACTATACGAGCCAAACCCGGGATATACGGGAAATCGCGGGTTTTCTTTTGTCGGCGATTAAACCTCTTTCGTTAAGCGTCTCATTAAAAATGAAAACATTTTTGAAAACTACAAGTCTCATTCGTTCTAGTGGTGCAGAAATAATTTGAAAAATCGTTCGGAAAATCAGTTTACTCCCTGGGTACTTTCTTTAGATACATTCAACTATACGGGCCAAGCCCGTGATTTACGGGAAATTGCGGGTTTTCATTTGCCGGCGATTAAACCCCTTTCATTAAGCGTCTCATCAAAAATGAAAACATTTTTGAAAACTACAAGTCTCATGCGTTTTAGTGGAGAGAAAATAATTCAAAAAATCGTTCGAGAAATGAGTTTACTCCCTGGGTACTTTCTTTGTATACATTCGACTATACGAGCCAAGCCCGGGATTTACGGAAAATCGCGGGTTTTCGTTTGTTGGCGATTAAACCTCTTTCATTAAGTGTCTCATTAAAAATGAAAACATTTTTGAAAAGTACAAGTCTTATGCGTTTTAGTGGTGAAAAAATAATTTAAAAAATCGTTCTGGAAATGAGTTTACTCACAGGGTACTTTCTTTGTATACATTCGACTATACGGGCCAAGCCCGTGATTTACGGGAAATCGCGGGTTTTCATTTGCCGGCGATTAAACCCCTTTCATTAAGCGTCTCATCAAAAATGAAAACATTTTTGAAAACTGCAAGTCTCATGCGTTATAGTGGAAAGAAAATAATTCAAAAAATCGTTCGGGAAATGAGTTTACTCACAGCGTACTTTCTTTGTATACTTTTGACTATACGGGCCGAGTCCGGGGTTTACGGGAAATGGCGGGTTTTCGTTTGCTGGCGATTAAACTTCATTTATTCAGCGTCTCATCAAAAATGACAACATTTTTGAAAACTACAAGTCTTATGCGTTTTAGTGGTGAAAAAATAATTCAAAAAATCGTTCGGGAAATGAGTTTACTCACAGGGTACTTTCTTTGTATACTTTTGACTATACGGGCCGAGTCCGGGGTTTACGGGAAATGGCGGGTTTTCGTTTGCTGGCGATTAAACTTCATTTATTCAGCGTCTCATCAAAAATGACAACATTTTTGAAAACTACAAGTCTCATGCGTTTTAGTGGTGAAAAGATAATTTAAAAAATCGTTTTGGAAATGAGTTTACTCCCTGGGTACTTTCTTTGTATACATTCGACTATACGGGCCAAGCCCGGGATTTACGGGAAATTGCGGTTTTTCGTTAGCCGGCGATTAAGACACATTCATTTAGCGTCTCATCAAAAATGAAAAAATTTCTGAAAACTACAAGTCACATACGTTTTAGTGGTGAAAAAATAATTTTAAAAATTCGTCGGGAAATGAGTTTACTCCCTGGGTACTTTCTTTGTATACTTTTGACTATACGGGCCGAGTCCGGGATTTACAGGAAATCGCGGGTTTTCGTTTACCGGCGATTAAAACTCTTTCATTAAGCGTCTCATTAAAAATGAAACATTTTTGAAAACTACAAGTCTCATTCGTTCTAGTGGTGCAGAAATAATTTGAAAAATCGTTCGGGAAATCAGTTTAGTCCCTGGGTACTTTCTTTAGATACATTCAACTATACGGGCCAAGCCCGGTATTTACGGGAAATCGCGGGTTTCCTTTTGTCGGCGATTAAACCTCTTTCATTAAGCGTCTCATTAAAAATGAAAACATTTTTGAAAACTACAAGTCTCATTCGTTCTAGTGGTGCAGAAAATAATTCAAAAAATCGTTCGGGAAATGAGTTTACTCACAGGGTACTTTCTTTGTATACTTTTGACTATACGGGCCGAGTCCGGGGTTTACGGGAAATGGCGGGTTTTCATTTGCCGGCGATTAAACCCCTTTCATTAAGCGTCTCATCAAAAATGAAAACATTTTTGAAAACTGCAAGTCTCATGCGTTATAGTGGAGAGAAAATAATTCAAAAAATCGTTCGGGAAATGAGTATACTCACAGGGTACTTTCTTTGTATACTTTTGACTATACGGTCCGAGTCCGGGGTTTACGGAAAATGGCGGGTTTTCGTTTGCTGGCGATTAAACTTCATTTATTCAGCGTCTCATCAAAAATGACAACATTTTTGAAAACTACAAGTCTTATGCGTTTTAGTGGTGAAAAAATAATTCAAAAAATCGTTCGGGAAATGAGTTTACTCACAGGGTACTTTCTTTGTATACGTTTGACTTTACGGGCCGAGTGCGGGGTTTACGGGAAATGGCGGGTTTTCGTTTGCTGGCGATTAAACTTCATTTATTCAGCGTCTCATCAAAAATGACAACATTTTTGAAAACTACAAGTCTCATGCGTTTTAGTGGTGAAAAGATAATTTAAAAAATCGTTTTGGAAATGAGTTTACTCCCTGGGTACTTTCTTTGTATACATTCGACTATACGGGCCAAGCCCGGGATTTACGGGAAATTGCGGTTTTTCGTTAGCCGGCGATTAAGACACATTCATTTAGCGTCTCATCAAAAATGAAAAAATTTCTGAAAACTACAAGTCACATACGTTTTAGTGGTGAAAAAATAATTTTAAAAATTCGTCGGGAAATGAGTTTACTCCCTGGGTACTTTCTTTGTATACTTTTGACTATACGGGCCGAGTCCGGGATTTACAGGAAATCGCGGGTTTTCGTTTACCGGCGATTAAAACTCTTTCATTAAGCGTCTCATTAAAAATGAAACATTTTTGAAAACTACAAGTCTCATTCGTTCTAGTGGTGCAGAAATAATTTGAAAAATCGTTCGGGAAATCAGTTTAGTCCCTGGGTACTTTCTTTAGATACATTCAACTATACGGGCCAAGCCCGGTATTTACGGGAAATCGCGGGTTTCCTTTTGTCAGCGATTAAACCTCTTTCATTAAGCGTCTCATTAAAAATGAAAACATTTTTGAAAACTACAAGTCTCATTCGTTCTAGTGGTGCAGAAAATAATTCAAAAAATCGTTCGGAAAATGAGTTTACTCACAGGGTACTTTCTTTGTATACTTTTGACTATACGGGCCGAGTCCGGGGTTTACGGGAAATGGCGGGTTTTTATTTGCTGGCGATTAAACTTCTTTTATTCAGCGTCTCATCAAAAATGACAACATTTCTGAAAACTACAAGTCTCATACGTTTTAGTGGTGAAAAAATAATTTTAAAAATCGTTCGGGAAATGAGTTTACTCCCAGGGTACTTTCTTTGTATACATTCGACTATACGGGCAAAGCCCGTGATTTACGGGAAATCGCGGGTTTTCATTTGCCGGCGATTAAACCCCTTTCATTAAGCGTCTCATCAAAAATGAAAACATTTTTGAAAACTGCAAGTCTCATGCGTTATAGTGGAGAGAAAATAATTCAAAAAATCGTTCGGGAAATGAGTATACTCACAGGGTACTTTCTTTGTATACTTTTGACTATACGGTCCGAGTCCGGGGTTTACGGAAAATGGCGGGTTTTCGTTTGCTGGCGATTAAACTTCATTTATTCAGCGTCTCATCAAAAATGACAACATTTTTGAAAACTACAAGTCTTATGCGTTTTAGTGGTGAAAAAATAATTCAAAAAATCGTTCGGGAAATGAGTTTACTCACAGGGTACTTTCTTTGTATACGTTTGACTTTACGGGCCGAGTCCGGGGTTTACGGGAAATGGCGGGTTTTCGTTTGCTGGCGATTAAACTTCATTTATTCAGCGTCTCATCAAAAATGACAACATTTTTGAAAACTACATGTCTCATGCGTTTTAGTGGTGAAAAGATAATTTAAAAAATCGTTTTGGAAATGAGTTTACTCCCTGGGTACTTTCTTTGTATACATTCGACTATACGGGCCAAGCCCGGGATTTACGGGAAATCGCGGGTTTTCGTTAGCCGGCGATTAAAACACATTCATTTAGCGTCTCATCAAAAATGAAAAAATTTCTGAAAACTACAAGTCTCATAAGTTTTAGTGGTGAAAAAATAATTTTTAAAATCGTTCGGGAAATGAGTTTACTCCCTGGGTACTTTCTTTGTATACTTTTGACTATACGGGCCAAGCCCGTGATTTACGGGAAATCGCGGGTTTTCATTTGCCGGCGATTAAACCCCTTTCATTAAGCGTCTCATCAAAAATGAAAACATTTTTAAAAACTGCAAGTCTCATGCGTTATAGTGGAGAGAAAATAATTCAAAAAATCGTTCGGGAAATGAGTTTACTCACAGGGTACTTTCTTTGTATACTTTTGACTATACGGGCCGAGTCCGGGGTTTACGGGAAATGGCGGGTTTTCGTTTGCTGGCGATTAAACTTCATTTATTCAGCGTCTCATCAAAAATGACAACATTTTTGAAAACTACAAGTCTTATGCGTTTTAGTGGTGAAAAAATAATTCAAAAAATCGTTCGGGAAATGAGTTTACTCACAGGGTACTTTCTTTGTATACTTTTGACTATACGGGCATAGTCCGGGGTTTACGGGAAATGGCGGGTTTTCGTTTGCTGGCGATTAAACTTCATTTATTCAGCGTCTCATCAAAAATGACAACATTTTTGAAAACTACACGTCTCATGCGTTTTAGTGGTGAAAAGATAATTTAAAAAATCGTTTTGGAAATGAGTTTACTCCCTGGGTACTTTCTTTGTATACATTCGACTATACGGGCCAAGCCCGGGATTTACGGGAAATCGCGGTTTTTCGTTAGCCGGCGAATAAAACACATTCATTTAGCGTCTCATCAAAAATGAAAAAATTTCTGAAAACTACAAGTCTCATACGTTTTAGTGGTGAAAAAATAATTTTAAAAATCGTTCGGGAAATGAGTTTACTCCCTGGGTACTTTCTTTGTATACTTTTGACTATACGGGCCGAGTCCGGGATTTACAGGAAATCGCGGGTTTTCGTTTACCGGCGATTAAAACTCTTTCATTAAGCGTCTCATTAAAAATGAATCATTTTTGAAAACTACAAGTCTCATTCGTTCTAGTGGTGCAGAATAAATTTGAAAAATCGTTCGGGAAATCAGTTTACTCCCTGGGTACTTTCTTTAGATACATTCAACTATACGGGCCAAGCCCGGTATTTAGGGGAAATCGCGGGTTTCCTTTTGTCGGCGATTAAACCTCTTTCATTAAGCGTCTCATTAAAAATGAAAACATTTTTGAAAACTAAAAGTCTCATTCGTTCTAGTGGTGCAGAAAATAATTCAAAAAATCGTTCGGGAAATGAGTTTACTCACAGGGTACTTTCTTTGTATACTTTTGACTATACGGGCCGAGTCCGGGGTTTACGGGAAATGGCGGGTTTTCGTTTGCTGGCGATTAAACTTCTTTTATTCAGCGTCTCATCAAAAATGACAACATTTTTGAAAACTACAAGTCTCATGCATTTTAGTGGTGAAAAGATAATTTAAAAAATCGTTTTGGAAATGAGTTTACTCCCTGGGTACTTTCTTTGTATACATTCGACTATACGGGCCAAGCCCGGGATTTACGGGAAATCGCGGGTTTTTGTTAGCCGGCGATTAAACCACATTCATTAAGCGTCTCATCAAAAATGAAAACATTTCTGAAAACTACAAGTCTCATACGTTTTAGTGGTGAAAAAATAATTTTAAAAATCGTTCGGGAAATGAGTTTACTCACAGGGTACTTTCTTTGTATACATTCGACTATACGGGCAAAGCCCGTGATTTACGGGAAATCGCGGGTTTTCATTTGCCGGCGATTAAACCCCTTTCATTAAGCGTCTCATCAAAAATGAAAACATTTTTGAAAACTGCAAGTCTCATGCGTTATAGTGGAGAGAAAATTATTCAAAAAATCGTTCGGGAAATGAGTTTACTCACAGGGTACTTTCTTTGTATACTTTTGACTATACGGGCCGAGTCCGGGGTTTACGGGAAATGGCGAGTTTTCGTTTGCTGGCGATTAAACTTCATTTATTCAGCGTCTCATCAAAAATGACAACATTTTTGAAAACTACAAGTCTTATGCGTTTTAGTGGTGAAAAAATAATTCAAAAAATCGTTCGGGAAATGAGTTTACTCACAGGGTACTTTCTTTGTATACTTTTGACTATACGGGCCGAGTCCGGGGTTTACGGGAAATGGCGGGTTTTCGTTTGCTGGCGATTAAACTTCATTTATTCAGCGTCTCATAAAAAATGACAACATTTTTGAAAACTACAAGTCTCATGCGTTTTAGTGGTGAAAAGATAATTTAAAAAATCGTTTTGGAAATGAGTTTACTCCCTGGGTACTTTCTTTGTATACATTCGACTATACGGGCCAAGCCCGGGATTTACGGGAAATCGCGGGTTTTCGTTAGCCGGCGATTAAAACACATTCATTTAGCGTCTCATCAAAAATGAAAAAATTTTTGAAAACTACAAGTCTCATACGTTTTAGTGGTGAAAAAATAATTTTAAAAATCGTTCGGGAAATGAGTTTACTCCCTGGGTATTTTCTTTGTATACTTTTGACTATACGGGCCGAGTCCGGGATTTACAGGAAATCGCGGGTTTTCGTTTACCGGCGATTAAAACTCTTTCATTAAGCGTCTCATTAAAAATGAAACATTTTTGAAAACTACAAGTCTCATTCGTTCTAGTGGTGCAGAAATAATTTGAAAAATCGTTCGGGAAATCAGTTTACTCCCTGGGTACTTTCTTTAGATACATTCAACTATACGGGCCAAGCCCGGTATTTACGGGAAATCGCGGGTTTTCTTTTGTCGGCGATTAAACCTCTTTCATTAAGCGTCTCATTAAAAATGAAAACATTTTTGAAAACTACAAGTCTCATTCGTTCTAGTGGTGCAGAAAATAATTCAAAAAATCGTTCGGGAAATGAGTTTACTCACAGGGTACTTTCTTTGTATACTTTTGACTATACGGGCCGAGTCCGGGGTTTACGGGAAATGGCGGGTTTTCGTTTGCTGGCGATTAAACTTCTTTTATTCAGCGTCTCATTAAAAATGACAACATTTTTGAAAACTACAAGTCTCATGCGTTTTAGTGGTGAAAAGATAATTTAAAAAATCGTTTTGGAAATGAGTTTACTCCCTGGGTACTTTTTTTGTATACATTCGACTATACGGGCCAAGCCCGGGATTTACGGGAAATCGCGGTATTTCGTTAGCCGGCGATTAAACAACATTCATTAAGCGTCTTATCAAAAATGAAACCATTTCTGAAAACTACAAGTCTCATACGTTTTAGTGGTAAAAAAATAATTTTAAAAATCGTTCGGGAAATGAGTTTACTCCCTGGGTACTTTCTTTGTATACTTTTGACTATACGGGCCGAGTCCGGGATTTACAGGAAATCGCGGGTTTTCGTTTACCGGCGATTAAAACTATTTCATTAAGCGTCTCATTAAAAATGACAACATTTTTGAAAACTACAAGTCTCATGCGTTTTAGTGGTGAAAAGATAATTTAAAAAATCGTTTTGGAAATGAGTTTACTCCCTGGGTACTTTCTTTGTATACATTCGACTATACGGGCCAAGCCCGGGATTTACGGAAAATCGCGGGTTTTCGTTAGCCGGCGATTAAACCACATTCATTAAGCGTCTTAACAAAAATGAAAACATTTCTGAAAACTACAAGTCTCATACGTTTTAGTGGTGAAAAATGAATTTTAAAAATCGTTCGGGAAATGAGTTTACTCCCTGGGTACTTTCTTTGTATACTTTTGACTATACGGGCCGAGTCCGGGATTTACAGGAAATCGCGGGTTTTCGTTTGCCGGCGATTAAAACTCTTTCATTAAGCGTCTCTTTAAAAATGAAACATTTTTAAAAACTACAAGTCTCATTCGTTCTAGTGGTGCAGAAATAATTTGAAAAATCGTTCGGTAAATCAGTTTACTCCCTGGGTACTTTCTTTGTATACATTCGACTATACGGGCCAAGCCCGGGATTTACGGGAAATCGCGGGTTTTCGTTAGCCGGCGATTAAACCACATTCATTAAGCGTCTCATCAAAAATGAAAACATTTCTGACAACTGCAAGTCTTATGCGTTTTATTGGTGACAAAATAATTTAAAAAATCGTTTGGGAAATGAGTTTACTCCCTGGGTACTTTCTTTGTATACTTTTGACAATACGGGTCAAGCCCGGGATTTACGGGCAATCGTGGGTTTTCGTTTGCCGGCGATTAAACTTCTTTTATTCAGCGATTCATCAAAAATGAAAACATTTTTGTAAACTACAAGTCTCATGCGTTTTAGTGGTGAAAAAATAATTCAAAAAATCGTTCGGGAAATGAGTTTACTCCCTGGGTACTTTCTTTGTATACATTCGACTATACGAGCCAAGCCCGGGATATACGGGAAATCGCGGGTTTTCTTTTGTCGGCGATTAAACCTCTTTCATTAAGCGTCTCATTAAAAATGAAAACATTTTTGAAAACTACAAGTCTCATTCGTTATAGTGGTGCAGAAATAATTTGAAAAATCGTTCGGGAAATCAGTTTACTCCCTGGGTACTTTCTTTAGATACATTCAACTATACGGGCCAAGCCCGGGATTTACGGGAAATCGCGGGTTTTCGTTTGCCGGCGATTAAACTTCTTTTATTCAGCGTCTCATCAAAAATGAAAACACTTTTGAAAACTACAAGTCTCATGCGTTTTTGTGCTGACAAAATAATTTAAAAAATCGTTTGGGAAATCAGTTTACTCCCTGGGTACTTTCTTTGTATACTTTTGACAATACGGGCCAAGCCCGGGATTTACGGGAAATCGTGGGTTTTCGTTTGCCGGCGATTAAACTTCTTTTATTCAGCGTCTCATCAAAAATGAAAACATTTTTGTAAACTACAAGTCTCATGCGTTTTAGTGGTGAAAAAATAATTCAAAAAATCGTTCGGGAAATGAGTTTACTCCCTGGGTACTTTCTTTGTATACTTTTGACTATACGGGCCGAGTCCGGGGTTTACGGGAAATGGCGGGTTTTCGTTTGCTGGCGATTAAACTTCTTTTATTCAGCGTCTCATTAAAAATGACAACATTTTTGAAAACTACAAGTCTCATGCGTTTTAGTGGTGAAAAGATAATTTAAAAAATCGTTTTGGCAATGAGTTTACTCCCTGGGTACTTTTTTTGTATACATTCGACTATACGGGCCAAGCCCGGGATTTACGGGAAATCGCGGGTTTTCGTTAGCCGGCGATTAAACCACATTCATTAAGCGTCTTATTAAAAATGAAAACATTTCTGAAAACTACAAGTCTCATACGTTTTAGTGGTAAAAAAATAATTTTAAAAATCGTTCGGGAAATGAGTTTACTCCCTGGGTACTTTCTTTGTATACTTTTGACTATACGGGCCGAGTCCGGGATTTACAGGAAATCGCGGGTTTTCGTTTACCGGCGATTAAAACTATTTCATTAAGCGTCTCATTAAAAATGACAACATTTTTGAAAACTACAAGTCTCATGCGTTTTAGTGGTGAAAAGATAATTTAAAAAATCGTTTTGGAAATGAGTTTACTCCCTGGGTACTTTCTTTGTATACATTCGACTATACGGGCCAAGCCCGGGATTTACGGGAAATCGCGGGTTTTCGTTAGCCGGCGATTAAACCACATTCATTAAGCGTCTCAACAAAAATGAAAACATTTCTGAAAACTACAAATCTCATACGTTTTAGTGGTGAAAAATAAATTTTAAAAATCGTTTGGGAAATGAGTTTACTCCCTGGGTACTTTCTTTGTATACTTTTGACAATACGGGTCAAGCCCGGGATTTACGGGCAATCGTGGGTTTTCGTTTGCCGGCGATTAAACTTCTTTTATTCAGCGATTCATCAAAAATGAAAACATTTTTGTAAACTACAAGTCTCATGCGTTTTAGTGGTGAAAAAATAATTCAAAAAATCGTTCGGGAAATGAGTTTACTCTCTGGGTACTTTCTTTGTATACATTCGACTATACGAGCCAAGCCCGGGATATACGGGAAATCGCGGGTTTTCTTTTGTCGGCGATTAAACCTCTTTCATTAAGCGTCTCATTAAAAATGAAAACATTTTTGAAAACTACAAGTCTCATTCGTTATAGTGGTGCAGAAATAATTTGAAAAATCGTTCGGGAAATCAGTTTACTCCCTGGGTACTTTATTTAGATACATTCAACTATACGGGCCAAGCCCGGGATTTACGGGAAATCGCGGGTTTTCGTTTGCCGGCGATTAAACTTCTTTTATTCAGCGTCTCATCAAAAATGAAAACACTTTTGAAAACTACAAGTCTCATGCGTTTTTGTGCTGACAAAATAATTTAAAAAATCGTTTGGGAAATCAGTTTACTCCCTGGGTACTTTCTTTGTATACTTTTGACAATACGGGCCAAGCCCGGGATTTACGGGAAATCGTGGGTTTTCGTTTGCCGGCGATTAAACTTCTTTTATACAGTGTCTCATCAAAAATGAAAACATTTTTGTAAACTACAAGTGGCATGCGTTTTAGTAGTGAAAAAATAATTCAAAAAATCGTTCGGGAAATGAGTTTACTCCCTGGGTACTTTCTTTGTATACATTCGACTATACGAGCCAAGCCCGGGATATACGGGAAATCGCGGGTTTTCTTTTGTCGGCGATTAAAGCTCTTTCATTAAGCGTCTCATTAAAAATGACAACATTTTTGAAAACTACAAGTCTCATACGTTTTAGTAGTAAAAAAATAATTTTAAAAATCGTTCGGGAAATGAGTTTACTCCCTGGGTACTTTCTTTGTATACTTTTGACTATACGGGCCGAGTCCGGGATTTACAGGAAATCGCGGGTTTTCGTTTACCGGCGATTAAAACTATTTCATTAAGCGTCTCATTAAAAATGACAACATTTTTGAAAACTACAAGTCTCATGCGTTTTAGTGGTGAAAAGATAATTTAAAAAATCGTTTTGGAAATGAGTTTACTCCCTGGGTACTTTCTTTGTGTACATTCGACTATACGGGCCAAGCCCGGGATTTACGGGAAATCGCGGGTTTTCGTTAGCCGGCGATTAAACCACATTCATTAAGCGTCTTAACAAAAATGAAAACATTTCTGAAAACTACAAGTCTCATACGTTTTAGTGGTGAAAAATGAATTTTAAAAATCGTTCGGGAAATGAGTTTACTCCCTGGGTACTTTCTTTGTATACTTTTGACTAAACGGGCCAAGTCCGGGATTTACAGGAAATCGCGGGTTTTCGTTTGCCGGCGATTAAAACTCTTTCATTAAGCGTCTGTTTAAAAATGAAACATTTTTAAAAACTACAAGTCTCATTCGTTCTAGTGGTGCAGAAATAATTTGAAAAATCGTTCGGTAAATCAGTTTACTCCCTGGGTACTTTCTTTAGATACATTCAACTATACGGGCCAAGCCCGGGATTTACGGGAAATCGCGGGTTTTTGTTTGCCGGCAATTAAACTTCTTTTATTCAGCGTCTCATCAAAAATAAAACACTTTTGAAAACTGCAAGTCTCATGCGTTTTATTGGTGACAAAATAATTTAAAAAATGGTTTGGGAAATGAGTTTACTCCCTGGGTACTTTCTTTGTATACTTTTGACAATACGGGTCAAGCCCGGGATTTACGGGCAATCGTGGGTTTTCGTTTGCCGGCGATTAAACTTCTTTTATTCAGCGTCTCATCAAAAATGAAAACATTTTTGTAAACTACAAGTCTCATGCGTTTTAGTGGTGAAAAAATAATTCAAAAAATCGTTCGGGAAATGAGTTTACTCCCTGGGTACTTTCTTTGTATACTTTTGACTATACGGGCCGAGTCCGGGGTTTACGGGAAATGGCGGGTTTTCGTTTGCTGGCGATTAAACTTCTTTTATTCAGCGTCTCATTAAAAATGACAACATTTTTGAAAACTACAAGTCTCATGCGTTTTAGTGGTGAAAAGATAATTTAAAAAATCGTTTTGGAAATGAGTTTACTCCCTGGGTACTTTTTTTGTATACATTCGACTATACGGGCCAAGCCCGGGATTTACGGGAAATCGCGGGTTTTCGTTAGCCGGCGATTAAACCACATTCATTAAGCGTCTTATCAAAAATGAAAACATTTCTGAAAACTACAAGTCTCATACGTTTTAGTGGTAAAAAAATAATTTTAAAAATCGTTCGAGAAATGAGTTTACTCCCTGGGTACTTTCTTTGTATACTTTTGACTATACGGGCCGAGTCCGGGATTTACAGGAAATCGCGGGTTTTCGTTTACCGGCGATTAAAACTATTTCATTAAGCGTCTCATTAAAAATGACAACATTTTTGAAAACTACAAGTCTCATGCGTTTTAGTGGTGAAAAGATAATTTAAAAAATCGTTTTGGAAATGAGTTTACTCCCTGGGTACTTTCTTTGTGTACATTCGACTATACGGGCCAAGCCCGGGATTTACGGGAAATCGCGGGTTTTCGTTAGCCGGCGATTAAACCACATTCATTAAGCGTCTTAACAAAAATGACAACATTTCTGAAAACTACAAGTCTCATACGTTTTAGTGGTGAAAAATGAATTTTAAAAATCGTTCGGGAAATGAGTTTACTCCCTGGGTACTTTCTTTGTATACTTTTGACTAAACGGGCCAAGTCCGGGATTTACAGGAAATCGCGGGTTTTCGTTTGCCGGCGATTAAAACTCTTTCATTAAGCGTCTGTTTAAAAATGAAACATTTTTAAAAACTACAAGTCTCATTCGTTCTAGTGGTGCAGAAATAATTTGAAAAATCGTTCGGTAAATCAGTTTACTCCCTGGGTACTTTCTTTAGATACATTCAACTATACGGGCCAAGCCCGGGATTTACGGGAAATCGCGGGTTTTTGTTTGCCGGCAATTAAACTTCTTTTATTCAGCGTCTCATCAAAAATAAAACACTTTTGAAAACTGCAAGTCTCATGCGTTTTATTGGTGACAAAATAATTTAAAAAATGGTTTGGGAAATGAGTTTACTCCCTGGGTACTTTCTTTGTATACTTTTGACAATACGGGTCAAGCCCGGGATTTACGGGCAATCGTGGGTTTTCGTTTGCCGGCGATTAAACTTCTTTTATTCAGCGTCTCATCAAAAATGAAAACATTTTTGTAAACTACAAGTCTCATGCGTTTTAGTGGTGAAAAAATAATTCAAAAAATCGTTCGGGAAATGAGTTTACTCCCTGGGTACTTTCTTTGTATACTTTTGACTATACGGGCCGAGTCCGGGGTTTACGGGAAATGGCGGGTTTTCGTTTGCTGGCGATTAAACTTCTTTTATTCAGCGTCTCATTAAAAATGACAACATTTTTGAAAACTACAAGTCTCATGCGTTTTAGTGGTGAAAAGATAATTTAAAAAATCGTTTTGGAAATGAGTTTACTCCCTGGGTACTTTTTTTGTATACATTCGACTATACGGGCCAAGCCCGGGATTTACGGGAAATCGCGGGTTTTCGTTAGCCGGCGATTAAACCACATTCATTAAGCGTCTTATCAAAAATGAAAACATTTCTGAAAACTACAAGTCTCATACGTTTTAGTGGTAAAAAAATAATTTTAAAAATCGTTCGGGAAATGAGTTTACTCCCTGGGTACTTTCTTTGTATACTTTTGACTATACGGGCCGAGTCCGGGATTTACAGGAAATCGCGGGTTTTCGTTTACCGGCGATTAAAATTATTTCATTAAGCGTCTCATTAAAAATGACAACATTTTTGAAAACTACAAGTCTCATGCGTTTTAGTGGTGAAAAGATAATTTAAAAAATCGTTTTGGAAATGAGTTTACTCCCTGGGTACTTTCTTTGTATACATTCGACTATACGGGCCAAGCCCGGGATTTACGGGAAATCGCGGGTTTTCGTTAGCCGGCGATTAAACCACATTCATTAAGCGTCTCAACAAAAATGAAAACATTTCTGAAAACTACAAGTCTCTTACGTTTTAGTGGTGAAAAATGAATTTTAAAAATCGTTCGGGAAATGAGTTTACTCCCTGGGTACTTTCTTTGTATACTTTTGACTATACGGGCCGAGTCCGGGATTTACAAGAAATCGCGGGTTTTCGTTTGCCGGCGATTAAAACTCTTTCATTAAGCGTCTCTTTAAAAATGAAACATTTTTAAAAACTACAAGTCTCATTCGTTCTAGTGGTGCAGAAATAATTTGAAAAATCGTTCGGTAAATCAGTTTACTCCCTGGGTACTTTCTTTAGATACATTCAACTATACGGGCCAAGCCCGGGATTTACGGGAAATCGCGGGTTTTCGTTTGCAGGCAATTAAACTTCTTTTATTCAGCGTCTCATCAAAAATGAAAACACTTTTGAAAACTGCAAGTCTCATGCGTTTTATTGGTGACAAAATAATTTAAAAAATCGTTTGGGAAATGAGTTTACTCCCTGGGTACTTTCTTTGTATACTTTTGACAATACGGGTCAAGCCCGGGATTTACGGGCAATCGTGGGTTTTCGTTTGCCGGCGATTAAACTTCTTTTATTCAGCGTCTCATCAAAAATGAAAACATTTTTGTAAACTACAAGTCTCATGCGTTTTAGTGGTGAAAAAATAATTCATAAAATCGTTCGGGAAATGAGTTTACTCCCTGGGTACTTTCTTTGTATACTTTTGACTATACGGGCCGAGTCCGGGGTTTACGGGAAATGGCGGGTTTTCGTTTGCTGGCGATTAAACTTCTTTTATTCAGCGTCTCATTAAAAATGACAACATTTTTGAAAACTACAAGTCTCATGCGTTTTAGTGGTGAAAAGATAATTTAAAAAATCGTTTTGGAAATGAGTTTACTCCCTGGGTACTTTTTTTGTATACATTCGACTATACGGGCCAAGCCCGGGATTTACGGGAAATCGCGAGTTTTCGTTAGCCGGCGATTAAACCACATTCATTAAGCGTCTTATCAAAAATGAAAACATTTCTGAAAACTACAAGTCTCATACGTTTTAGTGGTAAAAAAATAATTTTAAAAATCGTTCGGGAAATGAGTTTACTCCCTGGGTACTTTCTTTGTATACTTTTGACTATACGGGCCGAGTCCGGGATTTACAGGAAATCGCGGGTTTTCGTTTACCGGCGATTAAAACTATTTCATTAAGCGTCTCATTAAAAATGACAACATTTTTAAAAACTACAAGTCTCATGCGTTTTAGTGGTGAAAAGATAATTTAAAAAATCGTTTTGGAAATGAGTTTACTCCCTGGGTACTTTCTTTGTATACATTCGACTATACGGGCCAAGCCCGGGATTTACGGGAAATCGCGGGTTTTCGTTAGCCGGCGATTAAACCACATTCATTAAGCGTCTCAACAAAAATGAAAACATTTCTGAAAACTACAAGTCTCTTACGTTTTAGTGGTGAAAAATGAATTTTAAAAATCGTTCGGGAAATGAGTTTACTCCCTGGGTACTTTCTTTGTATACTTTTGACTATACGGGCCGAGTCCGGGATTTACAAGAAATCGCGGGTTTTCGTTTGCCGGCGATTAAAACTCTTTCATTAAGCGTCTCTTTAAAAATGAAACATTTTTAAAAACTACAAGTCTCATTCGTTCTAGTGGTGCAGAAATAATTTGAAAAATCGTTCGGTAAATCAGTTTACTCCCTGGGTACTTTCTTTAGATACATTCAACTATACGGGCCAAGCCCGGGATTTACGGGAAATCGCGGGTTTTCGTTTGCAGGCAATTAAACTTCTTTTATTCAGCGTCTCATCAAAAATGAAAACACTTTTGAAAACTGCAAGTCTCATGCGTTTTATTGGTGACAAAATAATTTAAAAAATCGTTTGGGAAATGAGTTTACTCCCTGGGTACTTTCTTTGTATACTTTTGACAATACGGGTCAAGCCCGGGATTTACGGGCAATCGTGGGTTTTCGTTTGCCGGCGATTAAACTTCTTTTATTCAGCGTCTCATCAAAAATGAAAACATTTTTGTAAACTACAAGTCTCATGCGTTTTAGTGGTGAAAAAATAATTCAAAAAATCGTTCGGGAAATGAGTTTACTCCCTGGGTACTTTCTTTGTATACATTCGACTATACGAGCCAAGCCCGGGATTTACGGGAAATCGCGGGTTTTCTTTTGTCGGCGATTAAACCTCTTTCATTAAGCGTCTCATTAAAAATGAAAACATTTTTGAAAACTACAAGTCTCATTCGTTATAGTGGTGCAGAAATAATTTGAAAAATCGTTCGGGAAATCAGTTTACTCCCTGGGTACTTTCTTTAGATACTTTCAACTATACGGGCCAAGCCCGGAATTTACGGGAAATCGCGGGTTTTCGTTTGCCGGCGATTAAACTTCTTTTATTCAGCGTCTCATCAAAAATGAAAACACTTTTGAAAACTACAAGTCTCATGCGTTTTTGTGCTGACAAAATAATTTAAAAAATCGTTTGGGAAATGAGTTTACTCCCTGGGTACTTTCTTTGTATACTTTTGACAATACGGGTCAAGCCCGGGATTTACGGGAAATCGTGGGTTTTCGTTTGCCGGCGATTAAACTTCTTTTATACAGTGTCTCATCAAAAATGAAAACATTTTTGTAAACTACAAGTGGCATGCGTTTTAGTAGTGAAAAAATAATTCAAAAAATCGTTCGTGAAATGAGTTTACTCCCTGGGTACTTTCTTTGTATACATTCGACTATACGAGCCAAGCCCGGGATATACGGGAAATCGCGGGTTTTCTTTTGTCGGCGATTAAAGCTCTTTCATTAAGCGTCTCATTAAAAATGAAAACATTTTTGAAAACTACAAGTCTCATTCGTTCTAGTGGTGCAGAAATAATTTGAAAAATCGTTCGGAAAATCAGTTTACTCCCTGGGTACTTTCTTTAGATACATTCAACTATACGGGCCAAGCCCGGGATTTACGGGAAATCGCGGGTTTTCGTTTGCCGCGATTAAACTTCTTTTATTCAGCGTCTCATCAAAAATGAAAACACTTTTGAAAACTACAAGTCTCATGCGTTTTAGTGGTGACAAAATAATTTAAAAAATCGTTTGGGAAATGAGTTTACTCCCTGGGTGCTTTCTTTGTATACTTTTGACAATACGGGACAAGCCTGGGATTTACGGGAAATCGTTGGTTTTCGTTTGCCGGCGATTAAACTTCTTTTATTCAGCGTCTCATCAAAAATGAAAACATTTTTGAAAACTACAAGTCTTATGCGTTTCAGTGGTGAAAAAATAATTTAAAAAATCGTTCTGGAAATGAGTTTACTCACAGGATACTTTCTTTGTATACATTCGACTATACGGGCCAAGCCCGTGATTTACGGGAAATCGTTGGTTTTCGTTTGCCGGCGATTAAACTTCTTTTATTCAGCGTCTCATCAAAAATGAAAACATTTTTGAAAACTACAAGTCTTATGCGTTTCAGTGGTGAAAAAAAAATTTAAAAAATCGTTCTGGAAATGAGTTTACTCACAGGGTACTTTCTTTGTATACATTCGACTATACGGGCCAAGACCGTGATTTACGGGAAATTGCGGGTTTTCATTTGCCGGCGATTAAACCCCTTTCATTAAGCGTCTCATCAAAAATGAAAACATTTTTGAAAACTAAAAGTCTCATCCGTTTTAGTGAAGAGAAAATAATTCAAAAAATCGTTCGAGAAATGAGTTTACTCCCTGGGTACTTTCTATGTATACATTCGACTATAGGAGCCAAGCCCGGGATTTACGGGAAATCGCGGGTTTTCGTTTGTTGGCGATTAAACCTCTTTCATTAAGTGTGTCATTAAAAATGAAAACATTTTTGAAAAGTACAAGTCTTATGCGTTTTAGTGGTGAAAAAATAATTTAAAAAATCGTTCTGGAAATGAGTTTACTCACAGGGTACTTTCTTTGTATACATTCGACTATACGGGCCAAGCCCGTGATTTACGGGAAATCGCGGGTTTTCATTTGCCGGCGATTAAACCCCTTTCATTAAGCGTCTCATCAAAAATGAAAACATTTTTGAAAACTGCAAGTCTCATGCGTTATAGTGGAGAGAAAATAATTCAAAAAATCGTTCGGGAAATGAGTTTACTCACAGGGTACTTTCTTTGTATACTTTTGACTATACGGGCCGAGTCCGGGGTTTACGGGAAATGGCGGGTTTTCGTTTGCTGGCGATTAAACTTCTTTTATTCAGCGTCTCATCAAAAATGACAACATTTTTGAAAACTACAAGTCTCATGCGTTTTAGTGGTGAAAAGATAATTTAAAAAATCGTTTTGGAAATGAGTTTACTCCCTGGGTACTTTCTTTGTATACATTCGACTATACGGGCCAAGCCCGGGATTTACGGGAAATCGCGGGTTTTCGTTTGCCGGCGATTAAACAACATTCATTAAGCGTCTCATCAAAAATGAAAACATTTCTGGAAACTACAAGTCTCATACGTTTTAGTGGTGAAAAAATAATTTTAAAAATCGTTCGGGAAATGAGTTTACTCCCTGGGTACTTTCTTTGTAGACTTTTGACTATACGAGCCCAGTCGGGGATTCACGGGAAATCGCGGGTTTTCGTTTGCCGGCGATTAAACTTCTTTTATTCAGCGTCTCATCAAAAATGAAAACACTTTTGAAAACTACAAGTCTCGTGCGTTTTAGTGGTGACAAAATAATTTAAAAAATCGTTTGGGAAATGAGTTTACTCCCTGGGTGCTTTCTTTGTATACTTTTGACAATACGGGACAAGCCTGGGATTTACGGGAAATCGTTGGTTTTCGTTTGCCGGCGATTAAACTTCTTTTATTCAGCGTCTCATCAAAAATGAAAACATTTTTGAAAACTACAAGTCTTATGCGTTTCAGTGGTGAAAAAATAATTTAAAAAATCGTTCTGGAAATGAGTTTACTCACAGGGTACTTTCTTTGTATACATTCGACTATACGGGCCAAGCCCGTGATTTACGGGAAATCGTTGGTTTTCGTTTGCCGGCGATTAAACTTCTTTTATTCAGCGTCTCATCAAAAATGAAAACATTTTTGAAAACTACAAGTCTTATGCGTTTCGGTGGTGAAAAAATAATTTAAAAAATCGTTCTGGAAATGAGTTTACTCACAGGGTACTTTCTATGTATACATTCGACTATACGAGCCAAGCCCGGGATTTACGGGAAATCGCCGGTTTTCGTTTGTTGGCGATTAAACCTCTTTCAATAAGTGTCTCATCAAAAATGAAAACATTTTTGAAAACTGCAAGTCTCATGCGTTATAGTGGAGAGAAAATAATTCAAAAAATCGTTCGGGAAATGAGTTTACTCACAGGGTACTTTCTTTGTATACTTTTGACTATACGGGCCGAGTCCGGGGTTTACGGGAAATGGCGGGTTTTCGTTTGCTGGCGATTAAACTTTATTTATTCAGCGTCTCATCAAAAATGACAACATTTTTGAAAACTACAAGTCTCATGCGTTTTAGTGGTGAAAAGATAATTTAAAAAATCGTTTTGGAAATGAGTTTACTCCCTGGGTACTTTCTTTGTATACATTGGACTATACGGGCCAAGCCCGGGATTTACGGGAAATCGCGGGTTTTCGTTAGCCGGCGATTAAACCACATTCATTAAGCGTCTCATCAAAAATGAAAACATTTTTGAAAACTACAAGTCTCATGCGTTTTAGTGGTGAAAAGATAATTTAAAAAATCGTTTTGGAAATGAGTTTACTCCCTGGGTACTTTCTTTGTATACATTCGACTATACGGGCCAAGCGTTTTCGTTAGCCGGCAATTAAACCACATTCATTAAGCGTCTCATCAAAAATGAAAACATTTCTGAAAACTACAACTCTCATACGTTTTAGTGGTGAAAAAATAATTTTGAAAATCGTTCGGGAAATGAGTTTACTCCCTGAGTACTTTCTTCGTATACTTTTGACTATACGGGCCGAGTCCGGCATTTACAGGAAATCGCGGGTTTTCGTTTGCCGGCGATTAAACTTCTTTTATACAGTGTCTCATCAAAAATGAAAACATTTTTGTAAACTACAAGTGGCATGCCTTTTAGTAGTGAAAAAATAATTCAAAAAATCGTTCGGGAAATGAGTTTACTCCCTGAGTACTTTCTTCGTATACTTTTGACTATACGGGCCGAGTCCGGCATTTACAGGAAATCGCTGGTTTTCGTTTGCCGGCGATTAAAACTCTTTCATTAAGCGTCTCATTAAAAATGAAAACATTTTTGTAAACTACAAGTCTCATGCGTTTTAGTGGTGAAAAAATAATTCAAAAAATCGTTCGGGAAATGAGTTTACTCCCTGGGTACTTTCTTTGTATACATTCGACTATACGAGCCAAGCCCGGGATATACGGGAAATCGCGGGTTTTCTTTTGTCGGCGATTAAACCTCTTTCATTAAGCGTCTCATTAAAAATGAAAACATTTTTGAAAACTACAAGTCTCATTCGTTATAGTGGTGCAGAAATAATTTGAAAAATCGTTCGGGAAATCAGTTTACTCCCTGGGTACTTTCTTTAGATACATTCAACTATACGGGCCAAGCCCGGGATTTACGGGAAATCGCGGGTTTTCGTTTGCCGGCGATTAAACTTCTTTTATTCAGCGTCTCATCAAAAATGAAAACACTTTTGAAAACTACAAGTCTCATGCGTTTTTGTGCTGACAAAATAATTTAAAAAATCGTTTGGGAAATGAGTTTACTCCCTGGGTACTTTCTTTGTATACTTTTGACAATACGGGTCAAGCCCGGGATTTACGGGAAATCGTGGGTTTTCGTTTGCCGGCGATTAAACTTCTTTTATTCAGCGTCTCATCAAAAATGAAAACACTTTTGAAAACTACAAGTCTCATGCGTTTTTGTGCTGACAAAATAATTTAAAAAATCGTTTGGGAAATGAGTTTACTCCCTGGGTACTTTCTTTGTATACTTTTGACAATACGGGTCAAGCCCGGGATTTACGGGAAATCGTGGGTTTTCGTTTGCCGGCGATTAAACTTCTTTTATACAGTGTCTCATCAAAAATGAAAACATTTTTGTAAACTACAAGTGGCATGCCTTTTAGTAGTGAAAAAATAATTCAAAAAATCGTTCGGGAAATGAGTTTACTCCTTGGGTACTTTCTTTGTATACATTCGACTATACGAGCCAAGCCCGGGATATACGGGAAATCGCGGGTTTTCTTTTGTCGGCGATTAAAGCTCTTTCATTAAGCGTCTCATTAAAAATGAAAACATTTTTGAAAACTACAAGTCTCATTCGTTCTAGTGGTGCAGAAATAATTTGAAAAATCGTTCGGAAAATCAGTTTACTCCCTGGGTACTTTCTTTAGATACATTCAACTATACGGGCCAAGCCCGGGATTTACGGGAAATCGCGGGATTTCGTTTGCCGGCGATTAAACTTCTTTTATTCAGCGTCTCATCAAAAATGAAAACACTTTTGAAAACTACAAGTCCCATGCGTTTTAGTGGTGACAAAATAATTTAAAAAATCGTTTGGGAAATGAGTTTACTCCCTGGGTGCTTTCTTTGTATACATTGGACTATACGGGCCAAGCCCGGGATTTACGGGAAATCGCGGGTTTTCGTTAGCCGGCGATTAAACCACATTCATTAAGCGTCTCATCAAAAATGAAAACATTTTTGAAAACTACAAGTCTCATGCGTTTTAGTGGTGAAAAGATAATTTAAAAAATCGTTTTGGAAATGAGTTTACTCCCTGGGTACTTTCTTTGTATACATTCGACTATACGGGCCAAGCGTTTTCGTTAGCCGGCAATTAAACCACATTCATTAAGCGTCTCATCAAAAATGAAAACATTTCTGAAAACTACAACTCTCATACGTTTTAGTGGTGAAAAAATAATTTTGAAAATCGTTCGGGAAATGAGTTTACTCCCTGAGTACTTTCTTCGTATACTTTTGACTATACGGGCCGAGTCCGGCATTTACAGGAAATCGCGGGTTTTCGTTTGCCGGCGATTAAACTTCTTTTATACAGTGTCTCATCAAAAATGAAAACATTTTTGTAAACTACAAGTGGCATGCCTTTTAGTAGTGAAAAAATAATTCAAAAAATCGTTCGGGAAATGAGTTTACTCCCTGAGTACTTTCTTCGTATACTTTTGACTATACGGGCCGAGTCCGGCATTTACAGGAAATCGCTGGTTTTCGTTTGCCGGCGATTAAAACTCTTTCATTAAGCGTCTCATTAAAAATGAAAACATTTTTGTAAACTACAAGTCTCATGCGTTTTAGTGGTGAAAAAATAATTCAAAAAATCGTTCGGGAAATGAGTTTACTCCCTGGGTACTTTCTTTGTATACATTCGACTATACGAGCCAAGCCCGGGATATACGGGAAATCGCGGGTTTTCTTTTGTCGGCGATTAAACCTCTTTCATTAAGCGTCTCATTAAAAATGAAAACATTTTTGAAAACTACAAGTCTCATTCGTTATAGTGGTGCAGAAATAATTTGAAAAATCGTTCGGGAAATCAGTTTACTCCCTGGGTACTTTCTTTAGATACATTCAACTATACGGGCCAAGCCCGGGATTTACGGGAAATCGCGGGTTTTCGTTTGCCGGCGATTAAACTTCTTTTATTCAGCGTCTCATCAAAAATGAAAACACTTTTGAAAACTACAAGTCTCATGCGTTTTTGTGCTGACAAAATAATTTAAAAAATCGTTTGGGAAATGAGTTTACTCCCTGGGTACTTTCTTTGTATACTTTTGACAATACGGGTCAAGCCCGGGATTTACGGGAAATCGTGGGTTTTCGTTTGCCGGCGATTAAACTTCTTTTATTCAGCGTCTCATCAAAAATGAAAACACTTTTGAAAACTACAAGTCTCATGCGTTTTTGTGCTGACAAAATAATTTAAAAAATCGTTTGGGAAATGAGTTTACTCCCTGGGTACTTTCTTTGTATACTTTTGACAATACGGGTCAAGCCCGGGATTTACGGGAAATCGTGGGTTTTCGTTTGCCGGCGATTAAACTTCTTTTATACAGTGTCTCATCAAAAATGAAAACATTTTTGTAAACTACAAGTGGCATGCCTTTTAGTAGTGAAAAAATAATTCAAAAAATCGTTCGGGAAATGAGTTTACTCCTTGGGTACTTTCTTTGTATACATTCGACTATACGAGCCAAGCCCGGGATATACGGGAAATCGCGGGTTTTCTTTTGTCGGCGATTAAAGCTCTTTCATTAAGCGTCTCATTAAAAATGAAAACATTTTTGAAAACTACAAGTCTCATTCGTTCTAGTGGTGCAGAAATAATTTGAAAAATCGTTCGGAAAATCAGTTTACTCCCTGGGTACTTTCTTTAGATACATTCAACTATACGGGCCAAGCCCGGGATTTACGGGAAATCGCGGGATTTCGTTTGCCGGCGATTAAACTTCTTTTATTCAGCGTCTCATCAAAAATGAAAACACTTTTGAAAACTACAAGTCCCATGCGTTTTAGTGGTGACAAAATAATTTAAAAAATCGTTTGGGAAATGAGTTTACTCCCTGGGTGCTTTCTTTGTATACTTTTGACAATACGGGACAAGCCTGGGATTTACGGGAAATCGTTGGTTTTCGTTTGCCGGCGATTAAACTTCTTTTATTCAGCGTCTCATCAAAAATGAAAACATTTTTGAAAACTACAAGTCTTATGCGTTTCAGTGGTGAAAAAATAATTTAAAAAATCGTTCTGGAAATGAGTTTACTCACAGGGTACTTTCTTTGTATACATTCGACTATACGGGCCAAACCCGTGATTTACGGGAAATTGCGGGTTTTCATTTGCCGGCGATTAAACCCCTTTCATTAAGCGTCTCATCAAAAATGAAAACATTTTTGAAAACTAAAAGTCTCATCCGTTTTAGTGAAGAGAAAATAATTCAAAAAATCGTTCGAGAAATGAGTTTACTCCTGGGTACTTTCTATGTATACATTCGACTATAGGAGCCAAGCCCGGGATTTACGCGAAATCGCGGGTTTTCGTTTGTTGGCGATTAAACCTCTTTCATTAAGTGTCTCATTAAAAATGAAAACATTTTTGAAAAGTACAAGTCTTATGCGTTTTAGTGGTGAAAAAATAACTTAAAAAATCGTTCTGGAAATGAGTTTACTCACAGGGTACTTTCTTTGTATACATTCGACTATACGGGCCAAGCCCGTGATTTACGGGAAATCGCGGGTTTTCATTTGCCGGCGATTAAACCCCTTTCATTAAGCGTCTCATCAAAAATGAAAACATTTTTGAAAACTGCAAGTCTCATGCGTTATAGTGGAGAGAAAATAATTCAAAAAATTGTTCGGGAAATGAGTTTACTCACAGGGTACTTTCTTTGTATACTTTTGACTATACGGGCCGAGTCCGGGGTTTACGGGAAATGGCGGGTTTTCGTTTGCTGGCGATTAAACTTCTTTTATTCAGCGTCTCATTAAAAATGACAACATTTTTGAAAACTACAAGTCTCATGCATTTTAGTGGTGAAAAGATAATTTAAAAAATCGTTTTGGAAATGAGTTTACTCCCTGGGTACTTTTTTTGTATACATTCGACTATACGGGCCAAGCCCGGGATTTACGGGAAATCGCGGGTTTTCGTTAGCCGGCGATTAAACCACATTCATTAAGCGTCTTATCAAAAATGAAAACATTTCTGAAAACTACAAGTCTCATACGTTTTAGTGGTAAAAAAATAATTTTAAAAATCGTTCGGGAAGTGAGTTTACTCCCTGGGTACTTTCTTTGTATACTTTTGACTATACGGGCCGAGTCCGGGATTTACAGGAAATCGCGGGTTTTCGTTTACCGGCGATTAAAACTATTTCATTAAGCGTCTCATTAAAAATGACAACATTTTTGAAAACTACAAGTCTCATGCGTTTTAGTGGTGAAAAGATAATTTAAAAAATCGTTTTGGAAATGAGTTTACTCCCTGGGTACTTTCTTTGTATACATTCGACTATACGGGCCAAGCCCGGGATTTACGGGAAATCGCGGGTTTTCGTTAGCCGGCGATTAAACCACATTCATTAAGCGTCTCAACAAAAATGAAAACATTTCTGAAAACTACAAGTCTCTTACGTTTTAGTGGTGAAAAATGAATTTTAAAAATCGTTCGGGAAATGAGTTTACTCCCTGGGTACTTTCTTTGTATACTTTTGACTATACGGGCCGAGTCCGGGATTTACAAGAAATCGCGGGTTTTCGTTTGCCGGCGATTAAAACTCTTTCATTAAGCGTCTCTTTAAAAATGAAACATTTTTAAAAACTACAAGTCTCATTCGTTCTAGTGGTGCAGAAATAATTTGAAAAATCGTTCGGTAAATCAGTTTACTCCCTGGGTACTTTCTTTAGATACATTCAACTATACGGGCCAAGCCCGGGATTTACGGGAAATCGCGGGTTTTCGTTTGCAGGCAATTAAACTTCTTTTATTCAGCGTCTCATCAAAAATGAAAACACTTTTGAAAACTGCAAGTCTCATGCGTTTTATTGGTGACAAAATAATTTAAAAAATCGTTTGGGAAATGAGTTTACTCCCTGGGTACTTTCTTTGTATACTTTTGACAATACGGGTCAAGCCCGGGATTTACGGGCAATCGTGGGTTTTCGTTTGCCGGCGATTAAACTTCTTTTATTCAGCGTCTCATCAAAAATGAAAACATTTTTGTAAACTAAAAGTCTCATGCGTTTTAGTGGTGAAAAAATAATTCAAAAAATCGTTCGGGAAATGAGTTTACTCCCTGGGTACTTTCTTTGTATACATTCGACTATACGAGCCAAGCCCGGGATATACGGGAAATCGCGGGTTTTCTTTTGTCGGCGATTAAACCTCTTTCATTAAGCGTCTCATTAAAAATGAAAACATTTTTGAAAACTACAAGTCTCATTCGTTATAGTGGTGCAGAAATAATTTGAAAAATCGTTCGGGAAATCAGTTTACTCCCTGGGTACTTTTTTTAGATACATTCAACTATACGGGCCAAGCCCGGGATTTACGGGAAATCGCGGGTTTTCGTTTGCCGGCGATTAAACTTCTTTTATTCAGCGTCTCATCAAAAATGAAAACACTTTTAAAAACTACAAGTCTTATGCGTTTTAGTGGTGAAAAAATAACTTAAAAAATCGTTCTGGAAATGAGTTTACTCACAGGGTACTTTCTTTGTATACATTCGACTATACGGGCCAAGCCCGTGATTTACGGGAAATCGCGGGTTTTCATTTGCCGGCGATTAAACCCCTTTCATTAAGCGTCTCATCAAAAATGAAAACATTTTTGAAAACTGCAAGTCTCATGCGTTATAGTGGAGAGAAAATAATTCAAAAAATCGTTCGGGAAATGAGTTTACTCACAGGGTACTTTCTTTGTATACTTTTGACTATACGGGCCGAGTCCGGGGTTTACGGGAAATGGCGGGTTTTCGTTTGCTGGCGATTAAACTTCTTTTATTCAGCGTCTCATTAAAAATGACAACATTTTTGAAAACTACAAGTCTCATGCATTTTAGTGGTGAAAAGATAATTTAAAAAATCGTTTTGGAAATGAGTTTACTCCCTGGGTACTTTTTTTGTATACATTCGACTATACGGGCCAAGCCCGGGATTTACGGGAAATCGCGGGTTTTCGTTAGCCGGCGATTAAACCACATTCATTAAGCGTCTTATCAAAAATGAAAACATTTCTGAAAACTACAAGTCTCATACGTTTTAGTGGTAAAAAAATAATTTTAAAAATCGTTCGGGAAGTGAGTTTACTCCCTGGGTACTTTCTTTGTATACTTTTGACTATACGGGCCGAGTCCGGGATTTACAGGAAATCGCGGGTTTTCGTTTACCGGCGATTAAAACTATTTCATTAAGCGTCTCATTAAAAATGACAACATTTTTGAAAACTACAAGTCTCATGCGTTTTAGTGGTGAAAAGATAATTTAAAAAATCGTTTTGGAAATGAGTTTACTCCCTGGGTACTTTCTTTGTATACATTCGACTATACCGGCCAAGCCCGGGATTTACGGGAAATCGCGGGTTTTCGTTAGCCGGCGATTAAACCACATTCATTAAGCGTCTCAACAAAAATGAAAACATTTCTGAAAACTACAAGTCTCTTACGTTTTAGTGGTGAAAAATGAATTTTAAAAATCGTTCGGGAAATGAGTTTACTCCCTGGGTACTTTCTTTGTATACTTTTGACTATACGGGCCGAGTCCGGGATTTACAAGAAATCGCGGGTTTTCGTTTGCCGGCGATTAAAACTCTTTCATTAAGCGTCTCTTTAAAAATGAAACATTTTTAAAAACTACAAGTCTCATTCGTTCTAGTGGTGCAGAAATAATTTGAAAAATCGTTCGGTAAATCAGTTTACTCCCTGGGTACTTTCTTTAGATACATTCAACTATACGGGCCAAGCCCGGGATTTACGGGAAATCGCGGGTTTTCGTTTGCAGGCAATTAAACTTCTTTTATTCAGCGTCTCATCAAAAATGAAAACACTTTTGAAAACTGCAAGTCTCATGCGTTTTATTGGTGACAAAATAATTTAAAAAATCGTTTGGGAAATGAGTTTACTCCCTGGGTACTTTCTTTGTATACTTTTGACAATACGGGTCAAGCCCGGGATTTACGGGCAATCGTGGGTTTTCGTTTGCCGGCGATTAAACTTCTTTTATTCAGCGTCTCATCAAAAATGAAAACATTTTTGTAAACTACAAGTCTCATGCGTTTTAGTGGTGAAAAAATAATTCAAAAAATCGTTCGGGAAATGAGTTTACTCCCTGGGTACTTTCTTTGTATACATTCGACTATACGAGCCAAGCCCGGGATATACGGGAAATCGCGGGTTTTCTTTTGTCGGCGATTAAACCTCTTTCATTAAGCGTCTCATTAAAAATGAAAACATTTTTGAAAACTACAAGTCTCATTCGTTATAGTGGTGCAGAAATAATTTGAAAAATCGTTCGGGAAATCAGTTTACTCCCTGGGTACTTTTTTTAGATACATTCAACTATACGGGCCAAGCCCGGGATTTACGGGAAATCGCGGGTTTTCGTTTGCCGGCGATTAAACTTCTTTTATTCAGCGTCTCATCAAAAATGAAAACACTTTTGAAAACTACAAGTCTCATGCGTTTTTGTGCTGACAAAATAATTTAAAAAATCGTTTGGGAAATGAGTTTACTCCCTGGGTACTTTCTTTGTATACTTTTGACAATACGGGTCAAGCCCGGGATTTACGGGAAATCGTGGGTTTTCGTTTGCCGGCGATTAAACTTCTTTTATACAGTGTCTCATCAAAAATGAAAACATTTTTGTAAACTACAAGTGGCATGCGTTTTAGTAGTGAAAAAATAATTCAAAAAATCGTTCGGGAAATGAGTTTACTCCCTGGGTACTTTCTTTGTATACATTCGACTATACGAGCCAAGCCCGGGATATACGGGAAATCGCGGGTTTTCTTTTGTCGGCGATTAAAGCTCTTTCATTAAGCGTCTCATTAAAAATGAAAACATTTTTGAAAACTACAAGTCTCATTCGTTCTAGTGGTGCAATAATAATTTGAAAAATCGTTCGGAAAATCAGTTTACTCCCTGGGTACTTTCTTTAGATACATTCAACTATACGGGCCAAGCCCGGGATTTACGGGAAATCGCGGGTTTTCGTTTGCCGGCGATTAAACTTCTTTTATTCAGCGTCTCATCAAAAATGAAAACACTTTTGAAAACTACAAGTCTCATGCGTTTTAGTGGTGACAAAATAATTTAAAAAATCGTTTGGGAAATGAGTTTACTCCCTGGGTGCTTTCTTTGTATACTTTTGACAATACGGGACAAGCCTGGGATTTACGGGAAATCGTTGGTTTTCGTTTGCCGGCGATTAAACTTCTTTTATTCAGCGTCTCATCAAAAATGAAAACATTTTTGAAAACTACAAGTCTTATGCGTTTCAGTGGTGAAAAAATAATTTAAAAAATCGTTCTGGAAATGAGTTTACTCACAGGGTACTTTCTTTGTATACATTCGACTATACGGGCCAAGCCCGTGATTTACGGGAAATCGTTGGTTTTCGTTTGCCGGCGATTAAACTTCTTTTATTCAGCGTCTCATCAAAAATGAAAACATTTTTGAAAACTACAAGTCTTATGCGTTTCAGTGGTGAAAAAATAATTTAAAAAATCGTTCTGGAAATGAGTTTACTCACAGGGTACTTTCTTTGTATACATTCGACTATACGGGCCAAGACCGTGATTTACGGGAAATTGCGGGTTTTCATTTGCCGGCGATTAAACCCCTTTCATTAAGCGTCTCATCAAAAATGAAAACATTTTTGAAAACTAAAAGTCTCATCCGTTTTAGTGAAGAGAAAATAATTCAAAAAATCGTTCGAGAAATGAGTTTACTCCCTGGGTACTTTCTATGTATACATTCGACTATAGGAGCCAAGCCCGGGATTTACGGGAAATCGCGGGTTTTCGTTTGTTGGCGATTAAACCTCTTTCATTAAGTGTGTCATTAAAAATGAAAACATTTTTGAAAAGTACAAGTCTTATGCGTTTTAGTGGTGAAAAAATAATTTAAAAAATCGTTCTGGAAATGAGTTTACTCACAGGGTACTTTCTTTGTATACATTCGACTATACGGGCCAAGCCCGTGATTTACGGGAAATCGCGGGTTTTCATTTGCCGGCGATTAAACCCCTTTCATTAAGCGTCTCATCAAAAATGAAAACATTTTTGAAAACTGCAAGTCTCATGCGTTATAGTGGAGAGAAAATAATTCAAAAAATCGTTCGGGAAATGAGTTTACTCACAGGGTACTTTCTTTGTATACATTCGACTATACGGGCCAAGCCCGTGATTTACGGGAAATCGTTGGTTTTCGTTTGCCGGCGATTAAACTTCTTTTATTCAGCGTCTCATCAAAAATGAAAACATTTTTGAAAACTACAAGTCTTATGCGTTTCAGTGGTGAAAAAATAATTTAAAAAATCGTTCTGGAAATGAGTTTACTCACAGGGTACTTTCTTTGTATACATTCGACTATACGGGCCAAGACCGTGATTTACGGGAAATTGCGGGTTTTCATTTGCCGGCGATTAAACCCCTTTCATTAAGCGTCTCATCAAAAATGAAAACATTTTTGAAAACTAAAAGTCTCATCCGTTTTAGTGAAGAGAAAATAATTCAAAAAATCGTTCGAGAAATGAGTTTACTCCCTGGGTACTTTCTATGTATACATTCGACTATAGGAGCCAAGCCCGGGATTTACGGGAAATCGCGGGTTTTCGTTTGTTGGCGATTAAACCTCTTTCATTAAGTGTGTCATTAAAAATGAAAACATTTTTGAAAAGTACAAGTCTTATGCGTTTTAGTGGTGAAAAAATAATTTAAAAAATCGTTCTGGAAATGAGTTTACTCACAGGGTACTTTCTTTGTATACATTCGACTATACGGGCCAAGCCCGTGATTTACGGGAAATCGCGGGTTTTCATTTGCCGGCGATTAAACCCCTTTCATTAAGCGTCTCATCAAAAATGAAAACATTTTTGAAAACTGCAAGTCTCATGCGTTATAGTGGAGAGAAAATAATTCAAAAAATCGTTCGGGAAATGAGTTTACTCACAGGGTACTTTCTTTGTATACTTTTGACTATACGGGCCGAGTCCGGGGTTTACATGAAATGGCGGGTTTTCGTTTGCTGGCGATTAAACTTCTTTTATTCAGCGTCTCATCAAAAATGACAACATTTTTGAAAACTACAAGTCTCATGCGTTTTAGTGGTGAAAAGATAATTTAAAAAATCGTTTTGGAAATGAGTTTACTCCCTGGGTACTTTCTTTGTATACATTCGACTATACGGGCCAAGCCCGGGATTTACGGGAAATCGCGGGTTTTCGTTTGCCGGCGATTAAACCACATTCATTAAGCGTCTCATCAAAAATGAAAACATTTCTGGAAACTACAAGTCTCATACGTTTTAGTGGTGAAAAAATAATTTTAAAAATCGTTCGGGAAATGATTTTACTCCCTGGGTACTTTCTTTGTAGACTTTTGACTATACGAGCCGAGTCGGGGATTTACGGGAAATCGCGGGTTTTCGTTTGCCGGCGATTAAACTTCTTTTATTCAGCGTCTCATCAAAAATGAAAACACTTTTGAAAACTACAAGTCTCGTGCGTTTTAGTGGTGACAAAATAATTTAAAAAATCGTTTGGGAAATGAGTTTACTCCCTGGGTGCTTTCTTTGTATACTTTTGACAATACGGGACAAGCCTGGGATTTACGGGAAATCGTTGGTTTTCGTTTGCCGGCGATTAAACTTCTTTTATTCAGCGTCTCATCAAAAATGAAAACATTTTTGAAAACTACAAGTCTTATGCGTTTCAGTGGTGAAAAAATAATTTAAAAAATCGTTCTTGAAATGAGTTTACTCACAGGGTACTTTCTTTGTATACATTCGACTATACGGGCCAAGCCCGTGATTTACGGGAAATCGTTGGTTTTCGTTTGCTGGCGATTAAACTTCTTTTATTCAGCGTCTCATCAAAAATGAAAACATTTTTGAAAACTACAAGTCTTATGCGTTTCAGTGGTGAAAAAATAATTTAAAAAATCGTTCTGGAAATGAGTTTACTCACAGGGTACTTTCTATGTATACATTCGACTATACGAGCCAAGCCCGGGATTTACGGGAAATCGCCGGTTTTCGTTTGTTGGCGATTAAACCTCTTTCAATAAGTGTCTCATCAAAAATGAAAACATTTTTGAAAACTGCAAGTCTCATGCGTTATAGTGGAGAGAAAATAATTCAAAAAATCGTTCGGGAAATGAGTTTACTCACAGGGTACTTTCTTTGTATACTTTTGACTATACGGGCCGAGTCCGGGGTTTACGGGAAATGGCGGGTTTTCGTTTGCTGGCGATTAAACTTCTTTTATTCAGCGTCTCATCAAAAATGACAACATTTTTGAAAACTACAAGTCTCATGCGTTTTAGTGGTGAAAAGATAATTTAAAAAATCGTTTTGGAAATGAGTTTACTCCCTGGGTACTTTCTTTGTATACATTGGACTATACGGGCCAAGCCCGGGATTTACGGGAAATCGCGGGTTTTCGTTAGCCGGCGATTAAACCACATTCATTAAGCGTCTCATCAAAAATGAAAACATTTTTGAAAACTACAAGTCTCATGCGTTTTAGTGGTGAAAAGATAATTTAAAAAATCGTTTTGGAAATGAGTTTACTCCCTGGGTACTTTCTTTGTATACATTCGACTATACGGGCCAAGCGTTTTCGTTAGCCGGCAATTAAACCACATTCATTAAGCGTCTCATCAAAAATGAAAACATTTCTGAAAACTACAACTCTCATACGTTTTAGTGGTGAAAAAATAATTTTGAAAATCGTTCGGGAAATGAGTTTACTCCGTGAGTACTTTCTTCGTATACTTTTGACTATACGGGCCGAGTCCGGCATTTACAGGAAATCGCGGGTTTTCGTTTGCCGGCGATTAAACTTCTTTTATACAGTGTCTCATCAAAAATGAAAACATTTTTGTAAACTACAAGTGGCATGCCTTTTAGTAGTGAAAAAATAATTCAAAAAATCGTTCGGGAAATGAGTTTACTCCCTGAGTACTTTCTTCGTATACTTTTGACTATACGGGCCGAGTCCGGCATTTACAGGAAATCGCTGGTTTTCGTTTGCCGGCGATTAAAACTCTTTCATTAAGCGTCTCATTAAAAATGAAAACATTTTTGTAAACTACAAGTCTCATGCGTTTTAGTGGTGAAAAAATAATTTAAAAAATCGTTCGGGAAATGAGTTTACTCCCTGGGTACTTTCTTTGTATACATTCGACTATACGAGCCAAGCCCGGGATATACGGGAAATCGCGGGTTTTCTTTTGTCGGCGATTAAACCTCTTTCATTAAGCGTCTCATTAAAAATGAAAACATTTTTGAAAACTACAAGTCTCATTCGTTATAGTGGTGCAGAAATAATTTGAAAAATCGTTCGGGAAATCAGTTTACTCCCTGGGTACTTTCTTTAGATACATTCAACTATACGGGCCAAGCCCGGGATTTACGGGAAATCGCGGGTTTTCGTTTGCTGGCGATTAAACTTCTTTTATTCAGCGTCTCATCAAAAATGAAAACACTTTTGAAAACTACAAGTCTCATGCGTTTTTGTGCTGACAAAATAATTTAAAAAATCGTTTGGGAAATGAGTTTACTCCCTGGGTACTTTCTTTGTATACTTTTGACAATACGGGTCAAGCCCGGGATTTACGGGAAATCGTGGGTTTTCGTTTGCCGGCGATTAAACTTCTTTTATTCAGCGTCTCATCAAAAATGAAAACACTTTTGAAAACTACAAGTCTCATGCGTTTTTGTGCTGACAAAATAATTTAAAAAATCGTTTGGGGAATGAGTTTACTCCCTGGGTACTTTCTTTGTATACTTTTGACAATACGGGTCAAGCCCGGGATTTACGGGAAATCGTGGGTTTTCGTTTGCCGGCGATTAAACTTCTTTTATACAGTGTCTCATCAAAAATGAAAACATTTTTGTAAACTACAAGTGGCATGCCTTTTAGTAGTGAAAAAATAATTCAAAAAATCGTTCGGGAAATGAGTTTACTCCTTGGGTACTTTCTTTGTATACATTCGACTATACGAGCCAAGCCCGGGATATACGGGAAATCGCGGGTTTTCTTTTGTCGGCGATTAAAGCTCTTTCATTAAGCGTCTCATTAAAAATGAAAACATTTTTGAAAACTACAAGTCTCATTCGTTCTAGTGGTGCAGAAATAATTTGAAAAATCGTTCGGAAAATCAGTTTACTCCCTGGGTACTTTCTTTAGATACATTCAACTATACGGGCCAAGCCCGGGATTTACGGGAAATCGCGGGATTTCGTTTGCCGGCGATTAAACTTCTTTTATTCAGCGTCTCATCAAAAATGAAAACACTTTTGAAAACTACAAGTCCCATGCGTTTTAGTGGTGACAAAATAATTTAAAAAATCGTTTGGGAAATGAGTTTACTCCCTGGGTGCTTTCTTTGTATACTTTTGACAATACGGGACAAGCCTGGGATTTACGGGAAATCGTTGGTTTTCGTTTGCCGGCGATTAAACTTCTTTTATTCAGCGTCTCATCAAAAATGAAAACACTTTTGAAAACTACAAGTCTCATGCGTTTTTGTGCTGACAAAATAATTTAAAAAATCGTTTGGGAAATGAGTTTACTCCCTGGGTACTTTCTTTGTATACTTTTGACAATACGGGTCAAGCCCGGGATTTACGGGAAATCGTGGGTTTTCGTTTGCCGGCGATTAAACTTCTTTTATTCAGCGTCTCATCAAAAATGAAAACACTTTTGAAAACTACAAGTCTCATGCGTTTTTGTGCTGACAAAATAATTTAAAAAATCGTTTGGGGAATGAGTTTACTCCCTGGGTACTTTCTTTGTATACTTTTGACAATACGGGTCAAGCCCGGGATTTACGGGAAATCGTGGGTTTTCGTTTGCCGGCGATTAAACTTCTTTTATACAGTGTCTCATCAAAAATGAAAACATTTTTGTAAACTACAAGTGGCATGCCTTTTAGTAGTGAAAAAATAATTCAAAAAATCGTTCGGGAAATGAGTTTACTCCTTGGGTACTTTCTTTGTATACATTCGACTATACGAGCCAAGCCCGGGATATACGGGAAATCGCGGGTTTTCTTTTGTCGGCGATTAAAGCTCTTTCATTAAGCGTCTCATTAAAAATGAAAACATTTTTGAAAACTACAAGTCTCATTCGTTCTAGTGGTGCAGAAATAATTTGAAAAATCGTTCGGAAAATCAGTTTACTCCCTGGGTACTTTCTTTAGATACATTCAACTATACGGGCCAAGCCCGGGATTTACGGGAAATCGCGGGATTTCGTTTGCCGGCGATTAAACTTCTTTTATTCAGCGTCTCATCAAAAATGAAAACACTTTTGAAAACTACAAGTCCCATGCGTTTTAGTGGTGACAAAATAATTTAAAAAATCGTTTGGGAAATGAGTTTACTCCCTGGGTGCTTTCTTTGTATACTTTTGACAATACGGGACAAGCCTGGGATTTACGGGAAATCGTTGGTTTTCGTTTGCCGGCGATTAAACTTCTTTTATTCAGCGTCTCATCAAAAATGAAAACATTTTTGAAAACTACAAGTCTTATGCGTTTCAGTGGTGAAAAAATAATTTAAAAAATCGTTCTGGAAATGAGTTTACTCACAGGGTACTTTCTTTGTATACATTCGACTATACGGGCCAAACCCGTGATTTACGGGAAATTGCGGGTTTTCATTTGCCGGCGATTAAACCCCTTTCATTAAGCGTCTCATCAAAAATGAAAACATTTTTGAAAACTAAAAGTCTCATCCGTTTTAGTGAAGAGAAAATAATTCAAAAAATCGTTCGAGAAATGAGTTTACTCCCTGGGTACTTTCTATGTATACATTCGACTATAGGAGCCAAGCCCGGGATTTACGGGAAATCGCGGGTTTTCGTTTGTTGGCGATTAAACCTCTTTCATTAAGTGTCTCATTAAAAATGAAAACATTTTTGAAAAGTACAAGTCTTATGCGTTTTAGTGGTGAAAAAATAACTTAAAAAATCGTTCTGGAAATGAGTTTACTCACAGGGTACTTTCTTTGTATACATTCGACTATACGGGCCAAGCCCGTGATTTACGGGAAATCGCGGGTTTTCATTTGCCGGCGATTAAACCCCTTTCATTAAGCGTCTCATCAAAAATGAAAACATTTTTGAAAACTGCAAGTCTCATGCGTTATAGTGGAGAGAAAATAATTCAAAAAATCGTTCGGGAAATGAGTTTACTCACAGGGTACTTTCTTTGTATACTTTTGACTATACGGGCTGAGTCCGGGATTTACGGGAAATCGTTGGTTTTCGTTTGCCGGCGATTAAACTTCTTTTATTCAGCGTCTCATCAAAAATGAAAACATTTTTGAAAACTACAAGTCTTATGCGTTTCAGTGGTGAAAAAATAATTTAAAAAATCGTTCTGGAAATGAGTTTACTCCCTGGGTACTTTCTTTGTATACATTCGACTATACGGGCCAAGCCCGGGATTTGCGGGAAATCGCAGGTTTTCGTTTGCCGGCGATTAAACCACATTCATTAAGCGTCTCATCAAAAATGAAAACATTTCTGAAAACTACAAGTCTCATACGTTTTAGTGGTGAAAAAATAATTTTAAAAATCGTTCGGGAAATGAGTTTCCTCCCTGGGTACTTTCTTTGTAGACTTTTGACTATACGAGCCGAGTCGGGGATTTACTGGAAATCGCGGGTTTTCGTTTGTCGGCGATTAAACTTCTTTTATTCAGCGTCTCATCAAAAATGAAAACACTTTTGAAAACTACAAGTCTCGTGCGTTTTAGTGGTGACAAAATAATTTAAAAAATCGTTTGGGAAATGAGTTTACTCCCTGGGTGCTTTCTTTGTATACTTTTGACAATACGGGACAAGCCTTGGATTTACGGGAAATCGTTGGTTTTCGTTTGCCGGCGATTAAACCCCTTTCATTAAGCGTCTCATCAAAAATGAAAACACTTTTGAAAAGTACAAGTCTCATGCGTTTTAGTGGAGAGAAAATAATTCAAAAAATCGTTCGAGAAATGAGTTTACTCCCTGGGTACTTTCTATGTATACATTCGACTATACGAGCCAAGCCCGGGATATACGGGAAATCGCGGGTTTTCTTTTGTCGGCGATTAAAGCTCTTTCATTAAGCGTCTCATTAAAAATGAAAACATTTTTGAAAACTACAAGTCTCATTCGTTCTAGTGGTGCAGAAATAATTTGAAAAATCGTTCGGAAAATCAGTTTACTCCCTGGGTACTTTCTTTAGATACATTCAACTATACGGGCCAAGCCCGGGATTTACGGGAAATCGCGGGTTTTCGTTTGCCGGCGATTAAACTTCTTTTATTCAGCGTCTCATCAAAAATGAAAACACTTTTGAAAACTACAAGTCTCATGCGTTTTAGTGGTGACAAAATAATTTAAAAAATCGTTTGGGAAATGAGTTTACTCCCTGGGTGCTTTCTTTGTATACTTTTGACAATACGGGACAAGCCTGGGATTTACGGGAAATCGTTGGTTTTCGTTTGCCGGCGATTAAACTTCTTTTATTCAGCGTCTCATCAAAAATGAAAACATTTTTGAAAACTACAAGTCTTATGCGTTTCAGTGGTGAAAAAATAATTTAAAAAATCGTTCTGGAAATGAGTTTACTCACAGGGTACTTTCTTTGTATACATTCGACTATACGGGCCAAGCCCGTGATTTACGGGAAATCGTTGGTTTTCGTTTGCCGGCGATTAAACTTCTTTTATTCAGCGTCTCATCAAAAATGAAAACATTTTTGAAAACTACAAGTCTTATGCGTTTCAGTGGTGAAAAAATAACTTAAAAAATCGTTCTGGAAATGAGTTTACTCACAGGGTACTTTCTTTGTATACATTCGACTATACGGGCCAAGACCGTGATTTACGGGAAATTGCGGGTTTTCATTTGCCGGCGATTAAACCCCTTTCATTAAGCGTCTCATCAAAAATGAAAACATTTTTGAAAACTAAAAGTCTCATCCGTTTTAGTGAAGAGAAAATAATTCAAAAAATCGTTCGAGAAATGAGTTTACTCCCTGGGTACTTTCTATGTATACATTCGACTATAGGAGCCAAGCCCGGGATTTACGGGAAATCGCGGGTTTTCGTTTGTTGGCGATTAAACCTCTTTCATTAAGTGTGTCATTAAAAATGAAAACATTTTTGAAAAGTACAAGTCTTATGCGTTTTAGTGGTGAAAAAATAATTTAAAAAATCGTTCTGGAAATGAGTTTACTCACAGGGTACTTTCTTTGTATACATTCGACTATACGGGCCAAGCCCGTGATTTACGGGAAATCGCGGGTTTTCATTTGCCGGCGATTAAACTTCTTTTATTCAGCGTCTCATCAAAAATGAAAACATTTTTGAAAACTACAAGTCTTATGCGTTTCAGTGGTGAAAAAATAATTTAAAAAATCGTTCTGGAAATGAGTTTACTCACAGGGTACTTTCTTTGTATACATTCGACTATACGGGCCAAGCCCGTGATTTACGGGAAATCGTTGGTTTTCGTTTGCCGGCGATTAAACTTCTTTTATTCAGCGTCTCATCAAAAATGAAAACATTTTTGAAAACTACAAGTCTTATGCGTTTCAGTGGTGAAAAAATAACTTAAAAAATCGTTCTGGAAATGAGTTTACTCACAGGGTACTTTCTTTGTATACATTCGACTATACGGGCCAAGACCGTGATTTACGGGAAATTGCGGGTTTTCATTTGCCGGCGATTAAACCCCTTTCATTAAGCGTCTCATCAAAAATGAAAACATTTTTGAAAACTAAAAGTCTCATCCGTTTTAGTGAAGAGAAAATAATTCAAAAAATCGTTCGAGAAATGAGTTTACTCCCTGGGTACTTTCTATGTATACATTCGACTATAGGAGCCAAGCCCGGGATTTACGGGAAATCGCGGGTTTTCGTTTGTTGGCGATTAAACCTCTTTCATTAAGTGTGTCATTAAAAATGAAAACATTTTTGAAAAGTACAAGTCTTATGCGTTTTAGTGGTGAAAAAATAATTTAAAAAATCGTTCTGGAAATGAGTTTACTCACAGGGTACTTTCTTTGTATACATTCGACTATACGGGCCAAGCCCGTGATTTACGGGAAATCGCGGGTTTTCATTTGCCGGCGATTAAACTTCTTTTATTCAGCGTCTCATCAAAAATGAAAACATTTTTGAAAACTACAAGTCTTATGCGTTTCAGTGGTGAAAAAATAATTTAAAAAATCGTTCTGGAAATGAGTTTACTCACAGGGTACTTTCTTTGTATACATTCGACTATACGGGCCAAGACCGTGATTTACGGGATATTGCGGGTTTTCATTTGCCGGCGATTAAACCCCTTTCATTAAGCGTCTCATCAAAAATGAAAACATTTTTGAAAACTAAAAGTCTCATCCGTTTTAGTGAAGAGAAAATAATTCAAAAAATCGTTCGAGAAATGAGTTTACTCCCTGGGTACTTTCTATGTATACATTCGACTATAGGAGCCAAGCCCGGGATTTACGGGAAATCGCGGGTTTTCGTTTGTTGGCGATTAAACCTCTTTCATTAAGTGTGTCATTAAAAATGAAAACATTTTTGAAAAGTACAAGTCTTATGCGTTTTAGTGGTGAAAAAATAATTTAAAAAATCGTTCTGGAAATGAGTTTACTCACAGGGTACTTTCTTTGTATACATTCGACTATACGGGCCAAGCCCGTGATTTACGGGAAATCGCGGGTTTTCATTTGCCGGCGATTAAACCCCTTTCATTAAGCGTCTCATCAAAAATGAAAACATTTTTGAAAACTGCAAGTCTCATGCGTTATAGTGGAGAGAAAATAATTCAAAAAATCGTTCGGGAAATGAGTTTACTCACAGGGTACTTTCTTTGTATACTTTTGACTATACGGGCCGAGTCCGGGGTTTACGGGAAATGGCGGGTTTTCGTTTGCTGGCGATTAAACTTCTTTTATTCAGCGTCTCATCAAAAATGACAACATTTTTGAAAACTACAAGTCTCATGCGTTTTAGTGGTGAAAAGATAATTTAAAAAATCGTTTTGGAAATGAGTTTACTCCCTGGGTACTTTCTTTGTATACATTCGACTATACGGGCCAAGCCCGGGATTTACGGGAAATCGCGGGTTTTCGTTTGCCGGCGATTAAACCACATTCATTAAGCGTCTCATCAAAAATGAAAACATTTCTGGAAACTACAAGTCTCATACGTTTTAGTGGTGAAAAAATAATTTTAAAAATCGTTCGGGAAATGATTTTACTCCCTGGGTACTTTCTTTGTAGACTTTTGACTATACGAGCCGAGTCGGGGATTTACGGGAAATCGCGGGTTTTCGTTTGCCGGCGATTAAACTTCTTTTATTCAGCGTCTCATCAAAAATGAAAACACTTTTGAAAACTACAAGTCTCGTGCGTTTTAGTGGTGACAAAATAATTTAAAAAATCGTTTGGGAAATGAGTTTACTCCCTGGGTGCTTTCTTTGTATACTTTTGACAATACGGGACAAGCCTGGGATTTACGGGAAATCGTTGGTTTTCGTTTGCCGGCGATTAAACTTCTTTTATTCAGCGTCTCATCAAAAATGAAAACATTTTTGAAAACTACAAGTCTTATGCGTTTCAGTGGTGAAAAAATAATTTAAAAAATCGTTCTTGAAATGAGTTTACTCACAGGGTACTTTCTTTGTATACATTCGACTATACGGGCCAAGCCCGTGATTTACGGGAAATCGTTGGTTTTCGTTTGCCGGCGATTAAACTTCTTTTATTCAGCGTCTCATCAAAAATGAAAACATTTTTGAAAACTACAAGTCTTATGCGTTTCAGTGGTGAAAAAATAATTTAAAAAATCGTTCTGGAAATGAGTTTACTCACAGGGTACTTTCTATGTATACATTCGACTATACGAGCCAAGCCCGGGATTTACGGGAAATCGCCGGTTTTCGTTTGTTGGCGATTAAACCTCTTTCAATAAGTGTCTCATCAAAAATGAAAACATTTTTGAAAACTGCAAGTCTCATGCGTTATAGTGGAGAGAAAATAATTCAAAAAATCGTTCGGGAAATGAGTTTACTCACAGGGTACTTTCTTTGTATACTTTTGACTATACGGGCCGAGTCCGGGGTTTACGGGAAATGGCGGGTTTTCGTTTGCTGGCGATTAAACTTCTTTTATTCAGCGTCTCATCAAAAATGACAACATTTTTGAAAACTACAAGTCTCATGAGTTTTAGTGGTGAAAAGATAATTTAAAAAATCGTTTTGGAAATGAGTTTACTCCCTGGGTACTTTCTTTGTATACATTGGACTATACGGGCCAAGCCCGGGATTTACGGGAAATCGCGGGTTTTCGTTAGCCGGCGATTAAACCACATTCATTAAGCGTCTCATCAAAAATGAAAACATTTTTGAAAACTACAAGTCTCATGCGTTTTAGTGGTGAAAAGATAATTTAAAAAATCGTTTTGGAAATGAGTTTACTCCCTGGGTACTTTCTTTGTATACATTCGACTATACGGGCCAAGCGTTTTCGTTAGCCGGCAATTAAACCACATTCATTAAGCGTCTCATCAAAAATGAAAACATTTCTGAAAACTACAACTCTCATACGTTTTAGTGGTGAAAAAATAATTTTGAAAATCGTTCGGGAAATGAGTTTACTCCGTGAGTACTTTCTTCGTATACTTTTGACTATACGGGCCGAGTCCGGCATTTACAGGAAATCGCGGGTTTTCGTTTGCCGGCGATTAAACTTCTTTTATACAGTGTCTCATCAAAAATGAAAACATTTTTGTAAACTACAAGTGGCATGCCTTTTAGTAGTGAAAAAATAATTCAAAAAATCGTTCGGGAAATGAGTTTACTCCCTGAGTACTTTCTTCGTATACTTTTGACTATACGGGCCGAGTCCGGCATTTACAGGAAATCGCTGGTTTTCGTTTGCCGGCGATTAAAACTCTTTCATTAAGCGTCTCATTAAAAATGAAAACATTTTTGTAAACTACAAGTCTCATGCGTTTTAGTGGTGAAAAAATAATTTAAAAAATCGTTCGGGAAATGAGTTTACTCCCTGGGTACTTTCTTTGTATACATTCGACTATACGAGCCAAGCCCGGGATATACGGGAAATCGCGGGTTTTCTTTTGTCGGCGATTAAACCTCTTTCATTAAGCGTCTCATTAAAAATGAAAACATTTTTGAAAACTACAAGTCTCATTCGTTATAGTGGTGCAGAAATAATTTGAAAAATCGTTCGGGAAATCAGTTTACTCCCTGGGTACTTTCTTTAGATACATTCAACTATACGGGCCAAGCCCGGGATTTACGGGAAATCCCGGGTTTTCGTTTGCCGGCGATTAAACTTCTTTTATTCAGCGTCTCATCAAAAATGAAAACACTTTTGAAAACTACAAGTCTCATGCGTTTTTGTGCTGACAAAATAATTTAAAAAATCGTTTGGGAAATGAGTTTACTCCCTGGGTACTTTCTTTGTATACTTTTGACAATACGGGTCAAGCCCGGGATTTACGGGAAATCGTGGGTTTTCGTTTGCCGGCGATTAAACTTCTTTTATTCAGCGTCTCATCAAAAATGAAAACACTTTTGAAAACTACAAGTCTCATGCGTTTTTGTGCTGACAAAATAATTTAAAAAATCGTTTGGGGAATGAGTTTACTCCCTGGGTACTTTCTTTGTATACTTTTGACAATACGGGTCAAGCCCGGGATTTACGGGAAATCGTGGGTTTTCGTTTGCCGGCGATTAAACTTCTTTTATACAGTGTCTCATCAAAAATGAAAACATTTTTGTAAACTACAAGTGGCATGCCTTTTAGTAGTGAAAAAATAATTCAAAAAATCGTTCGGGAAATGAGTTTACTCCTTGGGTACTTTCTTTGTATACATTCGACTATACGAGCCAAGCCCGGGATATACGGGAAATCGCGGGTTTTCTTTTGTCGGCGATTAAAGCTCTTTCATTAAGCGTCTCATTAAAAATGAAAACATTTTTGAAAACTACAAGTCTCATTCGTTCTAGTGGTGCAGAAATAATTTGAAAAATCGTTCGGAAAATCAGTTTACTCCCTGGGTACTTTCTTTAGATACATTCAACTATACGGGCCAAGCCCGGGATTTACGGGAAATCGCGGGATTTCGTTTGCCGGCGATTAAACTTCTTTTATTCAGCGTCTCATCAAAAATGAAAACACTTTTGAAAACTACAAGTCCCATGCGTTTTAGTGGTGACAAAATAATTTAAAAAATCGTTTGGGAAATGAGTTTACTCCCTGGGTGCTTTCTTTGTATACTTTTGACAATACGGGACAAGCCTGGGATTTACGGGAAATCGTTGGTTTTCGTTTGCCGGCGATTAAACTTCTTTTATTCAGCGTCTCATCAAAAATGAAAACATTTTTGAAAACTACAAGTCTTATGCGTTTCAGTGGTGAAAAAATAATTTAAAAAATCGTTCTGGAAATGAGTTTACTCACAGGGTACTTTCTTTGTATACATTCGACTATACGGGCCAAACCCGTGATTTACGGGAAATTGCGGGTTTTCATTTGCCGGCGATTAAACCCCTTTCATTAAGCGTCTCATCAAAAATGAAAACATTTTTGAAAACTAAAAGTCTCATCCGTTTTAGTGAAGAGAAAATAATTCAAAAAATCGTTCGAGAAATGAGTTTACTCCCTGGGTACTTTCTATGTATACATTCGACTATAGGAGCCAAGCCCGGGATTTACGGGAAATCGCGGGTTTTCGTTTGTTGGCGATTAAACCTCTTTCATTAAGTGTCTCATTAAAAATGAAAACATTTTTGAAAAGTACAAGTCTTATGCGTTTTAGTGGTGAAAAAATAACTTAAAAAATCGTTCTGGAAATGAGTTTACTCACAGGGTACTTTCTTTGTATACATTCGACTATACGGGCCAAGCCCGTGATTTACGGGAAATCGCGGGTTTTCATTTGCCGGCGATTAAACCCCTTTCATTAAGCGTCTCATCAAAAATGAAAACATTTTTGAAAACTGCAAGTCTCATGCGTTATAGTGGAGAGAAAATAATTCAAAAAATCGTTCGGGAAATGAGTTTACTCACAGGGTACTTTCTTTGTATACTTTTGACTATACGGGCTGAGTCCGGGATTTACGGGAAATCGTTGGTTTTCGTTTGCCGGCGATTAAACTTCTTTTATTCAGCGTCTCATCAAAAATGAAAACATTTTTGAAAACTACAAGTCTTATGCGTTTCAGTGGTGAAAAAATAATTTAAAAAATCGTTCTGGAAATGAGTTTACTCCCTGGGTACTTTCTTTGTATACATTCGACTATACGGGCCAAGCCCGGGATTTACGGGAAATCGCGGGTTTTCGTTTGCCGGCGATTAAACCACATTCATTAAGCGTCTCATCAAAAATGAAAACATTTCTGAAAACTACAAGTCTCATACGTTTTAGTGGTGAAAAAATAATTTTAAAAATCGTTCGGGAAATGAGTTTCCTCCCTGGGTACTTTCTTTGTAGACTTTTGACTATACGAGCCGAGTCGGGGATTTACTGGAAATCGCGGGTTTTCGTTTGTCGGCGATTAAACTTCTTTTATTCAGCGTCTCATCAAAAATGAAAACACTTTTGAAAACTACAAGTCTCGTGCGTTTTAGTGGTGACAAAATAATTTAAAAAATCGTTTGGGAAATGAGTTTACTCCCTGGGTGCTTTCTTTGTATACTTTTGACAATACGGGACAAGCCTTGGATTTACGGGAAATCGTTGGTTTTCGTTTGCCGGCGATTAAACCCCTTTCATTAAGCGTCTCATCAAAAATGAAAACACTTTTGAAAAGTACAAGTCTCATGCGTTTTAGTGGAGAGAAAATAATTCAAAAAATCGTTCGAGAAATGAGTTTACTCCCTGGGTACTTTCTATGTATACATTCGACTATACGAGCGAAGCCCGGGATTTACGGGAAATTGCGGGTTTTCGTTTGTTGGCGATTAAACCTCTTTCAATAAGTGTCTCATCAAAAATGAAAACATTTTTGAAAACTGCAAGTCTCATGCGTTATAGTGGAGAGAAAATAATTCAAAAAATCGTTCGGGAAATGAGTTTACTCACAGGGTACTTTCTTTGTATACTTTTGACTATACGGGCCGAGTCCGGGGTTTACGGGAAATGGCGGGTTTTCGTTTGCTGGCGATTAAACTTCTTTTATTCAGCGTCTCATCAAAAATGACAACATTTTTGAAAACTACAAGTCTCATGCGTTTTAGTGGTGAAAAGATAATTTAAAAAATCGTTTCGGAAATGAGTTTACTCCCTGGGTACTTTCTTTGTATACATTGGACTATACGGGCCAAGCCCGGGATTTACGGGAAATCGCGGGTTTTTGTTAGCCGGCGATTAAACCACATTCATTAAGCGTCTCATCAAAAATGAAAACATTTCTGAAAACTACAAGTCTCATTCGTTCTAGTGGTGCAGAAATAATTTGAAAAATCGTTCGGAAAATCAGTTTACTCCCTGGGTACTTTCTTTAGATACATTCAACTATACGGGCCAAGCCCGGGATTTACTGGAAATCGCGGGCTTTCGTTTGCCGGCGATTAAACTTCTTTTATTCAGCGTCTCATCAAAAATGAAAACACTTTTGAAAACTACAAGTCTCATGCGTTTTAGTGGTGACAAAATAATTTAAAAAATCGTTTGGGAAATGAGTTTACTCCCTTGGTGCTTTCTTTGTATACTTTTGACAATACGGGACAAGCCTGGGATTTACGGGAAATCGTTGGTTTTCGTTTGCCGGCGATTAAACTTCTTTTATTCAGCGTCTCATCAAAAATGAAAACATTTTTGAAAACTACAAGTCTTATGCGTTTCAGTGGTGAAAAAATAATTTAAAAAATCGTTCTGGAAATGAGTTTACTCACAGGGTACTTTCTTTGTATACTTTTGACAATACGGGACAAGCCTGGGATTTACGGGAAATCGTTGGTTTTCGTTTGCCGGCGATTAAACTTCTTTTATTCAGCGTCTCATCAAAAATGAAAACATTTTTGAAAACTACAAGTCTTATGCGTTTCAGTGGTGAAAAAATAATTTAAAAAATCGTTCTGGAAATAAGTTTACTCCCTGGGTACTTTCTATGTATACATTCGACTATACGAGCCAAGCCCGGGATTTACGGGAAATCGTTGGTTTTCGTTTGCCGGCGATTAAACTTCTTTTATTCAGCGTCTCATCAAAAATGAAAACATTTTTGAAAACTACAAGTCTTATGCGTTTCAGTGGTGAAAAAATAATTTAAAAAATCGTTCTGGAAATGAGTTTACTCACAGGGTACTTTCTTTGTATACATTCGACTATACGGGCCAAGCCCGTGATTTACGGGAAATCGTTGGTTTTCGTTTGCCGGCGATTAAACTTCTTTTATTCAGCGTCTCATCAAAAATGAAAACATTTTTGAAAACTACAAGTCTTATGCGTTTCAGTGGTGAAAAAATAATTTAAAAAATCGTTCTGGAAATGAGTTTACTCACAGGGTACTTTCTTTGTATACATTCGACTATACGGGCCAAGCCCGTGATTTACGGGAAATCGTTGGTTTTCGTTTGCCGGCGATTAAACTTCTTTTATTCAGCGTCTCATCAAAAATGAAAACATTTTTGAAAACTACAAGTCTTATGCGTTTCAGTGGTGAAAAATTAATTTAAAAAATCGTTCTGGAAATGAGTTTACTCACAGGTTACTTTCTTTGTATACATTCGACTATACGGGCCAAGACCGTGATTTACGGGAAATTGCGGGTTTTCATTTGCCGGCGATTAAACCCCTTTCATTAAGCGTCTCATCAAAAATGAAAACACTTTTGAAAAGTACAAGTCTCATGCGTTTTAGTGGAGAGAAAATAATTCAATAAATCGTTCGAGAAATGAGTTTACTCCCTGGGTACTTTCTATGTATACATTCGACTATACGAGCCAAGCCCGGGATTTACGGGAAATCGCGGGTTTTCGTTTGTTGGCGATTAAACCTCTTTCAAAAAGTGTCTCATCAAAAATGAAAACATTTTTGAAAACTGCAAGTCTCATGCGTTATAGTGGAGAGAAACCAATTCAAAAAATCGTTCGGGAAATGAGTTTACTCACAGGGTACTTTCTTTGTATACTTTTGACTATACGGGCCGAGTCCGGGGTTTACGGGAAATGGCGGGTTTTCGTTTGCTGGCGATTAAACTTCTTTTATTCAGCGTCTCATCAAAAATGACAACATTTTTGAAAACTACAAGTCTCATGCGTTTTAGTGGTGAAAAGATAATTTAAAAAATCGTTTTGGAAATGAGTTTACTCCCTGGGTACTTTCTTTGTATACATTGGACAATACGGGACAAGCCTGGGATTTACGGGAAATCGTTGGTTTTCGTTTGCCGGCGATTAAACTTCTTTTATTCAGCGTCTCATCAAAAATGAAAACATTTTTGAAAACTACAAGTCTTATGCGTTTCAGTGGTGAAAAAATAATTTAAAAAATCGTTCTGGAAATGAGTTTACTCACAGGGTACTTTCTTTGTATACATTCGACTATACGGGCCAAGCCCGTGATTTACGGGAAATCGTTGGTTTTCGTTTGCCGGCGATTAAACTTCTTTTATTCAGCGTCTCATCAAAAATGAAAACATTTTTGAAAACTACAAGTCTTATGCGTTTCAGTGGTGAAAAAATATTTAAAAAATCGTTCTGGAAATGAGTTTACTCACAGGGTACTTTCTTTGTATACATTCGACTATACGGGCCAAGCCCGTGATTTACGGGAAATTGCGGGTTTTCATTTGCCGGCGATTAAACCCCTTTCATTAAGCGTCTCATCAAAAATGAAAACATTTTTGAAAACTAAAAGTCTCATCCGTTTTAGTGAAGAGAAAATAATTCAAAAAATCGTTCGAGAAATGAGTTTACTCCCTGGGTACTTTCTATGTATACATTCGACTATAGGAGCCAAGCCCGGGATTTACGGGAAATCGCGGGTTTTCGTTTGTTGGCGATTAAACCTCTTTCATTAAGTGTCTCATTAAAAATGAAAACATTTTTGAAAAGTACAAGTCTTATGCGTTTTAGTGGTGAAAAAATAATTTAAAAAATCGTTCTGGAAATGAGTTTACTCACAGGGTACTTTCTTTGTATACATTCGACTATACGGGCCAAGCCCGTGATTTACGGGAAATCGCGGGTTTTCATTTGCCGGCGATTAAACCCCTTTCATTAAGCGTCTCATCAAAAATGAAAACATTTTTGAAAACTGCAAGTCTCATGCGTTATAGTGGAGAGAAAATAATTCAAAAAATCGTTCGGGAAATGAGTTTACTCACAGGGTACTTTCTTTGTATACTTTTGACTATACGGGCCGAGTCCGGGGTTTACGGGAAATCGCGGGTTTTCGTTTGTTGGCGATTAAACCTCTTTCATTAAGTGTCTCATTAAAAATGAAAACATTTTTGAAAAGTACAAGTCTTATGCGTTTTAGTGGTGAAAAAATAATTTAAAAAATCGTTCTGGAAATGAGTTTACTCACAGGGTACTTTCTTTGTATACATTCGACTATACGGGCCAAGCCCGTGATTTACGGGAAATCGCGGGTTTTCATTTGCCGGCGATTAAACCCCTTTCATTAAGCGTCTCATCAAAAATGAAAACATTTTTGAAAACTGCAAGTCTTATGCGTTTCAGTGGTGAAAAATTAATTTAAAAAATCGTTCTGGAAATGAGTTTACTCACAGGTTACTTTCTTTGTATACATTCGACTATACGGGCCAAGACCGTGATTTACGGGAAATTGCGGGTTTTCATTTGCCGGCGATTAAACCCCTTTCATTAAGCGTCTCATCAAAAATGAAAACACTTTTGAAAAGTACAAGTCTCATGCGTTTTAGTGGAGAGAAAATAATTCAATAAATCGTTCGAGAAATGAGTTTACTCCCTGGGTACTTTCTATGTATACATTCGACTATACGAGCCAAGCCCGGGATTTACGGGAAATCGCGGGTTTTCGTTTGTTGGCGATTAAACCTCTTTCAAAAAGTGTCTCATCAAAAATGAAAACATTTTTGAAAACTGCAAGTCTCATGCGTTATAGTGGAGAGAAACCAATTCAAAAAATCGTTCGGGAAATGAGTTTACTCACAGGGTACTTTCTTTGTATACTTTTGACTATACGGGCCGAGTCCGGGGTTTACGGGAAATGGCGGGTTTTCGTTTGCTGGCGATTAAACTTCTTTTATTCAGCGTCTCATCAAAAATGACAACATTTTTGAAAACTACAAGTCTCATGCGTTTTAGTGGTGAAAAGATAATTTAAAAAATCGTTTTGGAAATGAGTTTACTCCCTGGGTACTTTCTTTGTATACATTGGACAATACGGGACAAGCCTGGGATTTACGGGAAATCGCGGGTTTTCGTTTGTTGGCGATTAAACCTCTTTCATTAAGTGTCTCATTAAAAATGAAACCATTTTTGAAAAGTACAAGTCTTATGCGTTTTAGTGGTGAAAAAATAATTTAAAAAATCGTTCTGGAAATGAGTTTACTCACAGGGTACTTTCTTTGTATACATTCGACTATACGGGCCAAGCCCGTGATTTACGGGAAATCGCGGGTTTTCATTTGCCGGCGATTAAACCCCTTTCATTAAGCGTCTCATCAAAAATGAAAACATTTTTGAAAACTGCAAGTCTTATGCGTTTCAGTGGTGAAAAATTAATTTAAAAAATCGTTCTGGAAATGAGTTTACTCACAGGTTACTTTCTTTGTATACATTCGACTATACGGGCCAAGACCGTGATTTACGGGAAATTGCGGGTTTTCATTTGCCGGCGATTAAACCCCTTTCATTAAGCGTCTCATCAAAAATGAAAACACTTTTGAAAAGTACAAGTCTCATGCGTTTTAGTGGAGAGAAAATAATTCAATAAATCGTTCGAGAAATGAGTTTACTCCCTGGGTACTTTCTATGTATACATTCGACTATACGAGCCAAGCCCGGGATTTACGGGAAATCGCGGGTTTTCGTTTGTTGGCGATTAAACCTCTTTCAAAAAGTGTCTCATCAAAAATGAAAACATTTTTGAAAACTGCAAGTCTCATGCGTTATAGTGGAGAGAAACCAATTCAAAAAATCGTTCGGGAAATGAGTTTACTCACAGGGTACTTTCTTTGTATACTTTTGACTATACGGGCCGAGTCCGGGGTTTACGGGAAATGGCGGGTTTTCGTTTGCTGGCGATTAAACTTCTTTTATTCAGCGTCTCATCAAAAATGACAACATTTTTGAAAACTACAAGTCTCATGCGTTTTAGTGGTGAAAAGATAATTTAAAAAATCGTTTTGGAAATGAGTTTACTCCCTGGGTACTTTCTTTGTATACATTGGACAATACGGGACAAGCCTGGGATTTACGGGAAATCGTTGGTTTTCGTTTGCCGGCGATTAAACTTCTTTTATTCAGCGTCTCATCAAAAATGAAAACATTTTTGAAAACTACAAGTCTTATGCGTTTCAGTGGTGAAAAAATAATTTAAAAAATCGTTCTGGAAATGAGTTTACTCACAGGGTACTTTCTTTGTATACATTCGACTATACGGGCCAAGCCCGTGATTTACGGGAAATCGTTGGTTTTCGTTTGCCGGCGATTAAACTTCTTTTATTCAGCGTCTCATCAAAAATGAAAACATTTTTGAAAACTACAAGTCTTATGCGTTTCAGTGGTGAAAAAATATTTAAAAAATCGTTCTGGAAATGAGTTTACTCACAGGGTACTTTCTTTGTATACATTCGACTATACGGGCCAAGCCCGTGATTTACGGGAAATTGCGGGTTTTCATTTGCCGGCGATTAAACCCCTTTCATTAAGCGTCTCATCAAAAATGAAAACATTTTTGAAAACTAAAAGTCTCATCCGTTTTAGTGAAGAGAAAATAATTCAAAAAATCGTTCGAGAAATGAGTTTACTCCCTGGGTACTTTCTATGTATACATTCGACTATAGGAGCCAAGCCCGGGATTTACGGGAAATCGCGGGTTTTCGTTTGTTGGCGATTAAACCTCTTTCATTAAGTGTCTCATTAAAAATGAAAACATTTTTGAAAAGTACAAGTCTTATGCGTTTTAGTGGTGAAAAAATAATTTAAAAAATCGTTCTGGAAATGAGTTTACTCACAGGGTACTTTCTTTGTATACATTCGACTATACGGGCCAAGCCCGTGATTTACGGGAAATCGCGGGTTTTCATTTGCCGGCGATTAAACCCCTTTCATTAAGCGTCTCATCAAAAATGAAAACATTTTTGAAAACTGCAAGTCTCATGCGTTATAGTGGAGAGAAAATAATTCAAAAAATCGTTCGGGAAATGAGTTTACTCACAGGGTACTTTCTTTGTATACTTTTGACTATACGGGCCGAGTCCGGGGTTTACGGGAAATCGCGGGTTTTCGTTTGTTGGCGATTAAACCTCTTTCATTAAGTGTCTCATTAAAAATGAAAACATTTTTGAAAAGTACAAGTCTTATGCGTTTTAGTGGTGAAAAAATAATTTAAAAAATCGTTCTGGAAATGAGTTTACTCACAGGGTACTTTCTTTGTATACATTCGACTATACGGGCCAAGCCCGTGATTTACGGGAAATCGCGGGTTTTCATTTGCCGGCGATTAAACCCCTTTCATTAAGCGTCTCATCAAAAATGAAAACATTTTTGAAAACTGCAAGTCTCATGCGTTATAGTGGAGAGAAAATAATTCAAAAAATCGTTCGGGAAATGAGTTTACTCACAGGGTACTTTCTTTGTATACTTTTGACTATACGGGCCGAGTCCGGGGTTTACGGGAAATGGCGGGTTTTCGTTTGCTGGCGATTAAACTTCTTTTATTCAGCGTCTCATCAAAAATGACAACATTTTTGAAAACTACAAGTCTCATGCGTTTCAGTGGTGAAAAGATAATTTAAAAAATCGTTTTGGAAATGAGTTTACTCCCTGGGTACTTTCTTTGTATACATTCGACTATACGGGCCAAGCCCGGGATTTACGGGAAATCGCGGGTTTTCGTTTGCCAGCGATTAAACCACATTCATTAAGCGTCTCATCAAAAATGAAAACATTTCTGAAAACTACAAGTCTCATACGTTTTAGTGGTGAAAAAATAATTTTAAAAATCGTTCGGGAAATGAGTTTACTCCCTGGGTACTTTCTTTGTAGACTTTTGACTATACGAGCCGAGTCGGGGATTTACGGGAAATCGCGGGTTTTCGTTTGCCGGCGATTAAACTTCTTTTATTCAGCGTCTCATCAAAAATGAAAACACTTTTGAAAACTACAAGTCTCGTGCGTTTTAGTGGTGACAAAATAATTTAAAAAATCGTTTGGGAAATGAGTTTACTCCCTGGGTGCTTTCTTTGTATACTTTTGACAATACGGGACAAGCCTGGGATTTACGGGAAATCGTTGGTTTTCGTTTGCCGGCGATTAAACTTTTTTTATTCAGCGTCTCATCAAAAATGAAAACATTTTTGAAAACTACAAGTCTTATGCGTTTCAGTGGTGAAAAAATAATTTAAATAATCGTTCTGGAAATGAGTTTACTCACAGGGTACTTTATTTGTATACATTCGACTATACGGGCCAAGCCCGTGATTTACGGGAAATCGTTGGTTTTCGTTTGCCGGCGATTAAACTTCTTTTATTCAGCGTCTCATCAAAAATGAAAACATTTTTGAAAACTACAAGTCTTATGCGTTTCAGTGGTGAAAAAATAATTTAAAAAATCGTTCTGGAAATGAGTTTACTCACAGGGTACTTTCTTTGTATACATTCGACTATACGGGCCAAGCCCGTGATTTACGGGAAATTGCGGGTTTTCATTTGCCGGCGATTAAACCCCTTTCATTAAGCGTCTCATCAAAAATGAAAACACTTTTGAAAAGTACAAGTCTCATGCGTTTTAGTGGAGAGAAAATAATTCAAAAAATCGTTCGAGAAATGAGTTTACTCCCTGGGTACTTTCTATGTATACATTCGACTATACGAGCCAAGCCCGGGATTTACGGGAAATCGCGGGTTTTCGTTTGTTGGCGATTAAACCTCTTTCAATAAGTGTCTCATCAAAAATGAAAACATTTTTGAAAACTGCAAGTCTCATGCGTTATAGTGGAGAGAAAATAATTCAAAAAATCGTTCGGGAAATGAGTTTACTCACAGGGTACTTTCTTTGTATACTTTTGACTATACGGGCCGAGTCGGGGATTTACAGGAAATCGCGGGTTTTCGTTTACCGGCGATTAAACTTCTTTTATTCAGCGTCTCATCAAAAATGACAACATTTTTGAAAACTACAAGTCTCATGCGTTTTAGTGGTGAAAAGATAATTTAAAAAATCGTTTTGGAAATGAGTTTACTCCCTGGGTACTTTCTTTGTATACATTCGACTATACGGGCAAAGCGTTTTCGTTAGCCGGCGATTAAACTACATTCATTAAGCGTCTCATCAAAAATGAGATCATTTCTGAAAACTACAACTCTCATACGTTTTAGTGGTGAAAAAATAATTTTGAAAATCGTTCGGGAAATGAGTTTACTCCCTGAGTACTTTCTTTGTATACTTTTGACTATACGGGCCAAATCCGGCATTTACAGGAAATCGCGGGTTTTCGTTTGCCGGCGATTAAAACTCTTTCATAAAGCGTCTCATTAAAAATGAAACATTTTTGAAAACTACAAGTCTCATTCGTTCTAGTGGTGCAGAAATAATTTGAAAAATCGTTCGGGAAATCAGTTTACTCCCTGGGTACTTTCTTTAGATACATTCAACTATACGGGCCAAGCCCGGGATTTACGGGAAATCGCGGGTTTTCGTTTGCCGGCAATTAAACTTCTTTTATTCAGCGTCTCATCAAAAATGAAAACACTTTTGAAAACTACAAGTCTCATGCGTTTTAGTGGTGACAAAATAATTTAAAAAATCGTTTGGGAAATGAGTTTACTCCCTGGGTACTTTCTTTGTATACTTTTGACAATACGGGTCAAGCCCGGGATTTACGGGAAATCGTGGGTTTTCGTTTGCCGGCGATTAAACTTCATTTATTCAGCGTCTCATCAAAAATGAAAACATTTTTGAAAACTACAAGTCTTATGCGTTTCAGTGGTGAAAAAATAATTTAAAAAATCGTTCTGGAAATGAGTTTACTCACAGGGTACTTTCTTTGTATACATTCGACTATACGGGCCAAGCCCGTGATTTACGGGAAATCGTTGGTTTTCGTTTGCCGGCGATTAAACTTCTTTTATTCAGCGTCTCATCAAAAATGAAAACATTTTTAAAAACTACAAGTCTTATGCGTTTCAGTGGTGAAAAATTAATTTAAAAAATCGTTCTGGAAATGAGTTTACTCACAGGGTACTTTCTTTGTATACATTCGACTATACGGGCCAAGACCGTGATTTACGGGAAATTGCGGGTTTTCATTTGCCGGCGATTAAACCCCTTTCATTAAGCGTCTCATCAAAAATGAAAACACTTTTGAAAAGTACAAGTCTCATGCGTTTTAGTGGAGAGAAAATAATTCAAAAAATCGTTCGAGAAATGAGTTTACTCCCTGGGTACTTTCTATGTATACATTCGACTATACGAGCCAAGCCCGGGATTTACGGAAAATCGCGGGTTTTCGTTTGTTGGCGATTAAACCTCTTTCAATAAGTGTCTCATCAAAAATGAAAACATTTTTGAAAACTGCAAGTCTCATGCGTTATAGTGGAGAGAAAATAATTCAAAAAATCGTTCGGGAAATGAGTTTACTCACAGGGTACTTTCTTTGTATACTTTTGACTATACGGGCCGAGTCCGGGGTTTACGGGAAATGGCGGGTTTTCGTTTGCTGGCGATTAAACTTCTTTTATTCAGCGTCTCATCAAAAATGAAAACATTTTTGAAAACTACAAGTCTTATGCGTTTCAGTGGTGAAAAAATAATTTAAAAAATCGTTCTGGAAATGAGTTTACTCACAGGGTACTTTCTTTGTATACATTCGACTATACGGGCCAAGCCCGTGATTTACGGGAAATTGCGGGTTTTCATTTGCCGGCGATTAAACCCCTTTCATTAAGCGTCTCATCAAAAATGAAAACATTTTTGAAAACTAAAAGTCTCATCCGTTTTAGTGAAGAGAAAATAATTCAAAAAATCGTTCGAGAAATGAGTTTACTCCCTGGGTACTTTCTATGTATACATTCGACTATAGGAGCCAAGCCCGGGATTTACGGGAAATCGCGGGTTTTCGTTTGTTGGCGATTAAACCTCTTTCATTAAGTGTCTCATTAAAAATGAAAACATTTTTGAAAAGTACAAGTCTTATGCGTTTTAGTGGTGAAAAAATAATTTAAAAAATCGTTCTGGAAATGAATTTACTCACAGGGTACTTTCTTTGTATACATTCGACTATACGGGCCAAGCCCGTGATTTACGGGAAATCGCGGGTTTTCATTTGCCGGCGATTAAACCCCTTTCATTAAGCGTCTCATCAAAAATGAAAACATTTTTGAAAACTGCAAGTCTCATGCGTTATAGTGGAGAGAAAATAATTCAAAAAATCGTTCGGGAAATGAGTTTACTCACAGGGTACTTTCTTTGTATACATTCGACTATACGGGCCAAGCCCGTGATTTACGGGAAATCGTTGGTTTTCGTTTGCCGGCGATTAAACTTCTTTTATTCAGCGTCTCATCAAAAATGAAAACATTTTTGAAAACTACAAGTCTTATGCGTTTCAGTGGTGAAAAATTAATTTAAAAAATCGTTCTGGAAATGAGTTTACTCACAGGGTACTTTCTTTGTATACATTCGACTATACGGGCCGAGTCCGGGATTTACAGGAAATCGCGGGTTTTCGTTTGCTGGCGATTAAACTTCTTTTATTCAGCGTCTCATCAAAAATGACAACATTTTTGAAAACTACAAGTCTCATGCGTTTTAGTGGTGAAAAGATAATTTAAAAAATCGTTTTGGAAATGAGTTTACTCCCTGGGTACTTTCTTTGTATACATTCGACTATACGGGCCAAGCCCGGGATTTACGGGAAATCGCGGGTTTTCGTTAGCCGGTGATTAAAACTCTTTCATTAAGCGTCTCATTAAAAATAAAACATTTTTGAAAACTACAAGTCTCATTCGTTCTAGTGGTGCAGAAATAATTTGAAAAATCGTTCGGGAAATGAGTTTACTCACAGGGTACTTTCTTTGTATACTTTTGACTATACGGGCCGAGTCCGGGGTTTACGGGAAATGGCGGGTTTTCGTTTGCTGGCGATTAAACTTCTTTTATTCAGCGTCTCATCAAAAATGACAGCATTGTTGAAAACTACAAGTCTCATGCGTTTTAGTGGTGAAAAGATAATTTAAAAAATCTTTTTGGAAATGAGTTTACTCCCTGGGTACTTTCTTTGTATACATTCGACTATACGGGCCAAGCCCGGGATTTACAGGAAATCGCGGGTTTTCGTTAGCCGGCGATTAAACCACATTCATTAAGCGTCTCATCAAAAATGAAAACATTTCTGAAAACTACAAGTCTCATACGTTTTAGTGGTGAAAAGATAATTTTAAAAATCGTCCGGGAAATGAGTTTACTCCCTGGGTACTTTCTTTGTATACTTTTGAATATACAGGCCGAGTCCGGGATTTACGGGAAATCGCGGGTTTTCGTTTGCCGGCGATCAAACTTCTTTTATTTACCGTCTCATCAAAAATGAAAACGTTTTTAAAAACTACAAGTCTCATGGGCTTTAGTGGTGAAATAATAATTTAAAAAATCGTTCGAGAAATGAGTTTACTCCCTGGGTACTTTCTTTGTATACTTTTGACTATACGGGCCGAGTCCGGGGTTTACGGGAAATGGCGGGTTTTTGTTTGCTGGCGATTAAACTTCTTTTATTCAGCGTCTCATCAAAAATGACAACATTTTTGAAAACTACAAGTCTCATGCGTTTTCGTGGTGACAAAATAATTTAAAAAATCGTTTGGGAAATGAGTTTACTCCCTGGATACTTTCTTTGTATACTTTTCACAATACGGGTCAAGCCCGGGATTTACGGGAAATCGTGGGTTTTCGTTTGCCGGCGATTAAACTTCTTTTATACAGTGTCTCATCAAAAATGAAAACATTTTTGTAAACTACAAGTCTCATGCATTTTAGTGGTGAAAAAATAATTCAAAAAATCGTTCGGGAAATGAGTTTACTCCCTGGGTACTTTCTTTGTATACATTCGACTATACGAGCCAAACCCGGGATATACGGGAAATCGCGGGTTTTCTTTTGTTGGCGATTAAACCTCTTTCGTTAAGCGTCTCATTAAAAATGAAAACATTTTTGAAAACTACAAGTCTCATTTGTTCTAGTGGTGCAGAAATAATTTGAAAAATCGTTCGGAAAATCAGTTTACTCCCTGGGTACTTTCTCTAGATACATTCAACTATACGGGCCAAGCCCGTGATTTACGGGAAATCGCGGGTTTTCGTTTGTTGGCAATTAAACCTCTTTCATTAAGTGTCTCATTAAAAATGAAAACATTTTTGAAAAGTACAAGTCTTATGCGTTTTAGTGGTGAAAAAATAATTTAAAAAATCGTTCTGGAAATGAGTTTACTCACAGGGTACTTTCTTTGTATACATTCGACTATACGGGCCAAGCCCGTGATTTACGGGAAATCGCGGGTTTTCATTTGCCGGCGATTAAACCCCTTTCATTAAGCGTCTCATCAAAAATGAAAACATTTTTGAAAACTGCAAGTCTCATGCGTTATAGTGGAGAGAAAATAATTCAAAAAATCGTTCGGGAAATGAGTTTACTCACAGGGTACTTTCTTTGTATACTTTTGACTATACGGGCCGAGTCCGGGGTTTACGGGAAATGGCGGGTTTTCGTTTGCTGGCGATTAAACTTCATTTATTCAGCGTCTCATCAAAAATGACAACATTTTTGAAAACTACAAGTCTTATGCGTTTTAGTGGTGAAAAAATAATTTAAAAAATCGTTCTGGAAATGAGTTTACTCACAGGGTACTTTCTTTGTATACATTCGACTATACGGGCCAAGCCCGTGATTTACGGGAAATCGCGGGTTTTCATTTGCCGGCGATTAAACCCCTTTCATTAAGCGTCTCATCAAAAATGAAAACATATTTGAAAACTGCAAGTCTCATGCGTTATAGTGGAGAGAAAATAATTCAAAAAATCGTTCGGGAAATGAGTTTACTCACAGGGTACTTTCTTTGTATACTTTTGACTATACGGGCCGAGTCCGGGGTTTACGGGAAATGGCGGGTTTTCGTTTGCTGGCGATTAAACTTCATTAATTCAGCGTCTCATCAAAAATGACAACATTTTTGAAAACTACAAGTCTCATGCGTTTTAGTGGTGAAAAGATAATTTAAAAAATCGTTTTGGAAATGAGTTTACTCCCTGGGTACTTTCTTTGTATACATTCGACTATATGGGCCAAGCCCGGGGTTTACGGGAAATCGCGGGTTTTCGTTAGCCGGAGATTAAAACACATTCATTTAGCGTCTCATCAAAAATAAAAAAAATTTCTGAAAACTACAAGTCTCATACGTTTTAGTGGTGAAAAAATAATTTTAAAAATCGTTCGGGAAATGAGTTTACTCCCTGGGTACTTTCTTTGTATACTTTTGACTATACGGGCCGAGTCCGGGATTTACAGGAAATCGCGGGTTTTCGTTTACCGGCGATTAAAACTCTTTCATTAAGCGTCTCATTAAAAATGACAACATTTTTGAAAACTACAAGTCTCATGCGTTTTAGTGGTGAAAAGATAATTTAAAAAATCGTTTTGGAAATGAGTTTACTCCCTGGGTACTTTCTTTGTATACATTCGACTATACGGGCCAAGCGTTTTCGTTAGCCGGCGATTAAACCACATTCATTAAGCGTCTCATCAAAAATGAAAACATTTCTGAAAACTACAAGTCTCATACGTTTTAGTGGTGAAAAAATAATTTAAAAAATTGTTCGGGAAATGAGTTTACTCCCTGAGTACTTTCTTTGTATACTTTTGACTATACGGGCCGAGTCCGGCATTTACAGGAAATCGCGGGTTTTCGTTTGCCGGCGATTAAAACTCTTTCATTAAGCGTCTCATTAAAAATGACAACACTTTTGAAAACTACAAGTCTCATGCGTTTTAGTGGTGAAAAGATAATTTAAAAAATCGTTTTGGAAATGAGTTTACTCCCTGGGTACTTTCTTTGTATACTTTTGACAATACGGGTCAAGCCCGGGATTTACGGGAAATCGTGGGTTTTCGTTTGCCGGCGATTAAACTTCTTTTATTCAGCGTCTCATCAAAAATGAAAACATTTTTGTAAACTACAAGTCTCATGCGTTTTAGTGGTGAAAAAATAATTCAAAAAATCGTTCGGGAAATGAGTTTACTCCCTGGGTACTTTCTTTGTATACATTAGACTATACGAGCCAAGCCCGGGATATACGGGAAATCGCGGGTTTTCTTTTGTCGGCGATTAAACCTCTTTCATTAAGCGTCTGATTAAAAATGAAAACATTTTTGAAAACTACAAGTCTCATTCGTTCTAGTGGTGCAGAAAATAATTCAAAAAATCGTTCGGGAAATGAGTTTACTCACAGGGTACTTTCTTTGTATACTTTTGGCTATACGGGCCGAGTCCGCGGTTTACGGGAAATGGCGGGTTTTCGTTTGCTGGCGATTAAACCTCTTTCATTAAGTGTCTCATTAAAAATGACAACATTTTTGAAAACTACAAGTCTCATGCGTTTTAGTGGTGAAAAGATAATTTAAAAAATCGTTTTGGAAATGAGTTTACTCCCTGGGTACTTTCTTTGTATACATTTGACTATACGGGCCAAGCCCGGGATTTACGGGAAATCGCGGGTTTTCGTTAGCCGGCGATTAAACCACATTCATTAAGCGTCTCATCAAAAATGAAAACATTTCTGAAAACTACAAGTCTCATGCGTTTTAGTGGTGAAAAAATAATTCAAAAAATCGTTCGGGAAATGAGTTTACTCCCTGGGTACTTTCTTTGTATACATTCGACTATACGAGCCAAGCCCGGGATATACGGGAAATCGCGGGTTTTCTTTTGTCGGCGATTAAACCTCTTTCATTAAGCGTCTCATTAAAAATGAAAACATTTTTGAAAACTACAAGTCTCATTTGTTCTAGTGGTGCAGAAAATAATTCAAAAAATCGTTTGGGAAATGAGTTTACTCACAGGGTACTTTCTTTGTATACTTTTGGCTATACGGGCCGAGTCCGCGGTTTACGGGAAATGGCGGGTTTTCGTTTGCTGGCGATTAAACCTCTTTCATTAAGTGTCTCATTAAAAATGACAACATTTTTGAAAACTACAAGTCTCATGCGTTTTAGTGGTGAAAAGATAATTTAAAAAATCGTTTTGGAAATGAGTTTACTCCCTGGGTACTTTCTTTGTATACATTTGACTATACGGGCCAAGCCCGGGATTTACGGGAAATCGCGGGTTTTCGTTAGCCGGCGATTAAACCACATTCATTAAGCGTCTCATCAAAAATGAAAACATTTCTGAAAACTACAAGTCTCATGCGTTTTAGTGGTGAAAAAATAATTCAAAAAATCGTTCGGGAAATGAGTTTACTCCCTGGGTACTTTCTTTGTATACATTCGACTATACGAGCCAAGCCCGGGATATACGGGAAATCGCGGGTTTTCTTTTGTCGGCGATTAAACCTCTTTCATTAAGCGTCTCATTAAAAATGAAAACATTTTTGAAAACTACAAGTCTCATTTGTTCTAGTGGTGCAGAAAATAATTCAAAAAATCGTTTGGGAAATGAGTTTACTCACAGGGTACTTTCTTTGTATACTTTTGACTATACGGGCCGAGTCCGGGGTTTACGGGAAATGGCGGGTTTTCGTTTGCTGGCGATTAAACCTCTTTCATTAAGTGTCTCATTAAAATGACAACATTTTTGAAAACTACAAGTCTCATGCGTTTTAGTGGTGAAAAGATAATTTAAAAAATCGTTTTGGAAATGAGTTTACTCCCTGGGTACTTTCTTTGTATACATTCGACTATACGGGCCAAGCCCGGGATTTACGGGAAATCGCGGGTTTTCGTTAGCCGGCGATTAAACCACATTCATTAAGCGTCTCATAAAAAATGAAAACATTTCTGAAAACTACAAGTCTCATACGTTTTAGTGGTGAAAAATGAATTTTAAAAATCGTTCGGGAAAGGATTTTACTCCCTGGGTACTTTCTTTGTATACTTTTGACTATACGGGCCGAGTCCGGGATTTACAGGAAATCGCGGGTTTTCGTTTGCCGGCGATTAAAACTCTTTCATTAAGCGTCTCTTTAAAAATGAAACATTTTTAAAAACTACAAGTCTCATTCGTTCTAGTGGTGCAGAAATAATTTGAAAAATCGTTCGGGAAATCAGTTTACTCCCTGGGTACTTTCTTTAGATATATTCAACTATACGGGCCAAGCCCGGGATTTACGGGAAATCGCGGGTTTTCGTTTGCCGGCGATTAAACTTCTTTTATTCAGCGTCTCATCAAAAATGAAAACACTTTTGAAAACTACAAGTCTCATGCGTTTTTGTGGTGACAAAAGAATTTAAAAAATCGTTTGGGAAATGAGTTTACTCCCTGGGTACTTTCTTTGTATACTTTTGACAATACGGGCCAAGCCTGGGATTTACGGGAAATCGTTGGTTTTCGTTTGCCGGCGATTAAACTTCTTTTATTCAGCGTCTCATCAAAAATGAAAACATTTTTGAAAACTACAAGTCTTATGCGTTTTAGTGGTGAAAAAATAATTTAAAAAATCGTTCTGGAAATGAGTTTACTCACAGGGTACTTTCTTTGTATGCATTCGACTATACGGGCCAAGCCCGGGATTTACGGGAAATCGCGGGGTTTCGTTTGCCGGCGATTAAACCTCTTTCATTAAGCGTCTCATCAAAAATGAAAACATTTTTGAAACCTACAAGTCTCATGCGTTTTAGTGGTGAAAAGATAATTTAAAAAATCGTTTTGGAAATGAGTTTACTCCCTGGGTACTTTCTTTGTATACATTCGACTATACGGGCCAAGCTCGGCATTTACGGGAAATCGCAGGTTTTCGTTAGCCGGCGATTAAACCACATTCATTAAGCCTCATCAAAAATGAAAACATTTCTGAAAACTACAAGTCTCATACGTTTTAGTGGTGAAAAAATAATTTTAAAAATCGTTCGGGAAATGAGTTTACTCCCTGGGTACTTTCTTTGTATACTTTTGACTATACGGGCCGAGTCCGGGATTTACAGGAAATCGCGGGTTTTCGTTTGCCGGCGATTAAAACTCTTTCATTAAGCGTCTCATTAAAAATGAAACATTTTTGAAAACTACAAGTCTCATTCGTTCTAGTGGTGCAGAAATAATTTGAAAAATCGTTCGGGAAATCAGTTTACTCCCTGGGTACTTTCTTTAGATACATTCAACTATACGGGTCAACCCGGGATTTACGGGAAATCGCGGGTTTTCGTTTGCCGGCAATTAAACTTCTTTTATTCAGCGTCTCATCAAAAATGAAAACACTTTTGAAAACTACAAGTCTCATGCGTTTTTGTGGTGACAAAAGAATTTAAAAAATCGTTTGGGAAATGAGTTTACTCCCTGGGTACTTTCTTTGTATACTTTTGACAATACGGGCCAAGCCTGGGATTTACGGGAAATCGTTGGTTTTCGTTTGCCGGCGATTAAACCTGTTTCATTAAGCGTCTCATCAAAAATGAAAACATTTTTGAAAACTACAAGTCTCATGCGTTTTAGTGGTGAAAAAATAATTCAAAAAATCGTTCGGGAAATGAGTTTACTCCCTGGGTACTTTCTTTGTATACATTCGACTATACGAGCCAAGCCCGGGATATACGGGAAATCGCGGGTTTTCTTTTGTCGGCGATTAAACCTCTTTCATTAAGCGTCTCATTAAAAATGAAAACATTTTTGAAAACTACAAGTCTCATTTGTTCTAGTGGTGCAGAAAATAATTCAAAAAATCGTTTGGGAAATGAGTTTACTCACAGGGTACTTTCTTTGTATACTTTTGACTATACGGGCCGAGTCCGGGGTTTACGGGAAATGGCGGGTTTTCGTTTGCTGGCGATTAAACCTCTTTCATTAAGTGTCTCATTAAAAATGACAACATTTTTGAAAACTACAAGTCTCATGCGTTTTAGTGGTGAAAAGATAATTTAAAAAATCGTTTTGGAAATGAGTTTACTCCCTGGGTACTTTCTTTGTATACATTCGACTATACGGGCCAAGCCCGGGATTTACGGGAAATCGCGGGTTTTCGTTAGCCGGCGATTAAACCACATTCATTAAGCGTCTCATAAAAAATGAAAACATTTCTGAAAACTACAAGTCTTATGCGTTTTAGTGGTGAAAAAATATTTTAAAAAATCGTTCTGGAAATGAGTTTACTCACAGGGTACTTTCTTTGTATACATTCGACTATACGGGCCAAGCCCGTGATTTACGGGAAATCGCGGGTTTTCATTTGCCGGCGATTAAACCCCTTTCATTAAGCGTCTCATCAAAAATGAAAACATTTTTGAAAACTGCAAGTCTCATGCGTTATAGTGGAGAGAAAATAATTCAAAAAATCGTTCGGGAAATGAGTTTACTCACAGGGTACTTTCTTTGTATACTTTTGACTATACGGGCCGAGTCCGGGGTTTACGGGAAATGGCGGGTTTTCGTTTGCTGGCGATTAAACTTCATTTATTCAGCGTCTCATCAAAAATGACAACATTTTTGAAAACTACAAGTCTTATGCGTTTTAGTGGTGAAAAAATAATTTAAAAAATCGTTCTGGAAATGAGTTTACTCACAGGGTACTTTCTTTGTATACATTCGACTATACGGGCCAAGCCCGTGATTTACGGGAAATCGCGGGTTTTCATTTGCCGGCGATTAAACCCCTTTCATTAAGCGTCTCATCAAAAATGAAAACATTTTTGAAAACTGCAAGTCTCATGCGTTATAGTGGAGAGAAAATAATTCAAAAAATCGTTCGGGAAATGAGTTTACTCACAGGGTACTTTCTTTGTATACTTTTGACTATACGGGCCGAGTCCGGGGTTTACGGGAAATGGCGGGTTTTCGTTTGCTGGCGATTAAACTTCATTAATTCAGCGTCTCATCAAAAATGACAACATTTTTGAAAACTACAAGTCTCATGCGTTTTAGTGGTGAAAAGATAATTTAAAAAATCGTTTTGGAAATGAGTTTACTCCCTGGGTACTTTCTTTGTATACATTCGACTATATGGGCCAAGCCCGGGGTTTACGGGAAATCGCGGGTTTTCGTTAGCCGGAGATTAAAACACATTCATTTAGCGTCTCATCAAAAATGAAAAAATTTCTGAAAACTACAAGTCTCATACGTTTTAGTGGTGAAAAAATAATTTTAAAAATCGTTCGGGAAATGAGTTTACTCCCTGGGTACTTTCTTTGTATACTTTTGACTATACGGGCCGAGTCCGGGATTTACAGGAAATCGCGGGTTTTCGTTTACCGGCGATTAAAACTCTTTCATTAAGCGTCTCATTAAAAATGACAACATTTTTGAAAACTACAAGTCTCATGCGTTTTAGTGGTGAAAAGATAATTTAAAAAATCGTTTTGGAAATGAGTTTACTCCCTGGGTACTTTCTTTGTATACATTCGACTATACGGGCCAAGCGTTTTCGTTAGCCGGCGATTAAACCACATTCATTAAGCGTCTCATCAAAAATGAAAACATTTCTGAAAACTACAAGTCTCATACGTTTTAGTGGTGAAAAAATAATTTAAAAAATCGTTCGGGAAATGAGTTTACTCCCTGAGTACTTTCTTTGTATACTTTTGACTATACGGGCCGAGTCCGGCATTTACAGGAAATCGCGGGTTTTCGTTTGCCGGCGATTAAAACTCTTTCATTAAGCGTCTCATTAAAAATGACAACACTTTTGAAAACTACAAGTCTCATGCGTTTTAGTGGTGAAAAGATAATTTAAAAAATCGTTTTGGAAATGAGTTTACTCCCTGGGTACTTTCTTTGTATACTTTTGACAATACGGGTCAAGCCCGGGATTTACGGGAAATCGTGGGTTTTCGTTTGCCGGCGATTAAACTTCTTTTATTCAGCGTCTCATCAAAAATGAAAACATTTTTGTAAACTACAAGTCTCATGCGTTTTAGTGGTGAAAAAATAATTCAAAAAATCGTTCGGGAAATGAGTTTACTCCCTGGGTACTTTCTTTGTATACATTCGACTATACGAGCCAAGCCCGGGATATACGGGAAATCGCGGGTTTTCTTTTGTCGGCGATTAAACCTCTTTCATTAAGCGTCTCATTAAAAATGAAAACATTTTTGAAAACTACAAGTCTCATTCGTTCTAGTGGTGCAGAAAATAATTCAAAAAATCGTTCGGGAAATGAGTTTACTCACAGGGTACTTTCTTTGTATACTTTTGACTATACGGGCCGAGTCCGCGGTTTACGGGAAATGGCGGGTTTTCGTTTGCTGGCGATTAAACCTCTTTCATTAAGTGTCTCATTAAAAATGACAACATTTTTGAAAACTACAAGTCTCATGCGTTTTAGTGGTGAAAAGATAATTTAAAAAATCGTTTTGGAAATGAGTTTACTCCCTGGGTACTTTCTTTGTATACATTTGACTATACGGGCCAAGCCCGGGATTTACGGGAAATGGCGGGTTTTCGTTAGCCGGCGATTAAACCACATTCATTAAGCGTCTCATCAAAAATGAAAACATTTCTGAAAACTACAAGTCTCATGCGTTTTAGTGGTGAAAAAATAATTCAAAAAATCGTTCGGGAAATGAGTTTACTCCCTGGGTACTTTCTTTGTATACATTCGACTATACGAGCCAAGCCCGGGATATACGGGAAATCGCGGGTTTTCTTTTGTCGGCGATTAAACCTCTTTAATTAAGCGTCTCATTAAAAATGAAAACATTTTTGAAAACTACAAGTCTCATTTGTTCTAGTGGTGCAGAAAATAATTCAAAAAATCGTTTGGGAAATGAGTTTACTCACAGGGTACTTTCTTTGTATACTTTTGACTATACGGGCCGAGTCCGGGGTTTACGGGAAATGGCGGGTTTTCGTTTGCTGGCGATTAAACCTCTTTCATTAAGTGTCTCATTAAAAATGACAACATTTTTGAAAACTACAAGTCTCATGCGTTTTAGTGGTGAAAAGATAATTTAAAAAATCGTTTTGGAAATGAGTTTACTCCCTGGGTACTTTCTTTGTATACATTCGACTATACGGGCCAAGCCCGGGATTTACGGGAAATCGCGGGTTTTCGTTAGCCGGCGATTAAACCACATTCATTAAGCGTCTCATAAAAAATGAAAACATTTCTGAAAACTACAAGTCTCATACGTTTTAGTGGTGAAAAATGAATTTTAAAAATCGTTCGGGAAAGGATTTTACTCCCTGGGTACTTTCTTTGTATACTTTTGACTATACGGGCCGAGTCCGGGATTTACAGGAAATCGCGGGTTTTCGTTTGCCGGCGATTAAAACTCTTTCATTAAGCGTCTCTTTAAAAATGAAACATTTTTAAAAACTACAAGTCTCATTCGTTCTAGTGGTGCAGAAATAATTTGAAAAATCGTTCGGGAAATCAGTTTACTCCCTGGGTACTTTCTTTAGATATATTCAACTATACGGGCCAAGCCCGGGATTTACGGGAAATCGCGGGTTTTCGTTTGCCGGCGATTAAACTTCTTTTATTCAGCGTCTCATCAAAAATGAAAACACTTTTGAAAACTACAAGTCTCATGCGTTTTTGTGGTGACAAAAGAATTTAAAAAATCGTTTGGGAAATGAGTTTACTCCCTGGGTACTTTCTTTGTATACTTTTGACAATACGGGCCAAGCCTGGGATTTACGGGAAATCGTTGGTTTTCGTTTGCCGGCGATTAAACTTCTTTTATTCAGCGTCTCATCAAAAATGAAAACATTTTTGAAAACTACAAGTCTTATGCGTTTTAGTGGTGAAAAAATAATTTAAAAAATCGTTCTGGAAATGAGTTTACTCACAGGGTACTTTCTTTGTATGCATTCGACTATACGGGCCAAGCCCGGGATTTACGGGAAATCGCGGGGTTTCGTTTGCCGGCGATTAAACCTCTTTCATTAAGCGTCTCATCAAAAATGAAAACATTTTTGAAACCTACAAGTCTCATGCGTTTTAGTGGTGAAAAGATAATTTAAAAAATCGTTTTGGAAATGAGTTTACTCCCTGGGTACTTTCTTTGTATACATTCGACTATACGGGCCAAGCTCGGCATTTACGGGAAATCGCAGGTTTTCGTTAGCCGGCGATTAAACCACATTCATTAAGCCTCATCAAAAATGAAAACATTTCTGAAAACTACAAGTCTCATACGTTTTAGTGGTGAAAAAATAATTTTAAAAATCGTTCGGGAAATGAGTTTACTCCCTGGGTACTTTCTTTGTATACTTTTGACTATACGGGCCGAGTCCGGGATTTACAGGAAATCGCGGGTTTTCGTTTGCCGGCGATTAAAACTCTTTCATTAAGCGTCTCATTAAAAATGAAACATTTTTGAAAACTACAAGTCTCATTCGTTCTAGTGGTGCAGAAATAATTTGAAAAATCGTTCGGGAAATCAGTTTACTCCCTGGGTACTTTCTTTAGATACATTCAACTATACGGGTCAACCCGGGATTTACGGGAAATCGCAGGTTTTCGTTTGCCGGCAATTAAACTTCTTTTATTCAGCGTCTCATCAAAAATGAAAACACTTTTGAAAACTACAAGTCTCATGCGTTTTTGTGGTGACAAAAGAATTTAAAAAATCGTTTGGGAAATGAGTTTACTCCCTGGGTACTTTCTTTGTATACTTTTGACAATACGGGCCAAGCCTGGGATTTACGGGAAATCGTTGGTTTTCGTTTGCCGGCGATTAAACCTGTTTCATTAAGCGTCTCATCAAAAATGAAAACATTTTTGAAAACTACAAGTCTCATGCGTTTTAGTGGTGAAAAAATAATTCAAAAAATCGTTCGGGAAATGAGTTTACTCCCTGGGTACTTTCTTTGTATACATTCGACTATACGAGCCAAGCCCGGGATATACGGGAAATCGCGGGTTTTCTTTTGTCGGCGATTAAACCTCTTTCATTAAGCGTCTCATTAAAAATGAAAACATTTTTGAAAACTACAAGTCTCATTTGTTCTAGTGGTGCAGAAAATAATTCAAAAAATCGTTTGGGAAATGAGTTTACTCACAGGGTACTTTCTTTGTATACTTTTGACTATACGGGCCGAGTCCGGGGTTTACGGGAAATGGCGGGTTTTCGTTTGCTGGCGATTAAACCTCTTTCATTAAGTGTCTCATTAAAAATGACAACATTTTTGAAAACTACAAGTCTCATGCGTTTTAGTGGTGAAAAGATAATTTAAAAAATCGTTTTGGAAATGAGTTTACTCCCTGGGTACTTTCTTTGTATACATTCGACTATACGGGCCAAGCCCGGGATTTACGGGAAATCGCGGGTTTTCGTTAGCCGGCGATTAAACCACATTCATTAAGCGTCTCATAAAAAATGAAAACATTTCTGAAAACTACAAGTCTCATACGTTTTAGTGGTGAAAAATGAATTTTAAAAATCGTTCGGGAAAGGATTTTACTCCCTGGGTACTTTCTTTAGATATATTCAACTATACGGGCCAAGCCCGGGATTTACGGGAAATCGCGGGTTTTCGTTTGCCGGCGATTAAACTTCTTTTATTCAGCGTCTCATCAAAAATGAAAACACTTTTGAAAACTACAAGTCTCATGCGTTTTTGTGGTGACAAAAGAATTTAAAAAATCGTTTTGGAAATGAGTTTACTCCCTGGGTACTTTCTTTGTATACATTCGACTATACGGGCCAAGCTCGGCATTTACGGGAAATCGCAGGTTTTCGTTAGCCGGCGATTAAACCACATTCATTAAGCCTCATCAAAAATGAAAACATTTCTGAAAACTACAAGTCTCATACGTTTTAGTGGTGAAAAAATAATTTTAAAAATCGTTCGGGAAATGAGTTTACTCCCTGGGTACTTTCTTTGTATACTTTTGACTATACGGGCCGAGTCCGGGATTTACAGGAAATCGCGGGTTTTCGTTTGCCGGCGATTAAAACTCTTTCATTAAGCGTCTCATTAAAAATGAAACATTTTTGAAAACTACAAGTCTCATTCGTTCTAGTGGTGCAGAAATAATTTGAAAAATCGTTCGGGAAATCAGTTTACTCCCTGGGTACTTTCTTTAGATACATTCAACTATACGGGTCAACCCGGGATTTACGGGAAATCGCAGGTTTTCGTTTGCCGGCAATTAAACTTCTTTTATTCAGCGTCTCATCAAAAATGAAAACACTTTTGAAAACTACAAGTCTCATGCGTTTTTGTGGTGACAAAAGAATTTAAAAAATCGTTTGGGAAATGAGTTTACTCCCTGGGTACTTTCTTTGTATACTTTTGACAATACGGGCCAAGCCTGGGATTTACGGGAAATCGTTGGTTTTCGTTTGCCGGCGATTAAACCTGTTTCATTAAGCGTCTCATCAAAAATGAAAACATTTTTGAAAACTACAAGTCTCATGCGTTTTAGTGGTGAAAAAATAATTCAAAAAATCGTTCGGGAAATGAGTTTACTCCCTGGGTACTTTCTTTGTATACATTCGACTATACGAGCCAAGCCCGGGATATACGGGAAATCGCGGGTTTTCTTTTGTCGGCGATTAAACCTCTTTCATTAAGCGTCTCATTAAAAATGAAAACATTTTTGAAAACTACAAGTCTCATTTGTTCTAGTGGTGCAGAAAATAATTCAAAAAATCGTTTGGGAAATGAGTTTACTCACAGGGTACTTTCTTTGTATACTTTTGACTATACGGGCCGAGTCCGGGGTTTACGGGAAATGGCGGGTTTTCGTTTGCTGGCGATTAAACCTCTTTCATTAAGTGTCTCATTAAAAATGACAACATTTTTGAAAACTACAAGTCTCATGCGTTTTAGTGGTGAAAAGATAATTTAAAAAATCGTTTTGGAAATGAGTTTACTCCCTGGGTACTTTCTTTGTATACATTCGACTATACGGGCCAAGCCCGGGATTTACGGGAAATCGCGGGTTTTCGTTAGCCGGCGATTAAACCACATTCATTAAGCGTCTCATAAAAAATGAAAACATTTCTGAAAACTACAAGTCTCATACGTTTTAGTGGTGAAAAATGAATTTTAAAAATCGTTCGGGAAAGGATTTTACTCCCTGGGTACTTTCTTTAGATATATTCAACTATACGGGCCAAGCCCGGGATTTACGGGAAATCGCGGGTTTTCGTTTGCCGGCGATTAAACTTCTTTTATTCAGCGTCTCATCAAAAATGAAAACACTTTTGAAAACTACAAGTCTCATGCGTTTTTGTGGTGACAAAAGAATTTAAAAAATCGTTTGGGAAATGAGTTTACTCCCTGGGTACTTTCTTTGTATACTTTTGACAATACGGGCCAAGCCTGGGATTTACGGGAAATCGTTGGTTTTCGTTTGCCGGCGATTAAACTTCTTTTATTCAGCGTCTCATCAAAAATGAAAACATTTTTGAAAACTACAAGTCTTATGCGTTTTAGTGGTGAAAAAATAATTTAAAAAATCGTTCTGGAAATGAGTTTACTCACAGGGTACTTTCTTTGTATGCATTCGACTATACGGGCCAAGCCCGGGATTTACGGGAAATCGCGGGGTTTCGTTTGCCGGCGATTAAACCTCTTTCATTAAGCGTCTCATCAAAAATGAAAACATTTTTGAAACCTACAAGTCTCATGCGTTTTAGTGGTGAAAAGATAATTTAAAAAATCGTTTTGGAAATGAGTTTACTCCCTGGGTACTTTCTTTGTATACATTCGACTATACGGGCCAAGCTCGGCATTTACGGGAAATCGCAGGTTTTCGTTAGCCGGCGATTAAACCACATTCATTAAGCCTCATCAAAAATGAAAACATTTCTGAAAACTACAAGTCTCATACGTTTTAGTGGTGAAAAAATAATTTTAAAAATCGTTCGGGAAATGAGTTTACTCCCTGGGTACTTTCTTTGTATACTTTTGACTATACGGGCCGAGTCCGGGATTTACAGGAAATCGCGGGTTTTCGTTTGCCGGCGATTAAAACTCTTTCATTAAGCGTCTCATTAAAAATGAAACATTTTTGAAAACTACAAGTCTCATTCGTTCTAGTGGTGCAGAAATAATTTGAAAAATCGTTCGGGAAATCAGTTTACTCCCTGGGTACTTTCTTTAGATACATTCAACTATACGGGTCAACCCGGGATTTACGGGAAATCGCGGGTTTTCGTTTGCCGGCAATTAAACTTCTTTTATTCAGCGTCTCATCAAAAATGAAAACACTTTTGAAAACTACAAGTCTCATGCGTTTTTGTGGTGACAAAAGAATTTAAAAAATCGTTTGGGAAATGAGTTTACTCCCTGGGTACTTTCTTTGTATACTTTTGACAATACGGGCCAAGCCTGGGATTTACGGGAAATCGTTGGTTTTCGTTTGCCGGCGATTAAACTTCTTTTATTCAGCGTCTCATCAAAAATGAAAACATTTTTGAAAACTACAAGTCTTATGCGTTTTAGTGGTGAAAAAGTAATTTAAAAAATCGTTCTGGAAATGAGTTTACTCACAGGGTACTTTCTTTGTATGCATTCGACTATACGGGCCAAGCCCGGGATTTACGGGAAATCGCGGGGTTTCGTTTGCCGGCGATTAAACCTCTTTCATTAAGCGTCTCATCAAAAATGAAAACATTTTTGAAACCTACAAGTCTCATGTGTTTTAGTGGTGAAAAGATAATTTAAAAAATCGTTTTGGAAATGAGTTTACTCCCTGGGTACTTTCTTTGTATACATTCGACTATACGGGCCAAGCTCGGCATTTACGGGAAATTGCAGGTTTTCGTTAGCCGGCGATTAAACCACATTCATTAAGCCTCATCAAAAATGAAAACATTTCTGAAAACTACAAGTCTCATACGTTTTAGTGGTGAAAAAATAATTTTAAAAATCGTTCGGGAAATGAGTTTACTCCCTGGGTACTTTCTTTGTATACTTTTGACTATACGGGCCGAGTCCGGGATTTACAGGAAATCGCGGGTTTTCGTTTGCCGGCGATTAAAACTCTTTCATTAGGCGTCTCATTAAAAATGAAACATTTTTGAAAACTACAAGTCTCATTCGTTCTAGTGGTGCAGAAATAATTTGAAAAATCGTTCGGGAAATCAGTTTACTCCCTGGGTACTTTCTTTAGATACATTCAACTATACGGGTCAACCCGAGATTTACGGGAAATCGCGGGTTTTCGTTTGCCGGCAATTAAACTTCTTTTATTCGGCGTCTCATCAAAAATGAAAACATTTTTGTAAACTACAAGTCTCATGCGTTTTAGTGGTGAAAAACTAATTCAAAAAATCGTTCGGAAAATGAGTTTACTCCCTGGGTACTTTCTTTGCATACATTCGACTATACGAGCCAAGCCCGGGATATACGGGAAATCGCGGGTTTTCTTTTGTCGGCGATTAAACCTCTTTCATTAAGCGTCTCATTAAAAATGAAAACATTTTTGAAAACTACAAGTTTCATTCGTTCCAGTGGTGCAGAAATAATTTGAAAAATCGTTCGGGAAATCAGTTTACTCCCTGGGTACTTTCTTTAGATACATTCAAATATACGGGCCAAGCCCGGGATTTACGGGAAATCGCGGGTTTTCGTTTGCCGGCGATTAAACTTCTTTTATTCAGCGTCTCATCAAAAATGAAAACACTTTTGAAAACTACAAGTCTCATGCGTTTTTGTGGTGACAAAATAATTTAAAAAATCGTTTGGGAAATGAGTTTACTCCCTGGGTACTTTCTTTGTATACTTTTGACAATACGGGCCAAGCCTGGGATTTACGGGAAATCGTTGGTTTTCGTTTGCCGGCGATTAAACTTCTTTTATTCAGCGTCTCATCAAAAATGCAAACATTTTTGAAAACTACAAGTCTTATGCGTTTTAGTGGTGAAAAAATAATTTAAAAAATCGTTCTGGAAATGAGTTTACTCACAGGGTACTTTCTTTGTACACATTCAACTATACAGGCAAAGCCCGGGATTTACGGGAAATCGCGGGGTTTCGTTTGCCGGCGATTAAACTTCTTTCATTAAGCGTCTCATCAAAAATGAAAACATTTTTGTAAACTACAAGTCTCATGCGTTTTAGTGGTGCAAAAATAATTTGAAACATCGTTCGGGAAATCAGTTTAATCCCTGGGTACTTTCTTTAGATACATTCAACTATACGGGTCAACCCGGGATTTACGGGAAATCGCGGGTTTTCGTTTGCCGGCAATTAAACTTCTTTTATTCAGCGTCTCATCAAAAGTGAAAACATTTTTGTAAACTACAAGTCTCATGCGTTTTAGTGGTGAAAAACTAATTCAAAAAATCGTTCGGAAAATGAGTTTACTCCCTGGGTACTTTCTTTGCATACATTCGACTATACGAGCCAAGCCCGGGATATACGGGAAATCGCGGGTTTTCTTTTGTCGGCGATTAAACCTCTTTCATTAAGCGTCTCATTAAAAATGAAAACATTTTTGAAAACTACAAGTCTCATTCGTTCCAGTGGTGCAGAAATAATTTGAAAAATCGTTCGGGAAATCAGTTTACTCCCTGGGTACTTTCTTTAGATACATTCAAATATACGGGCCAAGCCCGGGATTTACGGGAAATCGCGGGTTTTCGTTTGCCGGCGATTAAACTTCTTTTATTCAGCGTTTCATCAAAAATGAAAACACTTTTGAAAACTACAAGTCTCATGCGTTTTTGTGGTGACAAAATAATTTAAAAAATCGTTTGGGAAATGAGTTTACTCCCTGGGTACTTTCTTTGTATACTTTTGACAATACGGGCCAAGCCTGGGATTTACGGGAAATCGTTGGTTTTCGTTTGCCGGCGATTAAACTTCTTTTATTCAGCGTCTCATCAAAAATGCAAACATTTTTGAAAACTACAAGTCTTATGCGTTTTAGTGGTGAAAAAATAATTTAAAAAATCGTTCTGGAAATGAGTTTACTCACAGGGTACTTTCTTTGTACACATTCGACTATACAGGCAAAGCCCGGGATTTACGGGAAATCGCGGGGTTTCGTTTGCCGGCGATTAAACTTCTTTCATTAAGCGTCTCATCAAAAATGAAAACATTTTTGAAAACTACAAGTCTCATTCGTTCTAGTGGTGCAAAAATAATTTGAAAAATCGTTCGGGAAATCAGTTTAATCCCTGGGTACTTTCTTTAGATACATTCAACTATACGGCTCAACCCGGGATTTACGGGAAATCGCGGGTTTTCGTTTGCCGGCAATTAAACTTCTTTTATTCAGCGTCTCATCAAAAATGAAAACATTTTTGTAAACTACAAGTCTCATGCGTTTTAGTGGTGAAAAACTAATTCAAAAAATCGTTCGGAAAACGAGTTTACTCCCTGGGTACTTTCTTTGCATACATTCGACTATACGAGCCAAGCCCGGGATATACGGGAAATCGCGGGTTTTCTTTTGTCGGCGATTAAACCTCTTTCATTAAGCGTCTCATTAAAAATGAAAACATTTTTGAAAACTACAAGTCTCATTCGTTCCAGTGGTGCAGAAATAATTTGAAAAATCGTTCGGGAAATCAGTTTACTCCCTGGGTACTTTCTTTAGATACATTCAAATATACGGGCCAAGACCGGGATTTACGGGAAATTGCGGGTTTTCGTTTGCCGGCGATTAAACTTCTTTTATTCAGCGTCTCATCAAAAATGAAAACACTTTTGAAAACTACAAGTCTCATGCGTTTTTGTGGTGACAAAATAATTTAAAAAATCGTTTGGGAAATGAGTTTACTCCCTGGGTACTTTCTTTGTATACTTTTGACAATACGGGCCAAGCCTGGGATTTACGGGAAATCGTTGGTTTTCGTTTGCCGGCGATTAAACTTCTTTTATTCAGCGTTTCATCAAAAATGCAAACATTTTTGAAAACTACAAGTCTTATGCGTTTTAGTGGTGAAAAAATAACTTAAAAAATCGTTCTGGAAATGAGTTTACTCACAGGGTACTTTCTTTGTACACATTCGACTATACAGGCAAAGCCCGGGATTTACGGGAAATCGCGGGGTTTCGTTTGCCGGCGATTAAACTTCTTTCATTAAGCGTCTCATCAAAAATGAAAACATTTTTGAAAACTACAAGTCTCATTCGTTCTAGTGGTGCAAAAATAATTTGAAAAATCGTTCGGGAAATCAGTTTAATCCCTGTATATCCCGGGCTTGGCTCGTATAGTCGAATGTATGCAAAGAAAGTACCCAGGGAGTAAACTCATTTTCCGAACGATTTTTTGAATTAGTTTTTTTTACCACTAAAACGCATGAGACTTGTAGTTTACAAAAATAGGGAAATCGTTGGTTTTCGTTTGCCGGCGATTAAACTTCTTTTATTCAGCGTCTCATCAAAAATGCAAACATTTTTGAAAACTACAAGTCTTATGCGTTTTAGTGGTGAAAAAATAATTTAAAAAATCGTTCTGGAAATGAGTTTACTCACAGGGTACTTTCTTTGTATACATTCGACTATACAGGCAAAGCCCGGGATTTACGGGAAATCGCGGGGTTTCGTTTGCCGGCGATTAAACCTCTTTCATTAAGCGTCTCATCAAAAATGAAAACATTTTTGAAAACTACAAGTCTCATTCGTTCTAGTGGTGCAGAAATAATTTGAAAAATCGTTCGGGAAATCAGTTTACTCCCTGGGTACTTTCTTTAGATACATTCAACTATACGTGTCAACCCGGGATTTACGGGAAATCGCGGGTTTTCGTTTGCCGGCAATTAAACTTCTTTTATTCAGCGTCTCATCAAAAATGAAAACATTTTTGTAAACTACAAGTCTCATGCGTTTTAGTGGTGAAAAACTAATTCAAAAAATCGTTCGGAAAATGAGTTTACTCCCTGGGTACTTTGTTTGCATACATTCGACTATACGAGCCAAGGCCGGGATATACGGGAAATCGCGGGTTTTCTTTTGTCGGCGATTAAACTTTTTTTATTCAGCGTCTCATCAAAAATGAAAACATTTTTGTAAACTACAATTCTCATGCGTTTTAGTGGTGAAAAAATAATTCGAAAAATCGTTCGGGAAATGAGTTTACTCCCTGGGTACTTTCTTTGTATACATTGGACTATACGAGCCAAGCCCGGGATATACGGGAAATCGCGGGTTTTCTTTTGTCGGCGATTAAACCTCTTTCATTAAGCGTCTCATTAAAAATGAAAACATTTTTGAAAACTACAAGTCTCATTCGTTCCAGTGGTGCAGAAATAATTTGAAAAATCGTTCGGGAAATCAGTTTACTCCCTGGGTACTTTCTTTAGATACATTCAACTATACGGGCCAAGCCCGGGATTTACGGGAAATCGCGGGTTATCGCTTGCCGGCCATTAAACTTCTTTCATTAAGCGTCTCATCAAAAATGAAAACATTTTGGAAACCTACAATTCTCATGCGTTTTAGTGGTGAAAAGATAATTTAAAAAATCGTTTTGGAAATGAGTTTACTCCCTGGGTACTTTCTTTGTATACATTCGACTATACGGGCCAAGCCCGGGATTTACGGGAAATCGCGGGTTTTCGTTAGCCGGCGATTAAACCACATTCATTAAGCGTCTCATCAAAAATGAAAACATTTCTGAAAACTACAAGTCTCATACGTTTTAGTGGTGAAAAAATAATTTAAAAATCGTTCGGCAAATGAGTTTACTCCCTGGGTACTTTCTTTGTATACTTTTGACTATACGGGCCGAGTCCGGGATTTACAGGAAATCGCGGGTTTTCGTTTCCCGGCGATTAAAACTCTTTCATTAAGCGTCTCATTAAAAATAAAAACATTTTTGAAAACTACAAGTCTCATTCGTTCCAGTGGTGCAGAAATAATTTGAAAAATCGTTCGGGAAATCAGTTTACTCCCTGGGTACTTTCTTTAGATACATTCAACTATACGGGCCAAGCCCGGGATTTACGGGAAATCGCGGGTTTTCGTTTGCCGGCGATTAAACTTCTTTTATTCAGCGTCTCATCAAAAATGAAAACACTTTTGAAAACTACAAGTCTTATGCGTTTTAGTGGTGAAAAAATAATTTAAAAAATCGTTCTGGAAATGAGTTTACTCACAGGGTACTTTCTTTGTATACATTCGACTATACAGGCAAAGCCCGGGATTTACGGGAAATCGCGGGGTTTCGTTTGCCGGCGATTAAACCTCTTTCATTAAGCGTCTCATCAAAAATGAAAACATTTTTGAAAACTACAAGTCTCATTCGTTCTAGTGGTGCAGAAATAATTTGAAAAATCGTTCGGGAAATCAGTTTACTCCCTGGGTACTTTCTTTAGATACATTCAACTATAAGTCAACCCGGGATTTACGGGAAATCGCGGGTTTTCGTTTGCCGGCAATTAAACTTCTTTTATTCAGCGTCTCATCAAAAATGAAAACATTTTTGTAAACTACAAGTCTCATGCGTTTTAGTGGTGAAAAACTAATTCAAAAAATCGTTCGGAAAATGAGTTTACTCCCTGGGTACTTTCTTTGCATACATTCGACTATACGAGCCAAGCCCGGGATATACGGGAAATCGCGGGTTTTCTTTTGTCGGCAATTAAACTTTTTTTATTCAGCGTCTCATCAAAAATGAAAACATTTTTGTAAACTACAATTCTCATGCGTTTTAGTGGTGAAAAAATAATTCAAAAAAACGTTCGGGAAATGAGTTTACTCCCTGGGTACTTTCTTTGTATACATTCGACTATACGAGCCAAGCCCGGGATATACGGGAAATCGCGGGTTTTCTTTTGTCGGCGATTAAACCTCTTTCATTAAGCGTCTCATTAAAAATGAAAACATTTTTGAAAACTACAAGTCTCATTCGTTCCAGTGGTGCAGAAATAATTTGAAAAATCGTTCGGGAAATCAGTTTACTCCCTGGGTACTTTCTTTAGATACATTCAACTATACGGGCCAAGCCCGGGATTTACGGGAAATCGCGGGTTTTCGTTTGCCGGCCATTAAACTTCTTTTATTCAGCGTCTCATCAAAAATGTAAACACTTTTGAAAACTACAAGTCTCATGCGTTTTTGTGGTGACAAAATAATTTAAAAAATCGTTTGGGAAATGAGTTTACTCCCTGGGTACTTTCTTTGTATACTTTTGACAATACGGGCCAAGCCTGGGATTTACGGGAAATCGTTGGTTTTCGTTTGCCGGCGATTAAACTTCTTTTATTCAGCGTCTCATCAAAAATGAAAACATTTTTGAAAACTACAAGTCTTATGCGTTTTAGTGGTGAAAAAATAATTTAAAAAATCGTTCTGGAAATGAGTTTACTCACAGGGTACTTTCTTTGTATACATTCGACTATACGGGCAAAGCCCGGGATTTACGGGAAATCGCGGGGTTTCGTTTGCCGGCGATTAAACCTCTTTCATTAAGCGTCTCATCAAAAATGAAAACATTTTGGAAACCTACAATTCTCATGCGTTTTAGTGGTGAAAAGATAATTTAAAAAATCGTTTTGGAAATGAGTTTACTCCCTGGGTACTTTCTTTGTATACATTCGACTATACGGGCCAAGCCCGGGATTTACGGGAAATCGCGGGTTTTCGTTAGCCGGCGATTAAACCACATTCATTAAGCGTCTCATCAAAAATGAAAACATTTCTGAAAACTACAAGTCTCATACGTTTTAGTGGTGAAAAAATAATTTTAAAAATCGTTCGGGAAATGAGTTTACTCCCTGGGTACTTTCTTTGTATAGTTTTGACTATACGGGCCGAGTCCGGGATTTACAGGAAATCGCAGGTTTTCGTTTCCCGGCGATTAAAACTCTTTCATTAAGCGTCTCATTAAAAATGAAACATTTTTGAAAACTACAAGTCTCATTCGTTCTAGTGGTGCAGAACTAATTTGAAAAATCGTTCAGGAAATCAGTTTACTCCCTGGGTACTTTCTTTAGATACATTCAACTATACGGGCCAACCCGGGATTTACGGGAAATCGCGGGTTTTCGTTTGCCGGCAATTAAACTTCTTTTATTCAGCGTCTCATCAAGTATAAAAACACTTTTGAAAACTACAAGTCTCATGAGTTTTAGTGGTGACAAAATAATTTAAAAAATCGTTTGGGAAATGAGTTTACTCCCTGGGTACTTTCTTTGTATACTTTTGACAATACGGGTCAAGCCCGGGATTTACGGGAAATCGTGGGTTTTCGTTTGCCGGCGATTAAACTTCTTTTATTCAGCGTCTCATCAAAAATGAAAACATTTTTGTAAACTACAAGTATCATGCGTTTTAGTGGTGAAAAACTAATTCAAAAAATCGTTCGGAAAATGAGTTTACTCCCTGGGTACTTTCTTTGCATACATTCGACTATACGAGCCAAGCCCGGGATATACGGGAAATCGCGGGTTTTCTTTTGTCGGCGATTAAACCTCTTTCAATAAGCGTCTCATTAAAAATGAAAACATTTTTGAAAACTACAAGTCTCATTCGTTCTAGTGGTGCAGAAATAATTTGAAAAATCGTTCGGGAAATCAGTTTACTCCCTGGGTACTTTCTTTAGATACATTCAACTATACGGGCCAAGCCCGGGATTTACGGGAAATCGCGGGTTTTTGTTTGCCGACGATTAAACTTCTTTTATTCAGCGTCTCATCAAAAATGAAAACACTTTTGAAAACTACAAGTCTCATGGGTTTTTGTGGTGACAAAATAATTTAAAAAATCGTTTGGGAAATGAGTTTACTCCCTGGGTACTTTCTTTGTATACTTTTGACAATACGGGCCAAGCCTGGGATTTACGGGAAATCGTTGGTTTTCGTTTGCCGGCGATTAAACTTCTTTTATTCAGCGTCTCATCAAAAATGAAAACACTTTTGAAAACTACAAGTCTCATGCGTTTTAGTGGTAAAAAAATAATTTAAAAAATCGTTCTGGAAATGAGTTTACTTACAGGGTACTTTCTTTGTATACATTCGACTATACGGGCCAAGCCCGTGATTTACGGGAAATTGCGGGTTTTCATTTGCCGGCGATTAAACCCCTTTCATTAAGCTTCTCATCAAAAATGAAAAGATTTTTGAAAACTTCAAGTCTCATGCGTTTTAGTGGAGAGAAAATAATTCAAAAAATCGTTGGAGAAATGAGTTTACTCCCTGGGTACTTTCTTTGTATACATTCGACTATACGAGCCAAGCCTGGGATTTACGGGAAATCGCGGGTTTTCGTTTGTTGGCGATTAAACCTCTTTCATTAAGCGTCTCATTAAAAATGAAAACATTTTTGAAAACTACAAGTCTCATGCGTCTTAGTGGTGACAAAATAATTTAAAAAATCGTTCGGGAAATGAGTTTAATCCCTGGGTACTTTCTTTGCATTTTTTTGACTATACGGGCCAAGCCCGGGATTTACGGAAAATCGCGGGTTTTCGTTTGCCGGCGATTAAACTTCTTTTATTCAGCGTCTCAACAAAAATGAAAAAAATTTTGTAAAATACAAGTCTTATGCGTTTTAGTGGTGGAAAAATAATTTAAAAAATCGTTCTGGAAATGAGTTTACTCACAGGGTACTTTCTTTGTATACATTCGACTATACGGGCCAAGATCGGGATTTACGGGAAATCGCGGGTTTTCGTTTGCCGGCGATTAAACCTGTTTCATTAAGCGTCTCATCAAAAATGAAAACATTTTTGAAAATTACAAGTCTCATGCGTTTTAGTGGTGAAAAAAATAATTTAAAAAATCGTTCGGGAAATGATTTTACTCCCTGGGTACTTTCTTTGTATACATTCGACTATACGGGCCGGGTCCGGGGTTTACGGGAAATGGCGTGTTTTCGTTTGCCGGGGATTAAACTTCTTTTATTCAGCGTCTCATCAAAAATGAAAACATTTTTGAAGACTACAAGTCTCATGCGTTTTAGTGGTGAAAAGATAATTTAAAAAATCGTTTTGGAAATGAGTTTACTCACAGGGTACTTTCTTTGTATACATTCGACTATACGGGCCAAGCCCGGGATTTACGGGAAATCGCGGGTTTTCGTTTGCCGGCGATTAAACCCCTTTCATTAAGCTTCTCATCAAAAATGAAAAGATTTTTGAAAACTTCAAGTCTCATGCGTTTTAGTGGAGAGAAAATAATTTAAAAAATCGTTCTGGAAATGAGTTTACTCACAGGGTACTTTCTTTGTATACATTCGACTATACGGGCCAAGCCCGGGATTTACGGGAAATCGCTGGTTTGCGTTTGCCGGCGATTAAACTTCTTTTATTCAGCGTCTCATCAAAAAAGAAAACACTTTTGAAAACTACAAGTCTCATGCGTCTTAGTGGTGACAAAATAATTTAAAAAATCGTTCGGGAAATGAGTTTACTCCCTGGGTACTTTCTTTGCATTTTTTTGACTATACGGGCCAAGCCCGGGATTTACGGAAAATCGCGGGTTTTCGTTTGCCGGCGATTAAACTTCTTTTATTCAGCGTCTCAACAAAAATGAAAAAAATTTTGTAAAATACAAGTCTTATGCGTTTTAGTGGTGGAAAAATAATTGAAAAAATCGTTCTGGAAATGAGTTTACTCACAGGGTACTTTCTTTGTATACATTCAACTATACGGGCAAAGCCCGGGATTTACGGGAAATCGCGGGTTTTCGTTTGCCGGCGATTAAACCTGTTTCATTAAGCGTCTCATCAAAAATGAAAACATTTTTGAAAATTACAAGTCTCATGCGTTTTAGTGGTGAAAAAAATAATTTAAAAAATCGTTCGGGAAATGATTTTACTCCCTGGGTACTTTCTTTGTATACATTCGACTATACGGGCCGGGTCCGGGGTTTACGGGAAATGGCGGGTTTTCGTTTGCCGGGGATTAAACTTCTTTTATTCAGCGTCTCATCAAAAATGAAAACATTTTTGAAGACTACAAGTCTCATGCGTTTTAGTGGTGAAAAGATAATTTAAAAAATCGTTTTGGAAATGAGTTTACTCACAGGGTACTTTCTTTGTATACATTCGACTATACGGGCCAAGCCCGGGATTTACGGGAAATCGCGGGTTTTCGTTTGCCGGCGATTAAACCACTTTCATTAAGCGTCTCATCAAAAATGAAAACATTTCTGAGAACTACAAGTCTCATGCGTTTTAGTGGTGAAAAAATAATTTAAAAATCGTTCTGGAAATGAGTTTACTCACAGTGTACTTTCTTTGTACACATTCGACTATACGGGCCAAGCCCGGGATTTACGGGAAATCGCGGGTTTTCGTTTGCCGGCGATTAAACCTGTTTTATTAAGCGTCTCATCAAAAATGAAAACATTTTTGAAAACTACAAGTCTCATGCGTTTTAGTGGTGAAAAAAATAATTAAAGAAATCGTTCGGGAAATGATTTTACTCCCTGGGTACTTTCTTTGTATACATTCGACTATACGGGCCGAGTCCGGGGTTTACGGGAAATGGCGGGTTTTCGTTTGCCGGGGATTAAACCACTTTTATTCAGCGTCTCATCAAAAATGAAAACATTTTTGAAAACTACAAGTCTCATGCGTTTTAGTGTTGAAAAGATAATTTAAAAAATCGTTTTGGAAATGAGTTTACTCACAGGGTACTTTCTTTGTATACATTCGACTATACGGGCCAAGCCCGGGATTTACGGGAAATCGCGGGTTTTCGTTTGCCGGCGATTAAACCACTTTCATTAAGCGTCTCATCAAAAATGAAAACATTTTTGAAAACTACAAGTCTCATGCGTTTTAGTGGTGAAAAAATAATTTAAAAAATCGTTTGGGAAATGAGTTTACTCACAGTGTACTTTCTTTGTACACATTCGACTATACGGGCCAAGCCCGGGATTTACGGGAAATAGCGGGTTTTCGTTTGCCGGCGATTAAACCTGTTTCATTAAGCGTCTCATCAAAAATGAAAACATTTTTGAAAACTACAAGTCTCATGCGTTTTAGTGGTGAAAAAAATAATTTAAAAAATCGTTCGGGAAATGATTTTACTCCCTGGGTACTTTCTTTGTATACATTCGACTATACGGGCCGAGTCCGGGGTTTACGGGAAATGGCGGGTTTTCGTTTGCCGGGGATTAAACCACTTTTATTCAGCGTCTCATCAAAAATGAAAACATTTTTGAAAACTACAAGTCTCATGCGTTTTAGTGGTGAAAAGATAATTTAAAAAATCGTTTTGGAAATGAGTTTACTCACAGGGTACTTTCTTTGTATACATTCGACTATACGGGGCAAACCCGGGATTTACGGGAAATCGCGGGTTTTCGTTTGCCGGCGATTAAACCACTTTCATTAAGCGTCTCATCAAAAATAAAAACATTTCTGAAAACTACAAGTGTCATGCGTTTTAGTGGTGAAAAAATAATTTAAAAAATCGTTCGGGATATGAGTTTACTCCCTGGGTACTTTCTTTGTATACTTTTGACTATACGGGCCGAGTCCGAGGTTTACGGGAAATGGCGGGTTTTGGTTTGCCGGCGATTAAACTTCTTTTATTCAGCGTCTCATCAAAAATGAAAACATATTTGAAAACTACAAGTCTCGTGCGTTTTAGTGGTGAAAAGATAATTTAAAAAATCGTTTCGGAAATGAGTTTACTCACAGGGTACTTTCTTTGTATACATTCGACTATACGGGCAAGCCCGGGTTTTACGGGAAATCGCGGGTTTTCGTTTGCCGGCGATTAAACCTCTTTCATTAAGCGTCTCATCAAAAATGAAAACATTTTTGAAAACTACAAGTCTCATGCGTTTTAGTGGTGAAAAAATAATTTAAAAAATCGTTTGGGAAATGAGTTTACTCCCTGGGTACTTTCTTTGTATACTTTTGACTATACGGGCCGAGTCTGGGATTTACGGGAAATCGCGGGTTTTTGTTTGCCGGCGATTAAACTTCTTTTATTCAGCGTCCCATCAAATATGAAAACATTTTTGAAAACTACAAGTCTCATGCGTTTTAGTGGTGAAAAATAATATAAAAAATCGTTCGGGAAATGAGTTTACTCCCTGGGTTCTTTCTTTGTATACTTTTGACTATACGGGCCGAGCCCGGGGTTTACGGGAAATGGCGGGTTTTCGTTTGCCGGCGATTAAACTTCTTTTATTCAGCGTCTCATCAAATATGAAAACATTTTTGAAAACTACAAGTCTCATGCGTTTTAGTGGTGAAAAATAATATAAAAAATCGTTCGGGAAATGAGTTTACTCCCTGGGTACTTTCTTTGTATACTTTTGACTATACGGGCCGGGTCCGGGGTTTACGGGAAATGGCGGGTTTTCGTTTGCCGTGGATTAAACTTCTTTTATTCAGCGTCTCATCAAAAATGAAAACATTTTTGAAGACTACAAGTCTCATGCGTTTTAGTGGTGAAAAGATAATTTAAAAAATCGTTTTGGAAATGAGTTTACTCACAGGGTACTTTCTTTGTATACATTCGACTATACGGGCCAAGCCCGGGATTTACGGGAAATCGCGGGTTTTCGTTTGCCGTCGATTAAACCACTTTCATTAAGCGTCTCATCAAAAATGAAAACATTTCTGAAAACTACAAGTCTCATGCGTTTTAGTGGTGAAAAAATAATTAAAAAATCGTTCTGGAAATGAGTTTACTCACAGTGTACTTTCTTTGTACACATTCGACTATACGGGCCAAGCCCGGGATTTACGGGAAATCGAGGGTTTTCGTTTGCCGGCGATTAAACCTGTTTCATTAAGCGTCTCATCAAAAATGAAAACATTTTTGAAAACTACAAGTCTCATGCGTTTTAGTGGTGAAAAAAATAATTTAAAAAATCGTTCGGGAAATGATTTTACTCCCTGGGTACTTTCTTTGTATACATTCGACTATACGGGCCGAGTCCGGGGTTTACGGGAAATGGCGGGTTTTCGTTGGCCGGGGATTAAACCACTTTTATTCAGCGTCTCATCAAAAATGAAAACATTTTTGAAAACTACAAGTCTCATGCGTTTTAGTGGTGAAAAGATAATTTAAAAAATTGTTTTGGAAATGAGTTTACTCACAGGGTACTTTCTTTGTATACATTCGACTATACGGGCCAAGCCCGGGATTTACGGGAAATCGCGGGTTTTCGTTTGCCGGCGATTAAACCACTTTCATTAAGCGTCTCATCAAAAATAAAAACATTTCTGAAAACTACAAGTCTCATGCGTTTTAGTGGTGAAAAAATAATTTAAAAAATCGTTCGGGATATGAGTTTACTCCCTGGGTACTTTCTTTGTATACTTTTGACTATACGGGCCGAGTCCGGGGTTTACGGGAAATGGCGTGTTTTGGTTTGCCGGCGATTAAACTTCTTTTATTCAGCGTCTCATCAAAAATGAAAACATATTTGAAAACTACAAGTCTCGTGCGTTTTAGTGGTGAAAAGATAATGTAAAAAATCGTTTCGGAAATGAGTTTACTCACAGGGTACTTTCTTTGTATACATTCGACTATACGGGCAAGCCCGGGTTTTACGGGAAATCGCGGGTTTTCGTTTGCCGGCGATTAAACCTCTTTCATTAAGCGTCTCATCAAAAATGAAAACATTTTTGAAAACTACAAGTCTCATGCGTTTTAGTGGTGAAAAAATAATTTAAAAAATCGTTTGGGAAATGAGTTTACTCCCTGGGTACTTTCTTTGTATACTTTTGACTATACGGGCCGAGTCTGGGATTTACGGGAAATCGCGGGTTTTCGTTTGCCGGCGATTAAACTTCTTTTATTCAGCGTCCCATCAAATATGAAAACATTTTTGAAAACTGCAAGTCTCATGCGTTTTAGTGGTGAAAAATAATATAAAAAATCGTTCGGGAAATGAGTTTACTCCCTGGGTTCTTTCTTTGTATACTTTTGACTATACGGGCCGAGCCCGGGGTTTACGGGAAATGGCGGGTTTTCGTTTGCCGGCGATTAAACTTCTTTTATTCAGCGTCTCATCAAATATGAAAACATTTTTGAAAACTACAAGTCTCATGCGTTTTAGTGGTGAAAAATAATATAAAAAATCGTTCGGGAAATGAGTTTACTCCCTGGGTACTTTCTTTGTATACTTTTGACTATACGGGCCGAGTACGGGGTTTACGGGAAATGGGGGGTTTTTGTTTTCCGGCGACTAAACTTCTTTTATTCAGCGTCTCATCAAAAATGAAAATATTTTTGAAAACTACAAATCTCATGCGTTTTAGTGGTGAAAAGATAATTTAAAAAATCGTTTTGGAAATGAGTTTACTCACAGGGTACTTTCTTTGTATACATTTGACTACACGGGCAAAGCCCAGGATTTAAGGGAATTCGCGGGTTTTCGTTTGCCGGCGATTAAACCACTTTCATTAGGCGTCTCATCAAAAATGAAAACATTTTTGAAAACTACAAGTCTCATGCGCTTTAGTGGTGAAAAATAATATAAAAAATCGTTCGGGAAATGATTTTACTCCCTGGGTACTTTCTTTGTATACATTCGACTATACGGGCCGGGTCCGGGGTTTACGGGAAATGGCGGGTTTTCGTTTGCCGGGGATTAAACTTCTTTTATTCAGCGTCTCATCAAAAATGAAAACATTTTTGAAGACTACAAGTCTCATGCGTTTTAGTGGTGAAAAGATAATTTAAAAAATCGTTTTGGAAATGAGTTTACTCACAGGGTACTTTCTTTGTATACATTCGACTATACGGGCCAAGCCCGGGATTTACGGGAAATCGCGGGTTTTCGTTTGCCGGCGATTAAACCACTTTCATTAAGCGTCTCATCAAAAATGAAAACATTTCTGAGAACTACAAGTCTCATGCGTTTTAGTGGTGAAAAAATAATTTAAAAATCGTTCTGGAAATGAGTTTACTCACAGTGTACTTTCTTTGTACACATTCGACTATACGGGCCAAGCCCGGGATTTACGGGAAATCGCGGGTTTTCGTTTGCCGGCGATTAAACCTGTTTTATTAAGCGTCTCATCAAAAATGAAAACATTTTTGAAAACTACAAGTCTCATGCGTTTTAGTGGTGAAAAAAATAATTAAAAAAATCGTTCGGGAAATGATTTTACTCCCTGGGTACTTTCTTTGTATACATTCGACTATACGGGCCGAGTCCGGGGTTTACGGGAAATGGCGGGTTTTCGTTTGCCGGGGATTAAACCACTTTTATTCAGCGTCTCATCAAAAATGAAAACATTTTTGAAAACTACAAGTCTCATGCGTTTTAGTGTTGAAAAGATAATTTAAAAAATCGTTTTGGAAATGAGTTTACTCACAGGGTACTTTCTTTGTATACATTCGACTATACGGGCCAAGCCCGGGATTTACGGGAAATCGCGGGTTTTCGTTTGCCGGCGATTAAACCACTTTCATTAAGCGTCTCATCAAAAATGAAAACATTTTTGAAAACTACAAGTCTCATGCGTTTTAGTGGTGAAAAAATAATTTAAAAAATCGTTTGGGAAATGAGTTTACTCACAGTGTACTTTCTTTGTACACATTCGACTATACGGGCCAAGCCCGGGATTTACGGGAAATAGCGGGTTTTCGTTTGCCGGCGATTAAACCTGTTTCATTAAGCGTCTCATCAAAAATGAAAACATTTTTGAAAACTACAAGTCTCATGCGTTTTAGTGGTGAAAAAAATAATTTAAAAAATCGTTCGGGAAATGATTTTACTCCCTGGGTACTTTCTTTGTATACATTCGACTATACGGGCCGAGTCCGGGGTTTACGGGAAATGGCGGGTTTTCGTTTGCCGGGGATTAAACCACTTTTATTCAGCGTCTCATCAAAAATGAAAACATTTTTGAAAACTACAAGTCTCATGCGTTTTAGTGGTGAAAAGATAATTTAAAAAATCGTTTTGGAAATGAGTTTACTCACAGGGTACTTTCTTTGTATACATTCGACTATACGGGGCAAACCCGGGATTTACGGGAAATCGCGGGTTTTCGTTTGCCGGCGATTAAACCACTTTCATTAAGCGTCTCATCAAAAATAAAAACATTTCTGAAAACTACAAGTGTCATGCGTTTTAGTGGTGAAAAAATAATTTAAAAAATCGTTCGGGATATGAGTTTACTCCCTGGGTACTTTCTTTGTATACTTTTGACTATACGGGCCGAGTCCGAGGTTTACGGGAAATGGCGGGTTTTGGTTTGCCGGCGATTAAACTTCTTTTATTCAGCGTCTCATCAAAAATGAAAACATATTTGAAAACTACAAGTCTCGTGCGTTTTAGTGGTGAAAAGATAATTTAAAAAATCGTTTCGGAAATGAGTTTACTCACAGGGTACTTTCTTTGTATACATTCGACTATACGGGCAAGCCCGGGTTTTACGGGAAATCGCGGGTTTTCGTTTGCCGGCGATTAAACCTCTTTCATTAAGCGTCTCATCAAAAATGAAAACATTTTTGAAAACTACAAGTCTCATGCGTTTTAGTGGTGAAAAAATAATTTAAAAAATCGTTTGGGAAATGAGTTTACTCCCTGGGTACTTTCTTTGTATACTTTTGACTATACGGGCCGAGTCTGGGATTTACGGGAAATCGCGGGTTTTTGTTTGCCGGCGATTAAACTTCTTTTATTCAGCGTCCCATCAAATATGAAAACATTTTTGAAAACTACAAGTCTCATGCGTTTTAGTGGTGAAAAATAATATAAAAAATCGTTCGGGAAATGAGTTTACTCCCTGGGTTCTTTCTTTGTATACTTTTGACTATACGGGCCGAGCCCGGGGTTTACGGGAAATGGCGGGTTTTCGTTTGCCGGCGATTAAACTTCTTTTATTCAGCGTCTCATCAAATATGAAAACATTTTTGAAAACTACAAGTCTCATGCGTTTTAGTGGTGAAAAATAATATAAAAAATCGTTCGGGAAATGAGTTTACTCCCTGGGTACTTTCTTTGTATACTTTTGACTATACGGGCCGGGTCCGGGGTTTACGGGAAATGGCGGGTTTTCGTTTGCCGTGGATTAAACTTCTTTTATTCAGCGTCTCATCAAAAATGAAAACATTTTTGAAGACTACAAGTCTCATGCGTTTTAGTGGTGAAAAGATAATTTAAAAAATCGTTTTGGAAATGAGTTTACTCACAGGGTACTTTCTTTGTATACATTCGACTATACGGGCCAAGCCCGGGATTTACGGGAAATCGCGGGTTTTCGTTTGCCGTCGATTAAACCACTTTCATTAAGCGTCTCATCAAAAATGAAAACATTTCTGAAAACTACAAGTCTCATGCGTTTTAGTGGTGAAAAAATAATTAAAAAATCGTTCTGGAAATGAGTTTACTCACAGTGTACTTTCTTTGTACACATTCGACTATACGGGCCAAGCCCGGGATTTACGGGAAATCGAGGGTTTTCGTTTGCCGGCGATTAAACCTGTTTCATTAAGCGTCTCATCAAAAATGAAAACATTTTTGAAAACTACAAGTCTCATGCGTTTTAGTGGTGAAAAAAATAATTTAAAAAATCGTTCGGGAAATGATTTTACTCCCTGGGTACTTTCTTTGTATACATTCGACTATACGGGCCGAGTCCGGGGTTTACGGGAAATGGCGGGTTTTCGTTGGCCGGGGATTAAACCACTTTTATTCAGCGTCTCATCAAAAATGAAAACATTTTTGAAAACTACAAGTCTCATGCGTTTTAGTGGTGAAAAGATAATTTAAAAAATTGTTTTGGAAATGAGTTTACTCACAGGGTACTTTCTTTGTATACATTCGACTATACGGGCCAAGCCCGGGATTTACGGGAAATCGCGGGTTTTCGTTTGCCGGCGATTAAACCACTTTCATTAAGCGTCTCATCAAAAATAAAAACATTTCTGAAAACTACAAGTCTCATGCGTTTTAGTGGTGAAAAAATAATTTAAAAAATCGTTCGGGATATGAGTTTACTCCCTGGGTACTTTCTTTGTATACTTTTGACTATACGGGCCGAGTCCGGGGTTTACGGGAAATGGCGGGTTTTGGTTTGCCGGCGATTAAACTTCTTTTATTCAGCGTCTCATCAAAAATGAAAACATATTTGAAAACTACAAGTCTCGTGCGTTTTAGTGGTGAAAAGATAATGTAAAAAATCGTTTCGGAAATGAGTTTACTCACAGGGTACTTTCTTTGTATACATTCGACTATACGGGCAAGCCCGGGTTTTACGGGAAATCGCGGGTTTTCGTTTGCCGGCGATTAAACCTCTTTCATTAAGCGTCTCATCAAAAATGAAAACATTTTTGAAAACTACAAGTCTCATGCGTTTTAGTGGTGAAAAAATAATTTAAAAAATCGTTTGGGAAATGAGTTTACTCCCTGGGTACTTTCTTTGTATACTTTTGACTATACGGGCCGAGTCTGGGATTTACGGGAAATCGCGGGTTTTCGTTTGCCGGCGATTAAACTTCTTTTATTCAGCGTCCCATCAAATATGAAAACATTTTTGAAAACTGCAAGTCTCATGCGTTTTAGTGGTGAAAAATAATATAAAAAATCGTTCGGGAAATGAGTTTACTCCCTGGGTTCTTTCTTTGTATACTTTTGACTATACGGGCCGAGCCCGGGGTTTACGGGAAATGGCGGGTTTTCGTTTGCCGGCGATTAAACTTCTTTTATTCAGCGTCTCATCAAATATGAAAACATTTTTGAAAACTACAAGTCTCATGCGTTTTAGTGGTGAAAAATAATATAAAAAATCGTTCGGGAAATGAGTTTACTCCCTGGGTACTTTCTTTGTATACTTTTGACTATACGGGCCGAGTACGGGGTTTACGGGAAATGGGGGGTTTTTGTTTTCCGGCGACTAAACTTCTTTTATTCAGCGTCTCATCAAAAATGAAAATATTTTTGAAAACTACAAATCTCATGCGTTTTAGTGGTGAAAAGATAATTTAAAAAATCGTTTTGGAAATGAGTTTACTCACAGGGTACTTTCTTTGTATACATTTGACTACACGGGCAAAGCCCAGGATTTAAGGGAATTCGCGGGTTTTCGTTTGCCGGCGATTAAACCACTTTCATTAGGCGTCTCATCAAAAATGAAAAATTTCTGAAAACTACAAGTCTCATGCGTTTTAGTGGTGAAAATATATTTAAAAAATCGTTCGGGAAATGAGTGTACTCCCTGGGTACTTCCTTTGTATACTTTTAGCTATACGGGCCGAGTCCGGGATTTACGGGAAATCGCGGGTTTTCGTTTGAGGGCGATTAAAGTTCTTTTATTCAGCGTCTCATCAAAAATGGAAACATTTTTATAAACTACAAGTCTCATGGGCTTTAGTGGTGAAATAATAATTTAAAAAATCGTTCGGGAAATGAGTTTACACCCTGATAACTTTCTTTGTATACTTTTGACTATACGGGCTGAGTCCTGGATTTACGGGAAATCGCAGGTTTTCGTTTGCCGGGGATTAAACTTCTTTTATTCAGCGTCCCATCAAATATGAAAACATTTTTGAAAACTACAAGTCTCGTGCGTTTTAGTTGTGAAAAATAATATAAAAAATCGTTCGGGAAATGAGTTTACTCCCTGGGTACTTTCTTTGTATACTTTTGACTATACGGGCCGAGTACGGGGTTTACGGGAAATGGCGGGTTTTTGTTTTCCGGCGACTAAACTTCTTTTATTCAGCGTCTCATCAAAAAAGAAAATATTTTTGAAAACTACAAATCTCATGCGTTTTAGTGGTGAAAAGATAATTTAAAAAATCGTTTTGGAAATGAGTTTACTCACAGGGTACTTTCTTTGTATACATTTGACTACACGGGCCAAGCCCAGGATTTAAGGGAATTCGCGGGTTTTCGTTTGCCGGCGATTAAACCACTTTCATTAGGCGTCTCATCAAAAATGAAAAATTTCTGAAAACTACAAGTCTCATGCGTTTTAGTGGTGAAAAAATAATTTAAAAAATCGTTCGGGAAATGAGTGTACTCCCTGGGTACTTTCTTTGTATACTTTTGGCTATACGGGCCGAGTCCGGGATTTACGGGAAGTCGCGGGTTTTCGTTTGAGGGCGATTAAAGTTCTTTTATTCAGCGTCTCATCAAAAATGAAAACATTTTTATAAACTACAAGTCTCATGGGCTTTAGTGGTGAAATAATAATTTAAAAAATCGTTCGGGAAATGAGTTTACACCCTGATAACTTTCTTTGTATACTTTTGACTATACGGGCTGAGTCCTGGATTTACGGGAAATCGCAGGTTTTCGTTTGCCGGGGATTAAACTTCTTTTATTCAGCGTCCCATCAAATATGAAAACATTTTTGAAAACTACAAGTCTCATGCGTTTTAGTGGTGAAAAATAATATAAAAAATCGTTCGGGAAATGAGTTTACTCCCTGGGTACTTTCTTTGTATACTTTTGACTATACGGGCCGAGTACGGGGTTTACGGGAAATGGCGGGTTTTTGTTTTCCGGCGACTAAACTTCTTTTATTCAGCGTCTCATCAAAAATGAAAATATTTTTGAAAACTACAAATCTCATGCGTTTTAGTGGTGAAAAGATAATTTAAAAAATCGTTTTGGAAATGAGTTTACTCACAGGGTACTTTCTTTGTATACATTTGACTACACGGGCCAAGCCCAGGATTTAAGGGAATTCGCGGGTTTTCGTTTGAGGGCGATTAAAGTTCTTTTATTCAGCGTCTCATCAAAAATGAAAACATTTTTATAAACTACAAGTCTCATGGGCTTTAGTGGTGAAATAATAATTTAAAAAATCGTTCGGGAAACGAGTTTACACCCTGATAACTTTCTTTGTATACTTTTGACTATACGGGCTGAGTCCTGGATTTACGGGAAATCGCATGTTTTCGTTTGCCGGGGATTAAACTTCTTTTATTCAGCGTCCCATCAAATATGAAAACATTTTTGAAAACTACAAGTCTCATGCGTTTTAGTGGTGAAAAATAATATAAAAAATCGTTCGGGAAATGAGTTTACTCCCTGGGTACTTCCTTTGTATACTTTTGACTATACGGGCCGATTCCGGGGTTTACGGAAAATGGCTGGTTTTCGTTTGCCGGCGATTAAACTTCTTTTGTCCAGCGTCTCATCAAATATGAAAACATTGTTGAAAACTACAAGTCTCATGCGTTTTAGTGGTAAAAAATAATATAAAAAATCGTTCGGGAAATAAGTTTACTCCCTGGGTACTTTCTTTGTATACATTCGACTATACGGGCCAAGCCCAGGATTTAAGGGAAATCGCGGGTTTTCGTTTGCCGGCGATTAAACCACTTTCATTAGGCGTCTCATCAAAAATGAAAACATTTCTGAAAACTACAAGTCTCATGCGTTTTAGTGGTGAAAAGATAATTTAAAAAATCGTTTTGGAAATGAGTTTACTCACAGGGTACTTTCTTTGTATACATTCGACTATACGGGCCAAGCCCGAGATTTACGGGAAATCGCGGGTTTTCGTTTGCCGGCGATTAAACCACTTTCATTAAGCGTCTCATCAAAAATAAAAACATTTCTGAAAACTACAAGTCTCATGCGTTTTAGTGGTGAAAAAATAATTTAAAAAATCGTTCGGGATATGAGTTTACTCCCTGGGTACTTTCTTTGTATACTTTTGAATATACGGGCTGAGTCCTGGATTTACGGGAAATCGCATGTCTTCGTTTGCCGGGGATTAAACTTCTTTTATTCAGCGTCCCATCAAATATGAAAAAATTTTTGAAAACTACAAGTCTCATGCGTTTTAGTGGTGAAAAATAATATAAAAAATCGTTCGGGAAATGAGTTTACTCCCTGGGTACTTTCTTTGTATACTTTTGACTATACGGGCCGATTCCGAAGTTTACGGAAAATGGCTGGTTTTCGTTTGCCGGCGATTAAACTTCTTTTGTCCAGCGTCTCAGCAAATATGAAAACATTTTTGAAAACTACAAGTCTCATGCGTTTTAGTGGTGAAAAATAATATAAAAAATCGTTCGGGAAATAAGTTTACTCACAGGGTACTTTCTTTGTATACATTCGACTATACGGGCCAAGCCCAGAATTTAAGGGAAATCGCGGGTTTTCGTTTGCCGGCGATTAAACCACTTTCATTAGGCGTCTCATCAAAAATGAAAACATTTCTGAAAACTACAAGTCTCATGCGTTTTAGTGGTGAAAAAATAATTTAAAAAATCGTTCGGGAAATGAGTGTACTCCCTGGGTACTTTCTTTGTATACTTTTGGCTATACGGGCCGAGTCCGGGATTTACGGGAAGTCGCGGGTTTTCGTTTGAGGGCGATTAAAGTTCTTTTATTCAGCGTCTCATCAAAAATGAAAACATTTTTATAAACTACAAGTCTCATTGGCTTTAGTGGTGAAATAATAATTTAAAAAATCGTTCGGGAAATGAGTTTACACCCTGATAACTTTCTTTGTATACTTTTGACTATACGGGCTGAGTCCCGGATTTACGGGAAATCGCAGGTTTTCGTTTGCCGGGGATTAAACTTCTTTTATTCAGCGTCCCATCAAATATGAAAACATTTTTGAAAACTACAAGTCTCATGCGTTTTAGTGGTGAAAAATAATATAAAAAATCGTTCGGGAAATGAGTTTACTCCCTGGGTACTTTCTTTGTATACTTTTGACTATACGGGCCGAGTCCGGGGTTTACGGAAAATGGCTGGTTTTCGTTTGCAGGCGATTAAACTTCTTTTGTTCAGCGTCTCATCAAATATGAAAACATTTCTGAAAACTACAAGTCTTATGCGTTTTAGTGGTGAAAAAATAATTTAAAAAATCGTTCTGGAAATGAGTTTACTCACAGGGTACTTTCTTTGTATACATTCGACTATACGGGCCAAGCCCGGGATTTACGGGAAATCGCTGGTTTGCGTTTGCCGGCGATTAAACTTCTTTTATTCAGCGTCTCATCAAAAATGAAAACACTTTTGAAAACTGCAAGTCTCATGCGTCTTAGTGGTGACAAAGTAATTTAAAAAATCGTTCGGGAAATGAGTTTACTCCCTGGGTACTTTCTTTGTATTTTTTTGACTATACGGGCCAAGCCCGGGATTTACGGGAAATCGCGGGTTTTCGTTTGCCGGCGATTAAACTTCTTTTATTCAGCGTCTCAACAAAAATAAAAATTTTTTTGTGAAATACAAGTCTTATGCGTTTTAGTGGTGGAAAAATAATTTAAAAAATCGTTCTGGAAATGAGTTTACTCACGGGTACTTTCTTTGTATACATTCGACTATACGGGCCAAGCCCGAGATTTACGGGAAATCGCGGGTTTTCGTTTGCCGGCGATTAAACCACTTTCATTAAGCGTCTCATCAAAAATAAAAACATTTCTGAAAACTACAAGTCTCATGCGTTTTAGTGGTGAAAAAATAATTTAAAAAATCGTTCGGGATATGAGTTTACTCCCTGGGTACTTTCTTTGTATACTTTTGACTATACGGGCCGAGTCCGGGGTTTACGGGAAATGGCGTGTTTTGGTTTGCCGGCGATTAAACTTCTTTTATTCAGCGTCTCATCAAAAATGAAAACATTTTTGAAAACTACAAGTCTCGTGCGTTTAAGTGGTGAAAAGATAATTTAAAAAATCGTTTCGGAAATGAGTTTACTCACAGGGTACTTTCTTTGTATACATTCGACTATACAGGCCAAGCCCGGGATTTACGGGAAATCGTGGGTTTTCGTTTTCCCGGCGATTAAACCTCTTTCATTAACGTCTCATCAAAAATGAAAACATTTTTAAAAACTACAAGTCTCATGCGTTTTAGTGGTAAAAAATAATATAAAAAATCGTTCGGGAAATGAGTTTACTCCCTGGGTTCTTTCTTTGTATACTTTTGACTATACGGGCCGAGCCCGGGGTTTACGGGAAATGGCGGGTTTTCGTTTGCCGGCGATTAAACTTCTTTTATTCAGCGTCTCATCAAATATGAAAACATTTTTAAAAACTACAAGTCTCATGCGTTTTAGTGGTGAAAAATAATATAAAAAATAGTTCGGGAAATAAGTTTACTCCCTGGGTACTTTCTTTGTATACTTTTGACTATACGGGCCGAGTCCGGGGTTTACGGGAAATGGCGGGTTTTTGTTTTCCGGCGACTAAACTTCTTTTATTTAGCGTCTCATCAAAAATGAAAACATTTTTGAAAACTACAAATCTCATGCGTTTTAGTGCTGAAAAGATAATTTAAAAAATCGTTTTGGAAATGAGTTTACTCACAGGGTACTTTCTTTGTATACATTCGACTATACGGGCCAAGCCCAGGATTTAAGGGAAATCGCGGGTTTTCGTTTGCCGGCGATTAAACCACTTTCATTAGGCGTCTCATCAAAAATGAAAACATTTCTGAAAACTACAAGTCTCATGCGTTTTAGTGGTGAAAAAATAATTTAAAAAATCGTTCGGGAAATGAGTGTACTCCCTGGGTACTTTCTTTGTATACTTTTGGCTATACGGGCCGAGTCCGGGATTTACGGGAAGTCGCGGGTTTTCGTTTGAGGGCGATTAAAGTTCTTTTATTCAGCGTCTCATCAAAAATGAAAACATTTTTATAAACTACAAGTCTCATGGGCTTTAGTGGTGGATTAATAATTTAAAAAATCGTTCGGGAAATGAGTTTACACCCTGATAACTTTCTTTGTATACTTTTGACTATACGGGCTGAGTCCTGGATTTACGGGAAATCGCAGGTTTTCGTTTGCCGGGGATTAAACTTCTTTTATTCAGCGTCCCATCAAATATGAAAACATTTTTGAAAACTACAAGTCTCATGCGTTTTAGTGGTGAAAAATAATATAAAAAATCGTTCGGGAAATGAGTTTACTCCCTGGGTACTTTCTTTGTATACTTTTGACTATACGGGCCGAGTCCGGGGTTTACGGAAAATGGCTGGTTTTCGTTTGCAGGCGATTAAACTTCTTTTGTTCAGCGTCTCATCAAATATGAAAACATTTCTGAAAACTACAAGTCTTATGCGTTTTAGTGGTGAAAAAATAATTTAAAAAATCGTTCTGGAAATGAGTTTATTCACAGGGTACTTTCTTTGTATACATTCGACTATACGGGCCAAGCCCGGGATTTACGGGAAATCGCTGGTTTGCTTTTGCCGGCGATTAAACTTCTTTTATTCAGCGTCTCATCAAAAATGAAAACACTTTTGAAAACTACAAGTCTCATGCGTCTTAGTGGTGACAAAGTAATTTAAAAAATCGTTCGGGAAATGAGTTTACTCCCTGGGTACTTTCTTTGTATTTTTTTGACTATACGGGCCAAGCCCGGGATTTACGGGAAATCGCGGGTTTTCGTTTGCCGGCGATTAAACTTCTTTTATTCAGCGTCTCAACAAAAATAAAAATTTTTTTGTAAAATACAAGTCTTATGCGTTTTAGTGGTGGAAAAATAATTTAAAAAATCGTTCTGGAAATGAGTTTACTCACGGGTACTTTCTTTGTATACATTCGACTATACGGGCCAAGCCCGGGATTTACGGGAAATCGCGGGTTTTCGTTTGCCGGCGATTAAACCTGTTTCATTAAGCGTCTCATCAAAAATGAAAACATTTTTGAAAACTACAAGTCTCATGCGTTTTAGTGGTGAAAAAAATAATTTAAAAAATCGTTCGGGAAATGATTTTACTCCCTGGGTACTTTCTTTGTATACATTCGACTATACGGGCCGGGTCCGGGGTTTACGGGAAATGGCGGGTTTTGGTTTGCCGGGGATTAAACTTCTTTTATTCAGCGTCTCATCAAAAATGAAAACATTTTTGAAGACTACAAGTCTCATGCGTTTTAGTGGTGAAAACATAATTTAAAAAATCGTTTTGGAAATGAGTTTACTCACAGGGTACTTTCTTTGTATACATTCGACTATACGGGCCAAGCCCGGGATTTACGGGAAATCGCGGGTTTTCGTTTGCCGGCGATTAAACCTCTTTCATTAAGCGTCTCATCAAAAATGAAAACATTTCTGAAAACTACAAGTCTCATGCGTTTTAGTGGTGAAAAAATAATTTAAAAATCGTTCTGGAAATGAGTTTACTCACAGTGTACTTTCTTTGTACACATTCGACTATACGGACCAAGCCCGGGATTTACGGCAAATCGCGGGTTTTCGTTTGCCGGCGATTAAACCTGTTTCATTAAGCGTCTCATCAAAAATGAAAACATTTTTGAAAACTACAAGTCTCATGCGTTTTAGTGGTGAAAAAAATAATTTAAAAAATCGTTCGGGAAATGATTTTACTCCCTGGGTACTTTCTTTGTATACATTCGACTATACGGGCCGAGTCCGGGGTTTACGGGAAATGGCGGGTTTTCGTTTGCCGGGGATTAAACCACTTTCATTAAGCGTCTCATCAAAAATGAAAACATTTCTGAAAACTACAAGTCTCATGCGTTTTAGTGGTGAAAAAATAATTTAAAAATCGTTCTGGAAATGAGTTTACTCACAGGGTACTTTCTTTGTATACATTCGACTATACGGGCCAAGCCCGGGATTTACGGGAAATCGCAGGTTTTCGTTTGCCGGCGATTAAACCTGTTTCATTAAGCGTCTCATCAAAAATGAAAACATTTTTGAAAACTACAAGTCTCATGCGTTTTAGTGGTGAAAAAAATAATTTAAAAAATCGTTCGGGAAATGATTTTACTCCCTGGGTACTTTCTTTGTATACATTCGACTATACGGGCCGAGTCCGGGGTTTACGGGAAATGGCGGGTTTTCGTTTGCCGGGGATTAAACTTCTTTTATTTAGCGTCTCATCAAAAATGAAAACATTTTTGAAAACTACAAGTCTCATGCGTTTTAGTGGTGAAAAGATAATTTAAAAAATCGTTTTGGAAATGAGTTTACTCACAGGGTACTTTCTTTGTATACATTCGACTATACGGGCCAAGCCCGGGATTTACGGGAAATCGCGGGTTTTCGTTTGCCGGCAATTAAACCTCTTTCATTAAGCGTCTCATCAAAAATGAAAACATTTTTGAAAACTACAAGTCTCATGCGTTTTAGTGGTGAAAAAATAATTTAAAAAATCGTTTGGGAAATGAGTTTACTCCCTGGGTACTTTCTTTGTATACTTTTGACTATACGGGCCGAGTCTGGGATTTACGGGAAATCGCGGGTTTTCGTTTGCCGGCGATTTAACTTCTTTTATTCAGCGTCCCATCAAATATGAAAACATTTTTGAAAACTACAAGTCTCATGCGTTTTAGTGGTGAAAAATAATATAAAAAATCGTTCGGGAAATGAGTTTACTCCCTGGGTTCTTTCTTTGTATACTTTTGACTATACGGGCCGAGCCCGGGGTTTACGGGAAATGGCGGGTTTTCGTTTGCCGGCGATTAAACTTCTTTTATTCAGCGTCTCATCAAATATGAAAACATTTTTGAAAACTACAAGTCTCATGCGTTTTAGTGGTGAAAAATAATATAAAAAATCGTTCAGGAAATGAGTTTACTCCCTGGGTACTTTCTTTGTATACTTTTGACTATACGGGCCGAGTCCGGGATTTACGGGAAATGGCGGGTTTTTGTTTTCCGGCGACTAAACTTCTTTTATTCAGCGTCTCATCAAAAATGAAAACATTTTTGAAAACTACAAGTCTCATGCGTTTTAGTGGTGAAAAAATAATTTAAAAATCGTTCTGGAAATGAGTTTACTCACAGTGTACTTTCTTTGTACACATTCGACTATACGGGCCAAGCCCGGGATTTACGGGAAATGGCGGGTTTTCGTTTGCCGGGGATTAAACTTCTTTTATTCAGCGTCTCATCAAAAATAAAAACATTTTTGAAAACTACAAGTCTCATGCGTTTTAGTGGTGAAAAAAATAATTTAAAAAATCGTTCGGGAAATGATTTTACTCCCTGGGTACTTTCTTTGTATACATTCGACTATACGGGCCGAGTCCGGGGTTTACGGGAAATGGCGGGTTTTCGTTTGCCGGGGATTAAACCACTTTCATTAAGCGTCTCATCAAAAATGAAAACATTTCTGAAAACTACAAGTCTCATGCGTTTTAGTGGTGAAAAAATAATTTAAAAATCGTTCTGGAAATGAGTTTACTCACAGGGTACTTTCTTTGTATACATTCGACTATACGGGCCAAGCCCGGGATTTACGGGAAATCGCGGTTTTTCGTTTGCCGGCGATTAAACCTGTTTCATTAAGCGTCTCATCAAAAATGAAAACATTTTTGAAAACTACAAGTCTCATGCGTTTTAGTGGTGAAAAAAATAATTTAAAAAATCGTTCGGGAAATGATTTTACTCCCTGGGTACTTTCTTTGTATACATTCGACTATACGGGCCGAGTCCGGGGTTTACGGGAAATGGCGGGTTTTCGTTTGCCGGGGATTAAACTTCTTTTATTTAGCGTCTCATCAAAGATGAAAACATTTTTGAAAACTACAAGTCTCATGCGTTTTAGTGGTGAAAAGATAATTTAAAAAATCGTTTTGGAAATGAGTTTACTCACAGGGTACTTTCTTTGTATACATTCGACTATACGGGCAAAGCCCGGGATTTACGGGAAATCGCGGGTTTTCGTTTGCCGGCAATTAAACCTCTTTCATTAAGCGTCTCATCAAGAATGAAAACATTTTTGAAAACTACAAGTCTCATGCGTTTTAGTGGTGAAAAGATAATTTTAAAAATCGTTTGGGAAATGAGTTTACTCACAGGGTACTTTCTTTGTATACATTCGACTATACGGGCCAAGCCCGGGATTTACGGGAAATAGCGGGTTTTCGTTGGCCGGCGATTAAACCACCTTCATTAAGCGTCTCATCAAAAATGAAAACATTTTTGAAAACTACAAGTCTCATGCGTTTTAGTGGTGAAAAAAATAATTTAAAAAATCGTTCGGGAAATGATTTTACTCCCTGGGTACTTTCTTTGTATACATTCGACTATACGGGCCGAGTCCGGGGTTTACGGGAAATGGCGGGTTTTCGTTTGCCGGGGATTAAACCACTTTCATTAAGCGTCTCATCAAAAATGAAAACATTTCTGAAAACTACAAGTCTCATGCGTTTTAGTGGTGAAAAAAATATTTTAAAAAATCGTTCGGGAAATGATTTTACTCCCTGGGTACTTTCTTTGTATACATTCGACTATACGGGCCGAGTCCGGGGTTTACGGGAAATGGCGGGTTTTCGTTTGCCGGGGATTAAACTTCTTTTATTTAGCGTCTCATCAAAAATGAAAACATTTTTGAAAACTACAAGTCTCATGCGTTTTAGTGGTGAAAAGATAATTTAAAAAATCGTTTTGGAAATGAGTTTACTCACAGGGTACTTTCTTTGTATACATTTGACTATACGGGCCAAGCCCGGCATTTACGGGAAATCGCGGGTTTTCGTTTGCCGGCAATTAAACCTCTTTCATTAAGCGTCTCATCAAAAATGAAAACATTTTTGAAAACTACAAGTCTCATGCGTTTTAGTGGTGAAAAAATAATTTAAAAAATCGTTTGGGAAATGAGTTTACTCCCTGGGTACTTTCTTTGTATACTTTTGACTATACGGGCCGAGTCTGGGATTTACGGGAAATCGCGGGTTTTCGTTTGCCGGCGATTAAACTTCTTTTATTCAGCGTCCCATCAAATATGAAAATATTTTTGAAAACTACAAGTCTCATGCGTTTTAGTGGTGAAAAGATAATTTAAAAAATCGTTTTGGAAATGAGTTTACTCACAGGGTACTTTCTTTGTATACATTCGACTATACGGGCCAAGCCCGGGATTTACGGGAAATCGCGGGTTTTCGTTTGCCGGCAATTAACCCTCTTTCATTAAGCGTCTCATCAAAAATGAAAACATTTTTGAAAACTACAAGTCTCATGCGTTTTAGTGGTGAAAAAATAATTTAAAAAATCGTTTGGGAAATGAGTTTACTCCCTGGGTACTTTCTTTGTATACTTTTGACTATACGGTCCGAGTCTGGGATTTACGGGAAATCGCGGGTTTTCGTTTGCCGGCGATTAAACTTCTTTTATTCAGCGTCCCATCAAATATGAAAACATTTTTGAAAACTACAAGTCTCATGCGTTTTAGTGGTGAAAAATAATATAAAAAATCGTTCGGGAAATGAGTTTACTCCCTGGGTTCTTTCTTCGTATACTTTTGACTATACGGGCCGAGCCCGGGGTTTACGGGAAATGGCGGGTTTTCGTTTGTTGGCGATTAAACTTCTTTTATTCAGCGTCTCATCAAATATGAAAACATTTTTGAAAACTACAAGTCTCATGCGTTTTAGTGGTGAAAAATAATATAAAAAATCGTTCGGGAAATGAGTTTACTCCCTGGGTACTTTCTTTGTATACTTTTGACTATACGGGCCGAGTCCGGGGTTTACGGGAAATGGCGGGTTTTTGTTTTCCGGCGACTAAACTTCTTTTATTCAGTGTCTCATCAAAAACGAAAACATTTTTGAAAACTACAAATCTCATGCGTTTTAGTGGTGAAAAGATAATTTAAAAAATCGTTTTGGAAATGAGTTTACTCACAGGGTACTTTCTTTGTATACATTCGACTATACGGGCCAAGCCCGGGATTTACGGGAAATCGCGGGTTTTCGTTTGCCGGCGATTAAACCACTTTCATCAAGCGTCTCATCAAAAATGAAAACATTTCTGAAAACTACAAGTCTCATGCGTTTTAGTGGTGAAAAAATAATTTAAAAATCGTTCTGGAAATGAGTTTACTCACAGTGTACTTTCTTTGTACACATTCGACTATACGGGCCAAGCCCGGGATTTACGGAAATGGCGGGTTTTCGTTTGCCGGGGATTAAACTTCTTTTATTCAGCGTCTCATCAAAAATAAAAACATTTTTGAAAACTACAAGTCTCATGCGTTTTAGTGGTGAAAAGATAATTTAAAAAATCGTTTTGGAAATGAGTTTACTCACAGGGTACTTTCTTTGTATACATTTGACTATACGGGCCAAGCCCGGGATTTACGGGAAATAGCGGGTTTTCGTTGGTCGGCGATTAAACCACCTTCATTAAGCGTCTCATCAAAAATAAAAACATTTCTGAAAACTACAAGTCTCATGCGTTTTAGCGGTGAAAAAATAATTTAAAAAATCGTTCGGGATATGAGTTTACTCCCTGGGTACTTTCTTTGTATACTTTTGACTATACGGGCCGAGTCCGGGGTTTACGGGAAATGGCGGGTTTTGGTTTGCCGGCGATTAAACTTCTTTTACTCAGCGTCTCATCAAAAATGAAAACATATTTGAAAACTACAAGTCTCGTGCGTTTTAGTGGTGAAAAGATAATTTAAAAAATCGTTTCGGAAATGAGTTTACTCACAGGGTACTTTCTTTGTATACATTCGACTATACGGGCCAAGCTCGGGATTTACGGGAAATCGCGGATTTTCGTTTGCCGGCGATTAAACCTCTTTCATTAAGCGTCTCATCAAAAATGAAAACATTTTTGAAAACTACAAGTCTCATGGGTTTTAATGGTGAAAAAATAATTTAAAAAATCGTTTGGGAAATGAGTTTACTCCCTGGGTACTTTCTTTGTATACTTTTGACTATACGGGCCGAGTCTGGGATTTATGGGAAATCGCGGGTTTTCGTTTGCCGGCGATTAAACTTCTTTTATTCAGCGTCCCATCAAATATGAAAACATTTTTGAAAACTACAAGTCTTATGCGTTTTAGTGGTGAAAAATAATATAAAAAATCGTTCGGGAAATGAGTTTACTCCCTGGGATCTTTCTTTGTATACTTTTGACTATACGGGCCGAGCCCGGGGTTTACGGGAAATGGCGGGTTTTCGTTTGCCGGCGATTAAACTTCTTTTATTCAGCGTCTCATCAAATATGAAAATATTTTTGAAAACTACAAGTCTCATGCGTTTTAGTGGTGAAAAATAATATAAAAAATCGTTCGGGAAATGAGTTTACTCCCTAGGTACTTTCTTTGTATACTTTTGACTATACGGGCCGAGTCCGGGGTTTACGGGAAATGGCGGGTTTTTGTTTTCCGGCGACTAAACTTCTTTTATTCAGCGTCTCATCAAAAATGAAAACATTTTTGAAAACTACAAATCTCATGCGTTTTAGTGGTGAAAAGATAATTTAAAAAATCGTTTTGGAAATGAGTTTACTCACAGGGTACTTTCTTTGTATACATTTGACTATACGGGCCAAGCCCAGGATTTAAGGGAAATCGCGGGTTTTCGTTTGCCGGCGAATAAACCACTTTCATTAGGCGTCTCATCAAAAATGAAAACATTTCTGAAAACTACAAGTCTTATGCGTTTTAGTGGTGAAAAAATAATTTAAAAAATCGTTCGGGAAATGAGTGTACTCCCTGGGTACTTTCTTTGTATACTTTTGGCTAAACGGGCCGAGTCCGGGATTTACGGGAATTCGCGGGTTTTCGTTTGAGGGCGGTTAAAGTTCTTTTATTCAGCGTCTCATCAAAAATGAAAACATTTTTATAAACTACAAGTCTCATGGGCTTTAGTGGTGAAATAATAATTTAAAAAATCGTTCGGGAAATGAGTTTACACCCTGATAACTTTCTTTGTATACTTTTGACTATACGGGCTGAGTCCTGGATTTACGGGAAATCGCAGGTTTTCGTTTGCCGGGGATTAAACTTCTTTTATTCAGCGTCCCATCAAATATGAAAACATTTTTGAAAACTACAAGCCTCATGCGTTTTAGTGGTGAAAAATAATATAAAAAATCGTTCGGGAAATGAGTTTACTCCCTGGGTACTTTCTTTGTATACTTTTGACTATACGGGCCGAGTCCGGGGTTTACGGAAAATGGCTGGTTTTCGTTTGCCGGCGATTAAACTTCTTTTGTTCAGCGTCTCATCAAATATGAAAACATTTTTGAAAACTACAAGTCTCATGCGTTTCAGTGGTGAAAAGATAATTTAGAAAATCGTTTTGGAAATGAGTTTACTCACAGGGTACTTTCTTTGTATACATTTGACTATACGGGCCAAGCCCAGGATTTAAGGGAAATCGCGGGTTTTCGTTTGCCGGCGATTAAACCACTTTCATTAGGCGTCTCATCAAAAATGAAAACATTTCTGAGAACTACAAGTCTCATGCGTTTTAGTGGTGAAAAAATAATTTAAAGAATAGTTCGGGAAATGAGTGTACTCCCTGGGTACTTTCTTTGTATACTTTTGGCTATACGGGCCGAGTCCGGGATTTACGGGAAGTCGCGGGTTTTCGTTTGAGGGCGATTAAAGTTCTTTTATTCAGCGTTTCATCAAAAATGAAAACATTTTTATAAACTACAAGTCTCATAGGCTTTAGTGGTGAAATAATAATTTAAAATATCGTTCGGGAAATGAGTTTACACCCTGATAACTTTCTTTGTATACTTTTGACTATACGGGCTGAGTCCTGGATTTCCGGGAAATCGCAGGTTTTCGTTTGCCGGGGATTAAACTTCTTTTATTCAGCGTCCCATCAAATATGAAAACATTTTTGAAAACTACAAGTCTCATGCGTTTTAGTGGTGAAAAATAATATAAAAAATCGTTCGGGAAATGAGTTTACTCCCTGGGTACTTTCTTTGTATACTTTTGACTATACGGGCCGAGTCCGGGGTTTACGGAAAATGGCTGGTTTTCGTTTGCCGGCGATTAAATTTCTTTTGTTCAGCGTCTCATCAAATATGAAAACATTTTTGAAAACTACAAGTCTCATGCGATTTAGTGGTGAAAAATAATATAAAAAATTGTTCGGGAAATAAGTTTACTCCCTGGGTACTTTCTTTGTATACATTCGACTATACGGGCCAAGCCCAGGATTTAAGGGAAATCGCGGCTTTTCGTTTGCCGGAGATTAAACCACTTTCATTAGGCGTTTCATCAAAAATAAAAACATTTCTGAAAACTACAAGTCTCATGCGTTTTAGTGGTGAAAAAATAATTTAAAAAATCGTTCGGGATATGAGTTACTCCCTGGGTACTTTCTTTGTATACTTTTGACTATACGGGCCGAGTCCGGGGTTTACGGGAAATGGCGGGTTTTGGTTTGCCGGCGATTAAACTTCTTTTATTCAGCGTCTCATCAAAAATGAAAACATTTTTAAAAACTACAAGTCTCGTGCGTTTTTGTGGTGAAAAGATAATTTAAAAAATCGTTTCGGAAATGAGTTTACTCACAGGGTACTTTCTTTGTATACATTCGACTATACGGGCCAAGCCCGGGATTTACGGGAATTCGTGGGTTTTCGTTTGCTGGCGATTAAACCTCTTTCACTAAGCGTCTCACCAAAAATTTAAACATTTTTGAAAACTACAAGTCTCATGCGTTTTAGTGGTGAAAAAATAATTTGAAAAATCGTTCGGGAAATGAGTTTACTCCCTGGGTACTTTCTTTGTATACTTTTGACTATACGGGCCGAGTCTGGGATTTACGGGAAATCGCGGGTTTTCGTTTGCCTGGGATTAAACTTCTTTTATTCAGCGTCTCATCAAATATGAAAACATTTTTGAAAACTACAAGTCTCATGCGTTTTAGTGGTGGAAAATAATATAAAAAATCGTTCGGGAAATGAGTTTACTCCCTGGGTTCTTTCTTTGTATACTTTTGACTATACGGACCGAGCCCGGGGTTTACGGGAAATGGCGGGTTTTCGTTTGCCGGCGATTAAACTTCTTTTATTCAGCGTCTCATCAAATATGAAAACATTTTTGAAAACTACAAGTCTCATGCGTTTTAGTGGTGAAAAATAATATAAAAAATAGTTCGGGAAATGAGTTTACTCCCTGGGTACTTTCTTTGTATACTTTTGACTATACGGGCCGAGTCCGGGGTTAACGGGAAATGGCGGGTTTTTGTTTTCCGGCGATTAAACCACTTTCATTAGGCGTCTCATCAAAAATGAAAACATTTCTGTAAACTACAAGTCTCATGCGTTTTAGTGGTGAAAAAATAATTTAAAAAATCGTTCGGGAAATGAGTGTACTCCCTGGGTACTTTCTTTGTATACTTTTGACTATACAGGCCGAGTCCGGGGTTTCCGGAAAATGGCTGGTTTTAGTTTCCCGGCGATTAAACTTCTTTTGTTCAGCGTCTCATCAAATATGAAAACATTTCTAAAAACTACAAGTCTCATGCGTTTTAGTGGTGAAAAAATAATTTAAAAAATCGTTCGGGAAATGAGTGTACTCCCTGGGTACTTTCTTTGTATACTTTTGGCTATACGGGCCGAGTCCGGGATTTGCGGGATGTCGCAGGTTTTCGTTTGAGGGCGATTAAAGTTCTTTTATTCAGCGTCTCATCAAAAATGAAAACATTTTTGAAAATTACAAGTCTCGTGCGTTTTAGTGGTGAAAAAAATAATTTAAAAAATCGTTCGGGAAATGATTTTACTCCCTGGGTACTTTCTTTGTATACATTCGACTATACGAGCCGAGTCCGGGGTTTACGGGAAATGGCGGGTTTTCGTTTGCCGGGGATTTATCTTCTTTTATTCAGCGTCTCATCAAAAATGAAAACATTTTGGAAAACTACAAGTCTCATGCGTTTTAGTGGTGAAAGGATAATTTAAAAAATCGTTTTGGAAATGAGTTTACTCACAGGGTACTTTCTTTGTATACATTCGACTATACGGGCCAAGCCCGGGATTTACGGGAAATCGCGGGTTTTCGTTTGCCGGCGATTAAACCACTTTCATTAGGCGTCTCATCAAAAATGAAAACATTTTTAAAAACTACAAGTCTCATGCGTTTTAGTGGTGAAAAAATAATTTAAAAAATCGTTCGGGAAATGAGTTTACTTCCTGGGTACTTTCTTTGTATACTTTTGACTATACGGACCGAGTCCGGGGTTTACGGGAAATGGTGGGTTTTCGTTTGCCGGCGATTAAACTTCTTTTATTCAGCGTCTCATCAAAAATGAAAACATTTTTGAAAACTACAAGTCTCATGCGTTTTAGTGGTGAAAAGATAATTTAAAAAATCGTTTTGAAAATGAGTTTACTCACAGGGTACTTTCTTTGTATACATTCGACTATACGGGCCAAGCCCGGGATTTACGGGAAATCGAGGGTTTTCGTTTGCCGGCGATTAAACCACTTTCATTAAGCGTCTCATCAAAAATGAAAACATTTCTGAAAACTACAAGTCTCATGCGTTTTAGTGGTGAAAAAATAATTTAAAAAATCGTTCGGGAAATGAGTGTACTCCCTGGGTACTTTCTTTGTATACTTTTGGCTATACGGGCCGAGTCCGGGATTTACGGGAAGTCGCGGGTTTTTGTTTGAGGGCGATTAAAGTTCTTTTATTCAGCGTCTCATCAAAAATGAAAACATTTTTATAAACTACAAGTCTCATGGGCTTTAGTGGTGAAATAATAATTTAAAAAATCGTTCGGGAAATGAGTTTACACCCTGATAACTTTTTTTGTATACTTTTAACTATACGGGCTGAGTCCTGGATTTACGGGAAATCGCAGGTTTTCGTTTGCCGGGGATTAAACTTCTTTTATTCAGCGTCTCATCAAATATGAAAACATTTTTAAAAACTACAAGTCTCATGCGTTTTAGTGGTGAAAAATAATATAAAAAATCGTTCGGGAAATAAGTTTACTCCCTGGGTACTTTCTTTGTATACATTCGACTATACGGGCCAAGCCCGGGATTTAAGGGAAATCGCGGGTTTTCGTTTGCCGGCGATTAAACCTCTTTCATTAAGCGTCTCATCAAAAATTAAAACATTTTTGAAAACTACAAGTCTCATGCGTTTTAGTGGTGAAAAAATAATTTAAAAAATCGTTCGGGAAATGAGTTTACTCCCTGGGTCCTTTCTTTGTATACTTTTGACTATACGGGCCGAGTCTGGGATTTACGGGAAATCGCGGGTTTTCGTTTGCCGGCGATTAAACTTCTTTTATTCAGCGTCCCATCAAATATGAAAACATTTTTGAAAACTACAAGTCTCATGCGTTTTACTGGTGAAAAATAATATAAAAAATCGTTCGGGAAATGAGTTTACTCCCTGGGTTCTTTCTTTGTATACTTTTGACTATACGGGCCGAGCCCGGGGTTTACGGGTAATGGCGGGTTTTCGTTTGCCGGCGATTAAACTTCTTTTATTCAGCGTCTCATCAAATATGAAAACATTTTTGAAAACTACAAGTCTCATGCGTTTTAGTGGTGAAAAATAATATAAAAAATAGTTCGGGAAATGAGTTTACTCCCTGGGTACTTTCTTTGTATACTTTTGACTATACGGGCCGAGTCCGGGGTTTACGGGAAATGGCGGGTTTTTGTTTTCCGGCAATTAAACCACTTTCATTAGGCGTCTCATCAAAAATGAAAACATTTCTGTAAACTAAAAGTCTCATGCGTTTTAGTGGTGAAAAAATAATTTAAAAAATCGTTTGGGAAATGAGTGTACTCCCTGGGTACTTTCTTTGTATACTTTTGACTATACGGGCCGAGTCCGGGGTTTACGGAAAATGGCTGGTTTTCGTTTGCCGGCGATTAAACTTCTTTTGTTCAGCGTCTCATCAAATATGAAAACATTTCTAAAAACTACAAGTCTCATGCGTTTTAGTGGTGAAAAAATAATTTAAAAAATCGTTCGGGAAATGAGTTTACTCCCTGGGTACTTTCTTTGTATACTTTTCACTATACGGACCGAGTCTGGGATTTACGGGAAATCGCGGGTTTTCGTTTGCCGGCGATTAAACTTCTTTTATTCAGCGTCCCATCAAATATGAAAACATTTTTGAAAACTACAAGTCTCATGCGTTTTAGTGGTGAAAAATAATATAAAAAATCGTTCGGGAAATGACTTTACTCCCTGGGTTCTTTCTTTGTATACTTTTGACTATACGGGCCGAGCCCGGGGTTTACGGGAAATGGCGGGTTTTCGTTTGCCGGCGATTAAACTTCTTTTATTCAGCGTCTCATCAAATATGAAAACATTTTTGAAAACTACAAGTCTCATGCGTTTTAGTGGTGAAAAATAATATAAAAAATAGTTCGGGAAATGAGTTTACTCCCTGGGTACTTTCTTTGTATACTTTTGACTATACGGGCCGAGTCCGGGGTTAACGGGAAATGGCGGGTTTTTGTTTTCCGGCGATTAAACCACTTTCATTAGGCGTCTCATCAAAAATGAAAACATTTCTGTAAACTACAAGTCTCATGCGTTTTAGTGGTGAAAAAATAATTTAAAAAATCGTTCGGGAAATGAGTGTACTCCCTGGGTACTTTCTTTGTATACTTTTGACTATACAGGCCGAGTCCGGGGTTTACGGAAAATGGCTGGTTTTAGTTTGCCGGCGATTAAACTTCTTTTGTTCAGCGTCTCATCAAATATGAAAACATTTCTAAAAACTACAAGTCTCATGCGTTTTAGTGGTGAAAAAATAATTTAAAAAATCGTTCGGGAAATGAGTGTACTCCCTGGGTACTTTCTTTGTATACTTTTGGCTATACGGGCCGAGTCCGGGATTTACGGGATGTCGCGGGTTTTCGTTTGAGGGCGATTAAAGTTCTTTTATTCAGCGTCTCATCAAAAATGAAAACATTTTTGAAAACTACAAGTCTCGTGCGTTTTAGTGGTGAAAAAAATAATTTAAAAAATCGTTCGGGAAATGATTTTACTCCCTGGGTACTTTCTTTGTATACATTCGACTATACGAGCCGAGTCCGGGGTTTACGGGAAATGGCGGGTTTTCGTTTGCCGGGGATTTATCTTCTTTTATTCAGCGTCTCATCAAAAATGAAAACATTTTGGAAAACTACAAGTCTCATGCGTTTTAGTGGTGAAAAGATAATTTAAAAAATCGTTTTGGAAATGAGTTTACTCACAGGGTACTTTCTTTGTATACATTCGACTATACGGGCCAAGCCCGGGATTTACGGGAAATTGAGGGTTTTCGTTTGCCGGCTATTAAACCACTTTCATTAAGCGTCTCATCAAAAATGAAAACATTTCTGAAAACTACAAGTCTCATGCGTTTTAGTGGTGAAAAAATAATTTAAGAAATCGTTCGGGAAATGAGTGTACTCCCTGGGTACTTTCTTTGTATACTTTTGGCTATACGGGCCGAGTCCGGGATTTACGGGATGTCGCGGGTTTTCGTTTGAGGGCGATTAAAGTTCTTTTATTCAGCGTCTCATCAAAAATGAAAACATTTTTGAAAACTACAAGTCTCGTGCGTTTTAGTGGTGAAAAAAATAATTTAAAAAATCGTTCGGGAAATGATTTTACTCCCTGGGTACTTTCTTTGTATACATTCGACTATACGAGCCGAGTCCGGGGTTTACGGGAAATGGCGGGTTTTCGTTTGCCGGGGATTTATCTTCTTTTATTCAGCGTCTCATCAAAAATGAAAACATTTTGGAAAACTACAAGTCTCATGCGTTTTAGTGGTGAAAAGATAATTTAAAAAATCGTTTTGGAAATGAGTTTACTCACAGGGTACTTTCTTTGTATACATTCGACTATACGGGCCAAGCCCGGGATTTACGGGAAATTGAGGGTTTTCGTTTGCCGGCTATTAAACCACTTTCATTAAGCGTCTCATCAAAAATGAAAACATTTCTGAAAACTACAAGTCTCATGCGTTTTAGTGGTGAAAAAATAATTTAAAAAATCGTTCGGGAAATGAGTGTACTCCCTGGGTACTTTCTTTGTATACTTTTGGCTATACGGGCCGAGTCCGGGATTTACGGGAAGTCGCGGGTTTTCGTTTGAGGGCGATTAAAGTTCTTTTATTCAGCGTCTCATCAAAAATGAAAACATTTTTATAAACTACAAGTCTCATGGGCTTTAGTGGTGAAATAATAATTTAAAAAATCGTTCGGGAAATGAGTTTACACCCTGATAACTTTTTTTGTATACTTTTAACTATACGGGCTGAGTCCTGGATTTACGGGAAATCGCAGGTTTTCGTTTGCCGGGGATTAAACTTCTTTTATTCAGCGTCTCATCAAATATGAAAACATTTTTAAAAACTACAAGTCTCATGCGTTTTAGTGGTGAAAAATAATATAAAAAATCGTTCGGGAAATAAGTTTACTCCCTGGGTACTTGCTTTGTATACATTCGACTATACGGGCCAAGCCCGGGATTTAAGGGAAATCGCGGGTTTTCGTTTGCCGGCGATTAAACTTCTTTTATTCAGCGTCCCATCAAATATGAAAACATTTTTGAAAACTACAAGTCTCATGCGTTTTACTGGTGAAAAATAATATAAAAAATCGTTCGGGAAATGAGTTTACTCCCTGGGTTCTTTCTTTGTATACTTTTGACTATACGGGCCGAGCCCGGGGTTTACGGGTAATGGCGGGTTTTCGTTTGCCGGCGATTAAACTTCTTTTATTCAGCGTCTCATCAAATATGAAAACATTTTTGAAAACTACAAGTCTCATGCGTTTTAGTGGTGAAAAATAATATAAAAAATAGTTCGGGAAATGAGTTTACTCCCTGGGTACTTTCTTTGTATACTTTTGACTATACGGGCCGAGTCCGGGGTTTACGGGAAATGGCGGGTTTTTGTTTTCCGGCAATTAAACCACTTTCATTAGGCGTCTCATCAAAAATGAAAACATTTCTGTAAACTAAAAGTCTCATGCGTTTTAGTGGTGAAAAAATAATTTAAAAAATCGTTCGGGAAATGAGTGTACTCCCTGGGTACTTTCTTTGTATACTTTTGACTATACGGGCCGAGTCCGGGGTTTACGGAAAATGGCTGGTTTTCGTTTGCCGGCGATTAAACATCTTTTGTTCAGCGTCTCATCAAATATGAAAACATTTCTAAAAACTACAAGTCTCATGCGTTTTAGTGGTGAAAAAATAATTTAAAAAATCGTTCGGGAAATGAGTTTACTCCCTGGGTACTTTCTTTGTATACTTTTCACTATACGGACCGAGTCTGGGATTTACGGGAAATCGCGGGTTTTCGTTTGCCGGCGATTAAACTTCTTTTATTCAGCGTCCCATCAAATATGAAAACATTTTTGAAAACTACAAGTCTCATGCGTTTTAGTGGTGAAAAATAATATAAAAAATCGTTCGGGAAATGACTTTACTCCCTGGGTTTCTCTCTTTGTATACTTTTGACTATACGGGCCGAGCCCGGGGTTTACGGGAAATGGCGGGTTTTCGTTTGCCGGCGATTAAACTTCTTTTATTCAGCGTCTCATCAAATATGAAAACATTTTTGAAAACTACAAGTCTCATGCGTTTTAGTGGTGAAAAATAATATAAAAAATAGTTCGGGAAATGAGTTTACTCCCTGGGTACTTTCTTTGTATACTTTTGACTATACGGGCCGAGTCCGGGGTTTACGGGAAATGGCGGGTTTTTGTTTTCCGGCGATTAAACCACTTTCATTAGGCGTCTCATCAAAAATGAAAACATTTCTGTAAACTAAAAGTCTCATGCGTTTTAGTGGTGAAAAAATAATTTAAAAAATCGTTCGGGAAATGAGTTTACACCCTGATAACTTTCTTTGTATACTTTTAACTATACGGGCTGAGTCCTGGATTTACGGGAAATCGCAGTTTTTTGTTTGCCGGGGATTAAACTTCTTTTATTCAGCGTCTCATCAAATATGAAAACATTTTTGAAAACTACAAGTCTCATGCGTTTTAGTGGTGAAAAATAATATAAAAAATCGTTCGGGAAATAAGTTTACTCCCTGGGTACTTTCTTTGTATACATTCGACTATACGGGCCAAGCCCAGAATTTAAGGGAAATCGCGGGTTTTCGTTTGCCGGCGATTAAACCACTTTCATTAGGCGTCTCATCAAAAATGAAAACATTTCTGAAAACTACAAGTCTCATGCGTTTTAGTGGTGAAAAGATAATTTAAAAAATCGTTTTGGAAATGAGTTTACTCACAGGGTACTTTCTTTGTATACATTCGACTATACGGGCCAAGCCCCGGATTTACGGGAAATCGCGGGTTTTCGTTTGCCGGCGATTAAACCTCTTTCATTAGGCGTCTCATCAAAAATGAAAACATTTCTGAAAACTACAAGTCTCATGCGTTTTAGTGGTGAAAAGATAATATAAAAAATAGTTCGGGAAATGAGTTTACTCCCTGGGTACTTTCTTTGTATACTTTTGACTATACGGGCCGAGTCCGGGGTTTACGGGAAATGGCGGGTTTTTGTTTTCCGGCGACTAAACTTCTTTTATTCAGCGTCTCATCAAAAATTAAAACATTTCTGAAAACTACAAGTCTCATGCGTTTTAGTGGTGAAAAGATAATTTAAAAAATCGTTTTGGAAATGAGTTTACTCACAGGGTACTTTCTTTGTATACATTCGACTATGCGGGCCAAGCCCGGGATTTACGGGAAATCGCGGGTTTTCGTTTGCCGGCGATTAAACCACTTTCATTAAGCGTCTCATCAAAAATAAAAACATTTCTGAAAACTACAAGTCTCATGCGTTTTAGTGGTGAAAAAATAATTTATAAAATCGTTCGGGATATGAGTTTACTCCCTGGGTACTTTCTTTGTATACTTTTGACTATACGGGCCGAGTCCGGGGTTTACGGGAAATGGCAAGTTTTGGTTTGCCGGCGATTAAACTTCTTTTATTCAGCGTCTCATCAAGTATGAAAACATTTTTGAAAACTACAAGTCTCATGCGTTTTAGTGGTGAAAAATAATATAAAAAATAGTTCGGGAAATGAGTTTACTCCCTGGGTACTTTCTTTGTATACTTTTGACTATACGGGCCGAGTCCGGGGTTTACGGGAAATGGCGGGTTTTTGTTTTCCGGCGATTAAACCACTTTCATTAGGCGTCTCATCAAAAATGAAAACATTTCTGTAAACTACAAGTCTCATGCGTTTTAGTGGTGAAAAAATAATTTAAAAAATCGTTCGGGAAATGAGTGTACTCCCTGGGTACTTTCTTTGTATACTTTTGACTATACGGGCCGAGTCTGGGGTTTACGGAAAATGGCTGGTTTTCGTTTGCCAGCGATTAAACTTCTTTTGTTCAGCGTCTCATCAAATATGAAAACATTTCTAAAAACTACAAGTCTCATGCGTTTTAGTGGTGAAAAAATAATTTAAAAAATCGTTCGGGAAATGAGTGTACTCCCTGGGTACTTTCTTTGTATACTTTTGGCTATACGGGCCGAGTCCGGGATTTACGGGATGTCGCGGGTTTTCGTTTGAGGGCGATTAAAGTTCTTTTATTCAGCGTCTCATCAAAAATGAAAACATTTTTGAAAACTACAAGTCTCGTGCGTTTTAGTGGTGAAAAAAATAATTTAAAAAATCGTTCGGGAAATGATTTTACTCCCTGGGTACTTTCTTTGTATACATTCGACTATACGAGCCGAGTCCGGGGTTTACGGGAAATGGCGGGTTTTCGTTTGCCGGGGATTAAACTTCTTTTATTCAGCGTCTCATCAAAAATGAAAACATTTTGGAAAACTACAAGTCTCATGCGTTTTAGTGGTGAAAAGATAATTTAAAAAATCGTTTTGGAAATGAGTTTACTCACAGGGTACTTTCTTTGTATACATTCGACTATACGGGCCAAGCCCGGGATTTACGGGAAATCGCGGGTTTTCGTTTGCCGGCGATTAAACCACTTTCATTAAGCGTCTCATCAAAAATGAAAACATTTTTGAAAACTACAAGTCTCATGCGTTTTAGTGATGAAAAAATAATTTAAAAAATCGTTCGGGAAATGAGTTTACTCCCTGGGTACTTTCTTTGTATACTTTTGACTATACGGACCGAGTCCGGGGTTTACAGGAAATGGCGGGTTTTCGTTTGCCGGCGATTAAACTTCTTTTATTCAGCGTCTCATCAAAAATGAAAACATTTTTGAAAACTACAAGTCTCATGCGTTTTAGTGGTGAAAAGATAATTTAAAAAATCGTTTTGAAAATGAGTTTACTCACAGGGTACTTTCTTTGTATACATTCGACTATACGGGCCAAGCCCGGTATTTACGGGAAATCGAGGGTTTTCGTTTGCCCGCGATTAAACCACTTTCATTAAGCGTCTCATCAAAAATGAAAACATTTCTGAAAACTACGAGTCTCATGCGTTTTAGTGGTGAAAAAATAATTTAAAAAATCGTTCGGGAAATGAGTGTACTCCCTGGGTACTTCCTTTGTATACTTTTGGCTATACGGGCCGAGTCCGGGATTTACGGGAAGTCGCGGGTTTTCGTTTGAGGGCGATTAAAGTTCTTTTATTCAGCGTCTCATCAAAAATGAAAACATTTTTATAAACTACAAGTCTCATGGGCTTTAGTAGTGAAATAATAATTTAAAAAATCGTTCGGGAAATGAGTTTACACCCTGATAACTTTCTTTGTATACTTTTAACTATACGGGCTGAGTCCTGGATTTACGGGAAATCGCAGGTTTTTGTTTGCCGGGGATTAAACTTCTTTTATTCAGCGTCTCATCAAATATGAAAACATTTTTGAAAACTACAAGTCTCATGCGTTTTAGTGGTGAAAAATAATATAAAAAATCGTTCGGGAAATAAGTTTACTCCCTGGGTACTTTCTTTGTATACATTCGACTATACGGGCCAAGCCCAGAATTTAAGGGAAATCGCGGGTTTTCGTTTGCCGGCGATTAAACCACTTTCATTAGGCGTCTCATCAAAAATGAAAACATTTCTGAAAACTACAAGTCTCATGCGTTTTAGTGGTGAAAAGATAATTTAAAAAATCGTTTTGGAAATGAGTCTACTCACAGGGTACTTTCTTTGTATACATTCGACTATACGGGCCAAGCCCCGGATTTACGGGAAATCGCGGGTTTTCGTTTGCCGGCAAATAAACCACTTTCATTAAGCGTCTCATCAAAAATAAAAACATTTCTGAAAACTACAAGTCTCATGCGTTTTAGTGGTGAAAAAATAATTTAAAAAATCGTTCGGGATATGAGTTTACTCCCTGGGTACTTTCTTTGTATACTTTTGACTATACGGGCCGAGTCCGGGGTTTACGGGAAATGGCGGGTTTTGGTTTGCCGGCGTTTAAACTTCTTTTATTCAGCGTCTCATCAAAAATGAAAACATTTTTGAAAACTACAAGTCTCGTGCGATTTAGTGGTGAAAAGATAATTTAAAAAATCGTTTCGGAAATGAGTTTACTCACAGGGTACTTTCTTTGTATACATTCGACTATACGGGCCAAGCCCGGGATTTACGGGAAATCGTGGGTTTTCGTTTGCCGGCGATTAAACCTCTTTCATTAGGCGTCTCATCAAAAATGAAAACATTTCTGAAAACTACAAGTCTCATGCGTTTTAGTGGTGAAAAGATAATTTAAAAAATCGTTTTGGAAATGAGTTTACTCACAGGATACTTTCTTTGTATACATTCGACTATGCGGGCCAAGCCCGGGATTTACGGGAAATCGCGGGTTTTCGTTTGCCGGCGATTAAACCACTTTCATTAAGCGTCTCATCAAAAATAAAAACATTTCTGAAAACTTCAAGTCTCATGCGTTTTAGTGGTGAAAAAATAATTTATAAAATCGTTCGGGATATGAGTTTACTCCCTGTGTACTTTCTTTGTATACTTTTGACTATACGGGCCGAGTCCGGGGTTTACGGGAAATGGCGGGTTTTGGTTTGCCGGCGATTAAACTTCTTTTATTCAGCGTCTCATCCAAAATGAAAACATTTTTGAAAACTACAAGTCTCGTGCGTTTTAGTGGTGAAAAGATAATTTAAAAAATCGTTTCGGAAATGAGTTTACTCACAGGGTACTTTCTTTGTATACATTCGACTATACGGGCCAAGCCCGGGATTTACGGGAAATTGTGGGATTTCGTTTGCCGGCGATTAAACCTCTTTCATTAAGCGTCTCATCAAAAATGAAAACATTTTTGAAAACTACAAGTCTCATGCGTTTTAGTGGTGAAAAAATAATTTAAAAAATCGTTCGGGAAATGAGTTTACTCCCTGGGTATCTTCTTGGTATACTTTTGACTATACGGGCCGAGTCTGGGATTTACGGGAAATCGCGGGTTTTCGTTTGCCGGCGATTAAACTTCTTTTATTCAGCGTCCCATCAAATATGAAAACATTTTTGAAAACTACAAGTCTCATGCGTTTTAGTGGTTAAAAATGATATAAAAAATCGTTCGGGAAATGAGTTTACTCCCTGGGTTCTTTCTTTGTATACTTTTGACTATACGGGCCGAGCCCGGGGTTTACGGGAAATGGCGGGTTTTCGTTTGCCGGCGATTAAACTTCTTTTATTCAGCATCTCATCAAATATGAAAACATTTTTGAAAACTACAAGTCTCATGCGTTTTAGTGGTGAAAAATAATATAAAAAATAGTTCGGGAAATGAATTTTCTCCCTGGGTACTTTCTTTGTTAACTTTTGACTATACGGGCCGAGTCCGGGATTTACGGGAAATCGCGGGTTTTCGTTTGCCGGCGATTAAACTTCTTTTATCCAGCGTCTCATCAAAAATGAAAACATTTTTGAAAACTACAAGTCTCATGCGTTTTAGTGGTGAAAAAATAATTTAAAAAATCCTTCGGGAATTGAGTTTACTCCCTGGGTACTTTCTTTGTATACTTTTGACTATACGGGCCAAGCCCGGGATTTACGGGAAATCGCGGGTTTTCGTTTGCCAGCGATTAAACTTCTTTTATTCAGCGTCTCATCAAAAATGAAAACATTTTTGAAAACTAAAAGTCTTATGCGTTTTAGTGGTGAAAAGTAATTTAAAAAATCGTTCTGGAAATGAGTTTACTCACAGGGTACTTTCTTTGTATACATTCGACTATACGGGCCAAGCCCGGGATTTACGGGAAATCGCGGGTTTTCGTTTGCCGGCGATTAAACCTGTTTCATTAAGCGTCTCATCGAAAATGAAAACATTTTTGAAAACTACAAGTCTCATGCGTTTTAGTGGTGAAAAAAATAATTTAAAAAATCGTTCGGGAAATGATTTTACTCCCTGGGTACTTTCTTTGTATACATTCGACTATACGGGCCGAGTCCGGGGTTTACGGGAAATGGCGGGTTTTCGTTTGCCGAGGATTAAACTTCTTTTATTCAGCGTCTCATCAAAAATGAAAACATTTTTGAAAACTACAAGTCTCATGCGTTTTAGTGGTGAAAAGATAATTTAAAAAATCGTTTTGGAAATGAGTTTACTCACAGGGTACTTTCTTTGTATACATTCGACTATACGGGCCAAGCCCGGGATTTACAGGAAATCGCGGGTTTTCGTTTGCCGGCGATTATACCACTTTCATTAAGCGTCTCATCAAAAATGAAAACATTTCTGAAAACTACAGGTCTCATGCGTTTTAGTGGTGAAAAAATAATTTAAAAAATCGTTCGGAAAATGAATTTACTCCCTGGGTACTTTCTTTGTATACTTTTGACTATACGGGCCGAGTCCGGGGTTTACGGGAAATGGCGGGTTTTCGTTTGCCGGCAATTAAACTTCTTTTATTCAGCGTCTCAACAAAAATGAAAACATTTTTGAAAACTACAAGTCTCATGCGTTTTACTGGTGAAAAGATAATTTAAAAAATCGTTTTGGAAATGAGTTTACTCACAGGGTACTTTCTTTGTATACATTCGACTATACGGGCCAAGCCCGGGATTTACGGGAAATCGCGGGTTTTCGTTTGCCGGCGATTAAACTTCTTTTATCCAGCGTCTCATCAAAAATGAAAACATTTTTGAAAACTACAAGTCTCATGCGTTTTAGTGGTGAAAAAATAATTTAAAAAATCGTTCCGGAAATGAGTTTACTCCCTGGGTACTTTCTTTGTATACTTTTGACTATACGGGCCAAGCCCGGGATTTACGGGAAATCGCGGGTTTTCGTTTGCCGGCGATTAAACTTCTTTTATTCAGCGTCTCATTAAAAATGAAAACATTTTTGAAAACTACAAGTCTTATGCGTTTTAGTGGTGAAAAGTAATTTAAAAAATCGTTCTGGAAATAAGTTTACTCACAGGGTACTTTCTTTGTATACATTCGACTATACGGGCCAAGCCCAGGATTTACGGGAAATCGCGGGTTTTCGTTTGCCGGCGATTAAACCTCTTTCATTAACCGTCTCATCAAAAATGAAAACAGTTTTGAAAACTACAAGTCTCATGCGTTTTAGTGGTGAAAAAATAATTTAAAAAATCGTTAGGGAAATGAGTTTACTCCCTGGGTACTTCCTTTGTATACTTTTGACTATACCGGCCGAGTCTGGGATTTACGGGAAATCGTGGGTTTTCGTATGCCGGTGATTAAACTTCTTTTATTCAGCGTCCCATCAAATATGAAAACATTTTTGAAAACTACAAGTCTCATGCGTTTTAGTGGAGAAAAATAATATAAAAAATCGTTCGGGAAATGAGTTTACTCCCTGGGTACTTTCTTTGTATACTTTTGACTATACGGGCCGAGTCCGGGGTTTACGGGAAATGGCGGGTTTTCGTTTGCCGGCGATTAAACTTCTTTTATACAGCGTCTCATCAAATATGACAACATTTTTGAAAACTACAAGTCTGATGCGTTTTAGTGGTGAAAAGATAATTTAAAAAATCGTTTTGGAAATGAGTTTACTCCCTGGGTACTTTCTTTGTATACATTCGACTTTACGGGCCAAGCCCGGGATTTACGGGAAATCGCAGGTTTTCGTTTGCCGGCGATTAAACTTCTTTTATTCAGCGTCCCATCAAATATGAAAACATTTTTGAAAACTACAAGTCTCATGCATTTTAGTGGTGAAAAATAATATAAAAAATCGTTCGGGAAATGAGTTTACTCCCTGGTTACTTTCTTTGTATACTTTTGACTATACTGGCCGAGTCCGGGGTTTACAGGAAATGGCGGGTTTTCGTTTGCCGGCGATTAAACTTCTTTTATTCAGCGTCTCATCAAATATGAAAACATTTTTGAAAACTACAAGTCTCATGCGTTTTAGTGGTGAAAAATAATATAAAAAATCGTTCGGGAAATGAGTTTACTCCCTGGGTACTTTCTTTGTATACATTCGACCATACGGCCCAAGCCCGGGATTTACGGGAAATCGCGGGTTTTTGTTTGCCGGCGATTATACTTCTTTTATTCAGCGTCTCATCAAAAATGAAAACATTTTAGAAAACTACAAGTCTTATGCGTTTTAGTGGTGAAGAAATAATTTAAAAAATCGTTCTGGAAATGAGTTTACTCACAGGGTACTTTCTTTGTATACATTCGACTATACGGGCCAAGCCCAGGATTTACGGGAAATCGCGGGTTTTCGTTTGCCGGCGATTAAACTTCTTTTATTCAGCGTCTCATCAAAAATGAAAACATTTTTGAAAACTACAAGTCTTATGCGTTTTAGTGGTGAAAAGTAATTTAAAAAATCGTTCTGGAAATGAGTTTACTCACAGGGTACTTTCTTTGTATACATTCGACTATACGGGCCAAGCCCAGGATTTACGGGAAATCGCGGGTTTTCGTTTGCCGGCGATTAAACCTCTTTCATTAACCGTCTCATCAAAAATGAAAACATTTTTGAAAACTAAAAGTCTCATGCGTTTTAGTGGTGAAAAAATAATTTAAAAAATCGTTAGGGAAATGAGTTTACTCCATGGGTACTTTCTTTGTATACTTTTGACTATACGGGCCGAGTCTGGGATTTACGGGAAATCGCGGGTTTTCGTATGCCGGCGATTAAATTTCTTTTATTCAGCGTCCCATCAAATATGAAAACATTTTTGAAAACTACAAGTCTCATGCGTTTTAGTGGTGAAAAATAATATAAAAAATCGTTCGGGAAATGAGTTTACTCCCTGGGTACTTTCTTTGTATACTTTTGACTATACGGGCCGAGTGCGGGGTTTACGGGAAATGGCGGGTTTTCGTTTGCCGGCGATTAAACTTCTTTTATACAGCGTCTCATCAAATATGACAACATTTTTGAAAACTACAAGTCTGATGCGTTTTAGTGGTGAAAAGATAATTTAAAAAATCGTTTTGGAAATGAGTTTACTCCCTGGGTACTTCCTTTGTATACATTCGACTTTACGGGCCAAGCCCGGGATTTACGGGAAATCGCGGGTTTTCGTTAGCCGGCGATTAAACCACATTCATTAAGCGTCTCATCAAAAATGAAAACATTTCTGAAAACTACAAGTCTCATGTGTTTTAGTGGTGAAAAATAATATAAAAAATCGTTCTGGAAATGAGTTTACTCCCTGGGTACTTTCTTTGTATACTTTTCACTATACGGGCTGAGTCCTGGATTTACGGGAAATCGCAGGTTTTCGTTTGCCGGCGATTAAACTTCTTTTATTCAGCGTCCCATCAAATATGAAAACATTTTTGAAAACTACAAGTCTCATGCGTTTTAGTGGTGAAAAATAATATAAAAAATCGTTCGGGAAATGAGTTTACTCCCTGGGTACTTTCTTTGTATACTTTTGACTATACGGGCCGAGTCCGGGGTTTACAGGAAATGGCGGGTTTTCGTTTGCCGCCGATTAAACTTCTTTTATTCTGCGTCTCATCAAATATGAAAACATTTTTGAAAACTACAAGTCTCATGCGTTTTAGTGGTGAAAAATAATATAAAAAATCGTTCGGGAAATGAGTTTACTCCCTGGGTACTTTCTTTGTATACATTCGACCATACGGCCCAAGCCCGGGATTTACGAGAAATCGCGGGTTTTTGTTTGCCGGCGATTATACTTCTTTTATTCAGCGTCTCATCAAAAATGAAAACATTTTAGAAAACTACAAGTCTTATGCGTTTTAGTGGTGAAGAAATAACTTAAAAAATCGTTCTGGAAATGAGTTTACTCACAGGGTACTTTCTTTGTATACATTCGACTATACGGGCCAAGCAAAGGATTTACGGGAAATCGCGGGTTTTCGTTTGCCGGCGATTTAACCTCTTTCATTAACCGTCTCATCAAAAATGAAAACATTTTTGAAAACTACAAGTCTCATGCGTTTTAGTGGTGAAAAAATAATTTAAAAAATCGTTAGGGAAATGAGTTTACTCCCTGGGTACTTTCTTTGTATACTTTTGACTATACGGGCCGAGTCTGGGATTTACGGGAAATCGCAGGTTTTCGTTTGCCGGAGATTAAACTTCTTTTATTCAGCGTCTCATCAAATATGAAAACATTTTTGAAAACTACAAGTCTCATGCGTTTTAGTGGTGAAAAAGAATATAAAAAATCGTTCGGGAAATGAGTTTACTCCCTGGGTACTTTCTTTGTATACATTCGACCATACGGCCCAAGCCCGGGATTTACGGGAAATCGCGGGTTTTTGTTTGCCGGCGATTATACTTCTTTTATTCAGCGTCTCATCAAAAATGAAAACATTTTAGAAAACTACAAGTCTTATGCGTTTTAGTGGTGAAGAAATAACTTAAAAAATCGTTCTGGAAATGAGTTTACTCACAGGGTACTTTCTTTGTATACATTCGACTATACGGGCCAAGCAAAGGATTTACGGGAAATCGCGGTTTTCGTTTGCCGGCGATTTAACCTCTTTCATTAACCGTCTCATCAAAAATGAAAACATTTTTGAAAACTACAAGTCTCATGCGTTTTAGTGGTGAAAAAATAATTTAAAAAATCGTTAGGGAAATGAGTTTACTCCCTGGGTACTTTCTTTGTATACTTTTGACTATACGGGCCGAGTCTGGGATTTACGGGAAATCGCAGGTTTTCGTTTGCCGGCGATTAAACTTCTTTTATTCAGCGTCTCATCAAATATGAAAACATTTTTGAAAACTACAAGTCTCATGCGTTTTAGTGGTGAAAAAGAATATAAAAAATCGTTCGGGAAATGAGTTTACTCCCTGGGTACTTTCTTTGTATACATTCGACTATACGGCCCAAGCCCGGGATTTACGGGAAATCGCGGGTTTTCGTTTGCCGGCGATTAAACCACTTTCATTCAGCGTCTCATCAAAAATGAAAACATTTTTGAAAATTACAAGTCTCATGCGTTTTAGTGGTGAAAAGATAATTTAAAAAATCGTTTTGGAAATGAGTTTACTAACAGGGTACTTTCTTTGTATACATTCGACCATACGGGCCAAGCCCGGGATTTACGGGAAATCGCGGGTTTTCGTTTGCCGGCGATTAAACCACTTTCATTAAGCGCCTCATCAAAAATGAAAACATTTTTGAAAACTACAAGTCTCATGCGTTTTAGTGGTGAAAAAATAATTTAAAAAATCGTTCGGGAAATGAGTTTACTCCCTGGGTACTTTCTCTGCATACATTCGACTATACGAGCCAAGCCCGGGATATACGGGAAATCGCGGGTTTTCGTTTGCCGGCGATTAAACCACTTTCATTCAGCGTCTCATCAAAAATGAAAAAATTTTTGAAAATTACAAGTCTCATGCGTTTTAGTGGTGAAAAGATAATTTAAAAAATCGTTTTGGAAATGAGTTTACTCACAGGGTACTTTATTTGTATACATTCGACCATACGGGCCAAGCCCGGGATTTACGGGAAATCGCGGGTTTTCGTTTGCCGGCGATTAAACCACTTTCATTAAGCGTCTCATCAAAAATGAAAACATTTTTGAAAACTACAAGTCTCATGCGTTTTAGTGGTGAAAAAATAATTTAAAAAATCGTTCGGGAAATGAGTTTACTCCCTGGGTACTTTCTTTGTATACTTTTGACTATACGGGCCGAGTCCGGGGTTTACGGGAAATGGCGGGTTTTCCTTTGCCGGCGATTAAACTTCTTTTATACAGCGTCTCATCAAATATGACAACATTTTTGAAAACTACAAGTCTCATGCGTTTTAGTGGTGAAAAAATAATTTAAAAAATCGTTCGGGAAATGAGTTTACTCCCTGGGTACTTTCTTTGCATACATTCGACTATACGAGCCAAGCCCGGGATATACGGGAAATCGCGGGTTTTCGTTTGCCGGCGATTAAACCACTTTCATTCAGCGTCTCATCAAAAATGAAAACATTTTTGAAAATTACAAGTCTCATGCGTTTTAGTGGTGAAAAATAATATAAAAAATCGTTCGGGAAATGAGTTTACTCCCTGGGTACTTTCTTTGTATACTTTGGACTATACGGGCCGAGTCCGGGGTTTACGGGAAATGGCGGGTTTTCGTTTGCCGGCGATTAAACTTCTTTTATTCAGCGTCTCATCAAATATGAAAACATTTTTGAAAACTACAAGTCTCATGCGTTTTAGTGGTGAAAAAGAATATAAAAAATCGTTCGGGAAATGAGTTTACTCCCTGGGTACTTTCTTTGTATACATTCGACTATACGGCCCAAGCCCGGGATTTACGGGAAATCGCGGGTTTTTGTTTGCCGGCGATTATACTTCTTTTATTCAGCGTCTCATCAAAAATGAAAACATTTTTGAAAACTACAAGTCTTATGCGCTTTAGTGGTGAAGAAATAATTTAAAAAATCGTTCTGGATATGAGTTTACTCACAGAGTACTTTCTTTGTATACATTCGACTATACGGGCCAAGCCCGGGATTTACGGGAAATCGCTGGTTTGCGTTTGCAGGCGATTAAACTTCTTTCATTAACCGTCTCATCAAAAATGAAAACATTTTTGAAAACTACAAGTCTCATGCGTTTTAGTGGTGAAAAAATAATTTAAAAAATCGTTCTGGATATGAGTTTACTCACAGAGTACTTTCTTTGTATACATTCGACTATACGGGCCAAGCCCGGGATTTACGGGAAATCGCTGGTTTGCGTTTGCAGGCGATTAAACTTCTTTCATTCACCGTTTCATCAAAAATGAAAACATTTTTGAAAACTACAAGTCTCATGCGTTTTAGTGGTGAAAAAATAATTTAAAAAATCGTTAGGGAAATGAGTTTACTCCCTGGGTACTTTCTTTGTATACTTTTGACTATACGGGCCGAGTCTGGGATTAACGGGAAATCGCGAGTTTTTGTATGCCGGCGATTAAACTTCTTTTATTCAGCGTCCCATCAAATATGAAAACATTTTTGAAAACTACAAGTCTCATGCGTTTTAGTGGTGAAAAATAATATAAAAAATCGTTCGGGAAATGAGTTCACTCCCTGGGTACTTTCTTTGTATACTTTTGACTATACGGGCCGAGTCCGGGGTTTACGGGAAATGGCGGGTTTTCGTTTGCCGGCGATTAAACTTCTTTTATACAGCGTCTCATCAAATATGACAACATTTTTGAAAACTACAAGTCTGATGCGTTTTAGTGGTGAAAAGATAATTTAAAAAATCGTTTTGGAAATGAGTTTACTCCCTGGGTACTTTCTTTGTATACATTCGACTTTACGGGCCAAGCCTGGGATTTACGGGAAATCGCGGGTTTTCGTTAGCCGGCGATTAAACCACATTCATTAAGCGTCTCATCAAAAATGAAAACATTTCTGAAAACTACAAGTCTCATGCGTTTTAGTGGTGAAAAATAATATAAAAAATCGTTCGGGAAATGAGTTTACTCCCTGGGTACTTTCTTTGTATACTTTTTACTATACGGGCTGAGTCCTGGATTTAAGGGAAATCGCAGGTTTTCGTTTGCCGGCGATTAAACTTCTTTTATTCAGCGTCTCATCAAATATGAAAACATTTTTGAAAACTACAAGTCTCATGCGTTTTAGTGGTGAAAAAGAATATAAAAAATCGTTCGGGAAATGAGTTTACTCCCTGGGTACTTTCTTTGTATACATTCGACTATACGGCCCAAGCCCGGGATTTACGGGAAATCGCGGGTTTTTGTTTGCCGGCGATTATACTTCTTTTATTCAGCGTCTCATCAAAAATGAAAACATTTTTGAAAACTACAAGTCTTATGCGTTTTAGTGGTGTAGAAATAATTTAAAAAATCGTTCTGGACATGAGTTTACTCACAGAGTACTTTCTTTGTATACATTCGACTATACGGGCCAAGCCCGGGATTTACGGGAAATCGCTGGTTTGCGTTTGCAGGCGATTAAACTTCTTTTATTCAGCGTTTATCAAAAATGAAAAAAAAATTGAAAACTACAAGTCTTATGCGTTTTAGTGGTGGAAAAATAATTTAAAAAATCGTTCTGGAAATGAGTTTACTCACAGGGTACTTTCTTTGTATACATTCGACGATACGGGCCAAGCCCGGGATTTACGGGAAATCGCGGGTTTTCGTTTGCCGGCAATTAAACCACTTTCATCAAGCGCCTCATCAAAAATGAAAACATTTTTGAAAACTACAAGTCTCATGCGTTTTAGTGGTGAAAAAATAATTTAAAAAATCGTTCGGGAAATGAGTTTACTCCCTGGGTACTTTCTTTGCATACATTCGACTATACGAGCCAAGCCCGGGATATACGGGAAATCGCGGGTTTTCGTTTGCCGGCGATTAAACCACTTTCATTCAGCGTCTCATCAAAAATGAAAACATTTTTGAAAATTACAAGTCTCATGCGTTTTAGTGGTGAAAAGATAATTTAAAAAATCGTTTTGGAAATGAGTTTACTCACAGGGTACTTTCTTTGTATACATTCGACCATACGGGCCAAGCCCGGGATTTACGGGAAATCGCGGGTTTTCGTTTGCCGGCGATTAAACCACTTTCATTAAGCGTCTCATCAAAAATGAAAACATTTTTGAAAACTACAAGTCTCATGCGTTTTAGTGGTGAAAAAATAATTTAAAAAATCGTTCGGGAAATGAGTTTACTCCCTGGGTACTTTCTTTGTATACTTTTGACTATACGGGCCGAGTCCGGGGTTTACGGAAAATGGCGGGCTTTCCTTTGCCGGCGATTAAACTTCTTCTATACAGCGTCTCATCAAATATGACAAAATTTTTGAAAACTACAAGTCTCATGCGTTTTAGTGGTGAAAAAATAATTTAAAAAATCGTTCGGGAAATGAGTTTACTCCCTGGGTACTTTCTTTGCATACATTCGACTATACGAGCCAAGCCCGGGATATACAGGAAATCGCGGGTTTTCGTTTGCCGGCGATTAAACCACTTTCATTCAGCGTCTCATCAAAATTGAAAACATTTTTGAAAATTACAAGTCTCATGCGTTTTAGTGGTGAAAAATAATATAAAAAATCGTTCAGGAAATGAGTTTACTCCCTGGGTACTTTCTTTGTATACTTTGGACTATACGGGCCGAGTCCGGGGTTTACGGGAAATGGCGGGTTTTCGTTTGCCGGCGATTAAACTTCTTTTATTCAGCGTCTCATCAAATATGAAAACATTTTTGAAAACTACAAGTCTCATGCGTTTTAGTGGTGAAAAAGAATATAAAAAATCGTTCGGGAAATGAGTTTACTCCCTGGGTACTTTCTTTGTATACATTCGACTATACGGCCCAAGCCCGGGATTTACGGGAAATCGCGGGTTTTTGTTTGCCGGCGATTATACTTCTTTTATTCAGCGTCTTATCAAAAATGAAAACATTTTTGAAAACTACAAGTCTTATGCGTTTTAGTGGTGAAGAAATAATTTAAAAAATCGTTCGGGAAATGAGTTTACTCCCTGGGTACTTTCTTTGCATACATTCGACTATACGAGCCAAGCCCGGGATATACGGGAAATCGCGGGTTTTCGTTTGCCGGCGATTAAACCACTTTCATTCAGCGTTTATCAAAAATGAAAAAAATTTTGAAAACTACAAGTCTTATGCGTTTTAGTGGTGGAAAAATAATTTAAAAACGTTCTGGAAATGAGTTTACTCACAGGGTACTTTCTTTGTATACATTCAACGATACGGGCCAAGCCCTGGATTTACGGGAAATCACGGGTTTTCGTTTGCCGGCGATTAAACCACTTTCATTCAGCGTCTCATCAAAAATGAAAACATTTTTAAAAATTACAAGTCTCATGCGTTTTAGTGGTGAAAAGATAATTTAAAAAATCGTTTTGGAAATGAGTTTACTCACAGGGTACTTTCTTTGTATACATTCGACCATACGGGCCAAGCCCGGGATTTACGGGAAATCGCGGGTTTTCGTTTGCCGGCGATTAAACCACTTTCATTAAGCGTCTCATCAAAAATGAAAACATTTTTAAAAACTACAAGTCTCATGCGTTTTAGTGGTGAAAAAATAATTTAAAAAATCGTTCGGGAAATGAGTTTACTCCCTGGGTACTTTCTTTGTATACTTTTGACTATACGGGCCGAGTCCGGGGTTTACGGGAAATGGCGGGTTTTCGTTTGCCGGCGATTAAACTTCTTTTATACAGTGTCTCATCAAATATGACAACATTTTTGAAAACTACAAGTCTCATGCGTTTTAGTGGTGAAAAGATAATTTAAAAAATCGTTTTGGAAATGAGTTTACTCACAGGGTACTTTCTTTGTATACATTCGACTATACAGGCCAAGCCCGGGATTTACGGGTATCGCTGGTTTGCGTTTGCAGGCGATTAAACTTCTTTTATTCAGCGTTTATCAAAAATGAAAAAAATTTTGAAAACTACAAGTCTTATGCGTTTTAGTGGTGGAAAAATAATTTAAAAACGTTCTGGAAATGAGTTTACTCACAGGGTACTTTCTTTGTATACATTCGACGATACGGGCCAAGCCCGGGATTTACGGGAAATCACGGGTTTTCGTTTGCCGGCGATTAAACCACTTTCATTCAGCGTCTCATCAAAAATGAAAACATTTTTAAAAATTACAAGTCTCATGCGTTTTAGTGGTGAAAAGATAATTTAAAAAATCGTTTTGGAAATGAGTTTACTCACAGGGTACTTTCTTTGTATACATTCGACCATACGGGCCAAGCCCGGGATTTACGGGAAATCGCGGGTTTTCGTTTGCCGGCGATTAAACCACTTTCATTAAGCGTCTCATCAAAAATGAAAACATTTTTAAAAACTACAAGTCTCATGCGTTTTAGTGGTGAAAAAATAATTTAAAAAATCGTTCGGGAAATGAGTTTACTCCCTGGGTACTTTCTTTGTATACTTTTGACTATACGGGCCGAGTCCGGGGTTTACGGGAAATGGCGGGTTTTCGTTTGCCGGCGATTAAACTTCTTTTATACAGTGTCTCATCAAATATGACAACATTTTTGAAAACTACAAGTCTCATGCGTTTTAGTGGTGAAAAGATAATTTAAAAAATCGTTTTGGAAATGAGTTTACTCACAGGGTACTTTCTTTGTATACATTCGACCATACGGGCCAAGCCCGGGATTTACGGGAAATCGCGGGTTTTCGTTTGCCGGCGATTAAACCACTTTCATTAAGCGTCTCATCAAAAATGAAAACATTTTTAAAAACTACAAGTCTCATGCGTTTTAGTGGTGAAAAAATAATTTAAAAAATCGTTCGGGAAATGAGTTTACTCCCTGGGTACTTTCTTTGCATACATTCGACTATACGAGCCAAGCCCGGGATATACGGGAAATCGCGGGTTTTCGTTTGCCGGCGATTAAACCACTTTCATTCAGCGTCTCATCAAAATTGAAAACATTTTTGAAAATTACAAGTCTCGTGCGTTTTAGTGGTGAAAAATAATATAAAAAATCGTTCAGGAAATGAGTTTACTCCCTGGGTACTTTCTTTGTATACTTTGGACTATACGGGCCGAGTCCGGGGTTTACGGGAAATGGCGGGTTTTCGTTTGCCGGCGATTAAACTTCTTTTATTCAGCGTCTCATCAAATATGAAAACATTTTTGAAAACTACAAGTCTCATGCGTTTTAGTGGTGAAAAAGAATATAAAAAATCGTTCGGGAAATGAGTTTACTCCCTGGGTACTTTCTTTGTATACATTCGACTATACGGCCCAAGCCCGGGATTTACGGGAAATCGCGGGTTTTTGTTTGCCGGCGATTATACTTCTTTTATTCAGCGTCTCATCAAAAATGAAAACATTTTTGAAAACTACAAGTCTTATGCGTTTTAGTGGTGAAGAAATAATTTAAAAAATCGTTCTGGATATGAGTTTACTCACAGAGTACTTTCTTTGTATACATTCGACTATACAGGACAAGCCCGGGATTTACGGGAAATCGCTGGTTTGCGTTTGCAGGCGATTAAACTTCTTTTATTCAGCGTTTATCAAAAATGAAAAAAATTTTGAAAACTACAAGTCTTATGCGTTTTAGTGGTGGAAAAATAATTTAAAAACGTTCTGGAAATGAGTTTACTCACAGGGTACTTTCTTTGTATACATTCGACGATACGGGCCAAGCCCGGGATTTACGGGAAATCACGGGTTTTCGTTTGCCGGCGATTAAACCACTTTCATTCAGCGTCTCATCAAAAATGAAAACATTTTTAAAAATTACAAGTCTCATGCGTTTTAGTGGTGAAAAGATAATTTAAAAAATCGTTTTGGAAATGAGTTTACTCACAGGGTACTTTCTTTGTATACATTCGACCATACGGGCCAAGCCCGGGATTTACGGGAAATCGCGGGTTTTCGTTTGCCGGCGATTAAACCACTTTCATTAAGCGTCTCATCAAAAATGAAAACATTTTTAAAAACTACAAGTCTCATGCGTTTTAGTGGTGAAAAAATAATTTAAAAAATCGTTCGGGAAATGAGTTTACTCCCTGGGTACTTTCTTTGTATACTTTTGACTATACGGGCCGAGTCCGGGGTTTACGGGAAATGGCGGGTTTTCGTTTGCCGGCGATTAAACTTCTTTTATACAGTGTCTCATCAAATATGACAACATTTTTGAAAACTACAAGTCTCATGCGTTTTAGTGGTGAAAAAATAATTTAAAAAATCGTTCGGGAAATGAGTTTACTCCCTGGGTACTTTCTTTGCATACATTCGACTATACGAGCCAAGCCCGGGATATACGGGAAATCGCGGGTTTTCGTTTGCCGGCGATTAGACCACTTTCATTCAGCGTCTCATCAAAAATGAAAACATTTTTGAAAATTACAAGTCTCATGCGTTTTAGTGGTGAAAAGATAATTTAAAAAATCGTTTTGGAAATGAGTTTACTCACAGGGTACTTTCTTTGTATACATTCGACCATACGGGCCAAGCCCGGGATTTACGGGAAATCGCGGGTTTTCGTTTGCCAGCGATTAAACCACTTTCCATAAGCGTCTCATCAAAAATGAAAACAATTTTGAAAACTACAAGTCTCATGCGTTTTAGTGGTGAAAAAACAATTTAAAAAATCGTTCGGGAAATGAGTTTACTCCCTGGGTACTTTCTTTGTATACTTTTGACTATACGGACCGAGTCCGGGGTTTACGGGAAATGGCGGGTTTTCGTTTGCCGGCGATTAAACTTCTTTTATTCAGCGTCTCATCAAAAATGAAAACATTTTTGAAAACTACAAGTCTCATGCGTTTTAGTGGTGAAATAATAATTTAAAAAATCCTTTGGGAAATGAGTTTACTCCCTGGGTACTTTCTTTGTATACTTTTGACTATACGGGCCGAGACCGGGGTTTACGGGAAATGGCGGGTTTTCGTTTGCCGGCGATTAAACTTCTTTTATACAGCGTCTCATCAAATATGACAACATTTTTGAAAACTACAAGTCTGATGCGTTTTAGTGGTGAAAAGATAATTTAAAAAATCGTTTTGGAAATGAGTTTACTCCCTGGGTACTTTCTTTGTATACATTCGACTTTACGGGCTAAGCCTGGGATTTACGGGAAGTCGCGGGTTTTCGTTAGCCGGCGATTAAACCACATTCATTAAGCGTCTCATCAAAAATGAAAACATTTTTGAAAACTACAAGTCTCATGCGTTTTAGTGGTGAAAAATAATATAAAAAATCGTTCGGGAAATAAGTTTACTCCCTGGGTACTTTCTTTGTACACATTCGACTATACGGCCCAAGCCCGGGATTTACGGGAAATCGCGGGTTTTCGTTTGCCGGCGATTAAACTTCTTTTATTCAGCGTCTCATCAAAAATGAAAAAAAATTTGAAAACTACAAGTCTTATGCGTTTTAGTGGTGGAAAATTAATTTAAAAAATCGTTCTGGAAATGAGTTTACTCACAGGGTACTTTCTTTGTATACATTCGACTATACGGGCCAAGCCCGGGATTTACGGGAAATCGCGGGTTTTCGTTTGCCGGCGATTAAACCTGTTTCATTAAGCGTCTCATCAATAATGAAAACATTTTTGAAAACTACAAGTCTCATGCGTTTTAGTGGTGAAAAAAATAATTTAAAAAATCGTTCGGGAAATGATTTTACTCCCTGGGTACTTTCTTTGTATACATTCGACTATACGGGCCGAGTCCGGGGTTTACGGGAAATGGCGGGTTTTCATTTGCCGGGGATTAAACACCTTTTATTTACCGTCTCATCAAAAATGAAAACATTTTTGAAAACTAAAAGTCTCATGCGTTTTAGTGGTGAAAAGATAATTTAAAAAATCGTTTTGGAAATGAGTTTACTCACAGGGTACTTTCTTTGTATACATTCGACTATACGGGCCAAGCCCGGGATTTACGGGAAATCGCGGGTTTTCGTTTGCCGGCGATTAAACCACTTTCATTTATTATTATTATTATTATTATTATTATTATTATTATTATTATTATTATTATTATTATTATTATTATTATTATTACTATTATTTACCCAGGATAGCCTCTTCAGTTCCTATTGGTACCGCTATCAACGAGGGTCCTGCGAAGGGGGTCCTAGCGCATTTAAAGCTCCCATTTGAGCTATGAAAGTCGTGCAAGCACAGCAATCGCTCAACTAGACAACCGTCTAAGATATCAATCCTATTCTCATGCTGAGCGCTAACGGGAAAGGATAGATTCACACTTTTATAGTCTCTGGCATGACTCGGCCGGGGTTTGAACCCAAGACCTCCCGCACTGAAAGCGAACGCTCTACCACAAGGCTATCAGTCGGTCATTAAGCGTCTCATCAAAAATGAAAACATTTTTGAAAACTTTAAGTCTCATGCGTTTTAGTGGTGAAAAAATAATTCAAAAAATCGTTCGGGAAATGATTTTATTCCCTGGGTACTTTCTTTGTATTTTTTTGACTATACGGGCCAAGCCCAGGATTTACGGGAAATCGCGGGTTTTCGTTTGCCGGCGATTAAACTTCTTTTATTCAGCGTCTCATCAAAAATGAAAAAAAATTGAAAACTACAAGTCTTATGCGTTTTAGTGGTGGAAAAATAATTTAAAAAATCGTTCTGGAAATGAGTTTACTCACAGGGTACTTTCTTTGTATACATTCGACTATACGGGCCAAGCCCGGGATTTACGGGAAATCGCGGGTTTTCGTTTGCCGGCGATTAAACCTGTTTCATTAAGCGTCTCATCAATAATGAAAACATTTTTGAAAACTACAAGTCTCATGCGTTTTAGTGGTGAAAAAAATAATTTAAAAAATCGTTCGGGAAATGATTTTACTCCCTGGGTACTTTCTTTGTATACATTCGACTATACGGGCCGAGTCCGGGGTTTACGGGAAATGGCGGGTTTTCGTTTGCCGGGGATTAAACTCTTTTTATTCAGCGTCTCATCAAAAATGAAAACATTTTTGAAAACTAAAAGTCTCATGCGTTTTAGTGGTGAAAAGATAATTTAAAAAATCGTTTTGGAAATGAGTTTACTCACAGGGTACTTTCTTTGTATACATTCGACTATACGGGCCAAGCCCGGGATTTACGGGAAATCGCGGGTTTTCGTTTGCCAGCGATTAAACCACTTTCATTTATTATTATTATTATTATTATTACTATTATTTACCCAGGATAGCCTCTTCAGTTCCTATTGGTACCGCTATCAACGAGGGTCCTGCGAAGGGGGTCCTAGCGCATTTAAAGCTCCCATTTGAGCTACGAAAGTCGTGCAAGCACAGCAATCGCTCAACTAGACAACCGCCTAAGATATCAATCCTATTCTCATGCTGAGCGCTAACGGGAAAGGATAGATTCACACTTTTATAGTCTCTGGCATGACTCGGCCGGGGTTTGAACCCAAGACCTCCCGCACTGAAAGCGAACGCTCTACCACAAGGCTATCAGTCGGTCATTAAGCGTCTCATCAAAAATGAAAACATTTTTGAAAACTAAAAGTCTCATGCGTTTTAGTGGTGAAAAGATAATTTAAAAAATCGTTTTGGAAATGAGTTTACTCACAGCGTACTTTCTTTGTATACATTCGACTATACGGGCCAAGCCCGGGATTTACGGGAAATCGCGGGTTTTCGTTTGCCGGCGATTAAACCACTTTCATTTATTATTATTATTATTATTATTATTATTATTACTATTATTTACCCAGGATAGCCTCTTCAGTTCCTATTGGTACCGCTATCAACGAGGGTCCTGCGAAGGGGGTCCTAGCGCATTTAAAGCTCCCATTTGAGCTACGAAAGTCGTGCAAGCACAGCAATCGCTCAACTAGACAACCGCCTAAGATATCAATCCTATTCTCATGCTGAGCGCTAAGCAGAAATGATAGATTCACGGGAAATCTTTACGGGAAATCGCGGGTTTTCGTTTGCCGGCGATTAAACCTGTTTCATTAAGCGTCTCATCAATAATGAAAACATTTTTGAAAACTACAAGTCTCATGCGTTTTAGTGGTGAAAAAAATAATTTAAAAAATCGTTCGGGAAATGATTTTACTCCCTGGATACTTTCTTTGTATACATTCGACTATACGGGCCAAGCCCGGGATTTACGGGAAATCGCGGGTTTTCGTTTGCCGGCGATTAAACCACTTTCATTTATTATTATTATTATTATTATTATTATTATTATTACTATTATTTACCCAGGATAGCCTCTTCAGTTCCTATTGGTACCGCTATCAACGAGGGTCCTGCGAAGGGGGTCCTAGCGCATTTAAAGCTCCCATTTGAGCTACGAAAGTCGTGCAAGCACAGCAATCGCTCAACTAGACAACCGCCTAAGATATCAATCCTATTCTCATGCTGAGCGCTAAGCAGAAAGGATAGATTCACGGGAAATCTTTACGGGAAATCGCGGGTTTTCGTTTGCCGGCGATTAAACCTGTTTCATTAAGCGTCTCATCAATAATGAAAACATTTTTGAAAACTACAAGTCTCATGCGTTTTAGTGGTGAAAAAAATAATTTAAAAAATCGTTCGGGAAATGATTTTACTCCCTGGGTACTTTCTTTGTATACATTCGACTATACGGGCCGAGTCCGGGGTTTACGGGAAATGGCGGGTTTTCGTTTGCCGGGGATTAAACTCTTTTTATTCAGCGTCTCATCAAAAATGAAAACATTTTTGAAAACTAAAAGTCTCATGCGTTTTAGTGGTGAAAAGATAATTTAAAAAATCGTTTTGGAAATGAGTTTACTCACAGGGTACTTTCTTTGTATACATTCGACTATACGGGCCAAGCCCGGGATTTACAAGAAATCGCGGGTTTTCGTTTGCCGGCGATTAAACCACTTTCATTTATTATTATTATTATTATTATTATTACTATTATTTACCCAGGATAGCCTCTTCAGTTCCTATTGGTACCGCTATCAACGAGGGTCCTGCGAAGGGGGTCCTAGCGCATTTAAAGCTCCCATTTGAGCTATGAAAGTCGTGCAAGCACAGCAATCGCTCAACTAGACAACCGTCTAAGATATCAATCCTATTCTCATGCTGAGCGCTAACGGGAAAGGATAGATTCACACTTTTATAGTCTCTGGCATGACTCGGCCGGGGTTTGAACCCAAGACCTCCCGCACTGAAAGCGAACGCTCTACCACAAGGCTATCAGTCGGTCATTAAGCGTCTCATCAAAAATGAAAACATTTTTGAAAACTTCAAGTCTCATGCGTTTTAGTGATGAAAAGATAATTTAAAAAATCGTTTTGGAAATGAGTTTACTCACAGGGTACTTTCTTTGTATACATTCGACCATACGGGCCAAGCCCGGGATTTACGGGAAATCGCGGGTTTTCGTTTGCCGGCGATTAAACCACTTTCATTAAGCGTCTCATCAAAAATGAAAACATTTTTAAAAACTACAAGTCTCATGCGTTTTAGTGGTGAAAAAATAATTTAAAAAATCGTTCGGGAAATGAGTTTACTCCCTGGGTACTTTTTTTGCATACATTCGACTATACGAGCCAAGCCCGGGATATACGGGAAATCGCGGGTTTTCGTTTGCCGGCAATTAAACCACTTTCATTCAGCGTCTCATCAAAATTGAAAACATTTTTGAAAATTACAAGTCTCGTGCGTTTTAGTGGTGAAAAATAATATAAAAAATCGTTCAGGAAATGAGTTTACTCCCTGGGTACTTTCTTTGTATACTTTGGACTATACGGGCCGAGTCCGGGGTTTACGGGAAATGGCGGGTTTTCGTTTGCCGGCGATTAAACTTCTTTTATTCAGCGTCTCATCAAATATGAAAACATTTTTGAAAACTACAAGTCTCATGCGTTTTAGTGGTGAAAAAGAATATAAAAAATCGTTCGGGAAATGAGTTTACTCCCTGGGTACTTTCTTTGTATACATTCGACTATACGGCCCAAGCCCGGGATTTACGGGAAATCGCGGGTTTTTGTTTGCCGGCGATTATACTTCTTTTATTCAGCGTCTCATCAAAAATGAAAACATTTTTGAAAACTACAAGTCTTATGCGTTTTAGTGGTGAAGAAATAATTTAAAAAATCGTTCTGGATATGAGTTTACTCACAGAGTACTTTCTTTGTATACATTCGACTATACAGGCCAAGCCCGGGATTTACGGGAAATCGCTGGTTTGCGTTTGCAGGCGATTAAACTTCTTTTATTCAGCGTTTATCAAAAATGAAAAAAATTTTGAAAACTACAAGTCTTATGCGTTTTAGTGGTGGAAAAATAATTTAAAAACGTTCTGGAAATGAGTTTACTCACAGGGTACTTTCTTTGTATACATTCGACGATACGGGCCAAGCCCGGGATTTACGGGAAATCACGGGTTTTCGTTTGCCGGCGATTAAACCACTTTCATTCAGCGTCTCATCAAAAATGAAAACATTTTTAAAAATTACAAGTCTCATGCGTTTTAGTGGTGAAAAGATAATTTAAAAAATCGTTTTGGAAATGAGTTTACTCACAGGGTACTTTCTTTGTATACATTCGACCATACGGGCCAAGCCCGGGATTTACGGGAAATCGCGGGTTTTCGTTTGCCGGCGATTAAACCACTTTCATTAAGCGTCTCATCAAAAATGAAAACATTTTTAAAAACTACAAGTCTCATGCGTTTTAGTGGTGAAAAAATAATTTAAAAAATCGTTCGGGAAATGAGTTTACTCCCTGGGTACTTTCTTTGTATACTTTTGACTATACGGGCCGAGTCCGGGGTTTACGGGAAATGGCGGGTTTTCGTTTGCCGGCGATTAAACTTCTTTTATACAGTGTCTCATCAAATATGACAACATTTTTGAAAACTACAAGTCTCATGCGTTTTAGTGGTGAAAAAATAATTTAAAAAATCGTTCGGGAAATGAGTTTACTCCCTGGGTACTTTCTTTGCATACATTCGACTATACGAGCCAAGCCCGGGATATACGGGAAATCGCGGGTTTTCGTTTGCCGGCGATTAGACCACTTTCATTCAGCGTCTCATCAAAAATGAAAACATTTTTGAAAATTACAAGTCTCATGCGTTTTAGTGGTGAAAAGATAATTTAAAAAATCGTTTTGGAAATGAGTTTACTCACAGGGTACTTTCTTTGTATACATTCGACCATACGGGCCAAGCCCGGGATTTACGGGAAATCGCGGGTTTTCGTTTGCCAGCGATTAAACCACTTTCCATAAGCGTCTCATCAAAAATGAAAACAATTTTGAAAACTACAAGTCTCATGCGTTTTAGTGGTGAAAAAATAATTTAAAAAATCGTTCGGGAAATGAGTTTACTCCCTGGGTACTTTCTTTGCATACATTCGACTATACGAGCCAAGCCCGGGATATACGGGAAATCGCGGGTTTTCGTTTGCCGGCGATTAGACCACTTTCATTCAGCGTCTCATCAAAAATGAAAACATTTTTGAAAATTACAAGTCTCATGCGTTTTAGTGGTGAAAAGATAATTTAAAAAATCGTTTTGGAAATGAGTTTACTCACAGGGTACTTTCTTTGTATACATTCGACCATACGGGCCAAGCCCGGGATTTACGGGAAATCGCGGGTTTTCGTTTGCCAGCGATTAAACCACTTTCCATAAGCGTCTCATCAAAAATGAAAACAATTTTGAAAACTACAAGTCTCATGCGTTTTAGTGGTGAAAAAACAATTTAAAAAATCGTTCGGGAAATGAGTTTACTCCCTGGGTACTTTCTTTGTATACTTTTGACTATACGGACCGAGTCCGGGGTTTACGGGAAATGGCGGGTTTTCGTTTGCCGGCGATTAAACTTCTTTTATTCAGCGTCTCATCAAAAATGAAAACATTTTTGAAAACTACAAGTCTCATGCGTTTTAGTGGTGAAATAATAATTTAAAAAATCCTTTGGGAAATGAGTTTACTCCCTGGGTACTTTCTTTGTATACTTTTGACTATACGGGCCGAGACCGGGGTTTACGGGAAATGGCGGGTTTTCGTTTGCCGGCGATTAAACTTCTTTTATACAGCGTCTCATCAAATATGACAACATTTTTGAAAACTACAAGTCTGATGCGTTTTAGTGGTGAAAAGATAATTTAAAAAATCGTTTTGGAAATGAGTTTACTCCCTGGGTACTTTCTTTGTATACATTCGACTTTACGGGCTAAGCCTGGGATTTACGGGAAGTCGCGGGTTTTCGTTAGCCGGCGATTAAACCACATTCATTAAGCGTCTCATCAAAAATGAAAACATTTTTGAAAACTACAAGTCTCATGCGTTTTAGTGGTGAAAAATAATATAAAAAATCGTTCGGGAAATAAGTTTACTCCCTGGGTACTTTCTTTGTACACATTCGACTATACGGCCCAAGCCCGGGATTTACGGGAAATCGCGGGTTTTCGTTTGCCGGCGATTAAACTTCTTTTATTCAGCGTCTCATCAAAAATGAAAAAAAATTTGAAAACTACAAGTCTTATGCGTTTTAGTGGTGGAAAATTAATTTAAAAAATCGTTCTGGAAATGAGTTTACTCACAGGGTACTTTCTTTGTATACATTCGACTATACGGGCCAAGCCCGGGATTTACGGGAAATCGCGGGTTTTCGTTTGCCGGCGATTAAACCTGTTTCATTAAGCGTCTCATCAATAATGAAAACATTTTTGAAAACTACAAGTCTCATGCGTTTTAGTGGTGAAAAAAATAATTTAAAAAATCGTTCGGGAAATGATTTTACTCCCTGGGTACTTTCTTTGTATACATTCGACTATACGGGCCGAGTCCGGGGTTTACGGGAAATGGCGGGTTTTCATTTGCCGGGGATTAAACACCTTTTATTTACCGTCTCATCAAAAATGAAAACATTTTTGAAAACTAAAAGTCTCATGCGTTTTAGTGGTGAAAAGATAATTTAAAAAATCGTTTTGGAAATGAGTTTACTCACAGGGTACTTTCTTTGTATACATTCGACTATACGGGCCAAGCCCGGGATTTACGGGAAATCGCGGGTTTTCGTTTGCCGGCGATTAAACCACTTTCATTTATTATTATTATTATTATTATTATTATTATTATTATTATTATTATTATTATTATTATTATTATTATTATTATTATTATTATTATTATTATTATTATTATTATTATTATTATTATTACTATTATTTACCCAGGATAGCCTCTTCAGTTCCTATTGGTACCGCTATCAACGAGGGTCCTGCGAAGGGGGTCCTAGCGCATTTAAAGCTCCCATTTGAGCTATGAAAGTCGTGCAAGCACAGCAATCGCTCAACTAGACAACCGTCTAAGATATCAATCCTATTCTCATGCTGAGCGCTAACGGGAAAGGATAGATTCACACTTTTATAGTCTCTGGCATGACTCGGCCGGGGTTTGAACCCAAGACCTCCCGCACTGAAAGCGAACGCTCTACCACAAGGCTATCAGTCGGTCATTAAGCGTCTCATCAAAAATGAAAACATTTTTGAAAACTTCAAGTCTCATGCGTTTTAGTGGTGAAAAAATAATTCAAAAAATCGTTCGGGAAATGATTTTATTCCCTGGGTACTTTCTTTGTATTTTTTTGACTATACGGGCCAAGCCCAGGATTTACGGGAAATCGCGGGTTTTCGTTTGCCGGCGATTAAACTTCTTTTATTCAGCGTCTCATCAAAAATGAAAAAAAATTGAAAACTACAAGTCTTATGCGTTTTAGTGGTGGAAAAATAATTTAAAAAATCGTTCTGGAAATGAGTTTACTCACAGGGTACTTTCTTTGTATACATTCGACTATACGGGCCAAGCCCGGGATTTACGGGAAATCGCGGGTTTTCGTTTGCCGGCGATTAAACCTGTTTCATTAAGCGTCTCATCAATAATGAAAACATTTTTGAAAACTACAAGTCTCATGCGTTTTAGTGGTGAAAAAAATAATTTAAAAAATCGTTCGGGAAATGATTTTACTCCCTGGGTACTTTCTTTGTATACATTCGACTATACGGGCCGAGTCCGGGGTTTACGGGAAATGGCGGGTTTTCGTTTGCCGGGGATTAAACTCTTTTTATTCAGCGTCTCATCAAAAATGAAAACATTTTTGAAAACTAAAAGTCTCATGCGTTTTAGTGGTGAAAAGATAATTTAAAAAATCGTTTTGGAAATGAGTTTACTCACAGGGTACTTTCTTTGTATACATTCGACTATACGGGCCAAGCCCGGGATTTACGGGAAATCGCGGGTTTTCGTTTGCCAGCGATTAAACCACTTTCATTTATTATTATTATTATTATTATTACTATTATTTACCCAGGATAGCCTCTTCAGTTCCTATTGGTACCGCTATCAACGAGGGTCCTGCGAAGGGGGTCCTAGCGCATTTAAAGCTCCCATTTGAGCTACGAAAGTCGTGCAAGCACAGCAATCGCTCAACTAGACAACCGCCTAAGATATCAATCCTATTCTCATGCTGAGCGCTAACGGGAAAGGATAGATTCACACTTTTATAGTCTCTGGCATGACTCGGCCGGGGTTTGAACCCAAGACCTCCCGCACTGAAAGCGAACGCTCTACCACAAGGCTATCAGTCGGTCATTAAGCGTCTCATCAAAAATGAAAACATTTTTGAAAACTAAAAGTCTCATGCGTTTTAGTGGTGAAAAGATAATTTAAAAAATCGTTTTGGAAATGAGTTTACTCACAGCGTACTTTCTTTGTATACATTCGACTATACGGGCCAAGCCCGGGATTTACGGGAAATCGCGGGTTTTCGTTTGCCGGCGATTAAACCACTTTCATTTATTATTATTATTATTATTATTATTATTATTACTATTATTTACCCAGGATAGCCTCTTCAGTTCCTATTGGTACCGCTATCAACGAGGGTCCTGCGAAGGGGGTCCTAGCGCATTTAAAGCTCCCATTTGAGCTACGAAAGTCGTGCAAGCACAGCAATCGCTCAACTAGACAACCGCCTAAGATATCAATCCTATTCTCATGCTGAGCGCTAAGCAGAAATGATAGATTCACGGGAAATCTTTACGGGAAATCGCGGGTTTTCGTTTGCCGGCGATTAAACCTGTTTCATTAAGCGTCTCATCAATAATGAAAACATTTTTGAAAACTACAAGTCTCATGCGTTTTAGTGGTGAAAAAATAATTTAAAAAAACGTTCGGGAAATGAGTTTACTCCCTGGGTACTTTCTTTGTATACTTTTGACTATACGGACCGAGTCCGGGGTTTACGGGAAATGGCGGGTTTCGTTTGCCGGCGATTAAACTTCTTTTATTCAGCGTCTCATCAAAAATGAAAACATTTTTTAAAACTACAAGTCTCATGCGTTTTAGTGGTAAAAAGACAATTTAAAAAATCGTTTTGGAAATGAGTTTACTCACAGCGTACTTTCTTTGTATACATTCGACTATACGGGCCAAGCCCGGGATTTACGGGAAATCGCGGTTTTTCGTTTGCCGGCGATTAAACCACTTTCATTTATTATTATTATTATTATTATTACTATTATTTACCCAGGATAGCCTCTTCAGTTCCTATTGGTACTGCTATCAACGAGGGTCCTGCGAAGGGGGTCCTAGCGCATTTAAAGCTCCCATTTGAGCTACGAAAGTCGTGCAAGCACAGCAATCGCTCAACTAGACAACCGCCTAAGTATCAATCCTATTCTCATGCTGAGCGCTAAGCAGAAAGGATAGATTCACGGGAAATCTTTACGGGAAATCGCGGGTTTTCGTTTAAGCGTCTCATCAAAAATGAAAACATTTTTGAAAACTACAAGTCTCATGCGTTTTAGTGGTGAAAAAATAATTTAAAAAATCGTTCGGGAAATGAGTTTACTCCCTGGGTACTTTCTTTGTATACTTTTGACTATACGGACCGAGTCCGGGGTTTACGGGAAATGGCGGGTTTCGTTTGCCGGCGATTAAACTTCTTTTATTCAGCGTCTCATCAAAAATGAAAACATTTTTTAAAACTACAAGTCTCATGCGTTTTAGTGGTAAAAAGACAATTTAAAAAATCGTTTTGGAAATGAGTTTACTCACAGCGTACTTTCTTTGTATACATTCGACTATACGGGCCAAGCCCGGGATTTACGGGAAATCGCGGGTTTTCGTTTGCCGACGATTAAACCACTTTCATTTATTATTATTATTATTATTATTACTATTATTTACCCAGGATAGCCTCTTCAGTTCCTATTGGTACTGCTATCAACGAGGGTCCTGCGAAGGGGGTCCTAGCGCAATTAAAGCTCCCATTTGAGCTACGAAAGTCGTGCAAGCACAGCAATCGCTCAACTAGACAACCGCCTAAGTATCAATCCTATTCTCATGCTGAGCGCTAAGCAGAAAGGATAGATTCACGGGAAATCTTTACGGGAAATCGCGGGTTTTCGTTTTCCGGCGATTAAACCTGTTTCATTAAGCGTCTCATCAATAATGAAAACATTTTCGAAAACTACAAGTCTCATGCGTTTTAGTGGTGAAAAAAATAATTTAAAAAATCGTTCGGGAAATGATTTTACTCCCTGGGTACTTTCTTTGTATACATTCGACTATACGGACCGAGTCCGGGGTTTACGGGAAATGGCGGGTTTCGTTTGCCGGCGATTAAACTTCTTTTATTCAGCGTCTCATCAAAAATGATAACATTTTTGAAAACTACAAGTCTCATGCGTTTTAGTGGTGAAAAGATAATTTAAAAAATCGTTTTGGAAATGAGTTTACTCACAGCGTACTTTCTTTGTATACATTCAACTATACGGGCCAAGCCCGGGATTTACGGGAAATCGCGGGCTTTCGTTTGCCGGCGATTAAACCACTTTCATTTATTATTATTATTATTATTATTACTATTATTTACCGAGGATAGCCTCTTCAGTTCCTATTGGTACTGCTATCAACGAGGGTCCTGCGAAGGGGGTCCTAGCGCATTTAAAGCTCCCATTTGAGCTACGAAAGTCGTGCAAGCACAGCAATCGCTCAACTAGACAACCGCCTAAGATATCAATCCTATTCTCATGCTGAGCGCTAAGCAGAAAGGATAGATTCACACTTTTATAGTCTCTGACATGACTCGGCCGTGGTTTGAACCCAAGACCTCCCGCACTGAAAGCGAACGTTCTACCACAAGGCTATCAGTCGGTCATTAAGCGTCTCATCAAAAATGAAAACATTTTTGAAAACTACAAGTCTCATGCGTTTTAGTGGTGAAAAAATAATTTAAAAAATCGTTCGGGAATTGAGTTTACTCCCTGGGTACTTTCTTTGTATACTTTTGACTGTACGGGCCGAGTCCGGGGTTTACGGGAAATGGCGGGTTTTCGTTTGCCGGCGATTAAACTTCTTTTATTCAGCGTCTCATCCAATATGACAACATTTTTGAAAACTACAAGTCTCATGCGTTTTAGTGGTGAAAAGATAATTTAAAAAATCGTATTGGAAATGAGTTTACTTCCTTGGTCCTTCTTTTGTATACATTCGACTATACGGGCCAAGCCCGGGATTTACGGGAAATCGCGGGTTTTCGTTAGCCGGCGATTAAAACTCTTTCAATAAGCGTCTCATTAAAAATGAAAACATTTTTGAAAACTACAAGTCCCATTCGTTTTAGTGGTGCAGAAATAATTTAAAAAATCGTTCGGGAAATGATTTTACTCCCTGGGTATTTTGTTTGTATACATTCGACTATACGGGCCGAGTCCGGGGTTTACTGGAAATGGCGGGTTTTCGTTTGCCGGGGATTAAACTTCTTTTATTCAGCGTCTCATCAAAAATGAAAACATTTTTGAAAACTACAAGTCTCATGCGTTTTAGTGGTGAAAAGATAATTTAAAAAATCGTTTTGGAAATGAGTTTACTCACAGGGTACTTTCTTTGTATACATTCGACTATAAGGGCCAAGCCCGGGATTTACGGGAAATCGCGGGTTTTCGTTTGTCGGCAATTAAACCTCTTTCATTAAGCGTCTCATTAAAAATGAAAACATTTTTGAAAACTACAAGTCTCATTCGTTCTAGTGGTGCAGAAATAATTTGAAAAATCGTTCGGGAAATCAGTTTAATTCCTAGGTACTTTCTTTGTATACTTCTGACTATACGGGCCAAGCCCGGGATTTACGGGAAATCGCGGGTTTTCGTTTGACGGCGATTAAACTTCTTTTATTCAGCGTCTCATCAAAAATGAAAACATTTTTGAAAACTACAAATCTCATGCGTTTTAGTGGAGAGAAAATAATTTAAAAAATCGTTCGGGAAATGGATTTACTCCCTGGGTACTTTCTTTGTATACATTCGACTATACGGGCCAAGCCCGGGATTTACGGGAAATCGCGGGTTTTCGTTTGTCGGCAATTAAACCTCTTTCATTAAGCGTCTCATTAAAAATGAAAACATTTTTGGAAACTACAAGTCTCATTCGTTCTAGTGGTGCAGAAATAATTTGAAAAATCGTTCGGGAAATCAGTTTACTTCCTAGGTACTTTCTTTGTATACTTTTGACTATACGGGCCAAGCCCGGGATTTACGGGAAATCGCGGGTTTTCGTTTGACGGCGATTAAACTTCTTTTATTCAGCGTCTCATCAAAAATGAAAACATTTTTGAAAACTACAAGTCTTATGCGTTTTAGTGGTGAAAAACTAATTTAAAAAATCGTTCGGGTAATGAGTTTACTCCCTGGGTACTTTCTTTGTATACATTCGACTATACGGGCCAAGCCCGGGATTTACGGGAAATCGCGAGTTTTCGTTTGTCGGCAATTAAACCTCTTTCATTAAGCGTCTCATTAAAAATGAAAACATTTTTGAAAACTACAAGTCTCATTCGTTCTAGTGGTGCAGAAATAATTTAAAAATCGTTCGGGAAATTAGTTTTCTCCCTAGGTACTTTCTTTGTATACTTTTGACTATACGGGCCAAGCCCGGGATTTACGGGAAATCGCGGGTTTTCGTTTGACGGCGATTAAACTTCCTTTATTCAGCGTCTCATCAAAAATGAAAACATTTTTGAAAACTACAAGTCTTATGCGTTTTAGTGGTTAAAAAAATAATTCAAAAAATCGTTCTGGAAATGAGTTTACTCACAGGGTACTTTCTTTGTGTACATTCGACTATACGGGCCAAGCCCGTGATTTACGGGAAATCGCGGGTTTTCATTTGCCGGCGATTAAACCCCTTTCATTAAGCGTCTCATCAAAAATGAAAACATTTTTAAAAACTACAAGTCTCATGCGTTTTAGTGGAGAGAAAATAATTTAAAAAATCGTTCGGGAAATGAATTTACTCCCTGGATACTTTCTTTGTATACATTCGACTATACGGGCCAAGCCCGGGATTTACGGGAAATCGCGGGTTTTCGTTTGTCGGCAATTAAACCTCTTTCATTAAGCGTCTCATTAAATAATGAAAACATTTTTGAAAACTACAAGTCTCATTCGTTCTAGTGGTGCAGAAATAATTTGAAAAATCGTTCGGGAAATCAGTTTACTTCCTAGGTACTTTCTTTGTATACTTCTGACTATACGGGCCAAGCCCGGGATTTACGGGAAATCGCGGGTTTTCGTTTGACGGCGATTAAACTTCTTTTATTCAGCGTCTCATCAAAAATGAAAACATTTTTGAAAACTACAAGTCTCATGCGTTTTAGTGGAGAGAAAATAATTTAAAAAATCGTTCGGGAAATGAATTTACTCCCTGGGTACTTTCTTTGTATACATTCGACTATACGGGCCAAGCCCGGGATTTACGGGAAATCGCGGGTTTTCGTTTGTCGGCAATTAAACCTCTTTCATTAAGCGTCTCATTAAAAATGAAAACATTTTTGGAAACTACAAGTCTCATTCGTTCTAGTGGTGCAGAAATAATTTGAAAAATCGTTCGGAAAATCAGTTTACTTTCTAGGTACTTTCTTTGTATACTTTTGACTATACGGGCCAAGCCCGGGATTTACGGGAAATCGCGGGTTTTCGTTTGACGGCGATTAAACTTCTTTTATTCAGCGTCTCATCAAAAATGAAAACATTTTTGAAAACTACAAGTCTTATGCGTTTTAGTGGTGAAAAACTAATTTAAAAAATCGTTTGGGAAATGAGTTTACTCCCTGGGTACTTTCTTTGTATACTTTTGACAATGCGGGCCAACTCGGGATTTACGGGAAATCGTGGGTTTTCGTTTGCCGGCGATTAAACTTCTTTTAATCAGCGTCTCATCAAAAAATGAAAACATTTTTGAAAACTACAAGTCTCATACGTTTTAGTGGAGAGAAAATAATTTAAAAAATCGTTCGGGTAATGAGTTTACTCCCTGGGTACTTTCTTTGTATACATTCGACTATACGGGCCAAGCCCGGGATTTACGGGAAATCGCGAGTTTTCGTTTGTCGGCAATTAAACCTCTTTCATTAAGCGTCTCATTAAAAATGAAAACATTTTTGAAAACTACAAGTCTCATTCGTTTTAGTGGTGCAGAAATAATTTGAAAATCGTTCGGGAAATTAGTTTTCTCCCTAGGTAATTTCTTTGTATACTTTTGACTATACGGGCCAAGCCCGGGATTTACGGGAAATCGCGGGTTTTCGTTTGACGGCGATTAAACTTCCTTTATTCAGCGTGTCATCAAAAATGAAAACATTTTTGAAAACTACAAGTCTTATGCGTTTTAGTGTTGAAAAAATAATTCAAAAAATCGTTCTGGAAATGAGTTTACTCACAGGGTACTTTCTTTGGGTACATTCGACTATACGGGCCAAGCCCGTGATTTACGGGAAATCGCGGGTTTTCATTTGCCGGCGATTAAACCCCTTTCATTAAGCGTCTCATCAAAAATGAAAACATTTTTGAAAACTACAAGTCTCATGCGTTTTAGTGGAGAGAAAATAATTTAAAAAATCGTTCGGGAAATGAATTTACTCCCTGGGTACTTTCTTTGTATACATTCGACTATACGGGCCAAGCCCGGGATTTACGGGAAATCGCGGGTTTTCGTTTGACGGCGATTAAACTTCTTTTATTCAGCGTCTCATCAAAAATGAAAACATTTTTGAAAACTACAAGTCTTATGCGTTTTAGTGGTGAAAAACTAATTTAAAAAATCGTTCGGGTAATGAGTTTACTCCCTGGGTACTTTCTTTGTATACATTCGACTATACGGGCCAAGCCCGGGATTTACGGGAAATCGCGAGTTTTCGTTTGTCGGCAATTAAACCTCTTTCATTAAGCGTCTCATTAAAAATGAAAACATTTTTGAAAACTACAAGTCTCATTCGTTCTAGTGGTGCAGAAATAATTTAAAAATCGTTCGGGAAATTAGTTTTCTCCCTAGGTACTTTCTTTGTATACTTTTGACTATACGGGCCAAGCCCGGGATTTACGGGAAATCGCGGGTTTTCGTTTGACGGCGATTAAACTTCCTTTATTCAGCGTCTCATCAAAAATGAAAACATTTTTGAAAACTACAAGTCTTATGCGTTTTAGTGGTTAAAAAAATAATTCAAAAAACCGTTCTGGAAATGAGTTTACTCACAGGGTACTTTCTTTGTGTACATTCGACTATACGGGCCAAGCCCGTGATTTACGGGAAATCGCGGGTTTTCATTTGCCGGCGATTAAACCCCTTTCATTAAGCGTCTCATCAAAAATGAAAACATTTTTAAAAACTACAAGTCTCATGCGTTTTAGTGGAGAGAAAATAATTTAAAAAATCGTTCGGGAAATGAATTTACTCCCTGGGTACTTTCTTTGTATACATTCGACTATACGGGCCAAGCCCGGGATTTACGGGAAATCGCGGGTTTTCGTTTGTCGGCAATTAAACCTCTTTCATTAAGCGTCTCATTAAATAATGAAAACATTTTTGAAAACTACAAGTCTCATTCGTTCTAGTGGTGCAGAAATAATTTGAAAAATCGTTCGGGAAATCAGTTTACTTCCTAGGTACTTTCTTTGTATACTTCTGACTATACGGGCCAAGCCCGGGATTTACGGGAAATCGCGGGTTTTCGTTTGACGGCGATTAAACTTCTTTTATTCAGCGTCTCATCAAAAATGAAAACATTTTTGAAAACTACAAGTCTCATGCGTTTTAGTGGAGAGAAAATAATTTAAAAAATCGTTCGGGAAATGAATTTACTCCCTGGGTACTTTCTTTGTATACATTCGACTATACGGGCCAAGCCCGGGATTTACGGGAAATCGCGGGTTTTCGTTTGTCGGCAATTAAACCTCTTTCATTAAGCGTCTCATTAAAAATGAAAACATTTTTGGAAACTACAAGTCTCATTCGTTCTAGTGGTGCAGAAATAATTTGAAAAATCGTTCGGAAAATCAGTTTACTTTCTAGGTACTTTCTTTGTATACTTTTGACTATACGGGCCAAGCCCGGGATTTACGGGAAATCGCGGGTTTTCGTTTGACGGCGATTAAACTTCTTTTATTCAGCGTCTCATCAAAAATGAAAACATTTTTGAAAACTACAAGTCTTATGCGTTTTAGTGGTGAAAAACTAATTTAAAAAATCGTTTGGGAAATGAGTTTACTCCCTGGGTACTTTCTTTGTATACTTTTGACAATGCGGGCCAACTCGGGATTTACGGGAAATCGTGGGTTTTCGTTTGCCGGCGATTAAACTTCTTTTAATCAGCGTCTCATCAAAAAATGAAAACATTTTTGAAAACTACAAGTCTCATACGTTTTAGTGGAGAGAAAATAATTTAAAAAATCGTTCGGGTAATGAGTTTACTCCCTGGGTACTTTCTTTGTATACATTCGACTATACGGGCCAAGCCCGGGATTTACGGGAAATCGCGAGTTTTCGTTTGTCGGCAATTAAACCTCTTTCATTAAGCGTCTCATTAAAAATGAAAACATTTTTGAAAACTACAAGTCTCATTCGTTTTAGTGGTGCAGAAATAATTTGAAAATCGTTCGGGAAATTAGTTTTCTCCCTAGGTAATTTCTTTGTATACTTTTGACTATACGGGCCAAGCCCGGGATTTACGGGAAATCGCGGGTTTTCGTTTGACGGCGATTAAACTTCCTTTATTCAGCGTGTCATCAAAAATGAAAACATTTTTGAAAACTACAAGTCTTATGCGTTTTAGTGTTGAAAAAATAATTCAAAAAATCGTTCTGGAAATGAGTTTACTCACAGGGTACTTTCTTTGGGTACATTCGACTATACGGGCCAAGCCCGTGATTTACGGGAAATCGCGGGTTTTCATTTGCCGGCGATTAAACCCCTTTCATTAAGCGTCTCATCAAAAATGAAAACATTTTTGAAAACTACAAGTCTCATGCGTTTTAGTGGAGAGAAAATAATTTAAAAAATCGTTCGGGAAATGAATTTACTCCCTGGGTACTTTCTTTGTATACATTCGACTATACGGGCCAAGCCCGGGATTTACGGGAAATCGCGGGTTTTCGTTTGTCGGCAATTAAACCTCTTTCATTAAGCGTCTCATTAAAAATGAAAACATTTTTGAAACTACAAGTCTCATTCGTTCTAGTGGTGCAGAAATAATTTGAAAAATCGTTCGGGAAATCAGTTTACTTCCTAGGTACTTTCTTTGTATACTTCTGACTATACGGGCCAAGCCCGGGATTTACGGGAAATCGCGGGTTTTCGTTTGACGGCGATTAAACTTCTTTTATTCAGCGTCTCATCAAAAATGAAAACATTTTTGAAAACTACAAATCTCATGCGTTTTAGTGGAGAGAAAATAATTTAAAAAATCGTTCGGGTAATGAGTTTACTCCCTGGGTACTTTCTTTGTATACATTCGACTATACGGGCCAAGCCCGGGATTTACGGGAAATCGCGAGTTTTCGTTTGTCGGCGATTAAACTTCTTTTATTCAGCGTCTCATCAAAAATGAAAACATTTTTGAAAACTACAAGTCTTATGCGTTTTAGTGGTGAAAAACTAATTTAAAAAATCGTTCGGGTAATGAGTTTACTCCCTGGGTACTTTCTTTGTATACATTCGACTATACGGGCCAAGCCCGGGATTTACGGGAAATCGCGAGTTTTCGTTTGTCGGCAATTAAACCTCTTTCATTAAGCGTCTCATTAAAAATGAAAACATTTTTGAAAACTACAAGTCTCATTCGTTCTAGTGGTGCAGAAATAATTTAAAAATCGTTCGGGAAATTAGTTTTCTCCCTAGGTACTTTCTTTGTATACTTTTGACTATACGGGCCAAGCCCGGGATTTACGGGAAATCGCGGGTTTTCGTTTGACGGCGATTAAACTTCCTTTATTCAGCGTCTCATCAAAAATGAAAACATTTTTAAAAACTACAAGTCTTATGCGTTTTAGTGGTGAAAAAATAATTCAAAAAATCGTTCTGGAAATGAGTTTACTCACAGGGTACTTTCTTTGTGTACATTCGACTATACGGGCCAAGCCCGTGATTTACGGGAAATCGCGGGTTTTCATTTGCCTGCGATTAAACCCCTTTCATTAAGCGTCTCATCAAAAATGAAAACATTTTTGAAAACTACAAGTCTCATGCGTTTTAGTGGAGAGAAAATAATTTAAAAAATCGTTCGGGAAATGAATTTACTCCCTGGGTACTTTCTTTGTATACATTCGACTATACGGGCCAAGCCCGGGATTTACGGGAAATCGCGGGTTTTCGTTTGTCGGCAATTAAACCTCTTTCATTAAGCGTCTCATTAAATAATGAAAACATTTTTGAAAACTACAAGTCTCATTCGTTCTAGTGGTGCAGAAATAATTTGAAAAATCGTTCGGGAAATCAGTTTACTTCCTAGGTACTTTCTTTGTATACTTCTGACTATACGGGCCAAGCCCGGGATTTACGGGAGATCGCGGGTTTTCGTTTGACGGCGATTAAACTTCTTTTATTCAGCGTCTCATCAAAAATGAAAACATTTTTGAAAACTACAAGTCTCATGCGTTTTAGTGGAGAGAAAATAATTTAAAAAATCGTTCGGGAAATGAATTTACTCCCTGGGTACTTTCTTTGTATACATTCGACTATACGGGCCAAGCCCGGGATTTACGGGAAATCGCGGGTTTTCGTTTGTCGGCAATTAAACCTCTTTCATTAAGCGTCTCATTAAAAATGAAAACATTTTTGGAAACTACAAGTCTCATTCGTTCTAGTGGTGCAGAAATAATTTGAAAAATCGTTCGGAAAATCAGTTTACTTTCTAGGTACTTTCTTTGTATACTTTTGACTATACGGGCCAAGCCCGGGATTTACGGGAAATCGCGGGTTTTCGTTTGACGGCGATTAAACTTCTTTTATTCAGCGTCTCATCAAAAATGAAAACATTTTTGAAAACTACAAGTCTTATGCCTTTTAGTGGTGAAAAACTAATTTAAAAAATCGTTCTGGAAATGTGTTTACTCACAGGGTACTTTCTTTGTGTACATTCGACTATACGGGCCAAGCCCGTGATTTACGGGAAATCGCGGGTTTTCATTTGCCGGCGATTAAACCCCTTTCATTAAGCGTCTCATCAAAAATGAAAACATTTTTGAAAACTACAAGTCTCATGCGTTTTAGTGGAGAGAAAATAATTTAAAAAATCGTTCGGGAAATGAATTTACTCCCTGGGTACTTTCTTTGTATACATTCGACTATACGGGCCAAGCCCGGGATTTACGGGAAATCGCGGGTTTTCGTTTGCCGGCGATTAAACCCCTTTCATTAAGCGTCTCATCACAAATGAAAACATTTTTGAAAACTACAAGTCTCATGCGTTTTAGTGGTGAAAAAATAATTTAAAACATCGTTCTGGAAATGAGTTTACTCACAGGGTACTTTCTTCGTATACATTCGACTATACGGGCCAAGCCCGGGATTTACGAGAAATCGCGGGTTTTCGTTTGCCGGCGATTAAACACTTTTCATTAGGCGTCTCATCAAAAATGAAAACATTTTTGAAAACTACAAGTCTCATGCGTTTTAGTGGTGAAAAATAATTTAAAAAATCGTTCAGGAAATGAGTTTACTCCCTGGGTACTTTCTTTGTATACATTTGACTATACGGGCCAAGCCCGGGATTTACGGGAAATCGTGGGTTTTCGTTTACCGGCGATTAAACTTCTTTTATTCAGCGTCTCATCAAAAATGAAAACATTTTTGAAAACTACAAGTCTTATGCCTTTTAGTGGTGAAAAACTAATTTAAAAAATCGTTCTGGAAATGTGTTTACTCACAGGGTACTTTCTTTGTGTACATTCGACTATACGGGCCAAGCCCGTGATTTACGGGAAATCGCGGGTTTTCATTTGCCGGCGATTAAACCCCTTTCATTAAGCGTCTCATCAAAAATGAAAACATTTTTGAAAACTACAAGTCTCATGCGTTTTAGTGGAGAGAAAATAATTTAAAAAATCGTTCGGGAAATGAATTTACTCCCTGGGTACTTTCTTTGTATACATTCGACTATACGGGCCAAGCCCGGGATTTACGGGAAATCGCGGGTTTTCGTTTGCCGGCGATTAAACCCCTTTCATTAAGCGTCTCATCACAAATGAAAACATTTTTGAAAACTACAAGTCTCATGCGTTTTAGTGGTGAAAAAATAATTTAAAACATCGTTCTGGAAATGAGTTTACTCACAGGGTACTTTCTTCGTATACATTCGACTATACGGGCCAAGCCCGGGATTTACGAGAAATCGCGGGTTTTCGTTTGCCGGCGATTAAACACTTTTCATTAGGCGTCTCATCAAAAATGAAAACATTTTTGAAAACTACAAGTCTCATGCGTTTTAGTGGTGAAAAATAATTTAAAAAATCGTTCGGGAAATGAGTTTACTCCCTGGGTACTTTCTTTGTATACATTTGACTATACGGGCCAAGCCCGGGATTTACGGGAAATCGTGGGTTTTCGTTTACCGGCGATTAAACTTCTTTTATTCAGCGTCTCATCAAAAATGAAAACATTTTTGAAAACTACAAGTCTCATACGTTTTAGTGGAGAGAAAATAATTTAAAAAATCGTTCTGGAAATGAGTTTACTCCCTGGGTACTTTCTTTGTATACTTTTGACTATACGGGCCGAGTCCGGGGTTTACGGGAAATGGCGGGTTTTCGTTTGACGGCGATTAAACTTCTTTTATTCAGCGTCTCATCCAATATGACAACATTTTTGAAAACTACAAGTCTCATGCGTTTTAGTGGTGAAAAGATAATTTAAAAAATCGTATTGGAAATGAGTTTACTCCCTGGGTACTTTCTTTGTATACATTCGACTATACGGGCCAAGCCCGGGATTTACGGGAAATCGCGGGTTTTCGTTAGCCGGCGATTAAACCACATTCATTAAGCGTCTCATCAAAAATGAAAACATTTCTGAAAACTATAAGTCTCATACGTTTTAGTGGTGAAAAAATAATTTTAAAAATCGTTCGGGAAATAAGTTTACTCCCTGGGTACTTTCTTTGTATACTTTTGACTATACGGGCCGAGTCCGGGATTTACGGGAAATCGCGGGTTTTCGTTTGCCGGCAATTAAACTTCTTTTATTCAGCGTCTCATCAAAAATGAAAACACTTTTGAAAACTACAAGTCTCATGCGTTTTTGTGGTAAAAAAATAATTTAAAAAATCGTTTGGGAAATGAGTTTACTCCCTGGGTACTTTCTTTGTATACATTCGACTATACGAGCCAAGCCCGAGATTTACGGGAAATCGCGGGTTTTCGTTTGTCGGCGATTAAACCTCTTTCATTAAGCGTCTCATTGAAAATGAAAACATTTTTGAAAACTACAAGTCTCATTCGTTCTAGTGGTGCAGAAATAATTTGAAAAATCGTTCGGGAAATCAGTTTACTCCCTGGGTACTTTCTTTAGATACATTCAACTATACGGGCCAAGCCCGCGATTTACGGGAAATCGCGGGTTTTGGTATGCCGGCGATTAAACTTCTTTTATTCAGCGTCTCATCAAAAATGAAAACACTTTTGAAAACTACAAGTCTCATGCGTTTTAGTGGTGACAAAATAATTTAAAAAATCGTTTGGGAAATGAGTTTACTCCCTGAGTACTTTCTTTGTATACTTTTGACTATACGGGCCAAGCCCGGGATTTACGGGAAATCGCGGGTTTTCATTTGCCGGCGATTAAACCCCTTTCATTAAGCGTCTCATCAAAAATGAAAAAATTTTTGAAAACTACAAGTCTCATGCGTTTTAGTGGAGAGAAAATAATTTGAAAAATCGTTCGGGAAATGAGTTTACTCCCTGGGTACTTTCTTTGTATACATTCGACTATACGGGCCAAGCCCGGGATTTACGGGAAATCGCGGGTTTTCGTTTGACGGCAATTAAACTTCTTTTATTCAGCGTCTCATCAAAAATGAAAACATTTTTGAAAACTACAAGTCTTATGCGTTTTAGTGGTGAAAAACTAATTTAAAAAATCGCTTGGGAAATGAGTTTACTCCCTGGGTACTTTCTTTGTATACTTTTGACAATGCGGGCCAACTCGGGATTTACGGGAAATCGTGGGTTTTCGTTTGCCGGCGATTACACTTCTTTTAATCAGCGTCTCATCAAAAAATGAAAACATTTTTGAAAACTACAAGTCTCATACGTTTTAGTGGAGAGAAAATAATTTAAAAATCGTTCGGGTAATGAGTTTACTCCCTGGGTACTTTCTTTGTATACATTCGACTATACGGGCCAAGCCCGGGATTTACGGGAAATCGCGAGTTTTCGTTTGTCGGCAATTAAACCTCTTTCATTAAGCGTCTCATTAAAAATGAAAACATTTTTGAAAACTACAAGTCTCATTCGTTCTAGTGGTGCAGAAATAATTTGAAAATCGTTCGGGAAATTAGTTTTCTCCCTAGGTACTTTCTTTGTATACTTTTGACTATACGGGCCAAGCCCGGGATTTACGGGAAATCGCGGGTTTTCGTTTGACGGCGATTAAACTTCCTTTATTCAGCGTCTCATCAAAAATGAAAACATTTTTAAAAACTACAAGTCTTATGCGTTTTAGTGGTGAAAAAATAATTTAAAACATCGTTCTGGAAATGAGTTTACTCACAGGGTACTTTCTTCGTATACATTCGACTATACGGGCCAAGCCTGGGATTTACGAGAAATCGCGGGTTTTCGTTTGCCGGCGATTAAACACTTTTCATTAGGCGTCTCATCAAAAATGAAAACATTTTTGAAAACTACAAGTCTCATGCGTTTTAGTGGTGAAAAAATAATTTAAAAAATCGTTCGGGAAATGAGTTTACTCCCTGGGTACTTTCTTTGTATACATTTGACTATACGGGCCAAGCCCGGGATTTACGGGAAATCGTGGGTTTTCGTTTACCGGCGATTAAACTTCTTTTATTCAGCGTCTCATCAAAAATGAAAACATTTTTGAAAACTACAAGTCTCATACGTTTTAGTGGAGAGAAAATAATTTAAAAAATCGTTCTGGAAATGAGTTTACTCCCTGGGTACTTTCTTTGTATACTTTTGACTATACGGGCCGAGTCCGGGGTTTACGGGAAATGGCGGGTTTTCGTTTGACGGCGATTAAACTTCTTTTATTCAGCGTCTCATCCAATATGACAACATTTTTGAAAACTACAAGTCTCATGCGTTTTAGTGGTGAAAAGATAATTTCAAAAATCGTATTGGAAATGAGTTTACTCCCTGGGTACTTTCTTTGTATACATTCGACTATACGGGCCAAGCCCGGGATTTACGGGAAATCGCGGGTTTTCGTTAGCCGGCGATTAAACCACATTCATTAAGCGTCTCATCAAAAATGAAAACATTTCTGAAAACTATAAGTCTCATACGTTTTAGTGGTGAAAAAATAATTTTAAAAATCGTTCGGGAAATAAGTTTACTCCCTGGGTACTTTCTTTGTATACTTTTGACTATACGGGCCGAGTCCGGGATTTACGGGAAATCGCGGGTTTTCGTTTGCCGGCAATTAAACTTCTTTTATTCAGCGTCTCATCAAAAATGAAAACACTTTTGAAAACTACAAGTCTCATGCGTTTTTGTGGTAAAAAAATAATTTAAAAAATCGTTTGGGAAATGAGTTTACTCCCTGGGTACTTTCTTTGTATACATTCGACTATACGAGCCAAGCCCGAGATTTACGGGAAATCGCGGGTTTTCGTTTGTCGGCGATTAAACCTCTTTCATTAAGCGTCTCATTGAAAATGAAAACATTTTTGAAAACTACAAGTCTCATTCGTTCTAGTGGTGCAGAAATAATTTGAAAAATCGTTCGGGAAATCAGTTTACTCCCTGGTTACTTTCTTTAGATACATTCAACTATACGGGCCAAGCCCACGATTTACGGGAAATCGCGGGTTTTGGTATGCCGGCGATTAAACTTCTTTTATTCAGCGTCTCATCAAAAATGAAAACACTTTTGAAAACTACAAGTCTCATGCGTTTTAGTGGTGACAAAATAATTTAAAAAATCGTTTGGGAAATGAGTTTACTCCCTGAGTACTTTCTTTGTATACTTTTGACTATACGGGCCAAGCCCGGGATTTACGGGAAATCGCGGGTTTTCATTTGCCGGCGATTAAACCCCTTTCATTAAGCGTCTGATCAAAAATGAAAATTTTTTTGAAAACTACAAGTCTCATGCGTTTTAGTGGAGAGAAAATAATTTGAAAAATCGTTCGGGAAATGAGTTTACTCCCTGGGTACTTTCTTTGTATACATTCGACTATACGGGCCAAGCCCGGGATTTACGGGAAATCGCGGGTTTTCGTTTGACGGCAATTAAACTTCTTTTATTCAGCGTCTCATCAAAAATGAAAACATTTTTGAAAACTACAAGTCTTATGCGTTTTAGTGGTGAAAAACTAATTTAAAAAATCGCTTGGGAAATGAGTTTACTCCCTGGGTACTTTCTTTGTATACTTTTGACAATGCGGGCCAACTCGGGATTTACGGGAAATCGTGGGTTTTCGTTTGCCGGCGATTACACTTCTTTTAATCAGCGTCTCATCAAAAAATGAAAACATTTTTGAAAACTACAAGTCTCATACGTTTTAGTGGAGAGAAAATAATTTAAAAATCGTTCGGGTAATGAGTTTACTCCCTGGGTACTTTCTTTGTATACATTCGACTATACGGCCAAGCCCGGGATTTACGGGAAATCGCGAGTTTTCGTTTGTCGGCAATTAAACCTCTTTCATTAAGCGTCTCATTAAAAATGAAAACATTTTTGAAAACTACAAGTCTCATTCGTTCTAGTGGTGCAGAAATAATTTGAAAATCGTTCGGGAAATTAGTTTTCTCCCTAGGTACTTTCTTTGTATACTTTTGACTATACGGGCCAAGCCCGGGATTTACGGGAAATCGCGGGTTTTCGTTTGACGGCGATTAAACTTCCTTTATTCAGCGTCTCATCAAAAATGAAAACATTTTTAAAAACTACAAGTCTTATGCGTTTTAGTGGTGAAAAAATAATTCAAAAAATCGTTCGGGAAATGAATTTACTCCCTGGGTACTTTCTTTGTATACATTCGACTATACGGGCCAAGCCCGGGATTTACGGGAAATCGCGGGTTTTCGTTTGTCGGCAATTAAACCTCTTTCATTAAGCGTCTCATTAAAAATGAAAACATTTTTGGAAACTACAAGTCTCATTCGTTCTAGTGGTGCAGAAATAATTTGAAAAATCGTTCGGGAAATCAGTTTACTTCCTAGGTACTTTCTTTGTATACTTTTGACTATACGGGCCAAGCCCGGGATTTACGGGAAATCGCGGGTTTTCGTTTGACGGCGATTAAACTTCTTTTATTCAGCGTCTCATCAAAAATGAAAACATTTTTGAAAACTACAAGTCTTATGCGTTTTAGTGGTGAAAAACTAATTTAAAAAATCGTTCGGGTAATGAGTTTACTCCCTGGGTACTTTCTTTGTATACATTCGACTATACGGGCCAAGCCCGGGATTTACGGGAAATCGCGAGTTTTCGTTTGTCGGCAATTAAACCTCTTTCATTAAGCGTCTCATTAAAAATGAAAACATTTTTGAAAACTACAAGTCTCATTCGTTCTAGTGGTGCAGAAATAATTTAAAAATCGTTCGGGAAATTAGTTTTCTCCCTAGGTACTTTCTTTGTATACTTTTGACTATATGGGCCAAGCCCGGGATTTACGGGAAATCGCGGGTTTTCGTTTGACGGCGATTAAACTTCCTTTATTCAGCGTCTCATCAAAAATGAAAACATTTTTGAAAACTACAAGTCTTATGCGTTTTAGTGGTGAAAAAATAATTCAAAAAATCGTTCTGGAAATGAGTTTACTCACAGGGTACTTTCTTTGTGTACATTCGACTATACGGGCCAAGCCCGTGATTTACGGGAAATCGCGGGTTTTCATTTGCCGGCGATTAAACCCCTTTCATTAAGCTTCTCATCAAAAATGAAAACATTTTTGAAAACTACAAGTCTCATGCGTTTTAGTGGAGAGAAAATAATTTAAAAAATCGTTCGGGAAATGAATTTACTCCCTGGGTACTTTCTTTGTATACATTCGACTATACGGGCCAAGCCCGGGATTTACGGGAAATCGCGGGTTTTCGTTTGTCGGCAATTAAACCTCTTTCATTAAGCGTCTCATTAAAAATGAAAACATTTTTGAAAACTACAAGTCTCATTCGTTCTAGTGGTGCAGAAATAATTTGAAAAATCTTTTGGGAAATCAGTTTACTTCCTAAGTACTTTCTTTGTATACTTCTGACTATACGGGCCAAGCCCGGGATTTACGGGAAATCGCGGGTTTTCGTTTGACGGCGATTAAACTTCTTTTATTCAGCGTCTCATCAAAAATGAAAACATTTTTGAAAACTACAAGTCTCATGCGTTTTAGTGGAGAGAAAATAATTTAAAAAATCGTTCGGGAAATGAATTTACTCCCTGGGTACTTTCTTTGTATACATTCGACTATACGGGCCAAGCCCGGGATTTACGGCAAATCGCGGGTTTTCGTTTGTCGGCAATTAAACCTCTTTCATTAAGCGTCTCATTAAAAATAAAAACATTTTTGAAACTACAAGTCTCATTCGTTCTAGTGGTGCAGAAATAATTTGAAAAATCGTTCGGAAAATCAGTTTACTTTCTAGGTACTTTCTTTGTATACTTTTGACTATACGGGCCAAGCCCGGGATTTACGGGAAATCGCGGGTTTTCGTTTGACGGCGATTAAACTTCTTTTATTTAGCGTCTCATCAAAAATGAAAACATTTTTGAAAACTACAAGTCTTATGCCTTTTAGTGGTGAAAAACTAATTTAAAAAATCGTTCTGGAAATGTGTTTACTCACAGGGTACTTTCTTTGTGTACATTCGACTATACGGGCCAAGCCCGTGATTTACGGGAAATCGCGGGTTTTCATTTGCCGGCGATTAAACCCCTTTCATTAAGCGTCTCATCAAAAATGAAAACATTTTTGAAAACTACAAGTCTCATGCGTTTTAGTGGAGAGAAAATAATTTAAAAAATCGTTCGGGAAATGAATTTACTCCCTGGGTACTTTCTTTGTATACATTCGACTATACGGGCCAAGCCCGGGATTTACGGGAAATCGCGGGTTTTCGTTTGTCGGCAATTAAACCTCTTTCATTAAGCGTCTCATTAAAAATGAAAACATTTTTGAAAACTACAAGTCTCATTCGTTCTAGTGGTGCAGAAATAATTTGAAAAATCTTTCGGGAAATCAGTTTACTTCCTAAGTACTTTCTTTGTATACTTCTGACTATACGGGCCAAGCCCGGGATTTACGGGAAATCGCGGGTTTTCGTTTGACGGCGATTAAACTTCTTTTATTCAGCGTCTCATCAAAAATGAAAACATTTTTGAAAACTACAAGTCTCATGCGTTTTAGTGGAGAGAAAATAATTTAAAAAATCGTTCGGGAAATGAATTTACTCCCTGGGTACTTTCTTTGTATACATTCGACTATACGGGCCAAGCCCGGGATTTACGGGAAATCGCGGGTTTTCGTTTGTCGGCAATTAAACCTCTTTCATTAAGCGTCTCATTAAAAATGAAAACATTTTTGAAAACTACAAGTCTTATGCCTTTTAGTGGTGAAAAACTAATTTAAAAAATCGTTCTGGAAATGTGTTTACTCACAGGGTACTTTCTTTGTGTACATTCGACTATACGGGCCAAGCCCGTGATTTACGGGAAATCGCGGGTTTTCATTTGCCGGCGATTAAACCCCTTTCATTAAGCGTCTCATCAAAAATGAAAACATTTTTGAAAACTACAAGTCTCATGCGTTTTAGTGGAGAGAAAATAATTTAAAAAATCGTTCGGGAAATGAATTTACTCCCTGGGTACTTTCTTTGTATACATTCGACTATACGGGCCAAGCCCGGGATTTACGGGAAATCGCGGGTTTTCGTTTGCCGGCGATTAAACCCCTTTCATTAAGCGTCTCATCACAAATGAAAACATTTTTGAAAACTACAAGTCTCATGCGTTTTGGTGGTGAAAAAATAATTTAAAACATCGTTCTGGAAATGAGTTTACTCACAGGGTACTTTCTTCGTATACATTCGACTATACGGGCCAAGCCCGGGATTTACGAGAAATCGCGGGTTTTCGTTTGCCGGCGATTAAACACTTTTCATTAAGCGTCTCATCAAAAATGAAAACATTTTTGAAAACTACAAGTCTCATGCGTTTTAGTGGTGAAAAAATAATTTAAAAAATCGTTCGGGAAATGAGTTTACTCCCTGGGTACTTTCTTTGTATACATTTGACTATACGGGCCAAGCCCGGGATTTACGGGAAATCGTGGGTTTTCGTTTACCGGCGATTAAACTTCTTTTATTCAGTGTCTCATCAAAAATGAAAACATTTTTGAAAACTACAAGTCTCATACGTTTTAGTGGAGAGAAAATAATTTAAAAAATCGTTCTGGAAATGAGTTTACTTCCTGGGTACTTTCTTTGTATTCATTCGACTATACGGGCCAAGCCCGGGATTTACGGGAAATCGCGGGTTTTCGTTTGCCGGCGATTAAACCCCTTTCATTAAGCGTCTCATCACAAATGAAAACATTTTTGAAAACTACAAGTCTCATGCGTTTTAGTGGTGAAAAAATAATTTAAAAAATCGTTCGTGAAATGAGTTTACTCCCTGGGTACTTTCTTTGTATACATTTGACTATACGGGTCAAGCCCGGGATTTACGGGAAATCGTGGGTTTTCGTTTACCGGCGATTAAACTTCTTTTATTCAGCGTCTCATCAAAAATGAAAACATTTTTGAAAACTACAAGTCTCATACGTTTTAGTGGAGAGAAAATAATTTAAAAAATCGTTCTGGAAATGAGTTTACTCCCTGTGTACTTTCTTTGTATACATTCGACTCTGCGGGCCAAGCCCGGGATTTACGGGAAATCGCGAGTTTTCGTTTGTCGGCAATTAAACCTCTTTCATTAAGCGTCTCATTAAAAATGAAAACATTTTTGAAAACTACAAGTCTCATTCGTTCTAGTGGTGCAGAAATAATTTGAAAATCGTTCGGGAAATCAGTTTTCTCCCTAGGTACTTTCTTTGTATACTTTTGACTATACGGGCCAAGCCCGGGATTTACGGGAAATCGCGGGTTTTCGTTTGACGGCGATTAAACTTCCTTTATTCAGCGTCTCATCAAAAATGAAAACATTTTTGAAAACTACAAGTCTTATGCGTTTTAGTGGTGAAAAAATAATTCAAAAAATCGTTCTGGAAATGCGTTTACTCACAGGGTACTTTCTTTGTGTACATTCGACTATACGGGCCAAGCCCATGATTTACGGGAAATCGCGGGTTTTCATTTGCCGGCGATTAAACCCCTTTCATTAAGCGTCTCATCAAAAATGAAAACATTTTTGAAAACTACAAGTCTCATGCGTTTTAGTGGAGAGAAAATAATTTAAAAAATCGTTCGGAAAATGAATTTACTCCCTGGGTACTTTCTTTGTATACATTCGACTATACGGGCCAAGCCCGGGATTTACGGGAAATCGCGGGTTTTCGTTTGTCGGCAATTAAACCTCTTTCATTAAGCGTCTCATTAAAATTGAAAACATTTTTGAAAACTACAAGTCTCATTCGTTCTAGTGGTGCAGAAATAATTTGAAAAATCGTTCGGGAAATCAGTTTACTTCCTAGGTACTTTCTTTGTATACTTTTGACTATACGGGCCAAGCCCGGGATTTACGGGAAATCGCGGGTTTTCGTTTGACGGCAATTAAACTTCTTTTATTCAGCGTCTCATCAAAAATGAAAACATTTTTGAAAACTACAAGTCTTATGCGTTTTAGTGGTGAAAAACTAATTTAAAAAATCGTTCTGAAAATGTGTTTACTCACAGGGTACTTTCTTTGTGTACATTCGACTATACGGGCCAAGCCCGTGATTTACGGGAAATCGCGGGTTTTCATTTGCCGGCGATTAAACCCCTTTCATTAAGCGTCTCATCAAAAATGAAAACATTTTTGAAAACTACAAGTCTCATGCGTTTTAGTGGAGAGAAAATAATTTAAAAAATGGTTCGGGAAATGAATTTACTCCCTGGGTATTTTCTTTGTATACATTCGACTATACGGGCCAAGCCCGGGATTTACGGGAAATCGCGGGTTTTCGTTTGTCGGCAATTAAACCTCTTTCATTAAGCGTCTCATTAAAAATGAAAACATTTTTGAAAACTACAAGTCTCATTCGTTCTAGTGGTGCAGAAATAATTTGAAAAATCGTTCGGGAAATCAGTTTACTTCCTAGGTACTTTCTTTGTATACTTTTGACTATACGGGCCAAGCGCGGGATTTACGGGAAATCGCGGGTTTTCGTTTGACGGCGATTAAACTTCTTTTATTCAGCGTCTCATCAAAAATGAAAACATTTTTGAAAACTACAAGTCTTATGCGTTTTAGTGGTGAAAAACTAATTTAAAAAATCGTTCTGGAAATGTGTTTACTCACAGGGTACTTTCTTTGTGTACATTCGACTATACGGGCCAAGCCCGTGATTTACGGGAAATCGCGGGTTTTCATTTGCCGGCGATTAAACCCGTTTCATTAAGCGTCTCATTAAAAATGAAAACATTTTTGAAAACTACAAGTCTCATTCGTTCTAGTGGTGCAGAAATAATTTGAAAAATCGTTCGGGAAATCAGTTTACTTCCTAGGTACTTTCTTTGTATACTTTTGACTATACGGGCCAAGCCCGGGATTTACGGGAAATCGCGGGTTTTTGTTTGACGGCGATTAAACTTCTTTTATTCAGCGTCTCATCAAAAATGAAAACATTTTTGAAAACTACAAGTCTTATGCGTTTTAGTGGTGAAAAACTAATTTGAAAAAATCGTTCTGGAAATGTGTTTACTCACAGGGTACTTTCTTTGTATACATTCGACTATACGGGCCAAGCCCGGGATTTACGGGAAATCGCGGGTTTTCGTTTGCCGGCGATTAAACCCATTTCATTAAGCGTCTCGTCACAAATGAAAACATTTTTGAAAACTACAAGTCTCATGCGTTTTAGTGGTGAAAAAATAATTTAAAACATCGTTCTGGAAATGAGTTTACTCACAGGGTACTCTCTTTGTATACATTCGACTATACGGGCCAAGCCCGGGATTTACGAGAAATCGCGGGTTTTCGTTTGCCGGCGATTAAACACTTTTCATTAAGCGTCTCATCAAAAATGAAAACATTTTTGAAAACTACAAGTCTCATGCGTTTTAGTGGTGAAAAAATAATTTAAAAAATCGTTCGGGAAATGAGTTTACTCCCTGGGTACTTTCTTTGTATACATTTGACTATACGGGCCAAGCGCGGGATTTACGGGAAATCGCGGGTTTTCGTTTGACGGCGATTAAACTTCTTTTATTCAGCGTCTCATCAAAAATGAAAACATTTTTGAAAACTACAAGTCTTATGCGTTTTAGTGGTGAAAAACTAATTTAAAAAATCGTTCTGGAAATGTGTTTACTCACAGGGTACTTTCTTTGTGTACATTCGACTATACGGGCCAAGCCCGTGATTTACGGGAAATCGCGGGTTTTCATTTGCCGGCGATTAAACCCCTTTCATTAAGCGTCTCATCAAAAATGAAAACATTTTTGAAAACTACAAGTCTCATGAGTTTTAGTGGAGAGAAAATAATTTAAAAAATCGTTCGGGAAATGAATTTACTCCCTGGGTACTTTCTTTGTATACATTTGACTATACGGGCCAAGCCCGGGATTTACGGGAAATCGCGGGTTTTCGTTTGTCGGCAATTAAACCTCTTTCATTAAGCGTCTCATTAAAAATGAAAACATTTTTGAAAACTACAAGTCTCATTCGTTCTAGTGGTGCAGAAATAATTTGAAAAATCGTTCGGGAAATCAGTTTACTTCCTAGGTACTTTCTTTGTATACTTTTGACTATACGGGCCAAGCCCGGGATTTACGGGAAATCGTGGGTTTTCGTATACCGGCGATTAAACTTCTTTTATTCAGCGTCTCATCAAAAATGAAAACATTTTTGAAAACTACAAGTCTTATGCGTTTTAGTGGTGAAAAAATAATTTAAAAAATCGTTCTGGAAATGTGTTTACTCACAGGGTACTTCCTTTGTATACATTCGACTATACGGGCCAAGCCCGGGATTTACGGGAAATCGCGGGTTTTCGTTTGCCGGCGATTAAACCCCTTTCATTAAGTGTCTCATCAAAAATGAAAACATTTTTGAAAACTACAAGTCTCATGCGTTTTAGTGGTGAAAAAACAGTTTAAAAAATCGTTCCGAAAATGAGTTTACTCCCTGGGTACTTTCTTTGTATACATTCGACTATACGGGCCAAGCTAGGGATTTACGGGAAATCGCGGGTTTTCGTTTGACGGCGATTAAACTTCTTTTATTCAGCGTCTCATCAAAAATGAAAACATTTTTGAAAACTACAAGTCTTATGCGTTTTAGTGGTGAAAAAATAATTTAAAAAATCGTTCGGGAAATGAGTTTACTCCCTGGGTACTTTCTTTGTATACATTTGACTATACGGGCCAAGCCCGGGATTTACTGGAAATCGTGGGTTTTCGTTTACCGGCGATTAAACTTTTTTTATTCAGCGTCTCATCAAAAATGAAAACATTTTTGAAAACTACAAGTCTTATGCGTTTTAGTGGTAAAAAAATAATTTAAAAAATCGTTCTGGAAATGTGTTTACTTCCTAGGTACTTTCTTTGTATACTTTTGACTATACGGGCCAAGCCCGGGATTTACGGGAAATCGCGGGTTTTCGTTTGACGGCGATTAAACTTCTTTTATTCAGCGTCTCATCAAAAATGAAAACATTTTTGAAAACTACAAGTCTTATGCGTTTTAGTGGTGAAAAACTAATTTAAAAAATCGTTCTGGAAATGTGTTTACTCACAGGGTACTTTCTTTGTATACATTCGACTATACGGGCCAAGCCCGGGATTTACGGGAAATCGCGGGTTTTCGTTTGCCGGCGATTAAACCCCTTTCATTAAGCGTCTCGTCACAAATGAAAACATTTTTGAAAACTACAAGTCTCATGCGTTTTAGTGGTGAAAAAATAATTTAAAAAATCGTTCGGGAAATGAGTTTACTCCCTGGGTACTTTCTTTGTATACATTTGACTATACGGGCCAAGCCCGGGATTTACGGGAAATCGTGGGTTTTCGTATACCGGCGATTAAACTTCTTTTATTCAGCGTCTCATCAAAAATGAAAACATTTTTGAAAACTACAAGTCTTATGCGTTTTAGTGGTGAAAAAATAATTTAAAAAATCGTTCTGGAAATGTGTTTACTCACAGGGTACTTTCTTTGTATACATTCGACTATACGGGCCAAGCCCGGGATTTACGGGAAATCGCGGGTTTTCGTTTGCCGGCGATTAAACCCCTTTCATTAAGTGTCTCATCAAAAATGAAAACATTTTTGAAAACTACAAGTCTCATGCGTTTTAGTGGTGAAAAAACAGTTTAAAAAATCGTTCCGGAAATGAGTTTACTCCCTGGGTACTTTCTTTGTATACATTCGACTATACGGGCCAAGCTAGGGATTTACGGGAAATCGCGGGTTTTCGTTTGACGGCGATTAAACTTCTTTTATTCAGCGTCTCATCAAAAATGAAAACATTTTTGAAAACTACAAGTCTTATGCGTTTTAGTGGTGAAAAAATAATTTAAAAAATCGTTCGGGAAATGAGTTTACTCCCTGGGTACTTTCTTTGTATACATTTGACTATACGGGCCAAGCCCGGGATTTACTGGAAATCGTGGGTTTTCGTTTACCGGCGATTAAACTTTTTTTATTCAGCGTCTCATCAAAAATGAAAACATTTTTGAAAACTACAAGTCTTATGCGTTTTAGTGGTGAAAAAATAATTTAAAAAATCGTTCTGGAAATGTGTTTACTCACAGGGTACTTTCTTTGTATACTTCGACTATACGGGCCAAGCCCGGGATTTACGGGAAATCGCGGGTTTTCGTTTGCCGGCGATTAAACCCCTTTCATTAAGCGTCTCATCAAAAATGAAAACATTTTTGAAAACTACAACTCTCATGCGTTTTAGTGGTGAAAAAATAATTTAAAACATCGTTCTGGAAATGAGTTTACTCACAGGGTACCTTCTTTGCATACATTCGACTATACGGGCCAAGCCCGGGATTTACGGGAAATCGCGGGTTTTCGTTTGCCGGCGATTAAACCCCTTTCATTAAGCGTCTCATCAAAAATGAAAACATTTTTGAAAACTACAAGTCTCATGCGTTTTAGTGGTGAAAAAATAATTTAAAAAATCGTTCCGGAAATGAGTTTACTCCCTGGGTACTTTCTTTGTATACATTCGACTATACGGGCCAAGCCCGGGATTTACGGGAAATCGCGGGTTTTCGTTTGCCGGCGATTAAACCCCTTTCATTAAGCGTCTCATCACAAATGAAAACATTTTTGAAAACTACAACTCTCATGCGTTTTAGTGGTGAAAAAATAATTTAAAACATCGTTCTGGAAATGAGTTTACTCACAGGGTACCTTCTTCGTATACATTCGACTATACGGGCCAAGCCCGGGATTTATGGGAAATCGCGGGTTTTCGTTTGCCGGCGATTAAACCCCTTTCATTAAGCGTCTTATCAAAAATGAAAACATTTTTGAAAACTACAAGTCTCATGCGTTTTAGTGGTGAAAATATAATTTAAAAAATCGTTCCGGAAATGAGTTTACTCCCTGGGTACTTTCTTTGTATACATTCGACTATACGGGCCAAGCTAGGGATTTACGGGAAATCGCGGGTTTTCGTTTACTGGCGATTAAACCCCTTTCATTAAGCGTCTCATTAAAAATGAAAACATTTTTGAAAACTACAAGTCTCATGCGTTTTAGTGGTGAGAAAATAATTTAAAAAATCGTTCGGGAAATGAGTTTACTTCCTGGGTACTTTCTTTGTATACATTTGACTATACGGGCCAAGCCCGGGATTTACGGGAAATCGTGGGTTTTCGTTTACCGGCGATTAAACTTCTTTTATTCAGCGTCTCATCAAAAATGAAAATTTTTTTGAAAACTACAAGTCTTATGCGTTTTAGTGGTGAAAAAATAATTTAAAAAATCGTTCTGGAAATGAGTTTACTCACAGGGTACTTTCTTTGTGTACATTCGACTATACGGGCCAAGCCCGTGATTTACGGGAAATCGCGGGTTTTCATTTGCCGGCGATTAAACCCCTTTCATTAAGCGTCTCATCAAAAATGAAAACTATTTTGAAAACTACAAGTCTCATGCGTTTTAGTGGAGAGAAAATAATTTAAAAAATCGTTCTGGAAATGTGTTTACTCACAGGGTACTTTCTTTGTATACATTCGACTATACAGGCCAAGCCCGGGATTTACGGGAAATCGCGGGTTTTCGTTTGCCGGCGATTAAACCCCTTTCATTAAGCGTCTCATCACAAATGAAAACATTTTTGAAAACTACAACTCTCATGCGTTTTAGTGGTGAAAAAATAATTTAAAACATCGTTCTGGAAATGAGTTTACTCACAGGGTACCTGCTTCGTATACATTCGACTATACGGGCAAGCCCGGGATTTACTGGAAATCGCGGGTTTTCGTTTGCCGGCGATTAAACCCCTTTCATTAAGCGTCTTATCAAAAATGAAAACATTTTTGAAAACTACAAGTCTCATGCGTTTTAGTGGTGAAAAAATAATTTAAAAAATCGTTCGGGAAATGAGTTTACTCCCTGGGTACTTTCTTTGTATACATTCGACTATACGGGCCAAGCTAGGGATTTACGGGAAATCGCGGGTTTTCGTTTACCGGCGATTAAACCCTTTCATTAAGCGTCTCATCAAAAATGAAAACATTTTTGAAAACTACAAGTCTCATGCGTTTTAGTGGTGACAAAATAATTTAAAAAATCGTTCGGGAAATGAGTTTACTTCCTGGGTACTTTCTTTGTATACATTCGACTATACGGGCCAAGCCCGGGATTTACGGGAAATCGTGGGTTTTCGTTTACCGGCGATTAAACTTCTTTTATTCAGCGTCTCATCAAAAATGAAAACTACAAGTCTTATGCATTTTAGTGGTGAAAAAATAATTTAAAAAATCGTTCTGGAAATGAGTTTACTCACAGGGTACTTTCTTTGTGTACATTCGACTATACGGGCCAAGCCCGTGATTTACGGGAAATCGCGGGTTTTCATTTGCCGGCGATTAAACCCCTTTCATTAAGCGTCTCATCAAAAATGAAAACATTTTTGAAAACTACAAGTCTCATGCGTTTTAGTGGAGAGAAAATAATTTAAAAAATCGTTCGGGAAATCAGTTTACTCCCTAGGTACTTTCTTTGTATACTTTTGATTATACGGGCCAAGCCCGGGATTTACGGGAAATCGCGGGTTTTCGTTTGATGGCGATTAAACTTCTTTTATTCAGCGTCTGATCAAAAATGAAAACATTTTTGAAAACTACAAGTCTCATGCGTTTTAGTGGTGAAAAACTAATTTAAAAAATCGTTCTGGAAATGAGTTTACTCACAGGGTACTTTCTTTGTATACATTCGACTATACGGGCCAAGCCCGGGATTTACGGGAAATCGCGGGTTTTCGTTTGCCGGCGATTAAACTCCTTTCATTAAGCGTCTCATCACAAATGAAAACATTTTTGAAAACTACAAGTCTCATGCGTTTTAGTGGTGAAAAAATAATTTAAAACATCGTTCGGGAAATGAGTTTACTCCCTGGGTACTTTCTTTGTATACATTCGACTATATGGGCCAAGCTTGGGATATACGGGAAATCGCGGGTTTTCGTTTGCCGGCGATTAAACTTCTTTTAATCAGCGTCTCATCAAAAATGAAAACAATTTTGAAAACTACAAGCCTTATGCGTTTTAGTGGTGAAAAAATAATTTAAAACATCGTTCTGGAAATGAGTTTACTCACAGGGCACTTTCTTCGTATACATTCGACTATACGGGCCAAGCCCGGTATTTACGAGAAATCGCGGGTTTTCATTTGCCGGCGATTAAACCCCTTTCATTAAGCGTCTCATCAAAAATGAAAACATTTTTGAAAACTACAAGTCTCATGCGTTTTAGTAGAGAGAAAATAATTTAAAAAATCGTTCGGGAAATGAGTTTACTCCCTGGGTACTTTCTTTGTATACATTCGACTATACGGGCCAAGCCCGGGATTTACGGAAAATCGCGGGTTTTTGTTTGTCGGCAATTAAACTTCTTTCATTAAGCGTCTCATTAAAAATGAAAATATTTTTGAAAACTGCAAGTCTCATTCGTTCTAGTGGTGCAGAATTAATTTGAAAAATCGTTCGGGAAATCAGTTTACTCCCTAGGTACTTTCTTTGTATACTTTTGACTATACGGGCCAAGCCCGGGATTTACGGGAAATCGCGGGTTTTCGTTTGACGGCGATTAAACTTCTTTTATTCAGCGTCTCATCAAAAATGAAAACATTTTTGAAAACTACAAGTCTCATGCGTTTTAGTGGTGAAAAAATAATTTAAAAAATCGTTCCGGAAATGAGTTTACTCCCTGGGTACTTTCTTTGTATACTTTTGACTATACGGGCCGAGTCCGGGATTTACGGGAAATGGCGGGTTTTCGTTTGCCGTCGATTAAACTTCCTTTATTCAGCGTCTCATCAAAAATGAAAACATTTTTAAAAACTACAAGTCTCATGCGTTTTAGTGGTGAAAAGATAATTTAAAAAATCGTTTTGGAAATAAGTTTACTCCCTGGGTACTTTCTTTGTATACATTCGACTATACGGGCCAAGCCCGGGATTTACGGGAAATCGCGGGTTTTCGTTTGCCGGCGATTAAACCCCTTTCATTAAGCGTCTCATCAAAAATGAAAACATTTTTGAAAACTACAAGTCTCATGCGTTTTAGTGGTGAAAAAATAATTTAAAAAATCGTTCCGGAAATGAGTTTACTCCCTGGGTACTTTCTTTGTATACATTCGACTATACGGGCCAAGCCCGGGATTTACGGGAAATCGCGGGTTTTCGTTTGCCGGCGATTAAACCCCTTTCATTAAGCGTCTCATCACAAATGAAAACATTTTTGAAAACTACAACTCTCATGCGTTTTAGTGGTGAAAAAATAATTTAAAACATCGTTCTGGAAATGAGTTTACTCACAGGGTACCTTCTTCGTATACATTCGACTATACGGGCCAAGCCCGGGATTTACGGGAAATCGCGGGTTTTCGTTTGCCGGCGATTAAACCCCTTTCATTAAGCGTCTTATCAAAAATGAAAACATTTTTGAAAACTACAAGTCTCATGCGTTTTAGTGGTGAAAATATAATTTAAAAAATCGTTCCGGAAATGAGTTTACTCCCTGGGTACTTTCTTTGTATACATTCGACTATACGGGCCAAGCTAGGGATTTACGGGAAATCGCGGGTTTTCGTTTACTGGCGATTAAACCCCTTTCATTAAGCGTCTCATTAAAAATGAAAACATTTTTGAAAACTACAAGTCTCATGCGTTTTAGTGGTGAGAAAATAATTTAAAAAATCGTTCGGGAAATGAGTTTACTTCCTGGGTACTTTCTTTGTATACATTTGACTATACGGGCCAAGCCCGGGATTTACGGGAAATCGTGGGTTTTCGTTTACCGGCGATTAAACTTCTTTTATTCAGCGTCTCATCAAAAATGAAAATTTTTTTGAAAACTACAAGTCTTATGCGTTTTAGTGGTGAAAAAATAATTTAAAAAATCGTTCTGGAAATGAGTTTACTCACAGGGTACTTTCTTTGTGTACATTCGACTATACGGGCCAAGCCCGTGATTTACGGGAAATCGCGGGTTTTCATTTGCCGGCGATTAAACCCCTTTCATTAAGCGTCTCATCAAAAATGAAAACTATTTTGAAAACTACAAGTCTCATGCGTTTTAGTGGAGAGAAAATAATTTAAAAAATCGTTCTGGAAATGTGTTTACTCACAGGGTACTTTCTTTGTATACATTCGACTATACAGGCCAAGCCCGGGATTTACGGGAAATCGCGGGTTTTCGTTTGCCGGCGATTAAACCCCTTTCATTAAGCGTCTCATCACAAATGAAAACATTTTTGAAAACTACAACTCTCATGCGTTTTAGTGGTGAAAAAATAATTTAAAACATCGTTCTGGAAATGAGTTTACTCACAGGGTACCTGCTTCGTATACATTCGACTATACGGGCAAGCCCGGGATTTACTGGAAATCGCGGGTTTTCGTTTGCCGGCGATTAAACCCCTTTCATTAAGCGTCTTATCAAAAATGAAAACATTTTTGAAAACTACAAGTCTCATGCGTTTTAGTGGTGAAAAAATAATTTAAAAAATCGTTCGGGAAATGAGTTTACTCCCTGGGTACTTTCTTTGTATACATTCGACTATACGGGCCAAGCTAGGGATTTACGGGAAATCGCGGGTTTTCGTTTACCGGCGATTAAACCCTTTCATTAAGCGTCTCATCAAAAATGAAAACATTTTTGAAAACTACAAGTCTCATGCGTTTTAGTGGTGACAAAATAATTTAAAAAATCGTTCGGGAAATGAGTTTACTTCCTGGGTACTTTCTTTGTATACATTCGACTATACGGGCCAAGCCCGGGATTTACGGGAAATCGTGGGTTTTCGTTTACCGGCGATTAAACTTCTTTTATTCAGCGTCTCATCAAAAATGAAAACTACAAGTCTTATGCATTTTAGTGGTGAAAAAATAATTTAAAAAATCGTTCTGGAAATGAGTTTACTCACAGGGTACTTTCTTTGTGTACATTCGACTATACGGGCCAAGCCCGTGATTTACGGGAAATCGCGGGTTTTCATTTGCCGGCGATTAAACCCCTTTCATTAAGCGTCTCATCAAAAATGAAAACATTTTTGAAAACTACAAGTCTCATGCGTTTTAGTGGAGAGAAAATAATTTAAAAAATCGTTCGGGAAATCAGTTTACTCCCTAGGTACTTTCTTTGTATACTTTTGATTATACGGGCCAAGCCCGGGATTTACGGGAAATCGCGGGTTTTCGTTTGATGGCGATTAAACTTCTTTTATTCAGCGTCTGATCAAAAATGAAAACATTTTTGAAAACTACAAGTCTCATGCGTTTTAGTGGTGAAAAACTAATTTAAAAAATCGTTCTGGAAATGAGTTTACTCACAGGGTACTTTCTTTGTATACATTCGACTATACGGGCCAAGCCCGGGATTTACGGGAAATCGCGGGTTTTCGTTTGCCGGCGATTAAACTCCTTTCATTAAGCGTCTCATCACAAATGAAAACATTTTTGAAAACTACAAGTCTCATGCGTTTTAGTGGTGAAAAAATAATTTAAAACATCGTTCGGGAAATGAGTTTACTCCCTGGGTACTTTCTTTGTATACATTCGACTATATGGGCCAAGCTTGGGATATACGGGAAATCGCGGGTTTTCGTTTGCCGGCGATTAAACTTCTTTTAATCAGCGTCTCATCAAAAATGAAAACAATTTTGAAAACTACAAGCCTTATGCGTTTTAGTGGTGAAAAAATAATTTAAAACATCGTTCTGGAAATGAGTTTACTCACAGGGCACTTTCTTCGTATACATTCGACTATACGGGCCAAGCCCGGTATTTACGAGAAATCGCGGGTTTTCATTTGCCGGCGATTAAACCCCTTTCATTAAGCGTCTCATCAAAAATGAAAACATTTTTGAAAACTACAAGTCTCATGCGTTTTAGTAGAGAGAAAATAATTTAAAAAATCGTTCGGGAAATGAGTTTACTCCCTGGGTACTTTCTTTGTATACATTCGACTATACGGGCCAAGCCCGGGATTTACGGAAAATCGCGGGTTTTTGTTTGTCGGCAATTAAACTTCTTTCATTAAGCGTCTCATTAAAAATGAAAATATTTTTGAAAACTGCAAGTCTCATTCGTTCTAGTGGTGCAGAATTAATTTGAAAAATCGTTCGGGAAATCAGTTTACTCCCTAGGTACTTTCTTTGTATACTTTTGACTATACGGGCCAAGCCCGGGATTTACGGGAAATCGCGGGTTTTCGTTTGACGGCGATTAAACTTCTTTTATTCAGCGTCTCATCAAAAATGAAAACATTTTTGAAAACTACAAGTCTCATGCGTTTTAGTGGTGAAAAAATAATTTAAAAAATCGTTCCGGAAATGAGTTTACTCCCTGGGTACTTTCTTTGTATACTTTTGACTATACGGGCCGAGTCCGGGATTTACGGGAAATGGCGGGTTTTCGTTTGCCGTCGATTAAACTTCCTTTATTCAGCGTCTCATCAAAAATGAAAACATTTTTAAAAACTACAAGTCTCATGCGTTTTAGTGGTGAAAAGATAATTTAAAAAATCGTTTTGGAAATAAGTTTACTCCCTGGGTACTTTCTTTGTATACATTCGACTATACGGCCCAAGCCCGGGATTTACGGGAAATCGCGGGTTTTCGTTTGCAGGCGATTAAACACCTTTCATTAAGCATCTCATCAAAAATGAAAACAATTTTGAAAACTACAAGTCTTATGCGTTTTAGTGGTGAAAAACTAATTTAAAAAATCGTTCTGGAAATGAGTTTACTCACAGGGTACTTTCTTTGTATACATTCGACTATACGTGCCAAACCCTGGATTTACGGGAAATCGCGGGTTTTCGTTTGCCGGCGATTAAACCCCTTTCATTAAGCGTCTCATCAAAAATGAAAACATTTTTGAAAACTACAAGTCTCATGCGTTTTAGTTGGTGAAAAAATAATTTAAAAAATCGTTCGGGAAATGAGTTTACTCCCTGGGTACTTTCTTTGTATACATTCGACAATAGGGGCCAAGCTAGGGATTTACGGGAAAGCGCGGGTTTTCGTTTGCCGGCGATTAACCTTCTTTTAATCAGCGTCTCATCAAAAATGAAAACATTTTTGAAAACTACAAGTCTTATGCGTTTTAGTGGTGAAAAAATAATTTAAAACATCGTTCTGGAAATGAGTTTACTCACAGGGTACTTTCTTCGTATACATTCGACTATACGGGCCAAGCCCGGGATTTACGAGAAATCGCGGTTTTTCGTTTGCCGGCGATTAAACACCTTTCATTAAGCGTCTCATCGAAAATGAAAACATTTTTGAAAACTACAAGTCTCATGCGTTTTAGTGGTGAAAAAATAATTTAAAAAATCGTTCGGGAAATGAGTTTACTCCCTGGGTACTTTCTTTGTATACATTTGACTATACGAGCCAAGCTAGGGATTTACGGGAAATCGCGGGTTTTCGTTTGCCGGCGATTAAACTTCTTTTAATCAGCGTCTCATCAAAAATGAAAACATTTTTGAAAACTACAAGTCTTATGCGTTTTAGTGGTGAAAAAATAATTTAAAACATCGTTCTGAAAATGGGTTTACTCACAAGGTACTTTCTTCGTATACAATCGACTATACGGGCCGAGCCCGGGATTTACGAGAAATCGCGGGTTTTCGTTTGCCGGCGATTAAACACCTTTCATTAAGCGTCTCATCAAAAATGAAAACATTTTTGAAAACTACAAGTCTCATGCGTTTTAGTGGTGAAAAAATAATTTAAAAAATCGTTCGGCAAATGAGTTTACTCCCTGGGTACTTTCTTTGTATACATTCGACTATACGAGCCAAGCTAGGGATTTACGGGAAATCGCGGGTTTTCGTTTGCCGGCGATTAAACTTCTTTTAATCAGCGTCTCATCAAAAATGAAAACATTTTTGAAAACTACAAGTCTTATGCGTTTTAGTGGTGAAAAAATAATTTAAAACATCGTTCTGAAAATGGGTTTACTCACAGGGTACTTTCTTCGTATACAATCGACTATACGGGCCAAGCCCGGGATTTACGAGAAATCGCGGGTTTTCCTTTGCCGGCGATTAAACACCTTTCATTAAGCGTCTCATCAAAAATGAAAACATTTTTGAAAACTACAAGTCTCATGCGTTTTAGTGGTGAAAAAATAATTTAAAAAATCGTTCGGGAAATGAGTTTACTCCCTGGGTACTTTCTTTGTATACATTTGACTATACGGGCCAAGCCCGGGATTTACGGGAAATCGCGGGTTTTCGTTTGCCGGCGATTAAACCACTTTCATTAAGCGTCTCATCAAAAATGAAAACATTTTTGAAAACTACAAGTCTCATGCGTTTTAGTGGTGAAAAAACAATTTAAAAAATCGTTCGGGAATAGAGTTTACTCCCTGGGTACTTTTTTATATACTTTTGACTATACGGGCTGAGTCCGGGAGTTACGGGAAATCGCGGGTTTTCGTTTACCGGCCATTAAACTTCCTTTATTCAGCGTCTCATCAAAAATGAAAACATTTTTAAAAACTGCAAGTCTCATGGGCTTTAGTGGTGAAATAATAATTTAAAAAATCGTTCGGGAAATGAGTTTACTCCCTGGGTACTTTCTTTGTATACTTTTGACGATACGGGCCGAGTCCGGGGTTTACGGGAAATGGCGGGTTTTCGTTTGCCGTCGATTAAACTTTTTATTCAGCGTCTCATCAAAAATGAAAACATTTTTAAAAACTACAAGTCTCATGCGTTTTAGTGGTGAAAAGATAATTTTAAAAATCTTTTTGGAAATGAGTTTACTCACAGGGTACTTTCTTTGTATACATTCGACTATACGGGCCAAGCCCGGGATTTACGGGAAATCGCGGGTTTTCGTTTGCCGGCGATTAAACCCCTTTCATTAAGCGTCTCATCAAAAATGAAAACATTTTTGATAACTACAAGTCTCATGCGTTTTAGTGGTGAAAAAATTATTTAAAAAATTGTTTGGGAAACTCAGTCAACTCCCTGGGTACTTTCTTTGTATACATTCGACTGTACGGGGCAAGCCCGGGATTTACGGGAAATCGCGGGATTTCGTTTGCCGGCGATTAAACCACTTTCATTAAACGTCTCATCAAAAATGAAAACATTTTTGAAAACTACAAGTCTCATGCGTTTTAGTGGTGAATAAATAATTTGAAAAATCGTTCGGGAAACTGAGTTTACTCCCTGGGTACTTTCTTTGTATACTTTTGACTATACGGGCTGAGTCCGGGATTTACGGGAAATCGCGGGTTTTCGTTTACTTGCGATTAAACTTCCATTATTCAGCGTCTCATCAAAAATGAAAACATTTTTAAAAACTACAAGTCTTATGGAATTTAGTGGTGAAATAATAATTTAAAAAATCGTTCGGGAAATGAGTTTACTCCCTGGGTACTTTCTTTGTATACTTTTGACTATACGGGCCGAGTCCGGTGTTTACGGGAAATGGCGGGTTTTCGTTTGCCGTCGATTAAACTTCTTTTATTCAGCGTCTCATCAAAAATGAAAACATTTTTAAAAACTACAAGTCTCATGCGTTTTAGTGGTGAAAAGATAATTTTAAAAATCGTTTTGGAAATGAGTTTACTCACAGGGTACTTTCTTTGTATACATTCGACCATACGGGCCAAGCCCGGGATTAACGGAAAATCGCGGGTTTTCGTTTGCCGGCGATTAAACCCCTTTCATTAAGCGTCTCATCAAAAATAAAAACATTTTTGAAAACTACAAGTCTTATGCGTTTTAGTGGTGAAAAAATAATTTAAAAAATCGTTCTGGAAATGAGTTTACTCACAGGGTACTTTCTTTGTATACATTCGACTATACGGGCCAAGCCCGGGATTTACGGGAAATCGCGGGTTTTCGTTTGCCGGCGATTAAACCCCTTTCATTAGGCGTCTCATCAAAAATGAAAACATTTTTGAAAACTACAAGTCTCATGCGTTTTAGTGGTGAAAAAGTAATTTAAAAAATCGTTCGGGAAACTGAGTTTACTCCCTGGGTACTTTTTCTGTATACATTCGACTGTACAGGGCAAGCCCGGGATTTACGGGAAATCGCGGGATTTCGTTTGCCGCCGATTAAACCACTTTCATTAAACGTCTCATCAAAAATGAAAACATTTTTGAAAACTACAAGTCTCATGCGTTTTAGTGGTGAAAAAATAATTTAAAAAATCGTTCGGGAAATTGAGTTTACTCATTGGGTACTTTCTTTGTATACTTTTGACTATACGGGCCAAGCCCGGGATTTACGGGAAATCGCGGGTTTTCGTTTGCCGGCGATTAAACCACTTTCATTAAGCGTCTCATCAAAAATGAAAACGTTTCTGAAAACTACAAGTCTCATGCGTTTTAGTGGTGAAAAAACAATTTAAAAAATCGTTCGGGAATAGAGTTTACTCCCTGGGTACTTTTTTATTTACTTTTGACTATACGGGCTGAGTCCGGGAGTTACAGGAAATCGCGGGTTTTCGTTTACCGGCGATTAAACTTCCTTTATTCAGCGTCTCATCAAAAATGAAAACATTTTTGAAAACTACAAGTCTCATGCGTTTTAGTGGTGAAAAATAATTTAAAATATCGTTCGGGAAACTGAGTTTACTCCCTGGGTACTTTCTCTATATACATTCGACTGTACAGGGCAAGCCCGGGATTTACGGGAAATCGCGGGATTTCGTTTGCCGGCGATTAAACCACTTTCATTAAACGTCTCATCAAAAATGAAAACATTTTTGAAAACTACAAGTCTCATGCGTTTTAGTGGTGAAAAAATAATTTAAAAAATCGTTCGGGAAACTGAGTTTACTCTCTGGGTACTTTCTTTGTATACTTTTGACTATACGGGCCAAGCCCGGGATTTACGGGAAATCGCAGGTTTTCGTTTGCCGGCGATTAAACCACTTTCATTAAGCGTCTCATCAAAAATGAAAACATTTCTGAAAACTACAAGTCTCATGCGTTTTAGTGGTGAAAAAACAATTTAAAAAATCGTTCGGGAGTAGAGTTTACTCCCTGGGTACTTTTTTATATACTTTTGACTATACGGGCTGAGTCCGGGAGTTACGGGAAATCGCGGGTTTTCGTTTAACGGCGATTAAACTTCCTTTATTCAGCGTCTCATCAAAAATGAAAACATTTTTAAAAACTGCAAGTCTCATGGGCTTTAGTGGTGAAATAATAATTTAAAAAATCGTTCGGGAAATGAGTTTACTCCCTGGGTACCTTCTTTGTATACTTTTGACGATACGGGCCGAGTCCAGGGTTTACGGGAAATGGCGGGTTTTCGTTTGCCGTCGATTAAACTTTTTTATTCAGCGTCTCATCAAAAATGAAAACATTTTTAAAAACTACAAATCTCATGCGTTTTAGTGGTGAAAAGGTAATTTTAAATATCTTTTTGGAAATGAGTTTACTCACAGGGTACTTTCTTTGTATACATTCGACTATACGGGCCAAGCCCGGGATTTACGGGAAATCGCGGGTTTTCGTTTGCCGGCGATTAAACCCCTTTCATTAAGCGTCTCATCAAAAATGAAAACATTTTTGATAACTACAAGTCTCATGCGTTTTAGTGGTGAAAAAATTATTTAAATAATTGTTCGGGAAACTCAGTTAACTCCCTGGGTACTTTCTTTGTATACATTCGACTGTACGGGGCAAGCCCGGGATTTACGGGAAATCGCGGGATTTCGTTTGCCGGCGATTAAACCACTTTCGTTAAACGTCTCATCAAAAATGAAAACATTTTTGAAAACTACAAGTCTCATGCGTTTTAGTGGTGAATAAATAATTTAAAAAATCGTTCGGGAAACTGAGTTTACTCCCTGGGTACTTTCTTTGTATACTTTTGACTATACGGGCTGAGTCCGGGATTTACGGGAAATCGCGGGTTTTCGTTTACTTGCGATTAAACTTCCTTTATTCAGCGTCTCATCAAAAATGAAAACATTTTTAAAAACTACAAGTCTCATGGGCTTTAGTGGTGAAATAATAATTTAAAAAATCGTTCGGGAAATGAGTTTACTCCCTGGGTACTTTCTTTGTATACTTTTGACTATACGGGCCGAGTCCGGGGTTTACGGGAAATGGCGGGTTTTCGTTTGCCGTCGATTAAACTTCTTTTATTCAGCGTCTCATCAAAAATGAAAACATTTTTAAAAACTACAAGTCTCATGCGTTTTAGTGGTGAAAAGATAATTTTAAAAATCGTTTTGGAAATGAGTTTACTCACAGGGTACTTTCTTTGTATACATTCGACCATACGGGCCAAGCCCGGGATTTACGGAAAATCGCGGGTTTTCGTTTGCCGGCGATTAAACACCTTTCATTAAGCGTCTCATCAAAAATGAAAACATTTTTGAAAACTACAAGTCTTATGCGTTTTAGTGGTGAAAAAATAATTTAAAAAATCGTTCTGGAAATGAGTTTACTCACAGGGTACTTTCTTTGTATACATTCGACTATACGTGCCAAGCCCGGGATTTATGGGAAATCGCGGGTTTTCGTTTGCCGGCGATTAAACCCCTTTCATTAAGCGTCTCATCAAAAATGAAAACATTTTTGAAAACTACAAGTCTCATGCGTTTTAGTGGTGAAAAAACAATTTAAAAAATCGTTCGGGAAACTGAGTTTACTCCCTGGGTACTTTCTCTGTATACATTCGACTGTACAGGGCAAGCCCGGGATTTACGGGAAATCGCGGGATTTCGTTTGCCGGCGATTAAACCACTTTCATTAAACGTCTCATCAAAAATGAAAACATTTTTGAAAACTACAAGTCTCATGCGTTTTAGTGGTGAAAAAATAATTTAAAAAATCGTTCGGGAAACTGAGTTTACTCCCTGGGTACTTTCTTTGTATACTTTTGACTATACGGGCTGAGTCCGGGATTTACGGGAAATCGCGGGTTTTCGTTTACTGGCGATTAAACTTCCTTTATTCAGCGTCTCATCAAAAATGAAAACATTTTTAAAAACTACAAGTCTCATGGGCTTTAGTGGTGAAATAATAATTTAAAAAATCGTTCGGGAAATGAGTTTACTCCCTGGGTACTTTCTTTGTATACTTTTGACTATACGGGCCGAGTCCGGGATTTACGGGAAATGGCGGGTTTTCGTTTGCCGTCGATTAAACTTCCTTTATTCAGCGTCTCATCAAAAATGAAAACATTTTTAAAAACTACAAGTCTCATGCGTTTTAGTGGTGAAAAGATAATTTAAAAAATCGTTTTGGAAATAAGTTTACTCCCTGGGTACTTTCTTTGTATACATTCGACTATACGGCCCAAGCCCGGGATTTACGGGAAATCGCGGGTTTTCGTTTGCCCGCGATTAAACACCTTTCATTAAGCATCTCATCAAAAATGAAAACAATTTTGAAAACTACAAGTCTTATGCGTTTTAGTGGTGAAAAAATAATTTAAAAAATCGTTCTGGAAATGAGTTTACTCACAGGGTACTTTCTTTGTATACATTCGACTATACGGGCCAAGCCCGGAATTAACGGGAAATCGCGGGTTTTCGTTTGCCGGCGATTAAACCCCTTTCATTAAGCGTCTCATCAAAAATAAAAACATTTTTGAAAACTACAAGTCTCATGCGTTTTATTGGTGAAAAAATAATTTAAAAAATCGTTCAGGAAACTGAGTTTACTCCCTGGGTACTTTCTTTGTATACATTCGACTGTACAAGGCAAGCCCGGGATTTACGAGAAATCGCGGGTTTTCGTTTACCGGCGATTAAAGCACTTTCATTAAACGTCTCATAAAAAATGAAAACATTTCTGAAAACTACAAGTCTCATGCGTTTTAGTGGTGAAAAAATAATTTAAAAAAACGTTCGGGAAATGAGTTTACTCCCTGGGTACTTTCTTTGTATACTTTTGGCTATACGGGCCGAGTCCGGGATTTACGGGAAATGGCGGGTTTTCGTTTGCCGTCGATTAAACTTCCTTTATTTAGCGTCTCATCAAAAATGAAAACATTTTTAAAAACTACAAGTCTCATGCGTTTTAGTGGTGAAAAGATAATTTAAAAAATCGTTTTGGAAATGAGTTTACTCCCTGGGTACTTTCTTTGTATACTTTTGACGATACGGGCCGAGTCCGGGGTTTACGGGAAATGGCGGGTTTTCGTTTGCCGTCGATTAAACTTTTTTATTCAGCGTCTCATCAAAAATGAAAACATTTTTAAAAACTAAAAGTCTCATGCGTTTTAGTGGTGAAAAGGTAATTTTAAATATCTTTTTGGAAATGAGTTTACTCACAGGGTACTTTCTTTGTATACATTCGACTATACGGGCCAAGCCCGGGATTTACGGGAAATCGCAGGTTTTCGTTTGCCGGCGATTAAACCACTTTCATTAAGCGTCTCATCAAAAATGAAAACATTTTTGATAACTACAAGTCTCATGCGTTTTAGTGGTGAAAAAAATTATTTAAAAAATTGTTCGGGAAACTCAGTTAACTCCCTGGGTACTTTCTTTGTATACATTCGACTGTACGGGGCAAGCCCGGGATTTACGGGAAATCGCGGGATTTCGTTTGCCGGCGATTAAACCCCTTTCATTAAGCGTCTCATCAAAAATGAAAACATTTTTGAAAACTACAAGTCTTATGCGTTTTAGTGGTGAAAAAATAATTTAAAAAATCGTTCTGGAAATGAGTTTACTCACAGGGTACTTTCTTTGTATACATTCGACTATACGGGCCAAGCCCGGGATTTATGGGAAATCGCGGGTTTTCGTTTGCCGGCGATTAAACCCCTTTCATTAAGCGTCTCATCAAAAATGAAAACATTTTTGAAAACTACAAGTCTCATGCGTTTTAGTGGTGAAAAAACAATTTAAAAAATCGTTCGGGAAACTGAGTTTACTCCCTGGGTACTTTCTCTGTATACATTCGACTGTACAGGGCAAGCCCGGGATTTACGGGAAATCGCGGGATTTTGTTTGCCGGCGATTAAACCACTTTCATTAAACGTCTCATCAAAAATGAAAACATTTTTGAAAACTACAAGTCTCATGCGTTTTAGTGGTGAAAAAATAATTTAAAAAATCGTTCGGGAAACTGAGTTTACTCCCTGGGTACTTTCTTTGTATACTTTTGACTATACGGGCTGAGTCCGGGATTTACGGGAAATCGCGGGTTTTCGTTTACTGGCGATTAAACTTCCTTTATTCAGCGTCTCATCAAAAATGAAAACATTTTTAAAAACTACAAGTCTCATGGGCTTTAGTGGTGAAATAATAATTTAAAAAATCGTTCGGGAAATGAGTTTACTCCCTGGGTACTTTCTTTGTATACTTTTGACTATACGGGCCGAGTCCGGGATTTACAGGAAATGGCGGGTTTTCGTTTGCCGTCGATTAAACTTTTTTATTCAGCGTCTCATCAAAAATGAAAACATTTTTAAAAACTACAAGTCTCATGCGTTTTAGTGGTGAAAAGGTAATTTTAAATATCTTTTTGGAAATGAGTTTACTCACAGGGTACTTTCTTTGTATACATTCGACTATACGGGCCAAGCCCGGGATTTACGGGAAATCGCGGGTTTTCGTTTGCCGGCGATTAAACCACTTTCATTAAGCGTCTCATCAAAAATGAAAACATTTTTGATAACTACAAGTCTCATGCGTTTTAGTGGTGAAAAAAATTATTTAAAAAATTGTTCGGGAAACTCAGTTAACTCCCTGGGTACTTTCTTTGTATACATTCGACTGTACGGGGCAAGCCCGGGATTTACGGGAAATCGCGGGATTTCGTTTGCCGGCGATTAAACCACTTTCGTTAAACGTCTCATCAAAAATGAAAACATTTTTGAAAACTACAAGTCTCATGCGTTTTAGTGGTGAATAAATAATTTAAAAAATCGTTCGGGAAACTGAGTTTACTCCCTGGGTACTTTCTTTGGATACTTTTGACTATACGGGCTGAGTCCGGGATTTACGGGAAATCGCGGGTTTTTGTTTACTTGCGATTAAACTTCCTTTATTCAGCGTCTCATCAAAAATGAAAACATTTTTAAAAACTACAAGTCTCATGCGTTTTAGTGGTGAAAAGATAATTTTAAAAATCGTTTTGGAAATGAGTTTACTCACAGGGTACTTTCTTTGTATACATTCGACCATACGGGCCAAGCCCGGGATTTACGGAAAATTGCGGGTTTTCGTTTGCCGGCGATTAAACCCCTTTCATTAAGCGTCTCATCAAAAATGAAAACATTTTTGAAAACTACAAGTCTTATGCGTTTTAGTGGTGAAAAAATAATTTAAAAAATCGTTCTGGAAATGAGTTTACTCACAGGGTACTTTCTTTGTATACATTCGACTATACGGGCCAAGCCCGGGATTTACGGGAAATCGCGGGTTTTCGTTTGCCGGCGATTAAACCCCTTTCATTAAGCGTCTCATCAAAAATGAAAACCTTTTTGAAAACTACAAGTCTCATGCGTTTTAGTGGTGAAAAAATAATTTAAAAAATCGCTCGGGAAACTGAGTTTACTCCCTGGGTACTTTCTCTGTATACATTCGACTGTACAGGGCAAGCCCGGGATTTACAGGAAATCGCGGGATTTCGTTTGCCGGCGATTAAACCACTTTCATTAAACGTCTCATCAAAAATGAAAACATTTTTGAAAACTACAAGTCTCATGCGTTTTAGTGGTGAAAAAATAATTTAAAAAATCGTTCGGGAAACTGAGTTTACTCCCTGGGTACTTTCTTTGTATACTTTTGACTATACGGGCTGAGTCCGGGATTTAGGGGAAATCGCGGGTTTTCGTTTACTGGCGATTAAACTTCCTTTATTCAGCGTCTCATCAAAAATGAAAACATTTTTAAAAACTACAAGTCTCATGGGCTTTAGTGGTGAAATAATAATTTAAAAAATCGTTCGGGAAATGAGTTAACTCCCTGGGTACTTTCTTTGTATACTTTTGACTATACGGGCCGAGTCCGGGATTTACGCGAAATGGCGGGTTTTCGTTTGCCGTCGATTAAACTTCCTTTATTCAGCGTCTCATCAAAAATGAAAACATTTTTAAAAACTACAAGTCTCATGCGTTTTAGTGGTGAAAAGATATTTTAAAAAATCGTTTTGGAAATAAGTTTACTCCCTGGGTACTTTCTTTGTATACATTCGACTATACGGCCCAAGCCCGGGATTTACGGGAAATCGCGGGTTTTCGTTTGCCGGCGATTAAACCCCTTTCATTAAGCATCTCATCAAAAATGAAAACAATTTTGAAAACTACAAGTCTTATGCGTTTTAGTGGTGAAAAAATAATTTAAAAAATCGTTCTGGAAATGAGTTTACTCACAGGGTACTTTCTTTGTATACATTCGACTATACGGGCCAAGCCCGGAATTAACGGGAAATCGCGGGTTTTCGTTTGCCGGCGATTAAACCCCTTTCATTAAGCGTCTCATCAAAAATGAAAACATTTTTGAAAACTACAAGTCTCATGCGTTTTAGTGGTGAAAAAATAATTTAAAAAATCGTTCAGGAAACTGAGTTTACTCCCTGGGTACTTTCTTTGTATACATTCGACTGTACGGGGCAAGCCCGGAATTTACGAGAAATCGCGGGTTTTCGTTTACCGGCGATTAAAGCACTTTCATTAAACGTCTCATCAAAAATGAAAACATTTCTGAAAACTACAAGTCTCATGCGTTTTAGTGGTGAAAAAATAATTTAAAAAATCGTTCGGGAAATGAGTTTACTCCCTGGGTACTTTCTTTGTATACTTTTGACTATACGGGCCGAGTCCGGGATTTACGGGAAATGGTGGGTTTTCGTTTGCCGTCGATTAAACTTCCTTTATTCAGCGTCTCATCAAAAATGAAAACATTTTTAAAAACTACAAGTCTCATGCGTTTTAGTGGTGAAAAGATAATTTAAAAAATCGTTTTGGAAATGAGTTTACTCCCTGGGTACTTTCTTTGTATACATTCGACTATACGGGCCAAGCCCGGGATTTACGGGAAATCGCGGGTTTTCGTTTGCCGGCGATTAAACCCCTTTCATTAAGCATCTCATCAAAAATGAAAACATTTTTGAAAACTACAAGTCTTATGCGTTTTAGTGGTGAAAAAATAATTTAAAAAATCGTTCTGGAAATGAGTTTACTCACAGGGTACTTTCTTTGTATACATTCGACTATACGGGCCAAGCCCGGAATTAACGGGAAATCGCGGGTTTTCGTTTGCCGGCGATTAAACCCCTTTCATTAAGCGTCTCATCAAAAATGAAAACATTTTTGAAAACTACAAGTCTCATGCGTTTTACTGGTGAAAAAATAATTTAAAAAATCGTTCAGGAAACTGAGTTTACTCCTTGGGTACTTTCTTTGTATACATTCGACTGTACGGGGCAAGCCCGGGATTTACGGGAAATCGCGGGTTTTCGTTTACCAGCGATTAAAGCACTTTCATTAAACGTCTCATCAAAAATGAAAACATTTCTGAAAACTACAAGTCTCATGCGTTTTAGTGGTGAAAAAATAATTTAAAAAATCGTTTGGGAAATAAGTTTACTCCCTGGGTACTTTCTTTGTATACTTTTGACTATACGGGCTGAGTCCGGGATTTACGGGAAATCGCGGGTTTTCGTTTGTCGGCGATTAAACCTCTTTTATTCAGCGTCTCATCAAAAATAAAAACACTTTTAAAAACTATAAGTTTCATGCGTTTTAGTGGTGACAAAATAATTTAAAAAATCCTTTGGGAAATGAGTTTACTCCCTGGGTACTTTCTTTGTATACATTCGACTATACAGGCCATGCCCGGGATTTACGGGAAATCGCGGGTTTTCGTTGGCCGGCGATTAAACCCGTTTCATTAGGCGTCTCATCAAAAATGAAAACATTTTTGAAAACTACAAGTCTTATGCGTTTTAGTGGTGAAAAAATAATTTAAAAAATCGTTCTGGAAATGAGTTTACTCACAGGGTACTTTCTTTGTATACATTCGACTATACGGGCCAAGCCCGGGATTTACGGGAAATCGCGGGTTTTCGTTTGCCGGCGATTAAACCACTTTCATTAAACGTCTCATCAAAAATGAAAACATTTCTGAAAACTACAAGTCTCATGCGTTTTAGTGGTGAAAAAATAATTTAAAAAATCGTTCGGGAAATGAGTTTACTCCCTGGGTACTTTCTTTGTATACTTTTGACTATACGGGTCGAGTCCGGGGTTTACGGGAAATCGCGGGTTTTCGTTTGCCGGCGATTAAACCCCTTTCATTAAGCGTCTTATCAAAAAAGAAAACATTTTCGAAAACTACAAGTCTTATGCGTTTTAGTGGTGAAAAAATAATTTAAAAAATCGTTCTGGAAATGAGTTTACTCACAGGGTACTTTCTTTGTATACATTCGACTATACGGGCCAAGCCCGGGATTTACGGGAAATCGCGGGTTTTCGTTTGCCGGCGATTAAACCCCTTTCATTTAGCGTCTCATCAAAAATGAAAACATTTTTGAAAACTACAAGTCTCATGCGTTTTAGTGGTTAAAAAGTAATTTAAAAAATCGTTCGGGAAACTGAGTTTACTCCCTGGGTACTTTGTTTGTATACATTCGACTGTACGGGGCAAGCCCGGGATTTACGGGAAATCGCGGGTTTTCGTTTGCCGGCGATTAAACCACTTTCATTAAACGTCTCATCAAAAATGAAAACATTTCTGAAAACTACAAGTCTCATGCGTTTTAGTGGTGAAAAATAATTTAAAAAGTCGTTCGGGAAATGAGTTTACTCCCTGGGTACTTTCTTTGTATACTTTTGACTAAACGGGCTGAGTCCGGGATTTACGGGAAATCGCGGGTTTTCGTTTACCGGCGATTAAACTTCCTTTATTCAGCGTCTCATCAAAAATGAAAACATTTTTAAAAACTACAAGTCTCATGGGCTTTAGTGGTGAAATAATAATTTAAAAAAACGTTTGGGAAATGAGTTTACTCCCTGGGTACTTTCTTTGTATACTTTTGACTATACTGGTCGAGTCCGGGGTTTACGGGAAATCGCGGGTTTTCGTTTGCCGGCGATTAAACCCCTTTCATTAAGCGTCTCATCAAAAAAGAAAACATTTTCGAAAACTACAAGTCTCATGCGTTTTAGTGGTGAAAAAATAATTTAAAAAATCGTTCGGGAAACTGAGTTTACTCCCTGGGTACTTTCTTTGTATACTTTTGACTATACGGGCTGAGTCCGGGATTTACGGGAAATCGCGGGTTTTCGTTTGCTTGCGATTAAACTTCTTTTATTCAGCGTCTCATCAAAAATGAAAACATTTTTAAAAACTACAAGTCTCATGGGCTTTAGTGGTGAAATAATAATTTAAAAAATCGTTCGGGAAATGAGTTTACTCTCTGGGTACTTTCTTTGTATACTTTTGACTATACGGGCCGAGTCCGAGGTTTACGGGAAATGGCGGCTTTTCGTTTGCCGTCGATTAAACTTCTTTTATTCAGCGTCTCATCAAAAATGAAAACATTTTTAAAAACTACAAGTCTCATGCGTTTTAGTGGGGAAAAGATAATTTTAAAAATCGTTTTGGAAATGAGTTTACTCACAGGGTACTTTCTTTGTATACATTCGACCATACGGGCCAAGCCCGGGATTTACGGAAAATCGCGGGTTTTCGTTTGCCGGCGATTAAACCCCTTTCATTAAGCGTCTCATCAAAAATGAAAACATTTTTGAAAACTACAAGTCTTATGCGTTTTAGTGGTGAAAAAATAATTTAAAAAATCGTTCTGGAAATGAGTTTACTCACAGGGTACTTTCTTTGTATACATTCGACTATACGGGCCAAGCCCGGGATTTACGGGAAATCGCGGGTTTTCTTTTGCCGGCGATTAAACCCCTTTCATTAAGCGTCTCATCAAAAATGAAAACATTTTTGAAAACTACAAGTCTTATGCGTTTTAGTGGTGAAAAAATAATTTAAAAAATCGTTCTGGAAATGAGTTTACTCACAGGGTACTTTCTTTGTATACATTCGACTATACGGGCCAAGCCCGGGATTTACGGGAAATCGCGGGTTTTCGTTTGCCGGCGATTAAACCCCTTTCATTAAGCGTCTCATCAAAAATGAAAACATTTTTGAAAACTACAAGTCTCATGCGTTTTAGTGGTGAAAAAATAATTTAAAAAATCGTTCGGGAAACTGAGTTTACTCCCTGGGTACTTTCTCTGTATACATTAGACTGTACAGGGCAAGCCCGGGATTTACGGGAAATCGCGGGATTTCGTTTGCCGGCGATTAAACCACTTTCATTAAACGTCTCATCAAAAATGAAAACATTTTTAAAAACTACAAGTCTCATGCGTTTTAGTGGTGAAAAGATAATTTAAAAAATCCTTTGGAAATGAGTTTACTCCCTGGGTACTTTCTTTGTATACATTCGACTATACGGGCCAAGCCCGGGATTTACGGGAAATCGCGGGTTTTCGTTTGCCGGCGATTAAACCCCTTTCATTAAGCATCTCATCAAAAATGAAAACATTTTTGAAAACTACAAGTCTTATGCGTTTTAGTGGTGAAAAAATAATTTAAGAAATCGTTCAGGAAACTGAGTTTACTCCCTGGGTACTTTCTTTGTATACATTCGACTGTACGGGGAAAGCCCGGGATTTATGGGAAATCGCGGGTTTTCGTTTACCTGCGATTAAGGCACTTTCATTAAACGTCTCATCAAAAATGAAAACATTTCTAAGAACTACAAGTCTCATGCGTTTTAGTGGTGAAAAAATAATTTAAAAAATCGTTCGGGAAATGAGTTTACTCCCTGGGTACTTTCTTTGTATACTTTTGACTATACGGGCTGAGTCCGGGATTTACGGGAAATCGCGGGTTTTCGTTTGTCGGCGATTAAACCTCTTTTATTCAGCGTCTCATCAAAAATAAAAACACTTTTAAAAACTACAAGTTTCATGCGTTTTAGTGGTGACAAAATAATTTAAAAAATCCTTTGGGAAATGAGTTTACTCCCTGGGTACTTTCTTTGTATGCATTCGACTTTACGGGCCAAGCCCGGGATTTACGGGAAATCGAGGGTTTTCGTTTGCCGGCGATTAAACCCGTTTCATTAAGCGTCTCATCAAAAATGAAAACATTTTTGAAAACTACAAGTCTTATGCGTTTTAGTGGTGAAAAAATAATTTAAAAAATCGTTCTGGAAATGAGTTTACTCACAGGGTACTTTCTTTGTATACATTCGACTATACGGGCCAAGCCCGGAATTAACGGGAAATCGCGGGTTTTCGTTTGCCGGCGATTAAACCCCTTTCATTAAGCGTCTCATCAAAAATAAAAACATTTTTGAAAACTACAAGTCTCATGCGTTTTAGTGGTGAAAAAATAATTTAAGAAATCGTTCAGGAAACTGAGTTTACTCCCTGGGTACTTTCTTTGTATACATTCGACTGTACGGGGCAAGCCCGGGATTTATGGGAAATCGCGGGTTTTCGTTTACCTGCGATTAAGGCACTTTCATTAAACGTCTCATCAAAAATGAAAACATTTCTGAAAACTACAAGTCTCATGCGTTTTAGTGGTGAAAAAATAATTTAAAAAATCGTTCGGGAAATGAGTTTACTCCCTGGGTACTTTCTTTGTATACTTTTGACTATACGGGCTGAGTCCGGGATTTACGGGAAATCGCGGGTTTTCGTTTGTCGGCGATTAAACCTCTTTTATTCAGCGTCTCATCAAAAATAAAAACACTTTTAAAAACTACAAGTTTCATGCGTTTTAGTGGTGACAAAATAATTTAAAAAATCCTTTGGGAAATGAGTTTACTCCCTGGGTACTTTCTTTGTATACATTCGACTTTACGGGCCAAGCCCGGGATTTACGGGAAATCGAGGGTTTTCGTTTGCCGGCGATTAAACCCGTTTCATTAAGCGTCTCATCAAAAATGAAAACATTTTTGAAAACTACAAGTCTTATGCGTTTTAGTGGTGAAAAAATAATTTAAAAAATCGTTCTGGAAATGAGTTTACTCACAGGGTACTTTCTTTGTATACATTCGACTATACGGGCCAAGCCCGGAATTAACGGGAAATCGCGGGTTTTCGTTTGCCGGCGATTAAACCCCTTTCATTAAGCGTCTCATCAAAAATAAAAACATTTTTGAAAACTACAAGTCTCATGCGTTTTAGTGGTGAAAAAATAATTTAAGAAATCGTTCAGGAAACTGAGTTTACTCCCTGGGTACTTTCTTTGTATACATTCGACTGTACGGGGCAAGCCCGGGATTTATGGGAAATCGCGGGTTTTCGTTTACCTGCGATTAAGGCACTTTCATTAAACGTCTCATCAAAAATGAAAACATTTCTGAAAACTACAAGTCTCATGCGTTTTAGTGGTGAAAAAATAATTTAAAAAATCGTTCGGGAAATGAGTTTACTCCCTGGGTACTTTCTTTGTATACTTTTGACTATACGGGCTGAGTCCGGGATTTACGGGAAATCGCGGGTTTTCGTTTGTCGGCGATTAAACCTCTTTTATTCAGCGTCTCATCAAAAATAAAAACACTTTTAAAAACTACAAGTTTCATGCGTTTTAGTGGTGACAAAATAATTTAAAAAATCCTTTGGGAAATGAGTTTACTCCCTGGGTACTTTCTTTGTATACATTCGACTTTACGGGCCAAGCCCGGGATTTACGGGAAATCGAGGATTTTCGTTTGCCGGCGATTAAACCCGTTTCATTAAGCGTCTCATCAAAAATGAAAACATTTTTGAAAACTACAAGTCTTATGCGTTTTAGTGGTGAAAAAATAATTTAAAAAATCGTTCTGGAAATGAGTTTACTCACAGGGTACTTTCTTTGTATACATTCGACTATACGGGCCAAGCCCGGGATTTACGGGAAATCGCGGGTTTTCGTTTGCCGGCGAATAAACCACTTTCATTAAACGTCTCATCAAAAATGAAAACATTTCTGAAAACTACAAGTCTCATGCGTTTTAGTGGTGAAAAAATAATTTAAAAAATCGTTCGGGAAATGAGTTTACTCCCTGGGTACTTTCTTTGTATACTTTTGACTATACGGGCTGAGTCCGGGATTTACGGGAAATGGCGGGTTTTCGTTTACCGGCGATTAAACTTCCTTTATTCAGCTTCTCATCAAAAATGAAAACATTTTTAAAAAGTACAAGTCTCATGGGCTTTAGTGGTGAAATAATAATTTAAAAAAACGTTTGGGAAATGAGTTTACTTCCTGGGTACTTTCTTTGTAAACTTTTGACTATACGGGTCGAGTCCGGGGTTTACGGGAAATCGCGGGTTTTCGTTTGCCGGCGATTAAACCCCTTTCATTAAGCGTCTCATCAAAAAAGAAAACATTTTCGAAAACTACAAGTCTTATGCGTTTTAGTGGTGAAAAAATAATTTAAAAAATCGTTCGGGAAACTGAGTTTACTCCCTGGGTACTTTCTTTGTATACATTCGACTGTACGGGGCAAGCCCGGGATTTACGGGAAATCGCGGGTTTTCGTTTCCCGGCGATTAAACCACTTTCATTAAACGTCTCATCAAAAATGAAAACATTTCTGAAAACTACAAGTCTCATGCGTTTTAGTGGTGAAAAAATAATTTAAAAAATCGTTCGGGAAATGAGTTTACTCCCTGGGTACTTTCTTTGTATACATTCGACTGTACGGGGCAAGCCCGGGATTTACGGGAAATCGCGGGTTTTCGTTTGCCGGCGATTAAACCACTTTCATTAAACGTCTCATCAAAAAAGAAAACATTTTCGAAAACTACAAGTCTTATGCGTTTTAGTGGTGAAAAAATAATTTAAAAAATCGTTCGGGAAACTTAGTTTACTCCCTGGGTACTTTCTTTGTATACATTCGACTGTACGGGGCAAGCCTGGGATTTACGGGAAATCGCGGGTTTTCGTTTGCCGGCGATTAAACCACTTTCATTAAACGTCTCATCAAAAATGAAAACATTTCTGAAAACTACAAGTCTCATGCGTTTTAGTGGTGAAGTAATAATTTAAAAAAACGTTTGGGAAATGAGTTTACTCCCTGGGTACTTTCTTTGTATACTTTTGACTATACGGGTCGAGTCCGGGGTTTACGGGAAATCGCGGGTTTTCGTTTGCCGGCGATTAGACCCCTTTCATTAAGCGTCTCATCAAAAAAGAAAACATTTTCGAAAACTACAAGTCTTATGCGTTTTAGAAAAAATAATTTAAAAAATCGTTCTGGAAATGAGTTTACTCACAGGGTACTTTCTTTGTATACATTCGACTATACGGGCCAAGCCCGGGATTTACGGGAAATCGCGGGTTTTCGTTTGCCGGCGATTAAACCCCTTTCATTTAGCGTCTCATCAAAAATGAAAACATTTTTGAAAACTACAAGTCTCATGCGTTTTAGTGGTGAAAAAATAATTTAAAAAATCGTTCGGGAAACTGAGTTTACTCCCTGGGTACTTTCTTTGTATACATTCGACTGTACGGGGCAAGCCCGGGATTTACAGGAAATCGCGGGTTTTCGTTTGCCGGCGATTAAACCACTTTCATTAAACGTCTCATCAAAAATGAAAACATTTCTGAAAACTACAAGTCTCATGCGTTTTATTGGTGAAAAAATAATTTAAAAAATCGTTCGGGAAATGAGTTTACTCCCTGGGTACTTTCTTTGTATACTTTTGACTATACGGGCTGAGTCCGGGATTTACGGGAAATCGCGGGTTTTCGTTTACGGGCGATTAAACTTCCTTTATTCAGCGTCTCATCAAAAATGAAAACATTTTTAAAAACTACAAGTCTCATGGGCTTTAGTGGTGAAATAATAATTTAAAAAATCGTTCGAGAAATGAGTTTACTCCCTGGGTACTTTCTTTGTATACTTTTGACTATACGGGCCGAGTCCGGGATTTACGGGAAATCGCGGGTTTTCGTTTGTCGGCGATTAAACCTCTTTTATTCAGCGTCTCATCAAAAATGAAAACATTTTTGAAAACTACAAGTCTTATGCGTTTTAGTGGTGAAAAAATATATTAAAAAATCGTTCTGGAAATGAGTTTACTCACAGGGTACTTTCTTTGTATACATTCGACTATACGGGCCAAGACCGGGATTTACGGGAAATCGCGGGTTTTCGTTTGCCGGCGATTAAACCTCTTTCATTAAGCGTCTCATCAAAAATGAAAACATTTTTGAAAACTACAAGTCTCATGCGTTTTAGTGGTGAAAAAATAATTTAAAAAATTGTTCGGGAAACTGAGTTTACTCTCTGGGTACTTTCTTTGTATACATTCGACTATACGAGGCAAGCCCGGGACTTACGGGAAATCGCGGGTTTTCGTTTGCCGGCGATTAAACCACTTTCATTAAACATCTCATCAAAAATGAAAACATTTCTGAAAACTACAAGTCTCATGCGTTTTAGTGGTGAAAAAATAATTTAAAAAATCGTTCGGGAAACTGAGTTTACTCCCTGGGTACTTTCTTTGTATACATTCGACTGTACGGGGCAAGCCCGGGATTTACGGGAAATCGTGGGTTTTCGTTTACCGGCGATTAAACTTCCTTTATTCAGCGTCTCATCAAAAATGAAAACATTTTTAAAAACTACAAGTCTCATGGGTTTTAGTGGTGAAATAATAATTTAAAAAATCGTTCGAGAAATGAGTTTACTCCCTGGGTACTTTCTTTGTATACTTTTGACTATACGGGCCGAGTCCGGGATTCACGGGAAATCGCGGGTTTTCGTTTGTCGGCGATTAAACCTCTTTTATTCAGCGTCTCATCAAAAATAAAAACATTTTTGAAAACTACAAGTCTTATGCGTTTTAGTGGTGAAAAAATATATTAAAAAATCGTTCTGGAAATGAGTTTACTCACAGGGTACTTTCTTTGTATACATTCGACTATACGGGCCAAGACCGGGATTTACGGGAAATCGCGGGTTTTCGTTTGCCGGCGATTAAACCCCTTTCATTAAGCGTATCATCAAAAATGAAAACATTTTTGAAAACTACAAGTCTCATGCGTTTTAGTGGAGAAAAAATAATTTAAAAAATCGTTCGGGAAATGAGTTTACTCCCTGGGTACTTTTTTTGTATACTTTTGACTATACGAGCTGAGTCCGGGATTTACGGGAAATCGCGGGTTTTCGTTTAACGGCGATTAAACTTCCTTTATTCAGCGTCTCATCAAAAATGAAAACATTTTTAAAAAATACAAGTCTCATGCGTTTTAGTGGAGAAAAAATAATTTAAAAAATCGTTCGGGAAATGAGTTTACTCCCTGGGTACTTTCTTTGTATACATTCGACTATACGGGCCAAGCCCGGGATTTACGGGAAATCGCGGGTTTTCGTTTGCCGGCGATTAAACCACTTTCATTAAACATCTCATCAAAAATGAAAACATTTCTGAAAACTACAAGTCTCATGCGTTTTAGTGGTGAAAAAATAATTTAAAAAATCGTTCGGGAAACTGAGTTTACTCCCTGGGTACTTTCTTTGTATACATTCGACTGTACGGGGCAAGCCCGGGATTTACGGGAAATCGCGGGTTTTCGTTTACCGGCGATTAAACTTCCTTTATTCAGCGTCTCATCAAAAATGAAAACATTTTTAAAAACTACAAGTCTCATGGGTTTTAGTGGTGAAATAATAATTTAAAAAATCGTTCGAGAAATGAGTTTACTCCCTGGGTACTTTCTTTGTATACTTTTGACTATACGGGCCGAGTCCGGGATTTACGGGAAATCGCGGGTTTTCGTTTGTCGGCGATTAAACCTCTTTTATTCAGCGTCTCATCAAAAATAAAAACATTTTTGAAAACTACAAGTCTTATGCGTTTTAGTGGTGAAAAAATATATTAAAAAATCGTTCTGGAAATGAGTTTACTCACAGGGTACTTTCTTTGTATACATTCGACTATACGGGCCAAGACCGGGATTTACGGGAAATCGCGGGTTTTCGTTTGCCGGCGATTAAACCCCTTTCATTAAGCGTCTCATCAAAAATGAAAACATTTTTGAAAACTACAAGTCTCATGCGTTTTAGTGGAGAAAAAATAATTTAAAAAATCGTTCGGGAAATGAGTTTACTCCCTGGGTACTTTTTTTGTATACTTTTGACTATACGAGCTGAGTCCGGGATTTACGGGAAATCGCGGGTTTTCGTTTACCGGCGATTAAACTTCCTTTATTCAGCGTCTCATCAAAAATGAAAACATTTTTAAAAAATACAAGTCTCATGCGTTTTAGTGGAGAAAAAATAATTTAAAAAATCGTTCGGGAAATGAGTTTACTCCCTGGGTACTTTCTTTGTATACATTCGACTATACGGGCCAAGCCCGGGATTTACGGGAAATCGCGGGTTTTCGTTTGCCGGCGATTAAACCACTTTCATTAAACGTCTCATCAAAAATGAAAACATTTCTGAAAACTACAAGTCTCATGCGTTTTAGTGGTGAAAAAATAATTTAAAAAATCGTTCGGGAAATGTGTTTACTCCCTGGGTACTTTTTTGTATACTTTTGACTATACGGGCCGAGTCCGGGGCTTACGGGAAATCGCGGGTTTTCGTTTGCCGGCGATTAAACCACATTCATTAAGCGTCTCATCAAAAATGAAAACATTTCTGATAACTAAAAGTCTCATACGTTTTAGTGGTGAAAAAATAATTTAAAAAATCGTTCTGGAAATGAGTTTACTCACAGGGTACTTTCTTTGTATACATTCGACTATACGGGCCAAGCCCGGATTTACGGGAAATCGCGGGTTTTCGTTTGTCGGCGATTAAACCTCTTTTATTCAGCGTCTCATCAAAAATAAAAACATTTTTGAAAACTACAAGTCTTATGCGTTTTAGTGGTGAAAAAATATATTAAAAAATCGTTCTGGAAATGAGTTTACTCACAGGGTACTTTCTTTGTATACATTCGACTATACGGGCCAAGACCGGGATTTACGGGAAATCGCGGGTTTTCGTTTGCCGGCGATTAAACCCCTTTCATTAAGCGTCTCATCAAAAATGAAAACATTTTTGAAAACTACAAGTCTCATGCGTTTTAGTGGAGAAAAAATAATTTAAAAAATCGTTCGGGAAATGAGTTTACTCCCTGGGTACTTTTTTTGTATACTTTTGACTATACGAGCTGAGTCCGGGATTTACGGGAAATCGCGGGTTTTCGTTTACCGGCGATTAAACTTCCTTTATTCAGCGTCTCATCAAAAATGAAAACATTTTTAAAAAATACAAGTCTCATGCGTTTTAGTGGAGAAAAAATAATTTAAAAAATCGTTCGGGAAATGAGTTTACTCCCTGGGTACTTTCTTTGTATACATTCGACTATACGGGCCAAGCCCGGGATTTACGGGAAATCGCGGGTTTTCGTTTGCCGGCGATTAAACCACTTTCATTAAACGTCTCATCAAAAATGAAAACATTTCTGAAAACTACAAGTCTCATGCGTTTTAGTGGTGAAAAAATAATTTAAAAAATCGTTCGGGAAATGTGTTTACTCCCTGGGTACTTTTTTGTATACTTTTGACTATACGGGCCGAGTCCGGGGCTTACGGGAAATCGCGGGTTTTCGTTTGCCGGCGATTAAACCACATTCATTAAGCGTCTCATCAAAAATGAAAACATTTCTGATAACTAAAAGTCTCATACGTTTTAGTGGTGAAAAAATAATTTAAAAAATCGTCTGGAAATGAGTTTACTCACAGGGTACTTTCTTTGTATACATTCGACTATACGGGCCAAGCCCGGATTTACGGGAAATCGCGGGTTTTCGTTTGCCGGCGATTAAACCCCTTTCATTAAGCGTCTCATCAAAAATGAAAACATTTTTGAAAACTACAAGTCTCATGCGTTTTAGTGGTGAAAAAATAATTTAAAAAATTGTTCGGGAAACTGAGTTTACTCCCTGGGTACTTTCTTTGTATACATTCGACTATACGAGGCAAGCCCGGGACTTACGGGAAATCGCGGGTTTTCGTTTGCCGGCGATTAAACCACTTTCATTAAACGTCTCATCAAAAATGAAAACATTTCTGAAAACTACAAGTCTCATGCGTTTTAGTGGAGAAAAAATAATTTAAAAAATCGTTCGGGAAATGAGTTTACTCCCTGGGTACTTTCTTTGTATACTTTTGACTATACGAGCTGAGTCCGGGATTTACGGGAAATCGCGGGTTTTCGTTTACCGGCGATTAAACTTCCTTTATTCAGCGTCTCATCAAAAATGAAAACATTTTTAAAAAATACAAGTCTCATGCGTTTTAGTGGTGAAAAGATAATTTAAAAAATCGTTTTGGAAATGAGTTTACTCCCTGGGTACTTTCTTTGTATACATTCGACTATACGGGCCAAGCCCGGGATTTACGGGAAATCGCGGGTTTTCGTTTGCCGGCGATTAAACCACTTTCATTAAACGTCTCATCAAAAATGAAAACATTTCTGAAAACTACAAGTCTCATGCGTTTTAGTGGTGAAAAAATAATTTAAAAAATCGTTCGGGAAATGTGTTTACTCCCTGGGTACTTTCTATGTATACTTTTGACTATACGGGCCGATTCCGGGGTTTACGGGAAATCGCGGGTTTTCGTTTGCCGGCGATTAAACCACATTCATTAAGCGTCTCATCAAAAATGAAAACATTTCTGATAACTAAAAGTCTCATACGTTTTAGTGGTGAAAAAATAATTTAAAAAATCGTTCTGGAAATGAGTTTACTCACAGGGTACTTTCTTTGTATACATTCGACTATACGGGCCAAGCCCGGATTTACGGGAAATCGCGGGTTTTCGTTTGCCGGCGATTAAACCCCTTTCATTAAGCGTCTCATCAAAAATGAAAACATTTTTGAAAACTACAAGTCTCATGCGTTTTAGTGGTGAAAAAATAATTTAAAAAATTGTTCGGGAAACTGAGTTTACTCCCTGGGTACTTTCTTTGTATACATTCGACTGTACGGGGCAAGCCCGGGATTTACGGGAAATCGCGGGTTTTCGTTTGCCGGCGATTAAACCACTTTCATTAAACGTCTCATCAAAAATGAAAACATTTCTGAAAACTACAAGTCTCATGCGTTTTAGTGGTGAAAAAATAATTTAAAAAATCGTTCGGGAAATGAGTTTACTCCCTGGGTACTTTCTTTGTATACTTTTGACTATACGAGCTGAGTCCGGGATTTACGGGAAATCGCGGGTTTTCGTTTACCGGCGATTAAACTTCCTTTATTCAGCGTCTCATCAAAAATGAAAACATTTTTAAAAACTACAAGTCTCACGGGCTTTAGTGGTGAAATAATAATTTAAAAAATCGTTCGGGAAATGAGTTTACTCCCTGGGTACTTTCTTTGTATACTTTTGACTATACGAGCTGAGTCCGGGATTTACGTGAAATCGCGGGTTTTCGTTTACCGGCGATTAAACTTCCTTTATTCAGCGTCTCATCAAAAATGAAAACATTTTTAAAAACTACAAGTCTCATGGGCTTTAGTGGTGAAATAATAATTTAAAAAATCGTTCGGGAAATGAGTTTACTCCCTGGGTACTTTCTTTGTATACTTTTGACTACACGGGCCGAGTCCGGGGTTTACGGGAAATGGCGGGTTTTCGTTTGCCTGCGATTAAACCACTTTCATTAAACGTCTCATCAAAAATGAAAACATTTCTGAAAACTACAAGTCTCATGCGTTTTAGTGGTGAAAAAATAATTTAAAAAATCGTTCGGGAAATGAGTTTACTCCCTGGGAACTTTCTTTGTATACTTTTGACTATACGAGCTGAGTCCGGGATTTACGGGAAATCGCGGGTTTTCGTTTACCGGCGATTAAACTTCCTTTATTCAGCGTCTCATCAAAAATGAAAACATTTTTAAAAACTACAAGTCTCATGGGTTTTAGTGGTGAAATAATAATTTAAAAAATTGTTCGGGAAATGATTTTACTCCCTGGGTACTTTCTTTGTATACTTTTGACTACACGGGCCGAGTCCGGGGTTTACGGGAAATGGCGGGTTTTCGTTTGCCGTCGATTAAACTTCTTTTATTCAGCGTCTCATCAAAAATGAAGACATTTTTAAAAACTACAAGTCTCATGCGTTTTAGTGGTGAAAAGATAATATAAAAAATCGTTTTGGAAATGAGTTTACTCCCTGGGTACTTTCTTTGTATACTTTTGACTATACGGGCCGAGTCCGGGATTTACGGGAAATCGCGGGTTTTCGTTTCTCGGCGATTAAACCTCTTTTATTCAGCGTCTCATCAAAAATGAAAACATTTTTGAAAACTACAAGTCTTATGCGTTTTAGTGGTGAAAAAATATATTAAAAAATCGTTCTGGAAATGAGTTTACTCACAGGGTACTTTCTTTGTATACATTCGACTATACGGGCCAAGACCGGGATTTACGGGAAATCGCGGGTTTTCGTTTGCCGGCGATTAAACCCCTTTTATTAAGCGTCTCATCAAAAATGAAAACATTTTTGAAAACTACAAGTCTCATGCGTTTTAGTGGTGAAAAAATAATTTAAAAAATTGTTCGGGAAACTGAGTTTACTCCCTGGGTACTTTCTTTGTATACATTCGACTATACGGGGCAAGCCCGGGACTTACGGGAAATCGCGGGTTTTCGTTTGCCGGCGATTAAACCACTTTCATTAAACGTCTCATCAAAAATAAAAACATATTTGAAAACTACAAGTCTCATGCGTTTTAGTGGTGAAAAAATAATTTAAAAAATCGTTCGGGAAATGAGGTTAATTCCTGGGTACTTTCTTTGTATACTTTTGACTATACGAGCTGAGTCGGGGATTTACGGGAAATCGCGGGTTTTCGTTTACCGGCGATTAAACTTCCTTTATTCAGCGTCTCATCAAAAATGAAAACATTTTTAAAAACTACAAGTCTCATGCGTTTTAGTGGTGAAAGGATAATTAAAAAAATCGTTTTGGAAATGAGTTTACACCCTGGGTACTTTCTTTGTATACATTCGACTATACGGGCCAAGCCCGGGATTTACGGGAAATCGCGGGTTTTCGTTTGCCGGCGATTAAACCACTTTCATTAAACGTCTCATCAAAAATGAAAACATTTCGGAAAACTACAAGTCTCATGCGTTTTAGTGGTGAAAAAATAATTTAAAAAATCGTTCGGGAAATGTGTTTACTCCCTGGGTACTTTTTTGTATACTTTTGACTATCCGGGCCGAGTCCGGGGTTTACGGGAAATCGCGGGTTTTCGTTTGCCGGCGATTAAACCACATTCATTAAGCGTCTCATCAAAAATGAAAACATTTCTGATAACTAAAAGTCTTATACGTTTTAGTGGTGAAAAAATAATTTAAAAAATCGTTCTGGAAATGAGTTTACTCACAGGGTACTTTCTTTGTATACATTCGACTATACGGTCCAAGCCCGGATTTACGGGAAATCGCGGGTTTTCGTTTGCCGGCGATTAAACCCCTTTCATTAAGCGTCTCATCAAAAATGAAAACATTTTTGAAAACTACAAGTCTCATGCGTTTTAGTGGTGAAAAAGTAATTTAAAAAATTGTTCGGGAAACTGAGTTTACTCCCTGGGTACTCTCTTTGTACACATTCGACTGTACGGGGCAAGCCCGGGATTTACGGGAAATCGCGGGTTTTCGTTTGCCGGCGATTAAACCACTTTCATTAAACGTCTCATCAAAAATGAAAACATTTTTGAAAACTACAAGTCTCATGCGTTTTAGTGGTGAAAAGATAATTTAAAAAATCGTTTTGAAAATTAGTTTACTCACAGGGTACTTTCTTTGTATACTTTTGACTATACGAGCTGAGTCCGGGATTTACGGGAAATCGCGGGTTTTCGTTTGCCGGTGATTAAACCACTTTCATTAAACGTCTCATCAAAAATGAAAACATTTCTGAAAACTACAAGTCTCATGCGTTTTAGTGGTGAAAAAATAATTTAAAAAACCGTTCGGGAAATGTGTTTACTCCCTGGGTACTTTTTTGTATACTTTTGACTATACGAGCTGAGTCCGGGATTTACGGGAAATCGCGGGTTTTCGTTTACCGGCGATTAAACTTCCTTTATTCAGCGTCTCATCAAAAATGAAAACATTTTTAAAAACTACAAGTCTCATGCGTTTTAGTGGTGAAAAAATAATTTAAAAAATCGTTCTGGAAATGAGTTTACTCCCTGGGTACTTTCTTTGTATACATTCGACTGTACGGGGCAAGCCCGGGATTTACGGGAAATCGCGGGTTTTCGTTTGCCGGCGATTAAACCCCTTTCATTAAGCGTCTCATCAAAAATGAAAACATTTTTGAAAACTACAAGTCTCATGCGTTTTAGTGGTGAAAAAGTAATTTAAAAAATTGTTCGGGAAACTGAGTTTACTCCCTGGGTACTTTCTTTGTATACATTCCACTGTACGGGGCAAGCCCGGGATTTACGGGAAATCGCGGGTTTTCGTTTGCCGGCGATTAAACCACTTTCATTAAACGTCTCATCAAAAATGAAAACATTTCTGAAAACTACAAGTCTCATGCGTTTTAGTGGTGAAAAGATAATTTAAAAAATCGTTTTGAAAATTAGTTTACTCACAGGGTACTTTCTTTGTATACTTTTGACTATACGAGCTGAGTCCGGGATTTACGGGAAATCGCGGGTTTTCGTTTGCCGGTGATTAAACCACTTTCATTAAACGTCTCATCAAAAATGAAAACATTTCTGAAAACTACAAGTCTCATGCGTTTTAGTGGTGAAAAAATAATTTAAAAAATCGTTCGGGAAATGTGTTTACTCCCTGGGTACTTTTTTGTATACTTTTGACTATACGAGCTGAGTCCGGGATTTACGGGAAATCGCGGGTTTTCGTTTACCGGCGATTAAACTTCCTTTATTCAGCGTCTCATCAAAAATGAAAACATTTTTAAAAACTACAAGTCTCATGCGTTTTAGTGGTGAAAAAATAATTTAAAAAATCGTTCGGGAAATGAGTTTACTCCCTGGGTATTTTTTTGTAAACTTTTGACTATACGGGCCGAGTCCGGGGTTTACGGGAAATCGCGGGTTTTCGTTTGCCGGCGATTAAACCACATTCATTAAGCGTCTCATCAAAAATGAAAACATTTCTGATAACTAAAAGTCTCATACGTTTTAGTGGTGAAAAAATAATTTAAAAAATCGTTCTGGAAATGAGTTTACTCCCTGGGTACTTTCTTTGTATACATTCGACTGTACGGGGCAAGCCCGGGATTTACGGGAAATCGCGGGTTTTCGTTTGCCGGCGATTAAACTACTTTCATTAAACGTCTCATCAAAAATGAAAACATTTCTGAAAACTACAAGTCTCATGCGTTTTAGTGGTGAAAAAATAATTTAAAAAATCGTTCGGGAAATGAGTTTACTCCCTGGGTACTTTCTTTGTATACTTTTGACTATACGAGCTGAGTCCGGGATTTACGGGAAATCGCGGGTTTTCGTTTACCGGCGATTAAACTTCCTTTATTCAGCGTCTCATCAAAAATGAAAACATTTTTAAAAACTACAAGTCTCATGGGCTTTAGTGGTGAAATAATAATTTAAAAAATCGTTCGGGAAATGAGTTTACTCCCTGGGTACTTTCTTTGTATACTTTTGACTACACGGGCCGAGTCCGGGGTTTACGGGAAATGGCGGGTTTTCGTTTGCCGGCGATTAAACCACTTTCATTAAACGTCTTATCAAAAATGAAAACATTTCTAAAAACTACAAGTCTCATGCGTTTTAGTGGTGAAAAAATAATTTAAAAAATCGTTCGGGAAATGAGTTTACTCCCTGGGTACTTTCTTTGTATACTTTTGACTATACGAGCTGAGTCCAGGATTTACGGGAAATCGCGGGTTTTCGTTTACAGGCGATTAAACTTCCTTTATTCAGCGTCTCATCAAAAATGAAAACATTTTTAAAAACTACAAGTCTCATGCGTTTTAGTTGTGAAATAATAATTTAAAAAATCGTTCGGGAAATGAGTTTACTCCCTGGGTACTTTCTTTGTATACTTTTGACTACACGGGCCGAGGCCGGGGTTTACAAGAAATGGCGGGTGTTCGTTTGCCGTCGATTAAACTTCTTTTATTCAGCGTCTCATCAAAAATGAAGACATTTTTAAAAACTACAAGTCTCATGCGTTTTAGTGGTGAAAAGATAATTTAAAAAATCGTTTTGGAAATGAGTTTACTCACAGGGTACTTTCTTTTTATACATTCGACTATACGGGCCAAGCCTGGGATTTACGGGAAATCGCGGGTTTTCGTTTGCCGTCGATTAAACCACATTTATTAAGCGTCTCATCAAAAATGAAAACATTTCTGATAACTAAAAGTCTCATACGTTTTACTGGTGAAAAAATAATTTTAAAAATCGTTCGGAAATGAGTTTACTCCCTGGGTACTTTCTTTGTATACTTTTGACTATACGGGCCGAGTCCGGGATTTATGGGAAATGGCGGGTTTTCGTTTGCCGTCGAATAAACTTCTTTTATTCAGCGTCTCATCAAAAATTAAAACATTTTTAAAAACTACAAGTCTCATGCGTTTTAGTGGTGAAAAGATAATTTGAAAAATCGTTTTGGAAATGAGTTTACTCACGGGGTACTTTCTTTGTATCCATTCGACTATACGGGCCAAGCCCGTGGATTTACGGGAAATCGCGGGTTTTCGTTTGCCGGCGATTAAACCTCTTTTATTCAGCGTCTCATCAAAAATGAAAACACTTTTAAAAACTACAAGTTTCATGCGTTTTAGTGGTGACAAAATAATTTAAAAAATCGTTCGGGAAATGAGTTTACTCCCTGGGTACTTTCTTTGTATACTTTTGACTATACGAGCTGAGTCCTGGATTTACGGGAAATCGCGGGTTTTCGTTTGCCGGCAATTAAACCACATTCATTAAACGTCTCATCAAAAATAAAAACATTTCTGATAACTAAAAGTCTCATACGTTTTAGTTGTGTAAAAATAATTTTAAAAATCGTTCGGGAAATGAGTTTACTCCCTGGGTACTTTCTTTGTATACTTTTGACTACACAGGCCGAGTCCGGGGTTTACGGGAAATGGCGGGTTTTCGTTTGCCGTCGATTAAACTTCTTTTATTCAGCGTCTCATCAAAAATGAAGACATTTTTAAAAACTACAAGTCTCATGCGTTTTAGTGGTGAAAAGATAATTTAAAAAATCGTTTTGGAAATGAGTTTACTCACAGGGTACTTTCTTTGTATACATTCGACTATACGGGCCAAGCCTGGGATTTACGGGAAATCGCGGGTTTTCGTTTGCCGGCGATTAAACCACATTTATTAAGCGTCTCATCAAAAATGAAAACATTTCTGATAACTAAAAGTCTCATACGTTTTAGTGGTGAAAAAATAATTTTAAAAATCGTTCGGAAATGAGTTTACTCCCTGGGTACTTTCTTTGTATACTTTTGACTATACGGGCCGAGTCTGGGATTTATGGGAAATGGCGGGTTTTCGTTTGCCGTCGAATAAACTTCTTTTATTCAGCGTCTCATCAAAAATTAAAACATTTTTAAAAACTACAAGTCTCATGCGTTTTAGTGGTGAAAAGATAATTTGAAAAATCGTTTTGGAAATGAGTTTACTCACAGGGTACTTTCTTTGTATACATTCGACTATACGGGCCAAGCCCGGGATTTACGGGAAATCGCGTGTTTTCGTTTGCCGGCAATTAAACCATATGCATTAAGCGTCTCATCAAAAATGAAAACATTTCTGATAACTAAAAGTCTCATACGTTTTAGTTGTGAAAAAATAATTTTAAAAATCGTTCGGGAAATGAGTTTACTCCCTGGGTACTTTCTTTGTATACTTTTGACTATACAGGCCGAGTCCGGGATTTACGGGAAATCGCGGGTTTTCGTTTGTCGGCGATTAAACCTCTTTTATTCAGCGTCTCATCAAAAATGAAAACACTTTTAAAAACTACAAGTTTCATGCGTTTTAGTGGTGACAAAATAATTTAAAAAATCGTTCGGGAAATGAGTTTACTCCCTGGGTACTTTCTTTGTATACTTTTGACTATACGAGCTGAGTCCTGGATTTACGGGAAATCGCAGGTTTTCGTTTACCGGCGATTAAACTTTCTTTATTCAACGTCTCATCAAAAATGAAAACATTTTTAAAAACTACAAGTCTCATGGGCTTTAGTGGTGAAATAATAATTTAAAAAATCGTTCGGGAAATGAGTTTACTCCCTGGGTACTTTCTTTGTATACCTTTGACTATACGGGCCGCGTCCGGGGTTTACGGGAAATGGCGGGTTTTCGTTTGCCGTGGATTAAACTTCTTTTATTCAGCGTCTCATCAAAAATGAAGATATTTTTAAAAACTACAAGTGTCATGCGTTTTAGTGGTGAAAAGATAATTTAAAAAATCGTTTTGGAAATGAGTTTACTCACAGGGTACTTTCTTTGTATACATTCGACTATACGGGCCAAGCCCGGGATTTACGGGAAATCGCGGGTTTTCGTTTGCCGGCGATTAAACCACATTTATTAAGCGTCTCATCAAAAATAAAAACATTTCTGATAACTAAAAGTCTCATACGTTTTAGTGGTGAAAAAATAATTTTAAAAATCGTTCGAAAATGAGTTTACTCCCTGGGTACTTTCTTTGTATACTTTTGACTATACGGGCCGAGTCTGGGATTTATGGGAAATGGCGGGTTTTCGTTTGCCGTCGAATAAACTTCTTTTATTCAGCGTCTCATCAAAAATTAAAACATTTTTAAAAACTACAAGTCTCATGCGTTTTAGTGGTGAAAAGATAATTTGAAAAATCGTTTTGGAAATGAGTTTACTCACAGGGTACTTTCTTTGTATACATTCGACTATACGGGCCAAGCCCGGGATTTACGGGAAATCGCGTGTTTTCGTTTGCCGGCAATTAAACCATATGCATTAAGCGTCTCATCAAAAATGAAAACATTTCTGATAACTAAAAGTCTCATACGTTTTAGTTGTGAAAAAATAATTTTAAAAATCGTTCGGGAAATGAGTTTACTCCCTGGGTACTTTCTTTGTATACTTTTGACTATACAGGCCGAGTCCGGGATTTACGGGAAATCGCGGGTTTTCGTTTGTCGGCGATTAAACCTCTTTTATTCAGCGTCTCATCAAAAATGAAAACACTTTTAAAAACTACAAGTTTCATGCGTTTTAGTGGTAACAAAATAATTTAAAAAATCGTTCGGGAAATGAGTTTACTCCCTGGGTACTTTCTTTGTATACTTTTGACTATACGAGCTGAGTCCTGGATTTACGGGAAATCGCGGGTTTTCGTTTACCGGCGATTAAACTTTCTTTATTCAACGTCTCATCAAAAATAAAAAACATTTTTAAAAACTACAAGTCTCATGGGCTTTAGTGGTGAAATAATAATTTAAAAAATCGTTCGGGAAATGAGTTTACTCCCTGGGTACTTTCTTTGTATACCTTTGACTATACGGGCCGCGTCCGGGGTTTACGGGAAATGGCGGGTTTTCGTTTGCCGTGGATTAAACTTCTTTTATTCAGCGTCTCATCAAAAATGAAGACATTTTTAAAAACTACAAGTGTCATGCGTTTTAGTGGTGAAAAGATAATTTAAAAAATCGTTTTGGAAATGAGTTTACTCACAGGGTACTTTCTTTGTATACATTCGACTATACGGGCCAAGCCCGGGATTTACGGGAAATCGCGGGTTTTCGTTTGCCGGCGATTAAACCACTTTCATTAAACGTCTCATCAAAAATGAAAACATTTCTGAAAACTACAAGTCTCATGCGTTTTAGTGGTGAAAAAATAATTTAAAAAATCGTTCGGGAAATGTGTTTACTCCCTGGGTACTTTTTTGTATACTTTTGACTATCCGGGCCGAGTCCGGGGTTTACGGGAAATCGCGGGTTTTCGTTTGCCGGCGATTAAACCACATTCATTAAGCGTCTCATCAAAAATGAAAACATTTCTGATAACTAAAAGTCTTATACGTTTTAGTGGTGAAAAAATAATTTAAAAAATCGTTCTGGAAATGAGTTTACTCACAGGGTACTTTCTTTGTATACATTCGACTATACGGTCCAAGCCCGGATTTACGGGAAATCGCGGGTTTTCGTTTGCCGGCGATTAAACCCCTTTCATTAAGCGTCTCATCAAAAATGAAAACATTTTTGAAAACTACAAGTCTCATGCGTTTTAGTGGTGAAAAAGTAATTTAAAAAATTGTTCGGGAAACTGAGTTTACTCCCTGGGTACTTTCTTTGTACACATTCGACTGTACGGGGCAAGCCCGGGATTTACGGGAAATCGCGGGTTTTCGTTTGCCGGCGATTAAACCACTTTCATTAAACGTCTCATCAAAAATGAAAACATTTCTGAAAACTACAAGTCTCATGCGTTTTAGTGGTGAAAAGATAATTTAAAAAATCGTTTTGAAAATTAGTTTACTCACAGGGTACTTTCTTTGTATACTTTTGACTATACGAGCTGAGTCCGGGATTTACGGGAAATCGCGGGTTTTCGTTTGCCGGTGATTAAACCACTTTCATTAAACGTCTCATCAAAAATGAAAACATTTCTGAAAACTACAAGTCTCATGCGTTTTAGTGGTGAAAAAATAATTTAAAAAATCGTTCGGGAAATGTGTTTACTCCCTGGGTACTTTTTTGTATACTTTTGACTATACGAGCTGAGTCCGGGATTTACGGGAAATCGCGGGTTTTCGTTTACCGGCGATTAAACTTCCTTTATTCAGCGTCTCATCAAAAATGAAAACATTTTTAAAAACTACAAGTCTCATGCGTTTTAGTGGTGAAAAAATAATTTAAAAAATCGTTCTGGAAATGAGTTTACTCCCTGGGTACTTTCTTTGTATACATTCGACTGTACGGGGCAAGCCCGGGATTTACGGGAAATCGCGGGTTTTCGTTTGCCGGCGATTAAACCCCTTTCATTAAGCGTCTCATCAAAAATGAAAACATTTTTGAAAACTACAAGTCTCATGCGTTTTAGTGGTGAAAAAGTAATTTAAAAAATTGTTCGGGAAACTGAGTTTACTCCCTGGGTACTTTCTTTGTATACATTCCACTGTACGGGGCAAGCCCGGGATTTACGGGAAATCGCGGGTTTTCGTTTGCCGGCGATTAAACCACTTTCATTAAACGTCTCATCAAAAATGAAAACATTTCTGAAAACTACAAGTCTCATGCGTTTTAGTGGTGAAAAGATAATTTAAAAAATCGTTTTGAAAATTAGTTTACTCACAGGGTACTTTCTTTGTATACTTTTGACTATACGAGCTGAGTCCGGGATTTACGGGAAATCGCGGGTTTTCGTTTGCCGGTGATTAAACCACTTTCATTAAACGTCTCATCAAAAATGAAAACATTTCTGAAAACTACAAGTCTCATGCGTTTTAGTGGTGAAAAAATAATTTAAAAAATCGTTCGGGAAATGTGTTTACTCCCTGGGTACTTTTTTGTATACTTTTGACTATACGAGCTGAGTCCGGGATTTACGGGAAATCGCGGGTTTTCGTTTACCGGCGATTAAACTTCCTTTATTCAGCGTCTCATCAAAAATGAAAACATTTTTAAAAACTACAAGTCTCATGCGTTTTAGTGGTGAAAAAATAATTTAAAAAATCGTTCGGGAAATGAGTTTACTCCCTGGGTATTTTTTTGTAAACTTTTGACTATACGGGCCGAGTCCGGGGTTTACGGGAAATCGCGGGTTTTCGTTTGCCGGCGATTAAACCACATTCATTAAGCGTCTCATCAAAAATGAAAACATTTCTGATAACTAAAAGTCTCATACGTTTTAGTGGTGAAAAAATAATTTAAAAAATCGTTCTGGAAATGAGTTTACTCCCTGGGTACTTTCTTTGTATACATTCGACTGTACGGGGCAAGCCCGGGATTTACGGGAAATCGCGGGTTTTCGTTTGCCGGCGATTAAACTACTTTCATTAAACGTCTCATCAAAAATGAAAACATTTCTGAAAACTACAAGTCTCATGCGTTTTAGTGGTGAAAAAATAATTTAAAAAATCGTTCGGGAAATGAGTTTACTCCCTGGGTACTTTCTTTGTATACTTTTGACTATACGAGCTGAGTCCGGGATTTACGGGAAATCGCGGGTTTTCGTTTACCGGCGATTAAACTTCCTTTATTCAGCGTCTCATCAAAAATGAAAACATTTTTAAAAACTACAAGTCTCATGGGCTTTAGTGGTGAAATAATAATTTAAAAAATCGTTCGGGAAATGAGTTTACTCCCTGGGTACTTTCTTTGTATACTTTTGACTACACGGGCCGAGTCCGGGGTTTACGGGAAATGGCGGGTTTTCGTTTGCCGGCGATTAAACCACTTTCATTAAACGTCTCATCAAAAATGAAAACATTTCTAAAAACTACAAGTCTCATGCGTTTTAGTGGTGAAAAAATAATTTAAAAAATCGTTCGGGAAATGAGTTTACTCCCTGGGTACTTTCTTTGTATACTTTTGACTATACGAGCTGAGTCCAGGATTTACGGGAAATCGCGGGTTTTCGTTTACAGGCGATTAAACTTCCTTTATTCAGCGTCTCATCAAAAATGAAAACATTTTTAAAAACTACAAGTCTCATGCGTTTTAGTTGTGAAATAATAATTTAAAAAATCGTTCGGGAAATGAGTTTACTCCCTGGGTACTTTCTTTGTATACTTTTGACTACACGGGCCGAGGCCGGGGTTTACAAGAAATGGCGGGTGTTCGTTTGCCGTCGATTAAACTTCTTTTATTCAGCGTCTCATCAAAAATGAAGACATTTTTAAAAACTACAAGTCTCATGCGTTTTAGTGGTGAAAAGATAATTTAAAAAATCGTTTTGGAAATGAGTTTACTCACAGGGTACTTTCTTTTTATACATTCGACTATACGGGCCAAGCCTGGGATTTACGGGAAATCGCGGGTTTTCGTTTGCCGTCGATTAAACCACATTTATTAAGCGTCTCATCAAAAATGAAAACATTTCTGATAACTAAAAGTCTCATACGTTTTACTGGTGAAAAAATAATTTTAAAAATCGTTCGGAAATGAGTTTACTCCCTGGGTACTTTCTTTGTATACTTTTGACTATACGGGCCGAGTCCGGGATTTATGGGAAATGGCGGGTTTTCGTTTGCCGTCGAATAAACTTCTTTTATTCAGCGTCTCATCAAAAATTAAAACATTTTTAAAAACTACAAGTCTCATGCGTTTTAGTGGTGAAAAGATAATTTGAAAAATCGTTTTGGAAATGAGTTTACTCACGGGGTACTTTCTTTGTATACATTCGACTATACGGGCCAAGCCCGTGGATTTACGGGAAATCGCGGGTTTTCGTTTGCCGGCGATTAAACCTCTTTTATTCAGCGTCTCATCAAAAATGAAAACACTTTTAAAAACTACAAGTTTCATGCGTTTTAGTGGTGACAAAATAATTTAAAAAATCGTTCGGGAAATGAGTTTACTCCCTGGGTACTTTCTTTGTATACTTTTGACTATACGAGCTGAGTCCTGGATTCACGGGAAATCGCGGGTTTTCGTTTGCCGGCAATTAAACCACATTCATTAAACGTCTCATCAAAAATAAAAACATTTCTGATAACTAAAAGTCTCATACGTTTTAGTTGTGTAAAAATAATTTTAAAAATCGTTCGGGAAATGAGTTTACTCCCTGGGTACTTTCTTTGTATACTTTTGACTACACAGGCCGAGTCCGGGGTTTACGGGAAATGGCGGGTTTTCGTTTGCCGTCGATTAAACTTCTTTTATTCAGCGTCTCATCAAAAATGAAGACATTTTTAAAAACTACAAGTCTCATGCGTTTTAGTGGTGAAAAGATTATTTAAAAAATCGTTTTGGAAATGAGTTTACTCACAGGGTACTTTCTTTGTATACATTCGACTATACGGGCCAAGCCTGGGATTTACGGGAAATCGCGGGTTTTCGTTTGCCGGCGATTAAACCACATTTATTAAGCGTCTCATCAAAAATGAAAACATTTCTGATAACTAAAAGTCTCATACGTTTTAGTGGTGAAAAAATAATTTTAAAAATCGTTCGGAAATGAGTTTACTCCCTGGGTACTTTCTTTGTATACTTTTGACTATACGGGCCGAGTCTGGGATTTATGGGAAATGGCGGGTTTTCGTTTGCCGTCGAATAAACTTCTTTTATTCAGCGTCTCATCAAAAATTAAAACATTTTTAAAAACTACAAGTCTCATGCGTTTTAGTGGTGAAAAGATAATTTGAAAAATCGTTTTGGAAATGAGTTTACTCACAGGGTACTTTCTTTGTATACATTCGACTATACGGGCCAAGCCCGGGATTTACGGGAAATCGCGTGTTTTCGTTTGCCGGCAATTAAACCATATGCATTAAGCGTCTCATCAAAAATGAAAACATTTCTGATAACTAAAAGTCTCATACGTTTTAGTTGTGAAAAAATAATTTTAAAAATCGTTCGGGAAATGAGTTTACTCCCTGGGTACTTTCTTTGTATACTTTTGACTATACAGGCCGAGTCCGGGATTTACGGGAAATCGCGGGTTTTCGTTTGTCGGCGATTAAACCTCTTTTATTCAGCGTCTCATCAAAAATGAAAACACTTTTAAAAACTACAAGTTTCATGCGTTTTAGTGGTGACAAAATAATTTAAAAAATCGTTCGGGAAATGAGTTTACTCCCTGGGTACTTTCTTTGTATACTTTTGACTATACGAGCTGAGTCCTGGATTTACGGGAAATCGCGGGTTTTCGTTTACCGGCGATTAAACTTTCTTTATTCAACGTCTCATCAAAAATGAAAACATTTTTAAAAACTACAAGTCTCATGGGCTTTAGTGGTGAAATAATAATTTAAAAAATCGTTCGGGAAATGAGTTTACTCCCTGGGTACTTTCTTTGTATACCTTTGACTATACGGGCCGCGTCCGGGGTTTACGGGAAATGGCGGGTTTTCGTTTGCCGTGGATTAAACTTCTTTTATTCAGCGTCTCATCAAAAATGAAGATATTTTTAAAAACTACAAGTGTCATGCGTTTTAGTGGTGAAAAGATAATTTAAAAAATCGTTTTGGAAATGAGTTTACTCACAGGGTACTTTCTTTGTATACATTTGACTATACGGGCCAAGCCCGGGATTTACGGGAAATCGCGGGTTTTCGTTTGCCGGCGATTAAACCACATTTATTAAGCGTCTCATCAAAAATAAAAACATTTCTGATAACTAAAAGTCTCATACGTTTTAGTGGTGAAAAAATAATTTTAAAAATCGTTCGAAAATGAGTTTACTCCCTGGGTACTTTCTTTGTATACTTTTGACTATACGGGCCGAGTCTGGGATTTATGGGAAATGGCGGGTTTTCGTTTGCCGTCGAATAAACTTCTTTTATTCAGCGTCTCATCAAAAATTAAAACATTTTTAAAAAGTACAAGTCTCATGCGTTTTAGTGGTGAAAAGATAATTTGAAAAATCGTTTTGGAAATGAGTTTACTCACAGGGTACTTTCTTTGTATACATTCGACTATACGGGCCAAGCCCGGGATTTACGGGAAATCGCGTGTTTTCGTTTGCTGGCAATTAAACCATATGCATTAAGCGTCTCATCAAAAATGAAAACATTTCTGATAACTAAAAGTCTCATACGTTTTAGTTGTGAAAAAATAATTTTAAAAATCGTTCGGGAAATGAGTTTACTCCCTGGGTACTTTCTTTGTATACTTTTGACTATACAGGCCGAGTCCGGGATTTACGGGAAATCGCGGGTTTTTGTTTGTCGGCGATTAAACCTCTTTTATTCAGCGTCTCATCAAAAATGAAAACACTTTTAAAAACTACAAGTTTCATGCGTTTTAGTGGTAACAAAATAATTTAAAAAATCGTTCGGGAAATGAGTTTACTCCCTGGGTACTTTCTTTGTATACTTTTGACTATACGAGCTGAGTCCTGGATTTACGGGAAATCGCGGGTTTTCGTTTACCGGCGATTAAACTTTCTTTATTCAACGTCTCATCAAAAATAAAAAACATTTTTAAAAACTACAAGTCTCATGGGCTTTAGTGGTGAAATAATAATTTAAAAAATCGTTCGGGAAATGAGTTTACTCCCTGGGTACTTTCTTTGTATACCTTTGACTATACGGGCCGCGTCCGGGATTTACGGGAAATGGCGGGTTTTCGTTTGCCGTGGATTAAACTTCTTTTATTCAGCGTCTCATCAAAAATGAAGACATTTTTAAAAACTACAAGTGTCATGCGTTTTAGTGGTGAAAAGATAATTTAAAAAATCGTTTTGGAAATGAGTTTACTCACAGGGTACTTTCTTTGTATACATTCGACTATACGGGCCAAGCCCGGGATTTACGGGAAATTGCGGGTTTTCGTTTGCCGGCGATTAAACCACATTTATTAAGCGTCTCATCAAAAATAAAAACATTTCTGATAACTAAAAGTCTCATACGTTTTAGTGGTGAAAAAATAATTTTAAAAATTGTTCGGGAAATGAGTTTACTCCCTGGGTACTTTCTTTGTATACTTTTGACTATACGGGCCGAGTCTGGGATTTATGGGAAATGGCGGGTTTTCGTTTGCCGTCGATTAAAATTCTTTTATTCAGCGTCTCATCAAAAATTAAAACATTTTTAAAAACTACAAGTCTCATGCGTTTTAGTGGTGAAAAGATAATTTGAAAAATCGTTTTGGAAATGAGTTTACTCACAGGGTACTTTCTTTGTATACATTCGAATATACGGGCCAACTCCGGGATTTACGGGAAATCGCGGGTTTTCGTTTGCCGGCAATTAAACCACATTCATTAAACGTCTCATCAAAAATAAAAACATTTCTGATAACTAAAAGTCTCATACGTTTTAGTTGTGAAAAATAATTTAAAAAATCGTTCGGGAAATGAGTTTACTCCCTGGGTACTTTCTTTGTATACTTTTGACTATACGGGCCGAGTCCGGGGTTTACGGGAAATGGCGGGTTTTCGTTTGCCGTCGATTAAACTTCTTTTATTCAGCGTCTCATCAACAATGAAGACATTTTTAAAAACTACAAGTCTCATGCGTTTTAGTGGTAAAAAGATAATTTAAAAAATCGTTTTGGAAATGAGTTTATTTACAGGGTACTTTCTTTGTATACATTCGACTATACGGGCCAAGCCCGGGATTTACGGGAAATCGCGGGTTTTCGTTTGCCGGCGATTAACCCACATTTATTAAGCGTCTCATCAAAAATGAAAACATTTCTGATAACTAAAAGTCTCATACGTTTTAGTGGTGAAAAAATAATTTTAAAAATCGTTCGGGAAATGAGTTTAGTCCCTGGGTACTTTCTTTGTATACTTTTGACTATACGGGCCGAGTCCGGGATTTATGGGAAATGGCGGGTTTTCGGTTGCCGTCGATTAAACTTCTTTTATTCAGCGTCTCATCAAAAATTAAAACATTTTTAAAAACTACAAGTCTCATGCGTTTTAGTGGTGAAAAGATAATTTGAAAAATCGTTTTGGAAATGAGTTTACTCACAGGGTACTTTTTTTGTATACATTCGACTATACGGGCCAAGCCCGGGATTTACGGGAAATCGCGGGTTTTCGTTTGCCGGCGATTAAACCACATTCATTAAGCGTCTCATCAAAAATGAAAACATTTCTAATAACTAAAAGTCTCATACGTTTTAGTGGTGAAAAAATAATTTTAAAAATCGTTCGGGAAATGAGTTTACTCCCTGGGTACTTTCTTTGTATACTTTTGACTATACGGGCCGAGTCCGGGATTAACGGGAAATCGCGGGTTTTCGTTTGTCGGCGATTAAACTTCTTTTATTCAGCGTCTCATCAAAAATGAAAACACTTTTAAAAACTACAAGTTTCATGCGTTTTAGTGGTGACAAAATAATTTAAAAAATCGTTTGGGAAATGAGTTTACTCCCTGGGTACTTTCTTTGTATACATTCGACTATTCGGGCCGAGTCCGGGATTTACGGGAAATCGCGGGTTTTCGTTCGTCGGCGATTAAACCTCTTTTATTCAGCGTCTCATCAAAAATGAAAACACTTTTAAAAACTACAAGTTTCATGCGTTTTAGTGGTGACAAAATAATTTAAAAAATCGTTTGGGAAATGAGTTTACTCCCTGGGTACTTTCTTTGTATACAATCGACTATACGGGTCAAGCCTGGGATTTACGGGAAATCGCGGGTTTTCGTTTGCCGGCGATTAAACCCCTTTCATTAAGAGTCTCATCAAAAATGAAAACATTTTTGAAAACTACAAGTCTTATGCGTTTTAGTGGTGAAAAAATAATTTAAAAAATCGTTCTGGAAATGAGTTTACTCACAGGGTACTTTCTTTGTATACATTCGACTATACGGGCCAAGCCCGGGATTTACGAGAAATCGCGGGTTTTCGTTTGCCGGCGATTAAACCACTTTCATTAAACGTCTCATCAAAAATGAAAACATTTCTGAAAACTACAAGTCTCATGCGTTTTAGTTGTGAAAATATAATTTAAAAAATCGTTCGGGAAATGAGTTTTCTCCATGGGTACTTTCTTTGTATACTTTTGACTATACGAGCTGAGTCCGGGATTTACGGGAAATCGCGGGTTTTCGTTTACCGGCGATTAAACTTCCTTTATTCAGCGTCTCATCAAAAATGAAAACATTTTTGAAAACTACAAGTCTCATGGGCTGTAGTGGTGAAATATTAATTTAAAAAATCGTTCGGGAAATGAGTTTACTCCCTGGGTACTTTCTTTGTATACTTTTGACTGTACGGGCCGAGTCCGGGGTTTACGGGAAATGGAGGGTTTTTGTTTGCCGTCGATTAAACTTCCTTTATTCAGCGTCTCATCAAAAATGAAAACATTTTTAAAAACTACAAGTCTCATGAGTTTTAGTGGTGAAAAGATAATTTAAAAAATCGTTTTGGAAATGAGTTTACTCACAGGGTACTTTCTTTGTATACATTCGACTATACGGGCCAAGCCCGGGATTTACGGGAAATCGCGGGTTTTCGTTTGCCGGCGATTAAACCACATTTATTAAGCGTCTCATCAAAAATGAAAACATTTCTGATAACTAAAAGTCTCATACGTTTTAGTGGTGAAAAAATAATTTTAAAAATCGTTCGGGAAATGAGTTTACTCCCTGGGTACTTTCTTTGTATACTTTTGACTATACGAGCTGAGTCTGCGATTTATGGGAAATCGCAGGTTTTCGTTTGTCGGCGATTAAACCTCTTTTATTCAGCGTCTCATCAAAAATGAAAACATATTTAAAAACTACAAGTTTCATGCGTTTTAGTGGTGACAAAATAATTTAAAAAATCGTTTGGGGAATGAGTTTACTCCCTGGGTACTTTCTTTGTATACATTCGACTATACGGATGAGACGCTGAATAAAAGAAGTTTAATCGCCGGCAAACGAAAACCCGCGATTTCCCGTAAATCCCGGACTCGGCCTGTATAGTCAAAAGTATACAAAGAAAGTACCCAGGGAGTAAACTCATTTCCCGAACGATTTTTTAAATAATTTTTTCACCACTAAAACGCATGAGACTTGTAGTTTTCAGAAATGTTTTCATTTTTGATGAGACGCTTAATGAAAGTGGTTTAATCGCCAGCAAACGAAAACCCGCGATTTCCCGTAAATCCCGGGCTTGGCCCGTAAAGTCGAATGTATACAAAGAAAGTACCTAGGAAGTAAACTCATTTACCGAACGATTTTTTAAATTATTTTTTCACCACTAAAACGCATGAGATCTGTAGTTTTTAAAAATGTTTTCATTTTTGATGAGACGCCTAATGAAAGAGGTTTAATCGCCGGCAAACGAAAACCCGCGATTTCCCGTAAATCCCGGGCTTGGCCCGTATAGTCGAATGTATACAAAGAAAGTACCCTGTGAGTAAACTCATTTCCAGAACGATTTTTTAAATTATCTTTTCACCACTAAAACGCATGAGACTTGTAGTTTTCAAAAACGTTTTCATTTTTGATGAGACGCTGAATAAAAGAAGTTTAATCGCCGGCAAACGAAAACCCGCGATTTCCCGTAAATCCCGGTCTCGGCCCGTATAGTCAAAAGTATACAAAAATAGTACCCAGGGAGTAAACTCATTTCTCGAGCAATTTTTTATATTATTTTTTCACCACTAAAACGCATAAGACTTGTAGTTTTCAAAAATGTTTTCATTTTTGATGGGACGCTGAATAAAAGAAGTTTAATCGCTGGCAAACGAAAACCCGCGATTTCCCGTAAATCCCAGACTCGGCCCGTATAGTCAAAAGTATACAAACAAAGTACCCAGGGAGTAAACTCATTTCCCGAACGATTTTTTAAATTATTTTTTCCCCACTAAAACGCATGAGACTTGTAGTTTTCAAAAATGTTTTCATTTTTGATGGGACGCTGAATAAAAGAAGTTTAATCGCTGGCAAACGAAAACCCGCGATTTCCCGTAAATCCCGGGCTTGGCCCGTATAGTCGAATGTATACAAAGAAAGCACCCAAGGAGTAACTCATTTCCCGAACAATTTTTTAAAATATTTTTTCACCACTAAAACGCATGAGACTGGTAGGTTTCAAAAACGTTTTCATTTTTGAAGGGACGCTTAATGAAAGAGGTTTAATCGCCGGCAAACGAAAACCCGCGATTTCCCGTAAATCCCGGGCTTGGCCCGTATAATCGAATATATACAAAGAAAGTACCCTGTGAGGAAACTCATTTCCAGAACGAATTTTTAAATTATTTTTTCACCACTAAAACGCATGAGACTTGTAGTTTTCAAAAATGTTTTCATTTTTGATGGGACGCTGAATAAAAGAAGTTTAATCGCTGGCAAACGAAAACCCACGATTTCCCGTAAATCCCGGACTCGGCCCGTATAGTCAAAAGTATACAAAGAAAGTACCCAGGGAGTAAACTCATTTCCCGAAGGATTTTTTAAATTATTTTTCCACCACTAAAACGCATGAGACTTGTAGGTTTTAAAAATTTTTTCATTTTTGATGAGACGCTTAATGAAAGAGGTTTAATCGCCGTCAAACGAAAACCCGCGATTTCCCGTAAATCCCGGGCTTGGCCCGTATAGTCGAATGTATACAAAGAAAGTACCCAAGGAGTAACTCATTTCCCGAACAATTTTTTAAAATATTTTTTCACCACTAAAACGCATGAGACTGGTAGGTTTCAAAAACGTTTTCATTTTTGAAGGGACGCTTAATGAAAGAGGTTTAATCGCCGGCAAACGAAAACCCGCGATTTCCCGTAAATCCCGGGCTTGGCCCGTATAATCGAATATATACAAAGAAAGTACCCTGTGAGGAAACTCATTTCCAGAACGAATTTTTAAATTATTTTTTCACCACTAAAACGCATGAGACTTGTAGTTTTCAAAAATGTTTTCATTTTTGATGGGACGCTGAATAAAAGAAGTTTAATCGCTGGCAAACGAAAACCCACGATTTCCCGTAAATCCCGGACTCGGCCCGTATAGTCAAAAGTATACAAAGAAAGTACCCAGGGAGTAAACTCATTTCCCGAAGGATTTTTTAAATTATTTTTCCACCACTAAAACGCATGAGACTTGTAGGTTTCAAAAATTTTTTCATTTTTGTTGAGACGCTTAATGAAAGAGGTTTAATCGCCGTCAAACGAAAACCCGCGATTTCCCGTAAATCCCGGGCTTGGCCCGTATAGTCGAATGTATACAAAGAAAGTACCCAAGGAGTAACTCATTTCACGAACAATTTTTTAAATTATTTTTTCACCACTAAAACGCATGAGACTGGTAGGTTTCAAAAACGTTTTCATTTTTGATGGGACGCTTAATGAAAGAGGTTTAATCGCCGGCAAACGAAAACCCGCGATTTCCCGTAAATCCCGGGCTTGGCCCGTATAGTCGAATATATACAAAGAAAGTACCCTGTGAGGAAACTGATTTCCAAAACGATTTTTTAAATTATTTTTTCACCACTAAAACGCATAAGACTTGTAGTTTTCAAAAATGTTTTCATTTTTGATGAGACGCTGAATAAAAGGAGTTTAATCGCCGGCACACGAAAACCCGCGATTTCCCGTAAATCCCGGGCTTGGCCCGTATAGTCGAATGTATACAAAGAAAGTACCCTGTGAGGAAACTCATTTCCAGAACGATTTTTTAAATTATTTTTTCACCACTAAAACGCATAAGACTTGTAGTTCTCAAAAATGTTTTGATTTTTGATGAGACGCTGAATAAAAGAAGTTTAATCGCCGGCAAACGAAAACCCGCGATTTCCCGGAAATCCCGGACTCGGCCCGTATAGTCAAAAGTATACAACGAAAGTACCCAGGGAGTAAACTCATTTCCCGAACGATTTTTTAAATTATTTTTTCACCACTAAAACGCATGAGACTTGTAGTTTTCAGAAATGTTTTCATTTTTGATGAGACGCTTAATGAAAGTGGTTTAATCGCCAGCAAACGAAAACCCGCGATTTCCCGTAAATCCCGGGCTTGGCCCGTAAAGTCGAATGTATACAAAGAAAGTACCTAGGAAGTAAACTCATTTACCGAACGATTTTTTAAATTATTTTTTCACCACTAAAACGCATGAGATCTGTAGTTTTTAAAAATGTTTTCATTTTTGATGAGACGCCTAATGAAAGAGGTTTAATCGCCGGCAAACGAAAACCCGCGATTTCCCGTAAATCCCGGGCTTGGCCCGTATAGTCGAATGTATACAAAGAAAGTACCCTGTGAGTAAACTCATTTCCAGAACGATTTTTTAAATTATCTTTTCACCACTAAAACGCATGAGACTGGTAGGTTTCAAAAACGTTTTCATTTTTGATGGGACGCTTAATGAAAGAGGTTTAATCGCCGTCAAACGAAAACCCGCGATTTCCCGTAAATCCCGGGCTTGGCCCGTATAGTCGAATGTATACAAAGAAAGTACCCAAGGAGTAACTCATTTCACGAACAATTTTTTAAATTATTTTTTCACCACTAAAACGCATGAGACTGGTAGGTTTCAAAAACGTTTTCATTTTTGATGGGACGCTTAATGAAAGAGGTTTAATCGCCGGCAAACGAAAACCCGCGATTTCCCGTAAATCCCGGGCTTGGCCCGTATAGTCGAATATATACAAAGAAAGTACCCTGTGAGGAAACTGATTTCCAAAACGATTTTTTAAATTATTTTTTCACCACTAAAACGCATAAGACTTGTAGTTTTCAAAAATGTTTTCATTTTTGATGAGACGCTGAATAAAAGGAGTTTAATCGCCGGCACACGAAAACCCGCGATTTCCCGTAAATCCCGGGCTTGGCCCGTATAGTCGAATGTATACAAAGAAAGTACCCTGTGAGGAAACTCATTTCCAGAACGATTTTTTAAATTATTTTTTCACCACTAAAACGCATAAGACTTGTAGTTCTCAAAAATGTTTTGATTTTTGATGAGACGCTGAATAAAAGAAGTTTAATCGCCGGCAAACGAAAACCCGCGATTTCCCGGAAATCCCGGACTCGGCCCGTATAGTCAAAAGTATACAACGAAAGTACCCAGGGAGTAAACTCATTTCCCGAACGATTTTTTAAATTATTTTTTCACCACTAAAACGCATGAGACTTGTAGTTTTCAGAAATGTTTTCATTTTTGATGAGACGCTTAATGAAAGTGGTTTAATCGCCAGCAAACGAAAACCCGCGATTTCCCGTAAATCCCGGGCTTGGCCCGTAAAGTCGAATGTATACAAAGAAAGTACCTAGGAAGTAAACTCATTTACCGAACGATTTTTTAAATTATTTTTTCACCACTAAAACGCATGAGATCTGTAGTTTTTAAAAATGTTTTCATTTTTGATGAGACGCCTAATGAAAGAGGTTTAATCGCCGGCAAACGAAAACCCGCGATTTCCCGTAAATCCCGGGCTTGGCCCGTAAAGTCGAATGTATACAAAGAAAGTACCTAGGAAGTAAACTCATTTACCGAACGATTTTTTAAATTATTTTTTCACCACTAAAACGCATGAGATCTGTAGTTTTTAAAAATGTTTTCATTTTTGATGAGACGCCTAATGAAAGAGGTTTAATCGCCGGCAAACGAAAACCCGCGATTTCCCGTAAATCCCGGGCTTGGCCCGTATAGTCGAATGTATACAAAGAAAGTACCCTGTGAGTAAACTCATTTCCAGAACGATTTTTTAAATTATCTTTTCACCACTAAAACGCATGAGACTTGTAGTTTTCAAAAACGTTTTCATTTTTGATGAGACGCTGAATAAAAGAAGTTTAATCGCCGGCAAACGAAAACCCGCGATTTCCCGTAAATCCCGGTCTCGGCCCGTATAGTCAAAAGTATACAAAAATAGTACCCAGGGAGTAAACTCATTTCTCGAGCAATTTTTTATATTATTTTTTCACCACTAAAACGCATAAGACTTGTAGTTTTCAAAAATGTTTTCATTTTTGATGGGACGCTGAATAAAAGAAGTTTAATCGCTGGCAAACGAAAACCCGCGATTTCCCGTAAATCCCAGACTCGGCCCGTATAGTCAAAAGTATACAAAGAAAGTACCCAGGGAGTAAACTCATTTCCCGAACAATTTTTTAAATTATTTTTCCACCAGTAAAACGCATGAGACTTGTAGTTTTCAAAAATGTTTTCATTTTTGATGGGACGCTGAATAAAAGAAGTTTAATCGCTGGCAAACGAAAACCCGCGATTTCCCGTAAATCCCGGGCTTGGCCCGTATAGTCGAATGTAAACAAAGAAAGTACCCAAGGAGTAACTCATTTCCCGAACAATTTTTTAAAATATTTTTTCACCACTAAAACGCATGAGACTGGTAGGTTTCAAAAACGTTTTCATTTTTGAAGGGACGCTTAATGAAAGAGGTTTAATCGCCGGCAAACGAAAACCCGCGATTTCCCGTAAATCCCGGGCTTGGCCCGTATAATCGAATATATACAAAGAAAGTACCCTGTGAGGAAACTCATTTCCAGAACGAATTTTTAAATTATTTTTTCACCACTAAAACGCATGAGACTTGTAGTTTTCAAAAATGTTTTCATTTTTGATGGGACGCTGAATAAACGAAGTTTAATCGCTGGCAAACGAAAACCCGCGATTTCCCGTAAATCCCGGACTCGGCCCGTATAGTCAAAAGTATACAAAGAAAGTACCCAGGGAGTAAACTCATTTCCCGAAGGATTTTTTAAATTATTTTTCCACCACTAAAACGCATGAGACTTGTAGGTTTCAAAAATGTTTTCATTTTTGATGAGACGCTTAATGAAAGAGGTTTAATCGCCGTCAAACGAAAACCCGCGATTTCCCGTAAATCCCGGGCTTGGCCCGTATAGTCGAATGTTTACAAAGAAAGTACCCAAGGAGTAACTCATTTCACGAACAATTTTTTAAATTATTTTTTCACCACTAAAACGCATGAGACTGGTAGGTTTCAAAAACGTTTTCATTTTTGATGGGACGCTTAATGAAAGAGGTTTAATCGCCGGCAAACGAAAACCCGCGATTTCCCGTAAATCCCGGGCTTGGCCCGTATAGTCGAATATATACAAAGAAAATACCCTGTGAGGAAACTGATTTCCAAAACGATTTTTTAAATTATTTTTTCACCACTAAAACGCATAAGACTTGTAGTTTTCAAAAATGTTTTCATTTTTGATGAGACGCTGAATAAAAGAAGTTTAATCGCCGGCACACGAAAACCCGCGATTTCCCGTAAATCCCGGGCTTGGCCCGTATAATCGAATGTATACAAAGAAAGTACCCTGTGAGGAAACTCATTTCCAGAACGATTTTTTAAATTATTTTTTCACCACTAAAACGCATAAGACTTGTAGTTCTCAAACATGTTTTGATTTTTGATGGGACGCTGAATAAAAGAAGTTTAATCGCCGGCAAACGAAAACCCGCGATTTCCCGTAAATCACGGACTCGGCCCGTATAGTCAAAAGTATACAACGAAAGTACCCAGGGAGTAAACTCATTTCCCGAACGATTTTTTAAATTATTTTTTCACCACTAAAACGCATGAGACTTGTGGTTTTCAAAAATGTTTTCATTTTTGATGGGACGCTGAATAAAAGAAGTTTAATCGCTGGCAAACGAAAACCCGCGATTTCCCGTAAATCCCAGATTCGGCCCGTATAGTCAAAAGTATACAAAGAAAGTACCCAGGGAGTAAACTCATTTCCCGAACAATTTTTTAAATTATTTTTCCACCAGTAAAACGCATGAGACTTGTAGGTTTCAAAAACGTTTTCATTTTCGATGAGAAGCTTAATGAAAGAGGTTTAATCGCCGGCAAACGAAAACCCACGATTTCCCGTAAATCCCGGGCTTGGCCCGTATAGTTGAATGTATACAAATAAAGTACCCTGTGAGGAAACTCATTTCCAGAACGATTTTTTAAATTATTTTTTCACCACTAAAACGCATAAGACTTGTAGTTCTCAAAAATGTTTTCATTTTTGATGAGACGCTGAATAAAAGAAGTTTAATCGCCGGCAAATGAAAACCCGCGATTTCCCGTAAATCCCGGACTCAGCCCGTATAGTCAAAAGTGTACAAAGAAAGTACCCAGGGAGTAAACTCATTTCCCGAACGATTTTTTAAATTATTTTTTCACCAATAAAACGCATGAGACTTGTAGTTTTCAAAAATGTTTTCATTTTTGATGGGACGCTGAATGAAAGAGGTTTAATCGCCGGCAAACGAAAACCCGCGATTTCCCGTAAATCCCGGGCTTGGCCCGTATAGTCGAATGTATACAAAGAAAGTACCCAGGGAGTAACTCATTTCCCGAACGATTTTTTAAATTATTTTTTCACCACTAAAACGCATGAGACTTGTAGGTTTCAAAAATGTTTTCATTTGTGATGAGACGCTTAATGAAAGAGGTTTAATCGCCGGCAAACGAAAACCCGCGATTTTCCGTAAATCCCGGGCTTGGCCCGTATATTCGAATGTATACAAAGAAAGTACCCTGTGAGTAAACTCATTTCCAGAACGATTTTTTAAATTATTTTTTCACCACTAAAACGCATAAGACTTGAAGTTCTCAAAAATGTTTTCATTTTTGATGAGACCCTGAATAAAAGAAGTTTAATCGCCGGCAAACTAAAACCCTCGATTTCCCGTAAATCCCGGACTCGGCCCGTATAGTCAAAAGTATACAAAGAAAGTACCCAGGGAGTAAACTCATTTCCCGAACGATTTTTTAAATTATTTTTTCACCACTAAAACGCATGAGACTTGTAGTTTTCAAAAATGTTTTCATTTTTGATGAGACGCTTAATGAAAGAGGTTTAATCGCCGGCAAACGAAAACCCGCGATTTCCCGTAAATCCCGGGCTTGGCCCGTATAGTCGAATGTATACAAAGAAAGTCCCCAGGGAGTAAACTCATTTCCCGAACGATTTTTTAAATTATTTTTCCACCACTAAAACACATACGACTTGTAGTTTTCAAAAATGTTTTCATTTTTGATGAGACGCTTAATGAAAGAGGTTTAATCGCCGGCAAACGAAAACCCGCGATTTCCCGTAAATCCCGGGCTTGGCCCGTATAGTCGAATGTATACAAAGAAAGTACCCAGGGAGTAACTCATTTCCCGAACGATTTTTTAAATTATTTTTTCACCACTAAAACGCATGAGACTTTTAGTTTTCGAAAATGTTTTCATTTTTGATGAGACGCTTAATGAAAGAGGTTTAATCGCCGGCAAACGAAAACCCGCGATTTCCCGTAAATCCTGGGCTTGGCCCGTATAGTCGAATGTATACAAAGAAAGTACCCAGGGAGTAACTCATTTCCCGAACGATTTTTTAAATTATTTTTCCACCACTAAAACACATACGACTTGTAGTTTTCAAAAATGTTTTCATTTTTGATGAGACGCTTAATGAAAGAGGTTTAATCGCCGGCAAACGAAAACCCGCGATTTCCCGTAAATCCCGGGCTTGGCCCGTATAGTCGAATGTATACAAAGAAAGTACCCAGGGAGTAACTCATTTCCCGAACGATTTTTTAAATTATTTTTTCACCACTAAAACGCATGAGACTTTTAGTTTTCGAAAATGTTTTCATTTTTGATGAGACGCTTAATGAAAGAGGTTTAATCGCCGGCAAACGAAAACCCGCGATTTCCCGTAAATCCTGGGCTTGGCCCGTATAGTCGAATGTATACAAAGAAAGTACCCAGGGAGTAACTCATTTCCCGAACGATTTTTTAAATTATTTTTTCACCACTAAAACGCATAAGACTTGTAGTTCTCAAAAATGTTTTTATTTTTGATGAGACGCTGAATAAAAGAAGTTTAATCGCCGGCAAACGAAAATCCGCGATTTCCCGTAAATCCCGGACTCGGCCCGTATAGTCAAAAATATACAAAGAAAGTACCCAGGGAGTAAACTCATTTCCCAAAAGATTTTTTAAATTATTTTTTCACCACTAAAACGCATGAGACTTTTAGTTTTCAAAAATGTTTTCATTTTTGATGAGACGCTTAATGAAAGAGGTTTAATCGCCGGCAAACGAAAACCCGCGATTTCCCGTAAATCCCGGGCTTGGCCCGTATAGTCGAATGTATACAAAGAAAGTACCCACGGAGTAACTCATTTCCCGAACGATTTTTTAAATTATTTTTTCACCACTAAAACGCATGAGACTTGTAGGTTTTAAAAATGTTTTCATTTTTGATGAAACGCTTAATGAAAGAGGTTTAATTGCCGGCAAACGAAAACCCGCGATTTCCCGTAAATCCCGGGCTTGGCCCGTATAGTCGAATGTATACAAAGAAAGTACCCAGGGAGTAACTCATTTCCCGAACGATTTTTTAAATTATTTTTTCACCACTAAAACGCATAAGACTTGTAGTTCTCAAAAATGTTTTCATTTTTGATGAGACGCTGAATAAAAGAAGTTTAATCGCCGGCAAACGAAAACCCGCGATTTCCCGTAAATCCCGGACTCGGCCCGTATAGTCAAAAATATACAAAGAAAGTACCCAGGGAGTAAACTCATTTCCCGAACGATTTTTCAAATTATTTTTTCACCACTAAAACGCATGAGACTTGTAGGTTTTAAAAATGTTTTCATTTTTGATGAGACGCTTAATGAAAGAGGTTTAATCGCCGGCAAACGAAAACCCGCGATTTCCCGTAAATCCCGGGCTTGGCCCGTATAGTCGAATGTATACAAAGAAAGTACCCAGGGAGTAACTCATTTCCCGAACGATTTTTTAAATTATTTTTTCACCACTAAAACGCATGAGACTTGTAGGTTTCAAAAATGTTTTCATTTTTGATGAGACGCTTAATGAAAGAGGTTTAATCGCCGGCACACGAAAACCCGCGATTTTCCGTAAATCCCGGGCTTGGCCCGTATAGTCGAATGTATACAAAGAAAGTACCCAGGGAGTAACTCATTTCCCGAACGATTTTTTAAATTATTTTTTCACCAATAAAACGCATGAGACTTGTAGTTTTCAAAAATGTTTTCATTTTTGATGAGACGCTGAATAAAAGAAGTTTAAACGCTGGCAAACGAAAACCCGCGATTTCCCGTAAATCCCGGAATCGGCCCGTATAGTCAAAAGTATACAAAGAAAGTCCCCAGGGAGTAAACTCATTTCCCGAACGATTTTTTAAATTATTTTTCCACCACTAAAACGCATACGACTTGTAGTTTTCAAAAATGTTTTCATTTTTGATAAGACGCTTAATGAAAGAGGTTTAATCGCCGGCAAACGAAAACCCGCGATTTCCCGTACATCCCGGGCTTGGCCCGTATAGTCGAATGTATACAAAGAAAGTACCCAGGGAGTAACTCATTTCCCGAACGATTTTTTAAATTATTTTTTCACCACTAAAACCCATAAGACTTGTAGTTCTCAAAAATGTTTTCATTTTTGATGAGTCGCTGAATAAAAGAAGTTTAATCGCCGGCAAACTAAAACCCGCGATTTCCCGTAAATCCCGGACTCGGCCCGTATAGTCAAAAATATACAAAGAAAGTACCGAGGGAGTAAAGTCATTTCCCGAACGATTTTTTAAATTATTTTTTCACCACTATAACGCATGAGACTTGTAGGTTTCAAAAATGTTTTCATTTTTGATGAGACGCTTAATGAAAGAGGTTTAATCGCCGGCAAACGAAAACCCGCGATTTCCCGTAAATCCCGGGCTTGGCCCGTATAGTCGAATGTATACAAAGAAAGTACCCAGGGAGTAACTCATTTCCCGAACGATTTTTTAAATTATTTTTTCACCACTAAAACGCATGAGACTTGTAGGTTTCAAAAATGTTTTCATTTTTGATGAGGCGCTTAATGAAAGAGGTTTAATCGCCGGCAAACGAAAACCCGCGATTTTCCGTAAATCCCGGGCTTGGCCCGTATAGTCGAATGTATACAAAGAAAGTACCCAGGGAGTAACTCATTTCCCGAACGATTTTTTAAATTATTTTTTCACCACTAAAACGCATGAGACTTGTAGGTTTCAAAAATGTTTTCATTTTTGATGAGACGCTTAATGAAAGAGGTTTAATCGCCGGCAAACGAAAACCCGCGATTTTCAGTAAATCCCGGGCTTGGCCCGTATAGTCGAATGTATACAAAGAAAGTACCCAGGGAGTAACTCATTTCCCGAACGATTTTTTAAATTATTTTTTCACCAATAAAACGCATGAGACTTGTAGTTTTCAAAAATGTTTTCATTTTTGATGGGACGCTGAATAAAAGAAGTTTAATCGCTGGCAAACGAAAACCCGCGATTTCCCGTAAATCCCGGGCTTGGCCCGTATAGTCGAATGTATACAAAGAAAGTACCCAGGGAGTAACTCATTTCCCGAACGATTTTTTAAATTATTTTTTCACCACTAAAACGCATGAGACTTGTAGGTTTCAAAAATGTTTTCATTTTTGATGAGACGCTTAATGAAAGAGGTTTAATCGCCGGCAAACGAAAACCCGCGATTTTCCGTAAATCCCGGGCTTGGCCCGTATAGTCGAATGTATACAAAGAAAGTACCCAGGGAGTAACTCATTTCCCGAACGATTTTTTAAATTATTTTTTCACCAATAAAACGCATGAGACTTGTAGTTTTCAAAAATGTTTTCATTTTTGATGGGACGCTGAATAAAAGAAGTTTAATCGCTGGCAAACGAAAACCCGCGATTTCCCGTAAATCCCGGAATCGGCCCGTATAGTCAAAAGTATACAAAGAAATTACCCAGGGAGTAAACTCATTTCCCGAACGATTTTTTAAATTATTTTTCCACCACTAAAACGCATACGACTTGTAGTTTTCAAAAATGTTTTCATTTTTGATGAGACGCTTAATGAAAGAAGTTTAATCGCTGGCAAACAAAAACCCGCGATTTCCCGTAAATCCCGGAATCGGCCCGTATAGTCAAAAGTATACAAATAAAGTCCCCAGGGAGTAAACTCATTTCCCGAACGATTTTTTAAATTATTTTTCCACCACTAAAACGCATACGACTTGTAGTTTTTAAAAATGTTTTCATTTTTGATGAGACGCTTAATGAAAGAAGTTTAATCGCTGGCAAACAAAAACCCGCGATTTCCCGTAAATCCCGGAATCGGCCCGTATAGTCAAAAGTATACAAATAAAGTCCCCAGGGAGTAAACTCATTTCCCGAACGATTTTTTAAATTATTTTTCCACCACTACAACGCATACGACTTGTAGTTTTCAAAAATGTTTTCATTTTTGATGAGACGCCTATTGAAAGAGGTTTAATCGCCGGCAAACGAAAACCCGCGATTTCCCGTACATCCCGGGCTTGGCCCGTATAGTCGAATGTATACAAAGAAAGTACCCAGGGAGTAACTCATTTCCCGAACGATTTTTTAAATTATTTTTTCACCACTAAAACCCATAAGACTTGTAGTTCTCAAAAATGTTTTCATTTTTGATGAGTCGCTGAATAAAAGAAGTTTAATCGCCGGCAAACGAAAACCCGCGATTTCCCGTAAATCCCGGACTCGGCCCGTATAGTCAAAAATATGCAAAGAAAGTACCCAGGGAGTAAAGTGTTTTCCTGAACGATTTTTTAAATTATTTTTTCACCACTATAACGCATGAGACTTGTAGGTTTCAAAAATGTTTTCATTTTTGATGAGACGCTTAAGGAAAGAGGTTTAATCGCCGGCAAACGAAAACCCGCGATTTCCCGTAAATCCCGGGCTTGGCCCGTATAGTCGAATGTATACAAAGAAAGTACCCAGGGAGTAACTCATTTCCCGAACGATTCTTTAAATTATTTTTTCACCACTAAAACGCATGAGACTTGTAGGTTTCAAAAATGTTTTCATTTTTGATGAGACGCTTAATGAAAGAGGTTTAATCGCCGGCAAACGAAAACCCGCGATTTTCCGTAAATCCCGGGCTTGGCCCGTATAGTCGAATGTATACAAAGAAAGTACCCAGGAAGTAACTCATTTCCCGAACGATTTTTTAAATTATTTTTTCACTAATAAAACGCATGAGACTTGTAGTTTTCAAAAATGTTTTCATTTTTGATGGGACGCTGAATAAAAGAAGTTTAATCGCTGGCAAACGAAAACCCGCGATTTCCCGTAAATCCCGGGCTTGGCCCGTATAGTCGAATGTATACAAAGAAAGTACCCAGGGAGTAACTCATTTCCCGAACGATTTTTTAAATTATTTTTTCACCACTAAAACCCATAAGACTTGTAGTTCTCAAAAATGTTTTCATTTTTGATGAGTCGCTGAATAAAAGAAGTTTAATCGCCGGCAAACGAAAACCCGCGATTTCCCGTAAATCCCGGACTCGGCCCGTATAGTCAAAAATATACAAAGAAAGTACCCAGGGAGTAAAGTGTTTTCCCGAACGATTTTTTAAATTATTTTTTCACCACTATAACGCATGAGACTTGTAGTTTTCAAAAATGTTTTCATTTTTGATGGGACGCTGAATAAAAGAAGTTTAATCGCTGGCAAACGAAAACCCGCGATTTCCCGTAACTCCCAGAATCGGCCCGTATAGTCAAAAGTATACAAAGAAAGTACCCAGGGAGTAAACTCATTTCCCGAACGATTTTTTAAATTTTTTTTCCACCACTAAAACGCATACGACTTGTAGTTTTCAAAATTGTTTTCATTTTTGATGAGACGCTTAATGAAAGAAGTTTAATCGCTGGCAAACAAAAACCCGCGATTTCCCGTAAATCCCGGAATCGGCCCGTATAGTCAAAAGTATACAAAGAAAGTCCTAAGGGAGTAAACTCATTTCCCGAACGATTTTTTAAATTATTTTTCCACCACTAAAACACATACGACTTGTAGTTTTCAAAAATGTTTTCATTTTTGATGAGACGCTTAATGAAAGAGGTTTAATCGCCGGCAAACGAAAACCCGCGATTTCCCGTAAATCCCGGGCTTGGCCCGTATAGTCGAATGTATACAAAGAAAGTACCCAGGGAGTAACTCATTTCCCGAACGATTTTTTAAATTATTTTTTCACCACTAAAACGCATAAGACTTGTAGTTCTCAAAAATGTTTTTATTTTTGATGAGACGCTGAATAAAAGAAGTTTAATCGCCGGCAAACGAAAACCCGCGATTTCCCGTAAATCCCGGACTCGGCCCGTATAGTCAAAAATATACAAAGAAAGTACCCAGGGAGTAAACTCATTTCCCGAACGATTTTTTAAATTATTTTTTCACCACTAAAACGCATGAGACTTTTAGTTTTCGAAAATGTTTTCATTTTTGATGAGACGCTTAATGAAAGAGGTTTAATCGCCGGCAAACGAAAACCCGCGATTTCCCGTAAATCCTGGGCTTGGCCCGTATAGTCGAATGTATACAAAGAAAGTACCCAGGGAGTAACTCATTTCCCGAACGATTTTTTAAATTATTTTTTCACCACTAAAACGCATAAGACTTGTAGTTCTCAAAAATGTTTTCATTTTTGATGAGACGCTGAATAAAAGAAGTTTAATCGCCGGCAAACGAAAATCCGCGATTTCCCGTAAATCCCGGACTCGGCCCGTATAGTCAAAAATATACAAAGAAAGTACCCAGGGAGTAAACTCATTTCCCAAAAGATTTTTTAAATTATTTTTTCACCACTAAAACGCATGAGACTTTTAGTTTTCAAAAATGTTTTCATTTTTGATGAGACGCTTAATGAAAGAGGTTTAATCGCCGGCAAACGAAAACCCGCGATTTCCCGTAAATCCCGGGCTTGGCCCGTATAGTCGAATGTATACAAAGAAAGTACCCACGGAGTAACTCATTTCCCGAACGATTTTTTAAATTATTTTTTCACCACTAAAACGCATGAGACTTGTAGGTTTCAAAAATGTTTTCATTTTTGATGAAACGCTTAATGAAAGAGGTTTAATTGCCGGCAAACGAAAACCCGCGATTTCCCGTAAATCCCGGGCTTGGCCCGTATAGTCGAATGTATACAAAGAAAGTACCCAGGGAGTAACTCATTTCCCGAACGATTTTTTAAATTATTTTTTCACCACTAAAACGCATAAGACTTGTAGTTCTCAAAAATGTTTTCATTTTTGATGAGACGCTGAATAAAAGAAGTTTAATCGCCGGCAAACGAAAACCCGCGATTTCCCGTAAATCCCGGACTCGGCCCGTATAGTCAAAAATATACAAAGAAAGTACCCAGGGAGTAAACTCATTTCCCGAACGATTTTTCAAATTATTTTTTCACCACTAAAACGCATGAGACTTGTAGGTTTCAAAAATGTTTTCATTTTTGATGAGACGCTTAATGAAAGAGGTTTAATCGCCGGCAAACGAAAACCCGCGATTTCCCGTAAATCCCGGGCTTGGCCCGTATAGTCGAATGTATACAAAGAAAGTACCCAGGGAGTAACTCATTTCCCGAACGATTTTTTAAATTATTTTTCACCACTAAAACGCATGAGACTTGTAGGTTTCAAAAATGTTTTCATTTTTGATGAGACGCTTAATGAAAGAGGTTTAATCGTCGGCACACGAAAACCCGCGATTTTCCGTAAATCCCGTGCTTGGCCCGTATAGTCGAATGTATACAAAGAAAGTACCCAGGGAGTAACTCATTTCCCGAACGATTTTTTAAATTATTTTTTCACCAATAAAACGCATGAGACTTGTAGTTTTCAAAAATGTTTTCATTTTTGATGAGACGCTGAATAAAAGAAGTTTAATCGCTGGCAAACAAAAACCCGCGATTTCCCGTAAATCCCGGAATCGGCCCGTATAGTCAAAAGTATACAAAGAAAGTCCCCAGGGAGTAAACTCATTTCCCGAACGATTTTTTAAATTATTTTTCCACCACTAAAACGCATACGACTTGTAGTTTTCAAAAATGTTTTCATTTTTGATAAGACGCTTAATGAAAGAGGTTTAATCGCCGGCAAACGAAAACCCGCGATTTCCCGTACATCCCGGGCTTGGCCCGTATAGTCGAATGTATACAAAGAAAGTACCCAGGGAGTAACTCATTTCCCGAACGATTTTTTAAATTATTTTTTCACCACTAAAACCCATAAGACTTGTAGTTCTCAAAAATGTTTTCATTTTTGATGAGTCGCTGAATAAAAGAAGTTTAATCGCCGGCAAACTAAAACCCGCGATTTCCCGTAAATCCCGGACTCGGCCCGTATAGTCAAAAATATACAAAGAAAGTACCGAGGGAGTAAAGTCATTTCCCGAACGATTTTTTAAATTATTTTTTCACCACTATAACGCATGAGACTTGTAGGTTTCAAAAATGTTTTCATTTTTGATGAGACGCTTAATGAAAGAGGTTTAATCGCCGGCAAACGAAAACCCGCGATTTCCCGTAAATCCCGGGCTTGGCCCGTATAGTCGAATGTATACAAAGAAAGTACCCAGGGAGTAACTCATTTCCCGAACGATTTTTTAAATTATTTTTTCACCACTAAAACGCATGAGACTTGTAGGTTTCAAAAATGTTTTCATTTTTGATGAGGCGCTTAATGAAAGAGGTTTAATCGCCGGCAAACGAAAACCCGCGATTTTCCGTAAATCCCGGGCTTGGCCCGTATAGTCGAATGTATACAAAGAAAGTACCCAGGGAGTAACTCATTTCCCGAACGATTTTTTAAATTATTTTTTCACCACTAAAACGCATGAGACTTGTAGGTTTCAAAAATGTTTTCATTTTTGATGAGACGCTTAATGAAAGAGGTTTAATCGCCGGCAAACGAAAACCCGCGATTTTCAGTAAATCCCGGGCTTGGCCCGTATAGTCGAATGTATACAAAGAAAGTACCCAGGGAGTAACTCATTTCCCGAACGATTTTTTAAATTATTTTTTCACCAATAAAACGCATGAGACTTGTAGTTTTCAAAAATGTTTTCATTTTTGATGGAACGCTGAATAAAAGAAGTTTAATCGCTGGCAAACGAAAACCCGCGATTTCCCGTAAATCCCGGGCTTGGCCCGTATAGTCGAATGTATACAAAGAAAGTACCCAGGGAGTAACTCATTTCCCGAACGATTTTTTAAATTATTTTTTCACCACTAAAACGCATGAGACTTGTAGGTTTCAAAAATGTTTTCATTTTTGATGAGACGCTTAATGAAAGAGGTTTAATCGCCGGCAAACGAAAACCCGCGATTTTCCGTAAATCCCGGGCTTGGCCCGTATAGTCGAATGTATACAAAGAAAGTACCCAGGGAGTAACTCATTTCCCGAACGATTTTTTAAATTATTTTTTCACCAATAAAACGCATGAGACTTGTAGTTTTCAAAAATGTTTTCATTTTTGATGGGACGCTGAATAAAAGAAGTTTAATCGCTGGCAAACGAAAACCCGCGATTTCCCGTAAATCCCGGAATCGGCCCGTATAGTCAAAAGTATACAAAGAAATTACCCAGGGAGTAAACTCATTTCCCGAACGATTTTTTAAATTATTTTTCCACCACTAAAACGCATACGACTTGTAGTTTTCAAAAATGTTTTCATTTTTGATGAGACGCTTAATGAAAGAAGTTTAATCGCTGGCAAACAAAAACCCGCGATTTCCCGTAAATCCCGGAATCGGCCCGTATAGTCAAAAGTATACAAATAAAGTCCCCAGGGAGTAAACTCATTTCCCGAACGATTTTTTAAATTATTTTTCCACCACTAAAACGCATACGACTTGTAGTTTTCAAAAATGTTTTCATTTTTGATGAGACGCTTAATGAAAGAAGTTTAATCGCTGGCAAACAAAAACCCGCGATTTCCCGTAAATCCCGGAATCGGCCCGTATAGTCAAAAGTATACAAATAAAGTCCCCAGGGAGTAAACTCATTTCCCGAACGATTTTTTAAATTATTTTTCCACCACTACAACGCATACGACTTGTAGTTTTCAAAAATGTTTTCATTTTTGATGAGACGCCTAATGAAAGAGGTTTAATCGCCGGCAAACGAAAACCCGCGATTTCCCGTACATCCCGGGCTTGGCCCGTATAGTCGAATGTATACAAAGAAAGTACCCAGGGAGTAACTCATTTCCCGAACGATTTTTTAAATTATTTTTTCACCACTAAAACCCATAAGACTTGTAGTTCTCAAAAATGTTTTCATTTTTGATGAGTCGCTGAATAAAAGAAGTTTAATCGCCGGCAAACGAAAACCCGCGATTTCCCGTAAATCCCGGACTCGGCCCGTATAGTCAAAAATATGCAAAGAAAGTACCCAGGGAGTAAAGTGTTTTCCCGAACGATTTTTTAAATTATTTTTTCACCACTATAACGCATGAGACTTGTAGGTTTCAAAAATGTTTTCATTTTTGATGAGACGCTTAATGAAAGAGGTTTAATCGCCGGCAAACGAAAACCCGCGATTTCCCGTAAATCCCGGGCTTGGCCCGTATAGTCGAATGTATACAAAGAAAGTACCCAGGGAGTAACTCATTTCCCGAACGATTCTTTAAATTATTTTTTCACCACTAAAACGCATGAGACTTGTAGGTTTCAAAAATGTTTTCATTTTTGATGAGACGCTTAATGAAAGAGGTTTAATCGCCGGCAAACGAAAACCCGCGATTTTCCGTAAATCCCGGGCTTGGCCCGGATAGTCGAATGTATACAAAGAAAGTACCCAGGGAGTAACTCATTTCCCGAACGATTTTTTAAATTATTTTTTCACTAATAAAACGCATGAGACTTGTAGTTTTCAAAAATGTTTTCATTTTTGATGGGACGCTGAATAAAAGAAGTTTAATCGCTGGCAAACGAAAACCCGCGATTTCCCGTAAATCCCGGGCTTGGCCCGTATAGTCGAATGTATACAAAGAAAGTACCCAGGGAGTAACTCATTTCCCGAACGATTTTTTAAATTATTTTTTCACCACTAAAACCCATAAGACTTGTAGTTCTCAAAAATGTTTTCATTTTTGATGAGTCGCTGAATAAAAGAAGTTTAATCGCCGGCAAACGAAAACCCGCGATTTCCCGTAAATCCCGGACTCGGCCCGTATAGTCAAAAATATACAAAGAAAGTACCCAGGGAGTAAAGTGTTTTCCCGAACGATTTTTTAAATTATTTTTTCACCACTATAACGCATGAGACTTGTAGGTTTCAAAAATGTTTTCATTTTTGATGAGACGCTTAATGAAAGAGGTTTAATCGCCGGCAAACGAAAACCCGCGATTTCCCGTAAATCCCGGGCTTGGCCCGTATAGTCGAATGTATACAAAGAAAGTACCCAGGGAGTAACTCATTTCCCGAACGATTTTTTAAATTATTTTTTCACCACTAAAACGCATGAGACTTGTAGGTTTCAAAAATGTTTTCATTTTTGATGAGACGCTTAATGAAAGAGGTTTAATCGCCGGCAAACGAAAACCCGCGATTTTCCGTAAATCCCGGGCTTGGCCCGTATAGTCGAATGTATACAAAGAAAGTACCCAGGGAGTAACTCATTTCCCGAACGATTTTTTAAATTATTTTTTCACCAATAAAACGCATGAGACTTGTAGTTTTCAAAAATGTTTTCATTTTTGATGGGACGCTGAATAAAAGAAGTTTAATCGCTGGCAAACGAAAACCCGCGATTTCCCGTAAATCCCGGAATCGGCCCGTATAGTCAAAAGTATACAAAGAAAGTACCCAGGGAGTAAACTCATTTCCCGAACGATTTTTTAAATTTTTTTTCCACCACTAAAACGCATACGACTTGTAGTTTTCAAAAATGTTTTCATTTTTGATGAGACGCTTAATGAAAGAAGTTTAATCGCTGGCAAACAAAAACCCGCAATTTCCCGTAAATCCCGGAATCGGCACGTATAGTCAAAAGTATACAAAGAAAGTCCCCAGGGAGTAAACTCATTTCCCGAACGATTTTTTAAATTATTTTTCCACCACTAAAACGCATACGACTTGTAGTTTTCAAAAATGTTTTCATTTTTGATGAGACGCTTAATGAAAGAGGTTTAATCGCCGGCAAACGAAAACCTGCGATTTCCCGTTAATCCCGGGCTTGGCCCGTATAGTCGAATGTATACAAAGAAAGTACCCAGGGAGTAACTCATTTCCCGAACGATTTTTTAAATTATTTTTTCACCACTAAAACGCATAAGACTTGTAGTTCTCAAAAATGTTTTCATTTTTGATGAGACGCTGAATAAAAGAAGTTTAATCGCCGGCAAAGGAAAACCCGCGATTTCCCGTAAATCCCGGACTCGGCCCGTATAGTCAAAAATATACAAAGAAAGTACCCAGGGAGTAAACTCATTTACCGAACGATTTTTTAAATTATTTTTTCACCACTAAAACGCATGAGACTTTTAGTTTTCAAAAATGTTTTCATTTTTGATGAGACGCTTAATGAAAGAGGTTTAATCGCCGGCAAACGAAAACCCGCGATTTCCCGCAAATCCCGGGCTTGGCCCATATAGTCGAATGTATACAAAGAAAGTACCCAGGGAGTAACTCATTTTCCGAACGATTTTTTAAATTATTTTTTCACCACTAAAACGCATAAGACTTGTAGTTCTCAAAAATGTTTTCATTTTTGATGAGACGCTGAATAAAAGAAGTTTAATCGCCGGCAAACGAAAACCCGCGATTTCCTGTAAATCCCGGACTCGGCCCGTATAGTCAAAAATATACAAAGAAAGTACCCAGGGAGTAAACTCATTTCCCGAACGATTTTTTAAATTATTTTTTCACCACTAAAACGCATGAGACTTTTAGTTTTCAAAAATGTTTTCATTTTTGATGAGACGCTTAATGAAAGAGGTTTAATCGCCGGCAAACGAAAACCCGCGATTTCCCGTAAATCCCGGGCTTGGCCCGTATAGTCGAATGTATACAAAGAAAGTACCCACGGAGTAACTCATTTCCCGAACGATTTTTTAAATTATTTTTTCACCACTAAAACGCATGAGACTTGTAGGTTTCAAAAATGTTTTCATTTTTGATGAGACGCTTAATGAAAGAGGTTTAATTGCCGGCAAACGAAAACCCGCGATTTCTCGTAAATCCCGGGTTTGGCCCGTATAGTCGAATGTATAAAAAGAAAGTACCCAGGGAGTAACTCATTTCCCGAACGATTTTTTAAATTATTTTTTCACCACTAAAACGCATAAGACTTGTAGTTCTCAAAAATGTTTTCATTTTTGATGAGACGCTGAATAAAAGAAGTTTAATCGCCGGCAAACGAAAACCCGCGATTTCCCGTAAATCCCGGACTCGGCCCGTATAGTCAAAAATATACAAAGAAAGTACCCAGGGAGTAAACTCATTTCCCGAACGATTTTTTAAATTATTTTTTCACCACTAAAACGCATGAGACTTGTAGGTTTCAAAAATGTTTTCATTTTTGATGAGACGCTTAATGAAAGAGGTTTAATCGCCGGCAAACGAAAACCCGCGATTTCCCGTAAATCCCGGGCTTGGCCCGTATAGTCGAATGTATACAAAGAAAGTACCCAGGGAGTAACTCATTTCCCGAACGATTTTTTAAATTATTTTTTCACCACTAAAACGCATGAGACTTGTAGGTTTCAAAAATGTTTTCATTTTTGATGACACGCTTAATGAAAGAGGTTTAATCGCCGGCAAACGAAAACCCGCGATTTCCCGTAAATCCCGGGCTGGGCCCGTATAGTCGAATGTATACAAAGAAAGTACCCAGGGAGTAACTCATTTCCCGAACGATTTTTTAAATTATTTTTTCACCACTAAAACCCATAAGACTTGTAGTTCTCAAAAATGTTTTCATTTTTGATGAGTCGCTGAATAAAAGAAGTTTAATCGCCGGCAAACGAAAACCCGCGATTTCCCGTAAATCCCGGACTCGGCCCGTATAGTCAAAAATATACAAAGAAAGTACCCAGGGAGTAAAGTGTTTTCCCGAACGATTTTTTAAATTATTTTTTCACCACTATAACGCATGAGACTTGTAGGTTTCAAAAATGTTTTCATTTTTGATGAGACGCTTAATGAAAGAGGTTTAATCGCCGGCAAACGAAAACCCGCGATTTCCCGTAAATCCCGGGCTTGGCCCGTATAGTCGAATGTATACAAAGAAAGTACCCAGGGAGTAACTCATTTCCCGAACGATTTTTTAAATTATTTTTTCACCACTAAAACGCATGAGACTTGTAGGTTTCAAAAATGTTTTCATTTTTGATGAGACGCTTAATGAAAGAGGTTTAATCGCCGGCAAACGAAAACCCGCGATTTTCCGTAAATCCCGGGCTTGGCCCGTATAGTCGAATGTATACAAAGAAAGTACCCAGGGAGTAACTCATTTCCCGAACGATTTTTTAAATTATTTTTTCACCAATAAAACGCATGAGACTTGTAGTTTTCAAAAATGTTTTCATTTTTGATGGGACGCTGAATAAAAGAAGTTTAATCGCTGGCAAACGAAAACCCGCGATTTCCCGTAAATCCCGGAATCGGCCCGTATAGTCAAAAGTATACAAAGAAAGTACCCAGGGAGTAAACTCATTTCCCGAACGATTTTTTAAATTTTTTTTCCACCACTAAAACGCATACGACTTGTAGTTTTCAAAAATGTTTTCATTTTTGATGAGACGCTTAATGAAAGAGGTTTAATCGCCGGCAAACGAAAACCTGCGATTTCCCGTTAATCCCGGGCTTGGCCCGTATAGTCGAATGTATACAAAGAAAGTACCCAGGGAGTAACTCATTTCCCGAACGATTTTTTAAATTATTTTTTCACCACTAAAACGCATAAGACTTGTAGTTCTCAAAAATGTTTTCATTTTTGATGAGACGCTGAATAAAAGAAGTTTAATCGCCGGCAAACGAAAACCCGCGATTTCCCGTAAATCCCGGACTCGGCCCGTATAGTCAAAAATATACAAAGAAAGTACCCAGGGAGTAAACTCATTTACCGAACGATTTTTTAAATTATTTTTTCACCACTAAAACGCATGAGACTTTTAGTTTTCAAAAATGTTTTCATTTTTGATGAGACGCTTAATGAAAGAGGTTTAATCGCCGGCAAACGAAAACCCGCGATTTCCCGCAAATCCCGGGCTTGGCCCTTATAGTCGAATGTATACAAAGAAAGTACCCAGGGAGTAACTCATTTTCCGAACGATTTTTTAAATTATTTTTTCACCACTAAAACGCATAAGACTTGTAGTTCTCAAAAATGTTTTCATTTTTGATGAGACGCTGAATAAAAGAAGTTTAATCGCCGGCAAACGAAAACCCGCGATTTCCCGTAAATCCCGGACTCGGCCCGTATAGTCAAAAATATACAAAGAAAGTACCCAGGGAGTAAACTCATTTCCCGAACGATTTTTTAAATTATTTTTTCACCACTAAAACGCATGAGACTTTTAGTTTTCAAAAATGTTTTCATTTTTGATGAGACGCTTAATGAAAGAGGTTTAATCGCCGGCAAACGAAAACCCGCGATTTCCCGTAAATCCCGGGCTTGGCCCGTATAGTCGAATGTATACAAAGAAAGTACCCACGGAGTAACTCATTTCCCGAACGATTTTTTAAATTATTTTTTCACCACTAAAACGCATGAGACTTGTAGGTTTCAAAAATGTTTTCATTTTTGATGAGACGCTTAATGAAAGAGGTTTAATTGCCGGCAAACGAAAACCCGCGATTTCCCGTAAATCCCGGGTTTGGCCCGTATAGTCGAATGTATAAAAAGAAAGTACCCAGGGAGTAACTCATTTCCCGAACGATTTTTTAAATTATTTTTTCACCACTAAAACGCATAAGACTTGTAGTTCTCAAAAATGTTTTCATTTTTGATGAGACGCTGAATAAAAGAAGTTTAATCGCCGGCAAACGAAAACCCGCGATTTCCCGTAAATCCCGGACTCGGCCTGTATAGTCAAAAATATACAAAGAAAGTACCCAGGGAGTAAACTCATTTCCCGAACGATTTTTCAAATTATTTTTTCACCACTAAAACGCATGAGACTTGTAGGTTTCAAAAATGTTTTCATTTTTGATGAGACGCTTAATGAAAGAGGTTTAATCGCCGGCAAACGAAAACCCGCGATTTCCCGTAAATCCCGGGCTTGGCCCGTATAGTCGAATGTATACAAAGAAAGTACCCAGGGAGTAACTCATTTCCCGAACGATTTTTTAAATTATTTTTTCACCACTAAAACGCATGAGACTTGTAGGTTTCAAAAATGTTTTCATTTTTGATGAGACGCTTAATGAAAGAGGTTTAATCGCCGGCAAACGAAAACCCGCGATTTCCCGTAAATCCCGGACTCGGCCCGTATAGTCAAAAATATACAAAGAAAGTACCCAGGGAGTAAAGTGTTTTCCCGAACGATTTTTTAAATTATTTTTTTACCACTATAACGCATGAGACTTGTAGGTTTCAAAAATGTTTTCATTTTTGATGAGACGCTTAATGAAAGAGGTTTAATCGCCGGCAAACGAAAACCCGCGATTTCCCGTAAATCCCGGGCTTGGCCCGTATAGTCGAATGTATACAAAGAAAGTACCCAGGGAGTAACTCATTTCCCGAACGATTTTTTAAATTATTTTTTCACCACTAAAACGCATGAGACTTGTAGGTTTCAAAAATGTTTTCATTTTTGATGAGACGCTTAATGAAAGAGGTTTAATCGCCGGCAAACGAAAACCCGCGATTTTCCGTAAATCCCGGGCTTGGCCCGTATAGTCGAATGTATACAAAGAAAGTACCCAGGGAGTAACTCATTTCCCGAACGATTTTTTAAATTATTTTTTCACCAATAAAACGCATGAGACTTGTAGTTTTCAAAAATGTTTTCATTTTTGATGGGACGCTGAATAAAAGAAGTTTAATCGCTGGCAAACGAAAACCCGCGATTTCCCGTAAATCCCGGAATCGGCCCGTATAGTCAAAAGTATACAATGAAAGTACCCAGGGAGTAAACTCATTTCCCGAACGATTTTTAAAATTTTTTTTCCACCACTAAAACGCATACGACTTGTAGTTTTCAAAAATGTTTTCATTTTTGATGAGACGCTTAATGAAAGAAGTTTAATCGCTGGCAAACAAAAACCCGCAATTTCCCGTAAATCCCGGAATCGGCCCGTATAGTCAAAAGTATACAAAGAAAGTCCCCAGGGAGTAAACTCATTTCCCGAACGATTTTTTAAATTATTTTTCCACCACTAAAACGCATACGACTTGTAGTTTTCAAAAATGTTTTCATTTTTGATGAGACGCTTAATGAAAGAGGTTTAATCGCCGGCAAACGAAAACCTGCGATTTCCCGTTAATCCCGGGCTTGGCCCGTATAGTCGAATGTATACAAAGAAAGTACCCAGGGAGTAACTCATTTCCCGAACGATTTTTTAAATTATTTTTTCACCACTAAAACGCATAAGACTTGTAGTTCTCAAAAATGATTTCATTTTTGATGAGACGCTGAATAAAAGAAGTTTAATCGCCGGCAAACGAAAACCCGCGATTTCCCGTAAATCCCAGACTCGGCCCGTATAGTCAAAAATATACAAAGAAAGTACCCAGGGAGTAAACTCATTTACCGAACGATTTTTTAAATTATTTTTTCACCACTAAAACGCATGAGACTTTTAGTTTTTAAAAATGTTTTCATTTTTGATGAGACGCTTAATGAAAGAGGTTTAATCGCCGGCAAACGAAAACCCGCGATTTCCCGCAAATCCCGGGCTTGGCCCATATAGTCGAATGTATACAAAGAAAGTACCCAGGGAGTAACTCATTTTCCGGACGATTTTTTAAATTATTTTTTCACCACTAAAACGCATAAGACTTGTAGTTCTCAAAAATGTTTTCATTTTTGATGAGACGCTGAATAAAAGAAGTTTAATCGCCGGCAAACGAAAACCCGCGATTTCCCGTAAATCCCGGACTCGGCCCGTATAGTCAAAAATATACAAAGAAAGTACCCAGGGAGTAAACTCATTTCCCGAACGATTTTTTAAATTATTTTTTCACCACAAAAACGCATGAGACTTTTAGTTTTCAAAAATGTTTTCATTTTTGATGAGATGCTTAATGAAAGAGGTTTAATCGCCGGCAAACGAAAATCCGCGATTTCCCGTAAATCCCGGGCTTGGCCCGTATAGTCGAATGTATACAAAGAAAGTACCCACGGAGTAACTCATTTCCCGAACGATTTTTTAAATTATTTTTTCACCACTAAAACGCATGAGACTTGTAGGTTTCAAAAATGTTTTCATTTTTGATGAGACGCTTAATGAAAGAGGTTTAATTGCCGGCAAACGAAAACCCGCGATTTCCCGTAAATCCCGGGTTTGGCCCGTATAGTCGAATGTATAAAAAGAAAGTACCCAGGGAGTAACTCATTTCCCGAACGATTTTTTAAATTATTTTTTCACCACTAAAACGCATAAGACTTGTAGTTCTCAAAAATGTTTTCATTTTTGATGAGACGCTGAATAAAAGAAGTTTAATCGCCGGCAAACGAAAACCCGCGATTTCCCGTAAATCCCGGACTCGGCCCGTATAGTCAAAAATATACAAAGAAAGTACCCAGGGAGTAAACTCATTTCCCGAACGATTTTTCAAATTATTTTTTCACCACTAAAACGCATGAGACTTGTAGGTTTCAAAAATGTTTTCATTTTTGATGAGACGCTTAATGAAAGAGGTTTAATCGCCGGCAAACGAAAACCTGCGATTTCCCGTTAATCCCGGGCTTGGCCCGTATAGTCGAATGTATACAAAGAAAGTACCCAGGGAGTAACTCATTTCCCGAACGATTTTTTAAATTATTTTTTCACCACTAAAACGCATAAGACTTGTAGTTCTCAAAAATGATTTCATTTTTGATGAGACGCTGAATAAAAGAAGTTTAATCGCCGGCAAACGAAAACCCGCGATTTCCCGTAAATCCCAGACTCGGCCCGTATAGTCAAAAATATACAAAGAAAGTACCCAGGGAGTAAACTCATTTACCGAACGATTTTTTAAATTATTTTTTCACCACTAAAACGCATGAGACTTTTAGTTTTCAAAAATGTTTTCATTTTTGATGAGACGCTTAATGAAAGAGGTTTAATCGCCGGCAAACGAAAACCCGCGATTTCCCGCAAATCCCGGGCTTGGCCCATATAGTCGAATGTATACAAAGAAAGTACCCAGGGAGTAACTCATTTTCCGAACGATTTTTTAAATTATTTTTTCACCACTAAAACGCATAAGACTTGTAGTTCTCAAAAATGTTTTCATTTTTGATGAGACGCTGAATAAAAGAAGTTTAATCGCCGGCAAACGAAAACCCGCGATTTCCCGTAAATCCCGGACTCGGCCCGTATAGTCAAAAATATACAAAGAAAGTACCCAGGGAGTAAACTCATTTCCCGAACGATTTTTTAAATTATTTTTTCACCACTAAAACGCATGAGACTTTTAGTTTTCAAAAATGTTTTCATTTTTGATGAGATGCTTAATGAAAGAGGTTTAATCGCCGGCAAACGAAAATCCGCGATTTCCCGTAAATCCCGGGCTTGGCCCGTATAGTCGAATGTATACAAAGAAAGTACCCACGGAGTAACTCATTTCCCGAACGATTTTTTAAATTATTTTTTCACCACTAAAACGCATGAGACTTGTAGGTTTCAAAAATGTTTTCATTTTTGATGAGACGCTTAATGAAAGAGGTTTAATTGCCGGCAAACGAAAACCCGCGATTTCCCGTAAATCCCGGGTTTGGCCCGTATAGTCGAATGTATAAAAAGAAAGTACCCAGGGAGTAACTCATTTCCCGAACGATTTTTTAAATTATTTTTTCACCACTAAAACGCATAAGACTTGTAGTTCTCAAAAATGTTTTCATTTTTGATGAGACGCTGAATAAAAGAAGTTTAATCGCCGGCAAACGAAAACCCGCGATTTCCCGTAAATCCCGGACTCGGCCCGTATAGTCAAAAATATACAAAGAAAGTACCCAGGGAGTAAACTCATTTCCCGAACGATTTTTCAAATTATTTTTTCACCACTAAAACGCATGAGACTTGTAGGTTTCAAAAATGTTTTCATTTTTGATGAGACGCTTAATGAAAGAGGTTTAATCGCCGGCAAACGAAAACCCGCGATTTCCCGTAAATCCCGGGCTTGGCCCGTATAGTCGAATGTATACAAAGAAAGTACCCAGGGAGTAACTCATTTCCCGAACGATTTTTTAAATTATTTTTTCACCACTAAAACGCATGAGACTTGTAGGTTTCAAAAATGTTTTCATTTTTGATGAGACGCTTAATGAAAGAGGTTTAATCGCCGGCAAACGAAAACCCGCGATTTTCCGTAAATCCCGGGCTTGGCCCGTATAGTCGAATGTATACAAAGAAAGTACCCAGGGAGTAACTCATTTCCCGAACGATTTTTTAAATTATTTTTTCACCAATAAAACGCATGAGACTTGTAGTTTTCAAAAATGTTTTCATTTTTGATGGGACGCTGAATAAAAGAAGTTTAATCGCTGGCAAACGAAAACCCGCGATTTCCCGTAAATCCCGGAATCGGCCCGTATAGTCAAAAGTATACAAAGAAAGTACCCAAGGAGTAAACTCATTTCCCGAACGATTTTTTAAATTTTTTTTCCACCACTAAAACGCATACGACTTGTAGTTTTCAAAAATGTTTTCATTTTTGATGAGACGCTTAATGAAAGAAGTTTAATTGCTGGCAAACAAAAACCCGCAATTTCCCGTAAATCCCGGAATCGGCCCGTATAGTCAAAAGTATACAAAGAAAGTCCCCAGGGAGTAAACTCATTTCCCGAACGATTTTTTAAATTATTTTTCCACCATTAAAACGCATACGACTTGTAGTTTTCAAAAATGTTTTCATTTTTGATGAGACGCTTAATGAAAGAGGTTTAATCACCGGCAAACGAAAACCCGCGACTTCCCGTTAATCCCGGGCTTGGCCCGTATAGTCGAATGTATACAAAGAAAGTACCCAGGGAGTAACTCATTTCCCGAACGATTTTTTAAATTATTTTTTCACCACTAAAACGCATGAGACTTTTAGTTTTCAAAAATGTTTTCATTTTTGATGAGACGCTTAATGAAAGAGGTTTAATCGCCGGCAAACGAAAACCCGCGATTTCCCGCAAATCCCGGGCTTGGCCCATATAGTCGAATGTATACAAAGAAAGTACCCAGGGAGTAACTCATTTTCCGAACGATTTTTTAAATTATTTTTTCACCACTAAAACGCATAAGACTTGTAGTTCTCAAAAATGTTTTCATTTTTGATGAGACGCTGAATAAAAGAAGTTTAATCGCCGGCAAACGAAAACCCGCGATTTCCCGTAAATCCCGAACTCGGCCCGTATAGTCAAAAATATACAAAGAAAGTACCCAGGGAGTAAACTCATTTTCCGAACGATTTTTTAAATTATTTTTTCACCACTAAAACGCATGAGACTTTTAGTTTTCAAAAATGTATTCATTTTTGATGAGACGCTTAATGAAAGAGGTTTAATTGCCGGCAAACGAAAACCCGCGATTTCCCGTAAATCCCGGGTTTGGCCCGTATAGTCGAATGTATACAAAGAAAGTACCCAGGGAGTAACTCATTTCCCGAACGATTTTTTAAATTATTTTTTCACCACTAAAACGCATAAGACTTGTAGTTCTCAAAAATGTTTTCATTTTTGATGAGACGCTGAATAAAAGAAGTTTAATCGCCGGCAAACGAAAACCCGCGATTTCCCGTAAATCCCGGACTCGGCCCGTATAGTCAAAAATATACAAAGAAAGTACCCAGGGAGTAAACTCATTTCCCGAACGATTTTTCAAATTATTTTTTCACCACTAAAACGCATGAGACTTGTAGGTTTCAAAAATGTTTTCATTTTTGATGAGACGCTTAATGAAAGAGGTTTAATCGCCGGCAAACGAAAACCCGCGATTTCCCGTAAATCCCGGGCTTGGCCCGTATAGTCGAATGTATACAAAGAAAGTACCCAGGGAGTAACTCATTTCCCGAACGATTTTTTAAATTATTTTTTCACCACTAAAACGCATGAGACTTGTAGGTTTCAAAAATGTTTTCATTTTTGATGAGACGCTTAATGAAAGAGGTTTAATCGCCGACAAACGAAAACCCGCGATTTTCCGTAACTCCCGGGCTTGGCCCGTATAGTCGAATGTATACAAAGAAAGTACCCAGGGAGTAACTCATTTCCCGAACGATTTTTTAAATTATTTTTTCACCAATAAAACGCATGAGACTTGTAGTTTTCAAAAATGTTTTCATTTTTGATGGGACGCTGAATAAAAGAAGTTTAATCGCTGGCAAACGAAAACCCGCGATTTCCCGTAAATCCCGGAATCGGCCCGTATAGTCAAAAGTATACAAAGAAAGTACCCAGGAAGTAAACTCATTTCCCGAACGATTTTTTAAATTATTTTTCCACCACTAAAACGCATACGACTTGTAGTTTTGAAAAATGTTTTCATTTTTGATGAGACGCTTAATGAAAGAAGTTTAATCGCTGGCAAACAAAAACCCGCGATTTCCCGTAAATCCCGGAATCGGCCCGTATAGTCAAAAGTATACAAATAAAGTCCCCAGGGAGTAAGCTCATTTCCCGAACGATTTTTTAAATTATTTTTCCACCACTAAAACGCATACGACTTGTAGTTTTCAAAAATGTTTTCATTTTTGATGAGACGCTTAATGAAAGAGGTTTAATCGCCGGCAAACGAAAACCCGCGATTTCCCGTACATCCCGGGCTTGGCCCGTATAGTCGAATGAATACAAAGAAAGTACCCAGGGAGTAACTCATTTCCCGAACGATTTTTTAAATTATTTTTTCACCACTAAAACGCATAAGACTTGTAGTTCTCAAAAATGTTTTCATTTTTGATGAGTCGCTGAATAAAAGAAGTTTAATCGCCGGCAAACGAAAACCCGCGATTTCCGTAAATCCCGGACTCGGCCCGTATAGTCAAAAATATACAAAGAAAGTACCCAGGGAGTAAACTCATTTCCCGAACGATTTTTTAAATTATTTTTTCACCACTAAAACGCATGAGACTTGTAGTTTTCAAAAGTGTTTTCATTTTTGATGAGACGCTGAATAAAAGAAGTTTAATCGTCGGCAAACGAAAACCCGCGATTTCCCGTAAATCACGGGCTTGGCCCGTATAGTTGAATGTATCTAAAGAAAGTACCCAGGGAGTAAACTGATTTCCTGAACGATTTTTCAAATTATTTCTGCACCACTAGAACGAATGAGACTTGTAGTTTTTAAAAATGTTTTCATTTTTATTGAGACGCTTAATGAAAGAGGTTTAATCGCCGGCAAATGAAAACCCGCGATTTCCTGTTAATCCCGGGCTTGTCCCGTATAGTCGAATGTATACAAAGAAAGTACCCTGTGAGTAAACTCATTTGCAGAACGATTTTTTAAATAATCTTTTCACCACTAAAACGCATGAGACTTGTAGTTTTTAAAAATGTTTTCATTTTTGATGAGACGCTTAATGAAAGAGGTTTAATCGCCGGCAAACGAAAACCCGCGATTTCCCGCAAATCCCGGGCTTGGCCCGTATAGTCGAATGTATACAAAGAAAGTACCCAGGGAGTAACTCATTTCCCGAACGATTTTTTAAATTATTTTTTCACCACTAAAAGGCATGAGACTTGTAGGTTTCAAAAATGTTTTCATTTTTGATGAGACGCTTAATGAAAGAGGTTTAATTGCCGGCAAACGAAAACCCGCGATTTCCCGTAAATCCCGGCCTTGGCCCGTATAGCCGAATGTATACAAAGAAAGTACCCTGTGAGTAAACTCTTTTCCAGAACGATTTTTTAAATTATTTTTTCACCACTAAAACGCATAAGACTTGTAGTTTTCAAAAATGTTTTCATTTTTAATGAGACGCTGAATAAAAGAATTTTAATCGCCGGCAAACGAAAACCCGCAATTTACCGTAAATCCCGGGCTTGGCCCGTATAGTCAAATGTATACAAAGAAAGTACCCAGGGAGTAAACACATTTTCCGAACGATTTTTTAAATTATTTTTTCACCACTAAAACGCATGAGACTTGTAGTTTTTAAAAGTGTTTTCATTTTTGATAAGACGCTGAATAAAAGAATTTTAATCGCCGGCAAACGGAAACCTGCAATTTCTCGTAAATCCCGGACTCGGCCCGTATAGTCAAAAGTATACAAAGAAAGTACCCAGGGAGTAAACTCATTTCCCGAACGATGTTTTAAATTATTATTTCACCAGTAAAGCCCATGAGACTTGCAGTTTTTAAAAATGTTTTCATTTTTGATGAGACGCTGAATAAAAGAAGTTTAATCGCCGGCAAACAAAAACCCGCGATTTCCCGTAAATCACGGACTCGGACCGTATAGTCAAAAATATACAAAGAAAGTACCCAGGGAGTAAACTCATTTCCCGAACGATTTTTCAAATTATTTTTTCACCACTAAAACGCATGAGACTTGTAGGTTTCAAAAATGTTTTCATTTTTGATGAGACGCTTAATGAAAGAGGTTTAATCGCCGGCAAACGAAAACCCGCGATTTCCCGTAAATCCCGGGCTTGGCCCGTATAGTCGAATGTATACAAAGAAAGTACCCAGGGAGTAACTCATTTCCCGAACGATTTTTTAAATTATTTTTTCACCACTAAAACGCATGAGACTTGTAGGTTTCAAAAATGTTTTCATTTTTGATGAGACGCTTAATGAAAGAGGTTTAATCGCCGGCAAACGAAAACCCGCGATTTCCCGTACATCCCGGGCTTGGCCCGTATAGTCGAATGTATACAAAGAAAGTACCCAGGGAGTAACTCATTTCCCGAACGATTTTTTAAATTATTTTTTCACCACTAAAACGCATGAGACTTGTAGGTTTCAAAAATGTTTTCATTTTTGATGAGACGCTTAATGAAAGAGGTTTAATCGCCGGCAAACGAAAACCCGCGATTTTCCGTAAATCCCGGGCTTGGCCCGTATAGTCGAATGTATACAAAGAAAGTACCCAGGGAGTAACTCATTTCCCGAACGATTTTTTAAATTATTTTTTCACCAATAAAACGCATGAGACTTGTAGTTTTCAAAAATGTTTTCATTTTTGATGGGACGCTGAATAAAAGAAGTTTAATCGCTGGCAAACGAAAACCCGCGATTTCCCGTAAATCCCGGAATCGGCCCGTATAGTCAAAAGTATACAAAGAAAGTACCCAAGGAGTAAACTCATTTCCCGAACGATTTTTTAAAATTTTTTTCCACCACTAAAACGCATACGACTTGTAGTTTTCAAAAATGTTTTCATTTTTGATGAGACGCTTAATGAAAGAAGTTTAATTGCTGGCAAACAAAAACCCGCAATTTCCCGTAAATCCCGGAATCGGCCCGTATAGTCAAAAGTATACAAAGAAATTCCCCAAGGAGTAAACTCATTTCCCGAACGATTTTTTAAATTATTTTTCCACCATTAAAACGCATACGACTTGTAGTTTTCAAAAATGTTTTCATTTTTGATGAGACGCTTAATGAAAGAGGTTTAATCACCGGCAAACGAAAACCCGCGACTTCCCGTTAATCCCGGGCTTGGCCCGTATAGTCGAATGTATACAAAGAAAGTACCCAGGGAGTAACTCATTTCCCGAACGATTTTTTAAATTATTTTTTCACCACTAAAACGCATGAGACTTTTAGTTTTCAAAAATGTTTTCATTTTTGATGAGACGCTTAATGAAAGAGGTTTAATCGCCGGCAAACGAAAACCCGCGATTTCCCGCAAATCCCGGGCTTGGCCCATATAGTCGAATGTATACAAAGAAAGTACCCAGGGAGTAACTCATTTTCCGAACGATTTTTTAAATTATTTTTTCACCACTAAAACGCATAAGACTTGTAGTTCTCAAAAATGTTTTCATTTTTGATGAGACGCTGAATAAAAGAAGTTTAATCGCCGGCAAACGAAAACCCGCGATTTCCCGTAAATCCCGAACTCGGCCCGTATAGTCAAAAATATACAAAGAAAGTACCCAGGGAGTAAACTCATTTTCCGAACGATTTTTTAAATTATTTTTTCACCACTAAAACGCATGAGACTTTTAGTTTTCAAAAATGTATTCATTTTTGATGAGACGCTTAATGAAAGAGGTTTAATTGCCGGCAAACGAAAACCCGCGATTTCCCGTAAATCCCGGGTTTGGCCCGTATAGTCGAATGTATACAAAGAAAGTACCCAGGGAGTAACTCATTTCCCGAACGATTTTTTAAATTATTTTTTCACCACTAAAACGCATAAGACTTGTAGTTCTCAAAAATGTTTTCATTTTTGATGAGACGCTGAATAAAAGAAGTTTAATCGCCGGCAAACGAAAACCCGCGATTTCCCGTAAATCCCGGACTCGGCCCGTATAGTCAAAAATATACAAAGAAAGTACCCAGGGAGTAAACTCATTTCCCGAACGATTTTTCAAATTATTTTTTCACCACTAAAACGCATGAGACTTGTAGGTTTCAAAAATGTTTTCATTTTTGATGAGACGCTTAATGAAAGAGGTTTAATCGCCGGCAAACGAAAACCCGCGATTTCCCGTAAATCCCGGGCTTGGCCCGTATAGTCGAATGTATACAAAGAAAGTACCCAGGGAGTAACTCATTTCCCGAACGATTTTTTAAATTATTTTTTCACCACTAAAACGCATGAGACTTGTAGGTTTCAAAAATGTTTTCATTTTTGATGAGACGCTTAATGAAAGAGGTTTAATCGCCGACAAACGAAAACCCGCGATTTTCCGTAACTCCCGGGCTTGGCCCGTATAGTCGAATGTATACAAAGAAAGTACCCAGGGAGTAACTCATTTCCCGAACGATTTTTTAAATTATTTTTTCACCAATAAAACGCATGAGACTTGTAGTTTTCAAAAATGTTTTCATTTTTGATGGGACGCTGAATAAAAGAAGTTTAATCGCTGGCAAACGAAAACCCGCGATTTCCCGTAAATCCCGGAATCGGCCCGTATAGTCAAAAGTATACAAAGAAAGTACCCAGGAAGTAAACTCATTTCCCGAACGATTTTTTAAATTATTTTTCCACCACTAAAACGCATACGACTTGTAGTTTTGAAAAATGTTTTCATTTTTGATGAGACGCTTAATGAAAGAAGTTTAATCGCTGGCAAACAAAAACCCGCGATTTCCCGTAAATCCCGGAATCGGCCCGTATAGTCAAAAGTATACAAATAAAGTCCCCAGGGAGTAAGCTCATTTCCCGAACGATTTTTTAAATTATTTTTCCACCACTAAAACGCATACGACTTGTAGTTTTCAAAAATGTTTTCATTTTTGATGAGACGCTTAATGAAAGAGGTTTAATCGCCGGCAAACGAAAACCCGCGATTTCCCGTACATCCCGGGCTTGGCCCGTATAGTCGAATGAATACAAAGAAAGTACCCAGGGAGTAACTCATTTCCCGAACGATTTTTTAAATTATTTTTTCACCACTAAAACGCATAAGACTTGTAGTTCTCAAAAATGTTTTCATTTTTGATGAGTCGCTGAATAAAAGAAGTTTAATCGCCGGCAAACGAAAACCCGCGATTTCCGTAAATCCCGGACTCGGCCCGTATAGTCAAAAATATACAAAGAAAGTACCCAGGGAGTAAACTCATTTCCCGAACGATTTTTTAAATTATTTTTTCACCACTAAAACGCATGAGACTTGTAGTTTTCAAAAGTGTTTTCATTTTTGATGAGACGCTGAATAAAAGAAGTTTAATCGTCGGCAAACGAAAACCCGCGATTTCCCGTAAATCACGGGCTTGGCCCGTATAGTTGAATGTATCTAAAGAAAGTACCCAGGGAGTAAACTGATTTCCTGAACGATTTTTCAAATTATTTCTGCACCACTAGAACGAATGAGACTTGTAGTTTTTAAAAATGTTTTCATTTTTATTGAGACGCTTAATGAAAGAGGTTTAATCGCCGGCAAATGAAAACCCGCGATTTCCTGTTAATCCCGGGCTTGTCCCGTATAGTCGAATGTATACAAAGAAAGTACCCTGTGAGTAAACTCATTTGCAGAACGATTTTTTAAATAATCTTTTCACCACTAAAACGCATGAGACTTGTAGTTTTTAAAAATGTTTTCATTTTTGATGAGACGCTTAATGAAAGAGGTTTAATCGCCGGCAAACGAAAACCCGCGATTTCCCGCAAATCCCGGGCTTGGCCCGTATAGTCGAATGTATACAAAGAAAGTACCCAGGGAGTAACTCATTTCCCGAACGATTTTTTAAATTATTTTTTCACCACTAAAAGGCAGGAGACTTGTAGGTTTCAAAAATGTTTTCATTTTTGATGAGACGCTTAATGAAAGAGGTTTAATTGCCGGCAAACGAAAACCCGCGATTTCCCGTAAATCCCGGCCTTGGCCCGTATAGCCGAATGTATACAAAGAAAGTACCCTGTGAGTAAACTCTTTTCCAGAACGATTTTTTAAATTATTTTTTCACCACTAAAACGCATAAGACTTGTAGTTTTCAAAAATGTTTTCATTTTTAATGAGACGCTGAATAAAAGAATTTTAATCGCCGGCAAACGAAAACCCGCAATTTACCGTAAATCCCGGGCTTGGCCCGTATAGTCAAATGTATACAAAGAAAGTACCCAGGGAGTAAACACATTTTCCGAACGATTTTTTAAATTATTTTTTCACCACTAAAACGCATGAGACTTGTAGTTTTTAAAAGTGTTTTCATTTTTGATAAGACGCTGAATAAAAGAATTTTAATCGCCGGCAAACGGAAACCTGCAATTTCTCGTAAATCCCGGACTCGGCCCGTATAGTCAAAAGTATACAAAGAAAGTACCCAGGGAGTAAACTCATTTCCCGAACGATGTTTTAAATTATTATTTCACCAGTAAAGCCCATGAGACTTGCAGTTTTTAAAAATGTTTTCATTTTTGATGAGACGCTGAATAAAAGAAGTTTAATCGCCGGCAAACAAAAACCCGCGATTTCCCGTAAATCACGGACTCGGACCGTATAGTCAAAAATATACAAAGAAAGTACCCAGGGAGTAAACTCATTTCCCGAACGATTTTTCAAATTATTTTTTCACCACTAAAACGCATGAGACTTGTAGGTTTCAAAAATGTTTTCATTTTTGATGAGACGCTTAATGAAAGAGGTTTAATCGCCGGCAAACGAAAACCCGCGATTTCCCGTAAATCCCGGGCTTGGCCCGTATAGTCGAATGTATACAAAGAAAGTACCCAGGGAGTAACTCATTTCCCGAACGATTTTTTAAATTATTTTTTCACCACTAAAACGCATGAGACTTGTAGGTTTCAAAAATGTTTTCATTTTTGATGAGACGCTTAATGAAAGAGGTTTAATCGCCGACAAACGAAAACCCGTGATTTTCCGTAAATCCCGGGCTTGGCCCGTATAGTCGAATGTATACAAAGAAAGTACCCAGGGAGTAACTCATTTCCCGAACGATTTTTTAAATTATTTTTTCACCAATAAAACGCATGAGACTTGTAGTTTTCAAAAATGTTTTCATTTTTGATGGGAAGCTGAATAAAAGAAGTTTAATCGCTGGCAAACGAAAACCCGCGATTTCCCGTAAATCCCGGAATCGGCCCGTATAGTCAAAAGTATACAAAGAAAGTACCCAGGAAGTAAACTCATTTCCCGAACGATTTTTTAAATTATTTTTCCACCACTAAAACGCATACGACTTGTAGTTTTCAAAAATGTTTTCATTTTTGATGAGACGCTTAATGAAAGAAGTTTAATCGCTGGCAAACAAAAACCCGCGATTTCCCGTAAATCCCGGAATCGGCCCGTATAGTCAAAAGTATACAAATAAAGTCCCCAGGGAGTAAGCTCATTTCCCGAACGATTTTTTTAATTTTTTTTTCACCACTAAAAGGCATGAGACTTGTAGTTTTCAAAAATGTTTTCATTTTTGATGAGACGCTTAATGAAAGAGGTTTAATCGCCGGCAAACGAAAACCCGCGATTTCCCGTACATCCCGGGCTTGGCCCGTATAGTCGAATGTATACAAAGAAAGTACCCAGGGAGTAACTCATTTCCCGAACGATTTTTTAAATTATTTTTTCACCACTAAAACGCATGAGACTTGTAGGTTTCAAAAATGTTTTCATTTTTGATGAGACGCTTAATGAAAGAGGTTTAATCGCCGACAAACGAAAACCCGTGATTTTCCGTAAATCCCGGGCTTGGCCCGTATAGTCGAATGTATACAAAGAAAGTACCCAGGGAGTAACTCATTTCCCGAACGATTTTTTAAATTATTTTTTCACCAATAAAACGCATGAGACTTGTAGTTTTCAAAAATGTTTTCATTTTTGATGGGAAGCTGAATAAAAGAAGTTTAATCGCTGGCAAACGAAAACCCGCGATTTCCCGTAAATCCCGGAATCGGCCCGTATAGTCAAAAGTATACAAAGAAAGTACCCAGGAAGTAAACTCATTTCCCGAACGATTTTTTAAATTATTTTTCCACCACTAAAACGCATACGACTTGTAGTTTTCAAAAATGTTTTCATTTTTGATGAGACGCTTAATGAAAGAAGTTTAATCCCTGGCAAACAAAAACCCGCGATTTCCCGTAAATCCCGGAATCGGCCCGTATAGTCAAAAGTATACAAATAAAGTCCCCAGGGAGTAAGCTCATTTCCCGAACGATTTTTTTAATTTTTTTTTCACCACTAAAAGGCATGAGACTTGTAGTTTTCAAAAATGTTTTCATTTTTGATGAGACGCTTAATGAAAGAGGTTTAATCGCCGGCAAACGAAAACCCGCGATTTCCCGTACATCCCGGGCTTGGCCCGTATAGTCGAATGTATACAAAGAAAGTACCCAGGGAGTAACTCATTTCCCGAACGATTTTTTAAATTATTTTTTCACCACTAAAACGTATAAGACTTGTAGTTCTCAAAAATGTTTTCATTTTTGATGAGTCGCTGAATAAAAGAAGTTTAATCGCCGGCAAACGAAAACCCGCGATTTCCGTAAATCCCGGACTCGGCCCGTATAGTCAAAAATATACAAAGAAAGTACCCAGGGAGTAAACTCATTTCCCGAACGATTTTTTAAATTATTTTTTCACCACTAAAACGCATGAGACTTTTAGTTTTCAAAAATGTTTTCATTTTTGATGAGACGCTTAATGAAAGAGGTTTAATCGCCGGCAAACGAAAACCCGCGATTTCCCGTAAATCCCGGGCTTGGCCCGTATAGTCGAATGTATACGAAGAAAGTACCCAGGGAGTAACTCATTTCCCGAACGATTTTTAAAATTATTTTTTCACCACTAAAACGCATGAGACTTGTAGCTTTCAAAAATGTTTTCATTTTTGATGAGACGCTTAATGAAAGAGGTTTAATTGCCGGCAAACGAAAACCCGCGATTTCCCGTAAATCCCGGGCTTGGCCCGTATAGTCGAATGTATACAACGAAAGTACCCTGTGAGTAAACTCATTTCCAGAACGATTTTTTAAATTATTTTTTCACCACTAAAACGCATAAGACTTGTAGTTTTTAAAAATGTTTTCATTTTTGATGAGACGCTGAATAAAAGAATTTTAATCGCCGGCAAACGAAAACCCGCAATTTCCCGTAAATCACGGACTCGGACCGTATAGTCAAAAATATACAAAGAAAGTACCCAGGGAGTAAACTCATTTCCCGAACGATTTTTCAAATTATTTTTTCACCACTAAAACGCATGAGACTTGTAGGTTTCAAAAATGTTTTCATTTTTGATGAGACGCTTAATGAAAGAGGTTTAATCGCCGGCAAACGAAAACCCGCGATTTCCCGTAAATCCCGGGCTTGGCCCGTATAGTCGAATGTATACAAAGAAAGTACCCAGGGAGTAACTCATTTCCCGAACGATTTTTTAAATTATTTTTTCACCACTAAAACGCATGAGACTTGTAGGTTTCAAAAATGTTTTCATTTTTGATGAGACGCTTAATGAAAGAGGTTTAATCGCCGACAAACGAAAACCCGTGATTTTCCGTAAATCCCGGGCTTGGCCCGTATAGTCGAATGTATACAAAGAAAGTACCCAGGGAGTAACTCATTTCCCGAACGATTTTTTAAATTATTTTTTCACCAATAAAACGCATGAGACTTGTAGTTTTCAAAAATGTTTTCATTTTTGATGGGAAGCTGAATAAAAGAAGTTTAATCGCTGGCAAACGAAAACCCGCGATTTCCCGTAAATCCCGGAATCGGCCCGTATAGTCAAAAGTATACAAAGAAAGTACCCAGGAAGTAAACTCATTTCCCGAACGATTTTTTAAATTATTTTTCCACCACTAAAACGCATACGACTTGTAGTTTTCAAAAATGTTTTCATTTTTGATGAGACGCTTAATGAAAGAAGTTTAATCGCTGGCAAACAAAAACCCGCGATTTCCCGTAAATCCCGGAATCGGCCCGTATAGTCAAAAGTATACAAATAAAGTCCCCAGGGAGTAAGCTCATTTCCCGAACGATTTTTTTAATTTTTTTTTCACCACTAAAAGGCATGAGACTTGTAGTTTTCAAAAATGTTTTCATTTTTGATGAGACGCTTAATGAAAGAGGTTTAATCGCCGGCAAACGAAAACCCGCGATTTCCCGTACATCCCGGGCTTGGCCCGTATAGTCGAATGTATACAAAGAAAGTACCCAGGGAGTAACTCATTTCCCGAACGATTTTTTAAATTATTTTTTCACCACTAAAACGCATGAGACTTGTAGGTTTCAAAAATGTTTTCATTTTTGATGAGACGCTTAATGAAAGAGGTTTAATCGCCGACAAACGAAAACCCGTGATTTTCCGTAAATCCCGGGCTTGGCCCGTATAGTCGAATGTATACAAAGAAAGTACCCAGGGAGTAACTCATTTCCCGAACGATTTTTTAAATTATTTTTTCACCAATAAAACGCATGAGACTTGTAGTTTTCAAAAATGTTTTCATTTTTGATGGGAAGCTGAATAAAAGAAGTTTAATCGCTGGCAAACGAAAACCCGCGATTTCCCGTAAATCCCGGAATCGGCCCGTATAGTCAAAAGTATACAAAGAAAGTACCCAGGAAGTAAACTCATTTCCCGAACGATTTTTTAAATTATTTTTCCACCACTAAAACGCATGAGACTTTTAGTTTTCAAAAATGTTTTCATTTTTGATGAGACGCTTAATGAAAGAGGTTTAATCGCCGGCAAACGAAAACCCGCGATTTCCCGTAAATCCCGGGCTTGGCCCGTATAGTCGAATGTATACGAAGAAAGTACCCAGGGAGTAACTCATTTCCCGAACGATTTTTAAAATTATTTTTTCACCACTAAAACGCATGAGACTTGTAGCTTTCAAAAATGTTTTCATTTTTGATGAGACGCTTAATGAAAGAGGTTTAATTGCCGGCAAACGAAAACCCGCGATTTCCCGTAAATCCCGGGCTTGGCCCGTATAGTCGAATGTATACAACGAAAGTACCCTGTGAGTAAACTCATTTCCAGAACGATTTTTTAAATTATTTTTTCACCACTAAAACGCATAAGACTTGTAGTTTTTAAAAATGTTTTCATTTTTGATGAGACGCTGAATAAAAGAATTTTAATCGCCGGCAAACGAAAACCCGCAATTTCCCGTAAATCCCGGGCTTGGCCCGTATAGTCAAATGTATACAAAAAAAGTACCCAGGGAGTAAACACATTTCCCGAACGATTTTTTAAATTATTTTTTCACCACTAAAACGCATGAGACTTGTAGTTTTCAAAAGTGTTTTCATTTTTGATGAGACGCTGAATAAAAGAAGTTTAATCGTCGGCAAACGAAAACCCGCGATTTCCCGTAAATCCCGGGCTTGGCCCGTATAGTTGAATGTATCTAAAGAAAGTACCCAGGGAGTAAACTGATTTCCCGAACGATTTTTCAAATTATTTCTGCACCACTAGAACGAATGAGACTTGTAGTTTTCAAAAATGTTTTCATTTTTAATGAGACGCTTAATGAAAGAGGTTTAATCGCCAGCAAATGAAAACCCGCGATTTCCTGTTAATCCCAGGCTTGTCCCGTATAGTCGAATGTATACAAAGAAAGTACCCTGTGAGTAAACTCATTTGCAGAACGATTTTTTAAATTATCTTTTCACCACTAAAACGCATGAGACTTGTAGTTTTCAAAAATGTTTTCATTTTTGATGAGACGCTTAATGAAAGAGGTTTAATCGCCGGCAAACGAAAACCCGCGATTTCCCGCAAATCCCGGGCTTGGCCCGTATAGTCGAATGTATACAAAGAAAGTACCCAGGGAGTAACTCATTTCCCGAACGATTTTTTAAATTATTTTTTCACCACTAAAAGGCATGAGACTTGTAGGTTTCAAAAATGTTTTCATTTTTGATGAGACGCTTAATGAAAGAGGTTTAATTGCCGGCAAACGAAAACCCGCGATTTCCCGTAAATCCCGGGCTTGGCCCGTATAGTCGAATGTATACAAAGAAAGTACCCTGTGAGTAAACTCATTTCCAGAACGATTTTTTAAATTATTTTTTTACCACTAAAACGCATAAGACTTGTAGTTTTCAAAAATGTTTTCATTTTTAATGAGACGCTGAATAAAAGAATTTTAATCGCCGGCAAACGAAAACCCGTAATTTCCCGTAAATCCCGGGCTTGGCCCGTATAGTCAAATGTATACAAAGAAAGTACCCAGGGAGTAAACACATTTCCCTAACGATTTTTTAAATTATTTTTTCACCACTAAAACGCATGAGACTTGTAGTTTTCAAAAGTGTTTTCATTATTGATGAGACGCTGAATAAAGGAAGTTTAATCGTCGGCAAACGAAAACCCGCGATTTCCCGTAAATCCCGGGCTTTGCCCGTATAGTTGAATGTATCTAAAGAAAGTACCCAGGGAGTAAACTGATTTCCCGAACGATTTTTCAAATTATTTCTGCACCACTAGAACGAATGAGACTTGTAGTTTTCAAAAATGTTTTCATTTTTGATGAGACGCTGAATAAAAGAATTTTAATCGCCGGCAAACGGAAACCTGCAATTTCTCGTAAATCCCGGACTCGGCCCGTATAGTCAAAAGTATACAAAGAAAGTACCCAGGGAGTAAACTCATTTCCCGAACGATGTTTTAAAATATTATTTCACCAGTAAAGCCCATGAGACTTGCAGTTTTTAAAAATGTTTTCATTTTTGATGAGACGCTGAATAAAAGAAGTTTAATCGCCGGCAAACAAAAACCCGCGATTTCCCGTAAATCACGGACTCGGACCGTATAGTCAAAAGTATACAAAGAACGTACCCAGGGAGTAAACTCATTTCTCGAACGATTTTTTAAATTATTTTTTCACCACTAAAACGCATAAGACTTGTAGTTTTTAAAAATGTTTTCATTTTTGATGAGACGCTGAATAAAAGAATTTTAATCGCCGGCAAACGAAAACCCGCAATTTCCCGTAAATCCCGGGCTTGGCCCGTATAGTCAAATGTATACAAAAAAAGTACCCAGGGAGTAAACACATTTCCCGAACGATTTTTTAAATTATTTTTTCACCACTAGAACGAATGAGACTTGTAGTTTTCAAAAATGTTTTCATTTTTGATGAGACGCTGAATAAAAGAATTTTAATCGCCGGCAAACGGAAACCTGCAATTTCTCGTAAATCCCGGACTCGGCCCGTATAGTCAAAAGTATACAAAGAAAGTACCCAGGGAGTAAACTCATTTCCCGAACGATGTTTTAAAATATTATTTCACCAGTAAAGCCCATGAGACTTGCAGTTTTTAAAAATGTTTTCATTTTTGATGAGACGCTGAATAAAAGAAGTTTAATCGCCGGCAAACAAAAACCCGCGATTTCCCGTAAATCACGGACTCGGACCGTATAGTCAAAAGTATACAAAGAACGTACCCAGGGAGTAAACTCATTTCTCGAACGATTTTTTAAATTATTTTTTCACCACTAAAACGCATAAGACTTGTAGTTTTTAAAAATGTTTTCATTTTTGATGAGACGCTGAATAAAAGAATTTTAATCGCCGGCAAACGAAAACCCGCAATTTCCCGTAAATCCCGGGCTTGGCCCGTATAGTCAAATGTATACAAAAAAAGTACCCAGGGAGTAAACACATTTCCCGAACGATTTTTTAAATTATTTTTTCACCACTAAAACGCATGAGACTTGTAGTTTTCAAAAGTGTTTTCATTTTTGATGAGACGCTGAATAAAAGAAGTTTAATCGTCGGCAAACGAAAACCCGCGATTTCCCGTAAATCCCGGGCTTGGCCCGTATAGTTAAATGTATCTAAAGAAAGTACCCAGGGAGTAAACTGATTTCCTGAACGATTTTTCAAATTATTTCTGCACCACTAGAACGAATGAGACTTGTAGTTTTTAAAAATGTTTTCATTTTTATTGAGACGCTTAATGAAAGAGGTTTAATCGCCGGCAAATGAAAACCCGCGATTTCCTGTTAATCCCGGGCTTGTCCCGTATAGTCGAATGTATACAAAGAAAGTACCCTGTGAGTAAACTCATTTGCAGAACGATTTTTTAAATAATCTTTTCATCACTAAAACGCATGAGACTTGTAGTTTTTAAAAATGTTTTCATTTTTGATGAGACGCTTAATGAAAGAGGTTTAATCGCCGGCAAACGAAAACCCGCGATTTCCCGCAAATCCCGGGCTTGGCCCGTATAGTCGAATGTATACAAAGAAAGTACCCAGGGAGTAACTCATTTCCCGAACGATTTTTTAAATTATTTTTTCACCACTAAAAGGCATGAGACTTGTAGGTTTCAAAAATGTTTTCATTTTTGATGAGACGCTTAATGAAAGAGGTTTAATTGCCGGCAAACGAAAACCCGCGATTTCCCGTAAATCCCGGCCTTGGCCCGTATAGCCGAATGTATACAAAGAAAGTACCCTGTGAGTAAACTCTTTTCCAGAACGATTTTTTAAATTATTTTTTCACCACTAAAACGCATAAGACTTGTAGTTTTCAAAAATGTTTTCATTTTTAATGAGACGCTGAATAAAAGAATTTTAATCGCCGGCAAACGAAAACCCGCAATTTACCGTAAATCCCGGGCTTGGCCCGTATAGTCAAATGTATACAAAGAAAGTACCCAGGGAGTAAACACATTTTCCGAACGATTTTTTAAATTATTTTTTCACCACTAAAACGCATGAGACTTGTAGTTTTTAAAAGTGTTTTCATTTTTGATAAGACGCTGAATAAAAGAATTTTAATCGCCGGCAAACGGAAACCTGCAATTTCTCGTAAATCCCGGACTCGGCCCGTATAGTCAAAAGTATACAAAGAAAGTACCCAGGGAGTAAACTCATTTCCCGAACGATGTTTTAAATTATTATTTCACCAGTAAAGCCCATGAGACTTGCAGTTTTTAAAAATGTTTTCATTTTTGATGAGACGCTGAATAAAAGAAGTTTAATCGCCGGCAAACAAAAACCCGCGATTTCCCGTAAATCACGGACTCGGACCGTATAGTCAAAAATATACAAAGAAAGTACCCAGGGAGTAAACTCATTTCCCGAACGATTTTTCAAATTATTTTTTCACCACTAAAACGCATGAGACTTGTAGTTTTTAAAAGTGTTTTCATTTTTGATAAGACGCTGAATAAAAGAATTTTAATCGCCGGCAAACGAAAACCCGTAATTTCCCGTAAATCCCGGGCTTGGCCCGTATAGTCAAATGTATACAAAGAAAGTACCCAGGGAGTAAACACATTTCCCTAACGATTTTTTAAATTATTTTTTCACCACTAAAACGCATGAGACTTGTAGTTTTCAAAAGTGTTTTCATTATTGATGAGACGCTGAATAAAGGAAGTTTAATCGTCGGCAAACGAAAACCCGCGATTTCCCGTAAATCCCGGGCTTTGCCCGTATAGTTGAATGTATCTAAAGAAAGTACCCAGGGAGTAAACTGATTTCCCGAACGATTTTTCAAATTATTTCTGCACCACTAGAACGAATGAGTCTTGTAGTTTTCAAAAATGTTTTCATTTTTGATGAGACGCTGAATAAAAGAATTTTAATCGCCGGCAAACGGAAACCTGCAATTTCTCGTAAATCCCGGACTCGGCCCGTATAGTCAAAAGTATACAAAGAAAGTACCCAGGGAGTAAACTCATTTCCCGAACGATGTTTTAAAATATTATTTCACCAGTAAAGCCCATGAGACTTGCAGTTTTTAAAAATGTTTTCATTTTTGATGAGACGCTGAATAAAAGAAGTTTAATCGCCGGCAAACAAAAACCCGCGATTTCCCGTAAATCACGGACTCGGACCGTATAGTCAAAAGTATACAAAGAACGTACCCAGGGAGTAAACTCATTTCTCGAACGATTTTTTAAATTATTTTTTCACCACTAAAACGCATAAGACTTGTAGTTTTTAAAAATGTTTTCATTTTTGATGAGACGCTGAATAAAAGAATTTTAATCGCCGGCAAACGAAAACCCGCAATTTCCCGTAAATCCCGGGCTTGGCCCGTATAGTCAAATGTATACAAAAAAAGTACCCAGGGAGTAAACACATTTCCCGAACGATTTTTTAAATTATTTTTTCACCACTAAAACGCATGAGACTTGTAGTTTTCAAAAGTGTTTTCATTTTTGATGAGACGCTGAATAAAAGAAGTTTAATCGTCGGCAAACGAAAACCCGCGATTTCCCGTAAATCCCGGGCTTGGCCCGTATAGTTGAATGTATCTAAAGAAAGTACCCAGGGAGTAAACTGATTTCCTGAACGATTTTTCAAATTATTTCTGCACCACTAGAATGAATGAGACTTGTAGTTTTTAAAAATGTTTTCATTTTTATTGAGACGCTTAATGAAAGAGGTTTAATCGCCGGCAAATGAAAACCCGCGATTTCCTGTTAATCCCGGGCTTGTCCCGTATAGTCGAATGTATACAAAGAAAGTACCCTGTGAGTAAACTCATTTGCAGAACGATTTTTTAAATAATCTTTTCATCACTAAAACGCATGAGACTTGTAGTTTTTAAAAATGTTTTCATTTTTGATGAGACGCTTAATGAAAGAGGTTTAATCGCCGGCAAACGAAAACCCGCGATTTCCCGCAAATCCCGGGCTTGGCCCGTATAGTCGAATGTATACAAAGAAAGTACCCAGGGAGTAACTCATTTCCCGAACGATTTTTTAAATTATTTTTTCACCACTAAAAGGCATGAGACTTGTAGGTTTCAAAAATGTTTTCATTTTTGATGAGACGCTTAATGAAAGAGGTTTAATTGCCGGCAAACGAAAACCCGCGATTTCCCGTAAATCCCGGCCTTGGCCCGTATAGCCGAATGTATACAAAGAAAGTACCCTGTGAGTAAACTCTTTTCCAGAACGATTTTTTAAATTATTTTTTCACCACTAAAACGCATAAGACTTGTAGTTTTCAAAAATGTTTTCATTTTTAATGAGACGCTGAATAAAAGAATTTTAATCGCCGGCAAACGAAAACCCGCAATTTACCGTAAATCCCGGGCTTGGCCCGTATAGTCAAATGTATACAAAGAAAGTACCCAGGGAGTAAACACATTTTCCGAACGATTTTTTAAATTATTTTTTCACCACTAAAACGCATGAGACTTGTAGTTTTTAAAATGTTTTCATTTTTGATAAGACGCTGAATAAAAGAATTTTAATCGCCGGCAAACGGAAACCTGCAATTTCTCGTAAATCCCGGACTCGGCCCGTATAGTCAAAAGTATACAAAGAAAGTACCCAGGGAGTAAACTCATTTCCCGAACGATGTTTTAAATTATTATTTCACCAGTAAAGCCCATGAGACTTGCAGTTTTTAAAAATGTTTTCATTTTTGATGAGACGCTGAATAAAAGAAGTTTAATCGCCGGCAAACAAAAACCCGCGATTTCCCGTAAATCACGGACTCGGACCGTATAGTCAAAAATATACAAAGAAAGTACCCAGGGAGTAAACTCATTTCCCGAACGATTTTTCAAATTATTTTTTCACCACTAAAACGCATGAGACTTGTAGGTTTCAAAAATGTTTTCATTTTTGATGAGACGCTTAATGAAAGAGGTTTAATCGCCGGCAAACGAAAACCCGCGATTTCCCGTAAATCCCGGGCTTGGCCCGTATAGTCGAATGTATACAAAGAAAGTACCCAGGGAGTAACTCATTTCCCGAACGATTTTTTAAATTATTTTTTCACCACTAAAACGCATGAGACTTGTAGGTTTCAAAAATGTTTTCATTTTTGATGAGACGCTTAATGAAAGAGGTTTAATCGCCGACAAACCAAAACCCGTGATTTTCCGTAAATCCCGGGCTTGGCCCGTATAGTCGAATGTATACAAAGAAAGTACCCAGGGAGTAACTCATTTCCCGAACGATTTTTTAAATTATTTTTTCACCAATAAAACGCATGAGACTTGTAGTTTTCAAAAATGTTTTCATTTTTGATGGGAAGCTGAATAAAAGAAGTTTAATCGCTGGCAAACGAAAACCCGCGATTTCCCGTAAATCCCGGAATCGGCCCGTATAGTCAAAAGTATACAAAGAAAGTACCCAGGAAGTAAACTCATTTCCCGAACGATTTTTTAAATTATTTTTCCACCACTAAAACGCATACGACTTGTAGTTTTCAAAAATGTTTTCATTTTTGATGAGACGCTTAATGAAAGAAGTTTAATCGCTGGCAAACAAAAACCCGCGATTTCCCGTAAATCCCGGAATCGGCCCGTGTAGTCAAAAGTATACAAATAAAGTCCCCAGGGAGTAAGCTCATTTCCCGAACGATTTTTTTAATTATTTTTCCACCACTAAAACGCATACGACTTGTAGTTTTCAAAAATGTTTTCATTTTTGATGAGACGCTTAATGAAAGAGGTTTAATCGCCGGCAAACGAAAACCCGCGATTTCCCGTACATCCCGGGCTTGGCCCGTATAGTCGAATGTATACAAAGAAAGTACCCAGGGAGTAACTCATTTCCCGAACGATTTTTTAAATTATTTTTTCACCACTAAAACGTATAAGACTTGTAGTTCTCAAAAATGTTTTCATTTTTGATGAGTCGCTGAATAAAAGAAGTTTAATCGCCGGCAAACGAAAACCCGCGATTTCCGTAAATCCCGGACTCGGCCCGTATAGTCAAAAATATACAAAGAAAGTACCCAGGGAGTAAACTCATTTCCCGAACGATTTTTTAAATTATTTTTTCACCACTAAAACGCATGAGACTTTTAGTTTTCAAAAATGTTTTCATTTTTGATGAGACGCTTAATGAAAGAGGTTTAATCGCCGGCAAACGAAAACCCGCGATTTCCCGTAAATCCCGGGCTTGGCCCGTATAGTCGAATGTATACGAAGAAAGTACCCAGGGAGTAACTCATTTCCCGAACGATTTTTAAAATTATTTTTTCACCACTAAAACGCATGAGACTTGTAGCTTTCAAAAATGTTTTCATTTTTGATGAGACGCTTAATGAAAGAGGTTTAATTGCCGGCAAACGAAAACCCGCGATTTCCCGTAAATCCCGGGCTTGGCCCGTATAGTCGAATGTATACAACGAAAGTACCCTGTGAGTAAACTCATTTCCAGAACGATTTTTTAAATTATTTTTTCACCACTAAAACGCATAAGACTTGTAGTTTTTAAAAATGTTTTCATTTTTGATGAGACGCTGAATAAAAGAATTTTAATCGCCGGCAAACGAAAACCCGCAATTTCCCGTAAATCCCGGGCTTGGCCCGTATAGTCAAATGTATACAAAAAAAGTACCCAGGGAGTAAACACATTTCCCGAACGATTTTTTAAATTATTTTTTCACCACTAAAACGCATGAGACTTGTAGTTTTCAAAAGTGTTTTCATTTTTGATGAGACGCTGAATAAAAGAAGTTTAATCGTCGGCAAACGAAAACCCGCGATTTCCCGTAAATCCCGGGCTTGGCCCGTATAGTTGAATGTATCTAAAGAAAGTACCCAGGGAGTAAACTGATTTCCCGAACGATTTTTCAAATTATTTCTGCACCACTAGAACGAATGAGACTTGTAGTTTTCAAAAATGTTTTCATTTTTAATGAGACGCTTAATGAAAGAGGTTTAATCGCCAGCAAATGAAAACCCGCGATTTCCTGTTAATCCCAGGCTTGTCCCGTATAGTCGAATGTATACAAAGAAAGTACCCTGTGAGTAAACTCATTTGCAGAACGATTTTTTAAATTATCTTTTCACCACTAAAACGCATGAGACTTGTAGTTTTCAAAAATGTTTTCATTTTTGATGAGACGCTTAATGAAAGAGGTTTAATCGCCGGCAAACGAAAACCCGCGATTTCCCGCAAATCCCGGGCTTGGCCCGTATAGTCGAATGTATACAAAGAAAGTACCCAGGGAGTAACTCATTTCCCGAACGATTTTTTAAATTATTTTTTCACCACTAAAAGGCATGAGACTTGTAGGTTTCAAAAATGTTTTCATTTTTGATGAGACGCTTAATGAAAGAGGTTTAATTGCCGGCAAACGAAAACCCGCGATTTCCCGTAAATCCCGGCCTTGGCCCGTATAGCCGAATGTATACAAAGAAAGTACCCTGTGAGTAAACTCTTTTCCAGAACGATTTTTTAAATTATTTTTTCACCACTAAAACGCATAAGACTTGTAGTTTTCAAAAATGTTTTCATTTTTAATGAGACGCTGAATAAAAGAATTTTAATCGCCGGCAAACGAAAACCCGCAATTTACCGTAAATCCCGGGCTTGGCCCGTATAGTCAAATGTATACAAAGAAAGTACCCAGGGAGTAAACACATTTTCCGAACGATTTTTTAAATTATTTTTTCACCACTAAAACGCATGAGACTTGTAGTTTTTAAAATGTTTTCATTTTTGATAAGACGCTGAATAAAAGAATTTTAATCGCCGGCAAACGGAAACCTGCAATTTCTCGTAAATCCCGGACTCGGCCCGTATAGTCAAAAGTATACAAAGAAAGTACCCAGGGAGTAAACTCATTTCCCGAACGATGTTTTAAATTATTATTTCACCAGTAAAGCCCATGAGACTTGCAGTTTTTAAAAATGTTTTCATTTTTGATGAGACGCTGAATAAAAGAAGTTTAATCGCCGGCAAACAAAAACCCGCGATTTCCCGTAAATCACGGACTCGGACCGTATAGTCAAAAATATACAAAGAAAGTACCCAGGGAGTAAACTCATTTCCCGAACGATTTTTCAAATTATTTTTTCACCACTAAAACGCATGAGACTTGTAGGTTTCAAAAATGTTTTCATTTTTGATGAGACGCTTAATGAAAGAGGTTTAATCGCCGGCAAACGAAAACCCGCGATTTCCCGTAAATCCCGGGCTTGGCCCGTATAGTCGAATGTATACAAAGAAAGTACCCAGGGAGTAACTCATTTCCCGAACGATTTTTTAAATTATTTTTTCACCACTAAAACGCATGAGACTTGTAGGTTTCAAAAATGTTTTCATTTTTGATGAGACGCTTAATGAAAGAGGTTTAATCGCCGACAAACGAAAACCCGTGATTTTCCGTAAATCCCGGGCTTGGCCCGTATAGTCGAATGTATACAAAGAAAGTACCCAGGGAGTAACTCATTTCCCGAACGATTTTTTAAATTATTTTTTCACCAATAAAACGCATGAGACTTGTAGTTTTCAAAAATGTTTTCATTTTTGATGGGAAGCTGAATAAAAGAAGTTTAATCGCTGGCAAACGAAAACCCGCGATTTCCCGTAAATCCCGGAATCGGCCCGTATAGTCAAAAGTATACAAAGAAAGTACCCAGGAAGTAAACTCATTTCCCGAACGATTTTTTAAATTATTTTTCCACCACTAAAACGCATACGACTTGTAGTTTTCAAAAATGTTTTCATTTTTGATGAGACGCTTAATGAAAGAAGTTTAATCGCTGGCAAACAAAAACCCGCGATTTCCCGTAAATCCCGGAATCGGCCCGTGTAGTCAAAAGTATACAAATAAAGTCCCCAGGGAGTAAGCTCATTTCCCGAACGATTTTTTTAATTATTTTTCCACCACTAAAACGCATACGACTTGTAGTTTTCAAAAATGTTTTCATTTTTGATGAGACGCTTAATGAAAGAGGTTTAATCGCCGGCAAACGAAAACCCGCGATTTCCCGTACATCCCGGGCTTGGCCCGTATAGTCGAATGTATACAAAGAAAGTACCCAGGGAGTAACTCATTTCCCGAACGATTTTTTAAATTGTTTTTTCACCACTAAAACGTATAAGACTTGTAGTTCTCAAAAATGTTTTCATTTTTGATGAGTCGCTGAATAAAAGAAGTTTAATCGCCGGCAAACGAAAACCCGCGATTTCCGTAAATCCCGGACTCGGCCCGTATAGTCAAAAATATACAAAGAAAGTACCCAGGGAGTAAACTCATTTCCCGAACGATTTTTTAAATTATTTTTTCACCACTAAAACGCATGAGACTTTTAGTTTTCAAAAATGTTTTCATTTTTGATGAGACGCTTAATGAAAGAGGTTTAATCGCCGGCAAACGAAAACCCGCGATTTCCCGTAAATCCCGGGCTTGGCCCGTATAGTCGAATGTATACGAAGAAAGTACCCAGGGAGTAACTCATTTCCCGAACGATTTTTAAAATTATTTTTTCACCACTAAAACGCATGAGACTTGTAGCTTTCAAAAATGTTTTCATTTTTGATGAGACGCTTAATGAAAGAGGTTTAATTGCCGGCAAACGAAAACCCGCGATTTCCCGTAAATCCCGGGCTTGGCCCGTATAGTCGAATGTATACAACGAAAGTACCCTGTGAGTAAACTCATTTCCAGAACGATTTTTTAAATTATTTTTTCACCACTAAAACGCATAAGACTTGTAGTTTTTAAAAATGTTTTCATTTTTGATGAGACGCTGAATAAAAGAATTTTAATCGCCGGCAAACGAAAACCCGCAATTTCCCGTAAATCCCGGGCTTGGCCCGTATAGTCAAATGTATACAAAAAAAGTACCCAGGGAGTAAACACATTTCCCGAACGATTTTTTAAATTATTTTTTCACCACTAAAACGCATGAGACTTGTAGTTTTCAAAAGTGTTTTCATTTTTGATGAGACGCTGAATAAAAGAAGTTTAATCGTCGGCAAACGAAAACCCGCGATTTCCCGTAAATCCCGGGCTTGGCCCGTATAGTTGAATGTATCTAAAGAAAGTACCCAGGGAGTAAACTGATTTCCCGAACGATTTTTCAAATTATTTCTGCACCACTAGAACGAATGAGACTTGTAGTTTTCAAAAATGTTTTCATTTTTAATGAGACGCTTAATGAAAGAGGTTTAATCGCCAGCAAATGAAAACCCGCGATTTCCTGTTAATCCCAGGCTTGTCCCGTATAGTCGAATGTATACAAAGAAAGTACCCTGTGAGTAAACTCATTTGCAGAACGATTTTTTAAATTATCTTTTCACCACTAAAACGCATGAGACTTGTAGTTTTCAAAAATGTTTTCATTTTTGATGAGACGCTTAATGAAAGAGGTTTAATCGCCGGCAAACGAAAACCCGCGATTTCCCGCAAATCCCGGGCTTGGCCCGTATAGTCGAATGTATACAAAGAAAGTACCCAGGGAGTAACTCATTTCCCGAACGATTTTTTAAATTATTTTTTCACCACTAAAAGGCATGAGACTTGTAGGTTTCAAAAATGTTTTCATTTTTGATGAGGCGCTTAATGAAAGAGGTTTAATTGCCGGCAAACGAAAACCCGCGATTTCCCGTAAATCCCGGGCTTGGCCCGTATAGTCGAATGTATACAAAGAAAGTACCCTGTGAGTAAACTCATTTCCAGAACGATTTTTTAAATTATTTTTTTACCACTAAAACGCATAAGACTTGTAGTTTTCAAAAATGTTTTCATTTTTAATGAGACGCTGAATAAAAGAATTTTAATCGCCGGCAAACGAAAACCCGTAATTTCCCGTAAATCCCGGGCTTGGCCTGTATAGTCAAATGTATACAAAGAAAGTACCCAGGGAGTAAACACATTTCCCTAACGATTTTTTAAATTATTTTTTCACCACTAAAACGCATGAGACTTGTAGTTTTCAAAAGTGTTTTCATTATTGATGAGACGCTGAATAAAGGAAGTTTAATCGTCGGCAAACGAAAACCCGCGATTTCCCGTAAATCCCGGGCTTTGCCCGTATAGTTGAATGTATCTAAAGAAAGTACCCAGGGAGTAAACTGATTTCCCGAACGATTTTTCAAATTATTTCTGCACCACTAGAACGAATGGGACTTGTAGTTTTCAAAAATGTTTTCATTTTTGATGAGACGCTGAATAAAAGAATTTTAATCGCCGGCAAACGGAAACCTGCAATTTCTCGTAAATCCCGGACTCGGCCCGTATAGTCAAAAGTATACAAAGAAAGTACCCAGGGAGTAAACTCATTTCCCGAACGATGTTTGAAAATATTATTTCATCAGTAAAGCCCATGAGACTTGCAGTTTTTAAAAATGTTTTCATTTTTGATGAGACGCTGAATAAAAGAAGTTTAATCGCCGGCAAACAAAAACCCGCGATTTCCCGTAAATCACGGACTCGGACCGTATAGTCAAAAGTATACAAAGAACGTACCCAGGGAGTAAACTCATTTCTCGAACGATTTTTTAAATTATTTTTTCACCACTAAAACGCATGAGACTTGTAGGTTTCAAAAATGTTTTCATTTTTGATGAGACGCTTAATGAAAGAGGTTTAATTGCCGGCAAACGAAAACCCGCGATTTCCCGTAAATCCCGGCCTTGGCCCGTATAGCCGAATGTATACAAAGAAAGTACCCTGTGAGTAAACTCTTTTCCAGAACGATTTTTTAAATTATTTTTTCACCACTAAAACGCATAAGACTTGTAGTTTTCAAAAATGTTTTCATTTTTAATGAGACGCTGAATAAAAGAATTTTAATCGCCGGCAAACGAAAACCCGCAATTTACCGTAAATCCCGGGCTTGGCCCGTATAGTCAAATGTATACAAAGAAAGTACCCAGGGAGTAAACACATTTTCCGAACGATTTTTTAAATTATTTTTTCACCACTAAAACGCATGAGACTTGTAGTTTTTAAAAGTGTTTTCATTTTTGATAAGACGCTGAATAAAAGAATTTTAATCGCCGGCAAACGGAAACCTGCAATTTCTCGTAAATCCCGGACTCGGCCCGTATAGTCAAAAGTATACAAAGAAAGTACCCAGGGAGTAAACTCATTTCCCGAACGATGTTTTAAATTATTATTTCACCAGTAAAGCCCATGAGACTTGCAGTTTTTAAAAATGTTTTCATTTTTGATGAGACGCTGAATAAAAGAAGTTTAATCGCCGGCAAACAAAAACCCGCGATTTCCCGTAAATCACGGACTCGGACCGTATAGTCAAAAATATACAAAGAAAGTACCCAGGGAGTAAACTCATTTCCCGAACGATTTTTCAAATTATTTTTTCACCACTAAAACGCATGAGACTTGTAGTTTTTAAAAGTGTTTTCATTTTTGATAAGACGCTGAATAAAAGAATTTTAATCGCCGGCAAACGAAAACCCGTAATTTCCCGTAAATCCCGGGCTTGGCCCGTATAGTCAAATGTATACAAAGAAAGTACCCAGGGAGTAAACACATTTCCCTAACGATTTTTTAAATTATTTTTTCACCACTAAAACGCATGAGACTTGTAGTTTTCAAAAGTGTTTTCATTATTGATGAGACGCTGAATAAAGGAAGTTTAATCGTCGGCAAACGAAAACCCGCGATTTCCCGTAAATCCCGGGCTTTGCCCGTATAGTTGAATGTATCTAAAGAAAGTACCCAGGGAGTAAACTGATTTCCCGAACGATTTTTCAAATTATTTCTGCACCACTAGAACGAATGAGTCTTGTAGTTTTCAAAAATGTTTTCATTTTTGATGAGACGCTGAATAAAAGAATTTTAATCGCCGGCAAACGGAAACCTGCAATTTCTCGTAAATCCCGGACTCGGCCCGTATAGTCAAAAGTATACAAAGAAAGTACCCAGGGAGTAAACTCATTTCCCGAACGATGTTTTAAAATATTATTTCACCAGTAAAGCCCATGAGACTTGCAGTTTTTAAAAATGTTTTCATTTTTGATGAGACGCTGAATAAAAGAAGTTTAATCGCCGGCAAACAAAAACCCGCGATTTCCCGTAAATCACGGACTCGGACCGTATAGTCAAAAGTATACAAAGAACGTACCCAGGGAGTAAACTCATTTCTCGAACGATTTTTTAAATTATTTTTTCACCACTAAAACGCATAAGACTTGTAGTTTTTAAAAATGTTTTCATTTTTGATGAGACGCTGAATAAAAGAATTTTAATCGCCGGCAAACGAAAACCCGCAATTTCCCGTAAATCCCGGGCTTGGCCCGTATAGTCAAATGTATACAAAAAAAGTACCCAGGGAGTAAACACATTTCCCGAACGATTTTTTAAATTATTTTTTCACCACTAAAACGCATGAGACTTGTAGTTTTCAAAAGTGTTTTCATTTTTGATGAGACGCTGAATAAAAGAAGTTTAATCGTCGGCAAACGAAAACCCGCGATTTCCCGTAAATCCCGGGCTTGGCCCGTATAGTTGAATGTATCTAAAGAAAGTACCCAGGGAGTAAACTGATTTCCTGAACGATTTTTCAAATTATTTCTGCACCACTAGAACGAATGAGACTTGTAGTTTTTAAAAATGTTTTCATTTTTATTGAGACGCTTAATGAAAGAGGTTTAATCGCCGGCAAATGAAAACCCGCGATTTCCTGTTAATCCCGGGCTTGTCCCGTATAGTCGAATGTATACAAAGAAAGTACCCTGTGAGTAAACTCATTTGCAGAACGATTTTTTAAATAATCTTTTCATCACTAAAACGCATGAGACTTGTAGTTTTTAAAAATGTTTTCATTTTTGATGAGACGCTTAATGAAAGAGGTTTAATCGCCGGCAAACGAAAACCCGCGATTTCCCGCAAATCCCGGGCTTGGCCCGTATAGTCGAATGTATACAAAGAAAGTACCCAGGGAGTAACTCATTTCCCGAACGATTTTTTAAATTATTTTTTCACCACTAAAAGGCATGAGACTTGTAGGTTTCAAAAATGTTTTCATTTTTGATGAGACGCTTAATGAAAGAGGTTTAATTGCCGGCAAACGAAAACCCGCGATTTCCCGTAAATCCCGGCCTTGGCCCGTATAGCCGAATGTATACAAAGAAAGTACCCTGTGAGTAAACTCTTTTCCAGAACGATTTTTTAAATTATTTTTTCACCACTAAAACGCATAAGACTTGTAGTTTTCAAAAATGTTTTCATTTTTAATGAGACGCTGAATAAAAGAATTTTAATCGCCGGCAAACGAAAACCCGCAATTTACCGTAAATCCCGGGCTTGGCCCGTATAGTCAAATGTATACAAAGAAAGTACCCAGGGAGTAAACACATTTTCCGAACGATTTTTTAAATTATTTTTTCACCACTAAAACGCATGAGACTTGTAGTTTTTAAAAGTGTTTTCATTTTTGATAAGACGCTGAATAAAAGAATTTTAATCGCCGGCAAACGGAAACCTGCAATTTCTCGTAAATCCCGGACTCGGCCCGTATAGTCAAAAGTATACAAAGAAAGTACCCAGGGAGTAAACTCATTTCCCGAACGATGTTTTAAATTATTATTTCACCAGTAAAGCCCATGAGACTTGCAGTTTTTAAAAATGTTTTCATTTTTGATGAGACGCTGAATAAAAGAAGTTTAATCGCCGGCAAACAAAAACCCGCGATTTCCCGTAAATCACGGACTCGGACCGTATAGTCAAAAATATACAAAGAAAGTACCCAGGGAGTAAACTCATTTCCCGAACGATTTTTCAAATTATTTTTTCACCACTAAAACGCATGAGACTTGTAGGTTTCAAAAATGTTTTCATTTTTGATGAGACGCTTAATGAAAGAGGTTTAATCGCCGGCAAACGAAAACCCGCGATTTCCCGTAAATCCCGGGCTTGGCCCGTATAGTCGAATGTATACAAAGAAAGTACCCAGGGAGTAACTCATTTCCCGAACGATTTTTTAAATTATTTTTTCACCACTAAAACGCATGAGACTTGTAGGTTTCAAAAATGTTTTCATTTTTGATGAGACGCTTAATGAAAGAGGTTTAATCGCCGACAAACGAAAACCCGTGATTTTCCGTAAATCCCGGGCTTGGCCCGTATAGTCGAATGTATACAAAGAAAGTACCCAGGGAGTAACTCATTTCCCGAACGATTTTTTAAATTATTTTTTCACCAATAAAACGCATGAGACTTGTAGTTTTCAAAAATGTTTTCATTTTTGATGGGAAGCTGAATAAAAGAAGTTTAATCGCTGGCAAACGAAAACCCGCGATTTCCCGTAAATCCCGGAATCGGCCCGTATAGTCAAAAGTATACAAAGAAAGTACCCAGGAAGTAAACTCATTTCCCGAACGATTTTTTAAATTATTTTTCCACCACTAAAACGCATACGACTTGTAGTTTTCAAAAATGTTTTCATTTTTGATGAGACGCTTAATGAAAGAAGTTTAATCGCTGGCAAACAAAAACCCGCGATTTCCCGTAAATCCCGGAATCGGCCCGTGTAGTCAAAAGTATACAAATAAAGTCCCCAGGGAGTAAGCTCATTTCCCGAACGATTTTTTTAATTATTTTTCCACCACTAAAACGCATACGACTTGTAGTTTTCAAAAATGTTTTCATTTTTGATGAGACGCTTAATGAAAGAGGTTTAATCGCCGGCAAACGAAAACCCGCGATTTCCCGTACATCCCGGGCTTGGCCCGTATAGTCGAATGTATACAAAGAAAGTACCCAGGGAGTAACTCATTTCCCGAACGATTTTTTAAATTATTTTTTCACCACTAAAACGTATAAGACTTGTAGTTCTCAAAAATGTTTTCATTTTTGATGAGTCGCTGAATAAAAGAAGTTTAATCGCCGGCAAACGAAAACCCGCGATTTCCGTAAATCCCGGACTCGGCCCGTATAGTCAAAAATATACAAAGAAAGTACCCAGGGAGTAAACTCATTTCCCGAACGATTTTTTAAATTATTTTTTCACCACTAAAACGCATGAGACTTTTAGTTTTCAAAAATGTTTTCATTTTTGATGAGACGCTTAATGAAAGAGGTTTAATCGCCGGCAAACGAAAACCCGCGATTTCCCGTAAATCCCGGGCTTGGCCCGTATAGTCGAATGTATACGAAGAAAGTACCCAGGGAGTAACTCATTTCCCGAACGATTTTTAAAATTATTTTTTCACCACTAAAACGCATGAGACTTGTAGCTTTCAAAAATGTTTTCATTTTTGATGAGACGCTTAATGAAAGAGGTTTAATTGCCGGCAAACGAAAACCCGCGATTTCCCGTAAATCCCGGGCTTGGCCCGTATAGTCGAATGTATACAACGAAAGTACCCTGTGAGTAAACTCATTTCCAGAACGATTTTTTAAATTATTTTTTCACCACTAAAACGCATAAGACTTGTAGTTTTTAAAAATGTTTTCATTTTTGATGAGACGCTGAATAAAAGAGGTTTAATCGCCGGCAAACGAAAACCCGCGATTTCCCGTACATCCCGGGCTTGGCCCGTATAGTCGAATGTATACAAAGAAAGTACCCAGGGAGTAACTCATTTCCCGAACGATTTTTTAAATTATTTTTTCACCACTAAAACGTATAAGACTTGTAGTTCTCAAAAATGTTTTCATTTTTGATGAGTCGCTGAATAAAAGAAGTTTAATCGCCGGCAAACGAAAACCCGCGATTTCCGTAAATCCCGGACTCGGCCCGTATAGTCAAAAATATACAAAGAAAGTACCCAGGGAGTAAACTCATTTCCCGAACGATTTTTTAAATTATTTTTTCACCACTAAAACGCATGAGACTTTTAGTTTTCAAAAATGTTTTCATTTTTGATGAGACGCTTAATGAAAGAGGTTTAATCGCCGGCAAACGAAAACCCGCGATTTCCCGTAAATCCCGGGCTTGGCCCGTATAGTCGAATGTATACGAAGAAAGTACCCAGGGAGTAACTCATTTCCCGAACGATTTTTAAAATTATTTTTTCACCACTAAAACGCATGAGACTTGTAGCTTTCAAAAATGTTTTCATTTTTGATGAGACGCTTAATGAAAGAGGTTTAATTGCCGGCAAACGAAAACCCGCGATTTCCCGTAAATCCCGGGCTTGGCCCGTATAGTCGAATGTATACAACGAAAGTACCCTGTGAGTAAACTCATTTCCAGAACGATTTTTTAAATTATTTTTTCACCACTAAAACGCATAAGACTTGTAGTTTTTAAAAATGTTTTCATTTTTGATGAGACGCTGAATAAAAGAATTTTAATCGCCGGCAAACGAAAACCCGCAATTTCCCGTAAATCCCGGGCTTGGCCCGTATAGTCAAATGTATACAAAAAAAGTACCCAGGGAGTAAACACATTTCCCGAACGATTTTTTAAATTATTTTTTCACCACTAAAACGCATGAGACTTGTAGTTTTCAAAAGTGTTTTCATTTTTGATGAGACGCTGAATAAAAGAAGTTTAATCGTCGGCAAACGAAAACCCGCGATTTCCCGTAAATCCCGGGCTTGGCCCGTATAGTTGAATGTATCTAAAGAAAGTACCCAGGGAGTAAACTGATTTCCCGAACGATTTTTCAAATTATTTCTGCACCACTAGAACGAATGAGACTTGTAGTTTTCAAAAATGTTTTCATTTTTAATGAGACGCTTAATGAAAGAGGTTTAATCGCCAGCAAATGAAAACCCGCGATTTCCTGTTAATCCCAGGCTTGTCCCGTATAGTCGAATGTATACAAAGAAAGTACCCTGTGAGTAAACTCATTTGCAGAACGATTTTTTAAATTATCTTTTCACCACTAAAACGCATGAGACTTGTAGTTTTCAAAAATGTTTTCATTTTTGATGAGACGCTTAATGAAAGAGGTTTAATCGCCGGCAAACGAAAACCCGCGATTTCCCGCAAATCCCGGGCTTGGCCCGTATAGTCGAATGTATACAAAGAAAGTACCCAGGGAGTAACTCATTTCCCGAACGATTTTTTAAATTATTTTTTCACCACTAAAAGGCATGAGACTTGTAGGTTTCAAAAATGTTTTCATTTTTGATGAGGCGCTTAATGAAAGAGGTTTAATTGCCGGCAAACGAAAACCCGCGATTTCCCGTAAATCCCGGGCTTGGCCCGTATAGTCGAATGTATACAAAGAAAGTACCCTGTGAGTAAACTCATTTCCAGAACGATTTTTTAAATTATTTTTTTACCACTAAAACGCATAAGACTTGTAGTTTTCAAAAATGTTTTCATTTTTAATGAGACGCTGAATAAAAGAATTTTAATCGCCGGCAAACGAAAACCCGTAATTTCCCGTAAATCCCGGGCTTGGCCTGTATAGTCAAATGTATACAAAGAAAGTACCCAGGGAGTAAACACATTTCCCTAACGATTTTTTAAATTATTTTTTCACCACTAAAACGCATGAGACTTGTAGTTTTCAAAAGTGTTTTCATTATTGATGAGACGCTGAATAAAGGAAGTTTAATCGTCGGCAAACGAAAACCCGCGATTTCCCGTAAATCCCGGGCTTTGCCCGTATAGTTGAATGTATCTAAAGAAAGTACCCAGGGAGTAAACTGATTTCCCGAACGATTTTTCAAATTATTTCTGCACCACTAGAACGAATGGGACTTGTAGTTTTCAAAAATGTTTTCATTTTTGATGAGACGCTGAATAAAAGAATTTTAATCGCCGGCAAACGGAAACCTGCAATTTCTCGTAAATCCCGGACTCGGCCCGTATAGTCAAAAGTATACAAAGAAAGTACCCAGGGAGTAAACTCATTTCCCGAACGATGTTTTAAAATATTATTTCACCAGTAAAGCCCATGAGACTTGCAGTTTTTAAAAATGTTTTCATTTTTGATGAGACGCTGAATAAAAGAAGTTTAATCGCCGGCAAACAAAAACCCGCGATTTCCCGTAAATCACGGACTCGGACCGTATAGTCAAAAGTATACAAAGAACGTACCCAGGGAGTAAACTCATTTCTCGAACGATTTTTTAAATTATTTTTTCACCACTAAAACGCATAAGACTTGTAGTTTTTAAAAATGTTTTCATTTTTGATGAGACGCTGAATAAAAGAATTTTAATCGCCGGCAAACGAAAACCCGCAATTTCCCGTAAATCCCGGGCTTGGCCCGTATAGTCAAATGTATACAAAAAAAGTACCCAGGGAGTAAACACATTTCCCGAACGATTTTTTAAATTATTTTTTCACCACTAAAACGCATGAGACTTGTAGTTTTCAAAAGTGTTTTCATTTTTGATGAGACGCTGAATAAAAGAAGTTTAATCGTCGGCAAACGAAAACCCGCGATTTCCCGTAAATCCCGGGCTTGGCCCGTATAGTTGAATGTATCTAAAGAAAGTACCCAGGGAGTAAACTGATTTCCCGAACGATTTTTCAAATTATTTCTGCACCACTAGAACGAATGAGACTTGTAGTTTTCAAAAATGTTTTCATTTTTAATGAGACGCTTAATAAAAGAGGTTTAATCGCCAGCAAATGAAAACCCGCGATTTCCTGTTAATCCCGGGCTTGTCCCGTATAGTCGAATGTATACAAAGAAAGTACCCTGTGAGTAAACTCATTTGCAGAACGATTTTTTAAATTATCTTTTCACCACTAAAACGCATGAGACTTGTAGTTTTCAAAAATGTTTTCATTTTTGATGAGACGCTTAATGAAAGAGGTTTAATCGCCGGCAAACGAAAACCCGGGATTTCCCGCAAATCCCGGGCTTGGCCCGTATAGTCGAATGTATACAAAGAAAGTACCCAGGGAGTAACTCATTTCCCGAACGATTTTTTAAATTATTTTTTCACCACTAAAAGGCATGAGACTTGTAGGTTTCAAAAATGTTTTCATTTTTGATGAGACGCTTAATGAAAGAGGTTTAATTGCCGGCAAACGAAAACCCGCGATTTCCCGTAAATCCCGGGCTTGGCCCGTATAGTCGAATGTATACAAAGAAAGTACCCTGTGAGTAAACTCATTTCCAGAACGATTTTTTAAATTATTTTTTTACCACTAAAACGCATAAGACTTGTAGTTTTCAAAAATGTTTTCATTTTTAATGAGACGCTGAATAAAAGAATTTTAATCGCCGGCAAACGAAAACCCGTAATTTCCCGTAAATCCCGGGCTTGGCCCGTATAGTCAAATGTATACAAAGAAAGTACCCAGGGAGTAAACACATTTCCCTAACGATTTTTTAAATTTTTTTTTCACCACTAAAACGCATGAGACTTGTAGTTTTCAAAAGTGTTTTCATTATTGATGAGACGCTGAATAAAGGAAGTTTAATCGTCGACAAACGAAAACCCGCGATTTCCCGTAAATCCCGGGCTTTGCCCGGGATAGTTGAATGTATCTAAAGAAAGTACCCAGGGAGTAAACTGATTTCCCGAACGATTTTTCAAATTATTTCTGCACCACTAGAACGAATGAGACTTGTAGTTTTCAAAAATGTTTTCATTTTTGATGAGACGTTGAATAAAAGAATTTTAATCGCCGGCAAACGGAAACCTGCAATTTCTCGTAAATCCCGGACTCGGTCCGTATAGTCAAAAGTATACAAAGAAAGTACCCAGGGAGTAAACTCATTTCCCGAACGATGTTTTAAAATATTATTTCACCAGTAAAGCCCATGAGACTTGCAGTTTTTAAAAATGTTTTCATTTTTGATGAGACGCTGAATAAAAGAAGTTTAATCGCCGGCAAACAAAAACCCGCGATTTCCCGTAAATCACGGACTCGGACCGTATAGTCAAAAGTATACAAAGAACGTACCCAGGGAGTAAACTCATTTCTCGAACGATTTTTTAAATTATTTTTTCACCACTAAAACGCATAAGACTTGTAGTTTTCAAAAATGTTTTCATTTTTGATGGGACGCTGAATAAAAGAAGTTTAATCGTTGGCAAACGAAAACCCGCGATTTCCCGTAAATCCCGGACTCGGCCCGTATAGTCAAAAGTATACAAAGAAAGTACCCAGGAAGTAAACTCATTTCCCGAACGATTTTTTAAATTATTTTTTCACCACTGAAACGCATGAGACTTGTAGTTTTCAAAAATGTTTTCATTTTTGATGAGACGCTGAATAAAGGAAGTTTAATCGTCGGCAAACGAAATCCCGCGATTTCCCGTAAATCCCGGGCTTGGCCCGTATAATTGAATGTATCTAAAGAAAGTACCCAGGGAGTAAACTGATTTCCCGAACGATTTTTCAAATTATTTCTGCACCACTAGAACGAATGAGACTTGTAGTTTTCAAAAATGTTTTCATTTTTAATAAGACGCTTAATGAAAGAGGTTTAATCGCCGGCAAATAAAAACCCGCGATTTCCCGTAAATCACGGACTCGGACTGTATAGTCAAAAATATACAAAGAAAGTACCCAGGAAGTAAACTCATTTCCCGAACGATTTTTCAAATTATTTTTTCACCACTAAAACGCATGAGACTTGTAGGTTTCAAAAATGTTTTCATTTTTGATGAGACGCTTGATGAAAGAGGTTTAATCGCCGGCAAACGAAAACCCGCGATTTCCCGTAAATCCCGGGCTTGGCCCGTATAGTCGAATGTATACAAAGAAAGTACCCAGGGAGTAACTCATTTCCCGAACGATTTTTTAAATTATTTTTTCACCACTAAAACGCATGAGACTTGTAGGTTTCAAAAATGTTTTCATTTTTGATGAGACGCTTAATGAAAGAGGTTTAATCGCCGACAAACGAAAACCCGCGATTTTCCGTAAATCCCGGGCTTGGCCCGTATAGTCGAATGTATACAAAGAAAGTACCCAGGGAGTAACTCATTTCCCGAACGATTTTTTAAATTATTTTTTCACCAATAAAACGCATGAGACTTGTAGTTTTCAAAAATGTTTTCATTTTTGATGGGAAGCTGAATAAAAGAAGTTTAATCGCTGGCAAACGAAAACCCGCGATTTCCCGTAAATCCCGGAATCGGCCCGTATAGTCAAAAGTATACAAAGAAAGTACCCAGGAAGTAAACTCATTTCCCGAACGATTTTTTAAATTATTTTTCCACCACTAAAACGCATACGACTTGTAGTTTTCAAAAATGTTTTCATTTTTGATGAGACGCTTAATGAAAGAAGTTTAATCGCTGGCAAACAAAAACCCGCGATTTCCCGTAAATCCCGGAATCGGCCCGTATAGTCAAAAGTATACAAATAAAGTCCCCAGGGAGTAAGCTCATTTCCCGAACGATTTTTTAAATTATTTTTCCACCACTAAAACGCATACGACTTGTAGTTTTCAAAAATGTTTTCATTTTTGATGAGACGCTTAATGAAAGAGGTTTAATCGCCGGCAAACGAAAACCCGCGATTTCCCGTACATCCCGGGCTTGGCCCGTATAGTCGAATGTATACAAAGAAAGTACCCAGGGAGTAACTCATTTCCCGAACGATTTTTTAAATTATTTTTTCACCACTAAAACGTATAAGACTTGTAGTTCTCAAAAATGTTTTCATTTTTGATGAGTCGCTGAATAAAAGAAGTTTAATCGCCGGCAAACGAAAACCCGCGATTTCCGTAAATCCCGGACTCGGCCCGTATAGTCAAAAATATACAAAGAAAGTACCCAGGGAGTAAACTCATTTCCCGAACGATTTTTTAAATTATTTTTTCACCACTAAAACGCATGAGACTTTTAGTTTTCAAAAATGTTTTCATTTTTGATGAGACGCTTAATGAAAGAGGTTTAATCGCCGGCAAACGAAAACCCGCGATTTCCCGTAAATCCCGGGCTTGGCCCGTATAGTCGAATGTATACAAAGAAAGTACCCAGGGAGTAACTCATTTCCCGAACGATTTTTTAAATTATTTTTTCACCACTTAAACGCATGAGACTTGTAGCTTTCAAAAATGTTTTCATTTTTGATGAGACGCTTAATGAAAGAGGTTTAATTGCCGGCAAACGAAAACCCGCGATTTCCCGTAAATCCCGGGCTTGGCCCGTATAGTCGAATGTATACAAAGAAAGTACCCTGTGAGTAAACTCATTTCTAGAACGATTTTTTAAATTATTTTTTCACCACTAAAACGCATAAGACTTGTAGTTTTTAAAAATGTTTTCATTTTTGATGAGACGCTGAATAAAAGAATTTTAATCGCCGGCAAACGAAAACCCGCAATTTCCCGTAAATCCCGGGCTTGGCCCGTATAGTCAAATGTATACAAAAAAAGTACCCAGGGAGTAAACACATTTCCCGAACGATTTTTTAAATTATTTTTTCACCACTAAAACGCATGAGACTTGTAGTTTTCAAAAGTGTTTTCATTTTTGATGAGACGCTGAATAAAAGAAGTTTAATCGTCGGCAAACGAAAACCCGCGATTTCCCGTAAATCCCTGGCTTGGCCCGTATAGTTGAATGTATCTAAAGAAAGTACCCAGGGAGTAAACTGATTTCCCGAACGATTTTTCAAATTATTTCTGCACAACTAGAACGAATGAGACTTGTAGTTTTCAAAAATGTTTTCATTTTTAATGAGACGCTTAATGAAAGAGGTTTAATCGCCGGCAAATGAAAACCCGCGATTTCCTGTTAATCCCGGGCTTGTCCCGTATAGTCGAATGTATACAAAGAAAGTACCCTGTGAGTAAACTCATTTGCAGAACGATTTTTTAAATTATCTTTTCACCACTAAAACGCATGAGACTTGTAGTTTTCAAAAATGTTTTCATTTTTGATGAGACGCTTAATGAAAGAGGTTTAATCGCCGGCAAACGAAAACCCGCGATTTCCCGCAAATCCCGGGCTTGGCCCGTATAGTCGAATGTATACAAAGAAAGTACCCAGGGAGTAACTCATTTCCCGAACGATTTTTTAAATTATTTTTTCACCACTAAAAGGCATGAGACTTGTAGTTTTCAAAAATGTTTTCATTTTTAATGAGACGCTGAATAAAAGAATTTTAATCGCCGGCAAACGAAAACCCGCAATTTCCCGTAAATCCCGGGCTTGGCCCGTATAGTCAAATGTATACAAAGAAAGTACCCAGTGAGTAAACACATTTCCCGAACGATTTTTTAAATTATTTTTTCACCACTAAAACGCATGAGACTTGTAGTTCTCAAAAATGTTTTCATTTTTAATGAGACGCTGAATAAAAGAATTTTAATCGCCGGCAAACGAAAACCCGCAATTTCCCGTAAATCCCGGGCTTGGCCCGTATAGTCGAATGTATACAAAGAAAGTACCCTGTGAGTAAACTCATTTGCAGAACGATTTTTTAAATTATCTTTTCACCACTAAAACGCATGAGACTTGTAGTTTTCAAAAATGTTTTCATTTTTAATGAGACGCTGAATAAAAGAATTTTAATCGCCGGCAAACGAAAACCCGCAATTTCCCGTAAATCCCGGGCTTGGCCCGTATAGTCAAATGTATACAAAGAAAGTACCCAGTGAGTAAACACATTTCCCGAACGATTTTTTAAATTATTTTTTCACCACTAAAACGCATGAGACTTGTAGTTTTCAAAAGTGTTTTCATTATTGATGAGACGCTGAATAAAGGAAGTTTAATCGTCGGCAAACGAAAACCCGCGATTTCCCGTAAATCCCGGGCTTTGCCCGTATAGTTGAATGTATCTAAAGAAAGTACCCAGGGAGTAAACTGATTTCCCGAACGATTTTTCAAATTATTTCTGCACCACTAGAACGAATGAGACTTGTAGTTTTCAAAAATGTTTTCATTTTTGATGAGACGCTGAATAAAAGAATTTTAATCGCCGGCAAACGGAAACCTGCAATTTCTCGTAAATCCCGGACTCGGCCCGTATAGTCAAAAGTATACAAAGAAAGTACCCAGGGAGTAAACTCATTTCCCGAACGATGTTTTAAAATATTATTTCACCAGTAAAGCCCATGAGACTTGCAGTTTTTAAAAATGTTTTCATTTTTGATGAGACGCTGAATAAAAGAAGTTTAATCGCCGGCAAACAAAAACCCGCGATTTCCCGTAAATCACGGACTCGGACCGTATAGTCAAAAGTATACAAAGAACGTACCCAGGGAGTAAACTCATTTCTCGAACGATTTTTTAAATTATTTTTTCACCACTAAAACGCATGAGACTTGTAGTTTTCAAAAATGTTTTCATTTTTGATGGGACGCTGAATAAAAGAAGTTTAATCGTTGGCAAACGAAAACCCGCGATTTCCCGTAAATCCCGGACTCGGCCCGTATAGTCAAAAGTATACAAAGAAAGTACCCAGGAAGTAAACTCATTTCCCGAACGATTTTTTAAATTATTTTTTCACCACTGAAACGCATGAGACTTGTAGTTTTCAAAAATGTTTTCATTTTTGATGAGACGCTGAATAAAGGAAGTTTAATCGTCAGCAAACGAAAGCCCGCGATTTCCCGTAAATCCCGGGCTTGGCCCGTATAATTGAATGTATCTAAAGAAAGTACCCAGGGAGTAAACTGATTTCCCGAACGATTTTTCAAATTATTTCTGCACCACTAGAACGAATGAGACTTGTAGTTTTCAAAAATGTTTTCATTTTTAATAAGACGCTTAATGAAAGAGGTTTAATCGCCGGCAAATAAAAACCCGCGATTTCCCGTTAATCCCGGGCTTGTCCCGTATAGTCGAATGTATACAAAGAAAGTACCCTGTGAGTAAACTCATTTGCAGAACGATTTTTTAAATTATCTTTTCACCACTAAAACGCATGAGACTTGTAGTTTTCAAAAATGTTTTCATTTTTGATGAGACGCTGAATAAAAGAATTTTAATCGCCGGCAAACGGAAACCTGCGATTTCCCGTAAATCCCGGACTCGGCCCGTATAGTCAAAAGTATACAAAGAAAGTACCCTGTGAGTAAACTCATTTCCAGAACGATTTTTTAAATTATTTTTCCACCACTAAAACGCATACGACTTGTAGTTTTCAAAAATGTTTTTATTTTTGATGAGACGATTAATGAAAGAGGTTTAATCGCCGGCAAACGAAAACCCGCGATTTCCCGTAAATCCCGGGCTTGGCCCGTATATTCGAATGTATACAAAGAAAGTACCCTGTGAGTAAACTCATTTCCAGAACGATTTTTTAAATTATTTTTTCACCACTAAAACGCATAAGACTTGTAGTTCTCAAAAATGTTCTCATTTTTGATGAGACGCTGAATAAAAGAAGTTTAATTGCCGGCAAAGGAAAACCCGCGATTTCCCGTAAATCCAGGACTCGGCCCGTATAGTCAAAAGTATACAAAGAAAGTACCCTGTGAGTAAACTCATTTGCAGAACGATTTTTTAAATTATCTTTTCACCACTAAAACGCATGAGACTTGTAGTTTTCAAAAATGTTTTCATTTTTGATGAGACGCTGAATAAAAGAATTTTAATCGCCGGCAAACGGAAACCTGCGATTTCCCGTAAATCCCGGACTCGGCCCGTATAGTCGAATATATACAAAGATAGTACCCAGGGAGTAACTCATTTCCCGATCGATTTTTTAAATTATTTTTTCACCTATAAAACGCATGAGACTTGTAGTTTTCAAAAATGTTTTCATTTTTGATGGGACGCTGAATAAAAGAAGTTTAATCGTCGGCAAACGAAAACCCGCGATTTCCCGTAAATTCCGGGCTTGGCCCGTATAGTTGAATGTATCTAAAGAAAGTACCCAGGGAGTAAACTGATTTCCCGAACGATTTTTCAAATTATTTTTGCACCACTAGAACGAATGAGACTTGTAGTTTTCAAAAATGTTTTCATTTTTGATGAGACGCTGAATAAAAGAATTTTAATCGCCGGCAAACGGAAACCTGCAATTTCTCGTAAATCCCGGACTCGGCCCGTATAGTCAAAAATATACAAAGAAAGTACCCAGGGAGTAAACTCATTTCCCGAACGATGTTTTAAATTATTATTTCACCAGTAAAGCCCATGAGACTTGCAGTTTTTAAAAATGTTTTCATTTTTGATGAGACGCTGAATAAAAGAAGTTTAATCGCCGGCAAACAAAAACCCGCGATTTCCCGTAAATCACGGACTCGGACCGTATAGTCAAAAGTATACAAAGAACGTACCCAGGGAGTAAACTCATTTCTCGAACGATTTTTTAAATTATTTTTTCACCACTAAAACGCATGAGACTTTTAGTTTTCAAAAATGTTTTCATTTTTGATGGGACGCTGAATAAAAGAAGTTTAATCGCAGGCAAATGAAAACCCGCGATTTCCCGTAAATCCCGGACTCGGCCCGTATAGTCAAAAGTATACAAAGAAAGTACCCAGGAAGTAAACTCATTTCCCGAACGATTTTTTAAATTATTTTTTCACCACTGAAACGCATGAGACTTGTAGTTTTCAAAAATGTTTTCATTTTTGATGAGACGCTGAATAAAGGAAGTTTAATCGTCGGCAAACGAAAGCCCGCGATTTCCCGTTAATCCCGGGCTTGTCCCGTATAGTCGAATGTATACAAAGAAAGTACCCTGTGAGTAAACTCATTTGCAGAACGATTTTTTAAATTATCTTTTCACCACAAAAACGCATGAGACTTGTATTTTTTAAAAATGTTTTTATTTTTGATGAGACGCTGAATAAAAGAATTTTAATCGCCGGCAAACGGAAACCTGCGATTTCCAGTAAATCCCGGACTCGGCCCGTATAGTCGAATATATACAAAGAAAGTACCCAGGGAGTAACTCATTTCCCGATCGATTTTTTAAATTATTTTTTCACCTATAAAACGCATGAGACTTGTAGTTTTCAAAAATGTTTTCATTTTTGATGGGACGCTGAATAAAAGAAGTTTAATCGCTGGCAAACGAAAACCCGCGATTTCCCATAAATCCCGGAATCGGCCCGTATAGTCAAAAGTATACAAAGAAAGTACCCTGTGAGTAAACTCATTTCCAGAACGATTTTTTAAATTATTTTTCCACCACTAAAACGCATACGACTTGTAGTTTTCAAAAATGTTTTCATTTTTGATGAGACGATTAATGAAAGAGGTTTAATCGCCGGCAAACGAAAAACCGCGATTTCCCGTAAATCCAGGACTCGGCCCGTATAGTCAAAAGTATACAAAGAAAGTACCCAGGGAGTAAACTCATTTCCCGAACGATTTTTTAAATTATTTTTTCACCACTAAAACGCATGAGACTTGTAGTTTTCAAAAAATGTTTTCATTTTTAATGAGACGCTTAATGAAAGAGGTTTAATCGCCGGCAAACGAAAACCCGCGATTTCCCGTAAATCCCGGGCTTGGCCCGTATAGTCGAATGTATACAAAGAAAGTACCCAGGGAGTAACTCATTTCCCGAACGATTTTTTAAATTATTTTTTCACCACTAAAACGCATGAGACTTGTAGGTTTCAAAAATGTTTTTTTATTTTTGATGAGACGCTGAATAAAAGAATTTTAATCGCCGGCAAACGAAAACCTGCAATTTCTCGTAAATCCCGGACTCGGCCCGTATAGTCAAAAGTATACAAAGAAAGTACCCAGGGAGTAAACTCATTTCCCGAACGATGTTTTAAATTATTATTTCACCAGTAAAGCCCATGAGACTTGCAGTTTTTAAAAATGTTTTCATTTTTGATGAGACGCTGAATAAAAGAAGTTTAATCGCCGGCAAACAAAAACCCGCGATTTCCCGTAAATCACGGACTCGGACCGTATAGTCAAAAATATACAAAGAAAGTACCCAGGGAGTAAACTCATTTCCCGAACGATTTTTCAAATTATTTTTTCACCACTAAAACGCATGAAACTTGTAGGTTTCAAAAATGTTTTCATTTTTGATGAGACGCTTAATGAAAGAGGTTTAATCGCCGGCAAACGAAAACCCGCGATTTCCCGTAAATCCCGGGCTTGGCCCGTATAGTCGAATGTATACAAAGAAAGTACCCAGGGAGTAACTCATTTCCCGAACGATTTTTTAAATTATTTTTTCACCACTAAAACGCATGAGACTTGTAGGTTTCAAAAATGTTTTCATTTTTGATGAGACGCTTAATGAAAGAGGTTTAATCGCCGACAAACGAAAACCCGCGATTTTCCGTAAATCCCGGGCTTGGCCCGTATAGTCGAATGTATACAAAGAAAGTACCCAGGGAGTAACTCATTTCCCGAACGATTTTTTAAATTATTTTTTCACCAATAAAACGCATGAGACTTGTAGTTTTCAAAAATGTTTTCATTTTTGATTGGACGCTGAATAAAAGAAGTTTAATCGCTGGCAAACGAAAACCCGCGATTTCCCGTAAATCCCGGAATCGGCCCGTATAGTCAAAAGTATACAAAGAAAGTACCCAGGAAGTAAACTCATTTCCCGAACGATTTTTTAAATTATTTTTCCACCACTAAAACGCATACGACTTGTAGTTTTCAAAAATGTTTTCATTTTTGATGAGACGCTTAATGAAAGAAGTTTAATCGCTGGCAAACAAAAACCCGCGATTTCCTTTAAATCCCGGAATCGGCCCGTATAGTCAAAAGTATACAAATAAAGTCCCCAGGGAGTAAGCTCATTTCCCGAACGATTTTTTAAATTATTTTTCCACCACTAAAACGCATACGACTTGTAGATTTCAAAAATGTTTTCATTTTTGATGAGACGCTTAATGAAAGAGGTTTAATCGCCGGCAAACGAAAACCCGCGATTTCCCGTACATCCCGGGCTTGGCCCGTATAGTCGAATGTATACAAAGAAAGTACCCAGGGAGTAACTCATTTCCCGAACGATTTTTTAAATTATTTTTTCACCACTAAAACGTATAAGACTTGTAGTTCTCAATAATGTTTTCATTTTTGATGAGTCGCTGAATAAAAGAAGTTTATTCGCCGGCAAACGAAAACCGCGATTTTCGTAAATCCCGGACTCGGCCCGTATAGTCAAAAATATACAAAGAAAGTACCCAGGGAGTAAACTCATTTCCCAAACGATTTTTTAAATTATTTTTTCACCACTAAAACGCATGAGACTTTTAGTTTTCAAAAATGTTTTCATTTTTGATGAGACGCTTAATGAAAGAGGTTTAATTGCCGGCAAACGAAAACCCGCGATTTCCCATAAATCCCGGGCTTGGCCCGTATAGTCGAATGTATACAAAGAAAGTACCCAGGGAGTAACTCATTTCCCGAACGATTTTTTAAATTATTTTTTCACCACTAAAACGCATGAGACTTGTAGCTTTCAAAAATGTTTTCATTTTTGATGAGACGCTTAATGAAAGAGGTTTAATTGCCGGCAAACGAAAACCCGCGATTTCCCGTAAATCCCGGGCTTGGCCCGTATAGTCGAATGTATACAAAGAAAGTACCCTGTGAGTAAACTCATTTCCAGAACGATTTTTTAAATTATTTTTTCACCACTAAAACGCATAAGACTTGTAGTTTTCAAAAATGTTTTCATTTTTGATGAGACGCTGAATAAAAGAATTTTAATCGCCGGCAAACGAAATCCCGCAATTTCCCGTAAATCCCGGGCTTGGCCCGTATAGTCAAATGTATACAAAAAAAGTACCCAGGGAGTAAACACATTTCCCGAACGATTTTTTAAATTATTTTTTCACCACTAAAACGCATGAGACTTGTAGTTTTCAAAAGTGTTTTCATTTTTGATGAGACGCTGAAAAAAAGAAGTTTAATCGTCGGCAAACGAAAACCCGCGATTTCCCGTAAATCCCGGGCTTGGCCCGTATAGTTGAATGTATCTAAAGAAAGTACCCAGGGAGTAAACTGATTTCCCGAACGATTTTTCAAATTATTTCTGCACCACTAGAACGAATGAGACTTGTAGTTTTCAAAAATGTTTTCATTTTCAATGAGACGCTTAATGAAAGAGGTTTAATCGCCGGCAAATGAAAACCCGCGATTTCCTGTTAATCCCGGGCTTGTCCCGTATAGTCGAATGTATACAAAGAAAGTACCCTGTGAGTAAACTCATTTGCAGAACGATTTTTTAAATTATCTTTTCACCACTAAAACGCATGAGACTTGTAGTTTTCAAAAATGTTTTCATTTTTGATGAGACGCTTAATGAAAGAGCTTTAATCGCCGGCAAACGAAAACCCGCGATTTCCCGCAAATCCCGGGCTTGGCCCGTATAGTCGAATGTATACAAAGAAAGTACCCAGGGAGTAACTCATTTCCCGAACGATTTTTTAAATTATTTTTTCACCACTAAAAGGCATGAGACTTGTAGGTTTCAAAAATGTTTTCATTTTTGATGAGACGCTTAATGAAAGAGGTTTAATTGCCGGCAAACGAAAACCCGCGATTTCCCGTAAATCCCGGGCTTGGCCCGTATAGTCGAATGTATACAAAGAAAGTACCCTGTGAGTAAACTCATTTCCAGAACGATTTTTTAAATTATTTTTTCACCACTAAAACGCATAAAACTTGTAGTTTTCAAAAATGTTTTCATTTTTGATGAGACGCTGAATAAAAGAATTTTAATCGCCGGCAAACGAAAACCCGCAATTTCCCGTAAATCCCGGGCTTGGCCCGTATAGTCAAATGTATACAAAGAAAGTACCCAGGGAGTAAACACATTTCCCGAACGATTTTTTAAATTATTTTTTCACCACTAAAACGCATGAGACTTGTAGTTTTCAAAAGTGTTTTCATTATTGATGAGACGCTGAATAAAGGAAGTTTAATCGTCGGCAAACGAAAACCCGCGATTTCCCGTAAATCCCGGGCTTTGCCCGTATAGTTGAATGTATCTAAAGAAAGTACCCAGGGAGTAAACTGATTTCCCGAACGATTTTTCAAATTATTTCTGCACCACTAGAACGAATGAGACTTGTAGTTTTCAAAAATGTTTTCATTTTTGATGAGACGCTGAATAAAAGAATTTTAATCGCCGGCAAACGGAAACCTGCAATTTCTCGTAAATCCCGGACTCGGACCGTATAGTCAAAAGTATACAAAGAAAGTACCCAAGGAGTAAACTCATTTCCCGAACGATGTTTTAAATTATTATTTCACCAGTAAAGCCCATGAGACTTGCAGTTTTTAAAAATGTTTTCATTTTTGATGAGACGCTGAATAAAAGAAGTTTAATCGCCGGCAAACAAAAACCCGCAATTTCCCGTAAATCACGGACTCGGACTGTATAGTTAAAAGTATACAAAGAACGTACCCAGGGAGTAAACTCATTTCTCGAACGATTTTTTGAATTATTTTTTCACCACTAAAACGCATGAGACTTGTAGTTTTCAAAAATGTTTTCATTTTTGATGGGACGCTGAATAAAAGAAGTTTAATCGTTGGCAAACGAAAACCCGCGATTTCCCGTAAATCCCGGACTCGGCCCGTATAGTCAAAAGTATACAAAGAAAGTACCCAGGAAGTAAACTCATTTCCCGAACGATTTTTTAAATTATTTTTTCACCACTGAAACGCATGAGACTTGTAGTTTTCAAAAATGTTTTCATTTTTGATGAGACGCTGAATAAAGGAAGTTTAATCTTCGGCAAACGAAAGCCCGCGATTTCCCGTAAATCCCGGGCTTGGCCCGTATAATTGAATGTATCTAAAGAAAGTACCCAGGGAGTAAACTGATTTCCCGAACGATTTTTCAAATTATTTCTGCACCACTAGAACGAATGAGACTTGTAGTTTTCAAAAATGTTTTCATTTTTAATAAGACGCTTAATGAAAGAGGTTTAATCGCCGGCAAATAAAAACCCGCGATTTCCCGTTAATCCCGGGCTTGTCCCGTATAGTCGAATGTATACAAAGAAAGTACCCTGTGAGTAAACTCATTGGCAGAACGATTTTTTAAATTATCTTTTCACCACTAAAACGCATGAGACTTGTAGTTTTCAAAAATGTTTTCATTTTTGATGAGACGCTGAATAAAAGAATTTTAATCGCCGGCAAACGGAAACCTGCGATTTCCCGTAAATCCCGGACTCGGCCCGTATAGTCAAAAGTATACAAAGAAAGTACCCTGTGAGTAAACTCATTTCCAGAACGATTTTTTAAATTATTTTTCCACCACTAAAACGCATACAACTTGTAGTTTTCAAAAATGTTTTCATTTTTGATGAGACGATTAATGAAAGAGGTTTAATCGCCGGCAAACGAAAACCCGCGATTTCCCGTAAATCCCGGGCTTGGCCCGTATATTCGAATGTATACAAAGAAAGTACCCTGTGAGTAAACTCATTTCCAGAAGGATTTTTTAAGTTATTTTTTCACCACTAAAAGGCATAAGACTTGTAGTTCTCAAAAATGTTCTCATTTTTGATGAGACGCTGAATAAAAGAAGTTTAATCGCCGGCAAAGGAAAACCCGCGATTTCCCGTAAATCCAGGACTCGGCCGTATAGTCAAAAGTATACAAAGAAAGTACCCTGTGAGTAAACTCATTTGCAGAACGATTTTTTAAATTATCTTTTCACCACTAAAACGCATGAGACTTGTAGTTTTCTAAAATGTTTTCATTTTTGATGAGACGCTGAATAAAAGAATTTTAATCGCCGGCAAACGGAAACCTGCGATTTCCCGTAAATCCCGGACTCGGCCCGTATAGTCGAATATATATAAAGAAAGTACCCAGGGAGTAACTCATTTCCCGATCGATTTTTTAAATTATTTTTTCACCTATAAAACGCATGAGACTTGTAGTTTATAAAAATGTTTTCATTTTTGATGGGACGCTGAATAAAAGAAGTTTAATCGTCGGCAAACGAAAACCCGCGATTTCCCGTAAATCCTGGGCTTGGCCCGTATAGTTGAATGTATCTAAAGAAAGTACCCAGGGAGTAAACTGATTTCCCGAACGATTTTTCAAATTATTTCTGCACCACTAGAACGAATGAGACTTGTAGTTTTCAAAAATGTTTTCATTTTTGATGAAACGCTGAATAAAAGAATTTTAATCGTCGGCAAACGGAAACCTGCAATTTCTCGTAAATCCCGGACTCGGCCCGTATAGTCAAAAGTATACAAAGAAAGTACCCAGGGAGTAAACTCATTTCCCGAACGATGTTTTAAATTATTATTTCACCAGTAAAGCCCATGAGACTTGCAGTTTTTAAAAATGTTTTCATTTTTGTTGAGACGCTGAATAAAAGAAGTTTAATCGCCGGCAAACAAAAACCCGCGATTTCCCGTAAATCACGGACTCGGACCGTATAGTCAAAAGTATACAAAGAACGTACCCAGGGAGTAAACTCATTTCTCGAACGATTTTTTAAATTATTTTTTCACCACTAAAACGCATGAGACTTGTAGTTTTCAAAAATGTTTTCATTTTTGATGGGACGCTGAATAAAGGAAGTTTAATAGCTGGCAAATGAAAACCCGCGATTTCCCGTAAATCCCGGACTCGGCCCGTATAGTCAAAAGTATACAAAGAAAGTACCCAGGAAGTAAACTCATTTCCCGAACGATTTTTTAAATTATTTTTTCACCACTGAAACGCATGAGACTTGTAGTTTTCAAAAATGTTTTCATTTTTGATGAGACGCTGAATAAAGGAAGTTTAATCGTCGGCAAACGAAAGCCCGCGATTTCCCGTAAATCCCGGGCTTGGCCCGTATAATTGAATGTATCTTAAGAAAGTACCCAGGGAGTAAACTGATTTCCCGAACGATTTTTCAAATTATTTCTGCACCACTAGAACGAATGAGACTTGTAGTTTTCAAAAATGTTTTCATTTTTAATGAGACGCTTAATGAAAGAGGTTTAATCGCCGGCAAATAAAAACTCGCGATTTCCCGTTAATCCCGGGCTTGTCCCGTATAGTCGAATGTATACAAAGAAAGTACCCTGTGAGTAAACTCATTTGCAGAACGATTTTTTAAATTATCTTTTCACCACTAAAACGCATGAGACTTGTAGTTTTCAAAAATGTTTTCATTTTTGATGAGACGCTGAATAAAAGAATTTTAATCGCCGGCAAACGGAAACCTGCGATTTCCCGTAAATCCCGGACTCGGCCCGTATAGTCAAAAGTATACAAAGAAAGTACCCTGTGAGTAAACTCATTTCCCGATCGATTTTTTAAATTATTTTTCCACCACTAAAACGCATACGACTTGTAGTTTTCAAAAATGTTTTCATTTTTAATGAGACGCTTAATGAAAGAGGTTTAATCGCCGGCAAATAAAAACTCGCGATTTCCCGTTAATCCCGGGCTTGTCCCGTATAGTCGAATGTATACAAAGAAAGTACCCTGTGAGTAAACTCATTTGCAGAACGATTTTTTAAATTATCTTTTCACCACTAAAACGCATGAGACTTGTAGTTTTCAAAAATGTTTTCATTTTTGATGAGACGCTGAATAAAAGAATTTTAATCGCCGGCAAACGGAAACCTGCGATTTCCCGTAAATCCCGGACTCGGCCCGTATAGTCGAATATATACAAAGAAAGTACCCAAGGAGTAACTCATTTCCCGATCGATTTTTTAAATTACTTTTTCACCTATAAAACGCATGAGACTTGTAGTTTTCAAAAATGTTTTCATTTTTGATGGGACGCTGAATAAAAGAAGTTTAATCGCTGGCAAACGAAAACCCGCGATTTCCCGTAAATCCCGGAATCGGCCCGTATAGTCAAAAGTATACAAAGAAAGTACCCTGTGAGTAAACTCATTTCCAGAACGATTTTTTAAATTATTTTTCCACCACTAAAACGCATACGACTGGTAGTTTTCAAAAATGTTTTCATTTTTGATGAGACAAATAATGAAAGAGGTTTAATCGCCGGCAAACGAAAACCCGCGATTTCCCGTAAATCCAGGACTCGGCCCGTATAGTCAAAAGTATACAAAGAAAGTACCCAGGGAGTAAACTCATTTCCCGAACGATTTTTTAAATTATTTTTTCACCACTAAAACGCATGAGACTTGTAGTTTTCAAAAATGTTTTCATTTTTGATGAGACGCTTAATGAAAGAGGTTTAATCGCCGGCAAACGAAAACCAGCGATTTCCCGTAAATCCCGGGCTTGGCCCGTATAGTCGAATGTATACAAAGAAAGTACCCAGGGAGTAACTCATTACCCGAACGATTTTTTAAATTATTTTTTCACCACTAAAACGCATGAGACTTGTAGGTTTCAAAAATGTTTTTTTATTTTTGATGAGACGCTTAATGAAAGAGGTTTAATTGGCGGCAAACGAAAACCCGCGATTTCCCGTAAATCCCGGGCTTGGCCCGTATAGTAAAATGTATACAAAGAAAGTACCCAGGGAGTAAACACATTTCCCGAACGATTTTTTAAATTACTTTTCATCACTAAAACGCATGAGACTTGTAGTTTTCAAAAGTGTTTTCATTTTTGATGAGACGCTGAATAAAAGAAGTTTAATCGTCGGCAAACGAAAACCCGCGATTTCCCGTAAATCCCGGGCTTGGCCCGTATAGTTGAATGTATCTAAAGAAAGTACCCAGGGAGTAAACTGATTTCCCGAACGATTTTTCAAATTATTTCTGCACCACTAGAACGAATGAGACTTGTAGTTTTCAAAAATGTTTTCATTTTTAATGAGACGCTTAATGAAAGAGGTTTAATTGGCGGCAAACGAAAACCCGCGATTTCCCGTAAATTCCGGGCTTGGCCCGTATAGTCGAATGTATACAAAGAAAGTACCCAGGGAGTAACTCATTTCCCGAACGATTTTTTAAATTATTTTTTCACCACTAAAACGCATGAGACTTGTAGGTTTCAAAAATGTTTTCATTTTTGATGAGACGCTTAATGAAAGAGGTTTAATTGGTGGCAAACGAAAACCCGCGATTTCCCGTAAATCCCGGGCTTGGCCCGTATAGTCGAATGTATACAAAGAAAGTACCCTGTGAGTAAACTCATTTCCAGAACGATTTTTTAAATTATTTTTTCACCACTAAAACGCATAAGACTTGTAGTTTTCAAAAATGTTTTCATTTTTGATGAGACGGTGAATAAAAGAATTTTAATTGCCGGCAAACGAAAACCCGCAATTTCCCGTAAATCCCGGGCTTGGCCCGTATAGTAAAATGTATACAAAGAAAGTACCCAGGGAGTAAACACATTTCCCGAACGATTTTTTAAATTACTTTTCATCACTAAAACGCATGAGACTTGTAGTTTTCAAAAGTGTTTTCATTTTTGATGAGACGCTGAATAAAAGAAGTTTAATCGTCGGCAAACGAAAACCCGCGACTTCCCGTAAATCCCGGGCTTGGCCCGTATAGTTGAATGTATCTAAAGAAAGTACCCAGGGAGTAAACTGATTTCCCGAACGATTTTTCAAATTATTTCTGCACCACTAGAACGAATGAGACTTGTAGTTTTCAAAAATGTTTTCATTTTTAATGAGACGCTTAATGAAAGAGGTTTAATCGCCGGCAAATGAAAACACGCGATTTCCTGTTAATCCCGGGCTTGTCCCGTATAGTCGAATGTATACAAAGAAAGTACCCAGGGAGTAACTCATTTCCCGAACGATTTTTCAAATTATTTTTTCACCAATAAAACGCATGAGACTTGTAGTTTTCAAAAATGTTTTCATTTTTGATGGGACGCTGAATAAAAGAAGTTTAATCGCTGGCAAACGAAAACCCGCGATTTTCCGTAAATCCCGAAATCGTCCCGTATAGTCAAAAGTATACAAAGAAAGTACCCAGGGAGTAAACTCATTTCCCGAACGATTTTTTAAATTATTTTTCCACCACTAAAACGCATACGACTTGTAGTTTTCAAAAATGTTTTCATTTTTGATGAGACGCTTAATGAAAGAGGTTTAATCGCCGGCAAACGAAAACCCGCGATTTCCCGTAAATCCCGGGCTTGGCCCGTATAGTCGAATGTATACAAAGAAAGTACCCTGTGAGTAAACTCATTTCCAGAACGATTTTTAAAATTATTTTTTCAGCACTAAAACGCATGAGACTTGTAGTTTTCAAAAATGTTTTCATTTTTGATGGGACGCTGAATAAAAGAAGTTTAATCGCTGGCAAACGAAAACCCGCGATTTCCCGTAAATCCCGGAATCGGCCCGTATAGTCAAAAGTATACAAAGAAAGTACCCAGGGAGTAAACTCATTTCCCGAACGATTTTTTAAATTATTTTTTCACCACTAAAACGCATACGACTTGTAGTTTTCAAAAATGTTTTCATTTTTGATGAGACGCTTAATAAAAGAGGTTTAATCGCCGGCAAACGAAAACCCGCGATTTCCCGTAAATCCCGGGCTTGGCCCGTTTAGTCGAATGTATACAAAGAAAGTACCCTGTGAGTAAACTCATTTCCCGTAAATCCCGGACTCGGCCCGTATAGTCAAAAGTATACAAAGAAAGTACCCAGAAAGTAAACTCATTTCCCGAACGATTTTTTAAATTATTTTTTCACCACTAAAACGCATGAGACTTGTAGTTTTCACAAATGTTTTCATTTTTGATGAGACGCTGAATAAAAGAAGTTTAATCGTCGGCAAACGAAAACCCGCGATTTCCCGTAAAACCCGGGCTTGGCCCGTATAGTTGAATGTATATAAAGAAAGTACCCAGGGAGTAAACTGATTTCCCAAACGATTTTTCAAATTATTTCTGCACCACTAGAACGAATGAGACTTGTAGTTTTCAAAAATGTTTTCATTTTTAATGAGACGCTTAATGAAAGAGGTTTAATCGCCGGCAAATAAAAACCCTCGATTTTCCGTTAATCCCGGGCTTGTCCCGTATAGTCGAATGTATACAAAGAAAGTAGCCTGTGAGTAAACTCATTTGCCGAACGATTTTTTAAATTATCTTTTCACCACTAAAACGCATGAGACTTGTAGTTTTCAAAAATGTTTTCATTTTTAATGAGACGCTGAATAAAAGAATTTTAATCGCCGGGAAACGGAAACCTGCGATTTCCCGTAAATCCCGGATTCGTCCCGTATAGTCGAATGTATACAAAGAAAGTACCCAGGGAGTAACTCATTTCCCGAACGATTTTTTAAATTATTTTTTCACCAATAAAACGCATGAGACTTGTAGTTTTCAAAAATGTTTTCATTTTTGATGGGACGCTGAATAAAAGAAGTTTAATCGCTGGCAAACGAAAACCCGCGATTTCCCGTAAATCCCGGAATCGGCCCGTATAGTCAAAAGTATACAAAGAAAGTACCCAGGGAGTAAACTCATTTCCCGAACGATTTTTTAAATTATTTTTCCACCACTAAAACGCATACGACTTGTAGTTTCCAAAAATGTTTTTATTTTTGATGAGACGCTTAATGAAAAAGGTTTAATCGCCGGCAAACGAAAACCCGCGATTTCCCGTAAATCCCGGGCTTGGCCCGTATAGTCGAATGTATACAAAGAAAGTACCCTGTGAGTAAACTCATTTCCAGAACGATTTTTTAAATTATTTTTTCACCACTAAAACGCATAAGACTTGTAGTTCTCAAAAATGTTTTCATTTTTGATGAGACGCTTAATGAAAGAGGTTTAATCGCCGGCAATCGAAAACCCGCGATTTCCCGTAAATCCCGGGCTTGGCCCGTATAGTCGAATGTATACAAAGAAAGTACCCTGTGAGTAAACTCATTTCCAGAACGATTTTTTAAATTATTTTTTCACCACTAAAACGCATGAGACTTGTAGTTTTCAAAAATGTTTTCATTTTTGATGCGACGCTGAATAAAAGAAGTTTAATCGTCGGCAAACGAAAACCCGCGATTTCCCGTAAATCCCGGGCTTGGCCCGTATAGTTGAATGTATCTAAAGAAAGTACGCAGGGAGTAAACTCATTTGCAGAACGATTTTTTAAATTATCTTTTCACCACTAAAACGCATGAGACTTGTAGTTTTCAAAAATGTTTTCATTTTTGATGAGACGCTGAATAAAAGAATTTTAATCGCCGGCAACCGGAAACCTGCGATTTCCCGTAAATCCCGGATTCGGCCCGTATAGTCGAATGTATACAAAGAAAGTACCCAGGGAGTAACTCATTTCCCGAACGATTTTTTAAATTATTTTTTCACCACTAAAACGCATGAGACTTGTAGGTTTCAAAAATGTTTTCATTTTTGATGAGACGCTTAATGAAAGAGGTTTAATCGCCGGCAAACGAAAACCCGCGATTTTCAGTAAATCCCGGTCTTGGCCCGTATAGTTGAATGTATCTAAAGAAAGTACCCAGGGAGTAAACTGATTTCCCGAACGATTTTTCAAATTATTTCTGCACCACTAGAACGAATGAGACTTGTAGTTTTCAAAAATGTTTTCATTTTTAATGAGACGCTTAATGAAAGAGGTTTAATCGCCGGCAAATGAAAACACGCGATTTCCTGTTAATCCCGGGCTTGTCCCGTATAGTCGAATGTATACAAAGAAAGTACCCAGGGAGTAACTCATTTCCCGAACGATTTTTCAAATTATTTTTTCACCAATAAAACGCATGAGACTTGTAGTTTTCAAAAATGTTTTCATTTTTGATGGGACGCTGAATAAAAGAAGTTTAATCGCTGGCAAACGAAAACCCGCGATTTTCCGTAAATCCCGAAATCGTCCCGTATAGTCAAAAGTATACAAAGAAAGTACCCAGGGAGTAAACTCATTTCCCGAACGATTTTTTAAATTATTTTTCCACCACTAAAACGCATACGACTTGTAGTTTTCAAAAATGTTTTCATTTTTGATGAGACGCTTAATGAAAGAGGTTTAATCGCCGGCAAACGAAAACCCGCGATTTCCCGTAAATCCCGGGCTTGGCCCGTATAGTCGAATGTATACAAAGAAAGTACCCTGTGAGTAAACTCATTTCCAGAACGATTTTTAAAATTATTTTTTCAGCACTAAAACGCATGAGACTTGTAGTTTTCAAAAATGTTTTCATTTTTGATGGGACGCTGAATAAAAGAAGTTTAATCGCTGGCAAACGAAAACCTGCGATTTCCCGTAAATCCCGGAATCGGCCCGTATAGTCAAAAGTATACAAAGAAAGTACCCAGGGAGTAAACTCATTTCCCGAACGATTTTTTAAATTATTTTTTCACCACTAAAACGCATACGACTTGTAGTTTTCAAAAATGTTTTCATTTTTGATGAGACGCTTAATAAAAGAGGTTTAATCGCCGGCAAACGAAAACCCGCGATTTCCCGTAAATCCCGGGCTTGGCCCGTTTAGTCGAATGTATACAAAGAAAGTACCCTGTGAGTAAACTCATTTCCCGTAAATCCCGGACTCGGCCCGTATAGTCAAAAGTATACAAAGAAAGTACCCAGAAAGTAAACTCATTTCCCGAACGATTTTTTAAATTATTTTTTCACCACTAAAACGCATGAGACTTGTAGTTTTCACAAATGTTTTCATTTTTGATGAGACGCTGAATAAAAGAAGTTTAATCGTCGGCAAACGAAAACCCGCGATTTCCCGTAAAACCCGGGCTTGGCCCGTATAGTTGAATGTATATAAAGAAAGTACCCAGGGAGTAAACTGATTTCCCAAACGATTTTTCAAATTATTTCTGCACCACTAGAACGAATGAGACTTGTAGTTTTCAAAAATGTTTTCATTTTTAATGAGACGCTTAATGAAAGAGGTTTAATCGCCGGCAAATAAAAACCCTCGATTTTCCGTTAATCCCGGGCTTGTCCCGTATAGTCGAATGTATACAAAGAAAGTAGCCTGTGAGTAAACTCATTTGCCGAACGATTTTTTAAATTATCTTTTCACCACTAAAACGCATGAGACTTGTAGTTTTCAAAAATGTTTTCATTTTTAATGAGACGCTGAATAAAAGAATTTTAATCGCCGGGAAACGGAAACCTGCGATTTCCCGTAAATCCCGGATTCGTCCCGTATAGTCGAATGTATACAAAGAAAGTACCCAGGGAGTAACTCATTTCCCGAACGATTTTTTAAATTATTTTTTCACCAATAAAACGCATGAGACTTGTAGTTTTCAAAAATGTTTTCATTTTTGATGGGACGCTGAATAAAAGAAGTTTAATCGCTGGCAAACGAAAACCCGCGATTTCCCGTAAATCCCGGAATCGGCCCGTATAGTCAAAAGTATACAAAGAAAGTACCCAGGGAGTAAACTCATTTCCCGAACGATTTTTTAAATTATTTTTCCACCACTAAAACGCATACGACTTGTAGTTTCCAAAAATGTTTTTATTTTTGATGAGACGCTTAATGAAAAAGGTTTAATCGCCGGCAAACGAAAACCCGCGATTTCCCGTAAATCCCGGGCTTGGCCCGTATAGTCGAATGTATACAAAGAAAGTACCCTGTGAGTAAACTCATTTCCAGAACGATTTTTTAAATTATTTTTTCACCACTAAAACGCATAAGACTTGTAGTTCTCAAAAATGTTTTCATTTTTGATGAGACGCTTAATGAAAGAGGTTTAATCGCCGGCAATCGAAAACCCGCGATTTCCCGTAAATCCCGGGCTTGGCCCGTATAGTCGAATGTATACAAAGAAAGTACCCTGTGAGTAAACTCATTTCCAGAACGATTTTTTAAATTATTTTTTCACCACTAAAACGCATGAGACTTGTAGTTTTCAAAAATGTTTTCATTTTTGATGCGACGCTGAATAAAAGAAGTTTAATCGTCGGCAAACGAAAACCCGCGATTTCCCGTAAATCCCGGGCTTGGCCCGTATAGTTGAATGTATCTAAAGAAAGTACGCAGGGAGTAAACTCATTTGCAGAACGATTTTTTAAATTATCTTTTCACCACTAAAACGCATGAGACTTGTAGTTTTCAAAAATGTTTTCATTTTTGATGAGACGCTGAATAAAAGAATTTTAATCGCCGGCAACCGGAAACCTGCGATTTCCCGTAAATCCCGGATTCGGCCCGTATAGTCGAATGTATACAAAGAAAGTACCCAGGGAGTAACTCATTTCCCGAACGATTTTTTAAATTATTTTTTCACCAATAAAACGCATGAGACTTGTAGTTTTCAAAAATGTTTTCATTTTTGATGGGACGCTGAATAAAAGAAGTTTAATCGCTGGCAAACGAAAACCCGCGATTTCCCGTAAATCCCGGAATCGGCCCGTATAGTCAAAAGTATACAAAGAAAGTACCCAGGGAGTAAACTCATTTCCCGAACGATTTTTTAAATTATTTTTTCACCACTAAAACGCATAAGACTTGTAGTTTTCACAAATGTTTTCATTTTTGATGAGACGCTGAATAAAAGAAGTTTAATCGTCGGCAAACGAAAACCCGCGATTTCCCGTAAAACCCGGGCTTGGCCCGTATAGTTGAATGTATCTAAAGAAAGTACCCAGGGAGTAAACTGATTTCCCAAACGATTTTTCAAATTATTTCTGCACCACTAGAACGAATGAGACTTGTAGTTTTCAAAAATGTTTTCATTTTTGATGAGACGCTGAATAAAAGAATTTTAATCGCCGGCAACCGGAAACCTGCGATTTCCCGTAAATCCCGGATTCGGCCCGTATAGTCGAATGTATACAAAGAAAGTACCCAGGGAGTAACTCATTTCCCGAACGATTTTTTAAATTATTTTTTCACCAATAAAACGCATGAGACTTGTAGTTTTCAAAAATGTTTTCATTTTTGATGGGACGCTGAATAAAAGAAGTTTAATCGCTGGCAAACGAAAACCCGCGATTTCCCGTAAATCCCGGAATCGGCCCGTATAGTCAAAAGTATACAAAGAAAGTACCCAGGGAGTAAACTCATTTCCCGAACGATTTTTTAAATTATTTTTTCACCACTAAAACGCATAAGACTTGTAGTTTTCACAAATGTTTTCATTTTTGATGAGACGCTGAATAAAAGAAGTTTAATCGTCGGCAAACGAAAACCCGCGATTTCCCGTAAAACCCGGGCTTGGCCCGTATAGTTGAATGTATCTAAAGAAAGTACCCAGGGAGTAAACTGATTTCCCAAACGATTTTTCAAATTATTTCTGCACCACTAGAACGAATGAGACTTGTAGTTTTCAAAAATGTTTTCATTTTTAATGAGACGCTTAATGAAAGAGGTTTAATCGCCGGCAAATAAAAACCCGCGATTTTCCGTTAATCCCGGGCTTGTCCCGTATAGTCGAATGTATACAAACAAAGTACCCTGTGAGTAAACTCATTTGCCGAACGATTTCTTAAATTATCTTTTCACCACTAAAACGCATGAGACTTGTAGTTTTCAAAAATGTTTTCATTTTTGATGGGACGCTGAATAAAAGAAGTTTAATCGCTGGCAAACGAAAACCCGCGATTTCCCGTAAATCCCGGAATCGGCCCGTATAGTCAAAAGTATACAAAGAAAGTACCCAGGGAGTAAACTCATTTCCCGAACGATTTTTTAAATTATTTTTCCACCACTAAAACGCATACGACTTGTAGTTTCCAAAAATGTTTTTATTTTTGATGAGACGCTTAATGAAAAAGGTTTAATCGCCGGCAAACGAAAACCCGCGATTTCCCGTAAATCCCGGGCTTGGCCCGTATAGTCGAATGTATACAAAGAAAGTACCCTGTGAGTAAACTCATTTCCAGAACGATTTTTTAAATTATTTTTTCACCACTAAAACGCATAAGACTTGTAGTTCTCAAAAATGTTTTCATTTTTGATGAGACGCTTAATGAAAGAGGTTTAATCGCCGGCAATCGAAAACCCGCGATTTCCCGTAAATCCCGGGCTTGGCCCGTATAGTCGAATGTATACAAAGAAAGTACCCTGTGAGTAAACTCATTTCCAGAACGATTTTTTAAATTATTTTTTCACCACTAAAACGCATGAGACTTGTAGTTTTCAAAAATGTTTTCATTTTTGATGCGACGCTGAATAAAAGAAGTTTAATCGTCGGCAAACGAAAACCCGCGATTTCCCGTAAATCCTGGGCTTGGCCCGTATAGTTGAATGTATCTAAAGAAAGTACGCAGGGAGTAAACTCATTTGCAGAACGATTTTTTAAATTATCTTTTCACCACTAAAACTCATGAGACTTGTAGTTTTTAAAAATGTTTTCATTTTTGATGAGACGCTGAATAAAAGAATTTTAATCGCCGGCAACCGGAAACCTGCGATTTCCCGTAAATCCCGGATTCGGCCCGTATAGTCGAATGTATACAAAGAAAGTACCCAGGGAGTAACTCATTTCCCGAACGATTTTTTAAATTATTTTTTCACCAATAAAACGCATGTTACTTGTAGTTTTCAAAAATGTTTTCATTTTTGATGGGACGCTGAATAAAAGAAGTTTAATCGCTGGCAAACGAAAACCCGCGATTTCCCGTAAATCCCGGAATCGGTCCGTATAGTCAAAAGTATACAAAGAAAGTACCCAGGGAGTAAACTCATTTCCCGAACGATTTTTTAAATTATTTTTTCACCACTAAAACGCATACGACTTGTAGTTTCCAAAAATGTTTTTATTTTTGATGAGACGCTTAATGAAAAAGGTTTAATCGCCGGCAAACGAAAACCCGCGATTTCCCGTAAATCCCGGGCTTGGCCCGTATAGTCGAATGTATACAAAGAAAGTACCCTGTGAGTAAACTCATTTCCAGAACGATTTTTTAAATTATTTTTTCACCACTAAAACGCATAAGACTTGTAGTTCTCAAAAATGTTTTCATTTTTGATGAGACGCTTAATGAAAGAGGTTTAATCGCCGGCAATCGAAAACCCGCGATTTCCCGTAAATCCCGGGCTTGGCCCGTATAGTCGAATGTATACAAAGAAAGTACCCTGTGAGTAAACTCATTTCCAGAACGATTTTTTAAATTATTTTTTCACCACTAAAACGCATGAGACTTGTAGTTTTCAAAAATGTTTTCATTTTTGATGCGACGCTGAATAAAAGAAGTTTAATCGTCGGCAAACGAAAACCCGCGATTTCCCGTAAATCCCGGGCTTGGCCCGTATAGTTGAATGTATCTAAAGAAAGTACGCAGGGAGTAAACTCATTTGCAGAACGATTTTTTAAATTATCTTTTCACCACTAAAACGCATGAGACTTGTAGTTTTCAAAAATGTTTTCATTTTTGATGAGACGCTGAATAAAAGAATTTTAATCGCCGGCAACCGGAAACCTGCGATTTTCCGTAAATCCCGGATTCGGCCCGTATAGTCGAATGTATACAAAGAAAGTACCCAGGGAGTAACTCATTTCCCGAACGATTTTTTAAATTATTTTTTCACCAATAAAACGCATGAGACTTGTAGTTTTCAAAAATGTTTTCATTTTTGATGGGACGCTGAATAAAAGAAGTTTAATCGCTGGCAAACGAAAACCCGCGATTTCCCGTAAATCCCGGAATCGGCCCGTATAGTCAAAAGTATACAAAGAAAGTACCCAGGGAGTAAACTCATTTCCCGAACGATTTTTTAAATTATTTTTCCACCACTAAAACGCATACGACTTGTAGTTTTCAAAAATGTTTTTATTTTTGATGAGACGCTTAATGAAAAAGGTTTAATCGCCGGAAAACGAAAACCCGCGATTTCCTTTAAATCCCGGGCTTGGCCCGTATAGTCGAATGTATACAAAGAAAGTACCCTGTGAGTAAACTCATTTCCAGAACGATTTTTTAAATTATTTTTTCACCACTAAAACGCATAAGACTTGTAGTTCTCAAAAATGTTTTCATTTTTGATGAGACGCTTAATGAAAAAGGTTTAATCGCCGGCAAACGAAAACCCGCGATTTCCTGTAAATCCCGGGCTTGGCCCGTATAGTCGAATGTATACAAAGAAAGTACCCTGTGAGTAAACTCATTTCCAGAACGATTTTTTAAATTATTTTTTCACCACTAAAACGCATGAGACTTGTAGTTTTCAAAAATGTTTTCATTTTTGATGCGACGCTGAATAAAAGAAGTTTAATCGTCGGCAAACGAAAACCCGCGATTTCCGTAAATCCCGGGCTTGGCCCGTATAGTTGAATGTATCTAAAGAAAGTACGCAGGGAGTAAACTCATTTGCAGAACGATTTTTTAAATTATCTTTTCACCACTAAAACGCATGAGACTTGTAGTTTTCAAAAATGTTTTCATTTTTGATGAGACGCTGAATAAAAGAATTTTAATCGCCGGCAACCGGAAACCTGCGATTTCCCGTAAATCCCGGATTCGGCCCGTATAGTCGAATGTATACAAAGAAAGTACCCAGGGAGTAACTCATTTCCCGAACGATTTTTTAAATTATTTTTTCACCAATAAAACGCATGAGACTTGTAGTTTTCAAAAATGTTTTCATTTTAGATGGGACGCTGAATAAAAGAAGTTTAATCGCTGGCAAACGAAAACCCGCGATTTCCCGTAAATCCCGGAATCGGCCCGTATAGTCGAATGTATACAAAGAAAGTACCCTGTGAGTAAACTCATTTCCAGAACGATTTTTTAAATTATTTTTTCACCACTAAAACGCATAAGACTTGTAGTTCTCAAAAATGTTTTCATTTTTGATGAGACGCTGAATAAAAGAATTTTAATCGCCGGGAAACGGAAACCCGCGATTTCCCGTAAATCCCGGATTCGGCCCGTATAGTCGAATGTATACAAAGAAAGTACCCAGGGAGTAACTCATTTCCCGAACGATTTTTTAAATTATTTTTTCACCAATAAAACGCATGAGACTTGTAGTTTTCAAAAATGTTTTCATTTTAGATGGGACGCTGAATAAAAGAAGTTTAATCGCTGGCAAACGAAAACCCGCGATTTCCCGTAAATCCCGGAATCGGCCCGTATAGTCAAAAGTATACAAAGAAAGTACCCAGGGAGTAAACTCATTTCCCGAACGATTTTTTAAATTATTTTTCCACCACTAAAACGCATACGACTTGTAGTTTCCAAAAATGTTTTTATTTTTGATGAGACGCTTAATGAAAAAGGTTTAATCGCCGGCAAACGAAAACCCGCGATTTCCCGTAAATCCCGGGCTTGGCCCGTATAGTCGAATGTATACAAAGAAAGTACCCTGTGAGTAAACTCATTTCCAGAACGATTTTTTAAATTATTTTTTCACCACTAAAACGCATAAGACTTGTAGTTCTCAAAAATGTTTTCATTTTTGATGAGACGCTTAATGAAAGAGGTTTAATCGCCGGCAATCGAAAACCCGCGATTTCCCGTAAATCCCGGGCTTGGCCCGTATAGTCGAATGTATACAAAGAAAGTACCCTGTGAGTAAACTCATTTCCAGAACGATTTTTTAAATTATTTTTTCACCACTAAAACGCATGAGACTTGTAGTTTTCAAAAATGTTTTCATTTTTGATGCGACGCTGAATAAAAGAAGTTTAATCGTCGGCAAACGAAAACCCGCGATTTCCCGTAAATCCCGGGCTTGGCCCGTATAGTTGAATGTATCTAAAGAAAGTACGCAGGGAGTAAACTCATTTGCAGAACGATTTTTTAAATTATCTTTTCACCACTAAAACGCATGAGACTTGTAGTTTTCAAAAATGTTTTCATTTTTGATGAGACCCTGAATAAAAGAATTTTAATCGCCGGCAACCGGAAACCTGCGATTTCCCGTAAATCCCGGATTCGGCCCGTATAGTCGAATGTATACAAAGAAAGTACCCAGGGAGTAACTCATTTCCCGAACGATTTTTTAAATTATTTTTTCACCAATAAAACGCATGAGACTTGTAGTTTTCAAAAATGTTTTCATTTTTGATGGGACGCTGAATAAAAGAAGTTTAATCGCTGGCAAACGAAAACCCGCGATTTCCCGTAAATCCCGGAATCGGCCCGTATAGTCAAAAGTATACAAAGAAAGTACCCAGGGAGTAAACTCATTTCCCGAACGATTTTTTAAATTATTTTTCCACCACTAAAACGCATACGACTTGTAGTTTTCAAAAATGTTTTTATTTTTGATGAGACGCTTAATGAAAAAGGTTTAATCGCCGGAAAACGAAAACCCGCGATTTCCTTTAAATCCCGGGCTTGGCCCGTATAGTCGAATGTATACAAAGAAAGTACCCTGTGAGTAAACTCATTTCCAGAACGATTTTTTAAATTATTTTTTCACCACTAAAACGCATAAGACTTGTAGTTCTCAAAAATGTTTTCATTTTTGATGAGACGCTTAATGAAAAAGGTTTAATCGCCGGCAAACGAAAACCCGCGATTTCCTGTAAATCCCGGGCTTGGCCCGTATAGTCGAATGTATACAAAGAAAGTACCCTGTGAGTAAACTCATTTCCAGAACGATTTTTTAAATTATTTTTTAACCACTAAAACGCATAAGACTTGTAGTTCTCAAAAATGTTTTCATTTTTGATGAGACGCTTAATGAAAGAGGTTTAATCGCCGGCAAACGAAAACCCGCGATTTCCCGTAAATCCCGGTCTTGGCCCGTATAGTCGAATGTATACAAAGAAAGTACCCTGTGAGTAAACTCATTTCCAGAACGATTTTTTAAATTATTTTTTAACCACTAAAACGCATGAGACTTGTAGTTTTCAAAAATGTTTTCATTTTTGATGGGACGCTGAATAAAAGAAGTTTAATCGCTGGCACACGAAAACCTGCGATTTCCAGTAAATCCCGGACTCGGCCCGTATAGTCGAATGTATACAAAGAAAGTACCCTGTGAGTAAACTCATTTGCAGAACGATTTTTTAAATTATCTTTTCACCACTAAAACGCATGAGACTTGTAGTTTTCAAAAATGTTTTCATTTTTGATGAGACGCTGAATAAAAGAATTTTAATCGCCGGCAAATGGAAACCTGCGATTTCCTGTAAATCCCGGACTCGGCCCGTATAGTCGAATGTATACAAAGAAAGTACCCAGGGAGTAACTCATTTCCCGAACGATTTCTTAAATTATTTTTTCACCAATAAAACGCATGAGACTTGTAGTTTTCAAAAATGTGTTCATTTTTGATGAGACGCTGAATAAAAGAAGTTTAATCGTCGGCAAACGAAAACCCGCGATTTCCCGTAAATCCTGGGCTTGGCCCGTATAGTTGGATGTATCTAAAGAAAGTACCCAGGGAGTAAACTGATTTCCCGAACGATTTTTCAAATTATTTCTGCACCACTAGAACGAATGAGACTTGTAGTTTTCAAAAATGTTTTCATTTTTAATGAGACGCTTAATGAAAGAGGTTTAATCGCCGGCAAACGAAAACCCGCGATTTCCCGTATATACCGGGCTTGGCCCGTATAGTCGAATGTATACAAAGAAAGTACCCAGGGAGTAACTCATTTCCCGAACGATTTTTTAAATTATTTTTTCACCACTAAAACGCATGTGACTTGTAGGTTTCAAAAATGTTTTCATTTTTGATGAGACGCTTAATGAAAGAGGTTTAATCGCCGGCAAACGAAAACCCGCGATTTCCCGTATATACCGGGCTTGGCCCGTATAGTCGAATGTATACAAAGAAAGTACCCAGGGAGTAACTCATTTCCCGAACGATTTTTTAAATTATTTTTTCACCACTAAAACGCGTGAGACTTGTAGGTTTCAAAAATGTTTTCATTTTTGATGAGACGCTTAATGAAAGAGGTTTAATTGCCGGCAAAGGAAAACCCGCGATTTCCCGTAAATCCAGGACTCGGCCCGTATAGTCAAAAGTATACAAAGAAAGTACCCAGGGAGCAAACTCATTTCCCAAACGATTTTTTAAATTATTTTTTCAGCACTAAAACGCATGAGACTTGTAGTTTTCAAAAATGTTTTCATTTTTGATGAGACGCTTAATGAAAGAGGTTTAATCGCAGGCAAACGAAAACCCGCGATTTCCCGTAAATCCCGGGCTTGGCCCGTATAGTCGAATGTATACAAAGAAAGTACCCAGGGAGTAACTCATTTCCCGAACGATTTTTTAAATTATTTTTTCACTACTAAAACGCATGAGACTTGTAGTTTTCAAAAATGTTTTCATCTTTGATGAGACGCTTAATGAAAGAGGTTTAATTGCCGGCAAACGAAAACCCGCAATTTCCCGTAAATCCCGGGCTTGGCCCGTATAGTAAAATGTATACAAAGAAAGTACCCAGGGAGTAAACACATTTCCCGAACGATTTTTTAAATTACTTTTCATCACTAAAACGCATGAGACTTGTAGTTTTCAAAAGTGTTCTCATTTTTGATGAGACGCTGAATAAAAGAAGTTTAATCGTCGGCAAACGAAAACCCGCGATTTCCCGTAAATCCCGGGCTTGGCCCGTATAGTTGAATGTATCTAAAGAATGTACCCAGGGAGTAAACTGATTTCCCGAACGATTTTTCAAATTATTTCTGCACCACTAGAACAAATGAGACTTGTAGTTTTCAAAAATGTTTTCATTTTTAATGAGACGCTTAATGAAAGAGGTTTAATCGCCGGCAAATGAAAACCCGCGATTTCCCGTAAATCCCGGAATCGGCCCGTATAGTCAAAAGTATACAAAGAAAGTACCCAGGGAGAAAACTCATTTCCCGAACGATTTTTTAAATTATTTTTCCACCACTAAAACGCATACGACTTGTAGTTTTCAAAAATGTTTTCATTTTTGATGAGACGCTAAATGAAAGAGGTTTAATCGCCGGCAAACGAAAACCCGCGATTTCCCGTAAATCCCGGGCTTGGCCCGTATAGTCGAATGTATACAAAGAAAGTACACTGTGAGTAAACTCATTTCCAGAACGATTTTTTAAATTATTTTTTCACCACTAAAACGCATGAGACTTGTAGTTTTCAAAAATGTTTTCATTTTTGATGGGACGCTGAATAAAAGAAGTTTAATCGCTGGCAAACGAAAACCCGCGATTTCCCGTAAATCCCGGACTCGGCCCGTATAGTCAAAAGTATACAAAGAAAGTAGCCAGGAAGTAAACTCATTTCCCGAACGATTTTTTAAATTATTTTTTCACCACTAAAACGAATGAGACTTGTAGTTTTCACAAATGTTTTCATTTTTGATGAGACGCTGAATAAAAGAAGTTTAATCGTCGGCAAACGAAAACCCGCGATTTCCCGTAAATCCCGGGCTTGGCCCGTATAGTTGAATGTATCTAAAGAAAGTACCCAGGGAGTAAACTGATTTCCCGAACGATTTTTCAAATTATTTCTGCACCACTAGAACGAATGAGACTTGTAGTTTTCAAAAATGTTTTCATTTTTAATGAGACGCTTAATGAAAGAGGTTTAATCGCCGGCAAATAAAAACCCGCGATTTCCCGTTAATCCCGGGCTTGTCCCGTATAGTCGAATGTATACAAAGAAAGTACCCTGTGAGTAAACTCATTTGCAGCACGATTTTTTAAATTATCTTTTCACCACTAAAACGCATGAGACTTGTAGTTTTCAAAACTGTTTTCATTTTTGATGAGACGCTGAATAAAAGAATTTTAATCGCCGGCAAAGGGAAACCTGCGATTTCCCGTAAATCCCGGATTCGGCCCGTATAGTCGAATGTATACAAAGAAAGTACCCAGGGAGTAACTCATTTTCCGAACGATTTTTTAAATTATTTTTTCACCAATAAAACGCATGAGACTTGTAGTTTTTAAAAATGTTTTCATTTTTGATGGGACGCTGAATAAAAGAAGTTTAATCGCTGGCAAACGAAAACCCGCGATTTCCCGTAAATCCCGGAATCGGCCCGTATAGGCAAAAGTATACAAAGAAAGTACCCAAGGAGTAAACTCAGTTCCCGAACGATTTTTTAAATTATTTTTCCACCACTAAAACGCATACGACTTGTAGTTTCCAAAAATGTTTTTATTTTTGATGAGACGCCTAATGAAAAAGGTTTAATCGCCGGCAAACGAAAAACTGCGATTTCCAGTAAATCCCGGGCTTGGCCCGTATAGTCGAATGTATACAAAGAAAGTACCCTGTGAGTAAACTCATTTCCAGAACGATTTTTTAAATTATTTTTTCACCACTAAAACGCATAAGACTTGTAGTTCTCAAAAATGTTTTCATTTTTGATGAGACGCTTAATGAAAGAGGTTTAATCGCCGGCAAACGAAAACCCGCGATTTCCCGTAAATCCCGGGCTTGGCCCGTATAGTCGAATGTGTACAAAGAAAGTACCCAGGGAGTAACTCATTTCCCGAACGATTTTTTAAATTATTTTTTCACCACTGAAACGCATGAGACTTGTAGGTTTCAAAAATGTTTTCATTTTTGATGAGACGCTTAATGAATGAGGTTTAATTGCCGGCAAACGAAAACCCGCGATTTCCCGTAAATCCCGGGCTTGGCCCGTATAGTCGAATGTATACAAAGAAAGTACCCTGTGAGTAAACTCATTTCCAGAACGATTTTTTAAATTATTTTTTCACCACTAAAACGCATAAGACTTGTAGTTTTCAAAAATGTTTTCATTTTTGATGAGACGCTGAATAAAAGAATTTTAATCGCCGGCAAACAAAAACCCGCAATTTCCCGTAAATCCCGGGCTTGGCCCATATAGTAAAATGTATACAAAGAAAGTACCCATGGAGTAAACACATTTCCCGAACGATTTTTTAAATTACTTTTCATCACTAAAACGCATGAGACTTGTAGTTTTCAAAAGTGTTTTCATTTTTGATGAGACGCTGAATAAAAGAAGTTTAATCGTCGGCAAACGAAAACCCGCGATTTCCCGTAAATCCCGGGCTTGGCCCGTATAGTTGAATGTATCTAAAGAAAGTACCCAGGGAGTAAACTGATTTCCCGAACGATTTTTCAAATTATTTCTGCACCACTAAAACGAATGAGACTAAAACGCATAAGACTTGTAGTTCTCAAAAATGTTTTCATTTTTGATGAGACGCTTAATGAAAGAGGTTTAATCGCCGGCAAACGAAAACCCGCGATTTCCCGTAAATCCCGGGCTTCGCCCGTATAGTTGAATGTATACAAAGAAAGTACCCAGGGAGTAACTCATTTCCCGAACGATTTTTTAAATTATTTTTTCACCACTGAAACGCATGAGACTTGTAGGTTTCAAAAATGTTTTCATTTTTGATGAGACGCTTAATGAAAGAGGTTTAATTGCAGGCAAACGAAAACCCGCGATTTCCCGTAAATCCCGGGCTTGGCCCGTATAGTCGAATGTATACAAAGAAAGTACCCTGTGAGTAAACTCATTTCCAGAACGATTTTTTAAATTATTTTTTCACCACTAAAACACATAAGACTTGTAGTTTTCAAAAATGTTTTCATTTTTGATGAGACGCTGAATAAAAGAATTTTAATCGCCGGCAAACGAAAACCCGCAATTTCCCGTAAATCCCGGGATTGGCCCATATAGTAAAATGTATACAAAGAAAGTACCCAGGGAGTAAACACATTTCCCGAACGATTTTTTTAATTACTTTTCATCACTAAAACGCATGAGACTTGTAGTTTTCAAAAGTGTTTTCATTTTCGATGAGACGCTGAATAAAAGAAGTTTAATCGTCGGCAAACGAAAACCCGCGATTTCCCGTAAATCCCGGGCTTGGCCCGTATAGTTGAATGTATCTAAAGAAAGTACCCAGGGAGTAAACTGATTTCCCGAACGATTTTTCAAATTATTTCTGCACCACTAAAACGCATACGACTTGTAGTTTTCAAAAATGTTTTCATTTTTGATGAGACGCTTAATGAAAGAGGTTTAATCGCCGGCAAATGAAAACCCGCGATTTCCTGTTAATCCCGGGCTTGTCCCGTATAGTCGAATGTATACAAAGAAAGTACCCAGGGAGTAAACACATTTCCAGAACGATTTTTTAAATTATTTTTTCACCACTAAAACGCATAAGACTTGTAGTTCTCAAAAATGTTTTCATTTTTGATGAGACGCTTAATGAAAGAGGTTTAATCGCCGGCAAACGAAAACCCGCGATTTCCCGTAAATCCCGGGCTTGGCCCGTATAGTTGAATGTATACAAAGAAAGTACCCAGGGAGTAACTCATTTCCCGAACGATTTTTTAAATTATTTTTTCACCACTGAAACGCATGAGACTTGTAGGTTTCAAAAATGTTTTCATTTTTGATGAGACGCTTAATGAAAGAGGTTTAATTGCAGGCAAACGAAAACCCGCGATTTCCCGTAAATCCCGGGCTTGGCCCGTATAGTCGAATGTATACAAAGAAAGTACCCTGTGAGTAAACTCATTTCCAGAACGATTTTTTAAATTATTTTTTCACCACTAAAACGCATAAGACTTGTAGTTTTCAAAAATGTTTTCATTTTTGATGAGACGCTGAATAAAAGAATTTTAATCGCCGGCAAACGAAAACCCGCAATTTCCCGTAAATCCCGGGCTTGGCCCATATAGTAAAATGTATACAAAGAAAGTACCCAGGGAGTAAACACATTTCCCGAACGATTTTTTTAATTACTTTTCATCACTAAAACGCATGAGACTTGTAGTTTTCAAAAGTGTTTTCATTTTTGATGAGACGCTGAATAAAAGAAGTTTAATCGTCGGCAAACGAAAACCCGCGATTTCCCGTAAATCCCGGGCTTGGCCCGTATAGTTGAATGTATCTAAAGAAAGTACCCAGGGAGTAAACTGATTTCCCGAACGATTTTTCAAATTATTTCTGCACCACTAAAACGCATACGACTTGTAGTTTTCAAAAATGTTTTCATTTTTGATGAGACGCTTAATGAAAGAGGTTTAATCGCCGGCAAATGAAAACCCGCGATTCCCTGTTAATCCCGGGCTTGTCCCGTATAGTCGAATGTATACAAAGAAAGTACCCAGGGAGTAAACACATTTCCCGAACGATTTTTTAAATTATTTTTCCACCACTAAAACGCATACGACTTGTAGTTTTCAAAAATGTTTTCATTTTTGATGAGACGCTTAATAAAAGAGGTTTAATCGCCGGCAAACGAAAACCCGCGATTTCCCGTAAATCCCGGGCTTGGCCCGTATAGTCGAATGTATACAAAGAAAGTAGCCAGGGAGTAAACTCATTTCCCGATCGATTTTTTAAATTATTTTTCCACCACTAAAACGCATACGACTTGTAGTTTCCAAAAATGTTTTTATTTTTGATGAGACGCTTAATGAAAAAGGTTTAATCGCCGGCAAACGAAAAACCGCGATTTCCCGTAAATCCCGGGCTTGGCCCGTATAGTCGAATGTATACAAAGAAAGTACCCTGTGAGTAAACTCATTTCCAGAACGATTTTTTAAATTATTTTTTCACCACTAAAACGCATAAGACTTGTAGTTCTCAAAAATGTTTTCATTTTTGATGAGACGCTTAATGAAAGAGGTTTAATCGCCGGCAAACGAAAACCCGCGATTTCCCGTAAATCCCGGGCTTGGCCCGTATAGTTGAATGTATACAAAGAAAGTACCCAGGGAGTAACTCATTTCCCGAACGATTTTTTAAATTATTTTTTCACCACTGAAACGCATGAGACTTGTAGGTTTCAAAAATGTTTTCATTTTTGATGAGACGCTTAATGAAAGAGGTTTAATTGCAGGCAAACGAAAACCCGCGATTTCCCGTAAATCCCGGGCTTGGCCCGTATAGTCGAATGTATACAAAGAAAGTACCCTGTGAGTAAACTCATTTCCAGAACGATTTTTTAAATTATTTTTTCACCACTAAAACGCATAAGACTTGTAGTTTTCAAAAATGTTTTCATTTTTGATGAGACGCTGAATAAAAGAATTTTAATCGCCGGCAAACGAAAACCCGCAATTTCCCGTAAATCCCGGGCTTGGCCCATATAGTAAAATGTATACAAAGAAAGTACCCAGGGAGTAAACACATTTCCCGAACGATTTTTTTAATTACTTTTCATCACTAAAACGCATGAGACTTGTAGTTTTCAAAAGTGTTTTCATTTTTGATGAGACGCTGAATAAAAGAAGTTTAATCGTCGGCAAACGAAAACCCGCGATTTCCCGTAAATCCCGGGCTTGGCCCGTATAGTTGAATGTATCTAAAGAAAGTACCCAGGGAGTAAACTGATTTCCCGAACGATTTTTCAAATTATTTCTGCACCACTAGAACGAATGAGACTTGTAGTTTTCAAAAATGTTTTCATTTTTAGTGAGACGCTTAATGAAAGAGGTTTAATCGCCGGCAAATGAAAACCCGCGATTTCCTGTTAATCCCGGGCTTGTCCCGTATAGTCGAATGTATACAAAGAAAGTACCCAGGGAGTAAACTCATTTCCCGAACGATTTTTTAAATTAATTTTCCACCACTAAAACGCATACGACTTGTAGTTTTCAAAAATGTTTTCATTTTTGATAAGACGCTTAATAAAAGAGGTTTAATCGCCGGCAAACGAAAACCCGCGATTTCCCGTAAATCCCGGGCTTGGCCCGTATAGTCGAATGTATACAAAGAAAGTACCCAGGGAGTAACTCATTTCCCGAACGATTTTTTAAATTATTTTTTCACCACTAAAACGCATAAGAATTGTAGGTTTCAAAAATGTTTTCATTTTTGATGAGACGCTTAATGAAAGAGGTTTAATCGCCGGCAAACGAAAACACGCGATTTCCCGTAAATCCCGGGCTAAGCCCGTATAGTCGAATGTATACAAAGAAAGTACCCTGTGAGTAAACTCATTTCCAGAACGATTTTTAAAATTATTTTTTCACCACTAAAACGCATGAGACTTGTAGTTTTCAAAAATGTTTTCATTTTTGATGAGACGCTGAATAAAAGAAGTTTAATCGTCGGCAAACGAAAACCCGCGATTCCCGTAAATCCCGGGCTTGGCCCGTATAGTTGAATGTATCTAAAGAAAGTACCCAGGGAGTAAACTGATTTCCCGAACGTTTTTCAAATTATTTCTGCACCACTAAAACGCATGAGACTTGTAGTTTTCAAAAATGTTTTCATTTTTGATGAGACGCTGAATAAAAGAAATTTAATCGCCGGCAAACGAAAACCCGCGATTTCCCGTAAGTCCCGGGCTTGGCCCGAATAGTCGAATGTATACAAAGAAAGTACCCAGGGAGTAACTCATTTCCCGAACGATTTTTTAAATTATTTTTTCACCAATAAAACGCATGAGACTTGTAGTTTTCAAAAATGTTTTCATTTTTGATGGGACGCTGAATAAAAGAAGTTTAATCGTCGGCAAACGAAAACCCGCCATGTCCCGTAAATCCGGGGCTCGGCCCGTATAGTCAAAAGTATAGAAAGAAAGTACCCAGGGAGTAAACTCATTTCCAGCACGATTTTTTAAATTATCTTTTCACCACTAAAACGCATGAGACTTGTAGTTTTCAAAAATGTTTTCATTTTTGATGAGACGCTGAATAAAAGAATTTTAATCGCCGGCAAACGGAAACCTGCGATTTCCCGTAAATCCCGGACTCGTCCCGTATAGTCGAATGTATACAAAGAAAGTACCCAGGGAGTAACTCATTTCCCGAACGATTTTTTAAATTATTTTTCCACCACTAAAACGCATACAACTTGTAGTTTTCAAAAATGTTTTTATTTTCGATGAGACGGTCAATGAAAGAGGTTTAATCGCCGGCAAACGAAAACCCGCGATTTCCCGTAAATCCCGGGCTTGGCCCGTATAGTCGAATGTATACAAAGAAAGTACCCTGTGAGTAAACTCATTTCCAGCACGATTTTTTAAATTATTTTTTCACCACTAAAACGCATAAGACTTGTAGTTCTCAAAAATGTTTTCATTTCTGATGAGACGCTGAATAAAAGAAGTGTAATCGCCGGCAAACGGAAACCCGCGATTTCCCGTAAATCCCGGACTCGGCCCGTATAGTCAAAAGTATACAAAGAAAGTACCCAGGGAGTAAACTCATTTCCCGAACGATTTTTTAAATTATTTTTTCACCGCTAAAACGCATGAGACTTGTAGTTTTCAAAAATGTTTTCATTTTTGATGAGACGCTTAATGAAAGAGGTTTAATCGCCGGCAAACGAAAACCCGCGATTTCCCGTATATCCCGGGCTTGGCCCGTATAGTCGAATGTATACAAAGAAAGTACCCAGGGAGTAACTCATTTCCCGAACGATTTTTTAAATTATTTTTTCACCACTAAAACGCATGAGACTTGTAGGTTTCAAATATGTTTTCATTTTTGATGAGACGCTTAATGAAAGAGGTTTAATCGCCGGCAAACGAAAACCGCAATTTCCCGTAAATCCCGGGCTTGGCCCGTATAGTCGAATGTATACAAAGTACCCTGTGAGTAAACTCATTTCCAGAACGATTTTTTAAATTATTTTTTCACCACTAAAACGCGTAAGACTTGTAGTTTTCAAAAATGTTTTCATTTTTGATGAGACGCTGAATAAAAGAATTTTAATCGCCGGCAAACGAAAACCCGCAATTTCCCGTAAATCCCGGGCTTGGCCCGTATAGTCAAATGTATACAAAGAAAGTACCCAGGGAGTAAACACATTTCCCGAACGATTTTTTAAATTACTTTTCACCACTAAAACGCATGAGACTTGTAGTTTTCAAAACTGTTTTCCTTTTTGATGAGACGCTGAATAAAAGAAGTTTAATCGTCGGCAAACGAAAACCCGCGATTTCCCGTAAATTCCGGGGTTGGCCCGTATAGTTGAATGTATCTAAAGAAAGTACCCAGGGAGTAAACTGATTTCCCGAACGATTTTTCAAATAATTTCTGCACCACTAGAACGAATGAGACTTGTAGTTTTCAAAAATGTTTTCATTTTTAATGAGACGCTTAATGAAAGAGGTTTAATCGCCGGCAAATGAAAACCCGCGATTTCCTGTTAATCCCGGGCTTGTCCCGTATAGTCGAATGTATACAAAGAAAGTACCCTGTGAGTAAACTCATTTGCAGAACGATTTTTTAATTTATCTTTTTACCACTAAAACGCATGAGACTTGTAGTTTTCAAAAATGTTTTCATTTTTGATGAGACGCTGAATAAAAGAATTTTAATCGCCGGCCAGCGGAAACCTGCGATTTCCCGTAAATTCCGGACTCGGCCCGTATAGACAAAAGTATACAAAGGAAGTACCCAGGGAGTAAACTCATTTCCCGAACGATGTTTTTAATTATTATTTCACCACTAAAGCCCATGAGACTTGCAGTTTTTAAAAATGTTTTCATTTTTATTCAGACGCTGAATAAAAGAAGTTTAATCGCCGGCAAACAAAAACCCGCGATTTCCCGTAAATCCCGGACTCGGACCGTATAGTCAAAAGTATACAAAGAACGTACCCGGGGAGTAAACTCATTTCTCGAACGATTTTTTAAATTATTTTTTCACCACTAAAACGCATGAGACTTGTAGTTTTCAAAAATGTTTTCATTTTTGATGGGACGCTGAATAAAAGAAGTTTAATCGCTGGCAAACGAAAACCCGCGATTTCCCGTAAATCCCGGAATCGGCCTGTATAGTCAAAAGTATAGAAAGAAAGTACCCAGGGAGTAAACTGATTTCCCGAACGATTTTTTAAATTATTTTTCCACCACTAAAACGCATACGACTTGTAGTTTTCAAAAATGTTTTAATTTTTGATGAGACGCTCAATGAAAGAGGTTTAATCGCCGGCAAACGAAAACCCGCGATTTCCCGTAAATCCCGGGCTTGGCCCGTATAGTCGAATGTATACAAAGAAAGTACCCTGTGAGTAAACTCATTTCCAGCACGATTTTTTAAATTATTTTTTCACCACTAAAACGCATAAGACTTGTAGTTCTCAAAAATGTTTTCATTTCTGATGAGACGCTGAATAAAAGAAGTTTAATCGTCGGCAAACGAAAACCCGCGATTTCCCGTAAATCCCGGGCTTGGCCCGTATAGTTGAATGTATCTAAAGAAAGTACCCAGGGAGTAAACTCATTTCCCGAACGATTTTTTAAATTATTTTTTCACCGCCAAAACGCATGAGACTTGTAGTTTTCAAAAATGTTTTCATTTTTAATGAGACGCTTAATGAAAGAGGTTTAATCGCCGGCAAATGAAAACCCGCGATTTCCTGTTAATCCCGGGCTTGTCCCGTATAGTCGAATGTATACAAAGAAAGTACCCAGGGAGTAACTCATTTCCCGAACGATTTTTTAAATTATTTTTTCACCAATAAAACGCATGAGACTTGTACTTTTCAAAAATGTTTTCATTTTTGATGGGACGCTGAATAAAAGAAGTTTAATCGCTGGCAAACGAAAACCCGCGATTTCCCGTAAATCCCGGGATCGGCCCGTATAGTCAAAAGTATACAAAGAAAGTACCCAGGGAGTAAACTCATTTCCCGAACGATTTTTTAAATTATTTTTCCACCACTAAAACGAATACGACTTGTAGTTTCCAAAAATGTTTTTATTTTTGATGAGACGCTTAATGAAAAAGGTTTAATCGCCGGCAAACGAAAACCCGCGATTTCCCGTAAGTCCCGGGCTTGGCCCGTATAGTCGAATGTATACAAAGAAAGTACCCAGGGAGTAACTCATTTCCCGAACGATTTTTTAAATTATTTTTTCACCAATAAAACGCATGAGACTTGTAGTTTTCAAAAATGTTTTCATTTTTGATGGGACGCTGAATAAAAGAAGTTTAATCGTCGGCAAACGAAAACCCGCCATGTCCCGTAAATCCGGGGCTCGGACCGTATAGTCAAAAGTATAGAAAGAAAGTACCCAGGGAGTAAACTCATTTCTCGAACGATTTTTTAAATTATTTTTTCACCACTAAAACGCATGAGACTTGTAGTTTTCAAAAATGTTTTCATTTTTGATGGGACGCTGAATAAAAGAAGTTTAATCGCTGGCAAACGAAAACCCGCGATTTCCCGTAAATCCCGGAATCGGCCCGTATAGTCAAAAGTATAGAAAGAAAGTACCCAGGGAGTAAACTGATTTCCCGAACGATTTTTTAAATTATTTTTCCACCACTAAAACGCATACAACTTGTAGTTTTCAAAAATGTTCTAATTTTCGATGAGACGGTCAATGAAAGAGGTTTAATCGCCGGCAAACGAAAACCCGCGATTTCCCGTAAATCCCGGGCTTGGCCCGTATAGTCGAATGTATACAAAGAAAGTACCCTGTGAGTAAACTCATTTCCAGCACGATTTTTTAAATTATTTTTTCACCACTAAAACGCATAAGACTTGTAGTTCTCAAAAATGTTTTCATTTCTGATGAGACGCTGAATAAAACAATTTTAATCGCCGGCAAACGAAAACCCGCAATTTCCCGTAAATTCCGGGGTTGGCCCGTATAGTCAAATGTATACAAAGAAAGTACCCAGGGAGTAAACACATTTCCCGAACGATTTTTTAAATAATTTCTGCACCACTAGAACGAATGAGACTTGTAGTTTTCAAAAATGTTTTCATTTTTAATGAGACGCTTAATGAAAGAGGTTTAATCGCCGGCAAATGAAAACCCGCGATTTCCTGTTAATCCCGGGCTTGTCCCGTATAGTCGAATGTATACAAAGAAAGTACCCTGTGAGTAAACTCATTTGCAGAACGATTTTTTAATTTATCTTTTTACCACTAAAACGCATGAGACTTGTAGTTTTCAAAAATGTTTTCATTTTTGATGAGACGCTGAATAAAAGAATTTTAATCGCCGGCCAGCGGAAACCTGCGATTTCCCGTAAATTCCGGACTCGGCCCGTATAGACAAAAGTATACAAAGGAAGTACCCAGGGAGTAAACTCATTTCCCGAACGATGTTTTTAATTATTATTTCACCACAAAAGCCCTTGAGACTTGCAGTTTTTAAAAATGTTTTCATTTTTAATCAGACGCTGAATAAAAGAAGTTTAATCGCCGGCAAACAAAAACCCGCGATTTCCCGTAAATCCCGGACTCGGACCGTATAGTCAAAAGTATACAAAGAACGTACCCGGGGAGTAAACTCATTTCTCGAACGATTTTTTAAATTATTTTTTCACCACTAAAACGCATGAGACTTGTAGTTTTCAAAAATGTTTTCATTTTTGATGGGACGCTGAATAAAAGAAGTTTAATCGCTGGCAAACGAAAACCCGCGATTTCCCGTAAATCCCGGAATCGGCCCGTATAGTCAAAAGTATACAAAGAAAGTACCCAGGGAGTAAACTCATTTCCCAAACGAATTTTTAAATTATTTTTCCACCACTAAAACGCATACGACTTGTAGTTTTCAAAAATGTTTTCATTTTTGATGAGACGCTTAATGAAAGAGGTTTAATCGCCGGCAAACGGAAACCTGCGATTAACCGTAAATCCCGGACTCGGCCCGTATAGTCGAATGTATACAAAGAAAGTACCCAGGGAGTAACTCATTTCCCGAACGATTTTTTAAATTATTTTTTCACCAATAAAACGCATGAGACTTGTAGTTTTCAAAAATGTTTTCATTTTTGATGGGACGCTGAATAAAAGAAGTTTAATCGCTGGCAAACGAAAACCCGCGATTTCTCGTAAATCCCGGAATCGGCCCGTATAGTCAAAAGTATAGAAAGAAAGTACCCAGGGAGTAAACTGATTTCCCGAACGATTTTTTAAATTATTTTTCCACCACTAAAACGCATACGACTTGTAGTTTTCAAAAATGTTCTAATTTTTGATGAGACGCTCAATGAAAGAGGTTTAATCGCCGGCAAACGAAAACCCGCGATTTCTCGTAAATCCCGGGCTTGGCCCGTATAGTCGAATGTATACAAAGAAAGTACCCTGTGAGTAAACTCATTTCCAGCACGATTTTTTAAATTATTTTTTCACCACTAAAACGCATAAGACTTGTAGTTCTCAAAAATGTTTTCATTTCTGATGAGACGCTGAATAAAAGAAGTTTAATCGCTGGCAAACGAAAACCCGCGATTTCCCGTAAATCCCGGAATCGGCCCGTATAGTCAAAAGTATACAAAGAAAGTACCCAGGGAGTAAACTCATTTCCAGCACGATTTTTTAAATTATTTTTTCACCACTAAAACGCATGAGACTTGTAGTTTTCAAAAATGTTTTCATTTTTGATGGGACGCTGAATAAAAGAAGTTTAATCGCTGGCAAACGAAAACCCGCGATTTCCCGTAAATCCCGGAATCGGCCCGTATAGTCAAAAGTATACAAAGAAAGTACCCAGGGAGTAAACTCATTTCCCGAACGATTTTTTAAATTATTTTTCCACCACTAAAACGCATACGACTTGTAGTTTTCAAAAATGTTTTCATTTTTGATGAGACGCTTAATGAAAGAGGTTTAATCGCCGGCAAACGGAAACCTGCGATTTACCGTAAATCCCGGACTCGGCCCGTATAGTCGAATGTATACAAAGAAAGTACCCAGGGAGTAACTCATTTCCCGAACGATTTTTTAAATTATTTTTTCACCAATAAAACGCATGAGACTTGTAGTTTTCAAAAATGTTTTCATTTTTGATGGGACGCTGAATAAAAGAAGTTTAATCGCTGGCAAACGAAAACCCGCGATTTCTCGTAAATCCCGGAATCGGCCCGTATAGTCAAAAGTATAGAAAGAAAGTACCCAGGGAGTAAACTGATTTCCCGAACGATTTTTTAAATTATTTTTCCACCACTAAAACGCATACGACTTGTAGTTTTCAAAAATGTTCTAATTTTTGATGAGACGCTCAATGAAAGAGGTTTAATCGCCGGCAAACGAAAACCCGCGATTTCTCGTAAATCCCGGGCTTGGCCCGTATAGTCGAATGTATACAAAGAAAGTACCCTGTGAGTAAACTCATTTCCAGCACGATTTTTTAAATTATTTTTTCACCACTAAAACGCATAAGACTTGTAGTTCTCAAAAATGTTTTCATTTCTGATGAGACGCTGAATAAAAGAAGTGTAATCGCCGGCAAACGGAAACCCGCGATTCCCGTAAATCCCGGACTCGGCCCGTATAGTCAAAAGTATACAAAGAAAGTACCCAGGGAGTAAACTCATTTCCCGAACGATTTTTTAAATTATTTTTTCACCGCTAAAACGCATGAGACTTGTAGTTTTCAAAAATGTTTTCATTTTTGATGAGACGCTTAATGAAAGAGGTTTAATCGCCGGCAAACAAAAACCCGCGATTTCCCGTAAATCCCGGACTCGGACCGTATAGTCGAATGTATACAAAGAAAGTACCCAGGGAGTAACTCATTTCCCGAACGATTTTTTAAATTATTTTTTCACCACTAAAACGCATAAGAATTGTAGGTTTCAAAAATGTTTTCATTTTTGATGAGACGCTTAATGAAAGAGGTTTAATCGCCGGCAAACGAAAACACGCGATTTCCCGTAAATCCCGGGCTAAGCCCGTATAGTCGAATGTATACAAAGAAAGTACCCTGTGAGTAAACTCATTTCCAGAACGATTTTTAAAATTATTTTTTCACCACTAAAACGCATGAGACTTGTAGTTTTCAAAAATGTTTTCATTTTTGATGAGACGCTGAATAAAAGAAGTTTAATCGTCGGCAAACGAAAACCCGCGATTCCCGTAAATCCCGGGCTTGGCCCGTATAGTTGAATGTATCTAAAGAAAGTCCACAGGGAGTAAACTGATTTCCCGAACGTTTTTCAAATTATTTCTGCACCACTAAAACGCATGAGACTTGTAGTTTTCAAAAATGTTTTCATTTTTGATGAGACGCTGAATAAAAGAAATTTAATCGCCGGCAAACGAAAACCCGCGATTTCCCGTAAGTCCCGGGCTTGGCCCGAATAGTCGAATGTATACAAAGAAAGTACCCAGGGAGTAACTCATTTCCCGAACGATTTTTTAAATTATTTTTTCACCAATAAAACGCATGAGACTTGTAGTTTTCAAAAATGTTTTCATTTTTGATGGGACGCTGAATAAAAGAAGTTTAATCGTCGGCAAACGAAAACCCGCCATGTCCCGTAAATCCGGGGCTCGGCCCGTATAGTCAAAAGTATAGAAAGAAAGTACCCAGGGAGTAAACTCATTTCCAGCACGATTTTTTAAATTATCTTTTCACCACTAAAACGCATGAGACTTGTAGTTTTCAAAAATGTTTTCATTTTTGATGAGACGCTGAATAAAAGAATTTTAATCGCCGGCAAACGGAAACCTGCGATTTCCCGTAAATCCCGGACTCGTCCCGTATAGTCGAATGTATACAAAGAAAGTACCCAGGGAGTAACTCATTTCCCGAACGATTTTTTAAATTATTTTTCCACCACTAAAACGCATACAACTTGTAGTTTTCAAAAATGTTTTTATTTTCGATGAGACGGTCAATGAAAGAGGTTTAATCGCCGGCAAACGAAAACCCGCGATTTCCCGTAAATCCCGGGCTTGGCCCGTATAGTCGAATGTATACAAAGAAAGTACCCAGTGAGTAAACTCATTTCCAGCACGATTTTTTAAATTATTTTTTCACCACTAAAACGCATAAGACTTGTAGTTCTCAAAAATGTTTTCATTTCTGATGAGACGCTGAATAAAAGAAGTGTAATCGCCGGCAAACGGAAACCCGCGATTTCCCGTAAATCCCGGACTCGGCCCGTATAGTCAAAAGTATACAAAGAAAGTACCCAGGGAGTAAACTCATTTCCCGAACGATTTTTTAAATTATTTTTTCACCGCTAAAACGCATGAGACTTGTAGTTTTCAAAAATGTTTTCATTTTTGATGAGACGCTTAATGAAAGAGGTTTAATCGCCGGCAAACGAAAACCCGCGATTTCCCGTATATCCCGGGCTTGGCCCGTATAGTCGAATGTATACAAAGAAAGTACCCAGGGAGTAACTCATTTCCCGAACGATTTTTTAAATTATTTTTTCACCACTAAAACGCATGAGACTTGTAGGTTTCAAATATGTTTTCATTTTTGATGAGACGCTTAATGAAAGAGGTTTAATCGCCGGCAAACGAAAACCCGCAATTTCCCGTAAATCCCGGGCTTGGCCCGTATAGTCGAATGTATACAAAGTACCCTGTGAGTAAACTCATTTCCAGAACGATTTTTTAAATTATTTTTTCACCACTAAAACGCGTAAGACTTGTAGTTTTCAAAAATGTTTTCATTTTTGATGAGACGCTGAATAAAAGAATTTTAATCGCCGGCAAACGAAAACCCGCAATTTCCCGTAAATCCCGGGCTTGGCCCGTATAGTCAAATGTATACAAAGAAAGTACCCAGGGAGTAAACACATTTCCCGAACGATTTTTTAAATTACTTTTCACCACTAAAACGCATGAGACTTGTAGTTTTCAAAACTGTTTTCCTTTTTGATGAGACGCTGAATAAAAGAAGTTTAATCGTCGGCAAACGAAAACCCGCGATTTCCCGTAAATTCCGGGGTTGGCCCGTATAGTTGAATGTATCTAAAGAAAGTACCCAGGGAGTAAACTGATTTCCCGAACGATTTTTCAAATAATTTCTGCACCACTAGAACGAATGAGACTTGTAGTTTTCAAAAATGTTTTCATTTTTAATGAGACGCTTAATGAAAGAGGTTTAATCGCCGGCAAATGAAAACCCGCGATTTCCTGTTAATCCCGGGCTTGTCCCGTATAGTCGAATGTATACAAAGAAAGTACCCTGTGAGTAAACTCATTTGCAGAACGATTTTTTAATTTATCTTTTTACCACTAAAACGCATGAGACTTGTAGTTTTCAAAAATGTTTTCATTTTTGATGAGACGCTGAATAAAAGAATTTTAATCGCCGGCCAGCGGAAACCTGCGATTTCCCGTAAATTCCGGACTCGGCCCGTATAGACAAAAGTATACAAAGGAAGTACCCAGGGAGTAAACTCATTTCCCGAACGATGTTTTTAATTATTATTTCACCACTAAAGCCCATGAGACTTGCAGTTTTTAAAAATGTTTTCATTTTTATTCAGACGCTGAATAAAAGAAGTTTAATCGCCGGCAAACAAAAACCCGCGATTTCCCGTAAATCCCGGACTCGGACCGTATAGTCAAAAGTATACAAAGAACGTACCCGGGGAGTAAACTCATTTCTCGAACGATTTTTTAAATTATTTTTTCACCACTAAAACGCATGAGACTTGTAGTTTTCAAAAATGTTTTCATTTTTGATGGGACGCTGAATAAAAGAAGTTTAATCGCTGGCAAACGAAAACCCGCGATTTCCCGTAAATCCCGGAATCGGCCTGTATAGTCAAAAGTATAGAAAGAAAGTACCCAGGGAGTAAACTGATTTCCCGAACGATTTTTTAAATTATTTTTCCACCACTAAAACGCATACGACTTGTAGTTTTCAAAAATGTTTTAATTTTTGATGAGACGCTCAATGAAAGAGGTTTAATCGCCGGCAAACGAAAACCCGCGATTTCCCGTAAATCCCGGGCTTGGCCCGTATAGTCGAATGTATACAAAGAAAGTACCCTGTGAGTAAACTCATTTCCAGCACGATTTTTTAAATTATTTTTTCACCACTAAAACGCATAAGACTTGTAGTTCTCAAAAATGTTTTCATTTCTGATGAGACGCTGAATAAAAGAAGTTTAATCGTCGGCAAACGAAAACCCGCGATTTCCCGTAAATCCCGGGCTTGGCCCGTATAGTTGAATGTATCTAAAGAAAGTACCCAGGGAGTAAACTCATTTCCCGAACGATTTTTTAAATTATTTTTTCACCGCCAAAACGCATGAGACTTGTAGTTTTCAAAAATGTTTTCATTTTTAATGAGACGCTTAATGAAAGAGGTTTAATCGCCGGCAAATGAAAACCCGCGATTTCCTGTTAATCCCGGGCTTGTCCCGTATAGTCGAATGTATACAAAGAAAGTACCCAGGGAGTAACTCATTTCCCGAACGATTTTTTAAATTATTTTTTCACCAATAAAACGCATGAGACTTGTACTTTTCAAAAATGTTTTCATTTTTGATGGGACGCTGAATAAAAGAAGTTTAATCGCTGGCAAACGAAAACCCGCGATTTCCCGTAAATCCCGGGATCGGCCCGTATAGTCAAAAGTATACAAAGAAAGTACCCAGGGAGTAAACTCATTTCCCGAACGATTTTTTAAATTATTTTTCCACCACTAAAACGAATACGACTTGTAGTTTCCAAAAATGTTTTTATTTTTGATGAGACGCTTAATGAAAAAGGTTTAATCGCCGGCAAACGAAAACCCGCGATTTCCCGTAAGTCCCGGGCTTGGCCCGTATAGTCGAATGTATACAAAGAAAGTACCCAGGGAGTAACTCATTTCCCGAACGATTTTTTAAATTATTTTTTCACCAATAAAACGCATGAGACTTGTAGTTTTCAAAAATGTTTTCATTTTTGATGGGACGCTGAATAAAAGAAGTTTAATCGTCGGCAAACGAAAACCCGCCATGTCCCGTAAATCCGGGGCTCGGACCGTATAGTCAAAAGTATAGAAAGAAAGTACCCAGGGAGTAAACTCATTTCTCGAACGATTTTTTAAATTATTTTTTCACCACTAAAACGCATGAGACTTGTAGTTTTCAAAAATGTTTTCATTTTTGATGGGACGCTGAATAAAAGAAGTTTAATCGCTGGCAAACGAAAACCCGCGATTTCCCGTAAATCCCGGAATCGGCCCGTATAGTCAAAAGTATAGAAAGAAAGTACCCAGGGAGTAAACTGATTTCCCGAACGATTTTTTAAATTATTTTTCCACCACTAAAACGCATACAACTTGTAGTTTTCAAAAATGTTCTAATTTTCGATGAGACGGTCAATGAAAGAGGTTTAATCGCCGGCAAACGAAAACCCGCGATTTCCCGTAAATCCCGGGCTTGGCCCGTATAGTCGAATGTATACAAAGAAAGTACCCTGTGAGTAAACTCATTTCCAGCACGATTTTTTAAATTATTTTTTCACCACTAAAACGCATAAGACTTGTAGTTCTCAAAAATGTTTTCATTTCTGATGAGACGCTGAATAAAACAATTTTAATCGCCGGCAAACGAAAACCCGCAATTTCCCGTAAATTCCGGGGTTGGCCCGTATAGTCAAATGTATACAAAGAAAGTACCCAGGGAGTAAACACATTTCCCGAACGATTTTTTAAATAATTTCTGCACCACTAGAACGAATGAGACTTGTAGTTTTCAAAAATGTTTTCATTTTTAATGAGACGCTTAATGAAAGAGGTTTAATCGCCGGCAAATGAAAACCCGCGATTTCCTGTTAATCCCGGGCTTGTCCCGTATAGTCGAATGTATACAAAGAAAGTACCCTGTGAGTAAACTCATTTGCAGAACGATTTTTTAATTTATCTTTTTACCACTAAAACGCATGAGACTTGTAGTTTTCAAAAATGTTTTCATTTTTGATGAGACGCTGAATAAAAGAATTTTAATCGCCGGCCAGCGGAAACCTGCGATTTCCCGTAAATTCCGGACTCGGCCCGTATAGACAAAAGTATACAAAGGAAGTACCCAGGGAGTAAACTCATTTCCCGAACGATGTTTTTAATTATTATTTCACCACAAAAGCCCTTGAGACTTGCAGTTTTTAAAAATGTTTTCATTTTTAATCAGACGCTGAATAAAAGAAGTTTAATCGCCGGCAAACAAAAACCCGCGATTTCCCGTAAATCCCGGACTCGGACCGTATAGTCAAAAGTATACAAAGAACGTACCCGGGGAGTAAACTCATTTCTCGAACGATTTTTTAAATTATTTTTTCACCACTAAAACGCATGAGACTTGTAGTTTTCAAAAATGTTTTCATTTTTGATGGGACGCTGAATAAAAGAAGTTTAATCGCTGGCAAACGAAAACCCGCGATTTCCCGTAAATCCCGGAATCGGCCCGTATAGTCAAAAGTATACAAAGAAAGTACCCAGGGAGTAAACTCATTTCCCAAACGAATTTTTAAATTATTTTTCCACCACTAAAACGCATACGACTTGTAGTTTTCAAAAATGTTTTCATTTTTGATGAGACGCTTAATGAAAGAGGTTTAATCGCCGGCAAACGGAAACCTGCGATTTACCGTAAATCCCGGACTCGGCCCGTATAGTCGAATGTATACAAAGAAAGTACCCAGGGAGTAACTCATTTCCCGAACGATTTTTTAAATTATTTTTTCACCAATAAAACGCATGAGACTTGTAGTTTTCAAAAATGTTTTCATTTTTGATGGGACGCTGAATAAAAGAAGTTTAATCGCTGGCAAACGAAAACCCGCGATTTCTCGTAAATCCCGGAATCGGCCCGTATAGTCAAAAGTATAGAAAGAAAGTACCCAGGGAGTAAACTGATTTCCCGAACGATTTTTTAAATTATTTTTCCACCACTAAAACGCATACGACTTGTAGTTTTCAAAAATGTTCTAATTTTTGATGAGACGCTCAATGAAAGAGGTTTAATCGCCGGCAAACGAAAACCCGCGATTTCTCGTAAATCCCGGGCTTGGCCCGTATAGTCGAATGTATACAAAGAAAGTACCCTGTGAGTAAACTCATTTCCAGCACGATTTTTTAAATTATTTTTTCACCACTAAAACGCATAAGACTTGTAGTTCTCAAAAATGTTTTCATTTCTGATGAGACGCTGAATAAAAGAAGTTTAATCGCTGGCAAACGAAAACCCGCGATTTCCCGTAAATCCCGGAATCGGCCCGTATAGTCAAAAGTATACAAAGAAAGTACCCAGGGAGTAAACTCATTTCCAGCACGATTTTTTAAATTATTTTTTCACCACTAAAACGCATGAGACTTGTAGTTTTCAAAAATGTTTTCATTTTTGATGGGACGCTGAATAAAAGAAGTTTAATCGCTGGCAAACGAAAACCCGCGATTTCCCGTAAATCCCGGAATCGGCCCGTATAGTCAAAAGTATACAAAGAAAGTACCCAGGGAGTAAACTCATTTCCCGAACGATTTTTTAAATTATTTTTCCACCACTAAAACGCATACGACTTGTAGTTTTCAAAAATGTTTTCATTTTTGATGAGACGCTTAATGAAAGAGGTTTAATCGCCGGCAAACGGAAACCTGCGATTTACCGTAAATCCCGGACTCGGCCCGTATAGTCGAATGTATACAAAGAAAGTACCCAGGGAGTAACTCATTTCCCGAACGATTTTTTAAATTATTTTTTCACCAATAAAACGCATGAGACTTGTAGTTTTCAAAAATGTTTTCATTTTTGATGGGACGCTGAATAAAAGAAGTTTAATCGCTGGCAAACGAAAACCCGCGATTTCTCGTAAATCCCGGAATCGGCCCGTATAGTCAAAAGTATAGAAAGAAAGTACCCAGGGAGTAAACTGATTTCCCGAACGATTTTTTAAATTATTTTTCCACCACTAAAACGCATACGACTTGTAGTTTTCAAAAATGTTCTAATTTTTGATGAGACGCTCAATGAAAGAGGTTTAATCGCCGGCAAACGAAAACCCGCGATTTCTCGTAAATCCCGGGCTTGGCCCGTATAGTCGAATGTATACAAAGAAAGTACCCTGTGAGTAAACTCATTTCCAGCACGATTTTTTAAATTATTTTTTCACCACTAAAACGCATAAGACTTGTAGTTCTCAAAAATGTTTTCATTTCTGATGAGACGCTGAATAAAAGAAGTGTAATCGCCGGCAAACGGAAACCCGCGATTCCCGTAAATCCCGGACTCGGCCCGTATAGTCAAAAGTATACAAAGAAAGTACCCAGGGAGTAAACTCATTTCCCGAACGATTTTTTAAATTATTTTTTCACCGCTAAAACGCATGAGACTTGTAGTTTTCAAAAATGTTTTCATTTTTGATGAGACGCTTAATGAAAGAGGTTTAATCGCCGGCAAACAAAAACCCGCGATTTCCCGTAAATCCCGGACTCGGACCGTATAGTCAAAAGTATACAAAGAACGTACCCGGGGAGTAAACTCATTTCTCGAACGATTTTTTAAATTATTTTTTCACCACTAAAACGCATGAGACTTGTAGTTTTCAAAAATGTTTTCATTTTTGATGGGACGCTGAATAAAAGAAGTTTAATCGCTGGCAAACGAAAACCCGCGATTTCCCGTAAATCCCGGAATCGGCCCGTATAGTCAAAAGTATACAAAGAAAGTACCCAGGGAGTAAACTCATTTCCCGAACGATTTTTTAAATTATTTTTCCACCACTAAAACGCATACGACTTGTAGTTTTCAAAAATGTTTTCATTTTTGATGAGACGCTTAATGAAAGAGGTTTAATCGCCGGCAAACGGAAACCTACGATTTACCGTAAATCCCGGACTCGGCCCGTATAGTCGAATGTATACAAAGAAAGTACCCAGGGAGTAACTCATTTCCCGAACGATTTTTTAAATTATTTTTTCACCAATAAAACGCATGAGACTTGTAGTTTTCAAAAATGTTTTCATTTTTGATGGGACGCTGAATAAAAGAAGTTTAATCGCTGGCAAACGAAAACCCGCGATTTCTCGTAAATCCCGGAATCGGCCCGTATAGTCAAAAGTATAGAAAGAAAGTACCCAGGGAGTAAACTGATTTCCCGAACGATTTTTTAAATTATTTTTCCACCACTAAAACGCATACGACTTGTAGTTTTCAAAAATGTTCTAATTTTTGATGAGACGCTCAATGAAAGAGGTTTAATCGCCGGCAAACGAAAACCCGCGATTTCCCGTAAATCCCGGGCTTGGCCCGTATAGTCGAATGTATACAAAGAAAGTACCCTGTGAGTAAACTCATTTCCAGCACGATTTTTTAAATTATTTTTTCACCACTAAAACGCATAAGACTTGTAGTTCTCAAAAATGTTTTCATTTCTGATGAGACGCTGAATAAAAGAAGTGTAATCGCCGGCAAACGGAAACCCGCGATTTCCCGTAAATCCCGGACTCGGCCCGTATTGTCAAAAGTATACAAAGAAAGTACCCAGGGAGTAAACTCATTTCCCGAACGATTTTTTAAATTATTTTTTCACCGCTAAAACGCATGAGACTTGTAGTTTTCAAAAATGTTTTCATTTTTGATGAGACGCTTAATGAAAGAGGTTTAATCGCCGGCAAACGAAAACCCGCGATTTCCCGTATATCCCGGGCTTGGCCCGTATAGTCGAATGTATACAAAGAAAGTACCCAGGGAGTAACTCATTTCGCGAACGATTTTTTAAATTATTTTTTCACCACTAAAACACATGAGACTTGTAGGTTTCAAATATGTTTTCATTTTTGATGAGACGCTTAATGAAAGAGGTTTAATCGCCGGCAAACGAAAACCCGCAATTTCCCGTAAATCCCGGGCTTGGCCCGTATAGTCGAATGTATACAAAGTACCCTGTGAGTAAACTCATTTCCAGAACGATTTTTTAAATTATTTTTTCACCACTAAAACGCGTAAGACTTGTAGTTTTCAAAAATGTTCTAATTTTTGATGAGACGCTCAATGAAAGAGGTTTAATCGCCGGCAAACGAAAACCCGCGATTTCCCGTAAATCCCGGGCTTGGCCCGTATAGTCGAATGTATACAAAGAAAGTACCCTGTGAGTAAACTCATTTCCAGCACGATTTTTTAAATTATTTTTTCACCACTAAAACGCATAAGACTTGTAGTTCTCAAAAATGTTTTCATTTCTGATGAGACGCTGAATAAAAGAAGTGTAATCGCCGGCAAACGGAAACCCGCGATTTCCCGTAAATCCCGGACTCGGCCCGTATAGTCAAAAGTATACAAAGAAAGTACCCAGGGAGTAAACTCATTTCCCGAACGATTTTTTAAATTATTTTTTCACCGCTAAAACGCATGAGACTTGTAGTTTTCAAAAATGTTTTCATTTTTGATGAGACGCTTAATGAAAGAGGTTTAATCGCCGGCAAACGAAAACCCGCGATTTCCCGTATATCCCGGGCTTGGCCCGTATAGTCGAATGTATACAAAGAAAGTACCCAGGGAGTAACTCATTTCGCGAACGATTTTTTAAATTATTTTTTCACCACTAAAACGCATGAGACTTGTAGGTTTCAAATATGTTTTCATTTTTGATGAGACGCTTAATGAAAGAGGTTTAATCGCCGGCAAACGAAAACCCGCAATTTCCCGTAAATCCCGGGCTTGGCCCGTATAGTCGAATGTATACAAAGTACCCTGTGAGTAAACTCATTTCCAGAACGATTTTTTAAATTATTTTTTCACCACTAAAACGCGTAAGACTTGTAGTTTTCAAAAATGTTTTCATTTTTGATGAGACGCTGAATAAAAGAATTTTAATCGCCGGCAAACGAAAACCCGCAATTTCCCGTAAATCCCGGGCTTGGCCCGTATAGTCAAATGTATACAAAGAAAGTACCCAGGGAGTAAACACATTTCCCGAACGTTTTTTAAATTACTTTTCACCACTAAAACGCATGAGACTTGTAGTTTTCAAAAATGTTTTCATTTTTGATGGGACGCTGAATAAAAGAAGTTTAATCGCTGGCAAACGAAAACCCGCGATTTCCCGTAAATCCCGGAATCGGCCCGTATAGTCAAAAGTATACAAAGAAAGTACCCAGGGAGTAAACTCATTTCCCGAACGATTTTTTAAATTATTTTTCCACCACTAAAACGCATACGACTTGTAGTTTTCAAAAATGTTTTCATTTTTGATGAGACGCTTAATGAAAAAGGTTTAATCGCCGGCAAACGGAAACCTGCGATTTCCCGTAAATCCCGGACTCGGCCCGTATAGTCGAATGTATACAAAGAAAGTACCCAGGGAGTAATTCATTTCCCGAACGATTTTTTAAATTATTTTTTCACCAATAAAACGCATGAGACTTGTAGTTTTCAAAAATGTTTTCATTTTTGATGGGACGCTGAATAAAAGAAGTTTAATCGCTGGCAAACGAAAACCCGCGATTTCTCGTAAATCCCGAAATCGGCCCGTATAGTCAAAAGTATAGAAAGAAAGTACCCAGGGAGTAAACTGATTTCCCGAACGATTTTTTAAATTATTTTTCCACCACTAAAACGCATACGACTTGTAGTTTTCAAAAATGTTTTTATTTTTGATGAGACGCTCAATGAAAGAGGTTTAATCGCCGGCAAACGAAAACCCGCGATTTCCCGTAAATCCCGGGCTTGGCCCGTATAGTCGAATGTATACAAAGAAAGTACCCTGTGAGTAAACTCATTTCCAGCACGATTTTTTAAATTATTTTTTCACCACTAAAACGCATAAGACTTGTAGTTCTCAAAAATGTTTTCATTTCTGATGAGACGCTGAATAAAAGAAGTGTAATCGCCGGCAAACGGAAACCCGCGATTTCCCGTAAATCCCGGACTCGGCCCGTATAGTCAAAAGTATACAAAGAAAGTACCCAGGGAGTAAACTCATTTCCCGAACGATTTTTTAAATTATTTTTTCAACGCTAAAACGCATGAGACTTGTAGTTTTCAACAATGTTTTCATTTTTGATGTGACGCTTAATGAAAGAGGTTTAATCGCCGGCAAACGAAAACCCGCGATTTCCCGTATATCCCGGGCTTGGCCCGTATAGTCGAATGTATACAAAGAAAGTACCCAGGGAGTAACTCATTTCCCGAACGATTTTTTAAATTATTTTTTCACCACTAAAACGCATGAGACTTGTAGGTTTCAAATATGTTTTCATTTTTGATGAGACGCTTAATGAAAGAGGTTTAATCGCCGGCAAACGAAAACCCGCAATTTCCCGTAAATCCCGGGCTTGGCTCGTATAGTCGAATGTATACAAAGTACCCTGTGAGTAAACTCATTTCCAGAACGATTTTTTAAATTATTTTTTCACCACTAAAACGCGTAAGACTTGTAGTTTTCAAAAATGTTTTCATTTTTGATGAGACGCTGAATAAAAGAATTTTAATCGCCGGCAAACGAAAACCCGCAATTTCCCGTAAATCCCGGGCTTGGCCCGTATAGTCAAATGTATACAAAGAAAGTACCCAGGGAGTAAACACATTTCCCGAACGATTTTTTAAATTACTTTTCACCACTAAAACGCATGAGACTTGTAGTTTTCAAAACTGTTTTCATTTTTGATGAGACGCTGAATAAAAGAATTTTAATCGCCGGCAAACGGAAACCCGCAATTTCCCGTAAATCCCGGGCTTGGCCCGTATAGTCAAATGTATACAAAGAAAGTACCCAGGGAGTAAACACATTTCCCGAACGATTTTTTAAATTACTTTTCACCACTAAAACGCATGAGACATGTAGTTTTCAAAACTGTTTTCCTTTTTGATGGGACGCTGAATAAAAGAAGTTTAATCGCTGGCAAACGAAAACCCGCGATTTCCCGTAAATCCCGGAATCGGCCCGTATAGTCAAAAGTATACAAAGAAAGTACCCAGGGAGTAAACTCATTTCCCGAACGATTTTTTAAATTATTTTTCCACCACTAAAACGCATACGACTTGTAGTTTTCAAAAATGTTTTCATTTTTGATGAGACGCTTAATGAAAGAGGTTTAATCGCCGGCAAACGAAAACCCGCGATTTCCCGTAAATCCCGGGCTTGGCCCGTATAGTCGAATGTATACAAAGAAAGTACCCTGTGAGTAAACTCATTTCCAGAACGATTTTTTAAATTATTTCTTCACCACTAAAACGCATAAGACTTGTAGTTCTCAAAAATGTTTTCATTTTTGATGAGACGCTGAATAAAAGAAGTTTAATCGCCGGCAAACGAAAACCCGCGATTTCCCGTAAATCCCGGACTCGGCCCGTATAGTCAAAAATTTACAAAGAAAGTACCCAGGGAGTAAACTCATTTCCCGAACGATTTTTTAAATTATTTTTTCACCACTAAAACGCATGAAACTTGTAGTTTTCAAAAATGTTTTCATTTTTGATGAGACGCTGAATAAAATAATTTTAATCGCCGGCAAACGAAAACCCGCAATTTCCCGTAAATCCCGGACTCGGCCCGTATAGTCAAAAGTATACAAAGAAAGTACCCAGGGAGTAAACTCATTTCCCGAACGATTTTTTAAATTATTTTTTCAACGCTAAAACGCATGAGACTTGTAGTTTTCAACAATGTTTTCATTTTTGATGTGACGCTTAATGAAAGAGGTTTAATCGCCGGCAAACGAAAACCCGCGATTTCCCGTATATCCCGGGCTTGGCCCGTATAGTCGAATGTATACAAAGAAAGTACCCAGGGAGTAACTCATTTCCCGAACGATTTTTTAAATTATTTTTTCACCACTAAAACGCATGAGACTTGTAGGTTTCAAATATGTTTTCATTTTTGATGAGACGCTTAATGAAAGAGGTTTAATCGCCGGCAAACGAAAACCCGCAATTTCCCGTAAATCCCGGGCTTGGCTCGTATAGTCGAATGTATACAAAGTACCCTGTGAGTAAACTCATTTCCAGAACGATTTTTTAAATTATTTTTTCACCACTAAAACGCGTAAGACTTGTAGTTTTCAAAAATGTTTTCATTTTTGATGAGACGCTGAATAAAAGAATTTTAATCGCCGGCAAACGAAAACCCGCAATTTCCCGTAAATCCCGGGCTTGGCCCGTATAGTCAAATGTATACAAAGAAAGTACCCAGGGAGTAAACACATTTCCCGAACGATTTTTTAAATTACTTTTCACCACTAAAACGCATGAGACTTGTAGTTTTCAAAACTGTTTTCATTTTTGATGAGACGCTGAATAAAAGAATTTTAATCGCCGGCAAACGGAAACCCGCAATTTCCCGTAAATCCCGGGCTTGGCCCGTATAGTCAAATGTATACAAAGAAAGTACCCAGGGAGTAAACACATTTCCCGAACGATTTTTTAAATTACTTTTCACCACTAAAACGCATGAGACATGTAGTTTTCAAAACTGTTTTCCTTTTTGATGGGACGCTGAATAAAAGAAGTTTAATCGCTGGCAAACGAAAACCCGCGATTTCCCGTAAATCCCGGAATCGGCCCGTATAGTCAAAAGTATACAAAGAAAGTACCCAGGGAGTAAACTCATTTCCCGAACGATTTTTTAAATTATTTTTCCACCACTAAAACGCATACGACTTGTAGTTTTCAAAAATGTTTTCATTTTTGATGAGACGCTTAATGAAAGAGGTTTAATCGCCGGCAAACGAAAACCCGCGATTTCCCGTAAATCCCGGGCTTGGCCCGTATAGTCGAATGTATACAAAGAAAGTACCCTGTGAGTAAACTCATTTCCAGAACGATTTTTTAAATTATTTCTTCACCACTAAAACGCATAAGACTTGTAGTTCTCAAAAATGTTTTCATTTTTGATGAGACGCTGAATAAAAGAAGTTTAATCGCCGGCAAACGAAAACCCGCGATTTCCCGTAAATCCCGGACTCGGCCCGTATAGTCAAAAATTTACAAAGAAAGTACCCAGGGAGTAAACTCATTTCCCGAACGATTTTTTAAATTATTTTTTCACCACTAAAACGCATGAAACTTGTAGTTTTCAAAAATGTTTTCATTTTTGATGAGACGCTGAATAAAATAATTTTAATCGCCGGCAAACGAAAACCCGCAATTTCCCGTAAGTCCCGGGCTTGGCCCGTATAGTCAAATGTATACAAAGAAAGTACCCAGGGAGTTAACACATTTCCCGAACGATTTTTTAAATTATTTTTTCACCAATAAAACGCATGAGACTTGTAGTTTTCAAAAATGTTTTCATTTTTGATGGGACGCTGAATAAAAGAAGTTTAATCGCCGGCAAACAAAAACCCGCGATTTCCCGTAAATCCCGGACTCGGACCGTATAGTCAAAAGTATACAAAGAACGTACCCGGGGAGTAAACTCATTTCTCGAACGATTTTTTAAATTATTTTTTCACCACTAAAACGCATGAGACTTGTAGTTTTCAAAAATGTTTTCATTTTTGATGGGACGCTGAATAAAAGAAGTTTAAGCGCTGGCAAACGAAAACCCGCGATTTCCCGTAAATCCCGGAATCGGCCCGTATAGTCAAAAGTATACAAAGAAAGTACCCAGGGAGTAAACTCATTTCCCGAACGATTTTTTAAATTATTTTTCCACCACTAAAACGCATACGACTTGTAGTTTTCAAAAATGTTTTCATTTTTGATGAGACGCTTAATGAAAGAGGTTTAATCGCCGGCAAACGAAAACCCGCGATTTCCCGTAAATCCCGGGCTTGGCCCGTATAGTCGAATGTATACAAAGAAATTACCCTGTGAGTAAACTCATTTCCAGAACGATTTTTTAAATTATTTCTTCACCATTAAAACGCATAAGACTTGTAGTTCTCAAAAATGTTTTCATTTTTGATGAGACGCTGAATAAAAGAAGTTTAATCGCCGGCAAACGAAAACCCGCGATTTCCCGTAAATCCCGGACTCGGCCCGTATAGTAAAAAATTTACAAAGAAAGTACCCAGGGAGTAAACTCATTTCCCGAACGATTTTTTAAATTATTTTTTCACCACTAAAACGCATGAAACTTGTAGTTTTCAAAAATGTTTTCATTTTTGATGAGACGCTGAATAAAATAATTTTAATCGCCGGCAAACGAAAACCCGCAATTTCCCGTAAGTCCCGGGCTTGGCCCGTATAGTCAAATGTATACAAAGAAAGTACCCAGGGAGTTAACACATTTCCCAAACGATTTTTTAAATTATTTCTTCACCACTAAAACGCATAAGACTTGTAGTTCTCAAAAATGTTTTCATTTTTGATGAGACGCTGAATAAAAGAAGTTTAATCGCCGGCAAACGAAAACCCGCGATTTCCCGTAAATCCCGGACTCGGCCCGTATAGTCAAAAATATACAAAGAAAGTACCCAGGCAGTAAACTCATTTCCCGAACGATTTTTTAAATTATTTTTTCACCACTAAAACGCATGAGACTTGTAGTTTTCAAAAATGTTTTCATTTTTGATGAGACGCTGTATAAAAGAATTTTAATCGCCGGCAAACGAAAACCCGCAATTTCCCGTATGTCCCGGGCTTGGCCCGTATAGTCAAATGTATACAAAGAAAGTACCCAGGGAGTAAACACATTTCCCGAACGATTTTTTAAATTATTTTTTCACCACTAAAACGCATGAGACTTGTAGTTTTCAAAAATGTTTTCATTTTTAATGAGACGCTTAATGAAAGAGGATTAATTGCCGGCAAATGAAAACCCGCGATTTCCTGTCAATCCCGGACTTGTCCCGTATAGTCGAATGTATACAAAGAAAGTACCCTGTGAGTAAACTCATTTGCAGAACGATTTTTTAAATTATCTTTTCACCACTACAACGCATGAGACTTGTAGTTTTCAAAAATGTTTTCATTTTTGATGAGACGCTGAATAAAAGAATTTTAATCGCCGGCAAACGGAAACCCGCGATTTCCCGTAAATCCAGGACTCGGACCGTATAGTCAAAAGTATACAAAGAACGTACCCAGGGAGTAAACTCATTTCTCGAACGATTTTTTAAATTATTTTTTCACCACTAAAACGCATGAGACTTGTAGTTTTCAAAAATGTTTTCATTTTTGATGGGACGCTGAATAAAAGAAGTTTAATCGCTGACAAACGAAAACCCACGATTTCCCGTAATTCCTGGACTCGGCCCGTATAGTGTAAAGTATACAAAGAAAGTACCCAGGAAGTAAACTCATTTCCCGAACGATTTTTTAAATTATTTTTTCACCACTAAAACGCATGAGACTTGTAGTTTTCAAAAATGTTTTCATTTTTATGAGACGCTGAATAAAAGAATTTTAATCGCCGGCAAACGGAAACCTGCGATTTCTCGTAAATCCCGGACTCGGACCGTATAGTCAAAAACATACAAAGAACGTACCCAGGGAGTAAACGCATTTCTCGAACGATTTTTTAAATTATTTTTTCACCACTAAAACGCATAAGACTTGTAGTTTTCAAAAATGTTTTCATTTTTGATGGGACGCTGAATAAAAGAAGTTTAAATGCTGCCAAACGAAAACCCGCGATTTCCCGTAAATCCCGGACTCGGCCCGTATAGTCAAAAGTATACAAAGAAAGTACCCAGGAAGTAAACTCATTTCCCGAACGATTTTTTAAATTATTTTTTCACCACTAAATCGCATGAGACTTGTAGTTTTCAAAAATGTTTTCATTTTTGATGGGACGCTGAATAAAAGAAGTTTAATCGCTGACAAACGAAAACCCGCGATTTCCCGTAATTCCTGGACTCGGCCCGTATAGTGTAAAGTATACAAAGAAAGTACCCAGGAAGTAAACTCATTTCCCGAACGATTTTTTAAATTATTTTTTCACCACTAAAACGCATGAGACTTGTAGTTTTCAAAAATGTTTTCATTTTTATGAGACGCTGAATAAAAGAATTTTAATCGCCGGCAAACGGAAACCTGCGATTTCTCGTAAATCCCGGACTCGGACCGTATAGTCAAAAACATACAAAGAACGTACCCAGGGAGTAAACGCATTTCTCGAACGATTTTTTAAATTATTTTTTCACCACAAAAACGCATAAGACTTGTAGTTTTCAAAAATGTTTTCATTTTTGATGGGACGCTGAATAAAAGAAGTTTAAATGCTGGCAAACGAAAACCCGCGATTTCCCGTAAATCCCGGACTCGGCCCGTATAGTCAAAAGTATACAAAGAAAGTACCCAGGAAGTAAACTCATTTCCCGAACGATTTTTTAAATTATTTTTTCACCACTAAATCGCATGAGACTTGTAGTTTTCAAAAATGTTTTCATTTTTGATGAGACGCTGAATAAAAGAATTTTAATCGCCGGCAAACAAAAACCCGCGATTTCCCGTAAATCCCGGACTCGGACCGTATAGTCAAAAGTATAAAAAGAACGTACCCAGGGAGTAAACTCTTTCTCGAACGATTTTTTAAATTATTTTTTCACCACTAAAACGCATGAGACTTGTAGTTTTCAAAAATGTTTTCATTTTTGATGGGACGCTGAATAAAAGAAGTTTAATCGCTGGCAAACGAAAACCCGCGATTTTCCGTAAATCCCGGACTCGGCCCGTATAGTCAAAAGTATACAAAGAAAGTACCCAGGAAGTAAACTCATTTCCCGAACGATTTTTTAAATTATTTTTTCATCACTAAAACGCATGAGACTTGTAGTTTTCAAAAATGTTTTCATTTTTGATGAGACGCTTAATGAAAGAGGTTTAATCGCCGGCAAACGAAAACCCGCGATTTCCCGTAAATCCCGTGCATGGCCCGTATAGTCAAAAGTATACAAAGAAAGTACCCAGAGAGTAAACTCATTTCCCGAACAATTTTTTAAATTATTTTTTCACCACTAAAACGTATGAGACTTGTAGTTTTCAAAAATGTTTTCATTTTTGATGAGACGCTTAATGAAAGAGGTTTAATCGCCGGCAAACGAAAACCCGCCATTTCCCGTAAATCCCGGGCTTGGCCCGTATAGTCGAATGTATACAAAGAAAGTACCCTGTGAGTAAACTCATTTGCAGAACGATTTTTTAATTTATCTTTTTACCACTAAAACGCATGAGACTTGTAGTTTTCAAAAATGTTTTCATTTTTGATGAGACGCTGAATAAAAGAATTTTAATCGCCGGCCAGCGGAAACCTGCGATTTCCCGTAAATTCCGGACTCGGCCCGTATAGACAAAAGTATACAAAGGAAGTACCCAGGGAGTAAACTCATTTCCCGAACGATGTTTTTAATTATTATTTCACCACTAAAGCCCATGAGACTTGCAGTTTTTAAAAATGTTTTCATTTTTGATGAGACGCTGAATAAGAGAAGTTTAATCGCCGGCAAACAAAAACCCGCGATTTCCCGTAAATCCCGGACTCGGACCGTATAGTCAAAAGTATACAAAGAACGTACCCGGGGAGTAAACTCATTTCTCGAACGATTTTTTAAATTATTTTTTCACCACTAAAACGCATGAGACTTGTAGTTTTCAAAAATGTTTTCATTTTTGATGGGACGCTGAATAAAAGAAGTTTAATCGCTGGCAAACGAAAACCCGCGATTTCCCGTAAATCCCGGAATCGGCCCGTATAGTCAAAAGTATACAAAGAAAGTACCCAGGGAGTAAACTCATTTCCCGAACGATTTTTTAAATTATTTTTCCACCACTAAAACGCATACGACTTGTAGTTCTCAAAAATGTTTTCATTTTTGATGAGACGCTGAATAAAAGAAGTTTAATCGCCGGCAAACGAAAACCCGCGATTTCCCGTAAATCCCGGACTCGGCCCGTATAGTCAAAAATTTACAAAGAAAGTACCCAGGGAGTAAACTCATTTCCCGAACGATTTTTTAAATTATTTTTTCACCACTAAAACGCATGAAACTTGTAGTTTTCAAAAATGTTTTCATTTTTGATGAGACGCTGAATAAAATAATTTTAATCGCCGGCAAGCGAAAACCCGCAATTTCCCGTAAGTCCCGGGCTTGGCCCGTATAGTCAAATGTATACAAAGAAAGTACCCAGGGAGTTACCACATTTCCCGAACGATTTTTTAAATTATTTTTTCACCAATAAAACGCATGAGACTTGTAGTTTTCAAAAATGTTTTCATTTTTGATGGGACGCTGAATAAAAGAAGTTTAATCGCTGGCAAACGAATACCCGCGATTTCCCGTAAATCCCGGAATCGGCCCGTATAGTCAAAAGTATACAAAGAAAGTACCCAGGGAGTAAACTCATTTCCCGAACGATTTTTTAAATTATTTTTCCACCACTAAAACGCATACGACTTGTAGTTTTCAAAAATGTTTTCATTTTTGATGAGACGCTTAATGAAAGAGGATTAATTGCCGGCAAATGAAAACCCGCGATTTCCTGTCAATCCCGGACTTGTCCCGTATAGTCGAATGTATACAAAGAAAGTACCCTGTGAGTAAACTCATTTGCAGAACGATTTTTTAAATTATCTTTTCACCACTACAACGCATGAGACTTGTAGTTTTCAAAAATGTTTTCATTTTTGATGAGACGCTGAATAAAAGAATTTTAATCGCCGGCAAACGGAAACCCGCGATTTCCCGTAAATCCCGGACTCGGACCGTATAGTCAAAAGTATACAAAGAACGTACCCAGGGAGTAAACTCATTTCTCGAACGATTTTTTAAATTATTTTTTCCCCACTAAAACGCATGAGACTTGTAGTTTTCAAAAATGTTTTCATTTTTGATGGGACGCTGAATAAAAGAAGTTTAATCGCTGACAAACGAAAACCCGCGATTTCCCGTAATTCCTGGACTCGGCCCGTATAGTGTAAAGTATACAAAGAAAGTACCCAGGAAGTAAACTCATTTCCCGAACGATTTTTTAAATTATTTTTTCACCACTAAAACGCATGAGTCTTGTAGTTTTCAAAAATGTTTTCATTTTTATGAGACGCTGAATAAAAGAATTTTAATCGCCGGCAAACGGAAACCTGCGATTTCTCGTAAATCCCGGACTCGGACCGTATAGTCAAAAACATACAAACAACGTACCCAGGGAGTAAACGCATTTCTCGAACGATTTTTTAAATTATTTTTTCACCACTAAAACGCATAAGACTTGTAGTTTTCAAAAATGTTTTCATTTTTGATGGGACGCTGAATAAAAGAATTTTAATCGCCGGCAAACAAAAACCCGCGATTTCCCGTAAATCCCGGACTCGGACCGTATAGTCAAAAGTATAAAAAGAACGTACCCAGGGAGTAAACTCTTTCTTGAACGATTTTTTAAATTATTTTTTCACCACTAAAACGCATGAGACTTGTAGTTTTCAAAAATGTTTTCATTTTTGATGGGACGCTGAATAAAAGAAGTTTAATCGCTGGCAAACGAAAACCCGCGATTTCCCGTAAATCCCGGACTCGGCCCGTATAGTCAAAAGTATACAAAGAAAGTACCAAGGAAGTAAACTCATTTCCCGAACGATTTTTAAAATTATTTTTTCATCACTAAAACGCATGAGACTTGTAGTTTTCAAAAATGTTTTCATTTTTGATGAGACGCTTAATGAAAGAGGTTTAATCGCCGGCAAACGAAAACCCGCGATTTCCCGTAAATCCCGTGCATGGCCCGTATAGTCAAAAGTATACAAAGAAAGTACCCAGAGAGTAAACTCATTTCCCGAACAATTTTTTAAATTATTTTTTCACCACTAAAACGCATGAGACTTGTAGGTTTCAAAAATGTTTTCATTTTTGATGAGACGCTTAATGAAAGAGGTTTAATCGCCGGCAAACGAAAACCCGCGATTTCCCGTAAATCCCGGGCTTGGCCCGTATAGTCGAATGTATACAAAGAAAGTACTCTGTGAGTAAACTCATTTCCAGAACGATTTTTTAAATTATTTTTTCACCACTAAAACGCATATGACTTGTAGTTTTCAAAAACGTTTTCATTTTTGATGAGACGCTGAATAAAAGAAGTTTAATCGCCGGCAAACGAAAACCCGCTATTTCCCGTAAATCCCGGACTCGGCCCGTATAGTCAAAAGTATACAAAGAAAGTAAAATGTTTTCATTTTTGATGAGACCCTTAATGAAAGAGGTTTAATCGCCGGAAAACGAAAACCCGCGATTTCCCGTAAATTCCGGGCTTGGCCCGTATCGTCGAATGTATACAAAGAAAGTACCCAGGGAGTAAACTCATTTTTCGAAAGATTTTTTAAATTATTTTTTCACCACTAAAACGCATGAGATTTGTAGTTTTACAAAAATGTTTTCATTTTTGATGAGACGCTGAATAAAAGAAGTTTAATCGCCGGCAAACGAAAACCCGCGATTTCCCGTAAATCCCGGACTCGGCTCGTATAGTCAAAAGTATACAAAAAAAGTACCCAGGGAGTAAACTCATTTCTCGAACGATTTTTTAAATTATTTTTTCACCACTAAAACGCATGAGACTTGTAGTTTTCAAAAGTGTTTTCGTTTTTGATGAGACGCTGAATAAAAGAAGTTTAATCGACGGCAAACGAAAACCCGCGATTTCCTGTAAATCCCGGGCTTGGCCCGTATAGTTGAATGTATCTAAGGAAAGTACCCAGGGAGTAAACTGATTTCCCGAACGATTTTTCAAATTATTTCTGCACCACTAGAACGAATGAGACTTGTAGTTTTCAAAAATGTTTTCATTTTTAATGAGACGCTTAATGAAAGAGGATTAATCGCCGGCAAATGAAAACCCGCGATTTCCTGTCAATCCCGGACTTGTCCCGTATAGTCAAATGTATACAAAGAAAGTACCCTGTGAGTAAACTCATTTGCAGAACGATTTTTTAAATTATCTTTTCACCACTACAACGCATGAGACTTGTAGTTTTCAAAAATGTTTTCATTTTTGATGAGACGCTGAATAAAAGAATTTTAATCGCCGGCAAACGGAAACCCGTGATTTCCCGTAAATCCCGGACTCGGACCGTATAGTCAAAAGTATAAAAAGAACGTACCCAGGGAGTAAACTTATTTTTCGAACGATTATTTAAATTATTTTTTCACCACTAAAACGCATGAGACTTGTAGTTTTCAAAAATGTTTTCATTTTTGATGGGACGCTGAATAAAAGAAGTTTAATCGCTGACAAACGAAAACCCGCGATTTCCCGTAATTCCTGGACTCGGCCCGTATAGTGTAAAGTATACAAAAAAAGTACCCAGGAAGTAAACTCATTTCCAGAACGATTTTTTAAATTATTTTTTCACCACTAAAACGCATGAGACTTGTAGTTTTCAAAAATGTTTTCATTTTTATGAGACGCTGAATAAAAGAATTTAATCGCCGGCAAACGGAAACTTGCGATTTCCCGTAAATCCCGGACTCGGACCGTATAGTCAAAAGTATACAAAGAACGTACCCAGGGAGTAAACTCATTTCTCGAACGATTTTTTAAATTATTTTTTCACCACTAAAACGCATAAGTCTTGTAGTTTTCAAAAATGTTTTCATTTTTGATGGGACGCTGAATAAAAGAAGTTTAAGCGCTGGCAAACGAAAACCCGCGATTTCCCGTAAATCCCGGACTCGGCCCGTATAGTCAAAAGTATACAAAGAAAGTACCCAGGAAGTAAACTCATTTCCCGAACGATTTTTTAAATTATTTTTTCACCACTAAATCGCATGAGACTTGTAGTTTTCAAAAATGTTTTCATTTTTGATGAGACGCTGAATAAAAGAACTTTAATCGCCGGCAAACGGAAACCTGCGATTTCCCGTAAATCCCGGACTCGGCCCGTATAGTCAAAAGTATACAAAGAAAGTACCCAGGAAGTAAACTCTTTCTCGAACGATTTTTTAAATTATTTTTTCACCACTAAAACGCATGAGACTTGTAGTTTTCAAAAATGTTTTCATTTTTGATGGAACGCTTAATGAAAGAGGTTTAATCGCCGGCAAACGAAAACCCGCGATTTCCCGTAAATCCCGTGCTTGGCCCGTATAGTCGAATGTATACAAAGAAAGTACCCCGGGAGTAACTCATTTCCCGAACGATTTTTTAAATTATTTTTTCACCACTAAAACGCATGAGACTTGTACTTTTCAAAAATGTTTTCATTTTTGATGGGACGCTGAATGAAAGAAGTTTAATCGCTGGCAAACGAAAACCCGCATTTTCCCGTAAATTCCGGACTCGGCCCGTATAGTCAAAAGTATACAAAGAAAGTACCCAGAGAGTAAACTCATTTCCCGAACGATTTTTTAAATTATTTTTTCACCACTAAAATGCATGAGACTTGTAGTTTTCAAAAATGTTTTCATTTTTGATGAGACGCTTAATGAAAGAGGTTTAATCGCCGGCAAACGAAAACCCGCTATTTCCCGTAAATCCCGGACTCGGCCCGTATAGTCAAAAGTATACAAAGAAAGTAAAATGTTTTCATTTTTGATGAGACGCTTAATGAAAGAGGTTTAATCGCCGGCAAACGAAAACCCGCGATTTCCCGTAAATCCCGGACTCGGCTCGTATAGTCAAAAGTATACAAAAAAAGTACCCAGGGAGTAAACTCATTTCTCGAACGATTTTTTAAATTATTTTTTCACCACTAAAACGCATGAGACTTGTAGTTTTCAAAAGTGTTTTCGTTTTTGATGAGACGCTGAATAAAAGAAGTTTAATCGACGGCAAACGAAAACCCGCGATTTCCCGTAAATCCCGGGCTTGGCCCGTATAGTTGAATGTATCTAAGGAAAGTACCCAGGGAGTAAACTGTTTTCCCGAACGATTTTTCAAATTATTTCTGCACCACTAGAACGAATGAGACTTGTAGTTTTCAAAAATGTTTTCATTTTTAATGAGACGCTTAATGAAAGAGGATTAATCGCCGGCAAATGAAAACCCGCGATTTCCTGTCAATCCCGGACTTGTCCCGTATAGTCGAATGTATACAAAGAAAGTACCCTGTGAGTAAACTCATTTGCAGAACGATTTTTTAAATTATCTTTTCACCACTACAACGCATGAGACTTGTAGTTTTCAAAAATGTTTTCATTTTTGATGAGACGCTGAATAAAAGAATTTTAATCGCCGGCAAACGGAAACCCGCGATTTCCCGTAAATCCCGGACTCGGACCGTATAGTCAAAAGTATACAAAGAACGTACCCAGGGAATAAACTCATTTCTCGAACGATTTTTTAAATTATTTTTTCACCACTAAAACGCATGAGACTTGTAGTTTTCAAAAATGTTTTCATTTTTGATGGGACGCTGAATAAAAGAAGTTTAATCGCTGACAAACAAAAACCCGCGATTTCCCGTAATTCCTGGACTCGGCCCGTATAGTGTAAAGTATACAAAGAAAGTACCCAGGAAGTAAACTCATTTCCAGAACGATTTTTTAAATTATTTTTTCACCACTAAAACGCATGAGACTTGTAGTTTTCAAAAATGTTTTCATTTTTATGAGACGCTGAATAAAAGAATTTTAATCGCCGGCAAACGGAAACCTGCGATTTCCCGTAAATCCCGGTCTCGGACCGTATAGTCAAAAGTATACAAAGAACGTACCCAGGGAGTAAACTCATTTCTCGAACGATTTTTTAAATTATTTTTTCACCACTAAAACGCATAAGACTTGTAGTTTTCAAAAATGTTTTCATTTTTGATGGGACGCTGAATAAAAGAAGTTTAATCGCTGGCAAACGAAAACCCGCGATTTCCCGTAAATCCCGGACTCGGCCCGTATAGTCAAAAGTATACAAAGAAAGTACCCAGGAAGTAAACTCATTTCCCGAACGATTTTTTAAATTATTTTTTCACCACTAAATCGCATGAGACTTGTAGTTTTCAAAAATGTTTTCATTTTTGATGAGACGCTGAATAAAAGAACTTTAATCGCCGGCAAACGGAAACCTGCGATTTCCCGTAAATCCCGGACTCAGCCCGTATAGTCAAAAGTATACAAAGAAAGTACCCACGGAGTAAACTCATTTCCTGAACGATGTTTTAAATTATTATTTCACCACTAAATCCCATGAGACTTGCAGTTTTTAAAAATGTTTTCATTTTTGATGAGACGCTGAATAAAAGAAGTTTAATCACCGGCAAACAAAAGCCCGCGATTTCCCGTAAATCCCGGACTCGGACCGTATAGTCAAAAGTATACAAAGAACGTACCCAGGGAGCAAACTCTTTCTCGAACGATTTTTTAAATTATTTTTTCACCACTAAAACGCATGAGACTTGTAGTTTTCAAAAATGTTTTCATTTTTGATGGGACGCTGAATAAAAGAAGTTTAATCGCTGGCAAACGAAAACCCGCGATTTCCCGTAAATCCTGGACTCGGCCCGTATAGTCAAAAGTATACAAGGAAAGTACCCAGGAAGTAAACTCATTTCCCGAACGATTTTTTAAATTATTTTTTCATCACTAAAACGCATGAGACTTGTAGTTTTCAAAAATGTTTTCATTTTTGATGAGACGCTTAATGAAAGAGGTTTAATCGCCGGCAAACGAAAACCCGCGATTTCCCGTAAATTCCGGACACGGCCCGTATAGTCAAAAGTATACAAAGAAAGTACCCAGAGAGTAAACTCATTTCCCGAACGATTTTTTAAATTATTTTTTCACCACTAAAACGCATGAGACTTGTAGTTTTCAAAAATGTTTTCATTTTTGATGAGACGCTTAATGAAAGAGGTTTAATCGCCGGCAAACGAAAACCCGCGATTTCCCGTAAATCCCGTGCTTGGCCCGTATAGTCGAATGTATACAAGGAAAGCACCCCGGGAGTAACTCATTTCCCGAACGATTTTTTAAATTATTTTTTCACCACTAAAACGCATGAGACTTGTAGGTTTCAAAAATGTTTTCATTTTTGATGAGACGCTTAATGAAAGAGGTTTAATCGCCGGCAAACGAAAACCCGGGATTTCCCGTAAATCCCGGGCTTGGCCCGTATAGTCGAATGTATACAAAGAAAGTACCCGGTGAGTAAACTCATTTCCAGAACGATTTTTTAAATTATTTTTTCACCACTAAAACGCATAAGACTTGTAGTTTTCAAAAATGTTTTCATTTTTGATGAGACGCTGAATAAAAGAAGTTTAATCGCCGGCAAACGAAAACCCGCGATTTCCCGTAAATCCCGGACTCGGCCCGTATAGTCAAAAGTATACAAAGAAAGTACCCAAGGAGTAAACTCATTTCCCGAACGATTTTTTAAATTATTTTTTCACCACTAAAACGCATGAGACTTGTAGTTTTCAAAAATGTTTTCATTTTTGATGGGACGCTGAATGAAAGAAGTTTAATCGCTGGCAAACGAAAACCCGCGATTTCCCGTAAATTCCGGACTCGGCCCGTATAGTCAAAAGTATACAAAGAAAGTACCCAGAGAGTAAACTCATTTCCCCAACAATTTTTTAAATTATTTTTTCACCACTAAAACGTATGAGACTTGTAGTTTTCAAAAATGTTTTCATTTTTGATGAGACGCTTAATGAAAGAGGTTTAATCGCCGGCAAACGAAAACCCGCGATTTCCCGTAAATCCCGGGCTTGGCCCGTATAGTCGAATGTATACAAAGAAAGTACTCAGGGAGTAACTCATTTCCCGAACGATTTTTTAAATTATTTTTTCACCACTAAAACGCATGAGACTTGTAGGTTTCAAAAATGTTTTCATTTTTGATGAGACGCTTAATGAAAGAGGTTTAATCGCCGGCAAACGAAAACCCGCGATTTCCCGTAAATCCCGGGCTTGGCCCGTATAGTCGAATGTATACAAAGAAAGTACCCTGTCAGTAAACTCATTTTCAGAACGATTTTTTAAATTATTTTTTCACCACTAAAACGCATATGACTTGTAGTTTTCAAAAACGTTTTCATTTTTGATGAGACGCTGAATAAAAGAAGTTTAATCGCCGGCAAACGAAAACCCGCTATTTCCCGTAAATCCCGGACTCGGCCCGTATAGTCAAAAGTATATAAAGAAAGTAAAATGTTTTCATTTTTGATGAGACGCTTAATGAAAGAGGTTTAATAGCCGGAAAACGAAAACCTGCGATTTCCCGTAAATCCCGGGCTTGGCCCGTATCGTCGAATGTATACAAAGAAAGTACCCAGGGAGTAAACTCATTTTTCGAAAGATTTTTTAAATTATTTTTTCACCACTAAAACGCATGAGATTTGTAGTTTTACAAAAATGTTTTCATTTTTGATGAGACGCTGAATAAAAGAAGTTTAATCGCTGGCAAACGAAAACCCGCGATTTCCCGTAAATCCCGGACTCGGCTCGTATAGTCAAAAGTATACAAAAAAAGTACCCAGGGAGTAAACTCATTTCTCGAACGATTTTTTATATTATTTTTTCACCACTAAAACGCATGAGACTTGTAGTTCTCAAAAATGTTTTCATTTTTGATGAGACGCTTAATGAAAGAGGTTTAATCGCCGGAAAGCGAAAACCCGCGATTTCCCGTAAATCCCGGGCTTGGCCCGTATCGTCGAATGTATACAAAGAAAGTACCAAGGAAGTAAACTCATTTCCCGAACGATTTTTTAAATTATTTTTTCATCACTAAAACGCATGAGACTTGTAGTTTTCAAAAATGTTTTCATTTTTGATGAGACGCTTAATGAAAGAGGTTTAATCGCCGGCAAACGAAAACCCGCGATTTCCCGTAAATCCCGGGCTTGGCCCGTATAGTCGAATGTATACAAAGAAAGTACCCTGTGAGTAAACTCATTTCCAGAACGATTTTTTATATTATTTTTTCACCACTAAAACGCATGAGACTTGTAGTTCTCAAAAATGTTTTCATTTTTGATGAGACGCTGAATAAAAGAAGTTTAATCGCTGGCAAACGAAAACCCGCGATTTCCCGTAAATCCCGGACTCGGCCCGTATAGTCAAAAGTATACAAAGAAAGTACCAAGGAAGTAAACTCATTTCCCGAACGATTTTTTAAATTATTTTTTCATCACTAAAACGCATGAGACTTGTAGTTTTCAAAAATGTTTTCATTTTTGATGAGACGCTTAATGAAAGAGGTTTAATCGCCGGCAAACGAAAACCCGCGATTTCCCGTAAATCCCGTGCATGGCCCGTATAGTCAAAAGTATACAAAGAAAGTACCCAGAGAGTAAACTCATTTCCCGAACAATTTTTTAAATTATTTTTTCACCACTAAAACGTATGAGACTTGTAGTTTTCAAAAATGTTTTCATTTTTGATGAGACGCTTAATGAAAGAGGTTTAATCGCCGGCAAACGAAAACCCGCGATTTCCCGTAAATCCCGGGCTTGGCCCGTATAGTCGAATGTATACAAAGAAAGTACTCAGGGAAGAACTAATTTCCCGAACGATTTTTTAAATTATTTTTTCACCACTAAAACGCATGAGACTTGTAGGTTTCAAAAATGTTTTCATTTTTGATGAGACGCTTAATGAAAGAGGTTTAATCGCCGGCAAACGAAAACCCGCGATTTCCCGTAAATCCCGGGCTTGGCCCGTATAGTCGAATGTATACAAAGAAAGTACCCTGTGAGTAAACTCATTTCCAGAACGATTTTTTAAATTATTTTTTCACCACTAAAACGCATATGACTTGTAGTTTTCAAAAACGTTTTCATTTTTGATGAGACGCTGAATAAAAGAAGTTTAATCGCCGGCAAACGAAAACCCGCTATTTCCCGTAAATCCCGGACTCGGCCCGTATAGTCAAAAGTATACAAAGAAAGTAAAATGTTTTCATTTTTGATGAGACGCTTAATGAAAGAGGTTTAATCGCCGGAAAACGAAAACCCGCGATTTCCCGTAAATTCCGGGCTTGGCCCGTATCGTCGAATGTATACAAAGAAAGTACCCAGGGAGTAAACTCATTTTTCGAAAGATTTTTTAAATTATTTTTTCACCACTAAAACGCATGAGATTTGTAGTTTTACAAAAATGTTTTCATTTTTGATGAGACGCTGAATAAAAGAAGTTTAATCGCCGGCAAACGAAAACCCGCAATTTCCCGTAAATCCCGGACTCGGCTCGTATAGTCAAAAGTATACAAAAAAAGTACCCAGGGAGTAAACTCATTTCTCGAACGATTTTTTAAATTATTTTTTCACCACTAAAACGCATGAGACTTGTAGTTTTCAAAAGTGTTTTCGTTTTTGATGAGACGCTGAATAAAAGAAGTTTAATCGACGGCAAACGAAAACCCGCGATTTCCTGTAAATCCCGGGCTTGGCCCGTATAGTTGAATGTATCTAAGGAAAGTACCCAGGGAGTAAACTGATTTCCCGAACGATTTTTCAAATTATTTCTGCACCACTAGAACGAATGAGACTTGTAGTTTTCAAAAATGTTTTCATTTTTAATGAGACGCTTAATGAAAGAGGATTAATCGCCGGCAAATGAAAACCCGCGATTTCCTGTCAATCCCGGACTTGTCCCGTATAGTCAAATGTATACAAAGAAAGTACCCTGTGAGTAAACTCATTTGCAGAACGATTTTTTAAATTATCTTTTCACCACTACAACGCATGAGACTTGTAGTTTTCAAAAATGTTTTCATTTTTGATGAGACGCTGAATAAAAGAATTTTAATCGCCGGCAAACGGAAACCCGCGATTTCCCGTAAATCCCGGACTCGGACCGTATAGTCAAAAGTATACAAAAAACGTACCCAGGGAGTAAACTTATTTCTCGAACGATTTTTTAAATTATTTTTTCACCACTAAAACGCATGAGACTTGTAGTTTTCAAAAATGTTTTCATTTTTGATGGGACGCTGAATAAAAGAAGTTTAATCGCTGACAAACGAAAACCCGCGATTTCCCGTAATTCCTGGACTCGGCCCGTATAGTGTAAAGTATACAAAAAAGTACCCAGGAAGTAAACTCATTTCCAGAACGATTTTTTAAATTATTTTTTCACCACTAAAACGCATGAGACTTGTAGTTTTCAAAAATGTTTTCATTTTTATGAGACGCTGAATAAAAGAATTTTAATCGCCGGCAAACGGAAACTTGCGATTTCCCGTAAATCCCGGACTCGGACCGTATAGTCAAAAGTATACAAAGAACGTACCCAGGGAGTAAACTCATTTCTCGAACGTTTTTTTAAATTATTTTTTCACCACTAAAACGCATAAGACTTGTAGTTTTCAAAAATGTTTTCATTTTTGATGGGACGCTGAATAAAAGAAGTTTAAGCGCTGGCAAACGAAAACCCGCGATTTCCCGTAAATCCCGGACTCGGCCCGTATAGTCAAAAGTATACAAAGAAAGTACCCAGGAAGTAAACTCATTTCCCGAACGATTTTTTAAATTATTTTTTCACCACTAAATCGCATGAGACTTGTAGTTTTCAAAAATGTTTTCATTTTTGATGAGACGCTGAATAAAAGAACTTTAATCGCCGGAAAACGGAAACCTGCGATGTCCCGTAAATCCCAGACTCGGCCCGTATAGTCAAAAGTATACAAAGAACGTACCCAGGGAGTAAACTCTTTCTCGAACGATTTTTTAAATTATTTTTTCACCACTAAAACGCATGAGACTTGTAGTTTTCAAAAATGTTTTCATTTTTGATGGAACCCTGAATAAAAGAAGTTTAATCGCTGGCAAACGAAAACCCGCGATTCCCGTAAATCCCGGACTCGGCCCGTATAGTCAAAAGTATAAAAAGAAAGTACCCAGGAAGTAAACTCATTTCCCGAACGATTTTTTAAATTATTTTTTCATCACTAAAACGCATGAGACTTGTAGTTTTCAAAAATGTTTTCATTTTTGATGAGACGCTTAATGAAAGAGGTTTAATCGCCGGCAAACGAAAACCCGCGATTTCCCGTAAATCCCGTGCTTGGCCCGTATAGTCGAATGTATACAAAGAAAGTACCCCGGGAGTAACTCATTTCCCGAACGATTTTTTAAATTATTTTTTCACCACTAAAACGCATGAGACTTGTACTTTTCAAAAATGTTTTCATTTTTGATGGGACGCTGAATAAAAGACGTTTAATCGCTGGCAAACGAAAACCCGCATTTTCCCGTAAATTCCGGACTCGGCCCGTATAGTCAAAAGTATATAAAGAAAGTACCCAGAGAGTAAACTCATTTCCCGAACGATTTTTTAAATTATTTTTTCACCACTAAAACGCATGAGACTTGTAGTTTTCAAAAATGTTTTCATTTTTGATGAGACGCTTAATGAAAGAGGTTTAATCGCCGGCAAACGAAAACCCGCGATTTCCCGTAAATCCCGAGCTTGGCCCGTATAGTCGAATGTATACAAAGAAAGTACTCAGGGAAGAACTCATTTCTCGAACGATTTTTTAAATTATTTTTTCACCACTAAAACGCATGAGACTTGTAGGTTTCAAAAATGTTTTCATTTTTGATGAGACGCCTAATGAAAGAGGTTTATTCGCCGGCAAACGAAAACCCGCTATTTCCCGTAAATCCCGGACTCGGCCCGTATAGTCAAAAGTATACAAAGAAAGTAAAATGTTTTCATTTTTGATGAGACGCTTAATGAAAGAGGTTTAATCGCCGGCAAACGAAAACCCGCGATTTCCCGTAAATCCCGGACTCGGCTCGTATAGTCAAAAGTATACAAAAAAAGTACCCAGGGAGTAAACTCATTTCTCGAACGATTTTTTAAATTATTTTTTCACCACTAAAACGCATGAGACTTGTAGTTTTCAAAAGTGTTTTCGTTTTTGATGAGACGCTGAATAAAAGAAGTTTAATCGACGGCAAACGAAAACCCGCGATTTCCTGTAAATCCCGGGCTTGGCCCGTATAGTTGAATGTATCTAAGGAAAGTACCCAGGGAGTAAACTGATTTCCCGAACGATTTTTCAAATTATTTCTGCACCACTAGAACGAATGAGACTTGTAGTTTTCAAAAATGTTTTCATTTTTAATGAGACGCTTAATGAAAGAGGATTAATCGCCGGCAAATGAAAACCCGCGATTTCCTGTCAATCCCGGACTTGTCCCGTATAGTCGAATGTATACAAAGAAAGTACCCTGTGAGTAAACTCATTTGCAGAACGATTTTTTAAATTATCTTTTCACCACTACAACGCATGAGACTTGTAGTTTTCAAAAATGTTTTCATTTTTGATGAGACGCTGAATAAAAGAATTTTAATCGCCGGCAAACGGAAACCCGCGATTTCCCGTAAATCCCGGACTCGGACCGTATAGTCAAAAGTATACAAAGAACGTACCCAGGGAATAAACTCATTTCTCGAACGATTTTTTAAATTATTTTTTCACCACTAAAACGCATGAGACTTGTAGGTTTCAAAAATGTTTTCATTTTTGATGAGACGCCTAATGAAAGAGGTTTATTCGCCGGCAAACGAAAACCCGCTATTTCCCGTAAATCCCGGACTCGGCCCGTATAGTCAAAAGTATACAAAGAAAGTAAAATGTTTTCATTTTTGATGAGACGCTTAATGAAAGAGGTTTAATCGCCGGCAAACGAAAACCCGCGATTTCCCGTAAATCCCGGACTCGGCTCGTATAGTCAAAAGTATACAAAAAAAGTACCCAGGGAGTAAACTCATTTCTCGAACGATTTTTTAAATTATTTTTTCACCACTAAAACGCATGAGACTTGTAGTTTTCAAAAGTGTTTTCGTTTTTGATGAGACGCTGAATAAAAGAAGTTTAATCGACGGCAAACGAAAACCCGCGATTTCCCGTAAATCCCGGGCTTGGCCCGTATAGTTGAATGTATCTAAGGAAAGTACCCAGGGAGTAAACTGATTTCCCGAACGATTTTTCAAATTATTTCTGCACCACTAGAACGAATGAGACTTGTAGTTTTCAAAAATGTTTTCATTTTTAATGAGACGCTTAATGAAAGAGGATTAATCGCCGGCAAATGAAAACCCGCGATTTCCTGTCAATCCCGGACTTGTGCCGTATAGTCGAATGTATACAAAGAAAGTACCCTGTGAGTAAACTCATTTGCAGAACGATTTTTTAAATTATCTTTTCACCACTACAACGCATGAGACTTGTAGTTTTCAAAAATGTTTTCATTTTTGATGAGACGCTGAATAAAAGAATTTTAATCGCCGGCAAACGGAAACCCGCGATTTCCCGTAAATCCCGGACTCGGACCGTATAGTCAAAAGTATACAAAGAACGTACCCAGGGAATAAACTCATTTCTCGAACGATTTTTTAAATTATTTTTTCACCACTAAAACGCATGAGACTTGTAGTTTTCAAAAATGTTTTCATTTTTGATGGGACGCTGAATAAAAGAAGTTTAATCGCTGACAAACGAAAACCCGCGATTTCCCGTAATTCCTGGACTCGGCCCGTATAGTGTAAAGTATACAAAGAAAGTACCCAGGAAGTAAACTCATTTCCAGAACGATTTTTTAAAGTATTTTTTCACCACTAAAACGCATGAGACTTGTAGTTTTCAAAAATGTTTTCATTTTTATGAGACGCTGAATAAAAGAATTTTAATCGCCGGCAAACGGAAACCTGCGATTTCCCGTAAATCCCGGTCTCGGACCGTATAGTCAAAAGTATACAAAGAACGTACCCAGGGAGTAAACTCATTTCTCGAACGATTTTTTAAATTATTTTTTCACCACTAAAACGCATAAGACTTGTAGTTTTTAAAAATGTTTTCATTTTTGATGGGACGCTGAATAAAAGAAGTTTAATCGCTGGCAAACGAAAACCCGCGATTTCCCGTAAATCCCGGACTCGGCCCGTATAGTCAAAAGTATACAAAGAAAGTACCCAGGAAGTAAACTCATTTCCCGAACGATTTTTTAAATTATTTTTTCACCACTAAATCGCATGAGACTTGTAGTTTTCAAAAATGTTTTCATTTTTGATGAGACGCTGAATAAAAGAACTTTAATCGCCGGCAAACGGAAACCTGCGATTTCCCGTAAATCCCGGACTCGGCCCGTATAGTCAAAAGTATACAAAGAAAGTACCCACGGAGTAAACTCATTTCCTGAACGATGTTTTAAATTATTATTTCACCACTAAATCCCATGAGACTTGCAGTTTTTAAAAATGTTTTCATTTTTGATGAGACGCTGAATAAAAGAAGTTTAATCGCCGGCAAACAAAAACCCGCGATTTCCCGTAAATCCCGGACTCGGACCGTATAGTCAAAAGTATACAAAGAACGTACCCAGGGAGTAAACTCTTTCTCGAACGATTTTTTAAATTATTTTTTCACCACTAAAACGCATGAGACTTGTAGTTTTCAAAAATGTTTTCATTTTTGATGGGACGCTGAATAAAAGAAGTTTAATCGCTGGCAAACGAAAACCCGCGATTTCCCGTAAATCCTGGACTCGGCCCGTATAGTCAAAAGTATACAAAGAAAGTACCCAGGAAGTAAACTCATTTCCCGAACGATTTTTTAAATTATTTTTTCATCACTAAAACGCATGAGACTTGTAGTTTTCAAAAATGTTTTCATTTTTGATGAGACGCTTAATGAAAGAGGTTTAATCGCCGGCAAACGAAAACCCGCGATTTCCCGTAAATTCCGGACACGGCCCCTATAGTCAAAAGTATACAAAGAAAGTACCCAGAGAGTAAACTCATTTCCCGAACGATTTTTTAAATTATTTTTTCACCACTAAAACGCATGAGACTTGTAGTTTTCAAAAATGTTTTCATTTTTGATGAGACGCTTAATGAAAGAGGTTTAATCGCCGGCAAACGAAAACCCGCGATTTCCCGTAAATCCCGTGCTTGGCCCGTATAGTCGAATGTATACAAGGAAAGTACCCCGGGAGTAACTCATTTCCCGAACGATTTTTTAAATTATTTTTTCACCACTAAAACGCATGAGACTTGTAGGTTTCAAAAATGTTTTCATTTTTGATGAGACGCTTAATGAAAGAGGTTTAATCGCCGGCAAACGAAAACCCGCGATTTCCCGTAAATCCCGGGCTTGGCCCGTATAGTCGAATGTATACAAAGAAAGTACCCGGTGAGTAAACTCATTTCCAGAACGATTTTTTAAATTATTTTTTCACCACTAAAACGCATAAGACTTGTAGTTTTTAAAAATGTTTTCATTTTTGATGGGACGCTGAATAAAAGAAGTTTAATCGCTGGCAAACGAAAACCCGCGATTTCCCGTAAATCCCGGACTCGGCCCGTATAGTCAAAAGTATACAAAGAAAGTACCCAGGAAGTAAACTCATTTCCCGAACGATTTTTTAAATTATTTTTTCACCACTAAATCGCATGAGACTTGTAGTTTTCAAAAATGTTTTCATTTTTGATGAGACGCTGAATAAAAGAACTTTAATCGCCGGCAAACGGAAACCTGCGATTTCCCGTAAATCCCGGACTCGGCCCGTATAGTCAAAAGTATACAAAGAAAGTACCCACGGAGTAAACTCATTTCCTGAACGATGTTTTAAATTATTATTTCACCACTAAATCCCATGAGACTTGCAGTTTTTAAAAATGTTTTCATTTTTGATGAGACGCTGAATAAAAGAAGTTTAATCGCCGGCAAACAAAAACCCGCGATTTCCCGTAAATCCCGGACTCGGACCGTATAGTCAAAAGTATACAAAGAACGTACCCAGGGAGTAAACTCTTTCTCGAACGATTTTTTAAATTATTTTTTCACCACTAAAACGCATGAGACTTGTAGTTTTCAAAAATGTTTTCATTTTTGATGGGACGCTGAATAAAAGAAGTTTAATCGCTGGCAAACGAAAACCCGCGATTTCCCGTAAATCCTGGACTCGGCCCGTATAGTCAAAAGTATACAAAGAAAGTACCCAGGAAGTAAACTCATTTCCCGAACGATTTTTTAAATTATTTTTTCATCACTAAAACGCATGAGACTTGTAGTTTTCAAAAATGTTTTCATTTTTGATGAGACGCTTAATGAAAGAGGTTTAATCGCCGGCAAACGAAAACCCGCGATTTCCCGTAAATTCCGGACACGGCCCCTATAGTCAAAAGTATACAAAGAAAGTACCCAGAGAGTAAACTCATTTCCCGAACGATTTTTTAAATTATTTTTTCACCACTAAAACGCATGAGACTTGTAGTTTTCAAAAATGTTTTCATTTTTGATGAGACGCTTAATGAAAGAGGTTTAATCGCCGGCAAACGAAAACCCGCGATTTCCCGTAAATCCCGTGCTTGGCCCGTATAGTCGAATGTATACAAGGAAAGTACCCCGGGAGTAACTCATTTCCCGAACGATTTTTTAAATTATTTTTTCACCACTAAAACGCATGAGACTTGTAGGTTTCAAAAATGTTTTCATTTTTGATGAGACGCTTAATGAAAGAGGTTTAATCGCCGGCAAACGAAAACCCGCGATTTCCCGTAAATCCCGGGCTTGGCCCGTATAGTCGAATGTATACAAAGAAAGTACCCGGTGAGTAAACTCATTTCCAGAACGATTTTTTAAATTATTTTTTCACCACTAAAACGCATAAGACTTGTAGTTTTCAAAAATGTTTTCATTTTTGATGAGACGCTGACCAAAAGAAGTTTAATCGCCGGCAAACGAAAACCCGCGATTTCCCGTAAATCCCGGACTCGGCCCGTATAGTCAAAAGTATACAAAGAAAGTACCCAAGGAGTAAACTCATTTCCCGAACGATTTTTTAAATTATTTTTTCACCACTAAAACGCATGAGACTTGTAGTTTTCAAAAATGTTTTCATTTTTGATGGGACGCTGAATGAAAGAAGTTTAATCGCTGGCAAACGAAAACCCGCGATTTCCCGTAAATTCCGGACTCGGCCCGTATAGTCAAAAGTATACAAATAAAGTACCCAGAGAGTAAACTCATTTCCCCAACAATTTTTTAAATTATTTTTTCACCACTAAAACGTATGAGACTTGTAGTTTTCAAAAATGTTTTCATTTTTGATGAGACGCTTAATGAAAGAGGTTTAATCGCCGGCAAACGAAAACCCGCGATTTCCCGTAAATCCCGGGCTTGGCCCGTATAGTCGAATGTATACAAAGAAAGTACTCAGGGAGTAACTCATTTCCCGAACGATTTTTTAAATTATTTTTTCACCACTAAAACGCATGAGACTTGTAGGTTTCAAAAATGTTTTCATTTTTGATGAGACGCTTAATGAAAGAGGTTTAATCGCCGGCAAACGAAAACCCGCGATTTCCCGTAAATCCCGGGCTTGGCCCGTATAGTCGAATGTATACAAAGAAAGTACCCTGTCAGTAAACTCATTTCCAGAACGATTTTTTAAATTATTTTTTCACCACTAAAACGCATATGACTTGTAGTTTTCAAAAACGTTTTCATTTTTGATGAGACGCTGAATAAAAGAAGTTTAATCGCCGGCAAACGAAAACCCGCTATTTCCCGTAAATCCCGGACTCGGCCCGTATAGTCAAAAGTATATAAAGAAAGTAAAATGTTTTCATTTTTTATGAGACGCTTAATGAAAGAGGTTTAATCGCCGGAAAACGAAAACCTGCGATTTCCCGTAAATCCCGGGCTTGGCCCGTATCGTCGAATGTATACAAAGAAAGTACCCAGGGAGTAAACTCATTTTTCGAAAGATTTTTTATATTATTTTTTCACCACTAAAACGCATGAGACTTGTAGTTCTCAAAAATGTTTTCATTTTTGATGAGACGCTTAATGAAAGAGGTTTAATCGCTGGCAAACGAAAACCCGCGATTTCCCGTAAATCCCGGACTCGGCTCGTATAGTCAAAAGTATACAAAAAAAGTACCCAGGGAGTAAACTAATTTCTCGAACGATTTTTTATATTATTTTTTCACCACTAAAACGCATGAGACTTGTAGTTCTCAAAAATGTTTTCATTTTTGATGAGACGCTTAATGAAAGAGGTTTAATCGCCGGAAAGCGAAAACCCGCGATTTCCCGTAAATCCCGGGCTTGGCCCGTATCGTCGAATGTATACAAAGAAAGTACCCAGGGAGTAAACTCATTTTTCGAAAGATTTTTTAAATTATTTTTTCACCACTAAAACGCATGAGACTTGTAGTTTTTAAAAATGTTTTCATTTTTGATGAGACGCTTAATGAAAGAGGTTTAATCACCGGCAAACGAAAACCCGCGATTTCCCGAAAATCCGAGCTTGGCGCGTATAGTCGAATGTATACAAAGAAAGTACCCGGGGAGTAACTTATTTCCCAAACGATTTTTTAAATTATTTTTTCACCACTAAAACGCATGAGACTTGTAGGTTTCAAAAATGTTTTCATTTTTGATGAGACGCTTAATGAAAGAGGTTTAATCGCCGGCAAACGAAACCCCGCGATTTCCCGTAAATCCCGGGCTTGGCCCGTATAGTCGAATGTATACAAAGAAAGTACCCTGTGAGTAAACTCCTTTCCAGAACGATTTTTTATATTATTTTTTCACCACTAAAACGCATGAGACATGTAGTTCTCAAAAATGTTTTCATTTTTGATGAGACGCTTAATGAAAGAGGTTTAATCGCCGGAAAACGAAAACCCGCGATTTCCCGTAAATCCCGGGCTTGGCCCGTATCGTCGAATGTATACAAAGAAAGTACCCAGGGAGTAAACACATTTTTCGAAAGATTTTTTAAATTATTTTTTCACCACTAAAACGCATGAGACTTGTAGTTTTTAAAAATGTTTTCATTTTTGATGAGACGCTTAATGAAAGAGGTTTAATCACCGGCAAACGAAAACCGGCGATTTCCCGTAAATCCAAGCTTGGCGCGTATAGTCGAATGTATACAAAGAAAGTACCCGGGGAGTAACTTAATTCCCAAACGATTTTTTAAATTATTTTTTCACCACTAAAACGCATGAGACTTGTAGGTTTCAAAAATGTTTTCATTTTTGATGAGACGCTTAATGAAAGAGGTTTAATCGCCGGCAAACGAAACCCCGCGATTTCCCGTAAATCCCGGGCTTGGCCCGTATAGTTGAATGTATCTAAAGAAAGTACCCAGGGAGTAAACTCATTTCCCCAACAATTTTTTAAATTATTTTTTCACCACTAAAACGTATGAGACTTGTAGTTTTCAAAAATGTTTTCATTTTTGATGAGACGCTTAATGAAAGAGGTTTAATCGCCGGCAAACGAAAACCCGCGATTTCCCGTAAATCCCGGGCTTGGCCCGTATAGTCGAATGTATACAAAGAAAGTACTCAGGGAAGAACTAATTTCCCGAACGATTTTTTAAATTATTTTTTCACCACTAAAACGCATGAGACTTGTAGGTTTCAAAAATGTTTTCATTTTTGATGAGACGCTTAATGAAAGAGGTTTAATCGCGGGCAAACGAAAACCCGCGATTTCCCGTAAATCCCGGGCTTGGCCCGTATAGTCGAATGTATACAAAGAAAGTACCCTGTCAGTAAACTCATTTCCAGAACGATTTTTTAAATTATTTTTTCACCACTAAAACGCATATGACTTGTAGTTTTCAAAAACGTTTTCATTTTTGATGAGACGCTGAATAAAAGAAGTTTAATCGCCGGCAAACGAAAACCCGCTATTTCCCGCAAATCCCGGACTCGGCCCGTATAGTCAAAAGTATATAAAGAAAGTAAAATGTTTTCATTTTTGATGAGACGCTTAATGAAAGAGGTTTAATCGCCGGAAAACGAAAACCTGCGATTTCCCGTAAATCCCGGGCTTGGCCCGTATCGTCGAATGTATACAAAGAAAGTACCCAGGGAGTAAACTCATTTTTCGAAAGATTTTTTAAATTATTTTTTCACCACTAAAACGCATGAGATTTGTAGTTTTACAAAAATGTTTTCATTTTTGATGAGACGCTGAATAAAAGAAGTTTAATCGCCGGCAAACGAAAACCCGCGATTTCCCGTAAATCCCGGACTCGGCTCGTATAGTCAAAAGTATACAAAAAAAGTACCCAGGGAGTAAACTCATTTCTCGAACGATTTTTTATATTATTTTTTCACCACTAAAACGCATGAGACTTGTAGTTCTCAAAAATGTTTTCATTTTTGATGAGACGCTTAATGAAAGAGGTTTAATCGCCGGAAAGCGAAAACCCGCGATTTCCCGTAAATCCCGGGCTTGGCCCGTATCGTCGAATGTATACAAAGAAAGTACCCAGGGAGTAAACTCATTTTTCGAAAGATTTTTTAAATTATTTTTTCACCACTAAAACGCATGAGACTTGTAGTTTTTAAAAATGTTTTCATTTTTGATGAGACGCTTAATGAAAGAGGTTTAATCACCGGCAAACGAAAACCCGCGATTTCCTGTAAATCCGAGCTTGGCGCGTATAGTCGAATGTATACAAAGAAAGTACCCGGGGAGTAACTTATTTCCCAAACGATTTTTTAAATTATTTTTTCACCACTAAAACGCATGAGACTTGTAGGTTTCAAAAATGTTTTCATTTTTGATGAGACGCTTAATGAAAGAGGTTTAATCGCCGGCAAACGAAACCCCGCGATTTCCCGTAAATCCCGGGCTTGGCCCGTATAGTCGAATGTATACAAAGAAAATACCCTGTGAGTAAACTCCTTTCCAGAACGATTTTTTATATTATTTTTTCACCACTAAAACGCATGAGACTTGTAGTTCTCAAAAATGTTTTCATTTTTGATGAGACGCTTAATGAAAGAGGTTTAATCACCGGCAAACGAAAACCCGCAATTTCCCGTAAATCCGAGCTTGGCGCGTATAGTCGAATGTATACAAAGAAAGTACCCGGGGAGTAACTTATTTCCCAAACGATTTTTTAAATTATTTTTTCACCACTAAAACGCATGAGACTTGTAGGTTTCAAAAATGTTTTCATTTTTGATGAGACGCTTAATGAAAGAGGTTTAATCGCCGGCAAACGAAACCCCGCGATTTCCCGTAAATCCCGGGCTTGGCCCGTATAGTCGAATGTATACAAAGAAAGTACCCTGTGAGTAAACTCCTTTCCAGAACGATTTTTTATATTATTTTTTCACCACTAAAACGCATGAGACTTGTAGTTCTCAAAAATGTTTTCATTTTTGATGAGACGCTTAATGAAAGAGGTTTAATCGCCGGAAAACGAAAACCCGCGATTTCCCGTAAATCCCGGGCTTGGCCCCTATCGTCGAATGTATACAAAGAAAGTACCCAGGGAGTAAACACATTTTTCGAAAGATTTTTTAAATTATTTTTTCACCACTAAAACGCATGAGACTTGTAGTTTTTAAAAATGTTTTCATTTTTGATGAGACGCTTAATGAAAGAGGTTTAATCACCGGCAAACGAAAACCCGCGATTTCCCGTAAATCCGAGCTTGGCGCGTATAGTCGAATGTATACAAAGAAAGTACCCGGGGATTAACTTATTTCCCAAACGATTTTTTAAATTATTTTTTCACCACTAAAACGCATGAGACTTGTAGGTTTCAAAAATGTTTTCATTTTTGATGAGACGCTTAATGAAAGAGGTTTAATCGCCGGCAAACGAAACCCCGCGATTTCCCGTAAATCCCGGGCTTGGCCCGTATAGTCGAATGTATACAAAGAAAGTACCCTGTGAGTAAACTCCTTTCCAGAACGATTTTTTATATTATTTTTTCACCACTATAACGCATAAGACTTGTAGTTTTCAAAAATGTTTTCATTTTTGATGAGACGCTGAATAAAAGAAGTTTAATCGCCGGCTAACGAAAACCCGCCATTTCCCGTAAATCCCGGAATCGGCCCGTATAGTCAAAAGTATACAAAGAAAGTACCCAGGGAGTAAACTCATTTCCCGAACGATTTTTTAAATTATTTTTTCACCACTAAAACGCATGAGACTTTTAGGTTTCAAAAATGTTTTCATTTTTGATGAGACGCTTAATGAAAGAGGTTTAATCGCCAGAAAACGAAAACCCGCGATTTCCCGTAAATCCCGGGCTTGGCCCGTATATTCGAATGTGTACAAAGAAGGTACCCACAGAGCAAACTCATTTTTCGAAAGATTTTTTAAATTATTTTTTCACCACTAAAACGCACGAGATTTGTAGTTTCCAAAAATGTTTTCATTTTTGATGAGACGCTGAATAAAAGAAGTTTAATCGCCGGCAAACGAAAACCCGCGATTTCCCGTAAATCTCGGACTCGGCCCGTATGGTCAAAAGTATACAAAGAGAGTACCCAGGGAGTAAACTCATTTCACGAACGATTTTTTAAATTATTTTTTCACCACTAAAACGCATGAGACTTTTAGGTTTCAAAAATGTTTTCATTTTTGATGAGACACTTAATGAAAGAGGTTTAATCGCCAGAAAACGAAAACCCGCGATTTCCCGTAAATCCCGGGCTTGGCCCGTATATTCGAATGTATACAAAGAAAGTACCCACGCAGCAAACTCATTTTTCGAAAGATTTTTTAAATTATTTTTTCACCACTAAAACGCACGAGATTTGTAGTTTTCAAAAATGTTTTCATTTTTGATGAGACGCTGAATAAAAGAAGTTTAATCGCCGGCAAACGAAAACCCGCGATTTCCCGTAAATCTCGGACCCGGCCCGTATGGTCAAAAGTATACAAAGAAAGTACCCAGGGAGTAAACTCATTTCCCGAACGATTTTTTAAATTATTTTTTCACCAGTAAAACCCATGAGACTTGTAGTTTTCAAAAATGTTTTCATTTTTGATGGGACGCTGAATAAAAGAAGTTTAATCGCCGGCAAACGAAAACCCGCGATTTCCTGTAAATCCCGGACTCGGCCCGTATAGTCAAAAGTATACAAAAAAGTACCCAGGGAGTAAACTCATTTCCCGAACGATTTTTTAAATTATTTTTTCACCACTAAAACGCATGAGACTTGTAGGTTTCCAAAATGTTTTCATTTTTGATGAGACGCTTAATGAAAGAGGTTTAATCGCCGGCAAACGAAACCCAGCAATTTCCCGTAAATCCCGGGCTTGGCCCGTATAGTCGAATGTATACAAAGAAAGTACCCTGTGAGTAAACTCATTTCCCGAACGATTTTTTAAATTATTTTTTCACAACTAAAACCCATGAGACTTGTAGTTTTCAAAAATGTTTTCATTTTTGATGGGACGCTGAATAAAAGAAGTTTAATCGCTGGCAAACGAAAACCCGCGACTTCCCGTAAATCCCCGACTCGGCCCGTATAGTCAAAAGTATACAAAGAAAGTACCCAGGGAGTAAACTCATTTCCCGAACGATTTTTTAAATTATTTTTTCACCACTAAAACGCATGACACTTGTAGTTTTCAAAAATGTTTTCATTTTTGATGAGACGCTTAATGAAAGAGGTGTAATCGCCGGCAAACGAAAACCCGCGATTTCCCGTAAATCCCCGACTCGGCCCGTATAGTCAAAAGTTTACAAAGAAAGTACCCAGGGAGTAAACTCATTTCCCGAACGATTTTTTAAATTATTTTTTCACCACTAAAACGCATGACACTTGTAGGTTTCAAAAATGTTTTCATTTTTGATGAGACGCTTAATGAAAGAGGTTTAATCGCCGGCAAACGAAAACCCGCGATTTCCCGTAAATCGCGGGATTGGCCCGTATAGTCGAATGTATACAAAGAAAGTACCCAGGAAGTAACTCATTTCCCGAACGATTTTTTAAATTATTTTTTCACCACTAAAACGCATGAGACTTGTAGTTCTCAAAAATGTTTTCATTTTTGATGAGACGCTTAATGAAAAAGGTTTAATCGCCGGAAAACGAAAACCCGCGATTTCCCGTAAATCCCGGACTTGGCCCGTATCGTCGAATGTATGCAAAGAAAGTACCCAGGGAGTAAACTCATTTTTCGAAAGATTTTTTAAATTATTTTTTCACCACTAAAACGCATGAGACTTGTAGTTTTTAAAAATGTTTTCATTTTTGATGAGACGCTTAATGAAAGAGGTTTAATCACCGGCAAACGAAAACCCGCGATTTCCCGTAAATCCGAGCTTGGCCCGTATAGTCGAATGTATACAAAGAAAGTACCCAGGGAGTAACTTATTTCCCAAACGATTTTTTAAATTATTTTTTCACCACTAAAACGCATGAGACTTGTAGGTTTCCAAAATGTTTTCATTTTTGATGAGACGCTTAATGAAAGAGGTTTAATCGCCGGCAAACGAAACCCAGCAATTTCCCGTAAATCCCGGGCTTGGACCGTATAGTCGAATGTATACAAAGAAAGTACCCTGTGAGTAAACTCATTTCCAGAACGATTTTTTAAATTATTTTTTCACCACTAAAACGCATAAGACTTGTAGTTTTCAAAAATGTTTTCATTTTTGATGAGACGCTGAATAAAAGAAGTTTAATCGCCGGCAAACGAAAACCCGCGATTTCCCGTAAATCCCGGACTCGGCCCGTATAGTCAAAAGTATACAAAGAAAGTACCCAGGGAGTAAACTCATTTCCCGAACGATTTTTTAAATTATTTTTTCACCACTAAAACGCATGAGACTTGTAGTTTTCAAAAATGTTTTCATTTTTGATGAGACGCTTAATGAAAGAGGTTTAATCGCTGGCAAACGAAAACCCGCGATTTTCCGTAAATCCCGGGCTTGGCCCGTATAGTCGAATGTATACAAAGAAAGTACCCAGGGAGTAACTCATTTCCCGTACGATTTTTTAAATTATTTTTTCACCACTAAAACGCATGAGACTTTTAGGTTTCAAAAATGTTTTCATTTTTGATGAGACGCTTAATGAAAGAGGTTTAATCGCCAGAAAACGAAAACCCGCGATTTCCCGTAAATCCCGGGCTTGGCCCGTATAGTCGAATGTATACAAAGAAAGTACCCACGGAGCAAACTCATTTTTCGAAAGATTTTTTAAATTATTTTTTCACCACTAAAACGCATGAGACTTGTAGTTCTCAAAAATGTTTTCATTTTTGATGAGACGCTTAATGAAAGAGGTTTAATCGCCGGCAAACAAAAACCCGCGATTTCCCGTAAATCCCGGGCTTGGCCCGTATAGTCGAATGTATACAAAGAAAGTACCCAGGGAGTAACTCATTTCCCGAACGATTTTTTAAATTATTTTTTCACCACTAAAACGCATGAGACTTGTAGTTCTCAAAAATGTTTTCATTTTTGATGAGACGCTTAATGAAAGAGGTTTAATCGCCGGAAAACGAAAACCCGCGATTTCCCGTAAATCCCGGGCTTGGCCCGTATCGTCGAATGTATACAAAGAAAGTACCCAGGGAGTAAACTCATTTTTCGAAAGATTTTTTAAAATATTTTTTCACCACTAAAACGCACTAGATTTGTAGTTTTCTAAAATGTTTTCATTTTTGATGAGACGCTGAATAAAAGAAGTTTAATCGCCGGCAAACGAAAACCCGCGATTTCCCGTAAATCCCGGACCCGGCCCGTATGGTCAAAAGTATACAAAGAAAGTACCCAGGGAGTAAACTCATTTCCCGAACGATTTTTTAAATTATTTTTTCACCACTAAAACCCATGAGACTTGTAGTTTTTAAAAATGTTTTCATTTTTGATGGAACGCTGAATAAAAGAAGTTTAATCGCTGGCAAACGAAAACCCGCGATTTCCCGTAAATCCCGGACTCGGCCCGTATAGTCAAAAGAATACAAAGAAAGTACCCAGGGAGTAAACTCATTTCCCGAACGATTTTTAAATTATTTTTTCACCACTAAAACGCATGAGACTTGTAGTTTTCAAAAATGTTTTCATTTTTGATGAGACGCTTAATAAAAGAAGTTTAATCGCTGGCAAACGAAAACCCGCAATTTCCCGTAAATCCCGGACTCGACCCGTATAGTCAAAAGTATACAAAGAAAGTACCCAGGGAGTTAACACATTTCCCGAACGATTTTTTAAATTATTTTTTCACCAGACTTGTAGTTTTCACCAGACTTGTAGTTTTCAAAAATGTTTTCATTTTTGATAAGACGCTTAATGAAAGAGGTTTAATCGCCGGCAAACGAAAACCCGCGATTTCCCGTAAATCCCGGACTCGGCCCGTATAGTCAAAAGTATACAAAGAAAGTACCCAGGGAGTAAACTCATTTCTCGAACGATTTTTTAAATTATTTTTTCACCAGACTTGTAGTTTTCACCAGACTTGTAGTTTTCAAAAATGTTTTCATTTTTGATGAGACGCTTAATGAAAGAGGTTTAATCACCGGCAAACGAAAACCCGCGATTTCCCGTAAATCCGAGCTTGGCCCGTATAGTCGAATGTATACAAAGAAAGTACCCAGGGAGTAACTTATTTCCCAAACGATTTTTTAAATTATTTTTTCACCACTAAAACGCATGAGACTTGTAGGTTTCCAAAATGTTTTCATTTTTGATGAGACGCTTAATGAAAGAGGTTTAATCGCCGGCAAACGAAACCCCGCGATTTCCCGTAAATCCCGGGCTTGGCCCGTATAGTCAAAAGTATACAAAGAAAGTACCCAGGGAGTAAACTCATTTCCCGAACGATTTTTTAAATTATTTTTTCACCACTAAAACGCATGAGACTTGTAGTTTTCAAAAACTGTTTTCATTTTTGATGGGACGCTGAATAAAAGAAGTTTAATCGCTGGCAAACGAAAACCCGCGATTTCCCGTAAATCCCGGACTCGGCCCGTATAGTCAAAAGTATACAAAGAAAGTACCCAGGGAGTAAACTCATTTCCCGAACGATTTTTTAAATTATTTTTTCACTCGACTTGTAGTTTTCACCAGACGCTTAATGAAAGAGGTTTAATCGCCGGCAAACGAAAACCCGCGATTTCCCGTAAATCCCGGACTCGGCCTGTATAGTCAAAAGTATACAAAGAAAGTACCCAGGGAGTAAACTCATTTCCCGAACGATTTTTTAAATTATTTTTTCACCAGACTTGTAGTTTTCACCAGACTTGTAGTTTTCAAAAATGTTTTCATTTTTGATGAGACGCTTAATGAAAGAGGTTTAATCACCGGCAAACAAAAACCCGCGATTTCCCGTAAATCCGAGCTTGGCCCGTATAGTGGAATGTATACAAAGAAAGTACCCAGGGAGTAACTTATTTCCCAAACGATTTTTTAAATTATTTTTTCACCACTAAAACGCATGAGACTTGTAGGTTTCCAAAATGTTTTCATTTTTGATGAGACGCTTAATGAAAGAGGTTTAATCGCCGGCAAACGAAACCCCGCGATTTCCCGTAAATCCCGGGCTTGGCCCGTATAGTCAAAAGTATACAAAGAAAGTACCCAGGGAGTAAACTCATTTCCCGAACGATTTTTTAAATTATTTTTTCACCACTAAAACGCATGAGACTTGTAGTTTTCAAAAAATGTTTTCATTTTTGATGGGACGCTGAATAAAAGAAGTTTAATCGCTGGCAAACGAAAACCCGCGATTTCCCGTAAATCCCGGACTCGGCCCGTATAGTCAAAAGTATACAAAGAAAGTACCCAGGGAGTAAACTCATTTCCCGAACGATTTTTTAAATTATTTTTTCACCACTAAAACGCATGAGACTTTTAGTTTTTAAAAATGTTTTCATTTTTGATGAGACGCTTAATGAAAGAGGTTTAATCGCCGGCAAACGAAAACCCGCGTTTCCCGTAAATCCCGGGCTTGGCCCTTATAGTCGAATGTATGCAAAGAAAGTACCCAGGGAGTAACTCATTTTCCGTACGATTTTTTAAATTATTTTTTCACCACTAAAACGCATGAGACTTGTAGGTTTCAAAAATGTTTTCATTTTTGATGAGACGCTTAATGAAAGAGGTTTAATCGCCAGAAAACGAAAACCCGCGATTTCCCGTAAATCCCGGGCTTGGCCCGTATAGTCGAATGTATACAAAGAAAGTACCCTGGGAGCAAACTCATTTTTCGAAAGATTTTTTAAATTATTTTTTCAGCACTAAAACGCATGAGATTTGTAGTTTTCAAAAATGGTTTCATTTTTGATGAGACGCTGAATAAAAGAAGTTTAATCGCCGGCAAACGAAAACCCGCGATTTCCCGTAAATCCCGGGATTGGCCCGTATAATCGAATGTATACAAAGAAAGTACCCAGGGAGGAACTCATTTCCCGAACGATTTTTTAAATTATTTTTTCACCACTAAAACGCACGAGACTTGTAGGTTTCAAAAATGTTTTCATTTTTGATGAGACGCTTAATGAAAGAGGTTTAATCGCCGGCAAACGAAACCCCGCGATTTCCCGTAAATCCCGGGCTTGGCCCGTATAGTCGAATGTATACAAAGAAAGTACCCTGTTAGTAAACTCATTTCCAGAACGATTTTTTAAATTATTTTTTCACCACTAAAACGCATAAGACTTGTAGTTTTCAAAAATGTTTTTATTTTTGATGAGACGCTGAATAAAAGAAGTTTAATCGTCGGCAAACGAAAACCCGCGATTTCCCGTAAATCCCGGACTCAGCCCGTATAGTCAAAAGTATACAAAGAAAGTACCCAGGGAGTAAACTCATTTCCGAACGATTTTTAAATTATTTTTTCACCGCTAAAACGCATGAGACTTGTAGTTTTCAAAAATGTTTTCATTTTTGATGAGACGCTTAATGAAAGAGGTTTAATCGCCGGCAAACAAAACCCCGCGATTTCCCGTAAATCCCGGTCTTGGCCCGTATAGTCGAATGTATACAAAGTAAGTACCCTGTTAGTAAACTCATTTCCAGAACGATTTTTTAAATTATTTTTTCACCACTAAAACGCATAAGACTTGTAGTTTTCAAAAATGTTTTTTTTTTTGATGAGACGCTGAATAAAAGAAGTTTAATCGCCGGCAAACGAAAACCCGCGATTTCCGTAAATCCCGGACTCGGCCCGTATAGTCAAAAGTATACAAAGAAAGTACCCTGGGAGTAAACTCATTTCCCGAACGATTTTTTAAATTATTTTTCCACCACTAAAACCCATGAGACTTGTAGTTTTCAAAAATGTTTTCATTTTTGATGGGACGCTGAATAAAAGAAGTTTAATCGCTGGCAAACGAAAACCCGCGATTTCCCGTTAATCCCGGACTCGGCCCGTATAGTCAAAAGTATACAAAGAAAGTACCCAGGGAGTAAACTCATTTCCCGAACGATTTTTTAAATTATTTTTTCACCACTAAAACGCATGAGACTTGTAGTTTTCAAAAATGTTTTTATTTTTGATGAGACGCTGAATAAAAGAAGTTTAATCGCCGGCAAACGAAAACCCGCGATTTCCCGTAAATCCCGGACTCCGCCCGTATAGTCAAAAGTATACAAAGAAAGTACCCAGGGAGTAAACTCATTTCCCGAACGATTTTTTAAATTATTTTTTCACCAGACTTGTAGTTTTCACCAGACTTGTAGTTTTCAAAAATGTTTTCATTTTTGATGAGACGCTTAATGAAAGAGGTTTAATCACCGGCAAACGAAAACCCGCGATTTCCCGTAAATCCGAGCTTGGCCCGTATAGTCGAATGTATACAAAGAAAGTACCCAGGGAGTAACTTATTTCCCAAACGATTTTTTAAATTATTTTTTCACCACTAAAACGCATGAGACTTGTAGGTTTCAAAAATGTTTTCATTTTTGATGAGACGCTTAATGAAAGAGGTTTAATCGCCGGCAAACGAAACCCCGCGATTTCCCGTAAATCCCAGGCTTGGCCCGTATAGTCGAATGTATACAAAGAAAGTACCCTGTTAGTAAACTCATTTCCAGAACGATTTTTTAAATTATTTTTTCACCACTAAAACGCATAAGACTTCTAGTTTTCAAAAATGTTTTTATTTTTGATGAGACGCTGAATAAAAGAAGTTTAATCGTCGGCAAACGAAAACCCGCGATTTCCCGTAAATCCCGGACTCGGCCCGTATAGTCAAAAGTATACAAAGAAAGTACCCAGGGAGTAAACTCATTTCCCGAACGATTTTTAAATTATTTTTTCACCGCTAAAACGCATGAGACTTGTAGTTTTCAAAAATGTTTTCATTTTTGATGAGACGCTTAATGAAAGAGGTTTAATCGCCGGCAAACGAAACCCCGCGATTTCCCGTAAATCCCGGGCTTGGCCCGTATAGTCGAATGTATACAAAGAAAGTACCCTGTTAGTAAACTCATTTCCAGAACGATTTTTTAAATTATTTTTTCACCACTAAAACGCATAAGACTTGTAGTTTTCAAAAATGTTTTTTTTTTTGATGAGACGCTGAATAAAAGAAGTTTAATCGCCGGCAAACGAAAACCCGCGATTTCCCGTAAATCCCGGACTCGGCCCGTATTGTCAAAAGTATACAAAGAAAGTACCCAGGGAGTAAACTCATTTCCCGAACGATTTTTTAAATTATTTTTTCACCACTAAAACCCATGAGACTTGTAGTTTTCAAAAATGTTTTCATTTTTGATGGGACGCTGAATAAAAGAAGTTTAATCGCTGGCAAACGAAAACCCGCGATTTCCCGTAAATCCCGGACTCGGCCAGTATAGTCAAAAGTATACAAAGAAAGTACCCAGGGAGTAAACTCATTTCCCGAACGATTTTTTAAATTATTTTTTCACCACTAAAACGCATGAGACTTGTAGTTTTCAAAAATGTTTTCATTTTTGATGAGACGCTTAATGAAAGAGGTTTAATCACCGGCAAACGAAAACCCGCGATTTCCCGTAAATCCGAGCTTGGCCCGTATAGTCGAATGTATACAAAGAAAGTACCCAGGGAGTAACTTATTTCCCAAACGATTTTTTAAATTATTTTTTCACCACTAAAACGCATGAGACTTGTAGGTTTCAAAAATGTTTTCATTTTTGATGAGACGCTTAATGAAAGAGGTTTAATCGCCGGCAAACGAAACCCTGCGATTTCCCGTAAATCCCGGGCTTGGCCCGTATAGTCGAATGTATACAAAGAAAGTACCCTGTTAGTAAACGCATTTCCAGAACGATTTTTTAAATTATTTTTTCACCACTAAAACGCATAAGACTTGTAGTTTTCAAAAATGTTTTTATTTTTGATGAGACGCTGAATAAAAGAAGTTTAATCGTCGGCAAACGAAAACCCGCGATTTCCCGTAAATCCCGGACTCGGCCCGTATAGTCAAAAGTATACAAAGAAAGTACCCAGGGAGTAAACTCATTTCCCGAACGATTTTTAAATTATTTTTTCACCGCTAAAACGCATGAGACTTGTAGTTTTCAAAAATGTTTTCATTTTTGATGAGACGCTTAATGAAAGAGGTTTAATCGCCGGCAAACGAAACCCCGCGATTTCCCGTAAATCCCGGGCTTGGCCCGTATAGTCGAATGTATACAAAGAAAGTACCCTGTTAGTAAACTCATTTCCAGAACGATTTTTTAAATTATTTTTTCACCACTAAAACGCATAAGACTTGTAGTTTTCAAACATGTTTTTTTTTTTGATGAGACGCTGAATAAAAGAAGTTTAATCGCCGGCAAACGAAAACCCGCGATTTCCCGTAAATCCCGGACTCGGCCCGTATAGTCAAAAGTATACAAAGAAAGTACCCAGGGAGTAAACTCATTTCCCGAACGATTTTTTAAATTATTTTTTCACCACTAAAACCCATGAGACTTGTAGTTTTCAAAAATGTTTTCATTTTTGATGGGACGCTGAATAAAAGAAGTTTAATCGCTGGCAAACGAAAACCCGCGATTTCCCGTAAATCCCGGACTCGGCCCGTATAGTCAAAAGTATACAAAGAAAGTACCCAGGGAGTAAACTCATTTCCCGAACGATTTTTTAAATTATTTTTTCACCACTAAAACGCATGAGACTTGTAGTTTTCAAAAATGTTTTCATTTTTGATGAGACGCTTAATGAAAGAGGTTTAATCGCCGGCAAACGAAACCCCGCGATTTCCCATAAATCCCGGGCTTGGCCCGTATAGTCGAATGTATACAAAGAAAGTACCCTGTTAGTAAACTCATTTCCAGAACGATTTTTTAAATTATTTTTTCACCACTAAAACGCATAAGACTTGTAGTTTTCAAAAATGTTTTTATTTTTGATGAGACGCTGAATAAAAGAAGTTTAATCGTCGGCAAACGAAAACCCGCGATTTCCCGTAAATCCCGGACTCGGCCCGTATAGTCAAAAGTATACAAAGAAAGTACCCAGGGAGTAAACTCATTTCCCGAACGATTTTTTAAATTATTTTTTCACCAGACTTGTAGTTTTCACCAGACTTGTAGTTTTCAAAAATGTTTTCATTTTTGATAAGACGCTTAATGAAAGAGGTTTAATCGCCGGCAAACGAAAACCCGCGATTTCCCGTAAATCCCGGACTCGGCCCGTATAGTCAAAAGTATACAAAGAAAGTACCCAGGGAGTAAACTCATTTCCCGAACGATTTTTTAAATTATTTTTTCACCACTAAAACGCATGAGACTTGTAGGTTTCCAAAATGTTTTCATTTTTGATGAGACGCTTAATGAAAGAGGTTTAATCGCCGGCAAACGAAACCCCGCGATTTCCCGTAAATCCCGGGCTTGGCCCGTGTAGTCAAAAGTATACAAAGAAAGTACCCAGGGAGTAAACTCATTTCCCGAGCGATTTTTTAAATTATTTTTTCACCACTAAAACGCATGAGACTTGTAGTTTTCAAAAAATGTTTTCATTTTTGATGGGACGCTGAATAAAAGAAGTTTAATCGCTGGCAAACGAAAACCCGCGATTTCCCGTAAATCCCGGACTCGGCCCGTATAGTCAAAAGTATACAAAGAAAGTACCCAGGGAGTAACTCATTTCCCGTACGATTTTTTAAATTATTTTTTCACCACTAAAACGCATGAGACTTGTAGGTTTCAAAAATGTTTTCATTTTTGATGAGACGCTTAATGAAAGAGGTTTAATCGCCAGAAAACGAAAACCCGCGATTTCCCGTAAATCCCGGGCTTGGCCCGTATAGTCGAATGTATACAAAGAAAGTACCCTGTTAGTAAACTCATTTCCAGAACGATTTTTTAAATTATTTTTTTACCACTAAAACGCTTAAGACTTGTAGTTTTCAAAAATGTTTTTATTTTTGATGAGACGCTGAATAAAAGAAGTTTAATCGCCGGCAAACGAAAACCCGCGATTTCCCGTAAATCCCGGACTCGGCCCGTATAGTCAAAAGTATACAAAGAAAGTACCCAGGGAGTAAACTCATTTCCCGAACGATTTTTTAAATTATTTTTTCACCAGACTTGTAGTTTTCACCAGACTTGTAGTTTTCAAAAATGTTTTCATTTTTGATAAGACGCTTAATGAAAGAGGTTTAATCGCCGGCAAACGAAAACCCGCGATTTCCCGTAAATCCCGGACTTGGCCCGTATAGTCAAAAGTATACAAAGTAAGTACCCAGGGAGTAAACTCATTTCTCGAACGATTTTTTAAATTATTGTTTCACCAGACTTGTAGTTTTCACCAGACTTGTAGTTTTCAAAAATGTTTTCATTTTTGATGAGACGCTTAATGAAAGAGGTTTAATCACCGGCAAACGAAAACCCGCGATTTCCCGTAAATCCGAGCTTGGCCCGTATAGTCGAATGTATACAAAGAAAGTACCCAGGGAGTAACTTATTTCCCAAACGATTTTTTAAATTATTTTTTCACCACTAAAACGCATGAGACTTGTAGGTTTCCAAAATGTTTTCATTTTTGATGAGACGCTTAATGAAAGAGGTTTAATCGCCGGCAAACTAAACCCCGCGATTTCCTGTAAATCCCGGGCTTGGCCCGTATAGTCAAAAGTATACAAAGAAAGTACCCAGGGAGTAAACTCATTTCCCGAACGATTTTTTAAATTATTTTTTCACCACTAAAACGCATGAGACTTGTAGTTTTCAAAAAATGTTTTCATTTTTGATGGGACGCTGAATAAAAGAAGTTTAATCGCTGGCAAACGAAAACCCGCGATTTCCCGTAAATCCCGGACTCGGCCCGTATAGTCAAAAGTATACAAAGAAAGTACCCAGGGAGGAAACTCATTTCCCGAACGATTTTTTAATTTATTTTTTCACCACTAAAACGCATGAGACTTGTAGTTTTTAAAAATGTTTTCATTTTTGATGAGACGCTTAATGAAAGAGGTTTAATCGCCGGCAAACGAAAACCCGCAATTTCCCGTAAATCCCGGGCTTGGCCCGTATAGTCGAATGTATACAAAGAAAGTACCCAGGGAGTAACTCATTTCCCGTACGATTTTTTAAATTATTTTTTCAGCACTAAAATGCATGAGATTTGTAGTTTTCAAAAATGTTTTCATTTTTGATGAGACGCTGAATAAAAAAAGTTTAATCGCCGGCAAACGAAAACCCGCGATTTCCCGTAAATCCCGGACTAGGCCCGTATAGTCGAATGTATACAAAGAAAGTACCCAGGGAGTAACTCATTTCTCGAACGATTTTTTAAATTATTTTTTCACCACTAAAACGCATGAGACTTGTAGGTTTCAAAAATGTTTTCATTTTTGATGAGACGCTTAATGAAAGAGGTTTAATCGCCGGCAAACGAAACCCCGCGAATTCCCGTAAATCCCTGGCTTGGCCCGTATAGTCGAATGTATACAAAGAAAGTACCCTGTGAGTAAACTCATTTCCAGAACGATTTTTTAAATTATTTTTTCACCACGAAAACGCATAAGACTTGTAGTTTTCAAAAATGTTTTCATTTTTGATGAGACGCTGAATAAAAGAAGTTTAATCGCCGGCAAACGAAAACCCGCGATTTCCTGTAAATCCCGGACTCGGCCCGTATAGTCAAAAGTATACAAAGAAAGTACCCAGGGAGTAAACTCATTTCCCGAACGATTTTTTAAATTATTTTTTCACCACTAAAACGCATGAGACTTGTAGTTTTCAAAAATGTTTTCATTTTTGATGAGACGCTTAATGAAAGAGGTTTAATCGCCGGCAAACGAAAACCTGCGATTTCCCGTAAATCCCGGGCTTGGCCCGTATAGTCGAATGTATACAAAGAAAGTACCCTGTGAGTAAAATTATTTCCAGAACGATATTTGAAATTATTTTTTCACCACTAAAACGCATAGGACTTGTAGTTTTCAAAAATGTTTTCATTTTTGATGAGACGCTGAATAAAAGAAGTTTAATCGCCGGCAAACGAAAACCCGCGATTTCCCGTAAATCCCGGACTCGGCCGTATAGTCAAAAGTATACAAAGAAAGTACCCTGTGAGTAAACTCATTTCCCAAACGATTTTTTAAAATATTTTTTCACCACTAAAACGCATAAGACTTGTAGTTTTCAAAAATCTTTTCATTTTTGATGAGACGCTGAATAAAAGAATTTTAATCGCCGGCAAACGAAAACCCGCGATTTCCCGTAAATCCTGGGCTTGGCCCGTATAGTCAAAAGTATACAAAGGAAGTACCCAGGGGGTAAACACATTTCCCGAAAGATTTTTTAAATTATTCTTTCACCACTAAAACGCATGAGACTTGTAGTTTTCCAAAGTGTTTTCATTTTTGATGAGACGCTGAATAAAAGAAGTTTAATCGCCGGCAAACGAAAACCCGCGATTTCCCGTAAATCCTGGGCTTGGCCCGTATAGTTGAATGTATCTAAAGAAAGTACCCAGGGAGTAAACTGATTTCCCGAACGATTTTTAAATTATCTTTTCACCACTAAAACGAATGAGACTTGTAGTTTTCAAAAATATTTAAATTTTTAATGAGACGCTTAATGAAAGAGGTTTAATCGCCGGCAAACGAAAACCCGCTATTTCCCGTAAATCCCGAGCTTGTCCCGTATAGTCGAATGTATACAAAGAAAGTACCCTGTGAGTAAACTCATTTCCAGAACGATTTTTAAATTATCTTTTCACCACTAAAACGCATGAGACTTGTAGTTTTCAAAAATATTTTCATTTTTAATGAGACGCTTAATGAAAGAGGTTTAATCGCCGGCAAACGAAAACCCGCGATTTCCCGTAAACCCTGGGCTTGGCCCGTATAGTTGAATGTATCTAAAGAAAGTACCCAGGGAGTAAACTGATTTCCCGAACGATTTTTCAAATTATTTCTGCACCACTAGAACGAATGAGACTTGTAGTTTTCAAAAATATTATCATTTTTAATGAGACGCTTAATGAAAGAGGTTTAATCGCCGGCAAACGAAAACCCGCGATTTCCCGTAAATCCTGGGCTTGGCCCGTATAGTTGAATGTATCTAAAGAAAGTACCCAGGGAGTAAACTGGTTTCCCGAACGATTTTTCAAATTATTTCTGCACCACTAGAACGAATGAGACTTGTAGTTTTCAAAAATATTTTCATTTTTAATGAGACGCTTGATGAAAGAGGTTTAATCGCCGGCAAACGAAAACCCGCGATTTCCCGTAAATCCTGGGCTTGGCCCGTATAGTTGAATGTATCTAAAGAAAGTACCCAGGGAGTAAACTGATTTCCCGAACGATTTTTCAAATTATTTCTGCACCACTAGAACGAATGAGACTTGTAGTTTTCAAAAATATTATCATTTTTAATGAGACGCTTAATGAAAGAGGTTTAATCGCCGGCAAACGAAAACCCGCGATTTCCCGTAAATCCTGGGCTTGGCCCGTATAGTTGAATGTATCTAAAGAAAGTACCCAGGGAGTAAACTGGTTTCCCGAACGATTTTTCAAATTATTTCTGCACCACTAGAACGAATGAGACTTGTAGTTTTCAAAAATATTTTCATTTTTAATGAGACGCTTAATGAAAGAGGTTTAATCGCCGGCAAACGAAAACCCGCGATTTCCCGTAAATCCTGGGCTTGGCCCGTATAGTTGAATGTATCTAAAGAAAGTACCCAGGGAGTAAACTGATTTCCCGAACGATTTTTCAAATTATTTCTGCACCACTAGAACGAATGAGACTTGTAGTTTTCAAAAATATTTTCATTTTTAATGAGACGCTTGATGAAAGAGGTTTAATCGCCGGCAAACGAAAACCCGCTATTTCCCGTAAATCCCGGGCTTGTCCTGTATAGTCGAATGTATACAAAGAAAGTACCCTGTGAGTAAACTCATTTCCAGAACGATTTTTAAATTATCTTTTCACCACTAAAACGAATGAGACTTGTAGTTTTCAAAAATATTTTCATTTTTAATGAGACGCTTAATGAAAGAGGTTTAATCGCCGGCAAACGAAAACCAGCAATTTCCCGTAAATCCCGGACTCGGCCGTATAGTCAAAAGTATACAAAGAAAGTACCCTGTGAGTAAACTCATTTCCCGAACGATTTTTTAAAATGTTTTTTCACCACTAAAACGCATAAGACTTGTAGTTTTCAAAAATGTTTTCATTTTTGATGAGACGCTGAATAAAAGAATTTTAATCGCCGGCAAACGAAAAACCGCGATTTCCCGTAAATCCTGGGCTTGGCCCGTATAGTCAAAAGTATACAAAGAAAGTACCCAGGGAGTAAACACATTTCCCGAACGATTTTTTAAATTATTTTTTCACCACTAAAACGCATGAGACTTGTAGTTTTCAAAAGTGTTTTCATCTTTGATAAGACGCTGAAAAAAAGAAGTTTAATCGCCGGCAAACGAAAACCCGCGATTTCCCGTAAATCCTGGGCTTGGCCCGTATAGTTGAATGTATCTAAAGAAAGTACCCAGGGAGTAAACTGATTTCTCGAACGATTTTTCAAATTATTTCTGCACCACTAGAACGAATGAGACTTGTAGTTTTCAAAAATATTTTCATTTTTAATGAGACGCTTAATGAAAGAGGTTTAATCGCCGGCAAACGAAAACCCGCGATTTCCCGTAAATCCTGGGCTTGGCCCGTATAGTTGAATGTATCTAAAGAAAGTACCCAGGGAGTAAACTGATTTCCCGAACGATTTTTCAAATTATTTCTGCACCACTAGAACGAATGAGACTTGTAGTTTTCAAAAATATTTTCATTTTTAATGAGACGCTTAATGAAAGAGGTTTAATCGCCGGCAAACGAAAACCCGCTATTTCCCGTAAATCCCGGGCTTGTCCCGTATAGTCGAATGTATACAAAGAAAGTACCCTGTGAGTAAACTCATTTCCAGAACGATTTTTAAATTATCTTTTCACCACTAAAACGAATGAGACTTGTAGTTTTCAAAAATGTTTTCATTTTTGATGAGACGCTGAATAAAAGAAGTTTAATCGCCGGCAAACGAAAACCCGCGAATTCCCGTAAATCCCGGGCTTGGCCCGTATAGTCGAATGTATACAAAGAAAGTACCCAGGGAATAACTCATTTCCCGTACGATTTTTTAAATTATTTTTTCACCACTAAAACGCATGAGACTTGTAGGTTTCAAAAATGTTTTCATTTTTGATGGGACGCTGAATAAAAGAAGTTTAATCGCTGGCAAACGAAAACCCGCAATTTCCCGTAAATCCCGGGCCTGGCCCGTATAGTCGAATGTATACAAAGAAAGTACCCTGTGAGTAAAATTATTTCCAGAACGATATTTGAAATTATTTTTTCACCACTAAAACGCATAAGACTTGTAGTTTTCAAAAATGTTTTCATTTTTGATGAGACGCTGAATAAAAGAAGTTTAATCGCCGGCAAACGAAAACCCGCGATTTCCCGTAAATCCCGGACTCGGCCGTATAGTCAAAAGTATACAAAGAAAGTACCCTGTGAGTAAACTCATTTCCCGAACGATTTTTTAAAATATTTTTTCACCACTAAAACGCATAAGACTTGTAGTTTTCAAAAATGTTTTCATTTTTGATGAGACGCTGAATAAAAGAATTTTAATCGCCGGCAAACGAAAACCCGCGATTTCCCTTAAATCTGGGCTTGGCCCGTATAGTCAAAAGTATACAAAGAAAGTACCCAGGGAGTAAACACATTTCCCGAAAGATTTTTTAAATTATTCTTTCACCACTAAAACGCATGAGACTTGTAGTTTTCCAAAGTGTTTTCATTTTTGATGAGACGCTGAATAAAAGAAGTTTAATCGCCGGCAAACGAAAACCCGCGATTTCCCGTAAATCCTGGGCTTGGCCCGTATAGTTGAATGTATCTAAAGAAAGTACCCAGGGAGTAAACTGATTTCCCGAACGATTTTTAAATTATATTTTCACCACTAAAACGAATGAGACTTGTAGTTTTCAAAAATATTTTCATTTTTATGAGACGCTTAATGAAAGAGGTTTAATCGCCGGCAAACGAAAACCCGCTATTTCCCGTAAATCCCGAGCTTGTCCCGTATAGTCGAATGTATACAAAGAAAGTACCCTGTGAGTAAACTCATTTCCAGAACGATTTTTAAATTATCTTTTCACCACTAAAACGCATGAGACTTGTTGTTTTCAAAAATGTTTTCATTTTTGATGAGACGCTGAATAAAAGAAGTTTAATTGCCGGCAAACGGAAACCTGCGATTTCCCGTAAATCCCGAGCTTGGCCCGTATAGTCAAAAGTATACAAAGAAAGTACCCAGGGAGTAAACACATTTCCCGAACGATTTTTTAAATTATTTTTTCACCACTAAAACGCATGAGACTTGTAGTTTTCAAAAATATTTTCATTTTTAATGAGACGCTTAATGAAAGAGGTTTAATCGCCGTCAAACGAAAACCTGCGATTTCCCGTAAATCCTGGGCTTGGCCCGTATAGTTGAATGTATCTAAAGAAAGTACACAGGGAGTAAACTGGTTTCCCGAACGATTTTTCAAATTATTTCTGCACCACTAGAACGAATGAGACTTGTAGTTTTCAAAAATATTTTCATTTTTAATGAGACGCTTAATGAAAGAGGTTTAATCGCCGGCAAACGAAAACCCGCGATTTCCCGTAAATCCTGGGCTTGGCCCGTATAGTTGAATGTATCTAAAGAAAGTACCCTGTGAGTAAACTCATTTCCAGAACGATTTTTAAATTATCTTTTCACCACTAAAACGAATGAAACTTGTAGTTTTCAAAAATATTTTCATTTTTAATGAGACGCTTAATGAAAGAGGTTTAATCGCCGGCAAACGAAAACCAGCGATTTCCCGTAAATCCCGGACTTGTCCCGTATAGTCGAATGTATACAAAGAAAGTACCCTGTGAGTAAACTCATTTCCAGAACGATTTTTAAATTATCTTTTCACCACTAAAACGCATGAGACTTGAAGTTTTCAAAAATGTTTTCATTTTTGATGAGACGCTGAATAAAAGAAGTTTAATCGCCGGCAAACCAAAACCCGCGATTTCCCGTAAATCCCGGACTCGGCCGTATAGTCAAAAGTATACAAAGAAAGTACCCTGTGAGTAAACTCATTTCCCGAACGATTTTTTAAAATGTTTTTTCACCACTAAAACGCATAAGACTTGTAGTTTTCAAAAATGTTTTCATTTTTGATGAGACGCTGAATAAAAGAATTTTAATCGCCGGCAAACGAAAACCCGCGATTTCCCGTAAATCTTGGGCTTGGCCCGTATAGTCAAAAGTATACAAAGAAAGTACCCAGGGAGTAAACACATTTCCCGAACGATTTTTTAAATTATTTTTTCACCACTAAAACGCATGAGACTTGTAGTTTTCAAAAGTGTTTTCATCTTTGATAAGACGCTGAAAAAAAGAAGTTTAATCGCCGGCAAACGAAAACCCGCGATTTCCCGTAAATCCTGGGCTTGGCCCGTATAGTTGAATGTATCTAAAGAAAGTACCCAGGGAGTAAACTGATTTCCCGAACGATTTTTCAAATTATTTCTGCACCACTAGAACGAATGAGACTTGTAGTTTTCAAAAATATATTCATTTTTAATGAGACGCCTAATGAACGAGGTTTAATCGCCGGCAAACGAAAACCCGCTATTTCCCGTAAATCCCGGGCTTGTCCCGTATAGTCGAATGTATACAAAGAAAGTACCCTGTGAGTAAACTCATTTCCAGAACGATTTTTAAATTATCTTATCACCACTAAAACGAAGGAGACTTGTAGTTTTCAAAAATATTTTCATTTTTAATGAGACGCTTAATGAAAGAGGTTTAATCGCCGGCAAACGAAAACCCGCTATTTCCCGTAAATCCCAGGCTTGTCCTGTGTAGTCGAATGTATACAAAGAAAGTACCCTGTGAGTAAACTCATTTCCAGAACGATTTTTAAATTATCTTTTCACCACTAAAACGCATGAGACTTGTTGTTTTTAAAAATGTTTTCATTCTTGATGAGACGCTGAATAAAAGAAGTTTAATTGCCGGCAAACGGAAACCTGCGATTTCCCGTAAATCCCCAGCTTGGCCCGTATAGTCAAAAGTATACAAAGAAAGTACCCAGGGAGTAAACACATTTCCCGAACGATTTTTTAAATTATTTTTTCACCACAAAAACGCATGAGACTTGTAGTTTTCAAAAATATTTTCATTTTTAATGAGACGCTTAATGAAAGAGGTTTAATCGCCGGCAAACGAAAACCGCGATTTCCCGTAGATCCTGGGCTTGGCCCGTATAGTTGAATGTATCTAAAGAAAATACCCAGGGAGTAAACTGGTTTTCCGAACGATTTTTCAAATTATTTCTGCACCACTAGAACGAATGAGACTTGTAGTTTTCAAAAATATTTTCATTTTTAATGAGACGCTTAATGAAAGAGGTTTAATCGCCGGCAAACGAAAACCCGCTATTTCCCGTAAATCCCGGGCTTGTCCCGTATAGTCGAATGTATACAAAGAAAGTACCCTGTGAGTAAACTCATTTCCAGAACGATTTTTAAATTATCTTTTCACCACTAAAACGAATGAGACTTGTAGTTTTCAAAAATATTTTCATTTTTAATGAGACGCTTCATGAAAGAGGTTTAATCGCCGGCAAACGAAAACCAACGATTTCCCGTAAATCCCGGGCTTGTCCCGTATAGTCGAATGTATACAAAGAAAGTACCCTGTGAGTAAACTCATTTCCAGAACGATTTTTAAATTATCTTTTCACCACTAAAACGAATGAGACTTGTAGTTTTCAAAAATGTTTTCATTTTTGATGAGACGCTGAATAAAAGAAGTTTAATCGCCGGCAAACGAAAACCCGCGATTTCCCGTAAATCCCGGACTCGGCCGTATAGTCAAAAGTATACAAAGAAAGTACCTTGTGAGTAAACTCATTTCCCGAACGATTTTTTAAAATGTTTTTTCACCACTAAAACGCATAAGACTTGTAGTTTTCAAAAATGTTTTCATTTTTGATGAGACGCCGAATAAAAGATTTTTAATCGCCGGCAAACGAAAACCCGCGATTTCCCGTAAATCCTGGGCTTGGCCCGTATAGTCAAAAGTATACAAAGAAAGTACCCCGGGAGTAAACACATTTCCCGAACGATTTTTTAAATTATTTTTTCACCACTAAAACGCATGAGACTTGTAGTTTTCAAAAGTGTTTTCATCTTTGATAAGACGCTGAAAAAAAGAAGTTTAATCGCCGGCAAACGAAAAGCCGCGATTTCCCGTAAATCCTGGGCTTGGCCCGTATAGTTGAATGTATCTAAAGAAAGTACCCAGGGAGTAAACTCATTTCCCGAACGATTTTTCAAATTATTTCTGCACCACTAGAACGAATGAGACTTGTAGTTTTCAAAAATATTTTCATTTTTAATGAGACGCTTAATGAAAGAGGTTTAATCGCCGGCAAACGAAAACCCGCTATTTCCCGTAAATCCCGGGCTTGTCCCGTATAGTCGAATGTATACAAAGAAAGTACCCTGTGAGTAAACTCATTTCCAGAACGATTTTTAAATTATCTTATCACCACTAAAACGAAGGAGACTTGTAGTTTTCAAAAATATTTTCATTTTTAATGAGACGCCTAATGAAAGAGGTTTAATCGCCGGCAAACGAAAACTCGCGATTTCCCGTAAATCCTGGGCTTGGCCCGTATAGTTGAATGTATCTAAAGAAAGCACCCAGGGAGTAAACTGATTTCCCGAACGATTTTTTAAATTATTTCTGCACCACTAGAACGAATGAGACTTGTAGTTTTTAAAAATATTTTCATTTTTAATGAGACGTTTAATGAAAGAGGTTTAATCGCCGGCAAACGAAAACCCGCTATTTCCCGTAAATCCCGGGCTTGTCCCGTATAGTCGAATGTATACAAAGAAAGTACCCTGTGAGTAAACTCATTTCCAGAACGATTTTTAAATTATCTTTTCACCACTAAAACGAATGAGACTTGTAGTTTTCAAAAATATTTTCATTTTTAATGAGACGCTTAATGAAAGAGGTTTAATCGCCGGCAAACGAAAACCCGCTATTTCCCGTAAATCACGGGCTTGTCCCGTATAGTCGAATGTATACAAAGAAAGTACCCTGTGAGTAAACTCATTTCCAGAACGATTTTTAAATTATCTTTTCACCACTAAAACGCATGAGACTTGTAGTTTTCAAAAATATTTTCATTTTTAATGAGACGCTTAATGAAAGAGGTTTAATCGCCGGCAAACGAAAACCCGCTATTTCCCGTAAATCCCGGGCTTGTCCCGTATAGTCGAAGGTATACAAAGAAAGTAACCTGTGAGTAAACTTATTTCCAGAACGATTTTTAAATGATCTTTTCACCACTAAAACGCATGAGACTTGTTGTTTTCAAAAATGTTTTCATTTTTGATGAGACGCTGAATAAAAGAAGTTTAATCGCCGGCAAACGGAAACCTGCGATTTCCCGTAAATCCCGGACTCGGCCGGTATAGTCAAAAGTATACAAAGAAAGTACCCAGGGAGTAAACTCATTTCCCGAACGATTTTTTAATTATTATTTCACCACTAAAGCCCATGAGACTTGCAGTTTTTAAAAAAGTTTTCATTTTTGATGAGACGCTGAATAAAAGAAGTTTAATCGCCCGCAAACGAAAACCCGCGATTTTCCGTAAATCCCGGACTCGGCCCGTATAGTCGAATGTATACAAAGAAAGTACCCCGGGAGTAAACACATTTCCCGAACGATTTTTTAAATTATTTTTTCACCACTAAAACGCATGAGACTTGTAGTTTTCAAAAGTGTTTTCATCTTTGATAAGACGCTGAAAAAAAGAAGTTTAATCGCCGGCAAACGAAAAGCCGCGATTTCCCGTAAATCCTGGGCTTGGCCCGTATAGTTGAATGTATCTAAAGAAAGTACCCAGGGAGTAAACTCATTTCCCGAACGATTTTTCAAATTATTTCTGCACCACTAGAACGAATGAGACTTGTAGTTTTCAAAAATATTTTCATTTTTAATGAGACGCTTAATGAAAGAGGTTTAATCGCCGGCAAACGAAAACCCGCTATTTCCGGTAAATCCCGGGCTTGTCCCGTATAGTCGAATGTATACAAAGAAAGTACCCTGTGAGTAAACTCATTTCCAGAACGATTTTTAAATTATCTTATCACCACTAAAACGAAGGAGACTTGTAGTTTTCAAAAATATTTTCATTTTTAATGAGACGCCTAATGAAAGAGGTTTAATCGCCGGCAAACGAAAACTCGCGATTTCCCGTAAATCCTGGGCTTGGCCCGTATAGTTGAATGTATCTAAAGAAAGCACCCAGGGAGTAAACTGATTTCCCGAACGATTTTTTAAATTATTTCTGCACCACTAGAACGAATGAGACTTGTAGTTTTTAAAAATATTTTCATTTTTAATGAGACGTTTAATGAAAGAGGTTTAATCGCCGGCAAACGAAAACCCGCTATTTCCCGTAAATCCCGGGCTTGTCCCGTATAGTCGAATGTATACAAAGAAAGTACCCTGTGAGTAAACTCATTTCCAGAACGATTTTTAAATTATCTTTTCACCACTAAAACGAATGAGACTTGTAGTTTTCAAAAATATTTTCATTTTTAATGAGACGCTTAATGAAAGAGGTTTAATCGCCGGCAAACGAAAACCCGCTATTTCCCGTAAATCACGGGCTTGTCCCGTATAGTCGAATGTATACAAAGAAAGTACCCTGTGAGTAAACTCATTTCCAGAACGATTTTTAAATTATCTTTTCACCACTAAAACGCATGAGACTTGTAGTTTTCAAAAATATTTTCATTTTTAATGAGACGCTTAATGAAAGAGGTTTAATCGCCGGCAAACGAAAACCCGCTATTTCCCGTAAATCCCGGGCTTGTCCCGTATAGTCGAAGGTATACAAAGAAAGTAACCTGTGAGTAAACTTATTTCCAGAACGATTTTTAAATGATCTTTTCACCACTAAAACGCATGAGACTTGTTGTTTTCAAAAATGTTTTCATTTTTGATGAGACGCTGAATAAAAGAAGTTTAATCGCCGGCAAACGGAAACCTGCGATTTCCCGTAAATCCCGGACTCGGCCGGTATAGTCAAAAGTATACAAAGAAAGTACCCAGGGAGTAAACTCATTTCCCGAACGATTTTTTAATTATTATTTCACCACTAAAGCCCATGAGACTTGCAGTTTTTAAAAAAGTTTTCATTTTTGATGAGACGCTGAATAAAAGAAGTTTAATCGCCCGCAAACGAAAACCCGCGATTTTCCGTAAATCCCGGACTCGGCCCGTATAGTCGAATGTATACAAAGAAAGTACCCTGTGAGTAAACTCATTTCCAGAACGATTTTTAAATTATCTTTTCACCACTAAAACGCATGAGACTTGTAGTTTTTAAAAATGTTTTCATTTTTGATTAGGCGCTGAATAAAAGAAGTTTATTCGCCGGCAAACGGAAACCTGCGATTTCCCGTAAATCCCGGACTCGGCTGGTGTAGTCAAAAGTATACAAAGAAAGTACCCAGGGAGTAAACTCATTTCCCGAACGATTTTTTAATTATTATTTCACCACTAAAGCCCATGAGACTTGCAGTTTTTAAAAATGTTTTCATTTTTGATGAGACGCTGAACAAATGAAGTTTAATCGCCGGCAAACGAAAACCCGCGTGAGATTACTCACAGGGTACTTTCTTTGTATACATTCGACTATACGGGCCAAGACTGGGATTTACGGGAAATCGCGGGTTTTCGTTTGCCGGCGATTAAACCTCTTCCATTAAGCGTCTCATCAAAAATGAAAACATTTTTGAAAACTACAAGTCTCATGCGTTTTAGTGGTGAAAAAATAATTTAAAAAAACGTTCGGGAAATGAGTTTACTCCCTGGGTACTTTCTTTGTATAGTTTTGACTATACCGGCCGAGTCCGGGATTTACGGGAAATCGCGGGTTTTCGCTTGCCGGCGATTAAACTTCTTTTATTCAGCGTCTCATCAAAAATGAAAACATTTTTGAAAACTACAAGTCTTATGCGTTTTAGTGGTGAAAAAATAATTTAAGAAATCGTTCTGGAAATGAGTTTACTTGCAGGGTACTTTCTTTGTATACATTCGACTATACGGGCCAAGCCCGGGATTTACGGGAAATCGCGGGTTTTCGTTTGCCGGCGATTAAACCTCTTTCATTAAGCGTCTCATCAAAAATGAAAACATTTCTGAAACCTACAAGTCTCATGCGTTTTAGTGGTGAAAAAATAATTTAAAAAATCGTTCGGGAAATGAGTTACTCCCTGGGTACTTTCTTTGTATACATTTGACTATACGGGCCAAGCCCGGATTTACGGGAAATTGCGGGTTTTCGTTTGCGGCGATTAAACCTCTTTCATTAAGCGTCTCATCAAAAATGAAAACAATTCTGAAACCTACAAGTCTCATGCGTTTTAGTGGTGAAAAAATAATTTAAAAAATCGTTCGGGTAATGAGTTACTCCCTGGGTACTTTCTTTGTATACATTTGACTATACGGGCCAAGCCCGGGATTTACTTGAAATCGCGGGTTTTCGTTTGCCGGAGATTAAACCTCTTTCATTAAGCGTCTCATCAAAAATGAAAACATTTTTAAAAACTACAAGTCTCATGCGTTTTAGTGGTGAAAAGATAATTTAAAAAATCGTTCTGGAAATGAGTTTACTCACAGGGTACTTTCTTTGTATACATTCGACTATGCGGGCCAAGCCCGGGATTTACGGGAAATTGTGGGTTTTCGTTTGCCGGCGATAAAACTCATTTTATTCAGCGTCTCATCAAAAATGAAAACATTTTTGAAAACTACAAGTCTCATGCGTTTTAGTGGTGAAAAAATAATTTAAAAAATCGTTCGGGGAATGAGTTTACTCCCTGGGTACTTTCTTTGTATACTTTTGACTATACGGGCCGAGTCCGGGATTTATGGGATATCGCGGGTTTTCGTTTGCCGGCGATTAAACTTCTTTTATTCAGCGTCTCATCAAAAATGAAAACATTTTTGAAAACTACAAGTCTCATTCGTTCTAGTGGTGCAGAAATAATTTAAAAAATCGTTCGGGAAATCAGTTTACTCCCTGGGTACTTTCTTTAGATACATTCAACTATACGGGCCAAGCCCGGGATTTACGGGAAATCGCGGGTTTTCGTTTGCCGGCGATTAAATTTCTTTTATTCAGCGTCTCATCAGAAATGGAAACACTTTTAAAAACTACAAGTCTCATGCGTTTTAGTGGTGAAAAAATAATTTAAAAAATCGTTCTGGAAATGAGTTTACTCACAGGGTACTTTCTTTGTATACATTCGACTATACGGGCCAAGCCCGGGATTTACGGGAAACAGCGGGTTTTCGTTTGCCGGCGATTAAACCTCTTTCATTAAGCGTCTCATCAAAAATGAAAACATTTTTGAAACCTACAAGTCTCATGCGTTTTAGTGGTGAAAAAATAATTTAAAAAATCGTTCGGGAAATGATTTACTCCCTGGGTACTTTCTTTGTATACATTTGACTATACGGGCCAAGCCCGGATTTACGGGAAATTGCGGGTTTTCGTTTGCGGCGATTAAACCTCTTTCATTAAGCGTCTCATCAAAAATGAAAACATTTTTGAAAACTACAAGTCTCATGCGTTTTAGTGGTGAAAAAATAATTTAAAAAATTGTTCGGGGAATGAGTTTACTCCCTAGGTACTTTCTTTGTATAGTTTTGACTATACGGGCCGAGTCCGGGATTTACGGGAAATCGCGGGTTTACGCTTGCCGGCGATTAAACTTCTTTTATTCAGCGTCTCATCAAAAATGAAAACATTTTTGAAAACTACAAGTCTTATGCGTTTTAGTGGTGAAAAAATAATTTAAGAAATCGTTCTGGAAATGAGTTTACTTACAGGGTACTTTCTTTGTATACATTCGACTATACGGGCCAAGCCCGGGATTTACGGGAAATCGCGGGTTTTCGTTTGCCGGCGATTAAAAATCTTTCATTAAGCGTCTCATCAAAAATGAAAACATTTCTGAAACCTACAAGTCTCATGCGTTTTAGTGGTGAAAAAATAATTTAAAAAATCGTTCGGGAAATGAGTTACTCCCTGGGTACTTTCTTTGTATACATTTGACTATACGGGCCAAGCCCGGATTTACGGGAAATTGCGGGTTTTCGTTTGCGGCGATTAAACCTCTTTCATTAAGCGTCTCATCAAAAATGAAAACATTTTTGAAAACTACAAGTCTCATGCGTTTTAGTGGTGAAAAAATAATTTAAAAAATCGTTCGGGGAATGAGTTTACTCCCTGGGTACTTTCTTTGTATACTTTTGACTATACGGGCTAAGCCCGGGATTTACGGGAAATCGCGGGTTTTCGTTTGCCGGCGATTAAAAATCTTTCATTAAGCGTCTCATCAAAAATGAAAACATTTCTGAAACCTACAAGTCTCATGCGTTTTAGTGGTGAAAAAATAATTTAAAAAATCGTTCGGGAAATGAGTTACTCCCTGGGTACTTTCTTTGTATACATTTGACTATACGGGCCAAGCCCGGATTTACGGGAAATTGCGGGTTTTCGTTTGCGGCGATTAAACCTCTTTCATTAAGCGTCTCATCAAAAATGAAAACATTTTTGAAAACTACAAGTCTCATGCGTTTTAGTGGTGAAAAAATAATTTAAAAAATCGTTCGGGGAATGAGTTTACTCCCTGGGTACTTTCTTTGTATACTTTTTACTATACGGGCCAAGCCCGGGATTTTCGGGAAATCGCGGGTTTTCGTTTGCCGGCGATTAAACCTCTTTCATTAGGCGTCTCATCAAAAATGAAAACAATTCTGAAACCTACAAGTCTCATGCGTTTTAGTGGTGAAAAAATAATTTAAAAAATCGTTCGGGTAATGAGTTACTCCCTGGGTACTTTCTTTGTATACATTTGACTATACGGGCCAAGCCCGGGATTTACTTGAAATCGCGGGTTTTCGTTTGCCGGCGATTAAACCTCTTTCATTAAGCGTCTCATCAAAAATGGAAACACTTTTAAAAACTACAAGTTTCATGCGTTTTAGTGGTGAAAAAATAATTTAAAAAATCGTTCTGGAAATGAGTTTACTCACAGGGTACTTTCTTTGTATACATTCGACTATACGGGCCAAGCCCGGGATTTACGGGAAACAGCGGGTTTTCGTTTGCCGGCGATTAAACCTCTTTCATTAAGCGTCTCATCAAAAATGAAAACATTTTTGAAACCTACAAGTCTCATGCGTTTTAGTGGTGAAAAAATAATTTAAAAAATCGTTCGGGAAATGAGTTACTCCCTGGGTACTTTCTTTGTATACATTCGACTATATGGGCCAAGCCAGGGATTTACGGGAAATCGCGGGTTTCCGTTTGCCGGCGATTAAACCTCTTTCATTAAGCGCCTCATCAAAAATGAAAAAATTTTTGAAAACTACAAGTCTCATGCGTTTTAGTGGTGAAAAAATAATTTAAAAAATCGTTCTGGAAATGAGTTTACTCCCTGGGTACTTTCTTTGTATACTTTTGACTATACGGGCCGAGTCCGGGATTTACGGGATATCGCGGGTTTTCGTTTGCCGGCGATTAAACTTCTTTTATTCAGCGTCTCATCAAAAATGAAAAAATTTTTGAAAACTACAAGTCTCACTCGTTCTAGTGGTGCAGAAATAATTTGAAAAATCGTTCGGGAAATCAGTTTACTCCCTGGGTACTTTCTTTAGATACATTCGACTATATGGGCCAAGCCCGGGATTTACGGGAAATCGCGGGTTTTCGTTTGCCGGCGATTAAACCTCTTTCATTAAGCGCCTCATCAAAAATGAAAACATTTTTGAAAACTACAAGTCTCATGCGTTTTAGTGGTGAAAAAATAATTTAAAAAATCGTTCGGGGAATGAGTTTACTCCCTGGGTACTTTCTTTGTATACTTTTGACTATACGGGCTAAGCCCGGGATTTACGGGAAATCGCGGGTTTTCGTTTGCCGGCGATTAAAAATCTTTCATTAAGCGTCTCATCAAAAATGAAAACATTTCTGAAACCTACAAGTCTCATGCGTTTTAGTGGTGAAAAAATAATTTAAAAAATCGTTCGGGAAATGAGTTACTCCCTGGGTACTTTCTTTGTATACATTTGACTATACGGGCCAAGCCCGGATTTACGGGAAATTGCGGGTTTTCGTTTGCGGCGATTAAACCTCTTTCATTAAGCGTCTCATCAAAAATGAAAACATTTTTGAAAACTACAAGTCTCATGCGTTTTAGTGGTGAAAAAATAATTTAAAAAATCGTTCGGGGAATGAGTTTACTCCCTGGGTACTTTCTTTGTATACTTTTTACTATACGGGCCAAGCCCGGGATTTTCGGGAAATCGCGGGTTTTCGTTTGCCGGCGATTAAACCTCTTTCATTAGGCGTCTCATCAAAAATGAAAACAATTCTGAAACCTACAAGTCTCATGCGTTTTAGTGGTGAAAAAATAATTTAAAAAATCGTTCGGGTAATGAGTTACTCCCTGGGTACTTTCTTTGTATACATTTGACTATACGGGCCAAGCCCGGGATTTACTTGAAATCGCGGGTTTTCGTTTGCCGGCGATTAAACCTCTTTCATTAAGCGTCTCATCAAAAATGGAAACACTTTTAAAAACTACAAGTTTTATGCGTTTTAGTGGTGAAAAAATAATTTAAAAAATCGTTCTGGAAATGAGTTTACTCACAGGGTACTTTCTTTGTATACATTCGACTATACGGGCCAAGCCCGGGATTTACGGGAAACAGCGGGTTTTCGTTTGCCGGCGATTAAACCTCTTTCATTAAGCGTCTCATCAAAAATGAAAACATTTTTGAAACCTACAAGTCTCATGCGTTTTAGTGGTGAAAAAATAATTTAAAAAATCGTTCGGGAAATGAGTTACTCCCTGGGTACTTTCTTTGTATACATTCGACTATATGGGCCAAGCCAGGGATTTACGGGAAATCGCGGGTTTCCGTTTGCCGGCGATTAAACCTCTTTCATTAAGCGCCTCATCAAAAATGAAAAAATTTTTGAAAACTACAAGTCTCATGCGTTTTAGTGGTGAAAAAATAATTTAAAAAATCGTTCTGGAAATGAGTTTACTCCCTGGGTACTTTCTTTGTATACTTTTGACTATACGGGCCGAGTCCGGGATTTACGGGATATCGCGGGTTTTCGTTTGCCGGCGATTAAACTTCTTTTATTCAGCGTCTCATCAAAAATGAAAACATTTTTGAAAACTACAAGTCTCACTCGTTCTAGTGGTGCAGAAATAATTTGAAAAATCGTTCGGGAAATCAGTTTACTCCCTGGGTACTTTCTTTAGATACATTCGACTATATGGGCCAAGCCCGGGATTTACGGGAAATCGCGGGTTTTCGTTTGCCGGCGATTAAACCTCTTTCATTAAGCGCCTCATCAAAAATGAAAACATTTTTGAAAACTACAAGTCTCATGCGTTTTAGTGGTGAAAAAATAATTTAAAAAATCGTTCTGGAAATGAGTTTACTCCCTGGGTACTTTCTTTGTATACTTTTGACTATACGGGCCGAGTCCGGGATTTACGGGAAATCGCGGGTTTTCCTTTGCCGGCGATTAAACTTCTTTTATTCAGCGTCTCATCAAAAATGAAAACATTTTTGAAAACTACAAGTCTCATTCGTTCTAGTGGTGCAGAAATAATTTGAAAAATCGTTCGGGAAATCAGTTTACTCCCTGGGTACTTTCTTTAGATACATTCAAATATACGGGCCAAGCCTGGGATTTACGGGAAAACGCGGGTTTTCGTTTGCCGGCGATTAAACTTCTTTTATTCAGCGTCTCATCAGAAATGGAAACACTTTTAAAAACTACAAGTCTCATGCGTTTTAGTGGTGTAAAAATAATTTAAAAAATCGTTCTGGAAATGAGTTTACTCACAGGGTACTTTCTTTGTATACATTCGACTATACGGGCCAAGCCCGGGATTTACGGGAAACAGCGGGTTTTCGTTTGCCGGCGATTAAACCTCTTTCATTAAGCGTCTCATCAAAAATGAAAACATTTTTGAAACCTACAAGTCTCATGCGTTTTAGTGGTGAGAAAATAATTTAAAAAATCGTTCGGGAAATGAGTTACTCCCTGGGTACTTTCTTTGTATACATTCGACTATATGGGCCAAGCCCGGGATTTACGGGAAATCGCGGGTTTTCGTTTCCCGGCGATTAAACCTCTTTCATTAAGCGCCTCATCAAAAATGAAAACATTTTTGAAAACTACCAGTCTCATGCGTTTTAGTGGTGAAAAAATAATTTAAAAAATCGTTGTGGAAATGAGTTTACTCCCTGGGTACTTTCTTTGTATACTTTTGACTATACGGGCCGAGTCCGGGATTTACGGGATATCGCGGGTTTTCGTTTGCCGGCGATTAAACCTCTTTCATTAAGCGTCTCATCAAAAATGAAAACAATTCTGAAACCTACAAGTCTCATGCGTTTTAGTGGTGAAAAAATAATTTAAAAAATCGTTCGGGTAATGAGTTACTCCCTGGGTACTTTCTTTGTATACATTTGACTATACGGGCCAAGCCCGGGATTTACTTGAAATCGCGGGTTTTCGTTTGCCGACGATTAAACCTCTTTCATTAAGCGTCTCATCAAAAATGAAAACATTTTTGAAAACTACAAGTCTCATGCGTTTTAGTGGTGAAAAGATAATTTAAACAATCGTTCTGGAAATGAGTTTACTCACAGGGTACTTTCTTTGTATACATTCGACTATGCGGGCCAAGCCCGGGATTTACGGGAAATTGTGGGTTTTCGTTTGCCGGCGATAAAACTTCTTTTATTCAGCGTCTCATCAAAAATGAAAACATTTTTGAAAACTACAAGTCTCATGCGTTTTAGTGGTGAAAAAATAGTTTAAAAAATCGTTCGGGGAATGAGTTTACTCCCTGGGTACTTTCTTTAGATACATTCAACTATACGGGCCAAGCCCGGGATTTACGGGAAATCGCGGGTTTTCGTTTGCCGGCGATTAAATTTCTTTTATTCAGCGTCTCATCAGAAATGGAAACACTTTTAAAAACTACAAGTTTCATGCGTTTTAGTGGTGAAAAAATAATTTAAAAAATCGTTCTGGAAATGAGTTTACTCACAGGGTACTTTCTTTGTATACATTCGACTATACGGGCCAAGCCCGGGATTTACGGGAAACAGCGGGTTTTCGTTTGCCGGCGATTAAACCTCTTTCATTAAGCGTCTCATCAAAAATGAAAACATTTTTGAAACCTACAAGTCTCATGCGTTTTAGTGGTGAAAAAATAATTTAAAAAATCGTTCGGGAAATGAGTTACTCCCTGGGTACTTTCTTTGTATACATTCGACTATATGGGCCAAGCCAGGGATTTACGGGAAATCGCGGGTTTCCGTTTGCCGGCGATTAAACCTCTTTCATTAAGCGCCTCATCAAAAATGAAAAAATTTTTGAAAACTACAAGTCTCATGCGTTTTAGTGGTGAAAAAATAATTTAAAAAATCGTTCTGGAAATGAGTTTACTCCCTGGGTACTTTCTTTGTATACTTTTGACTATACGGGCCGAGTCCGGGATTTACGGGATATCGCGGGTTTTCGTTTGCCGGCGATTAAACTTCTTTTATTCAGCGTCTCATCAAAAATGAAAACATTTTTGAAAACTACAAGTCTCACTCGTTCTAGTGGTGAAAAAATAATTTAAAAAATCGTTCGAGAAATGAGTTTACTCCCTGGGTACTTTCTTTAGATACATTCAACTATACGGGCCAAGCCCGGGATTTACGGGAAATCGCGGGTTTTCGTTTGCCGGCGATTAAACTTCTTTTAATCAGCGTCTCATCAGAAATGGAAACACTTTTAAAAACTACAAGTCTCATGCGTTTTAGTGGTGAAAAAATAATTTAAAAAATTGTTCTGGAAATGAGTTTACTCACAGGGTACTTTCTTTGTATACATTCGACTATACGGGCCAAGCCCGGGATTTACGGGAAACAGCGGGTTTTCGTTTGCCAGCGATTAAACTTCTTTTATTTAGCGTCCCATCAAAAATGAAAACATTTTTGAAAACTACAAGTCTCATGCGTTTTAGTGGTGAAAAAATAATTTAAAAAATCGTTCGGGAAATGAGTTACTTCCTGGGTACTTTCTTTGTATACATTTGACTATATGGGCCAAGCCCGGGATTTACGGGAAATCGCGGGTTTTCGTTTGCCGGCGATTAAACCTCTTTTATTAAGCGCCTCATCAAAAATGAAAACATTTTTGAAAACTACAAGTCTCATGCGTTTTAGTGGTGAAAAAATAATTTAAAAAATCGTTCTGGAAATGAGTTTACTCCCTGGGTACTTTCTTTGTATACTTTTGACTATACGGGCCGAGTCCGGGATTTACGGGATATCGCGGGTTTTCGTTTGCCGGCGATTAAACTTCTTTTATTCAGCGTCTCATCAAAAATGAAAACATTTTTGAAAACTACAAGTCTCATTCGTTCTAGTGGTGCAGAAATAATTTGAAAAATCGTTCGGGAAATCAGTTTACTCCCTGGGTACTTTCTTTAGATACATTCAGCTGTACGGGCCAAGCCCGGGATTTACGGGAAATCGCGGGTTTTCGTTTGCCGACGATTAAACTTCTTTTATTCAGCGTCTCATCAGAAATGGAAACACTTTTAAAAACTACAAGTCTCATGCGTTTTAGTGGTGAAAAAATAATTTAAAAAATCGTTCTGGAAATGAGTTTACTCACAGGGTACTTTCTTTGTATACATTCGACTATACGGGCCAAGCCTGGGATTTACGGGAAACAGCGGGTTTTCGTTTGCCGGCGATTAAACCTCTTTCATTAAGCGTCTCATCAAAAATAAAAACATTTTTGAAACCTACAAGTCTCATGCGTTTTAGTGGTGAAAAAATAATTTAAAAAATCGTTCGGGAAATGAGTTACTCCCTGGGTACTTTCTTTGTATACTTTTGACTATACGGGCCGAGTCCGGGATTTACGGGATATCGCGGGTTTTCGTTTGCCGGCGATTAAACTTCTTTTATTCAGCGTCCCATCAAAAATGAAAACATTTTTGAAAACTACAAGTCTCATGCGTTTTAGTGGTGAAAAACTAAATTAAAAAATCGTTCTGCAAATGAGTTTACTCCCTGGGTACTTTCTTTGTATACTTTTGACTATACTTGCCGAGTCCGGGATTTACGGGATATCGCGGGTTTTCGTTTGCCGGCGATTAAACTTCTTTTATTCAGCGTCTCATCAAAAATGAAAACATTTTTGAAAACTACAAGTCTCATGCGTTTTAGTGGTGAAAAAATAATTTAAAAAATCGTTCGGGGAATGAGTTTACTCCCTGGGTACTTTCTTTGTATACTTTTGACTATACTAGCCGAGTCCGGGATTTACGGGATATCGCGGGTTTTTGTTTGCCGGCGATTAAACTTCTTTTATTCAGCGTCTCATCAAAAATGAAAACATTTTTGAAAACTACAAGTCTCATTCGTTGTAGTGGTGCAGAAATAATTTGAAAAATCGGTCGGGAAATCAGTTTACATCCTGGGTACTTTCTTTAGATACATTCAGCTGTACGGGCCAAGCCCGGGATTTACGGGAAATCGCGGGTTTTCGTTTGCCGACGATTAAACTTCTTTTATTCAGCGTCTCATCAGAAATGGAAACACTTTTAAAAACTACAAGTCTCATGCGTTTTAGTGGTGAAAAAATAATTTAAAAAATCGTTCTGGAAATGAGTTTACTCACAGGGTACTTTCTTTGTATACATTCGACTATACGGGCCAAGCCTGGGATTTACGGGAAACAGCGGGTTTTCGTTTGCCGGCGATTAAACCTCTTTCATTAAGCGTCTCATCAAAAATAAAAACATTTTTGAAACCTACAAGTCTCATGCGTTTTAGTGGTGAAAAAATAATTTAAAAAATCGTTCGGGAAATGAGTTACTCCCTGGGTACTTTCTTTGTATACTTTTGACTATACGGGCCGAGTCCGGGATTTACGGGATATCGCGGGTTTTCGTTTGCCGGCGATTAAACTTCTTTTATTCAGCGTCCCATCAAAAATGAAAACATTTTTGAAAACTACAAGTCTCATGCGTTTTAGTGGTGAAAAACTAAATTAAAAAATCGTTCTGCAAATGAGTTTACTCCCTGGGTACTTTCTTTGTATACTTTTGACTATACTTGCCGAGTCCGGGATTTACGGGATATCGCGGGTTTTCGTTTGCCGGCGATTAAACTTCTTTTATTCAGCGTCTCATCAAAAATGAAAACATTTTTGAAAACTACAAGTCTCATGCGTTTTAGTGGTGAAAAAATAATTTAAAAAATCGTTCGGGGAATGAGTTTACTCCCTGGGTACTTTCTTTGTATACTTTTGACTATACTAGCCGAGTCCGGGATTTACGGGATATCGCGGGTTTTTGTTTGCCGGCGATTAAACTTCTTTTATTCAGCGTCTCATCAAAAATGAAAACATTTTTGAAAACTACAAGTCTCATTCGTTGTAGTGGTGCAGAAATAATTTGAAAAATCGGTCGGGAAATCAGTTTACATCCTGGGTACTTTCTTTAGATACATTCAACTATACGGGCCAAGCCCGAGATTTACGGGAAATCGCGGGTTTTCGTTTGCCGGCGATTAAATTTCTTTTATTCAGCGTCTCATCAGAAATGGAAACACTTTTAAAAACTACAAGTCTCATGCGTTTTAGTGGTGAAAAAATAATTTAAAAAATCGTTCTGGAAATGAGTTTACTCACAGGGTACTTTCTTTGTATACATTTGACTATACGGGCCAAGCCTGGGATTTACGGGAAACAGCGGGTTTTCGTTTGCCGGCGATTAAACCTCTTTCATTAAGCGTCTCATCAAAAATGAAAACATTTTTGAAACCTACAAGTCTCATGCGTTTTAGTGGTGAAAAAATAATTTAAAAAATCGTTCGGGAAATGAGTTACTCCCTGGGTACTTTCTTTGTATACATTCGACTATATGGGCCAAGCCAGGGATTTACGGGAAATCGCGGGTTTCCGTTTGCCGGCGATTAAACCTCTTTCATTAAGCGCCTCATCAAAAATGAAAAAATTTTTGAAAACTACAAGTCTCATTCGTTCTAGTGGTGCAGAGATAATTTGAAAAATCGTTCGGGAAATCAGTTTACTCCCTGGGTACTTTCTTTAGATACATTCGACTATATGGGCCAAGCCCGGGATTTACGGGAAATCGCGGGTTTTCGTTTGCCGGCGATTAAACCTCTTTCATTAAGCGCCTCATCAAAAATGAAAACATTTTTGAAAACTACAAGTCTCATGCGTTTTAGTGGTGAAAAAATAATTTAAAAAATCGTTCGGGGAATGAGTTTACTCCCTGGGTACTTTCTTTGTATACTTTTGACTATACGGGCCGAGTCCGGGATTTACGGGATATCGCGGGTTTTCGTTTGCCGGCGATTAAACTTCTTTTATTCAGCGTCTCATCAAAAATGAAAACATTTTTGAAAACTACAAGTCTCATGCGTTTTAGTGGTGAAAAAATAATTTAAAAAAACGTTCGGGAAATGAGTTTACTCCCTGGGTACTTTCTTTGTATAGTTTTGACTATACCGGCCGAGTCCGGGATTTACGGGAAATCGCGGGTTTTCGCTTGCCGGCGATTAAACTTCTTTTATTCAGCGTCTCATCAAAAATGAAAACATTTTTGAAAACTACAAGTCTTATGCGTTTTAGTGGTGAAAAAATAATTTAAGAAATCGTTCTGGAAATGAGTTTACTTACAGGGTACTTTCTTTGTATACATTCGACTATACGGGCCAAGCCCGGGATTTACGGGAAATCGCGGGTTTTCGTTTGCCGGCGATTAAACCTCTTTCATTAAGCGTCTCATCAAAAATGAAAACATTTCTGAAACCTACAAGTCTCATGCGTTTTAGTGGTGAAAAAATAATTTAAAAAATCGTTCGGGAAATGACTTACTCCCTGGGTACTTTCTTTGTATACATTTGACTATACGGGCCAAGCCCGGATTTACGGGAAATTGCGGGTTTTTGTTTGCGGCGATTAAACCTCTTTCATTAAGCGTCTCATCAAAAATGAAAACATTTTTGAAAACTACAAGTCTAATGCGTTTTAGTGGTGAAAAAATAATTTAAAAAATCGTTCGGGGAATGAGTTTACTCCCTGGGTACTTTCTTTGTATACTTTTGACTATACGGGCCAAGCCCGGGATTTACGGGAAATCGCGGGTTTTCGTTTCCCGGCGATTAAACCTCTTTCATTAAGCGTCTCATCAAAAATGAAAACATTTTTGAAAACTACAAGTCTCATGCGTTTTAGTGGTGAAAAGATAATTTAAAAAATCGTTCTGGAAATGAGTTTACTCACAGGGTACTTTCTTTGTATACATTCGACTATGCGAGCCAAGCCCGGGATTTACGGGAAATTGTGGGTTTTCGTTTGCCGGCGATAAAACTTCTTTTATTCAGCGTCTCATCAAAAATGAAAACATTTTTGAAAACTACAAGTCTCATGCGTTTTAGTGGTGAAAAAATAATTTAAAAAATCGTTCGGGGAATGAGTTTACTCCCTGGGTACTTTCTTTGTATACTTTTGACTATACGGGCCGAGTCCGGGATTTACGGGATATCGCGGGTTTTCGTTTGCCGGCGATTAAACTTCTTTTATTTAGCGTCTTATCAAAAATGAAAACATTTTTGAAAACTACAAGTCTCATTCGTTCTAGTGGTGCAGAAATAATTTGAAAAATCGTTCGGGAAATCAGTTTACTCCCTGGGTACTTTCTTTAGATACATTCAACTATACGGGCCAAGCCCGGGATTTACGGAAAATCGCGGGTTTTCGTTTGCCGGCGATTAAATTTCTTTTATTCAGCGTCTCATCAGAAATGAAAACACTTTTAAAAACTACAAGTTTCATGCGTTTTAGTGGTGAAAAAATAATTTAAAAAATCGTTCTGGAAATGAGTTTACTCACAGGGTACTTTCTTTGTATACATTCGACTATACGGGCCTAGCCCGGAATTTACGGGAAACAGCGGGTTTTCGTTTGCCGGCGATTAAACCTCTTTCATTAAGCGTCTCATCAAAAATGAAAACATTTTTGAAACCTACAAGTCTCATGCGTTTTAGTGGTGAAAAAATAATTTAAAAAATCGTTCGGGAAATGAGTTACTCCCTGGGTACTTTCTTTGTATACATTCGACTATATGGGCCAAGCCAGGGATTTACGGGAAATCGCGGGTTTCCGTTTGCCGGCGATTAAACCTCTTTCATTAAGCGCCTCATCAAAAATGAAAAAATTTTTGAAAACTACAAGTCTCATGCGTTTTAGTGGTGAAAAAATAATTTAAAAAATCGTTCTGGAAATGAGTTTACTCCCTGGGTACTTTCTTTGTATACTTTTGACTATACGGGCCGAGTCCGGGATTTACGGGATATCGCGGGTTTTCGTTTGCCGGCGATTAAACTTCTTTTATTCAGCGTCTCATCAAAAATGAAAACATTTTTGAAAACTACAAGTCTCACTCGTTCTAGTGGTGCAGAAATAATTTGAAAAATCGTTCGGGAAATCAGTTTACTCCCTGGGTACTTTCTTTAGATACATTCGACTATATGGGCCAAGCCCGGGATTTACGGGAAATCGCGGGTTTTCGTTTGCCTGCGATTAAACCTCTTTCATTAAGCGCCTCATCAAAAATGAAAACATTTTTGAAAACTACAAGTCTCATGCGTTTTAGTGGTGAAAAAATAATTTAAAAAATCGTTCTGGAAATGAGTTTACTCCCTGGGTACTTTCTTTGTATACTTTTGACTATACGGGCCGAGTCCGGGATTTACGGGATATCGCGGGTTTTCCTTTGCCGGCGATTAAACTTTTTTTATTCAGCGTCTCATCAAAAATGAAAACATTTTTGAAAACTACAAGTCTCATTCGTTCTAGTGGTGCAGAAATAATTTGAAAAATCGTTCGGGAAATCAGTTTACTCCCTGGGTACTTTCTTTAGATACATTCAACTATACGGGCCAAGCCCGGGATTTACGGGAAAACGCGGGTTTTCGTTTGCCGGCGATTATCTTCTTTTATTCAGCGTCTCATCAGAAATGGAAACACTTTTAAAAACTACAAGTCTCATGCGTTTTAGTGGTGTAAAAATAATTTAAAAAATCGTTCTGGAAATGAGTTTACTCACAGGGTACTTTCTTTGTATACATTCGACTATACGGGCCAAGCCCGGGATTTACGGGAAACAGCGGGTTTTCGTTTGCCGGCGATTAAACCTCTTTCATTAAGCGTCTCATCAAAAATGAAAACATTTTTGAAACCTACAAGTCTCATGCGTTTTAGTGGTGAGAAAATAATTTAAAAAATCGTTCGGGAAATGAGTTACTCCCTGGGTACTTTCTTTGTATACATTCGACTATATGGGCCAAGCCCGGGATTTACGGGAAATCGCGGGTTTTCGTTTCCCGGCGATTAAACCTCTTTTATTAAGCGCCTCATCAAAAATGAAAACATTTTTGAAAACTACAAGTCTCATGCGTTTTAGTGGTGAAAAAATAATTTAAAAAATCGTTGTGGAAATGAGTTTACTCCCTGGGTACTTTCTTTGTATACTTTTGACTATACGGGCCGAGTCCGGGATTTACGGGATATCGCGGGTTTTCGTTTGCCGGTGATTAAACTTCTTTTATTCAGCGTCCCATCAAAAATGAAAACATTTTTGAAAACTACAAGTCTCATGCGTTTTAGTGGTGAAAAAATAATTTAAAAAATCGTTCGAGAAATGAGTTTACTCCCTGGGTACTTTCTTTAGATACATTCAACTATACGGGCCAAGCCCGGGATTTACGGGAAATCGCGGGTTTTCGTTTGCCGGCGATTAAACTTCTTTTAATCAGCGTCTCATCAAAAATGAAAACATTTTTGAAAACTACAAGTCTCATGCGTTTTAGTGGTGAAAAAATAATTTAAAAAATCGTTGTGGAAATGAGTTTACTCCCTGGGTACTTTCTTTGTATACTTTTGACTATACGGGCCGAGTCCGGGATTTACGGGATATCGCGGGTTTTCGTTTGCCGGTGATTAAACTTCTTTTATTCAGCGTCCCATCAAAAATGAAAACATTTTTGAAAACTACAAGTCTCATGCGTTTTAGTGGTGAAAAAATAATTTAAAAAATCGTTCGAGAAATGAGTTTACTCCCTGGGTACTTTCTTTAGATACATTCAACTATACGGGCCAAGCCCGGGATTTACGGGAAATCGCGGGTTTTCGTTTGCCGGCGATTAAACTTCTTTTAATCAGCGTCTCATCAGAAATGGAAACATTTTTAAAAACTACAAGTCTCATGCGTTTTAGTGGTGAAAAAATAATTTAAAAAATTGTTCTGGAAATGAGTTTACTCACAGGGTACTTTCTTTGTATACATTCGACTATACGGGCCAAGCCCGGGATTTACGGGAAACAGCGGGTTTTCGTTTGCCAGCGATTAAACTTCTTTTATTTAGCGTCCCATCAAAAATGAAAACATTTTTGAAAACTTCAAGTCTCATACGTTTTAGTGGTGAAAAAATAATTTAAAAAATCGTTCGGGAAATGAGTTACTTCCTGGGTACTTTCTTTGTATACATTTGACTATATGGGCCAAGCCCGGGATTTACGGGAAATCGCGGGTTTTCGTTTGCCGGCGATTAAACCTCTTTTATTAAGCGCCTCATCAAAAATGAAAACATTTTTGAAAACTACAAGTCTCATGCGTTTTAGTGGTGAAAAAATAATTTAAAAAATCGTTCTGGAAATGAGTTTACTCCCTGGGTACTTTCTTTGTATACTTTTGACTATACGGGCCGAGTCCGGAATTTACGGGATATCGCGGGTTTTCGTTTGCCGGCGATTAAACTTCTTTTATTCAGCGTCTCATCAAAAATGAAAACATTTTTGAAAACTACAAGTCTCATTCGTTCTAGTGGTGCAGAAATAATTTGAAAAATCGTTCGGGAAATCAGTTTACTCCCTGGGTACTTTCTTTAGATACATTCAACTGTACGGGCCGAGTCCGGGATTTACGGGATATCGCGGGTTTTCGTTTGCCGGCGATTAAACTTCTTTTATTCAGCGTCTCATCAAAAATGAAAACATTTTTGAAAACTACAAGTCTCATGCGTTTTAGTGGTGAAAAACTAAATTAAAAAATCGTTCTGCAAATGAGTTTACTCCCTGGGTACTTTCTTTGTATACTTTTGACTATACTTGCCGAGTCCGGGATTTACGGGATATCGCGGGTTTTCGTTTGCCGGCGATTAAACTTCTTTTATTCAGCGTCTCATCAAAAATGAAAACATTTTTGAAAACTACAAGTCTCATTCGTTCTAGTGGTGCAGAAATAATTTGAAAAATCGTTCGGGAAATCAGTTTACTCCCTGGGTACTTTCTTTAGATACATTCAACTATACGGGCCAAGCCCGGGATTTACGGGAAATCGCGGGTTTTCGTTTGCCGGCAATTAAACTTCTTTTATTCAGCGTCTCATCAGAAATGGAAACACTTTTAAAAACTACAAGTCTCATGCGTTTTAGTGGTGAAAAAATAATTTAAAAAATCGTTCTGGAAATGAGTTTATTCACAGGGTACTTTCTTTGTATACATTCGACTATACGGGTCAAGCCCGGGATTTACGGGAAACAGCGGGTTTTCGTTTGCCAGCGATTAAACTTTTTTTATTTAGCGTCCCATCAAAAATGAAAACATTTTTGAAAACTACAAGTCTCATGCGTTTTAGTGGTGAAAAAATAATTTAAAAAATCGTTCGGGAAATGAGTTACTCCCTGGATACTTTCTTTGTATACTTTTGACTATACGGGCCGAGTCCGGGATTTACGGGATATCGCGGGTTTTCGTTTGCCGGCGATTAAACTTCTTTTATTCAGCGTCTCATCAAAAATGAAAACATTTTTGAAAACTACAAGTCTCATGCGTTTTAGTGGTGAAAAACTAAATTAAAAAATCGTTCTGCAAATGAGTTTACTCCCTGGGTACTTTCTTTGTATACTTTTGACTATACTTGCCGAGTCCGGGATTTACGGGATATCGCGGGTTTTCGTTTGCCGGCGATTAAACTTCTTTTATTCAGCGTCTCATCAAAAATGAAAACATTTTTGAAAACTACAAGTCTCATTCGTTCTAGTGGTGCAGAAATAATTTGAAAAATCGTTCGGGAAATCAGTTTACTCCCTGGGTACTTTCTTTAGATACATTCAACTATACGGGCCAAGCCCGGGATTTACGGGAAATCGCGGGTTTTCGTTTGCCGGCAATTAAACTTCTTTTATTCAGCGTCTCATCAGAAATGGAAACACTTTTAAAAACTACAAGTCTCATGCGTTTTAGTGGTGAAAAAATAATTTAAAAAATCGTTCTGGAAATGAGTTTATTCACAGGGTACTTTCTTTGTATACATTCGACTATACGGGCCAAGCCCGGGATTTACGGGAAACAGCGGGTTTTCGTTTGCCAGCGATTAAACTTTTTTTATTTAGCGTCCCATCAAAAATGAAAACATTTTTGAAAACTACAAGTCTCATGCGTTTTAGTGGTGAAAAAATAATTTAAAAAATCGTTCGGGAAATGAGTTACTCCCTGGATACTTTCTTTGTATACATTTGACTATATGGGTTAAGCCCGGGATTTACGGGAAATCGCGGGTTTCCGTTTGCCGGCGATTAAACCTCTTTCATTAAGCGCCTCATCAAAAATGAAAACATTTTTGAAAACTACAAGTCTCATTCGTTCTAGTGGTGCAGAAATAATTTGAAAAATCGTTCGGGAAATCAGTTTACTCCCTGGGTACTTTCTTTAGATACATTCAACTATACGGGCCAAGCCCGGGATTTACGGGAAATCGCGGGTTTTCGTTTGCCGGCGATTAAACTTCTTTTATTCAGCGTCCCATCAAAAATGAAAACATTTTTGAAAACTACAAGTCTCATGCGTTTTAGTGGTGAAAAAATAATTTAAAAAATCGTTCGGGAAATGAGTTACTCCCTGGATACTTTCTTTGTATACATTTGACTATATGGGTTAAGCCCGGGATTTACGGGAAATCGCGGGTTTTCGTTTGCCGGCGATTAAACCTCTTTCATTAAGCGCCTCATCAAAAATGAAAACATTTTTGAAAACTACAAGTCTCATTCGTTCTAGTGGTGCAGAAATAATTTGAAAAATCGTTCGGGAAATCAGTTTACTCCCTGGGTACTTTCTTTAGATACATTCAACTATACGGGCCAAGCCCGGGATTTACGGGAAATCGCGGGTTTTCGTTTGCCGGCGATTAAACTTCTTTTATTCAGCGTCTCATCAGAAATGGAAACACTTTTAAAAACTACAAGTCTCATGCGTTTTAGTGGTGAAAAAATAATTTAAAAAATCGTTCTGGAAATGAGTTTACTCACAGGGTACTTTCTTTGTATACATTCGACTATACGGGCCAAGCCTGGGATTTACGGGAAACAGCGGGTTTTCGTTTGCCGGCGATTAAACCTCTTTCATTAAGCGTCTCATCAAAAATGAAAACATTTTTGAAACCTACAAGTCTCATGCGTTTTAGTGGTGAAAAAATAATTTAAAAAATCGTTCGGGAAATGAGTTACTCCCTGGGTACTTTCTTGGTATACATTCGACTATATGGGCCAAGCCCGGGATTTACGGGAAATCGCGGGTTTTCGTTTGCCGGCGATTAAACCTCTTTCATTAAGCGCCTCATCAAAAATGAAAACATTTTTGAAAACTACAAGTCTCATGCGTTTTAGTGGTGAAAAAATAATTTAAAAAATCGTTCTGGAAATGAGTTTACTCCCTGGGTACTTTCTTTGTATACTTTTGACTATACGGGCCGAATCCGGGATTTACGGGAAATCGCAGGGCTTCGTTTGCCGGCGATTAAACTTCTTTTATTCAGCGTCTCATCAAAAATGAAAACATTTTTAAAAATTACAAGTCTCATGCGTTTTAGTGGTAAAAAAATAATTTAAAAAATCGTTCTGGAAATGAGTTTACTCACAGGGTACTTTCTTTGTATACATTCGACTATACGGGCCAAGCCCGGGATTTACGGGAAATCGCGGGTTTTCGTTTGCCGGCGATTAAACCTCTTTCATTAAGCGTCTCATCAAAAATGAAAACATTTTTGAAAACTACAAGTCTCATGCGTTTTAGTGGTGAAAAAATAATTTAAAAAATCGTTCGGGAAATGAGTTTACTCCCTGGGTACTTTCTTTGTATACTTTTGACTATACGCACCGAGTCCTGGTTTTACGGGAAATCGCGGGTTTTCGTTTGCCAGCGATTAAACTTCTTTTATTCAGCGTCCCATCAAAAATGAAAACATTTTTGAAAACTACAAGTCTCATGCGTTTTAGTGGTGAAAAAATAATTTAAAAAATCGTTCGGAAAATGAGTTTACTCCCTGGGTACTTTCTTTGTATACTTTTGACTATACGGGCCGAGTCCGGGATTTACGGGAAATCGCGGCTTTTCGTTTGCCAGCGATTAAACTTCTTTTATTTAGCGTCCCATCAAAAATAAAAATATTTGTGAAAACTACAAGTCTCATGCGTTGTAGTGGTGAAAAAATAATTTAAAAAATCGTTCTGGAAATGAGTTTACTCACAGGGTACTTTCTTTGTATACATTCGACTATACGGGCCAAGCCCGGGATTTACGGGAAATCGCGGGTTTTCGTTTGCCGGCGATTAAACCTCTTTCATTAAGCGTCTCATCAAAAATGAAAACATTTTTGAAAACTACAAGTCTCATGCGTTTTAGTGGTGAAAAAATAACTTAAAAAATCGTTTGGAAAATGAGTTTACTTCCTGGGTACTTTTTTTGTATACTTTTGACTATACGGGCCGAGTCCGGTATTTAAGTGAAATCGCGGGTTTTCGTTTGCCAGCGATTAAACTTCTTTTATTCAGCGTCCCATCAAAAATGAAAACATTTTTGAAAACTACAAACCACGTGCGTTTTAGTGGTGAAAAAATAATTTAGAAAAACGTTCGGGAAATGAGTTTACTCCCTGGGTACTTTCTTTGTATACTTTTGACTATACCTGCCGAGTCCGGGATTTACGGGAAATCGCGGCTTTTCGTTTGCCAGCGATTAAACTTCTTTTATTTAGCGTCCCATCAAAAATAAAAATATTTTTGAAAACTACAAGTCTCATGCGTTGTAGTGGTGAAAAAATATTTTAAAAAATCCTTCTGGAAATGAGTTTACTCACAGGGTACTTTCTTTGTATACATTCGACTATACGGGCCAAGCCCGAGATTTACGGGAAATCGCGGGTTTTCGTTTGCCGGCGATTAAACCTCTTTCATTAAGCGTCTCATCAAAAATGAAAACATTTTTGAAAACTACAAGTCTCATGCGTTTTAGTGGTGAAAAAATAACTTAAAAAATCGTTTGGAAAATGAGTTTACTCCCTGGGTACTTTTTTTGTATACTTTTGACTATACGGGCCGAGTCCGGGATTTAAGGGAAATCGCGGGTTTTCGTTTGCCAGCGATTAAACTTCTTTTATTCAGCGTCCCATCAAAAATGAAAACATTTTTGAAAACTACAAACCACATGCGTTTTAGTGGTGAAAAAATAATTTAAAAAAACGTTCGGGAAATGAGTTTACTCCCTGGGTACTTTCTTTGTATACTTTTGACTATACCTGCCGAGTCCGGGATTTACGGGAAATCGCGGGTTTTCGTTTGCCGGCGATTAAACTTCTTTTATTCAGCGTCTCATGAAAAATGAAAACATTTTTGAAAACTAAAAGTCTCATGCGTTTTAGTGGTAAAAAAATAATTTAAAAAATCGTTCTGGAAATGAGTTTACTCACAGGGTACTTTCTTTGTATACATTCGACTATACGGGCCAAGCCCGGGATTTACGGGAAATCGCGGGTTTTCGTTTGCCGGCGATTAAACCTCTTTCATTAAGCGTATCATCAAAAATGAAAACATTTTTGAAAACTACAAGTCTCATGCGTTTTAGTGGTGAAAAAATAATTTAAAAAATCGTTCGGGAAATGAGTTTACTCCCTGAGTACTTTCTTTGTATACTTTTGACTATACGCACCGAGTCCTGGATTTACGGGAAATCGCGGGTTTTCGTTTGCCAGCGATTAAACTTCTTTTATTCAGCGTCCCATCAAAAATGAAAACATTTTAGAAAACTACAAGTCTCATGCGTTGTAGTGGTGAAAAAATAATTTAAAAAATCGTTCGGGAAATGAGTTTACTCCCTGGGTACTTTCTTTGTATACTTTTGACTATACGGGCCGAGTCCGGAATTTACGGGAAATTGCGGCTTTTCGTTTGCCAGCGATTAAACTTCTTTTATTTAGCGTCCCATCAAAAATAAAAATATTTTTTGAAAACTACAAGTCTCATGCGTTGTAGTGGTGAAAAAATAATTTAAAAAATCGTTCTGGAAATGAGTTTACTCACAGGGTACTTTCTTTGTATACATTCGACTATACGGGCCAAGCCCGGGATTTACGGGAAATCGCGGGTTTTCGTTTGCCGGCGATTAAACCTCTTTCATTAAGCGTCCCATCAAAAATAAAAACATTTTTAAAAACTACAAGTCTCATGCGTTTTAGTGGTGAAAAAATAATTTAAAAAATCGTTCGGGAAATGAGTTTACTTCCTGGGTACTTTTTTTGTATACTTTTGACTATACGGGTCAAGCCCGGGAATTACGGGAAATCGCGGGTTTTCGTTTGCCGGCGATTAAAGCTCTTTCATGAGGCGTCTCATCAAAAATGAAAACATTTTTGAAAACTACAAATCTCATGCGTTTTAGTGGTGAAAAAATAATTTAAAAAATCGTTCGGTAAATGAGTTTACTTCCTAGGTACTTTCTTTGTATACATTCGACTATACGGGCCAAGCCCGGGATTTACAGGAAATCGCGGGTTTTCGTTTGCCGGCGATTAAACCTCTTTCATTAAGCGTCTCATCAAAAATGGAAACACTTTTAAAAACTACAAGTCTCATGCGTTTTAGTGGTGAAAAAATAATTTAAAAAATCGTTCTGGAAATGAGTTTACTCACAGGGTACTTTCTTTGTATACATTCGACTATACGGGCCAAGCCCGGGATTTACGGGAAACAGCGGGTTTTCGTTTGCCGGCGATTAAACCTCTTTCATTAAGCGTCTCATCAAAAATGAAAACATTTTTGAAACCTACAAGTCTCATGCGTTTTAGTGGTGAAAAAATAATTTAAAAAATCGTTCTGGAAATGAGTTTACTCCCTGGGTACTTTCTTTGTATACTTTTGACTAAACGGGCCGAGTCCGGGATTTACGGCATATCGCGGGTTTTCGTTTGCCGGCGATTAAACTTCTTTTATTCAGCGTCTCATCAAAAATGAAAACATTTTTGAAAACTACAAGTCTCGTGCGTTTTAGTGGTGAAAAAATAATTTAAAAAATCGTTCTGGAAATGAGTTTACTCCCTGGGTACTTTCTTTGTATACTTTTGACTATACGGGCCGAGTCCGGGATTTATGGGATATCGCGGGTTTTCGTTTGCCGGCGATTAAACCTCTTTCATTAAGCGTCTCATCAAAAATGAAAACATTTTTGAAAACTACAAGTCTCATGCGTTTTAGTGGTGAAAAAATAATTTAAAAAATCGTTCGGGAAATGAGTTTACTCCCTGGGTACTTTCTTTGTATACTTTTGACTATACGGGCCGAGTCCGGGATTTACGGAAATCGCGGCTTTTCGTTTGCCAGCGATTAAACTTCTTTTATTTAGCGTCCCATCAAAAATAAAAACATTTTTGTAAACTACAAGTCTCATGCGTTTTAGTGCTGAAAAAATAATTTAAAAAATCGTTCGGGAAATGAGTTTACTCCCTGGGTACTTTTTTTGTATACTTTTGACTATACGGGCCAAGCCCGGGAATTACGGGAAATCGCGGGTTTTCGTTTGCCGGCGATTAAACCTCTTTCATTAGGCGTCTCATCAAAAATGAAAACATTTTTGAAAACTACAAATCTCATGCGTTTTAGTGGTGAAAAAATAATTTAAAAAATCGTTCGGTAAATGAGTTTACTTCCTAGGTACTTTCTTTGTATACGTTCGACTATGCGGGCCAAGCCCGGGATTTACGGGAAATCGCGGGTTTTCGTTTGCCGGCGATTAAACCTCTTTCATTAAGCGTCTCATCAAAAATGGAAACACTTTTAAAAACTACAAGTCTCATGCGTTTTAGTGGTGAAAAAATAATTTAAAAAATCGTTCTGGAAATGAGTTTACTCACAGGGTACTTTCTTTGTATACATTCGACTATACGGGCCAAGCCCGGGATTTACGGGAAACAGCGGGTTTTCGTTTGCCGGCGATTAAACCTTATTTAGCGTCCCATCAAAAATGAAAACATTTTTGAAAACTACAAGTCTCATGCGTTTTAGTGGTGAAAAAATAATTTAAAAAATCGTTCGGGAAATGAGTTACTCCCTGGATACTTTCTTTGTATACTTTTGACTATACGGGCCGAGTCCGGGATTTACGGGATATCGCGGGTTTTCGTTTGCCGGCGATTAAACTTCTTTTATTCAGCGTCTCATCAAAAATGAAAACATTTTTGAAAACTACAAGTCTCATGCGTTTTAGTGGTGAAAAACTAAATTAAAAAATCGTTCTGCAAATGAGTTTACTCCCTAGGTACTTTCTTTGTATACTTTTGACTATACTTGCCGAGTCCGGGATTTACGGGATATCGCGGGTTTTCGTTTGCCGGCGATTAAACTTCTTTTATTCAGCGTCTCATCAAAAATGAAAACATTTTTGAAAACTACAAGTCTCATTCGTTCTAGTGGTGCAGAAATAATTTGAAAAATCGTTCGGGAAATCAGTTTACTCCCTGGGTACTTTCTTTAGATACATTCAACTATACGGGCAAAGCCCGGGATTTACGGGAAATCGCGGGTTTTCGTTTGCCGGCAATTAAACTTCTTTTATTCAGCGTCTCATCAGAAATGGAAACACTTTTAAAAACTACAAGTCTCATGCGTTTTAGTGGTGAAAAAATAATTTAAAAAATCGTTCTGGAAATGAGTTTATTCACAGGGTACTTTCTTTGTATACATTCGACTATACGGGCCAAGCCCGGGATTTACGGGAAACAGCGGGTTTTCGTTTGCCAGCGATTAAACTTTTTTTATTTAGCGTCCCATCAAAAATGAAAACATTTTTGAAAACTACAAGTGTCATGCGTTTTAGTGGTGAAAAAATAATTTAAAAAATCGTTCGGGAAATGAGTTACTCCCTGGATACTTTCTTTGTATACATTTGACTATATGGGTTAAGCCCGGGATTTACGGGAAATCGCGGGTTTTCGTTTGCCGGCGATTAAACCTCTTTCATTAAGCGCCTCATCAAAAATGAAAACATTTTTGAAAACTACAAGTCTCATTCGTTCTAGTGGTGCAGAAATAATTTGAAAAATCGTTCGGGAAATCAGTTTACTCCCTGGGTACTTTCTTTAGATACATTCAACTATACGGGCCAAGCCCGGGATTTACGGGAAATCGCGGGTTTTCGTTTGCCGGCGATTAAACTTCTTTTATTCAGCGTCTCATCAGAAATGGAAACACTTTTAAAAACTACAAGTCTCATGCGTTTTAGTGGTGAAAAAATAATTTAAAAAATCGTTCTGGAAATGAGTTTACTCACAGGGTACTTTCTTTGTATACATTCGACTATACGGGCCAAGCCTGGGATTTACGGGAAACAGCGGGTTTTCGTTTGCCGGCGATTAAACCTCTTTCATTAAGCGTCTCATCAAAAATGAAAACATTTTTGAAACCTACAAGTCTCATGCGTTTTAGTGGTGAAAAAATAATTTAAAAAATCGTTCGGGAAATGAGTTACTCCCTGGGTACTTTCTTGGTATACATTCGACTATATGGGCCAAGCCCGGGATTTACGGGAAATCGCGGGTTTTCGTTTGCCGGCGATTAAACCTCTTTCATTAAGCGCCTCATCAAAAATGAAAACATTTTTGAAAACTACAAGTCTCATGCGTTTTAGTGGTGAAAAAATAATTTAAAAAATCGTTCTGGAAATGAGTTTACTCCCTGGGTACTTTCTTTGTATACTTTTGACTATACGGGCCGAATCCGGGATTTACGGGAAATCGCAGGGCTTCGTTTGCCGGCGATTAAACCTCTTTCATTAAGCGTCTCATCAAAAATGAAAACATTTTTGAAAACTACAAGTCTCATGCGTTTTAGTGGTGAAAAAATAATTTAAAAAATCGTTCGGGAAATGAGTTTACTCCCTGGGTACTTTCTTTGTATACTTTTGACTATACGCACCGAGTCCTGGTTTTACGGGAAATCGCGGGTTTTCGTTTGCCAGCGATTAAACTTCTTTTATTCAGCGTCCCATCAAAAATGAAAACATTTTTGAAAACTACAAGTCTCATGCGTTTTAGTGGTGAAAAAATAATTTAAAAAATCGTTCGGGAAATGAGTTTACTCCCTGGGTACTTTCTTTGTATACTTTTGACTATACGGGCCGAGTCCGGGATTTACGGGAAATCGCGGCTTTTCGTTTGCCAGCGATTAAACTTCTTTTATTTAGCGTCCCATCAGAAATAAAAATATTTGTGAAAACTACAAGTCTCATGCGTTGTAGTGGTGAAAAAATAATTTAAAAAAACGTTCTGGAAATGAGTTTACTCACAGGGTACTTTCTTTGTATACATTCGACTATACGGGCCAAGCCCGGGATTTACGAGAAATCGCGGGTTTTCGTTTGCCGGCGATTAAACCTCTTTCATTAAGCGTCTCATCAAAAATGAAAACATTTTTGAAAACTACAAGTCTCATGCGTTTTAGTGGTGAAAAAATAACTTAAAAAATCGTTTGGAAAATGAGTTTACTTCCTGGGTACTTTTTTTGTATACTTTTGACTATACGGGCCGAGTCCGGTATTTAAGTGAAATCGCGGGTTTTCGTTTGCCAGCGATTAAACTTCTTTTATTCAGCGTGCCATCAAAAATGAAAACATTTTTGAAAACTACAAACCACGTGCGTTTTAGTGGTGAAAAAATAATTTAGAAAAACGTTCGGGAAATGAGTTTACTCCCTGGGTACTTTCTTTGTATACTTTTGACTATACCTGCCGAGTCCGGGATTTACGGGAAATCGCGGCTTTTCGTTTGCCAGCGATTAAACTTCTTTTATTTAGCGTCCCATCAAAAATAAAAATATTTTTGAAAACTACAAGTCTCATGCGTTGTAGTGGTGAAAAAATAATTTAAAAAATACTTCTGGAAATGAGTTTACTCACAGGGTACTTTCTTTGTATACATTCGACTATACGGGCCAAGCCCGGGATTTACGGGAAATCGCGGGTTTTCGTTTGCCGGCGATTAAACCTCTTTCATTAAGCGTCTCATCAAAAATGAAAACATTTTTGAAAACTACAAGTCTCATGCGTTTTAGTGGTGAAAAAATAACTTAAAAAATCGTTTGGAAAATGAGTTTACTCCCTGGGTACTTTTTTTGTATACTTTTGACTATACGGGCCGAGTCCGGGATTTAAGGGAAATCGCGGGTTTTCGTTTGCCAGCGATTAAACTTCTTTTATTCAGCGTCCCATCAAAAATGAAAACATTTTTGAAAACTACAAACCACATGCGTTTTAGTGGTGAAAAAATAATTTAAAAAAACGTTCGGGAAATGAGTTTACTCCCTGGGTACTTTCTTTGTATACTTTTGACTATACCTGCCGAGTCCGGGATTTACGGGAAATCGCGGGTTTTCGTTTGCCGGCGATTAAACTTCTTTTATTCAGCGTCTCATGAAAAATGAAAACATTTTTGAAAACTAAAAGTCTCATGCGTTTTAGTGGTAAAAAAATAATTTAAAAAATCGTTCTGGAAATGAGTTTACTCACAGGGTACTTTCTTTGTATACATTCGACTATACGGGCCAAGCCCGTGATTTACGGGAAATCGCGGGTTTTCGTTTGCCGGCGATTAAACCTCTTTCATTAAGCGTATCATCAAAAATGAAAACATTTTTGAAAACTACAAGTCTCATGCGTTTTAGTGGTGAAAAAATAATTTAAAAAATCGTTCGGGAAATGAGTTTACTCCCTGAGTACTTTCTTTGTATACTTTTGACTATACGCACCGAGTCCCGGATTTACGGGAAATCGCGGGTTTTCGTTTGCCAGCGATTAAACTTCTTTTATTCAGCGTCCCATCAAAAATGAAAACATTTTAGAAAACTACAAGTCTCATGCGTTGTAGTGGTGAAAAAATAATTTAAAAAATCGTTCGGGAAATGAGTTTACTCCCTGGGTACTTTCTTTGTATACTTTTGACTATACGGGCCGAGTCCGGAATTTACGGGAAATTGCGGCTTTTCGTTTGCCGGCGATTAAACCTCTTTCATTAAGCGTCTCATCAAAAATGAAAACATTTTTGAAAACTACAAGTCTCATGCGTTTTAGTGGTGAAAAAATAATTTAAAAAATCGTTCGGGAAATGAGTTTACTCCCTGGGTACTTTCTTTGTATACTTTTGACTATACGGGCCGAGTCCGGGATTTACGGGAAATCGCGGCTTTTCGTTTGCCAGCGATTAAACTTCTTTTATTTAGCGTCCCATCAAAAATAAAAACATTTTTGAAACCTACAAGTCTCATGCGTTTTAGTGGTGAAAAAATAATTTAAAAAATCGATCGGGAAATGAGTTACTCCCTAGGTACTTTCTTTGTATACATTCGACTATATGGGCCAAGCCCGGGATTTACGGGAAATCGCGGGTTTTCGTTTGCCGGCGATTAAACCTCTTTCATTAAGCGCCTCATCAAAAATGAAAACATTTTTGAAAACTACAAGTCTTATGCGTTTTAGTGGTGAAAAAATAATTTAAAAAATCGTTCTGGAAATGAGTTTACTTCCTGGGTACTTTTTTTGTATACTTTTGACTATACGGGCCGAGTCCGGGATTCACGGGATATCGCGGGTTTTCGTTTGCCGGCGATTAAACTTTTTTTATTCAGCGTCTCATCAAAAATGAAAACATTTTTGAAAACTACAAGTCTCATTCGTTCTAGTGGTGCAGAAATAATTTGAAAAATCGTTCGGGAAATCAGTTTACTCCCTGGGTACTTTCTTTAGATACATTCAACTATACGGGCCAAGCCCGGGATTTACGGGAAATCGCGGATTTTCGTTTGCCGGCGATTAAACTTCTTTTATTCAGCGTCTTATCAGAAATGGAAACACTTTTAAAAACTACAGGTCTCATGCGTTTTAGTGGTGAAAAAATAATTTTAAAAATCGTTCTGGAAATGAGTTTACTCACAGGGTACTTTCTTTGTATACATTCGACTATACGGGCCAAGCCCGGGATTTACGGGAAACAGCGGGTTTTCGTTTGCCGGTGATTAAACCTCTTTCATTAAGCGTCTCATCAAAAATGAAAACATTTTTGAAACCTACAAGTCTCATGCGTTTTAGTGGTGAAAAAATAATTTAAAAAATCGTTCGGGAATTGAGTTACTCCCTGGGTACTTTCTTTGTATACATTCGACTATATGGGCCAAGCCCGGGATTTACGGGAAATCGCGGGTTTTCGTTTGCCGGCGATTAAACCTCTTTCATTAAGCGCCTCATCAAAAATGAAAACATTTTTGAAAACTACAAGTCTCATGCGTTTTAGTGGTGAAAAAATAATTTAAAAAATCGTTCTGGAAATGAGTTTACTTCCTGGGTACTTTTTTTGTATACTTTTGACTATACGGGCCGAGTCCGGGATTCACGGGATATCGCGGGTTTTCGTTTGCCGGCGATTAAACTTTTTTTATTCAGCGTCTCATCAAAAATGAAAACATTTTTGAAAACTACAAGTCTCATTCGTTCTAGTGGTGCAGAAATAATTTGAAAAATCGTTCGGGAAATCAGTTTACTCCCTGGGTACTTTCTTTAGATACATTCAACTATACGGGCCAAGCCCGGGATTTACGGGAAATCGCGGATTTTCGTTTGCCGGCGATTAAACTTCTTTTATTCAGCGTCTCATCAGAAATGGAAACACTTTTAAAAACTACAAGTCTCATGCGTTTTAGTGGTGAAAAAATAATTTTAAAAATCGTTCTGGAAATGAGTTTACTCACAGGGTACTTTCTTTGTATACATTCGACTATACGGGCCAAGCCCGGGATTTACGGGAAACAGCGGGTTTTCGTTTGCCGGTGATTAAACCTCTTTCATTAAGCGTCTCATCAAAAATGAAAACATTTTTGAAACCTACAAGTCTCATGCGTTTTAGTGGTGAAAAAATAATTTAAAAAATCGTTCGGGAATTGAGTTACTCCCTGGGTACTTTCTTTGTATACATTCGACTATATGGGCCAAGCCCGGGATTTACGGGAAATCGCGGGTTTTCGTTTGCCGGCGATTAAACCTCTTTCATTAAGCGCCTCATCAAAAATGAAAACATTTTTGAAAACTACAAGTCTCATGCGTTTTAGTGGTGAAAAAATAATTTAAAAAATCGTTCTGGAAATGAGTTTACTCCCTGGGTACTTTCTTTGTATACTTTTGACTATACGGGCCGAATCCGGGATTTACGGGAAATCGCGGATTTTCGTTTGCCGGCGATTAAACCTCTTTCATTCAGCGTCTTATCAAAAATGGAAACACTTTTAAAAACTACAAGTCTCATGCGTTTTAGTGGTGAAAAAATAATTTAAAAAATCGTTCTGGAAATGAGTTTACTCACAGGGTACTTTCTTTGTATACATTCGACTATACGGGCCGAGTCCGAGATTTACGGGAAATCGCGGCTTTTCGTTTGCCAGCGATTAAACTTCTTTTATTTAGCGTCTCATCAAAAATGAAAACATTTTTGAAAACTACAAGTCTCATGCGTTTTAGTGGTAAAAAAATAATTTAAAAAATCGTTCTGGAAATGAGTTTACTCACAGGGTACTTTCTTTGTATACATTCGACTATACGGGCCAAGCCCGGGATTTACGGGAAATCGCGGGTTTTCGTTTGCCGGCGATTAAACCTCTTTCATTAAGCGTCTCATCAAAAATGGAAACACTTTTAAAAACTACAAGTCTCATGCGTTTTAGTGATGAAAAAATAATTTAAAAAATCGTTCTGGAAATGAGTTTACTCACAGGGTACTTTCTTTGTATACATTCGACTATACGGGCCAAGCCCGGGATTTACGGGAAACAGCGGGTTTTCGTTTGCCGGCGATTAAACCTCTTTCATTAAACGTCTTATCAAAAATGAAAACATTTTTGAAACCTACAAGTCTCATGCGTTTTAGTGGTGAAAAAATAATTTAAAAAATCGATCGGGAAATGAGTTACTCCCTGGGTACTTTCTTTGTATACATTCGAGTATATGGGCCAAGCCCGGGATTTACGGGAAATCGCGGGTTTTCGTTTGCCGGCGATTAAACCTCTTTCATTAAGCGCCTCATCAAAAATGAAAACATTTTTGAAAACTACAAGTCTCATGCGTTTTAGTGGTGAAAAAATAATTTAAAAAATCGTTCTGGAAATGAGTTTACTTCCTGGGTACTTTTTTTGTATACTTTTGACTATACGGGCCGAGTCCGGGATTCACGGGATATCGCGGGTTTTCGTTTGCCGGCGATTAAACTTTTTTTATTCAGCGTCTCATCAAAAATGAAAACATTTTTGAAAACTACAAGTCTCATTCGTTCTAGTGGTGCAGAAATAATTTGAAAAATCGTTCGGGAAATCAGTTTACTCCCTGGGTACTTTCTTTAGATACATTCAACTATACGGGCCAAGCCCGGGATTTACGGGAAATCGCGGATTTTCGTTTGCCGGCGATTAAACTTCTTTTATTCAGCGTCTCATCAGAAATGGAAACACTTTTAAAAACTACAAGTCTCATGCGTTTTAGTGGTGAAAAAATAATTTTAAAAATCGTTCTGGAAATGAGTTTACTCACAGGGTACTTTCTTTGTATACATTCGACTATACGGGCCAAGCCCGGGATTTACGGGAAACAGCGGGTTTTCGTTTGCCGGTGATTAAACCTCTTTCATTAAGCGTCTCATCAAAAATGAAAACATTTTTGAAACCTACAAGTCTCATGCGTTTTAGTGGTGAAAAAATAATTTAAAAAATCGTTCGGGAATTGAGTTACTCCCTGGGTACTTTCTTTGTATACATTCGACTATATGGGCCAAGCCCGGGATTTACGGGAAATCGCGGGTTTTCGTTTGCCGGCGATTAAACCTCTTTCATTAAGCGCCTCATCAAAAATGAAAACATTTTTGAAAACTACAAGTCTCATGCGTTTTAGTGGTGAAAAAATAATTTAAAAAATCGTTCTGGAAATGAGTTTACTCCCTGGGTACTTTCTTTGTATACTTTTGACTATACGGGCCGAATCCGGGATTTACGGGAAATCGCGGATTTTCGTTTGCCGGCGATTAAACCTCTTTCATTCAGCGTCTTATCAAAAATGGAAACACTTTTAAAAACTACAAGTCTCATGCGTTTTAGTGGTGAAAAAATAATTTAAAAAATCGTTCTGGAAATGAGTTTACTCACAGGGTACTTTCTTTGTATACATTCGACTATACGGGCCGAGTCCGAGATTTACGGGAAATCGCGGCTTTTCGTTTGCCAGCGATTAAACTTCTTTTATTTAGCGTCTCATCAAAAATGAAAACATTTTTGAAAACTACAAGTCTCATGCGTTTTAGTGGTAAAAAAATAATTTAAAAAATCGTTCTGGAAATGAGTTTACTCACAGGGTACTTTCTTTGTATACATTCGACTATACGGGCCAAGCCCGGGATTTACGGGAAATCGCGGGTTTTCGTTTGCCGGCGATTAAACCTCTTTCATTAAGCGTCTCATCAAAAATGAAAACATTTTTGAAAGCTACAAGTCTCATGCGTTTTAGTTTTGAAAAAATAATTTAAAAAATCGTTCGGGAAATGAGTTTACTCCCTGGGTACTTTCTTTGTATACTTTTGACTATACGCACCGAGTCCTGGATTTACGGGAAATCGCGGGTTTTCGTTTGCCAGCGATTAAACTTATTTTATTCAGCGTGCCATCAAAAATGAAAACATTTTTGAAAACTACAAGTCTCATGCGTTTTAGTGGTGAAAAAATAATTTAAAAAATCGTTCGGGAAATGAGTTTACTCCCTGGGTACATTCTTTGTATACTTTTGACTATACGGGCCGAGTCCGAGATTTACGGGAAATCGCGGCTTTTCGTTTGCCAGCGATTAAACTTCTTTTATTTAGCGTCTCATCAAAAATGAAAACATTTTTGAAAACTACAAGTCTCATGCGTTTTAGTGGTAAAAAAATAATTTAAAAAATCGTTCTGGAAATGAGTTTACTCACAGGGTACTTTCTTTGTATACATTCGACTATACGGGCCAAGCCCGGGATTTACGGGAAATCGCGGGTTTTCGTTTGCCGGCGATAAAACCTCTTTCATTAAGCGTCTCATCAAAAATGAAATTATTTTTAAAAACTACAAGTCTCATGCGTTTTAGCGTGCCATCAAAAATGAAAACATTTTTGAAAACTACAAGTCTCATGCGTTTTAGTGGTGAAAAATAATTTAAAAAATCGTTCGGGAAATGAGTTTACTCCCTGGGTACATTCTTTGTATACTTTTGACTATACGGGCCGAGTTCGAGATTTACAGGAAATCGCGGCTTTTCGTTTGCCAGCGATTAAACTTCTGTTATTTAGCGTCCCATCAAAAATAAAAATATTTTTGAAAACTACAAGTCTCATGCGTTTTAGTGGTGAAAAAATAATTTAAAAAACCGTTCTGGAAATGAGTTTACTCACAGGGTACATTCTTTGTATACATTCGACCATACGGGCCAAGCCCGGGATTTACGGGAAATCGCGGGTTTTCGTTTGCCGGCGATTAAACCTCTTTCATTAAGCGTCTCATCAAAAATGAAAACATTTTTTAAAACTACAAGTCTCATGCGTTTTAGTGGTGAAAAAATAATTTAAAAAATCGTTCGGAAAATGAGTTTACTCCCTGGGTACTTTTTTTGTATACTTTTGACTATACGGGCCGAGTCCGGGATTTAAGGGAAATCGCGGGTTTTCGTTTGCCAGCGATTAAACTTCTTTTATTCAGCGTCCCATCAAAAATGAAAACATTTTTGAAAACTACAAACCTCATGCGTTTTAGTGGTGAAAAAATAATTTAAAAAAACGTTCGGGAAATGAGTTTACTCCCTGGGTACTTTCTTTGTATACTTTTGACTATACCCGCCGAGTCCGGGATTTACGGGAAATCGCGGGTTTTCGTTTGCCGGCGATTAAACTTCTTTTATTCAGCGTCTCATCAAAAATGAAAACATTTTTGAAAACTAAAAGTCTCATGCGTTTTAGTGGTGAAAAAATTATTTAAAAAATCGTTCTGGAAATGAGTTTACTCACAGGGTACTTTCTTTGTATACATTCGACTATACGGGCCAAGCCCGGGATTTACGGAAAATCGCGGATTTTCGTTTGCCGGCGATTAAACCTCTTTCATTAAGCGTCTCATCAAAAATGAAAACATTTTTGAAAACTACAAGTCTCATGCGTTTTAGTGGTGAAAAAATAATTTAAAAAATCGTTCGGGAAATGAGTTTACTCCCTGGGTACTTTCTTTGTATACTTTTGACTATACGGGCCGAGTCCGGGATTTACGGGAAATCGCGGCTTTTCGTTTGCCAGCGATTAAACTTCTTTTATTTAGCGTCCCATCAAAAATGAAAACATTTTTGAAAACTACAAACCTCATGTGTTTTAGTGGTGAAAAAATAATTTAAAAAAACGTTCGGGAAATGAGTTTACTCCCTGGGTACTTTCTTTGTATACTTTTGACTATACCCGCCGAGTCCGGGATTTACGGGAAATCGCGGGTTTTCGTTTGCCGGCGATTAAACTTCTTTTATTCAGCGTCTCATCAAAAATGAAAACATTTTTGAAAACTAAAAGTCTCATGCGTTTTAGTGGTGAAAAAATAATTTAAAAAATCGTTCTGGAAATGAGTTTACTCACAGGGTACTTTCTTTGTATACATTCGACTATACGGGCCAAGCCCGGGATTTACGGAAAATCGCGGATTTTCGTTTGCCGGCGATTAAACCTCTTTCATTAAGCGTCTCATCAAAAATGAAAACATTTTTGAAAACTACAAGTCTCATGCGTTTTAGTTTTGAAAAAATAATTTAAAAAATCGTTCGGGAAATGAGTTTACTCGCTGGGTACTTTCTTTGTATACTTTTGACTATACGCACCGAGTCCTGGATTTACGGGAAATCGCGGGTTTTCGTTTGCCAGCGATTAAACTTCTTTTATTCAGCGTGCCATCAAAAATGAAAACATTTTTGAAAACTACAAGTCTCATGCGTTTTAGTGGTGAAAAAATAATTTAAAAAATCGTTCGGGAAATGAGTTTACTCCCTGGGTACTTTCTTTGTATACTTTTGACTATACGCACCGAGTCCTGGATTTACGGGAAATCGCGGGTTTTCGTTTGCCAGCGATTAAACTTCTTTTATTTAGCGTCTCATCAAAAATGAAAACATTTTTGAAAACTACAAGTCTCATGCGTTTTAGTGGTAAAAAAATAATTTAAAAAATCGTTCTGGAAATGAGTTTACTCACAGGGTACTTTCTTTGTATACATTCGACTATACGGGCCAAGCCCGGGATTTACGGGAAATCGCGGGTTTTCGTTTGCCGGCGATTAAACCTCTTTCATTAAGCGTCTCATCAAAAATGAAAACATTTTTGAAAACTACAAGTCTCATGCGTTTTAGTTTTGAAAAAATAATTTAAAAAATCGTTCGGGAAATGAGTTTACTCCCTGGGTACCTTCTTTGTATACTTTTGACTATACGCACCGAGTCCTGGATTTACGGGAAATCGCGGGTTTTCGTTTGCTGGCGATTAAACTTCTTTTATTCAGCGTGCCATCAAAAATGAAAACATTTTTGAAAACTACAAGTCTCATGCGTTTTAGTGGTGAAGAAATAATTTGAAAAATCGTTCGGGAAATCAGTTTACTCCCTGGGTACTTTCTTTAGATACATTCAACTATACGGGCCAAGCCGGGGATTTACGGGAAATCGCGGCTTTTCGTTTGCCAGCGATTAAACTTCTTTTATTTAGCGTCTCATCAAAAATGAAAACATTTTTGAAAACTACAAGTCTCATGCGTTTTAGTGGTGAAAAAATAATTTAAAAAATCGTTCGGGAAATGAGTTTACTCCCTGGGTACATTCTTTGTATACTTTTGACTATACGGGCCGAGTCCGAGATTTACGGGAAATCGCGGCTTTTCGTTTGCCAGCGATTAAACTTCTGTTATTTAGCGTCCCATCAAAAATAAAAATATTTTTGAAAACTACAAGTCTCATGCGTTTTAGTGGTGAAAAAATAATTTAAAAAATCGTTCTGGAAATGAGTTTACTCACAGGGTACATTCTTTGTATACATTCGACTATACGGGCCAAGCCCGGGATTTACGGGAAATCGCGGGTTTTCGTTTGCCGGCGATTAAACCTCTTTCATTAAGCGTCTCATCAAAAATGAAAACATTTTTGAAAACTACAAGTCTCATGCGTTTTAGTGGTGAAAAAATAATTTAAAAAATCGTTCGGAAAATGAGTTTACTCCCTGGGTACTTTTTTTGTATACTTTTGACTATACGGGCCGAGTCCGGGATTTAAGGGAAATCGCGGGTTTTCGTTTGCCAGCGATTAAACTTATTTTATTCAGCGTCTCATCAAAAATGAAAACATTTTTGAAAACTACAAGTCTCATTCGTTCTAGTGGTGCAGAAATAATTTGAAAAATCGTTCGGGAAATCAGTTTACTCCCTGGGTACTTTCTTTAGATACATTTAACTATACGGGCCAAGCCGGGGATTTACGGGAAATCGCGGATTTTCGTTTGCCGGCGAATAAACTTCTTTTATTCAGCGTCTCATCAGAAATGGAAACACTTTTTAAAACTACAAGTCTCATGCGTTTTAGTGGTGAAAAAATAATTTAAAAAATCGTTCTGGAAATGACTTTACTCACAGGGTGCTTTCTTTGTATACATTCGACTATACGGGCCAAGCCCGGGATTTACGGGAAACAGCGGGTTTTTGTTTGCCGGCGATTAAACCTCTTTCATTAAGCGTCTCATCAAAAATGAAAACATTTTTGAAAACTACAAGTCTCATGCGTTTTAGTTTTGAAAAAATAATTTAAAAAATCGTTCGGGAAATGAGTTTACTCGCTGGGTACTTTCTTTGTATACTTTTGACTATACGCACCGAGTCCTGGATTTACGGGAAATCGCGGGTTTTCGTTTGCCAGCGATTAAACTTCTTTTATTCAGCGTGCCATCAAAAATGAAAACATTTTTGAAAACTACAAGTCTCATGCGTTTTAGTGGTGAAAAAATAATTTAAAAAATCGTTCGGGAAATGAGTTTACTCCCTGGGTACTTTCTTTGTATACTTTTGACTATACGCACCGAGTCCTGGATTTACGGGAAATCGCGGGTTTTCGTTTGCCAGCGATTAAACTTCTTTTATTTAGCGTCTCATCAAAAATGAAAACATTTTTGAAAACTACAAGTCTCATGCGTTTTAGTGGTAAAAAAATAATTTAAAAAATCGTTCTGGAAATGAGTTTACTCACAGGGTACTTTCTTTGTATACATTCGACTATACGGGCCAAGCCCGGGATTTACGGGAAATCGCGGGTTTTCGTTTGCCGGCGATTAAACCTCTTTCATTAAGCGTCTCATCAAAAATGAAAACATTTTTGAAAACTACAAGTCTCATGCGTTTTAGTTTTGAAAAAATAATTTAAAAAATCGTTCGGGAAATGAGTTTACTCCCTGGGTACCTTCTTTGTATACTTTTGACTATACGCACCGAGTCCTGGATTTACGGGAAATCGCGGGTTTTCGTTTGCCAGCGATTAAACTTCTTTTATTCAGCGTGCCATCAAAAATGAAAACATTTTTGAAAACTACAAGTCTCATGCGTTTTAGTGGTGAAAAAATAATTTAAAAAATCGTTCGGGAAATGAGTTTACTCCCTGGGTACATTCTTTGTATACTTTTGACTATACGGGCCGAGTCCGAGATTTACGGGAAATCGCGGCTTTTCGTTTGCCAGCGATTAAACTTCTTTTATTTAGCGTCTCATCAAAAATGAAAACATTTTTGAAAACTACAAGTCTCATGCGTTTTAGTGGTGAAAAAATAATTTAAAAAATCGTTCGGGAAATGAGTTTACTCCCTGGGTACATTCTTTGTATACTTTTGACTATACGGGCCGAGTCCGAGATTTACGGGAAATCGCGGCTTTTCGTTTGCCAGCGATTAAACTTCTGTTATTTAGCGTCCCATCAAAAATAAAAATATTTTTGAAAACTACAAGTCTCATGCGTTTTAGTGGTGAAAAAATAATTTAAAAAATCGTTCTGGAAATGAGTTTACTCACAGGGTACATTCTTTGTATACATTCGACTATACGGGCCAAGCCCGGGATTTACGGGAAATCGCGGGTTTTCGTTTGCCGGCGATTAAACCTCTTTCATTAAGCGTCTCATCAAAAATGAAAACATTTTTGAAAACTACAAGTCTCATGCGTTTTAGTGGTGAAAAAATAATTTAAAAAATCGTTCGGAAAATGAGTTTACTCCCTGGGTACTTTTTTTGTATACTTTTGACTATACGGGCCGAGTCCGGGATTTAAGGGAAATCGCGGGTTTTCGTTTGCCAGCGATTAAACTTATTTTATTCAGCGTCCCATCAAAAATGAAAACATTTTTGAAAACTACAAACCTCATGCGTTTTAGTGGTGAAAAAATAATTTAAAAAAACGTTCGGGAAATGAGTTTACTCCCTGGGTACTTTCTTTGTATACTTTTGACTATACCCGCCGAGTCCGGGATTTACGGGAAATCGCGGGTTTTTGTTTGCCGGCGATTAAACTTCTTTTATTCAGCGTCTCATCAAAAATGAAAACATTTTTGAAAACTAAAAGTCTCATGCGTTTTAGTGGTGAAAAAATAATTTAAAAAATCGTTCTGGAAATGAGTTTACTCACAGGGTACTTTCTTTGTATACATTCGACTATACGGGCCAAGCCTGGGATTTACGGAAAGTCGCGGATTTTCGTTTGCCGGCGATTAAACCTCTTTCATTAAGCGTCTCATCAAAAATGAAAACATTTTTGAAAACTACAAACCTCATGCGTTTTAGTGGTGAAAAAATAATTTAAAAAAACGTTTGGGAAATGAGTTTACTCCCTGGGTACTTTCTTTGTATACTTTTGACTATACCCGCCGAGTCCGGGATTTACGGGAAATCGCGGGTTTTCGTTTGCCGGCGATTAAACTTCTTTTATTCAGCGTCTCATCAAAAATGAAAACATTTTTGAAAACTAAAAGTCTCATGCGTTTTAGTGGTGAAAAAATAATTTAAAAAATCGTTCTGGAAATGAGTTTACTCACAGGGTACTTTCTTTGTATACATTCGACTATACGGGCCAAGCCCGGGATTTACGGGAAATCGCGGGTTTTCGTTTGCCGGCGATTAAACCTCTTTCATTAAGCGTCTCATCAAAAATGAAAACATTTTTGAAAACTACAAGTCTCATGCGTTTTAGTTTTGAAAAAATAATTTAAAAAATCGTTCGGGAAATGAGTTTACTCCCTGGGTACCTTCTTTGTATACTTTTGACTATACGCACCGAGTCCTGGATTTACGGGAAATCGCGGGTTTTCGTTTGCCAGCGATTAAACTTCTTTTATTCAGCGTGCCATCAAAAATGAAAACATTTTTGAAAACTACAAGTCTCATGCGTTTTAGTGGTGAAAAAATAATTTAAAAAATCGTTCGGGAAATGAGTTTACTCCCTGGGTACATTCTTTGTATACTTTTGACTATACGGGCCGAGTCCGAGATTTACGGGAAATCGCGGCTTTTCGTTTGCCAGCGATTAAACTTCTTTTATTTAGCGTCTCATCAAAAATGAAAACATTTTTGAAAACTACAAGTCTCATGCGTTTTAGTGGTGAAAAAATAATTTAAAAAATCGTTCGGGAAATGAGTTTACTCCCTGGGTACATTCTTTGTATACTTTTGACTATACGGGCCGAGTCCGAGATTTACGGGAAATCGCGGCTTTTCGTTTGCCAGCGATTAAACTTCTGTTATTTAGCGTCCCATCAAAAATAAAAATATTTTTGAAAACTACAAGTCTCATGCGTTTTAGTGGTGAAAAAATAATTTAAAAAATCGTTCTGGAAATGAGTTTACTCACAGGGTACATTCTTTGTATACATTCGACTATACGGGCCAAGCCCGGGATTTACGGGAAATCGCGGGTTTTCGTTTGCCGGCGATTAAACCTCTTTCATTAAGCGTCTCATCAAAAATGAAAACATTTTTGAAAACTACAAGTCTCATGCGTTTTAGTGGTGAAAAAATAATTTAAAAAATCGTTCGGAAAATGAGTTTACTCCCTGGGTACTTTTTTTGTATACTTTTGACTATACGGGCCGAGTCCGGGATTTAAGGGAAATCGCGGGTTTTCGTTTGCCAGCGATTAAACTTATTTTATTCAGCGTCCCATCAAAAATGAAAACATTTTTGAAAACTACAAACCTCATGCGTTTTAGTGGTGAAAAAATAATTTAAAAAAACGTTCGGGAAATGAGTTTACTCCCTGGGTACTTTCTTTGTATACTTTTGACTATACCCGCCGAGTCCGGGATTTACGGGAAATCGCGGGTTTTTGTTTGCCGGCGATTAAACTTCTTTTATTCAGCGTCTCATCAAAAATGAAAACATTTTTGAAAACTAAAAGTCTCATGCGTTTTAGTGGTGAAAAAATAATTTAAAAAATCGTTCTGGAAATGAGTTTACTCACAGGGTACTTTCTTTGTATACATTCGACTATACGGGCCAAGCCTGGGATTTACGGAAAGTCGCGGATTTTCGTTTGCCGGCGATTAAACCTCTTTCATTAAGCGTCTCATCAAAAATGAAAACATTTTTGAAAACTACAAACCTCATGCGTTTTAGTGGTGAAAAAATAATTTAAAAAAACGTTCGGGAAATGAGTTTACTCCCTGGGTACTTTCTTTGTATACTTTTGACTATACCCGCCGAGTCCGGGATTTACGGGAAATCGCGGGTTTTCGTTTGCCGGCGATTAAACTTCTTTTATTCAGCGTCTCATCAAAAATGAAAACATTTTTGAAAACTAAAAGTCTCATGCGTTTTAGTGGTGAAAAAATAATTTAAAAAATCGTTCTGGAAATGAGTTTACTCACAGGGTACTTTCTTTGTATACATTCGACTATACGGGCCAAGCCTGGGATTTACGGAAAATCGCGGATTTTCGTTTGCCGGCGATTAAACCTCTTTCATTAAGCGTCTCATCAAAAATGAAAACATTTTTGAAAACTACAAGTCTCATGCGTTTTAGTGGTGAAAAAATATTTTAAAAAATCGTTCGGGAAATGAGTTTACTCCCTGGGTACTTTCTTTGTATACTTTTGACTATACGGGCCGAGTCCGGGATTTACGGGAAATCGCGGCTTTTCGTTTGCCAGTGATTAAACTTCTTTTATTTAGCGTCCCATCAAAAATAAAAATATTTTTGAAAACTACAAGTCTCATGCGTTTTAGTGGTGAAAAAATAATTTTAAAAATTGTTCGGGAAATGAGTTTACTCCCTGGGTACTTTTTTTGTATACTTTTGACTATACGGGCCAAGCCCGGGAATTACGGGAAATCGCGGGTTTTCGTTTGCCGGCGATTAAACCTCTTTCATTAGGCGTCTCATCAAAAATGAAAACATTTTTGAAAACTACAAATCTCATGCGTTTTAGTGGTGAAAAAATAATTTAAAAAATCGTTCTGGAAATGAGTTTACTCACAGGGTACTTTCTTTGTATACATTCGACTATACGGGCCAAGCCCGGGATTTACGGGAAACAGCGGGTTTTCGTTTGCCGGCGATTAAACCTCTTTCATTAAGCGTCTCATCAAAAATGAAAACATTTTTGAAACCTACAAGTCTCATGCGTTTTAGTGGTGAAAAAATAATTTAAAAAATCGTTCGGGAAATGAGTTACACCCTGGGTACTTTCTTTGTATACTTTTGACTATACGGGCCGAGTCCAGGATTTACGGGATATCGCGGGTTTTCGTTTGCCGGCGATTAAACTTCTTTTATTCAGCGTCTCATCAAAAATGAAAACATTTTTGAAAACTACAAGTCTCATGCGTTTTAGTGGTGAAAAAATAATTTAAAAAATCGTTCTGGAAATGAGTTTACTCCCTGGGTACTTTCTTTGTATACTTTTGACTATACGGGCCGAGTCCGGGATTTACGGGATATCGCGGGTTTTCGTTTGCCGGCGATTAAACTTCTTTTATTCAGCGTCTCATCAAAAATGAAAACATTTTTGAAAACTACAAGTCTCATTCGTTCTAGTGGTGCAGAAATAATTTGAAAAATCGTTCGGGAAATCAGTTTACTCCCTGGGTACTTTCTTTAGATACATTCAACTATACGGGCCAAGCCCGGGATTTACGGGAAATCGCGGATTTTCCTTTGCCGGCGATTAAACTTCTTTTATTCAGCGTCTCATCAGAAATGGAAACACTTTTAAAAACTACAAGTCTCATGCGTTTTAGTGGTGAAAAAATAATTTAAAAAATCGTTCTGGAAATGAGTTTACTCACAGGGTACTTTCTTTGTATACATTCGACTATACGGGCCAAGCCCGGGATTTACGGGAAACAGCGGGTTTTCGTTTGCCGGTGATTAAACCTCTTTCATTAAGCGTCTCATCAAAAATGAAAACATTTTTGAAACCTACAAGTCTCATGCGTTTTAGTGGTGAAAAAATAATTTAAAAAATCGTTCGGGAAATGAGTTACTCCCTGGGTACTTTCTTTGTATACATTCGACTATATGGGCCAAGCCCGGGATTTATGGGAAATCGCGGGTTTTCGTTTGCCGGCGATTAAACTTCTTTCATTAAGCGCCTCATCAAAAATGAAAACATTTTTGAAAACTACAAGTCTCATGCGTTTTAGTGGTGAAAAAATAATTTAAAAAATCGTTCTGGAAATGAGTTTACTCCCTGGGTACTTTCTTTGTATACTTTTGACTATACGGGCCGAATCCGGGATTTACGGGAAATCGCAGGGTTTCGTTTGCCGGCGATTAAACTTCTTTTATTCAGCGTCTCATCAAAAATGAAAACATTTTTAAAAACTACAAGTCTCATGCGTTTTAGTGGTAAAAAAATAATTTAAAAAATCGTTCTGGAAATGAGTTTACTCACAGGGTACTTTCTTTGTATACATTCGACTATACGGGCCAAGCCCGGGATTTACGGGAAATCGCGGGTTTTCGTTTGCCGGCGATTAAACCTCTTTCATTAAGCGTCTCATCAAAAATGAAAACATTTTCGAAAACTACAAGTCTCATGCGTTTTAGTTTTGAAAAAATAATTTAAAAAATCGTTCGGGAAATGAGTGTACTCCCTGGGTACTTTCTTTGTATACTTTTGACTATACGCACCGAGTCCTGGATTTACGGGAAATCGCGGGTTTTCGTTTGCCAGCGATTAAACTTCTTTTATTTAGCGTCCCATCAAAAATGAAAACATTTTTGAAAACTACAAGTCTCATGCGTTTTAGTGGTAAAAAAATAATTTAAAAAATCGTTCTGGAAATGAGTTTACTCCCTGGGTACTTTCTTTGTATACTTTTGACTATACGGGCCGAGTCCGGGATTTACGGGATATCGCGGGTTTTCGTTTGCCGGCGATTAAACTTCTTTTTTTCAGCGTCTCATCAAAAATGAAAACATTTTTGAAAACTACAAGTCTCATGCGTTTTAGTGGTGAAAAAATAATTTAAAAAATCGTTCTGGGAATGAGTTTACTCCCTGGGTACTTTCTTTGTATACTTTTGACTATACGGGCCGAGTCCGGGATTTACGGGATATCGCGGGTTTTCGTTTGCCGGCGATTAAACTTCTTTTATTCAGCGTCTCATCAAAAATGAAAACATTTTTGAAAACTACAAGTCTCATTCGTTCTAGTGGTGCAGAAATAATTTGAAAAATCGTTCGGGAAATCAGTTTACTCCCTGGGTACTTTCTTTAGATACATTCAACTATACGGGCCAAGCCGGGGATTTACGGGAAATCGCGGATTTTCGTTTGCCGGCGATTAAACTTCTTTTATTCAGCGTCTCATCAGAAATGGAAACACTTTTAAAAACTACAAGTCTCATGCGTTTTAGTGGTGAAAAAATAATTTAAAAAATCGTTCTGGAAATGAGTTTACTCCCTGGGTACTTTCTTTGTATACTTTTGACTATACGGGCCGAATCCGGGATTTACGGGAAATCGCAGGGTTTCGTTTGCCGGCGATTAAACTTCTTTTATTCAGCGTCTCATCAAAAATGAAAACATTTTTAAAAACTACAAGTCTCATGCGTTTTAGTGGTAAAAAAATAATTTAAAAAATCGTTCTGGAAATGAGTTTACTCACAGGGTACTTTCTTTGTATACATTCGACTATACGGGCCAAGCCCGGGATTTACGGGAAATCGCGGGTTTTCGTTTGCCGGCGATTAAACCTCTTTCATTAAGCGTCTCATCAAAAATGAAAACATTTTCGAAAACTACAAGTCTCATGCGTTTTAGTTTTGAAAAAATAATTTAAAAAATCGTTCGGGAAATGAGTGTACTCCCTGGGTACTTTCTTTGTATACTTTTGACTATACGCACCGAGTCCTGGATTTACGGGAAATCGCGGGTTTTCGTTTGCCAGCGATTAAACTTCTTTTATTCAGCGTGCCATCAAAAATGAAAACATTTTTGAAAACTACAAGTCTCATGCGTTTTAGTGGTGAAAAAATAATTTAAAAAATCGTTCGGGAAATGAGTTTACTCCCTGGGTACTTTCTTTGTATACCCTTTGACTATACGGGCCGAGTCCGGGATTTACGGGAAATCGCGGCTTTTCGTTTGCCAGCAATTAAACTTCTTTTATTTAGCGTCCCATCAAAAATGAAAACATTTTTGAAAACTACAAGTCTCATGCGTTTTAGTGGTAAAAAAATAATTTAAAAAATCGTTCTGGAAATGAGTTTACTCCCTGGGTACTTTCTTTGTATACTTTTGACTATACGGGCCGAGTCCGGGATTTACGGGATATCGCGGGTTTTCGTTTGCCGGCGATTAAACTTCTTTTTTTCAGCGTCTCATCAAAAATGAAAACATTTTTGAAAACTACAAGTCTCATGCGTTTTAGTGGTGAAAAAATAATTTAAAAAATCGTTCTTGGAATGAGTTTACTCCCTGGGTACTTTCTTTGTATACTTTTGACTATACGGGCCGAGTCCGGGATTTACGGGATATCGCGGGTTTTCGTTTGCCGGCGATTAAACTTCTTTTATTCAGCGTCTCATCAAAAATGAAAACATTTTTGAAAACTACAAGTCTCATTCGTTCTAGTGGTGCAGAAATAATTTGAAAAATCGTTCGGGAAATCAGTTTACTCCCTGGGTACTTTCTTTAGATACATTCAACTATACGGGCCAAGCCGGGGATTTACGGGAAATCGCGGATTTTCGTTTGCCGGCGATTAAACTTCTTTTATTCAGCGTCTCATCAGAAATGGAAACACTTTTAAAAACTACAAGTCTCATGCGTTTTAGTGGTGAAAAAATAATTTAAAAAATCGTTCTGGAAATGAGTTTACTCACAGGGTGCTTTCTTTGTATACATTCGACTATACAGGCCAAGCCCGGGATTTACGGGAAACAGCGGGTTTTCGTTTGCCGGTGATTAAACCTCTTTCAGTAAGCGTCTCATCTAAAATGAAAACATTTTTGAAACCTACAAGTCTCATGCGTTTTAGTGGTGAAAAAATAATTTAAAAAATCGTTCGGGAAATGAGTTACTTCCTGGGTACTTTCTTTGTATACATTCGACTATATGGGCCAAGCCCGGGATTTACGGGAAATCGCGGGTTTTCGTTTGCCGGCGATTAAACCTCTTTCATTAAGCGTCTCATCAAAAATGGAAACACTTTTAAAAACTACAAGTCTCATGCGTTTTAGTGGTGAAAAAATAATTTAAAAAATCGTTCTGGAAATGAGTTTACTCACAGGGTACTTTCTTTGTATACATTCGACTATACGGGCCAAGCCCGGGATTTACGGGAAACAGCGGGTTTTCGTTTGCCGGCGATTAAACCTCTTTCATTAAGCGTCTCATCAAAAATGAAAACATTTTTAAAACCTACAAGTCTCATGCGTTTTAGTGGTGAAAAAATAATTTAAAAAATCGTTCGGGAAATGAGTTACTCCCTGGGTACTTTCTTTGTATACATTCGACTATATGGGCCAAGCCCGGGATTTACAGGAAATCGCGGGTTTTCGTTTCCCGGCGATTAAACCTCTTTCATTAAGCGCCTCATCAAAAATGAAAACATTTTTGAAAACTACAAGTCTCATGCGTTTTAGTGGTGAAAAAATAATTTAAGAAATCGTTCTGGAAATGAGTTTACTCCCTGGGTACTTTCTTTGTATACTTTTGACTATACGGGCCGAGTGCAGGATTTACGGGATATCGCGGGTTTTCGTTTGCCGGCGATTAAACTTCTTTTATTCAGCGTCTCATCAAAAATGAAAAATTTTTTGAAAACTACAAGTCTCATGCGTTTTAGTGGTGAAAAAATAATTTAAAAAATCGTTCTGGAAATGAGTTTACTCCCTGGGTACTTTCTTTGTATACTTTTGACTATACGGGCCGAGTCCGGGATTTACGGGATATCGCGGGTTTCGTTTGCCGGCGATTAAACTTCTTTTATTTAGCGTCTCATCAAAAATGAAAACATTTTTGAAAACTACAAGTCTCATTCGTTCTAGTGGTGCAGAAATAATTTGAAAAATCGTTCGGGAAATCAGTTTACTCCCTGGGTACTTTCTTTAGATACATTCAACTATACGGGCCAAGCCCGGGATTTACGGGAAATCGCGGATTTTCGTTTGCCGGCGATTAAACTTCTTTTATTCAGCGTCTCATCAGAAATGGAAACACTTTTAAAAACTACAAGTCTCATGCGTTTTAGTGGTGAAAAAATAATTTAAAAAATCGTTCTGGAAATGAGTTTACTCACAGGGTACTTTCTTTGTATACATTCGACTATACGGGCCAAGCCCGGGATTTACGGGAAACAGCGGGTTTTCGTTTGCCGGCGATTAAACCTCTTTCATTAAGCGTCTCATCAAAAATGAAAACATTTTTAAAACCTACAAGTCTCATGCGTTTTAGCGGTGAAAAAATAATTTAAAAAATCGTTCGGGAAATGAGTTACTCCCTGGGTACTTTCTTTGTATACATTCGACTATATGGGCCAAGCCCGGGATTTACGGGAAATCGCGGGTTTTTGTTTCCCGGCGATTAAACCTCTTTCATTAAGCGCCTCATCAAAAATGAAAACATTTTTGAAAACTACAAGTCTCATGCGTTTTAGTGGTGAAAAAATAATTTAAAAAATCGTTCTGGAAATGGGTTTACTCCCTGGGTACTTTCTTTGTATACTTTTGACTATATGGGCCGAGTCCAGGATTTACGGGATATCGCGGGTTTTCGTTTGCCGGCGATTAAACTTCTTTTATTCAGCGTCTCATCAAAAATGAAAATTTTTTTGAAAACTACAAGTCTCATGCGTTTTAGTGGTGAAAAAATAATTTAAAAAATCGTTCTGGAAATGAGTTTACTCCCTGGGTACTTTCTTTGTATACTTTTGACTATACGGCCCGAGTCCGGGATTTACGGGATATCGCGGGTTTTCGTTTGCCGGCGATTAAACTTCTTTTATTCAGCGTCTCATCAAAAATGAAAACATTTTTGAAAACTACAAGTCTCATTCGTTCTAGTGGTGCAGAAATAATTTGAAAAATCGTTCGGGAAATCAGTTTACTCCCTGGGTACTTTCTTTAGATACATTCAACTATACGGGCCAAGCCCGGGATTTACGGGAAATCGCGGATTTTCGTTTGCCGGCGATTAAACTTCTTTTATTCAGCGTCTCATCAGAAATGGAAACACTTTTAAAAACTACAAGTCTCATGCGTTTTAGTGGTGAAAAAATAATTTAAAAAATCGTTCGGGAAATGAGTTACTCCCTGGGTACTTTCTTTGTATACATTCGACTATATGGGCCAAGCCCGGGATTTACGGGAAATCGCGGGTTTCCGTTTGCCGGCGATTAAACTTCTTTCATTAAGCGCCTCATCAAAAATGAAAACATTTTTGAAAACTACCAGTCTCATGCGTTTTAGTGGTGAAAAAATAATTTAAAAAATCGTTCTGGAAATGAGTTTACTACCTGGGTACTTTCTTTGTATACTTTTGACTATACGGGCCGAATCCGGGATTTACGGGAAATCGCAGGGTTTCGTTTGCCGGCGATTAAACTTCTTTTATTCAGAGTCTCATCAAAAATGAAAACATTTTTAAAAAATACAAGTCTCATGCGTTTTAGTGGTAAAAAAATAATTTAAAAAATCGTTCTGGAAATGAGTTTACTCCCTGGGTACTTTCTTTGTATACTTTTGACTATACGCACCGAGTCCTGGATTTACGGGAAATCGCGGGTTTTCGTTTGCCAGCGATTAAACTTCTTTTATTTAGCGTGTCATCAAAAATGAAAACATTTTTGAAAACTACAAGTCTCATGCGTTTTAGTGGTGAAAAAATAATTTAAAAAATCGTTCGGGAAATGAGTTTACTCCCTGGGTACTTTCTTTGTATACATTCGACTATATGGGCCAAGCCCGGGATTTACGGGAAATTGCGGGTTTTCGTTTCCCGGCGATTAAACCTCTTTCATTAAGCGCCTCATCAAAAATAAAAACATCTTTGAAAACTACAAGTCTCATGCGTTTTAGTGGTGAAAAAATAATTTAAAAAATCGTTCTGGAAATGAGTTTACTCCCTGGGTACTTTCTTTGTATACTTTTGACTATACGGGCCGAGTGCAGTATTTACGGGATATCGCGGGTTTTCGTTTGCCGGCGATTAAACTTCTTTTATTCAGCGTCTCATCAAAAATGAAAAATTTTTTGAAAACTACAAGTCTCGTGCGTTTTAGTGGTGAAAAAATAATTTAAAAAATCGTTCTGGAAATGAGTTTACTCCCTGGGTACTTTCTTTGTATACTTTTGACTATACGGGCCGAGTCCGGGATTTACGGGATATCGCGGGTTTTCGTTTGCCGGCGATTAAACTTCTTTTATTCAGCGTCTCATCAAAAATGAAAACATTTTTGAAAACTACAAGTCTCATTCGTTCTAGTGGTGCAGAAATAATTTGAAAAATCTTTCGGGAAATCAGTTTACTCCCTGGGTACTTTCTTTAGATACATTCAACTATACGGGCCAAGCCCGGGATTTACGGGAAATCGCGGATTTTCGTTTGCCGGCGATTAAACTTCTTTTATTCAGCGTCTCATCAGAAATGGAAACACTTTTAAAAACTACAAGTCTCATTCGTTTTAGTGGTGAAAAAATAATTTAAAAAATCGTTCTGGAAATGAGTTTACTCACAGGGTAATTTCTTTGTATACATTCGACTATACGGGCCAAGCCCGGGATTCACGGGAAACAGCGGGTTTTCGTTTGCCGGCGATTAAACCTCTTTCATTAAGCGTCTCATCAAAAATGAAAACATTTTTAAAACCTACAAGTCTCATGCGTTTTAGTGGTGAAAAAATAATTTAAAAAATCGTTTGGGAAATGAGTTACTCCCTGGGTACTTTCTTTGTTTACATTCGACTATACGGGCCGAGTCCAGGATTTACGGGATATCGCGGGTTTTCGTTTGCCGGCGATTAAACTTCTTTTATTCAGCGTCTCATCAAAAATGAAAAATTTTTTGAAAACTACAAGTCTCATGCGTTTTAGTGGTGAAAAAATAATTTAAAAAATCGTTCTGGAAATGAGTTTACTCCCTGGGTACTTTCTTTGTATACTTTTGACTATACGGGCCGAGTCCTGGATTTACGGGATATCGCGGGTTTTCGTTTGCCGGCGATTAAACTTCTTTTCTTCAGCGTCTCATCAAAAATGAAAACATTTTTGAAAACTACAAGTCTCATGCGTTTTAGTGGTGAAAAAATAATTTAAAAAATCGTTCGGGAAATGAGTTACTCCCTGGGTACTTTCTTTGCATACATTCGACTATATGGGCCAAGCCCGGGATTTACGGGAAATCGCGGGTTTCCGTTTGCCGGCGATTAAACTTCTTTCATTAAGCGCCTCATTAAAAATGAAAACATTTTTAAAAACTACAAATCTCATGCGTTTTAGTGGTGAAAAAATAATTTAAAAAATCGTTCTGGAAATGAGTTTACTCCCTGGGTACTTTCTTTGTATACTTTTGACTATACGGGCCGAATCCGGGATTTACGGGAAATCGCAGGGTTTCGTTTGCCGGCGATTAAACTTCTTTTATTCAGAGTCTCATCAAAAATGAAAACATTTTTAAAAACTACAAGTCTCATGCGTTTTAGTGGTAAAAAAATAATTTAAAAAATCGTTCTGGAAATGAGTTTACTCCCTGGGTACTTTCTTTGTATACTTTTGACTATACGCACCGAGTCCTGGATTTACGGGAAATCGCGGGTTTTCGTTTGCCAGCGATTAAACTTCTTTTATTTTGCGTGCCATCAAAAATGAAAACATTTTTGAAAACTACAAGTCTCATGCGTTTTAGTGGTGAAAAAATAATTTAAAAAATCGTTCGGGAAATGAGTTTACTCCCTGGGTACTTTCTTTGTATACCCTTTGACTATACGGGCCGAGTCCGGGATTTACGGGAAATCGCGGTTTTTCGTTTGCCAGCGATTAAACTTCTTTTATTTAGCGTCCCATCAAAAATGAAATATTTTTGAAAACTACAAGTCTCATGCGTTTTAGTGGTGAAAAAATAATTTAAAAAATCGTTCTGGAAATGAGTTTACTTCCTGGGTACTTTCTTTGTATACTTTGACTATACGGGCCGAGTCCGGGATTTACGGGATATCGCGGGTTTTCGTTTGCCGGCGATTAAACTTCTTTTTTTCAGCGTCTCATCAAAAATGAAAACATTTTTAAAAACTACAAGTCTCATGCGTTTTAGTGGTGAAAAAATAATTTAAAAAATCGTTCTGGAAATGAGTTTACTCCCTGGGTACTTTCTTTGTATACTCTTGACTATACGGGCCGAGTCCGGGATTTACGGGATATCGCGGGTTTTCGTTTGCCGGCGATTAAACTTCTTTTATTCAGCGTCTCATCAAAAATGAAAACATTTTTAGAAACTACAAGTCTCATTCGTTCTAGTGGTGCAGAAATAATTTGAAAAATCGTTCGGGAAATCAGTTTACTCCCTGGGTACTTTCTTTAGATACATTCAACTATACGGGCCAAGCCGGGGATTTACGGGAAATCGCGGATTTTCGTTTGCCGGCGATTAAACTTCTTTTATTCAGCGTCTCATCAGAAATGGAAACACTTTTAAAAACTACAAGTCTCATGCGTTTTAGTGGTGAAAAAATAATTTAAAAAATCGTTCTGGAAATGAGTTTACTCACAGGGTGCTTTCTTTGTATACATTCGACTATACGGGCCAAGCCCGGGATTTACGGGAAACAGCGGGTTTTCGTTTGCCGGTGATTAAACCTCTTTCATTAAGCGTCTCATCAAAAATGAAAACTTTTTTGAAACCTACAAGTCTCATGCGTTTTAGTGGTGAAAAAATAATTTAAAAAATCGTTCGGGAAATGAGTTACTCCCTGGGTACTTTCTTTGTATACATTCGACTATATGGGCCAAGCCCGGGATTTACGGGAAATCGCGGGTTTTCGTTTGCCGGCGATTAAACCTCTCTCATTAAGCGCCTCATCAAAAATGAAAACATTTTTGAAACCTACAAGTCTCATTCGTTCTAGTGATGCAGAAATAATTTGAAAAATCGTTCGGGAAATCAGTTTACTCCCTGGGTACTTTCTTTAGATACATTCAACTATACGGGCCAAGCCAGGGATTTACGGGAAATCGCGGATTTTCGTTTGCCGGCGATTAAACTTCTTTTATTCAGCGTCTCATCAGAAATGGAAACACTTTTAAAAACTACAAGTCTCATGCGTTTTAGTGGTGAAAAAATAATTTAAAAAATCGTTCTGGAAATGAGTTTACTCACAGGGTGCTTTCTTTGTATACATTCGACTATACGGGCCAAGCCCGGGATTTACGGGAAACAGCGGGTTTTCGTTTGCCGGTGATTAAACCTCTTTCATTAAGCGTCTCATCAAAAATGAAAACATTTTTGAAACCTACAAGTCTCATGCGTTTTAGTGGTGAAAAAATAATTTAAAAAATCGTTCGGGAAATGAGTTACTCCCTGGGTACTTTCTTTGTATACATTCGACTATATGGGCCAAGCCCGGGATTTACGGGAAATCGCGGGTTTTCGTTTGCCGGCGATTAAACCTCTTTCATTAAGCGCCTCATCAAAAATGAAAACATTTTTGAAAACTACAAGTCTCATGCGTTTTAGTGGTGAAAAAATAATTTAAAAAATCGTTCTGGAAATGAGTTTACTCACAGGGTACTTTTTTTGTATACATTCGACTATACGGGCCAAGCCCGGGATTTACGGGAAATCGCGGGTTTTTGTTTGCCGGCGATTAAACCTCTTTCATTAAACGTCTCATCAAAAATGAAAACACTTTTAAAAACTACAAGTCTCATGCGTTTTAGTGGTGAAAAAATAATTTAAAAAATCGTTCTGGAAATGAGTTTACTCACAGGGTGCTTTCTTTGTATACATTCGACTATACGGGCCAAGCCCGGGATTTACGGGAAACAGCGGGTTTTCGTTTGCCGGTGATTAAACCTCTTTCATTAAGCGTCTCATCAAAAATGAAAACATTTTTGAAACCTACAAGTCTCATGCGTTTTAGTGGTGAAAAAATAATTTAAAAAATTGTTCGGGAAATGAGTTACTCCCTGGGTACTTTCTTTGTATACATTCGACTATATGGGCCAAGCCCGGGATTTACGGGAAATCGCGGGTTTTCGTTTGCCGGCGATTAAACCTCTTTCATTAAGCGCCTCATCAAAAATGAAAACATTTTTGAAAACTACAAGTCTCATGCGTTTTAGTGGTGAAAAAATAATTTAAAAAATCGTTCTGGAAATGAGTTTACTCACAGGGTACTTTTTTTGTATACATTCGACTATACGGGCCAAGCCCGGGATTTACGGGAAATCGCGGGTTTTCGTTTGCCGGCGATTAAACCTCTTTAATTAAACGTCTCATCAAAAATGAAAACATTTTTGAAAACTACAAGTCTCATGCGTTTTAGTTTTGAAAAAATAATTTAAAAAATCGTTCGGGAAATTAATTTACTCCCTGGGTACTTTCTTTGTATACTTTTGACTATACGCACCGAGTCCTTGATTTACGGGAAATCGCGGGTTTTCGTTTGCCAGCGATTAAACTTCTTTTATTCAGCGTGTCATCAAAAATGAAAACATTTTTGAAAACTACAAGTCTCATGCGCTTTAGTGGTGAAAAAATAATTTAAAAAATCGTTCGGAAAATGAGTTTACTCCCTGGGTACTTTCTTTGTATACTTTTGACTATACGGGCCGAGTCCGGGATTTACGGGAAATCGCGGCTTTTCGTTTGCCAGCGATTAAACTTCTTTTATTTAGCGTCCCATCAAAAATAAAAATATTTTTGAAAACTACAAGTCTCATGCGTTTTAGTGGTGAAAAAATAATTTAAAAAATCGTTCTGGAAATGAGTTTACTCACAGGGTACTTTCTTTGTATACATTCGACTATACGGGCCAAGCCCGGGATTTACGGGAAATCGCGGGTTTTCGTTTGCCGGCTATTAAACCTCTTTCATTAAGCGTCTCATCAAAAATGAAAACATTTTTAAAAACTACAAACCTCATGCGTTTTAGTGGTGAAAAAATAATTTAAAAAAACGTTCGGGAAATGAGTTTACTCCCTGGGTACTTTCTTTGTATACTTTTGACTATACCCGCCGAGTCCGGGATTTATGGGAAATCGCGGGTTTTCGTTTGCCGGCGATTAAACTTCTTTTATTCAGCGTCTCATCAAAAATGAAAACATTTTTGAAAACTAAAAGTCTCATGCGTTTTAGTGGTGAAAAAATAATTTAAAAAATCGTTCTGGAAATGAGTTTACTCACAGGGTACTTTCTTTGTATACATTCGACTATACGGGCCAAGCTCGGGATTTACGGAAAATCGCGGATTTTCGTTTGCCGGCGATTAAACCTCTTTCATTAAGCGTCTCATCAAAAATGAAAACATTTTTGAAAACTACAAGTCTCATGCGTTTTAGTGGTGAAAAAATAATTTAAAAAATCGTTCGGGAAATGAGTTTACTCCCTGGGTACTTTCTTTGTATACTTTTGACTATACGGGCCGAGTCCGGGATTTACGGGAAATCGCGGCTTTTCGTTTGCCAGCGATTAAACTTCTTTTATTTAGCGTCCCATCAAAAATAAAAACATTTTTGAAAACTACAAGTCTCATGCGTTTTAGTGGTGAAAAAATAATTTAAAAAATCGTTCGGGAAATGAGTTTACTCCCTGGGAACTTTTTTTGTATACTTTTGACTATACGGGCCAAGCCCGGGATTTACGGGAAATCGCAGGGTTTCACTTGCCGGCGATTAAACCTCTTTCATTAGGCGTCTCATCAAAAATGAAAACATTTGTGAAAACTACACATCTCATGCGTTTTAGTGGTGAAAAAATAATTTAAAAAATCGTTCGGTAAATGAGTTTACTTCCTAGGTACTTTCTTTGTATACATTCGACTATACGGGCCAAGCCAGGGATTTACGGGAAATCGCGTGTTTTCGTTTGCCGGCGATTAAACCTCTTTCACTAAGCGTCTCATCAAAAATGAAAACATTTTTGAAAACTACATGTCTCATGCGTTTTAGTGGTTAAAAAATAATTTAAAAAATCGTTCGGAAAATGAGTTTACTCCCTGGGTACTTTTTTTGTATACTTTTGACTATACGGGCCAAGCCCGGGATTTACGGGAAATCGCGGGTTTTCGTTTGCCGGCGATTAAACTTCTTTCATTAGGCGTCTCATCAAAAATGAAAACATTTTTGAAAACTACAAATCTCATGTGTTTTAGTGGTGAAAAAATAATTTAAAAAATCGTTCTGGAAATGAGTTTACTCACGGGGTACTTTCTTTGTATACATTCGACTATACGGGCCAAGCCCGGGATTTACGGGAAATCGCGGATTTTCGTTTGCCGGCGATTAAACCTCTTTCATTAAGCGTCTCATCAAAAATGAAAACATTTTTGAAAACTACAAGTCTCATGCATTTTAGTGGTGAAAAAGTAATTTAAAAAATCGTTCTGGAAAAGAGTTTACTCACAGGGTACTTTCTTTGTATACATTCGACTATACGGGCCAAGCCCGGGATTTACGGGAAATCGCAGATTTTCGTTTGCCGGCGATTAAACCTCTTTTATTAGGCGTCTCATCAAAAATGAAAACATTTTTGAAAACTACAAGTCTCATGCGTTTTAGTGGTGAAAAAATAATTTTAAAAATCGTTCGGGAAATGAGTTTACTCCCTGGGTACTTTCTTTGTATACTTTTGACTATACCGGCCGAGTCCGGGATTTACGGGAAATCGCGGCTTTTCGTTTGCCAGCGATTAAACTTCTTTTATTTAGCGTCCCATCAAAAATAAAAACATTTTTGAAAACTACAAGTTTCATGCATAAAAATAATTTAAAAAATCGTTCGGGAAATGAGTTTACTCCCTGGAAACTTTTTTTGTATACTTTTGACTATACGGGCCAAGCCCGGGATTTACGGGAAATCGCAGGGTTTCACTTGCCGGCGATTAAACCTCTTTCATTAGGCGTCTCATCAAAAATGAAAACATTTTTGAAAACTACACATCTCATGCGTTTTAGTGGTGAAAAAATAATTTAAAAAATCGTTCGGTAAATGAGTTTACTTCCTAGGTACTTTCTTTGTATACATTCGACTATACGGGCCAAGCCCGGGATTTACGGGAAATCGCGTGTTTTCGTTTGCCGGCCATTAAACCTCTTTCACTAAACATCTCATCAAAAATGAAAACATTTTTAAAAACTACATGTCTCATGCGTTTTAGTGGTGAAAAAATAATTTAAAAAATCGTTCGGAAAATGAGTTTACTCCCTGGGTACTTTTGTTGTATACTTTTGGCTATACGGGCCGAGTCCGGGATTTAAGGGAAATCGCGGGTTTTCGTTTGCCAGCGATTAAACTTCTTTTATTTAGCGTCCCAACAAAAATAAAAACATTTTTGAAAACTACAAGTCTCATGCGTTTTAGTGGTGAAAAAATAATTTAAAAAATCGTTCGGGAAATGAGTTTACTCCCTGGGTACTTTTTTTGTATACTTTTGACTATACGGGCCAAGCCCGGGATTTACGGGAAATCGCGGGTTTTCGTTTGCGGGCGATTAAACCTCTTTCATTAGGCGTCTCATCAAAAATGAAAACATTTTTGAAAACTACAAGTCTCATGCGTTTTAGTGGTGAAAAAATAATTTTAAAAATCGTTCGGTAAATGAGTTTACTCCCTGGTAACTTTCTTTGTATACTTTTGACTATACCGGCCGAGTCCGGGATTTACGGGAAATTGCGGCTTTTCGTTTGCCAGCGATTAAACTTCTTTTATTTAGCGTCCCATCAAAAATAAAAACATTTTTGAAAACTACAAGTCTCATGCGTTTTAGTGGTGAAAAAATAATTTAAAAAATCGTTCGGGAAATGAGTTTACTCCCTGGGTACTTTTTTTGTATACTTTTGACTATACGGGCCAAGCCCGGAATTTACGGGAAATCGCGGGTTTTCGTTTGCCGGCGATTAAACCTCTTTCATTAGGCGTCTCATCAAAAATGAAAACATTTTTGAAAACTACAAATCTCATGCGTTTTAGTGGTGAAAAAATAATTTAAAAAATCGTTCTGGAAATGAGTTTACTCACAGGGTACTTTCTTTGTATACATTCGACTATACGGGCCAAGCCCGGGATTTACGGGAAATCGCGGATTTTCGTTTGCCGGCGATTAAACCTCTTTCATTAAGCGTCTCATCAAAAATGAAAACATTTTTGAAAACTACAAGTCTCATGCATTTTAGTGGTGAAAAAGTAATTTAAAAAATCGTTCTGGAAATGAGTTTACTCACAGGGTACTTTCTTTGTATACATTCGACTATACGGGCCAAGCCCGGGATTTACGGGAAATCGCGGATTTTCGTTTGCCGGCGATTAAACCTCTTTCATTAGGCGTCTCATCAAAAATGAAAACATTTTTGAAAACTACAAGTCTCATGCGTTTTAGTGGTGAAAAAATAATTTTAAAAATCGTTCGGGAAATGAGTTTACTCCCTGGGTACTTTCTTTGTATACTTTTGACTATACCGGCCGAGTCCGGGATTTACGGGAAATCGCGGCTTTTCGTTTGCCAGCGATTAAACTTCTTTTATTTAGCGTCCCATCAAAAATAAAAACATTTTTGAAAACTACAAGTCTCATGCGTAAAAATAATTTAAAAAATCGTTCGGGAAATGAGTTTACTCCCTGGGTACTTTCTTTGTATACTTTTGACTATACCGGTCGAGTCCGGGATTTACGGGAAATCGCGGGTTTTCGTTTGCCGGCGATTAAACCTCTTTCATTAGGCGTCTCATCAAAAATGAAAACATTTTTGAAAACTACAAATCTCATGCGTTTTAGTGGTGAAAAAATAATTTATAAAATCGTTCGGTAAATGAGTTTACTTCCTAGGTACTTTCTTTGTATACATTCGACTATACGGGCCAAGCCCGGGATTTACGGGAAATCGCGGGTTTTCGTTTGCCGGCGATTAAACCTCTTTCATTAAGCGTCTCATCAAAAATGAAAACATTTTTGAAAACTACAAACCTCATGCGTTTTAGTGGTGAAAAAATAATTTAAAAAAACGTTCGGGAAGTGAGTTTACTCCCTGGGTACTTTCTTTGTATACTTTTGACTATACCGGCCGAGTCCGGGATTTACGGGAAATCGCGGCTTTTCGTTTGCCAGCGATTAAACTTCTTTTATTTAGCGTCCCATCAAAAATAAAAACATTTTGGAAAACTACAAACCTCATGCGTTTTAGTGGTGAAAAAATAATTTAAAAAATCGTTCGGTAAATGAGTTTACTTCCTAGGTACTTTCTTTGTATACATTCGACTATACGGGCCAAGCCAGGGATTTACGGGAAATCGCGTGTTTTCGTTTGCCGGCGATTAAACCTCTTTCACTAAGCGTCTCATCAAAAATGAAAACATTTTTGAAAACTACATGTCTCATGCGTTTTAGTGGTGAAAAAATAATTTAAAAAATCGTTCGGAAAATGAGTTTACTCCCTGGGTACTTTTTTTGTATACTTTTGACTATACGGGCCGAGTCCGGGATTTAAGGGAAATCGCGGGTTTTCGTTTGCCAGCGATTAAACTTCTTTTATTTAGCGTCCCATCAAAAATAAAAACATTTTTGAAAACTACAAGTCTCATGCGTTTTAGTGGTGAAAAAATAATTTAAAAAATCGTTCGGAAAATGAGTTTACTCCCTGGGTACTTTTGTTGTATACTTTTGGCTATACGGGCCGAGTCCGGGATTTAAGGGAAATCGCGGGTTTTCGTTTGCCAGCGATTAAACTTCTTTTATTTAGCGTCCCAACAAAAATAAAAACATTTTTGAAAACTACAAGTCTCATGCGTTTTAGTGGTGAAAAAATAATTTAAAAAATCGTTCGGGAAATGAGTTTACTCCCTGGGTACTTTTTTTGTATACTTTTGACTATACGGGCCAAGCCCGGGATTTACGGGAAATCGCGGGTTTTCGTTTGCGGGCGATTAAACCTCTTTCATTAGGCGTCTCATCAAAAATGAAAACATTTTTGAAAACTACAAATCTCATGCGTTTTAGCGGTGAAAAAATAATTTAAAAAATCGTTCTGGAAATGAGTTTACTCACAGGGTACTTTCTTTGTATACATTCGACTATACGGGCCAAGCCCGGGATTTACGGTAAATCGCGGATTTTCGTTTGCCGGCGATTAAACCTCTTTCATTAAGCGTCTCATCAAAAATGAAAACATTTTTGAAAACTACAAGTCTCATGCGTTTTAGTGGTGAAAAAGTAATTTAAAAAATCGTTCTGGAAAAGAGTTTACTCACAGGGTACTTTCTTTGTATACATTCGACTATACGGGCCAAGCCCGGGATTTACGGGAAATCGCGGATTTTCGTTTGCCGGCGATTAAACCTCTTTCATTAGGCGTCTCATCAAAAATGAAAACATTTTTGAAAACTACAAGTCTCATGCGTTTTAGTGGTGAAAAAATAATTTTAAAAATCGTTCGGTAAATGAGTTTACTCCCTGGGTACTTTCTTTGTATACTTTTGACTATACCGGCCAAGTCCGGGATTTACGGGAAATCGCGGCTTTTCGTTTGCCAGCGATTAAACTTCTTTTATTTAGCGTCCCATCAAAAATAAAAACATTTTTGAAAACTACAAGTCTCATGCGTTTTAGTGGTGAAAAAATAATTTAAAAAATCGTTCGGGAAATGAGTTTACTCCCTGGGTACTTTTTTTGTATACTTTTGACTATACGGGCCAAGCCCGGGATTTACGGGAAATCGCGGGTTTTCGTTTGCCGGCGATTAAACCTCTTTCATTAGGCGTCTCATCAAAAATGAAAACATTTTTGAAAACTACAAATCTCATGCGTTTTAGTGGTGAAAAAATAATTTATAAAATCGTTCGGTAAATGAGTTTACTTCCTAGGTACTTTCTTTGTATACATTCGACTATACGGGCCAAGCCCGGGATTTACGGGAAATCGCGGGTTTTCGTTTGCCGGCGATTAAACCTCTTTCATTAAGCGTCTCATCAAAAATGAAAACATTTTTAAAAACTACAAACCTCATGCGTTTTAGTGGTGAAAAAATAATTTAAAAAAACGTTCGGGAAGTGAGTTTACTCCCTGGGTACTTTCTTTGTATACTTTTGACTATACCGGCCGAGTCCGGGATTTACGGGAAATCGCGGCTTTTCGTTTGCCAGCGATTAAACTTCTTTTATTTAGCGTCCCATCAAAAATAAAAACATTTTGGAAAACTACAAACCTCATGCGTTTTAGTGGTGAAAAAATAATTTAAAAAATCGTTCGGTAAATGAGTTTACTTCCTAGGTACTTTCTTTGTATACATTCGACTATACGGGCCAAGCCAGGGATTTACGGGAAATCGCGTGTTTTCGTTTGCCGGCGATTAAACCTCTTTCACTAAGCGTCTCATCAAAAATGAAAACATTTTTGAAAACTACATGTCTCATGCGTTTTAGTGGTGAAAAAATAATTTAAAAAATCGTTCGGAAAATGAGTTTACTCCCTGGGTACTTTTTTTGTATACTTTTGACTATACGGGCCGAGTCCGGGATTTAAGGGAAATCGCGGGTTTTCGTTTGCCAGCGATTAAACTTCTTTTATTTAGCGTCCCATCAAAAATAAAAACATTTTTGAAAACTACAAGTCTCATGCGTTTTAGTGGTGAAAAAATAATTTAAAAAATCGTTCGTGAAATGACTTTACTCCCTGGGTACTTTTTTTGTATACTTTTGACTATACGGGCCAAGCCCGGGATTTACGGGAAATCGCGGGTTTTCGTTTGCCGGCGATTAAACTTCTTTCATTAGGCGTCTCATCAAAAATGAAAACATTTTTGAAAACTACAAATCTCATGCGTCTTAGTGGTGAAAAAATAATTTAAAAAATCGTTCTGGAAATGAGTTTACTCACAGGGTACTTTCTTTGTATACATTCGACTATACGGGCCAAGCCCGGGATTTACGGGAAATCGCGGATTTTCGTTTGCCGGCGATTAAACCTCTTTCATTAAGCGTCTCATCAAAAATGAAAACATTTTTGAAAACTACAAGTCTCATGCGTTTTAGTGGTGAAAAAGTAATTTAAAAAATCGTTCTGGAAATGAGTTTACTCACAGGGTACTTTCTTTGTATACATTCGACTATACGGGCCAAGCCCGGGATTTACGGGAAATCGCGGATTTTCGTTTGCCGGCGATTAAACCTCTTTCATTAGGCGTCTCATCAAAAATGAAAACATTTTTGAAAACTACAAGTCTCATGCGTTTTAGTGGTGAAAAAATAATTTTAAAAATCGTTCGGGAAATGAGTTTACTCCCTGGGTACTTTCTTTGTATACTTTTGACTATACCGGCCGAGTCCGGGATTTACGGGAAATCGCGGCTTTTCGTTTGCCAGCGATTAAACTTCTTTTATTTAGCGTCCCATCAAAAATAAAAACATTTTTGAAAACTACAAGTCTCATGCGTTTTAGTGGTGAAAAAATAATTTAAAAAATCGTTCGTGAAATGACTTTACTCCCTGGGTACTTTTTTTGTATACTTTTAACTATACGGTCCAAGCCCGGGATTTACGGGAAATCGCGGGTTTTCGTTTGCCGGCGATTAAACTTCTTTCATTAGGCGTCTCATCAAAAATGAAAACATTTTTGAAAACTACAAATCTCATGCGTCTTAGTGGTGAAAAAATAATTTAAAAAATCGTTCTGGAAATGAGTTTACTCACAGGGTACTTTCTTTGTATACATTCGACTATACGGGCCAAGCCCGGGATTTACGGGAAATCGCGGATTTTCGTTTGCCGGCGATTAAACCTCTTTCATTAAGCGTCTCATCAAAAATGAAAACATTTTTGAAAACTACAAGTCTCATGCGTTTTAGTGGTGAAAAAGTAATTTAAAAAATCGTTCTGGAAATGAGTTTACTCACAGGGTACTTTCTTTGTATACATTCGACTATACGGGCCAAGCCCGGGATTTACGGGAAATCGCGGATTTTCGTTTGCCGGCGATTAAACCTCTTTCATTAGGCGTCTCATCAAAAATGAAAACATTTTTGAAAACTACAAGTCTCATGCGTTTTAGTGGTGAAAAAATAATTTTAAAAATCGTTCGGGAAATGAGTTTACTCCCTGGGTACTTTCTTTGTATACTTTTGACTATACCGGCCGAGTCCGGGATTTACGGGAAATCGCGGCTTTTCGTTTGCCAGCGATTAAACTTCTTTTATTTAGCGTCCCATCAAAAATAAAAACATTTTTGCAAACTACAAGTCTCATGCGTAAAAATAATTTAAAAAATCGTTCGGGAAATGAGTTTACTCCCTGGGAACTTTTTTTGTATACTTTTGACTATACGGGCCAAGCCCGGGATTTACGGGAAATCGCAGGGTTTCACTTGCCGGCGATTAAACCTCTTTCATTAGGCGTCTCATCAAAAATGAAAACATTTTTGAAAACTACACATCTCATGCGTTTTAGTGGTGAAAAAATAATTTAAAAAATCGTTCGGTAAATGAGTTTACTTCCTAGGTACTTTCTTTGTATACATTCGACTATACGGGCCAAGCCCGGGATTTACGGGAAATCGCGTGTTTTCGTTTGCCGGCGATTAAACCTCTTTCACTAAACGTCTCATCAAAAATGAAAACATTTTTGAAAACTACATGTCTCATGCGTTTTAGTGGTGAAAAAATAATTTAAAAAATCGTTCGGAAAATGAGTTTACTCCCTGGGTACTTTTGTTGTATACTTTTGGCTATACGGGCCGAGTCCGGGATTTAAGGGAAATCGCGGGTTTTCGTTTGCCAGCGATTAAACTTCTTTTATTTAGCGTCCCAACAAAAATAAAAACATTTTTGAAAACTACAAGTCTCATGCGTTTTAGTGGTGAAAAAATAATTTAAAAAATCGTTCGGGAAATGAGTTTACTCCCTGGGTACTTTTTTTGTATACTTTTGACTATACGGGCCAAGCCCGGGATTTAAGGGAAATCGCGGGTTTTCGTTTTCCGGCGATTAAACCTCTTTCATTAGGCGTGTCATCAAAAATGAAAACATTTTTAAAAACTACAAATCTCATGCGTTTTAGTGGTGAAAAAATAATTTAAAAAATCGTTCGGGAAATGAGTTTACTTCCTAGGTACTTTCTTTGTATACATTCGACTATACGGGCCAAGCCCGGGATTTACGGGAAATCGCGGGTTTTCGTTTGCCGGCGATTAAACCTCTTTCATTAAGCGTCTCATCAAAAATGAAAACATTTTTGAAAACTACAAACCTCATGCGTTTTAGTGGTGAAAAAATAATTTAAAAAAACGTTCGGGAAGTGAGTTTACTCCCTGGGTACTTTCTTTGTATACTTTTGACTATACCGGCCGAGTCCGGGATTTACGGGAAATCGCGGCTTTTCGTTTGCCAGCGATTAAACTTCTTTTATTTAGCGTCCCATCAAAAATAAAAACATTTTTGAAAACTACAAGTCTCATGCGTTTTAGTGGTGAAAAAATAATTTAAAAAATCGTTCGGGAAATGAGTTTACTCCCTGGGTACTTTTTTTGTATACTTTTGACTATACGGGCCAAGCCCGGGATTTACAGGAAATCGCAGGGTTTCACTTGCCGGCGATTAAACCTCTTTCATTAGGCGTCCCATCAAAAATAAAAACATTTTTGAAAACTACAAGTCTCATGCGTAAAAATAATTTAAAAAATCGTTCGGGAAATGAGTTTACTCCCTGGGAACTTTTTTTGTATACTTTTGACTATACGGGCCAAGTATGGGATTTACGGGAAATCGCAGGGTTTCACTTGCCGGCGATTAAACCTCTTTCATTAGGCGTCTCATCAAGAATGAAAACATTTTTGAAAACTACACATCTCATGCGTTTTAGTGGTGAAAAAATAATTTAAAAAATCGTTCGGTAAATGAGTTTACTTCCTAGGTACTTTCTTTGTATACATTCGACAATACGGGCCAAGCCCGGGATTTACGGGAAATCGCGTGTTTTCGTTTGCCGGCAATTAAACCTCTTTCACTAAGCGTCTCATCAAAAATGAAAACATTTTTGAAAACTACATGTCTCATGCGTTTTAGTGGTGAAAAAATAATTTAAAAAATCGTTCGGAAAATGAGTTTACTCCCTGGGTACTTTTTTTGTATACTTTTGACTATACGGGCCGAGTCCGGGATTTAAGGGAAATCGCGGGTTTTCGTTTGCCAGCGATTAAACTTCTTTTATTTAGCGTCCCATCAAAAATAAAAACATTTTTGAAAACTACAAGTCTCATGCGTTTTAGTGGTGAAAAAATAATTTAAAAAATCGTTCGGGAAATGAGTTTACTCCCTGGGTACTTTTTTTGTATACTTTTGACTATACGGGCCAAGCCCGGGATTTACGGGAAATCGCGGGTTTTCGTTTGCCGGCGATTAAACCTCTTTCATTAGGCGTCTCATCAAAAATGAAAACATTTTTGAAAACTACAAATCTCATGCATTTTAGTGGTGAAAAAATAATTTAAAAAATCGTTCTGGAAATGAGTTTACTCACAGGGTACTTTCTTTGTATACATTCGACTATACGGGCCAAGCCCGGGATTTACGGGAAATCGCGGATTTTCGTTTGCCGGCGATTAAACCTCTTTCATTAAGCGTCTCATCAAAAATGAAAACATTTTTAAAAACTACAAGTCTCATGCGTTTTAGTGGTGAAAAAGTAATTTAAAAAATCGTTCTGGAAAAGAGTTTACTCACAGGGTACTTTCTTTGTATACATTCGACTATACGGGCCAAGCCCGGGATTTACGGGAAATCGCGGATTTTCATTTGCCGGCGATTAAACCTCTTTCATTAGGCGTCTCATCAAAAATGAAAACATTTTTGAAAACTACAAGTCTCATTCGTTTTAGTGGTGAAAAAATAATTTTAAAAATCGTTCGGGAAATGAGTTTACTCCCTGGGTACTTTCTTTGTATACTTTTGACTATACCGGCCGAGTCCGGGATTTACGGGAAATCACGGCTTTTCGTTTGCCAGCGATTAAACTTCTTTTATTTAGCGTCCCATCAAAAATAAAAACATTTTTGAAAACTACAAGTCTCATGCGTTTTAGTGGTGAAAAAATAATTTAAAAAATCGTTCGGGAAATGAGTTTACTCCCTGGGTACTTTTTTTGTATACTTTTGACTATACGGGCCAAGCCCGGGATTTACGGGAAATCGCGGGTTTTCGTTTGCCGGCGATTAAACCTCTTTCATTAGGCGTCTCATCAAAAATGAAAACATTTTTGAAAACTACAAATCTCATGCGTTTTAGTGGTGAAAAAATAATTTATAAAATCGTTCGGTAAATGAGTTTACTTCCTAGGTACTTTCTTTGTATACATTCGACTATACGGGCCAAGCCCGGGATTTACGGGAAATCGCGGGTTTTCGTTTGCCAGCGATTAAACTTCTTTTATTCAGCGTCCCATCAAAAATGAAAACATTTTTGAAAACTACAAACCTCATGCGTTTTAGTGGTGAAAAAATAATTTAAAAAAACGTTCGGGAAGTGAGTTTACGCCCTGGGTACTTTCTTTGTATACTTTTGACTATACCGGCCGAGTCCGGGATTTACGGGAAATCGCGGCTTTTCGTTTGCCAGCGATTAAACTTCTTTTATTTAGCGTCCCATCAAAAATAAAAACATTTTTGAAAACTACAAGTCTCATGCGTTTTAGTGGTGAAAAATAATTTAAAAAATCGTTTGGGAAATGAGTTTACTCCCTGGGTACTTTTTTTGTATACTTTTGACTATACGGGCCAAGCCCGGGATTTACGGGAAATCGCGGGTTTTCGTTTGCCGGCGATTAAACCTCTTTAATTAGGCGTCTCATCAAAAATGAAAACATTTTTGAAAACTACAAATCTCATGCGTTTTAGTGGTGAAAAAATAATTTATAAAATCGTTCGGAAAATGAGTTTACTCCCTGGGTACTTTTTTGTATACTTTTGACTATACGGGCCGAGTCCGGGATTTAAGGGAAATCGCGGGTTTTCGTTTGCCAGCGATTAAACTTCTTTTATTCAGCGTCCCATCAAAAATGAAAACATTTTTGAAAACTACAAACCTCATGCGTTTTAGTGGTGAAAAAATAATTTAAAAAATCGTTCGGGAAATGAGTTTACTCCCTGGGCACTTTCTTTGTATGCTTTTCACTATACGGGCCGAGTCCGGGATTTACGGGAAATCGCGGCTTTTCGTTTGCCAGCGATTAAACTTCTTTTATTTAGCGTCCCATCAAAAATAAAAACATTTTTGAAAACTACAAGTCTCATGCGTTTTAGTGGTGAAAAAATAATTTAAAAAATCGTTCGGGAAATGAGTTTACTCCCTGGGTACTTTTTTGTATACTTTTGACTATACGGGCCAAGCCCGGGATTTACGGGAAATCGCGGGTTTTCGTTTGCCGGCGATTAAACCTCTTTCATTAGGCGTCTCATCAAAAATGAAAACATTTTTGAAAACTACAAATCTCATGCGTTTTAGTGGTGAAAAAATAATTTAAAAAATCGTTCGGTAAATGAGTTTACTCCCTGGTTACTTTCTTTGTATACTTTTGACTATACGGGCCGAGTCCAGGATTTACGGGAAATCGCGGGTTTTCGTTTGCGAGCGATTAAACTTCTTTTATTTAGCGCCCCTTCAAAAATAAAAACATTTTTGAAAACTACAAGTCTCATGCGTTTTAGTGGTGCAAAATTAATTTAAAAAATCGTTCGGGAAATGAGTTTACTCCCTGGGTACTTTTTTGTATACTTTTGACTATACGGGCCGAGTCCGGGATTTAAGGGAAATCGCGGGTTTTCGTTTGCCAGCGATTAAACTTCTGTTATTCAGCGTCCCATCAAAAATGAAAACATTTTTGAAAACTACAAGTCTCATGCGTTTTAGTGGTGAGAAAATGATTTAAAAAATCGTTCGGGAAATGAGTTTACTCCCTGGATACTTTCTTTGTATACTTTTGACTATACGGGCCGAGTCCGGGATTTACGGGAAATCGCGGGTTTTCGTTTGCCAGCGATTAAACTTCTTTTATTCAGCGTCCCATCAAAAATTAAAACATTTTTGAAAACTACAAGTCCCATCGTTGTAGTGGTGAAAAAATGATTTAAAAAATCGTTCGGGGAATGAGTTTACTCCCTGGGTACTTTCTTTGTATACTTTGGACTATACGGGCCAGGTCCGGGATTTACGGGATATTGCGGGTTTTCGTTTGCCGGTGATTAAACTTCTTTTATTCAGCGTCTCATCAAAAATGAAAACATTTTTGAAAACTACAAGTCTCATGCGTTTTAGTGGTGAAAAAATACTTTAAAAAATCGTTCGGGAAATGAGTTTACTCCCTGGGTACTTTTTTTGTATTCTTTCGACTATACGGGCCGAGTCCGGGATTTAAGGGAAATCGCGGGTTTTCGTTTGCCAGCGATTAAACTTCTTTTATTCAGCGTCCCATCAAAATGAAAACATTTTTAAAAACTACAAACCTCATGCGTTTTAGTGGTGAAAAAATAATTTAAAAAATCGTTCGAGAAACGAGTTTACTCCCTGGGTACTTTTTTTGTATACTTTTGACTATGCGGGCCAAGCCCGGAATTTACGGGAAATCGCGGGTTTTCGTTTGCCGGCGATTAAACTTCTTTCATTAGGCGTCTCATCAAAAATGAAAACATTTTTGAAAACTACAAATCTCATGCGTTTTAGTGGTGAAAAAATAATTTAAAAAATCGTTCGGTAAATGAGTTTACTCCCTGGGTACTTTATTTGTATACTTTTGACTATACCGGCCGAGTCCGGGATTTACGGGAAATCGCGGGTTTTCGTTTGCCGGCAATTAAACTTCTTTTATTCAGCGTCTCATTAAAAATGAAAACATTTTTGAAAACTACAAGTCTCATGCGTTTTAGTGGTGAAAAAATGATTTAAAAAATCGTTCGGGAAATGAGTTTACTTCCTGGGTACTTTCTTTGTATACTTTTGACTATACCGGCCGAGTCCGGGATTTACGGGAAATCGCGGGTTTTCGTTTGCCGGCGATTAAACTTCTTTTATTCAGCGTCTCATTAAAAATGAAAACATTTTTGAAAACTACAAGTCTCATGCGTTTTAGTGGTGAAAAAATAATTTAAAAAATCGTTCGGGAAATGAGTTTACTCCCTGGGTACTTTCTTTGTACACTTTTGACTATACGGGCCGAGTCCGGGATTTACGGGAAATCGCGGGTTTTCCTTTGCGAGCGATTAAACTTCTTTTATTTAGCGACCCTTCAAAAATAAAAACATTTTTGAAAACTACAAGTCTCATGCGTTTTAGTGGTGCAAAATTAATTTAAAAAATCGTTCGGGAAATGAGTTTACTCCCTGGGTACTTTTTTGTATACTTTTGACTATACGGGCCGAGTCCGGGATTTAAGGGAAATCGCGGGTTTTCGTTTGCCAGCGATTAAACTTCTTTTATTCAGCGTCCCATCAAAAATGAAAACATTTTTGAAAACTACAAGTCTCATGCGTTTTAGTGGTGAGAAAATGATTTAAAAAATCGTTCGGGAAATGAGTTTACTCCCTGGATACTTTCTTTGTATACTTTTGACTATACGGGCCGAGTCCGGGATTTACGGGAAATCGCGGGTTTTCGTTTGCCAGCGATTAAACTTCTTTTATTCAGCGTCCCATCAAAAATTAAAACATTTTTGAAAACTACAAGTCCCATCGTTGTAGTGGTGAAAAAAATGATTTAAAAAATCGTTCGGGGAATGAGTTTACTCCCTGGGTACTTTCCTTGTATACTTTGGACTATACGGGCCAGGTCCGGGATTTACGGGATATTGCGGGTTTTCGTTTGCCGGTGATTAAACCTCTTTCATTAGGCGTCTCATCAAAAATGAAAACATTTCTGAAAACTACAAGTCTCATGCGTTTTAGTGGTGAAAAAATAATTTAAAAAATCGTTCGAGAAACGAGTTTACTCCCTGGGTACTTTTTTTGTATACTTTTGACTATGCGGGCCAAGCCCGGAATTTACGGGAAATCGCGGGTTTTCGTTTGCCGGCGATTAAACTTCTTTCATTAGGCGTCTCATCAAAAATGAAAACATTTTTGAAAACTACAAATCTCATGCGTTTTAGTGGTGAAAAAATAATTTAAAAAATCGTTCGGTAAATGAGTTTACTCCCTGGGTACTTTCTTTGTATACTTTTGACTATACCGGCCGAGTCCGGGATTTACGGGAAATCGCGGGTTTTCGTTTGCCGGCAATTAAACTTCTTTTATTCAGCGTCTCATTAAAAATGAAAACATTTTTGAAAACTACAAGTCTCATGCGTTTTAGTGGTGAAAAAATGATTTAAAAAATCGTTCGGGAAATGAGTTTACTTCCTGGGTACTTTCTTTGTATACTTTTGACTATACCGGCCGAGTCCGGGATTTACGGGAAATCGCGGGTTTTCGTTTGCCGGCGATTAAACTTCTTTTATTCAGCGTCTCATTAAAAATGAAAACATTTTTGAAAACTACAAGTCTCATGCGTTTTAGTGGTGAAAAAATAATTTAAAAAATCGTTCGGGAAATGAGTTTACTCCCTGGGTACTTTCTTTGTATACTTTTGACTATACGGGCCGAGTCCGGGATTTACGGGAAATCGCGGGTTTTCCTTTGCGAGCGATTAAACTTCTTTTATTTAGCGCCCCTTCAAAAATAAAAACATTTTTGAAAACTACAAGTCTCATGCGTTTTAGTGGTGCAAAATTAATTTAAAAAATCGTTCGGGAAATGAGTTTACTCCCTGGGTACTTTTTTGTATACTTTTGACTATACGGGCCGAGTCCGGGATTTAAGGGAAATCGCGGGTTTTCGTTTGCCAGCGATTAAACTTCTTTTATTCAGCGTCCCATCAAAAATGAAAACATTTTTGAAAACTACAAGTCTCATGCGTTTTAGTGGTGAGAAAATGATTTAAGAAATCGTTCGGGAAATGAGTTTACTCCCTGGATACTTTCTTTGTATACTTTTGACTATACGGGCCGAGTCCGGAATTTACGGGAAATCGCGGGTTTTCGTTTGCCAGCGATTAAACTTCTTTTATTCAGCGTCCCATCAAAAATTAAAAAATTTTTGAAAACTACAAGTCCCATCGTTGTAGTGGTGAAGAAATGATTTAAAAAATCGTTCGGGGAATGAGTTTACTCCCTGGGTACTTTCTTTGTATACTTTGGACTATACGGGCCAGGTCTGGGATTTACGGGATATTGCGGGTTTTCGTTTGCCGGTGATTAAACTTCTTTTATTCAGCGTCTCATCAAAAATGAAAACATTTTTGAAAACTACAAGTCTCATGCGTTTTAGTGGTGAAAAAATGATTTAAAAAATCGTTCGGGAAATGAGTTTACTCCCTGGGTACTTTCTTTGTATACTTTTGACTATACGGGCCGAGTCTGGGATTTACGGGAAATCGCGGCTTTTCGTTTGCCAGCGATTAAACTTCTTTTATTTAGCGTCCCATCAAAAATAAAAACATTTTTGAAAACTACAAGTCTCATGCGTTTTAGTGGTGAAAAAATAATTTAAAAAATCGTTCGGGAAATGAGTTTACTCCCTGGGTACTTTTTTTGTATTCTTTCGACTATACGGGCCGAGTCCGGGATTTAAGGGAAATCGCGGGTTTTCGTTTGCCAGCGATTAAACTTCTTTTATTCAGCGTCCCATCAAAATGAAAACATTTTTAAAAACTACAAACCTCATGCGTTTTAGTGGTGAAAAAATAATTTAAAAAATCGTTCGAGAAACGAGTTTACTCCCTGGGTACTTTTTTTGTATACTTTTGACTATGCGGGCCAAGCCCGGAATTTACGGGAAATCGCGGGTTTTCGTTTGCCGGCGATTAAACTTCTTTCGTTAGGCGTCTCATCAAAAATGAAAACATTTTTGAAAACTACAAATCTCATGCGTTTTAGTGGTGAAAAAATAATTTAAAAAATCGTTCGGTAAATGAGTTTACTCCCTGGGTACTTTCTTTGTATACTTTTGACTATACCGGCCGAGTCCGGGATTTACAGGAAATCGCGGGTTTTCGTTTGCCGGCAATTAAACTTCTTTTATTCAGCGTCTCATTAAAAATGAAAACATTTTTGAAAACTACAAGTCTCATGCGTTTTAGTGGTGAAAAAATAATTTAAAAAATCGTTCGGGAAATGAGTTTACTCCCTGGGTACTTTCTTTGTATACTTTTGACTATACGGGCCGAGTCCGGGATTTACGGGAAATCGCGGGTTTTCCTTTGCGAGCGATTAAACTTCTTTTATTTAGCGTCCCATCAAAAATAAAAACATTTTTGAAAACTACAAGTCTCATGCGTTTTAGTGGTGCAAAAATAATTTAAAAAATCGTTCGGGAAATGAGTTTACTCCCTGGGTACTTTTTTGTATACTTTTGACTATACGGGACGAGTCCGGTATTTACGGGAAATCGCGGATTTTCGTTTGCCGGCGATTAAACCTCTTTCATTAAGCGTCTCATCAAAAATGAAAACATTTTTGAAAACTACAAGTCTCATGCGTTTTAGTGGTGAAAAAATAATTTAAAAAATCGTTCGGGAAATGAATTTACTCCCTGGGTACTTTCTTTGTATACTTTTGGCTATACGGGCCGAGTCCGGGATTTACGGGAAATCGCGAATTTTCTTTTGCCGGCGATTAAACCTCTTTCATTAAGCGTCTCATCAAAAATGAAAACATTTTTGAAAACTACAAGTCTCATGCGTTTTAGTGGTGAAAAAATAATTTAAAAAATCGTTCGGGAAATGAGTTTACTCCCTGGGTACTTTCTTTGTATACTTTTGACTATACGGGCCGAGTCCGGGATTTACGGGAAATCGCGGCTTTTCGTTTGCCAGCGATTAAACTTCTTTTATTTAGCGTCCCATCAAAAATAAAAACATTTTTAAAAACTACAAGTCTCATGCGTTTTAGTGGTGAAAAAATAATTTAAAAAATCGTTCGGTAAATGAGTTTACTCCCTGGGTACTTTCTTTGTATACTTTTGACTATACGGGCCGAGTCTGGGATTTACGGGAAATCGCGGGTTTTCGTTTGCGAGCGATTAAACTTCTTTTATTTAGCGCCCCATCAAAAATAAAAACATTTTTGAAAACTACAAGTCTCATGCGTTTTAGTGGTGCAAAAATAATTTAAAAAATCGTTCGGGAAATGAGTTTACTCCCTGGGTACTTTTTTGTATACTTTTGACTATACGGGCCGAGTCCGGGATTTAAGGGAAATCGTGGGTTTTCGTTTGCCAGCGATTAAACTTCTTTCATTCAGCGTCCCATCAAAAATGAAAACATTTCTGAAAACTACAAGTCTCATGCGTTTTAGTGGTGAGAAAATGATTTAAAAAATCGTTCGGGAAATGAGTTTACTCCCTGGATACTTTCTTTGTATACTTTTGACTATACGGGCCGAGTCCGGGATTTACGGGAAATCGCGGGTTTTCGTTTGCCAGCGATTAAACTTCTTTTATTCAGCGTCCCATCAAAAATGAAAACATTTTTGAAAACTACAAGTCCCATCGTTGTAGTGGTGAAAAAATGATTTAAAAAATCGTTTGGGGAATGAGTTTACTCCCTGGGTACTTTCTTTGTATACTTTGGACTATACGGGCCAGGTCCGGGATTTACGGGATATCGCAGGTTTTTGTTTGCCGGCGATTAAACTTCTTTTATTCAGCGTCTCATCAAAAATGAAAACATTTTTGAAAACTACAAGTCTCATGCGTTTTAGTGGTGAAAAAATGATTTAAAAAATCGTTCGGGAAATGAGTTTACTCCCTGGGTACTTTCTTTGTATACTTTTGACTATACGGGCCGAGTCCGGGATTTACGGGAAATCGCGGCTTTTCGTTTGCCAGCGATTAAACTTCTTTTATTTAGCGTCCCATCAAAAATAAAAACATTTTTGAAAACTACAAGTCTCATGCGTTTTAGTGGTGAAAAAATAATTTAAAAAATCGTTCGGGAAATGCGTTTACTCCCTGGGTACTTTTTTTGTATTCTCTTGACTATACGGGCCGAGTCCGGGATTTAAGGGAAATCGCGGGTTTTCGTTTGCCAGCGATTAAACTTCTTTTATTCAGCGTCCCATCAAAAATGAAAACATTTTTAAAAACTACAAACCTCATGCGTTTTAGTGGTGAAAAAATAATTTAAAAAATCGTTCGAGAAATGAGTTTACTCCCTGGGTACTTTTTTTGTATACTTTCGACTATACGGGCCAAGCCCGGGATTTACGGGAAATCGCGGGTTTTCGTTTGCCGGCGATTAAACCTCTTTCATTAGGCGTCTTATCAAAAATGAAAACATTTTTGAAAACTACAAATCTCATGCGTTTTAGTGGTGAAAAAATAGTTTAAAAAATCGTTCGGTAAATGAGTTTACTTCCTAGGTACTTTCTTTGTATACATTCGACTATACGGGCCAAGCCCGGGATTTACGGGAAATCGCGGGTTTTCGTTTGCCGGCGATTAAACCACTTTCACTAAGCGTCTCATCAAAAATGAAAACATTTCTGAAAACTACAAGTCTCATGCGTTTTAGTGGTGAAAAAATTATTTAAAAAATCGTTCGGGAAATGAGTTTACTCCCTGGGTACTTTCTTTGTATACTTTTGACTATACCGGCCGAGTCCGGGATTTACGGGAAATAGCGGGTTTTCGTTTGCCGGCGATTAAACTTCTTTTATTCAGCGTCTCATTAAAAATGAAAACATTTTTGAAAACTACAAGTCTCATGCGTTTTAGTGGTGAAAAAATGATTTAAAAAATCGTTCGGGAAATGAGTTTACTCCCTGGGTACTGTCTTTGTATACTTTTGACTATACGGGCCGAGTCCGGGATTTACGGGAAATCGCGGCTTTTCGTTTGCCAGCGATTAAACTTCTTTTATTTAGCGTCGCATCAAAAATAAAAACATTTTTGAAAACTACAAGTCTCATGCGTTTTAGTGGTGAAAAAATAATTTAAAAAATCGTTCGGGAAATGAGTTTACTCCCTGGGTACTTTTTTGTATTCTTTTGACTATACGGGCCGAGTCCGGGATTTAAGGGAAATCGCGGGTTTTCGTTTGCCAGCGATTAAACTTCTTTTATTCAGCGTCCCATCAAAAATGAAAACATTTTTAAAAACTACAAACCTCATGCGTTTTAGTGGTGAAAAAATAATTTACAAAATCGTTCGAGAAATGAGTTTACTCCCTGGGTACTTTTCTTGTATACTTTTGACTATACGGGCCAAGCCCAAGATTTACGGGAAATCGCGGGTTTTTGTTTGCCGGCGATTAACCCTCTTTCATTAGGCGTCTCATCAAAAATGAAAACATTTTTGAAAACTACAAATCTCATGCGTTTTAGTGGTGAAAAAATAATTTAAAAAATCGTTCGGTAAATGAGTTTAATTCCTAGGTACTTTCTTTGTATACATTCGACTATACGGGCCAAGCCCGGGATTTACGGGAAATCGCGGGTTTTCGTTTGCCGGCGATTAAACCACTTTCATTCAGCGTCTCATCAAAAATGAAAACATTTCTGAAAACTACAAGTCTCATGCGTTTTAGTGGTGAAAAAATTATTTAAAAAATCGTTCGGGAAATGAGTTTACTCCCTGGGTACTTTCTTTGTATACTTTTGACTATACCGGCCGAGTCCGGGATTTACGGGAAATCGCGGGTTTTCGTTTGCCGGCGATTAAACTTCTTTTATTCAGCGTCTCATTAAAAATGAAAACATTTTTAAAAACTACAAGTCTCATTCGTTTTAGTGGTGAAAAAATAATTTAAAAAATCGTTCGGGAAATGAGTTTACTCCCTGGGTATTTTTTTGTATACTTTTGACTATACGGGCCGAGTCCGGGATTTACGGGAAATCGCGGGTTTTTCTTTGCGAGCGATTAAACTTCTTTTATTTAGCGTCCCATCAAAAATAAAAACATTTTTGAAAACTACAAGTCTCATGCGTTTTAGTGGTGCAAAAATAATTTAAAAAATCGTTCGGGAAATGAGTTTACTCCCTGGGTACTTTTTTGTGTACTTTTGACTATACGGGCCGAGTCCGGGATTTAAGGAAAATCGCGGGTTTCCGTTTGCCAGCGATTAAACTTCTTTTATTCAGCGTCCCATCAAAAATGAAAACATTTTTGAAAACTACAAGTCTCATGCGTTTTAGTGGTGAAAAAATGATTTAAAAAATCGTTCGGGAAATGAGTTTACTCCCTGGGTACTTTATTTGTATACTTTTGACTATACGGGCCGAGTCCGGGATTTACGGGAAATCGCGGCTTTTCGTTTGCCGACGATTAAACCACTTTCATTATGCGTCTCATTAAAAATGAAAACATTTTTAAAAACTACAAACCTCATGCGTTTTAGTGGTGAAAAAATAATTTAAAAAATCGTTCGAGAAATGAGTTTACTCCTTGGGTACTTTTTTTGTATACTTTTGACTATACGGGCCAAGCCCGGGATTTACGGGAAATCGCGGGTTTTCGTTTGCCGGCGATTAAACCTCTTTCATTAGGCGTCTCATCAAAAATGAAAACATTTTTGAAAACTACAAATCTCATGCGTTTTAGTGGTGAAAAAATAATTTAAAAAATCGTTCGGTAAATGAGTTTACTTCCTAGGTACTTTCTTTGTATACATTCGACTATACGGGCCAAGCCCGGGATTTACGGGAAATCGCGGGTTTTCGTTTGCCGGCGATTAAACCACTTTCATTAAGCGTCTCATCAAAAATGAAAACATTTTTGAAAACTACAAGTTTCATGCGTTTTAGTGCTGAAAAAATAATTTAAAAAATCGTTCGGGAAATGAGTTTACTCCCTGGGTACTTTCTTTGTATGCTTTTGACTATATGGGCCGAGTCCGGGATTTACGGGAAATCGCGGATTTTCGTTTGCAAGCGATTAAACTTCTTTTATTTAGCGTCCCATCAAAAATGAAAACATTTTTGAAAACTACAAGTCTCATGCGTTTTAGTGGTGAAAAAATGATTTAAAAAATCGTTCGGGAAATGAGTTTACTCCCTGGGTACTTTATTTGTATACTTTTGACTATACGGGCCGAGTCCGGGATTTACGGGAAATCGCGGCTTTTCGTTTGGCGACGATTAAATCACTTTCATTATGCGTCTCATTAAAAATGAAAACATTTTAAAAACTACCAACCTCATGCGTTTTAGTGGTGAAAAAATAATTTAAAAAATCGTTCGAGAAACGAGTTTACTCCTTGGGTACTTTTTTTGTATACTTTTGACTATACGGGCCAAGCCCGGGATTTACGGGAAATCGCGGGTTTTCGTTTGCCGGCGATTAAACCTCTTTCATTAGGCGTCTCATCAAAAATGAAAACATTTTTGAAAACTACAAATCTCATGCGTTTTAGTGGTGAAAAAATAATTTAAAAAATCGTTCGGTAAATGAGTTTACTTCCTAGGTACTTTCTTTGTATACATTCGACTATACGGGCCAAGCCCGGGATTTACGGGAAATCGCGGGTTTTCGTTTGCCGGCGATTAAACCACTTTCATTAAGCGTCTCATCAAAAATGAAAACATTTCAGAAAACTACAAGTCTCATGCGTTTTAGTGCTGAAAAAATAATTTAAAAAATCGTTCGGGAAATGAGTTTACTCCCTGGGTACTTTCTTTGTATACTTTTGACTATATGGGCCGAGTCCGGGATTTACGGGAAATCGCGGATTTTCGTTTGCAAGCGATTAAACTTCTTTTATTTAGCGTCCCCTCAAAAATAAAAGCATTTTTGAAAACTACAAGTCTCATGCGTTTTAGTGGTGCAAAAATAATTTAAAAAATCGTTCGGGAAATGAGTTTACTCCCTGGGTACTTTTTTGTATACTTTTGACTATACGGGCCGAGTCCGGTATTTAAGGGAAATCGCAGGTTTTCGTTTGCCAGCGATTAAACTTCTTTTATTCAGCATCCCATCAAAAATGAAAACATTTTTGAAAACTACAAGTCTCATGCGTTTTAGTGGTGAAAAAATGATTTAAAAAATCGTTCGGGAAATGAGTTTACTACCTGGGTACTTTTTTGTATACTTTTGACTATACGGGCCGAGTCCGGGATTTAAGGGAAATCGCGGGTTTTCGTTTGCCAGCGATTAAACTTCTTTTATTCAGCGTCCCATCAAAAATGAAAACATTTTTAAAAACTACAAACCTCATGCGTTTTAGTGGTGAAAAAATAATTTAAAAAATCGTTCGAGAAATGAGTTTACTCCCTGGGTACTTTTTTTGTATACTTTTGACTATACGGGCCAAGCCCGGGATTTACGGGAAATCGCGGCTTTTCGTTTGCCGGCGATTGAACCTCTTTCATTAGGCATCTCATCAAAAATGAAAACATTTTTGAAAACTACAAGTCTCATGCGTTTTAGTGGTGAAAAAATGATTTAAAAAATCGTTTGGGAAATGAGTTTACTCCCTGGGTACTTTATTTGTATACTTTTGACTATACGGGCCGAGTCCGGGATTTACGGGAAATCGCGGCTTTTCGTTTGCCGACGATTAAACCACTTTCATTATGCGTCTCATTAAAAATGAAAACATTTTTAAAAACTACAAACCTCATGCGTTTTAGTGGTGAAAAAATAATTTAAAAAATCGTTCGAGAAATGAGTTTACTCCCTGGGTACTTTTTTTGTATACTTTTGACTATACGGGCCGAGCCCGGGATTTACGGGAAATCGCGGGTTTTCGTTTGCCGGCGATTAAACCTCTTTCATTAGGCGTCTCATCAAAATTGAAAACATTTTTGAAAACTACAAATCTCATGCGTTTTAGTGGTGAAAAAATAATTTAAAAAATCGTTCGGTAAATGAGTTTACTTCCTAGGTACTTTCTTTGTATACATTCGACTATACGGGCCAAGCCCGGGATTTACGGGAAATCGCGGGTTTTCGTTTGCCGGCGATTAAACCACTTTCATTAAGCGTCTCATCAAAAATGAAAACATTTCTGAAAACTACAAGTCTCATGCGTTTTAGTGCTGAAAAAATAATTTAAAAAATCGTTCGGGAAATGAGTTTACTCCCTGGGTACTTTCTTTGTATACTTTTGACTATATGGGCCGAGTCCGGGATTTACGGGAAATCGCGGATTTTCGTTTGCAAGCGATTAAACTTCTTTTATTTAGCGTCCCATCAAAAATAAAAGCATTTTTGAAAACTACAAGTCTCATGCGTTTTAGTGGTGCAAAAATAATTTAAAAAATCGTTCGGGAAATGAGTTTACTCCCTGGGTACTTTTTTGTATACTTTTGACTATACGGGCCGAGTCCGGTATTTAAGGGAAATCGCAGGTTTTCGTTTGCCAGCGATTAAACTTCTTTTATTCAGCATCCCATCAAAAATGAAAACATTTTTGAAAACTACAAGTCTCATGCGTTTTAGTGGTGAAAAAATGATTTAAAAAATCGTTCGGGAAATGAGTTTACTACCTGGGTACTTTTTTGTATACTTTTGACTATACGGGCCGAGTCCGGGATTTAAGGGAAATCGCGGGTTTTCGTTTGCCAGCGATTAAACTTCTTTTATTCAGCGTCCCATCAAAAATGAAAACATTTTTAAAAACTACAAACCTCATGCGTTTTAGTGGTGAAAAAATAATTTAAAAAATTGTTCGAGAAATGAGTTTACTCCCTGGGTACTTTTTTTGTATACTTTTGACTATACGGGCCAAGCCCGGGATTTACGGGAAATCGCGGCTTTTCGTTTGCCGGCGATTGAACCTCTTTTATTAGGCATCTCATCAAAAATGAAAACATTTTTGAAAACTACAAATCTCATGCGTTTTAGTGGTGAAAAAATAATTTAAAAAATCGTTCGGTAAATGAGTTTACTTCCTAGGTACTTTCTTTGTATACATTCGACTATACGGACAAGCCCGGGATTTACGGGAAATCGCGGGTTTTCGTTTGCAAGCGATTAAACTTCTTTTATTTAGCGTCCCATCAAAAATAAAAACATTTTTGAAAACTACAAGTCTCATGCGTTTTAGTGGTGCAAAAATAATTTAAAAAATCGTTCGGGAAATGAGTTTACTCCCTGGGTACTTTTTTGTATACTTTTGACTATACGGGCCGAGTCCGGGATTTAAGGGAAATCGCAGGTTTTCGTTTGCCAGCGATTAAACTTCTTTTATTCAGCGTCCCATCAAAAATGAAAACATTTTTGAAAACTACAAGTCTCATGCGTTTTAGTGGTGAAAAAATGATTTAAAAAATCGTTCGGGAAATGAGTTTACACCCTGGGTACTTTTTTTGTATACTTTTGACTATACGGGCCGAGTCCGGGATTTAAGGGAAATCGCGGGTTTTCGTTTGCCAGCGATTAAACTTCTTTTATTCAGCGTCCCATCAAAAATGAAAACATTTTTAAAAACTACAAACCTCATGCGTTTTAGTGGTGAAAAAATAATTTAAAAAATCGTTCGAGAAATGAGTTTACTCCCTGGGTACTTTTTTTGTATACTTTTGACTATACGGGCCAAGCCCGGGATTTACGGGAAATCGCGGGTTTTCGTTTGCCGGCGATTAAACCTCTTTCATTAGGCGTCTCATCAAAAATGAAAACATTTTTGAAAACTACAAGTCTCATGCGTTTTAGTGGTGAAAAAATAATTTAAAAAATCGTTCGGTAAATGAGTTTACTTCCTAGGTACTTTCTTTGTATACATTCGACTATACGGGACAAGCCCGGGATTTACGGGAAATCGCGGGTTTTCGTTTGCAAGCGATTAAACTTCTTTTATTTAGCGTCCCATCAAAAATAAAAACATTTTTGAAGACTACAAGTCTCATGCGTTTTAGTGGTGCAAAAATAATTTAAAAAATCGTTCGGGAAATGAGTTTACTCCCTGGGTACTTTCTTTGTATACTTTTGACTATACGGGCGGAGTCCGGGATTTACGGGAAATCGCGGGTTTTCGTTTGCCAGTGATTAAACTTCTTTTATTCAGCGTCTCATCAAAAATGAAAACATTTTTGAAAACTACAAGTCTCATGCGTTTTAGTGGTGAAAAAATAATTTAAAAAACCGTTCGGGAAATGAGTTTACTCCCTGGGTACTTTCTTTGTATATTTTTGACTATACGGGCCGAGTCTGGGATTTAAGGGAAATCGCGGGTTTTTGTTTGCCAGCGATTAAACTTCTTTTATTCAGCGTCCCATCAAAAATGAAAACATTTTTGAAAACTACAAGTCTCATGCGTTTTAGTGGTGAAAAGATAATTTAAATAATCGTTTGGTAAATGAGTTTACTTCCTAGGTACTTTCTTTGTATACATTCGACTATACGGTCCAAGCCCGGGATTTACGGGAAATCGCGGGTTTTCGTTTACCGGCGATTAAACTTCTTTTATGCATCGTCTCATCAAAAATGAAAACATTTTTGAAAACTACAAATCTCATGCGTTTTAGTGGTGAAAAAATAATTTAAAAAATCGTTCGGTAAATGAGTTTACTTCCTAGGTACTTTCTTTGTATACATTCGACTATACGGGACAAGCCCGGGATTTACGGGAAATCGCGGGTTTTCGTTTGCCGGCGATTAAACTTCTTTTATTCAGCGTCTCATCAAAAATGAAAACATTTTTGAAAACTAAAAGTCTCATGCGTTTTAGTGGTGAAAAAATAATTTAAAAAATCGTTCTGGAAATGAGTTTACTCACAGGGTACTTTCTTTGTATACATTCGACTATACGGGCCAAGCCCGGGATTTACGGGAAATCGCGGATTTTCGTTTGCCGGCGATTAAACCTCTTTCATTAAGCGTCTCATCAAAAATGAAAACATTTTTGGAAACTACAAGTCTCATGCGTTTTAGTGGTGAAAAAATAATTTAAAAAATCGTTCGGGAAATGAGTTTACTCCCTGGGTACTTTCTTTGTATATTTTTGACTATACGGGCCGAGTCCGGGATTTACGGGAAATCGCGAATTTTCTTTTGCCGGCGATTAAACCTCTTTCATTAAGCGTCTCATGAAAAATGAAAACATTTTTGAAAACTACAAGTCTCATGCGTTTTAGTGGTGAAAAAATAATTTAAAAAATCGTTCGGGAAATGAGTTTACTCCCTGGGTACTTTCTTTGTATACTTTTGACTATACGGGCCGAGTCCGGGATTTACGGGAAATCGCGGCTTTTCGTTTGCCAGCGATTAAACTTCTTTTATTTAGCGTCCCATCAAAAATAAAAACATTTTTGAAAACTACAAGTCTCATGCGTTTTAGTGGTGAAAAAATAATTTAAAAAATCGTTCGGGAAATGAGTTTACTCCCTGGGTACTTTTTTGTATACTTTTGACTATACGGGCCAAGCCCGGGATTTACGGGAAATCGCGGGTTTTCGTTTGCCGGCGATTAAACCTCTTTCATTAGGCGTCTCATCAAAAATAAAAACATTTTTGAAAACTAAAAATCTCATGCGTTTTAGTGGTGAAAAAATAATTTAAAAAATCGTTCGGTAAATGAGTTTACTCCCTGGGTACTTTCTTTGTATACTTTTGACTATACGGGCCGAGTCCGGGATTTACGGAAAATCGCGGGTTTTCGTTTGCGAGCGATTAAACTTCTTTTATTTAGCGCCCCATCAAAAATAAAAACATTTTTGAAAACTACAAGTCTCATGCGTTTTAGTGGTGCAAAAATAATTTAAAAAATCGTTCGGGAAATAAGTTTACTCCCTGGGTACTTTTTTTGTATACTTTTGACTATACGGGCCGAGTCCGGGATTTAAGGGAAATCGCGGGTTTTCGTTTGCCAGCGATTAAACTTCTTTTATTCAGCGTCCCATCAAAAATGAAAACATTTTTAAAAACTAAAAACCTCATGCGTTTTAGTGGTGAAAAAATAATTTAAAAAATCGTTCGAGAAATGAGTTTACTCCCTGGGTACTTTTCTTGTATACTTTTGACTATACGGGCCAAGCCCGGGATTTACGGGAAATCGCGGGTTTTCGTTTGCCGGCGATTAAACCTCTTTCATTAGGCGTCTCATCAAAAATGAAAACATTTTTGAAAACTACAAATCTCATGCGTTTTAGTGGTGAAAAAATAATTTAAAAAATCGTTCGGTAAATGAGTTTACTTCCTAGGTACTTTCTTTGTATACATTCAACTATACGGGACAAGCCCGGGATTTACGGGAAATCGCGGGTTTTCGTTTGCAAGCGATTAAACTTCTTTTATTTAGCGTCCCATCAAAAATAAAAACATTTTTGAAAACTACAAGTCTCAAGCGTTTTAGTGGTGCAAAAATAATTTAAAAAATCGTTCGGGAAATGAGTTTACTCCCTGGGTACTTTTTTGTATACTTTTGACTATACGGCCGAGTCCGGGATTTAAGGAAAATCGCAGGTTTTCGTTTGCCAGCGATTAAACTTCTTTTATTCAGCGTCCCATCAAAAATGAAAACATTTTTAAAAACTACAAACCTCATGCGTTTTAGTGGTGAAAAAATAATTTAAAAAATCGTTCGGGAAATGAGTTTACTCCCTGGGTACTTTCTTTGTATATTTTTGACTACACGGGCCGAGTCCGGGATTTACGGGAAATCGCGAATTTTCTTTTGCCGGCGATTAAACCTCTTTCATTAAGCGTCTCATGAAAAATGAAAACATTTTTGAAAACTACAAGTCTCATGCGTTTTAGTGGTGAAAAAATAATTTAATAAATCGTTCGGGAAATGAGTTTACTCCCTGGGTACTTTTTTGTATACTTTTGACTATACGGGCCAAGCCCGGGATTTACGGGAAATCGCGGGTTTTCGTTTGCAAGCGATTAAACCTCTTTCATTAGGCGTCTCATCAAAAATGAAAACATTTTTGAAAACTACAAATCTCATGCGTTTTAGTGGTGAAAAAATAATTTAAAAAATCGTTCGGGAAATGAGTTTACTCCCTGGGTACTTTTTTGTATACTTTTGACTATACGGGCCAAGCCCGGGATTTACGGGAAATCGCGGGTTTTCGTTTGCAAGCGATTAAACCTCTTTCATTAGGCGTCTCATCAAAAATGAAAACATTTTTGAAAACTACAAATCTCATGCGTTTTAGTGGTGAAAAAATAATTTAAAAAATCGTTCGGTAAATGAGTTTACTCCCTGGGTACTTTCTTTGTATACTTTTGACTATACGGGCCGAGTCCGGGATTTACGGAAAATCGCGGGTTTTCGTTTGCGAGCGATTAAACTTCTTTTATTTAGCGACCCATCAAAAATAAAAACATTTTTGAAAACTACAAATCTCATGCGTTTTAGTGGTGAAAAAATAATTTAAAAAATCGTTCGGTAAATGAGTTTACTTCCTAGGTACTTTCTTTGTATACATTCAACTATACGGGACAAGCCCGGGATTTACGGGAAATCGCGGGTTTTCGTTTGCAAGCGATTAAACTTCTTTTATTTAGCGTCCCATCAAAAATAAAAACATTTTTGAAAACTACAAGTCTCAAGCGTTTTAGTGGTGCAAAAATAATTTAAAAAATCGTTCGGGAAATGAGTTTACTCCCTGGGTACTTTTTTGTATACTTTTGACTATACGGCCGAGTCCGGGATTTAAGGAAAATCGCAGGTTTTCGTTTGCCAGCGATTAAACTTCTTTTATTCAGCGTCCCATCAAAAATGAAAACATTTTTAAAAACTACAAACCTCATGCGTTTTAGTGGTGAAAAAATAATTTAAAAAATCGTTCGGGAAATGAGTTTACTCCCTGGGTACTTTCTTTGTATATTTTTGACTACACGGGCCGAGTCCGGGATTTACGGGAAATCGCGAATTTTCTTTTGCCGGCGATTAAACCTCTTTCATTAAGCGTCTCATGAAAAATGAAAACATTTTTGAAAACTACAAGTCTCATGCGTTTTAGTGGTGAAAAAATAATTTAATAAATCGTTCGGGAAATGAGTTTACTCCCTGGGTACTTTTTTGTATACTTTTGACTATACGGGCCAAGCCCGGGATTTACGGGAAATCGCGGGTTTTCGTTTGCAAGCGATTAAACCTCTTTCATTAGGCGTCTCATCAAAAATGAAAACATTTTTGAAAACTACAAATCTCATGCGTTTTAGTGGTGAAAAAATAATTTAAAAAATCGTTCGGGAAATGAGTTTACTCCCTGGGTACTTTTTTGTATACTTTTGACTATACGGGCCAAGCCCGGGATTTACGGGAAATCGCGGGTTTTCGTTTGCAAGCGATTAAACCTCTTTCATTAGGCGTCTCATCAAAAATGAAAACATTTTTGAAAACTACAAATCTCATGCGTTTTAGTGGTGAAAAAATAATTTAAAAAATCGTTCGGTAAATGAGTTTACTCCCTGGGTACTTTCTTTGTATACTTTTGACTATACGGGCCGAGTCCGGGATTTACGGAAAATCGCGGGTTTTCGTTTGCGAGCGATTAAACTTCTTTTATTTAGCGACCCATCAAAAATAAAAACATTTTTGAAAACTACAAGTCTCATGCGTTTTAGTGGTGCAAAAATAATTTAAAAAATCGTTCGGGAAATGAGTTTACTCCCTGGGTACTTTTTTTGTATACTTTTGACTATACGGGCCGAGTCCGGGATTTAAGGGAAATCGCGGGTTTTCGTTTGCCAGCGATTAAACTTCTTTTATTCAGCGTCCCATCAAAAATGAAAACATTTTTAAAAACTAAAAACCTCATGCGTTTTAGTGGTGAAAAAATAATTTAAAAAATCGTTCGAGAAATGAGTTTACTCCCTGGGTACTTTTTTTGTATACTTTTGACTATACGGGCCAAGCCCGGGATTTACGGGAAATCGCGGGTTTTCGTTTGCCGGCGATTAAACCTCTTTCATTAGGCGTCTCATCAGAAATAAAAACATTTTTGAAAACTACAAATCTCATGCGTTTTAGTGGTGAAAAAATAATTTAAAAAATCGTTCGGTAAATGAGTTTACTTCCTAGGTACTTTCTTTGTATACATTCAACTATACGGGACAAGCCCGGGATTTACGGGAAATCGCGGGTTTTCGTTTGCAAGCGATTAAACTTCTTTTATTTAGAGTCCCATCAAAAATAAAAACATTTTTGAAAACTACAAGTCTCAAGCGTTTTAGTGGTGCAAAAATAATTTAAAAAATCGTTCGGGAAATGAGTTTACTCCCTGGGTACTTTTTTGTATACTTTTGACTATACGGGCCGAGTCCGGGATTTAAGGGAAATCGCAGGTTTTCGTTTGCCAGCGATTAAACTTCTTTTATTCAGCGTCCCATCAAAAATGAAAACATTTTTGAAAACTACAAACCTCATGCGTTTTAGTGGTGAAAAAATGATTTAAAAAATCGTTCGGGAAATGAGTTTACTCCCTGGGTACTTTCTTTGTATACTTTTGACTATACGGGCCGAGTCCGGGATTTAAGGTAAATCGCGGGTTTTCGTTTGCCAGCGATTAAACTTCTTTTATTTAGCGTCCCATCAAAAATGAAAACATTTTTAAAAACTACAAACCTCATGCATTTTAGTGGTGAAAAAATAATTTAAAAAATCGTTCGAGAAATGAGTTTACTCCCTGGGTACTTTTTTTGTATACTTTTGACTATACGGGCCAAGCCCGGGATTTACGGGAAATCGCGGGTTTTCGTTTGCCGGCGATTAAACCTCTTTCATTAGGCGTCTCATCAAAAATGAAAACATTTTTGAAAACTACAAATCTCATGCGTTTTAGTGGTGAAAAAATAATTTAAAAAATCGTTCGGTAAATGAGTTTACTTCCTAGGTACTTTCTTTGTATACATTCGACTATACGGGACAAGCCCGGGATTTACGGGAAATCGCGGGTTTTCGTTTGCCGGCGATTAAACTTCTTTTATTCAGCGTCTCATCAAAAATGAAAACATTTTTGAAAACTAAAAGTCTCATGCGTTTTAGTGGTGAAAAAATAATTTAAAAAATTGTTCTGGAAATGAGTTTACTCACAGGGTACTTTCTTTGTATACATTCGACTATACGGGCCAAGCCCGGGATTTACGGGAAATCGCGGATTTTCGTTTGCCGGCGATTAAACCTCTTTCATTAAGCGTCTCATCAAAAATGAAAACATTTTTGAAAACTACAAGTCTCATGCGTTTTAGTGGTGAAAAAATAATTTAAAAAATCGTTCGGGAAATGAGTTTACTCCCTGGGTACTTTCTTTGTATACTTTTGACTATACGGGCCGAGTCCGGGATTTACGGGAAATCGCGAATTTTCTTTTGCCGGCGATTAAACCTCTTTCATTAAGTGTCTCATCAAAAATGAAAACATTTTTGAAAACTACAAGTCTCATGCGTTTTAGTGGTGAAAAAATAATTTAAAAAATCGTTCGGGAAATGAGTTTACTCCCTGGGTACTTTCTTTGTATACTTTTGACTATACGGGCCGAGTCCGGGATTTACAGGAAATCGCGGCTTTTCGTTTGCCAGCGATTAAACTTCTTTTATTTAGCGTCCCATCAAAAATAAAAACATTTTTGAAAACTACAAGTCTCATGCGTTTTTGTGGTGAAAAAATAATTTAAAAAATCGTTCGGGAAATGAATTTACTCCCTGGGTACTTTTTTGTATACTTTTGACTATACGGGCCAAGCCCGGGATTTACGGGAAATCGCGGGTTTTCGTTTGCCGGCGATTAAACCTCTTTCATTAGGCCTCTCATCAAAAATGAAAACATTTTTGAAAACTACAAATCTCATGCGTTTTAGTGGTGAAAAAATAATTTAAAAAATCGTTCGGGAAATGAGTTTACTCCCTGGGTACTTTTTTGTATACTTTTGACTATACGGGCCAAGCCCGGGATTTACGGGAAATCGCGGGTTTTCGTTTGCCGGCGATTAAACCTCTTTCATTAGGCGTCTCATCAAAAATGAAAACATTTTTGAAAACTACAAATCTCATGCGTTTTAGTGGTGAAAAAATAATTTAAAAAATCGTTCGGTAAATGAGTTTACTCCCTGGGTACTTTCTTTGTATACTTTTGACTATACGGGCCGAGTCCGGGATTTACGGAAAATCGCGGGTTTTCGTTTGCGAGCGATTAAACTTCTTTTATTTAGCGCCCCATCAAAAATAAAAACATTTTTGAAAACTACAAGTCTCATGCGTTTTAGTGGTGCAAAAATAATTTAAAAAATCGTTCGGGAAATGAGTTTACCCCCTGGGTACTTTTTTGTATACTTTTGACTATACGGGCCGAGTCCGGGATTTAAGGGAAATCGCGGGTTTTCGTTTGCCAGCGATTAAACTTCTTTTATTCAGCGTCCCATCAAAAATGAAAACATTTTTTAAAACTACAAGTCTCATGCGTTTTAGTGGTGAGAAAATGATTTAAAAAATCGTTCGGGAAATGAGTTTACTCCCTGAATACTTTCTTTGTATACTTTTGACTATACGGGCCGAGTCCGGGATTTACGGGAAATCGCGGGTTTTCGTTTGCCAGCGATTAAACTTCTTTTATTCAGCGTCCCATCAAAAATGAAAACATTTTTGAAAACTACAAGTCCCATCGTTGTAGTGGTGAAAAAATGATTTAAAAAATCGTTCGGGGAATGAGTTTACTCCCTGGGTACTTTCTTTGTATACTTTGGACTATACGGGCCAGGTCCGGGATTTACGGGATATCGCGGGTTTTCGTTTGCCGGCGATTAAACTTCTTTTATTCAGCGTCTCATCAAAAATGAAAACATTTTTGAAAACTACAAGTCTCATGCGTTTTAGTGGTGAAAAAATAATTTAAAAAATCGTTCGGGAAATGAGTTTACTCCCTGGGTACCTTTTTTGTATTCTTTTGACTATACGGGCCGAGTCCGGGATTTAAGGGAAATCGCGGGTTTTCGTTTGCCAGCGATTAAACTTCTTTTATTCAGCGTCCCATCAAAAATGAAAACATTTTTAAAAACTACAAACCTCATGCGTTTTAGTGGTGAAAAAATAATTTAAAAAATCGTTCGGTAAATGAGTTTACTTCCTAGGTACTTTGTTTGTATACATTCGACTATACGGGCCAAGCCCGGGATTTACGGGAAATCGCGGGTTTTTGTTTGCCGGCGATTAAACCACTTTCATTAAGCGTCTCATCAAAAATAAAAACATTTCTGAAAACTACAAGTCTCATGCGTTTTAGTGGTGAAAAAATAATTTAAAAAATCGTTCGGGAAATGAGTTTACTCCCTGGGTACTTTCTTTGTATACTTTTGACTATACCGGCCGAGTCCGGGATTTACGGGAAATCGCGGGTTTTCGTTTGCCGGCGATTAAACATCTTTTATTCAGCGTCTAATTAAAAATGAAAACATTTTTGAAAACTACAAGTCTCATGCGTTTAAGTGGTGAAAAAATGATTTAAAAAATTGTTCGGGAAATGAGTTTACTCCCTGGGTACCTTTTTTGTATTCTTTTGACTATACGGGCCGAGTCCGGGATTTAAGGGAAATCGCGGGTTTTCGTTTGCCAGCGATTAAACTTCTTTTATTCAGCGTCCCATCAAAAATGAAAACATTTTTAAAAACTACAAACCTCATGCGTTATAGTGGTGAAAAAATAATTTAAAAAATCGTTCGGTAAATGAGTTTACTTCCTAGGTACTTTCTTTGTATACATTCGACTATACGGGCCAAGCCCGGGATTTACGGGAAATCGCGGGTTTTCGTTTGCCGGCGATTAATCCACTTTCATTCAGCGTCTCATCAAAAATGAAAACATTTCTGAAAACTACAAGTCTCATGCGTTTTAGTGGTGAAAAAATTATTTAAAAAATCGTTCGGGAAATGAGTTTACTTCCTGGGTACTTTCTTTGTATACTTTTGACTATACCGGCCGAGTCCGGGATTTACGGGAAATCGCGGGTTTTCGTTTGCCGGCGATTAAACTTCTTTTATTCAGCGTCTCATTAAAAATGAAAACATTTTTGAAAACTACAAGTCTCATGCGTTTTAGTGGTGAAAAAATAATTTAAAAAATCGTTCGGGAAATGAGTTTACTCCCTGGGTACTTTCTTTGTATACTTTTGACTATACGGGCCGAGTCCGGGATTTACGGGAAATCGCGGGTTTTCCTTTGCGAGCGATTAAACTTCTTTTATTTAGCGTCCCATCAAAAATAAAAACATTTTTGAAAACTACAAGTCTCATGCGTTTTAGTGGTGCAAAAATAATTTAAAAAATCGTTTGGGAAATGAGTTTACTCCCTGGGTACTTTTTTGTATACTTTTGACTATACGGGCCGAGTCCGGGATTTAAGGGAAATCGCGGGTTTTCGTTTGCCAGCGATTAAACTTCTTTTATTCAGCGTCTCATCAAAAATGAAAAGATTTTTGAAAACTACAAGTCTCATGCGTTTTAGTGGTGAAAAAATGATTTAAAAAATCGTTCGGGAAATGAGTTTACTCCCTGGGTACTTTATTTGTATACTTTTGACTATACGGGCCGAGTCCGGGATTTACGGGAAATTGCGGCTTTTCGTTTGCCGGCGATTAAACCACTTTCATTATGCGTCTCATTAAAAATGAAAACATTTTTAAAAACTACAAACCTCATGCGTTTTAGTGGTGAAAAAATAATTTAAAAAATCGTTCGAGAAATGAGTTTACTCCCTGGGTACTTTTTTGTATACTTTTGACTATACGGGCCGAGTCCGGGATTTAAGGGAAATCGCGGGTTTTCGTTTGCCAGCGATTAAACTTCTTTTATTCAGCGTCCCATCAAAAATGAAAACATTTTTGAAAACTACAAGTCCCATCGTTGTAGTGGAGAAAAAATGATTTAAAAAATCGTTCGGGGAATGAGTTTACTCCCTGGGTACTTTCTTTGTATACTTTGGACTATACGGGCCAGGTCCGGGATTTACGGGATATCGCGGGTTTTCGTTTGCCGGCGATTAAACTTCTTTTATTCAGCGTCTCATCAAAAATGAAAACATTTTTGAAAACTACAAGTCTCATGCGTTTTAGTGGTGAAAAAATAATTTAAAAAATCGTTCGGGAAATGAGTTTACTCCCTGGGTACCTTTTTTGTATTCTTTTGACTATACGGGCCGAGTCCGGGATTTAAGGGAAATCGCGGGTTTTCGTTTGCCAGCGATTAAACTTCTTTTATTCAGCGTCCCATCAAAAATGAAAACATTTTTAAAAACTACAAACCTCATGCGTTTTAGTGGTGAAAAAATAATTTAAAAAATCGTTCGGTAAATGAGTTTACTTCCTAGGTACTTTGTTTGTATACATTCGACTATACGGGCCAAGCCCGGGATTTACGGGAAATCGCGGGTTTTTGTTTGCCGGCGATTAAACCACTTTCATTAAGCGTCTCATCAAAAATAAAAACATTTCTGAAAACTACAAGTCTCATGCGTTTTAGTGGTGAAAAAATAATTTAAAAAATCGTTCGGGAAATGAGTTTACTCCCTGGGTACTTTCTTTGTATACTTTTGACTATACCGGCCGAGTCCGGGATTTACGGGAAATCGCGGGTTTTCGTTTGCCGGCGATTAAACATCTTTTATTCAGCGTCTCATTAAAAATGAAAACATTTTTGAAAACTACAAGTCTCATGCGTTTAAGTGGTGAAAAAATGATTTAAAAAATTGTTCGGGAAATGAGTTTACTCCCTGGGTACCTTTTTTGTATTCTTTTGACTATACGGGCCGAGTCCGGGATTTAAGGGAAATCGCGGGTTTTCGTTTGCCAGCGATTAAACTTCTTTTATTCAGCGTCCCATCAAAAATGAAAACATTTTTAAAAACTACAAACCTCATGCGTTATAGTGGTGAAAAAATAATTTAAAAAATCGTTCGGTAAATGAGTTTACTTCCTAGGTACTTTCTTTGTATACATTCGACTATACGGGCCAAGCCCGGGATTTACGGGAAATCGCGGGTTTTCGTTTGCCGGCGATTAAACCACTTTCATTCAGCGTCTCATCAAAAATGAAAACATTTCTGAAAACTACAAGTCTCATGCGTTTTAGTGGTGAAAAAATTATTTAAAAAATCGTTCGGGAAATGAGTTTACTTCCTGGGTACTTTCTTTGTATACTTTTGACTATACCGGCCGAGTCCGGGATTTACGGGAAATCGCGGGTTTTCGTTTGCCGGCGATTAAACTTCTTTTATTCAGCGTCTCATTAAAAATGAAAACATTTTTGAAAACTACAAGTCTCATGCGTTTTAGTGGTGAAAAAATAATTTAAAAAATCGTTCGGGAAATGAGTTTACTCCCTGGGTACTTTCTTTGTATACTTTTGACTATACGGGCCGAGTCCGGGATTTACGGGAAATCGCGGGTTTTCCTTTGCGAGCGATTAAACTTCTTTTATTTAGCGTCCCATCAAAAATAAAAACATTTTTGAAAACTACAAGTCTCATGCGTTTTAGTGGTGCAAAAATAATTTAAAAAATCGTTCGGGAAATGAGTTTACTCCCTGGGTACTTTTTTGTATACTTTTGACTATACGGGCCGAGTCCGGGATTTAAGGGAAATCGCGGGTTTTCGTTTGCCAGCGATTAAACTTCTTTTATTCAGCGTCTCATCAAAAATGAAAAGATTTTTGAAAACTACAAGTCTCATGCGTTTTAGTGGTGAAAAAATGATTTAAAAAATCGTTCGGGAAATGAGTTTACTCCCTGGGTACTTTATTTGTATACTTTTGACTATACGGGCCGAGTCCGGGATTTACGGGAAATTGCGGCTTTTCGTTTGCCGGCGATTAAACCACTTTCATTATGCGTCTCATTAAAAATGAAAACATTTTTAAAAACTACAAACCTCATGCGTTTTAGTGGTGAAAAAATAATTTAAAAAATCGTTCGAGAAATGAGTTTACTCCCTGGGTACTTTTTTTGTATACTTTTGACTATACGGGCCAAGCCCGGGATTTACGGGAAATCGCGGGTTTTCGTTTGCGTTTTAGTGGTGAAAAAATAATTTAAAAAATCGTTCGAGAAATGAGTTTACTCCCTGGGTACTTTTTTTGTATACTTTTGACTATACGGGCCAAGCCCGGGATTTACGGGAAATCGCGGGTTTTCGTTTGCCGGCGATTAAACCATTTTCATTAAGCGTCTCATCAAAAATGAAAACATTTCTGAAAACTACAAGTCTCATGCGTTTTAGTGGTGAAAAAATAATTTAAAAAATCGTTTGGGAAATGAGTTTACTCCCTGGGTACTTTCTTTGTATACTTTTGACTATATGGGCCGAGTCCGGGATTTACGGGAAATCGCGGATTTTCGTTTGCAAGCGATTAAACTTCTTTTATTTAGCGTCCCATCAAAAATAAAAACATTTTTGAAAACTACAAATCTCATGCGTTTTAGTGGTGAAAAAATAATTTAAAAAATCGTTCGGTAAATGAGTTTACTTCCTAGGTACTTTCTTTGTATACATTCGACTATACGGGACAAGCCCGGGATTTACGGGAAATCGCGGGTTTTCGTTTGCCGGCGATTAAACCTCTTTCATTAAGCGTCTCATTAAAAATGAAAACATTTTTGAAAACTACAAGTCTCATGCGTTTTTGTGGTGAAAAAATAATTTAAAAAATCGTTCGGGAAATGTTGTTTACTACCTGGGTACTTTCTTTGTATACTTTTGACTATACGGGCCAAGCCTGGGATTTACGGGAAATCGCGGGTTTTCATTTGCCGGCGATTAAAATTCTTTTATTCAGCGTCCCATCAAAAATGAAAACATTTTTGAAACCTACAAGTCTCATGCGTTTTAGTGGTGAAAAAATAATTTAAAAAATTATACTTCCTAGGTACTTTCTTTGTATACATTCGACTATACGGGCCAAGCCCGGGATTTACGGGAAATCGCGTGTTTTCGTTTGCCGGCGATTAAACCTCTTTCACTAAGCGTCTCATCAAAAATGAAAACATTTTTGAAAACTACATGTCTCATGCGTTTTAGTGGTGAAAAAATAATTTAAAAAATCGTTCGGAAAATGAGTTTACTCCCTGGGTACTTTTTTTGTATACTTTTGACTATACGGGCCGAGTCCGGGATTTAAGGGAAATCGTGGGTTTTCGTTTGCCAGCGATTAAACTTCTTTTATTTAGCGTCCCATCAAAAATAAAAACATTTTTAAAAACTACAAGTCTCATGCGTTTTAGTGGTGAAAAAATAATTTAAAAAATCGTTCGGGAAATGACTTTACTCCCTGGGTACTTTTTTTGTATACTTTTGACTATACGGGCCAAGCCCGGGATTTACGGGAAATCGCGGGTTTTCGTTTGCCGGCGATTAAACTTCTTTCATTAGGCGTCTCATCAAATATGAAAACATTTTTGAAAACTACAAATCTCATGCGTTTTAGTGGTGAAAAAATAATTTAAAAAATCGTTCTGGAAATGAGTTTACTCACAGGGTACTTTCTTTGTATACATTCGACTATACGGGCCAAGCCCGGGATTTACGGGAAATCGCGGATTTTCGTTTGCCGGCGATTAAACCTCTTTCATTAAGCGTCTCATCAAAAATGAAAACATTTTTGAAAACTACAAGTCTCATGCGTTTTAGTGGTGAAAAAGTAATTTAAAAAATCGTTCTGGAAATGAGTTTACTCACAGGGTACTTTCTTTGTATACATTCGACTATACGGGCCAAGCCCGGGATTTACGGGAAATCGCGGATTTTCGTTTGCCGGCGATTAAACCTCTTTCATTAGGCGTCTCATCAAAAATGAAAACATTTTTGAAAACTACAAGTCTCATGCGTTTTAGTGGTGAAAAAATAATTTTAAAAATCGTTCGGGAAATGAGTTTACTCCCTGGGTACTTTCTTTGTATACTTTTGACTATACCGGCCGAGTCCGGGATTTACGGGAAATCGCGGCTTTTCGTTTGCCAGCGATTAAACTTCTTTTATTTAGCGTCCCATCAAAAATAAAAACATTTTTGAAAACTACAAGTCTCATGCGTAAAAATAATTTAAAAAATCGTTCGGGAAATGAGTTTACTCCCTGGGAACTTTTTTTGTATACTTTTGACTATACGGGCCAAGCCCGGGATTTACGGGAAATCGCAGGGTTTCACTTGCCGGCGATTAAACCTCTTTCATTAGGCGTCTCATCAAAAATGAAAACATTTTTGAAAACTACACATCTCATGCGTTTTAGTGGTGAAAAAATAATTTAAAAAATCGTTCGGTAAATGAGTTTACTTCCTAGGTACTTTCTTTGTATACATTCGACTATACGGGCCAAGCCCGGGATTTACGGGAAATCGCGTGTTTTCGTTTGCCGGCGATTAAACCTCTTTCACTAAGCGTCTCATCAAAAATGAAAACATTTTTGAAAACTACAAGTCTCATGCGTTTTAGTGGTGAAAAAATAATTTAAAAAATCGTTCGGGGAATGAGTTTACTCCCTGGGTACTTTCTTTGTATACTTTTGACTATACGGGCCAGGTCCGGGATTTACGGGATATCGCGGGTTTTCGTTTGCCGGCGATTAAACTTCTTTTATTCAGCGTCTCATCAAAAATGAAAACATTTTTGAAAACTACAAGTCTCATGCGTTTTAGTGGTGAAAAAATGATTTAAAAAATCGTTCGGGAAATGAGTTTACTCCCTGGGTACTTTTTTTGTATACTTTTGACTATACGGGCCAGGTCCGGGATTTACGGGATATCGCGGGTTTTCGTTTGCCGGCGATTAAACTTCTTTTATTCAGCGTCTCATCAAAAATGAAAACATTTTTGAAAACTACAAATCTCATGCATTTTAGTGGTGAAAAAATGATTTAAAAAATCGTTCGGGAAATGAATTTACTCCCTGGGTACTTTCTTTGTATACTTTTGACTATACGGGCCGAGTCCGAGATTTACGGGAAATCGCGGCTTTTCGTTTGCCAGCGATTAAACTTCTTTTATTTAGCGTCCCATCAAAAATAAAAACATTTTTGAAAACTACAAGTCTCATGCGTTTTAGTGGTGAAAAAATAATTTAAAAAATCGTTCGGGAAATGAGTTTACTCCCTGGGTACTTTTTTGTATACTTTTGACTATACGGGCCGAGTCCGGGATTTAAGGGAAATCGCAGGTTTTCGTTTGCCAGCGATTAAACTTCTTTTATTCAGCGTCCCATCAAAAATGAAAACATTTTTGAAACCTACAAGTCTCATGCGTTTTAGTGGTGAAAAAATGATTTAAAAAATCGTTCGGGAAATGAGTTTACTCCCTGGGTACTTTCTTTGTATACTTTTGACTATACGGGCCGAGTCCGAGATTTACGGGAAATCGCGGCTTTTCGTTTGCCAGCGATTAAACTTCTTTTATTTAGCGTCCCATCAAAAATAAAAACATTTTTGAAAACTACAAGTCTCATGCGTTTTAGTGGTGAAAAAATAATTTAAAAAATCGTTCGGGAAATGAGTTTACTCCCTGGGTACTTTTTTGTATACTTTTGACTATACGGGCCGAGTCCAGGATTTAAGGGAAATCGCGGGTTTTCGTTTGCCAGCGATTAAAATTCTTTTATTCAGCGTCCCATCAAAAATGAAAACATTTTTGAAACCTACAAGTCTCATGCGTTTTAGTGGTGAAAAAATAATTTAAAAAATCGTTCGGGGAATGAGTTTACTCCCTGGGTACTTTCTTTGTATACTTTTGACTATACGGGCCAGGTCCGGGATTTACGGGATATCGCGGGTTTTCGTTTGCCGGCGATCAAACTTCTTTTATTCAGCGTCTCATCAAAAATGAAAACATTTTTGAAAACTACAAGTCTCATGCGTTTTAGTGGTGAAAAAATGATTTAAAAAATCGTTCGGGAAATGAGTTTACTCCCTGGGTACTTTCTTTGTATACTTTTGACTATACGGGCCGAGTCCGAGATTTACGGGAAATCGCGGCTTTTCGTTTGCCAGCGATTAAACTTCTTTTATTTAGCGTCCCATCAAAAATAAAAACATTTTTCAAAACTACAAGTCTCATGCGTTTTAGTGGTGAAAAAATAATTTAAAAAATCGTTCGGGAAATGAGTTTACTCCCTGGGTACTTTTTTGTATACTTTTGACTATACGGGCCGAGTCCGGTATTTAAGGGAAATCGCGGGTTTTCGTTTGCCAGCGATTAAAATTCTTTTATTCAGCGTCCCATCAAAAATGAAAACATTTTTGAAACCTACAAGTCTCATGCGTTTTAGTGGTGAAAAAATAAATTAAAAAATCGTTCTGGAAATGAGTTTACTCACAGGGTACTTTCTTTGTATACATTCGACTATACGGGCCAAGCCCGGGATTTACGGGAAATCGCGGGTTTTCGTTTGCCGGCGATTAAACCTCTTTCATTAAGCGTCTCATCAAAAATGAAAACATTTTTGAAAACTACAAACCTCATGCGTTTTAGTGGTGAAAAAATAATTTAAAAAAACGTTCGGGAAATGAGTTTACTCCCTGGGTACTTTCTTTGTATACTTTTGACTATACCCGCCGAGTCCGGGATTTATGGGAAATCGCGGGTTTTCGTTTGCCGGCGATTAAACTTCTTTTATTCAGCGTCTCATCAAAAATGAAAACATTTTTGAAAACTAAAAGTCTCATGCGTTTTAGTGATGAAAAAATAATTTAAAAAATCGTTCTGGAAATGAGTTTACTCACAGGGTACATTTTTGAAAACTACAAATCTCATGCGTTTTAGTGGTGAAAAAATAATTTAAAAAATCGTTCTGGAAATGAGTTTACTCACAGGGTACTTTCTTTGTATACATTCGACTATACGGGCCAAGCCCGGGATTTACGGGAAATCGCGGATTTTCGTTTGTCGGCGATTAAACCTCTTTCATTAAGCGTCTCATCAAAAATGAAAACATTTTTGAAAACTACAAGTCTCATGCGTTTTAGTGGTGAAAAAGTAATTTAAAAAATCGTTCTGGAAATGAGTTTACTCACAGGGTACTTTCTTTGTATACATTCGACTATACGGGCCAAGCCCGGGATTTACGGGAAATCGCGGATTTTCGTTTGCCGGCGATTAAACCTCTTTCATTAGGCGTCTCATCAAAAATGAAAACATTTTTGAAAACTACAAGTCTCATGCGTTTTAGTGGTGAAAAAATAATTTAAAAAATCGTTCGGGAAATGAGTTTACTCCCTGGGTACTTTCTTTGTATACTTTTGACTATACGGGCCGAGTCCGGGATTTACGGGAAATCGCGGCTTTTCGTTTGCCAGCGATTAAACTTCTTTTATTTAGCGTCCCATCAAAAATAAAAACATTTTTGAAAATAACAAGTCTCATGCGTTTTAGTGGTGAAAAAATAATTTAAAAAATCGTTCGGGAAATGAGTTTACTCCCTGGGAACTTTTTTTGTATACTTTTGACTATACGGGCCAAGCCCGGGATTTACGGGAAATCGCAGGGTTTCACTTGCCGGCGATTAAACCTCTTTCATTAGGCGTCTCATCAAAAATGAAAACATTTGTGAAAACTACACATCTCATGCGTTTTAGTGGTGAAAAAATAATTTAAAAAATCGTTCGGTAAATGAGTTTACTTCCTAGGTACTTTCTTTGTATACATTCGACTATACGGGCCAAGCCCGGGATTTACGGGAAATCGCGTGTTTTCGTTTGCCGGCGATTAAACCTCTTTCACTAAGCGTCTCATCAAAAATGAAAACATTTTTGAAAACTACATGTCTCATGCGTTTTAGTGGTGAAAAAATAATTTAAAAAATCGTTCGGAAAATGAGTTTACTCCCTGGGTACTTTTTTTGTATACTTTTGACTATACGGGCCGAGTCCGGGATTTAAGGGAAATCGCGGGTTTTCGTTTGCCAGCGATTAAACTTCTTTTATTTAGCGTCCCATCAAAAATAAAAACATTTTTAAAAACTACAAGTCTCATGCGTTTTAGTGATGAAAAAATAATTTATAAAATCGTTCGGGAAATGACTTTACTCCCTGGGTACTTTTTTTGTATACTTTTGACTATACGGGCCAAGCCCGGGATTTACGGGAAATCGCGGGTTTTCGTTTGCCGGCGATTAAACTTCTTTCATTAGGCGTCTCATCAAAAATGAAAACATTTTTGAAAACTACAAATCTCATGCGTTTTAGTGGTGAAAAAATAATTTAAAAAATCGTTCTGGAAATGAGTTTACTCACAGGGTACTTTCTTTGTATACATTCGACTATACGGGCCAAGCCCGGGATTTACGGGAAATCGCGGATTTTCGTTTGTGGGCGATTAAACCTCTTTCATTAAGCGTCTCATCAAAAATGAAAACATTTTTGAAAACTACAAGTCTCATGCGTTTTAGTGGTGAAAAAGTAATTTAAAAAATCGTTCTGGAAATGAGTTTACTCACAGGGTACTTTCTTTGTATACATTCGACTATACGGGCCAAGCCCGGGATTTACGGGAAATCGCGGATTTTCGTTTGCCGGCGATTAAACCTCTTTCATTAGGCGTCTCATCAAAAATGAAAACATTTTTGAAAACTACAAGTCTCATGCGTTTTAGTGGTGAAAAAATAATTTAAAAAATCGTTCGGGAAATGAGTTTACTCCCTGGGTACTTTCTTTGTATACTTTTGACTATACGGGCCGAGTCCGGGATTTACGGGAAATCGCGGCTTTTCGTTTGCCAGCGATTAAACTTCTTTTATTTAGCGTCCCATCAAAAATAAAAACATTTTTGAAAACTACAAGTCTCATGCGTTTTAGTGGTGAAAAAATAATTTAAAAAATCGTTCGGGAAATGAGTTTACTCCCTGGGAACTTTTTTTGTATACTTTTGACTATACGGGCCAAGCCCGGGATTTACGGGAAATCGCAGGGTTTCACTTGCCGGCGATTAAACCTCTTTCATTAGGCGTCTCATCAAAAATGAAAACATTTGTGAAAACTACACATCTCATGCGTTTTAGTGGTGAAAAAATAATTTAAAAAATCGTTCGGTAAATGAGTTTACTTCCTAGGTACTTTCTTTGTATACATTCGACTATACGGGCCAAGCCCGGGATTTACGGGAAATCGCGTGTTTTCGTTTGCCGGCGATTAAACCTCTTTCACTAAGCGTCTCATCAAAAATGAAAACATTTTTGAAAACTACATGTCTCATGCGTTTTAGTGGTGAAAAAATAATTTAAAAAATCGTTCGGAAAATGAGTTTACTCCCTGGGTTCCTTTTTTGTATACTTTTGACTATACGGGCCGAGTCCGGGATTTAAGGGAAATCGCGGGTTTTCGTTTGCCAGCGATTAAACTTCTTTTATTTAGCGTCCCATCAAAAATAAAAACATTTTTAAAAACTACAAGTCTCATGCGTTTTAGTGGTGAAAAAATAATTTATAAAATCGTTCGGGAAATGACTTTACTCCCTGGGTACTTTTTTTGTATACTTTTGACTATACGGGCCAAGCCCGGGATTTACGGGAAATCGCGGGTTTTCGTTTGCCGGCGATTAAACTTCTTTCATTAGGCGTCTCATCAAAAATGAAAACATTTTTGAAAACTACAAATCTCATGCGTTTTAGTGGTGAAAAAATAATTTAAAAAATCGTTCTGGAAATGAGTTTACTCACAGGGTACTTTCTTTGTATACATTCGACTATACGGGCCAAGCCCGGGATTTACGGGAAATCGCGGATTTTCGTTTGCCGGCGATTAAACCTCTTTCATTAAGCGTCTCATCAAAAATGAAAACATTTTTGAAAACTACAAGTCTCATGCGTTTTAGTGGTGAAAAAGTAATTTAAAAAATCGTTCTGGAAATGAGTTTACTCACAGGGTATTTTCTTTGTATACATTCGACTATACGGGCCAAGCCCGGGATTTACGGGAAATCGCGGATTTTCGTTTGCCGGCGATTAAACCTCTTTCATTAGGCGTCTCATCAAAAATGAAAACATTTTTGAAAACTACAAGTCTCATGCGTTTTAGTGGTGAAAAAATAATTTTAAAAATCGTTCGGGAAATGAGTTTACTCCCTGGGTACTTTCTTTGTATACTTTTGACTATACCGGCCGAGTCCGGGATTTACGGGAAATCGCGGCTTTTCGTTTGCCAGCGATTAAACTTCTTTTATTTAGCGTCCCATCAAAAATAAAAACATTTTTGAAAACTACAAGTCTCATGCGTAAAAATAATTTAAAAAATCGTTCGGGAAATGAGTTTACTCCCTGGGAACTTTTTTTGTATACTTTTGACTATACGGGCCAAGCCCGGGATTTACGGGAAATCGCAGGGTTTCACTTACCGGCGATTAAACCTCTTTCATTAGGCGTCTCATCAAAAATGAAAACATTTTTGAAAACTACACATCTCATGCGTTTTAGTGGTGAAAAAATAATTTAAAAAATCGTTCGGTAAATGAGTTTACTTCCTAGGTACTTTCTTTGTATACATTCGACTATACGGGCCAAGCCCGGGATTTACGGGAAATCGCGTGTTTTCGTTTGCCGGCGATTAAACTTCTTTCACTAAGCGTCTCATCAAAAATGAAAACATTTTTGAAAACTACAAGTCTCATGCGTTTTAGTGGTGAAAAAATAATTTAAAAAATCGTTCGGGGAATGAGTTTACTCCCTGGGTACTTTCTTTGTATACTTTTGACTATACGGGCCAGGTCCGGGATTTACGGGATATCGCGGGTTTTCGTTTGCCGGCGATTAAACTTCTTTCATTAGGCGTCTCATCAAAAATGAAAACATTTTTGAAAAGTACAAATCTCATGCGTTTTAGTGGTGAAAAAATAATTTAAAAAATCGTTCTGGAAATGAGTTTACTCACAGGGTACTTTCTTTGTATACATTCGACTATACGGGCCAAGCCCGTGATTTACGGGAAATCGCGGATTTTCGTTTGTCGGCAATTAAACCTCTTTCATTAAGCGTCTCATCAAAAATGAAAACATTTTTGAAAACTACAAGTCTCATGCGTTTTAGTGGTGAAAAAATAATTTAAAAAATCGTTCGGGAAATGAGTTTACTCCCTGGGAACTTTTTTTGTATACTTTTGACTATACGGGCCAAGCCCGGGATTTACGGGAAATCGCAGGGTTTCACTTGCCGGCGATTAAACCTCTTTCATTAGGCGTCTCATCAAAAATGAAAACATTTGTGAAAACTACACATCTCATGCGTTTTAGTGGTGAAAAAATAATTTAAAAAATCGTTCGGTAAATGAGTTTACTTCCTAGGTACTTTCTTTGTATACATTCGACTATACGGGCCAAGCCCGGGATTTACGGGAAATCGCGTGTTTTCGTTTGCCGGCGATTAAACCTCTTTCACTAAGCGTCTCATCAAAAATGAAAACATTTTTGAAAACTACATGTCTCATGCGTTTTAGTGGTGAAAAAATAATTTAAAAAATCGTTCGGAAAATGAGTTTACTCCCTGGGTTCCTTTTTTGTATACTTTTGACTATACGGGCCGAGTCCGGGATTTAAGGGAAATCGCGGGTTTTCGTTTGCCAGCGATTAAACTTCTTTTATTTAGCGTCCCATCAAAAATAAAAACATTTTTAAAAACTACAAGTCTCATGCGTTTTAGTGGTGAAAAAATAATTTATAAAATCGTTCGGGAAATGACTTTACTCCCTGGGTACTTTTTTTGTATACTTTTGACTATACGGGCCAAGCCCGGGATTTACGGGAAATCGCGGGTTTTCGTTTGCCGGCGATTAAACTTCTTTCATTAGGCGTCTCATCAAAAATGAAAACATTTTTGAAAACTACAAATCTCATGCGTTTTAGTGGTGAAAAAATAATTTAAAAAATCGTTCTGGAAATGAGTTTACTCACAGGGTACTTTCTTTGTATACATTCGACTATACGGGCCAAGCCCGGGATTTACGGGAAATCGCGGATTTTCGTTTGCCGGCGATTAAACCTCTTTCATTAAGCGTCTCATCAAAAATGAAAACATTTTTGAAAACTACAAGTCTCATGCGTTTTAGTGGTGAAAAAGTAATTTAAAAAATCGTTCTGGAAATGAGTTTACTCACAGGGTATTTTCTTTGTATACATTCGACTATACGGGCCAAGCCCGGGATTTACGGGAAATCGCGGATTTTCGTTTGCCGGCGATTAAACCTCTTTCATTAGGCGTCTCATCAAAAATGAAAACATTTTTGAAAACTACAAGTCTCATGCGTTTTAGTGGTGAAAAAATAATTTTAAAAATCGTTCGGGAAATGAGTTTACTCCCTGGGTACTTTCTTTGTATACTTTTGACTATACCGGCCGAGTCCGGGATTTACGGGAAATCGCGGCTTTTCGTTTGCCAGCGATTAAACTTCTTTTATTTAGCGTCCCATCAAAAATAAAAACATTTTTGAAAACTACAAGTCTCATGCGTAAAAATAATTTAAAAAATCGTTCGGGAAATGAGTTTACTCCCTGGGAACTTTTTTTGTATACTTTTGACTATACGGGCCAAGCCCGGGATTTACGGGAAATCGCAGGGTTTCACTTACCGGCGATTAAACCTCTTTCATTAGGCGTCTCATCAAAAATGAAAACATTTTTGAAAACTACACATCTCATGCGTTTTAGTGGTGAAAAAATAATTTAAAAAATCGTTCGGTAAATGAGTTTACTTCCTAGGTACTTTCTTTGTATACATTCGACTATACGGGCCAAGCCCGGGATTTACGGGAAATCGCGTGTTTTCGTTTGCCGGCGATTAAACTTCTTTCACTAAGCGTCTCATCAAAAATGAAAACATTTTTGAAAACTACAAGTCTCATGCGTTTTAGTGGTGAAAAAATAATTTAAAAAATCGTTCGGGGAATGAGTTTACTCCCTGGGTACTTTCTTTGTATACTTTTGACTATACGGGCCAGGTCCGGGATTTACGGGATATCGCGGGTTTTCGTTTGCCGGCGATTAAACTTCTTTCATTAGGCGTCTCATCAAAAATGAAAACATTTTTGAAAAGTACAAATCTCATGCGTTTTAGTGGTGAAAAAATAATTTAAAAAATCGTTCTGGAAATGAGTTTACTCACAGGGTACTTTCTTTGTATACATTCGACTATACGGGCCAAGCCCGTGATTTACGGGAAATCGCGGATTTTCGTTTGTCGGCAATTAAACCTCTTTCATTAAGCGTCTCATCAAAAATGAAAACATTTTTGAAAACTACAAGTCTCATGCGTTTTAGTGGTGAAAAAGTAATTTAAAAAATCGTTCTGGAAATGAGTTTACTCACAGGGTACTTTCTTTGTATACATTCGACTATACGGGCCAAGCCCGGGATTTACGGGAAATCGCGGATTTTCGTTTGCCGGCGATTAAACCTCTTTCATTAGGCGTCTCATCAAAAATGAAAACATTTTTGAAAACTACAAGTCTCATGCGTTTTAGTGGTGAAAAAATAATTTTAAAAATCGTTCGGGAAATGAGTTTACTCCCTGGGTACTTTCTTTGTATACTTTTGACTATACCGGCCGAGTCCGGGATTTACGGGAAATCGCGGCTTTTCGTTTGCCAGCGATTAAACTTCTTTTATTTAGCGTCCCATCAAAAATAAAAACATTTTTGAAAACTACAAGTCTCATGCGTAAAAATAATTTAAAAAATCGTTCGGGAAATGAGTTTACTCCCTGGGAACTTTTTTTGTATACTTTTGACTATACGGGCCAAGCCCAGGATTTACGGGAAATCGCAGGGTTTCACTTGCCGGCGATTAAACCTCTTTCATTAGGCGTCTCATCAAAAATGAAAACATTTTTGAAAACTACACATCTCATGCGTTTTAGTGGTGAAAAAATAATTTAAAAAATCGTTCGGTAAATGAGTTTACTTCCTAGGTACTTTCTTTGTATACATTCGACTATACGGGCCAAGCCCGGGATTTTAGGGAAATCGCGTGTTTTCGTTTGCCGGCGATTAAACCTCTTTCACTAAGCGTCTCATCAAAAATGAAAACATATTTGAAAACTACATGTCTCATGCGTTTTAGTGGTGCAAAAATAATTTAAAAAATCGTTCGGAAAATGAGTTTACTCCCTGGGTACTTTTTTTGTATACTTTTGGCTATACGGGCCAAGCCCGGGATTTACGGGAAATCGCGGATTTTCGTTTGCCGGCGATTAAACCTCTTTCATTAAGCGTCTCATCAAAAATGAAAACATTTTTGAAAACTACAAGTCTCATGCGTTTTAGTGGTGAAAAAGTAATTTAAAAAATCGTTCTGGAAAAGAGTTTACTCACAGGGTACTTTTTTTGTATACATTCGACTATACGGGCCAAGCCCGGGATTTACGGGAAATCGCGGATTTTCGTTTGCCGGCGATTAAACCTCTTTCATTAGGCGTCTCATCAAAAATGAAAACATTTTTGAAAACTACAAATCTCATGCGTTTTAGTGGTGAAAAAATAATTTTAAAAATCGTTCGGGAAATGAGTTTACTCCCTGGGTACTTTCTTTGTATACTTTTGACTATACCGGCCGAGTCCGGGATTTACGGGAAATCGCGGCTTTTCGTTTGCCAGCGATTAAACTTCTTTTATTTAGCGTCCCATCAAAAATAAAAACATTTTTGAAAACTACAAGTCTCATGCGTTTTAGTGGTGAAAAAATAATTTAAAAAATCGTTCGGGAAATGAGTTTACTCCCTGGGTACTTTTTTTGTATACTTTTGACTATACGGGCCAAGCCCGGGATTTACGGGAAATCGCGGGTTTTCGTTTGCCGGCGATTAAACCTCTTTCATTAGGCGTCTCATCAAAAATGAAAACATTTTTGAAAACTACAAATCGCATGCGTTTTAGTGGTGAAAAAATAATTTATAAAATCGTTCGGTAAATGAGTTTACTTCCTAGGTACTTTCTTTGTATACATTCGACTATAGGGGCCAAGCCCGGGATTTACGGGAAATCGCGGGTTTTCGTTTGCCGGCGATTAAACCTCTTTCATTAAGCGTCTCATCAAAAATGAAAATATTTTTGAAAACTACAAGTCTCATGCGTTTTAGTGGTGAAAAAATAATTTAAAAAATCGTTCGGAAAATGAGTTTACTCCCTGGGTACTTCTTTTGTATACTTTTGACTATACGGGCCGAGTCCGGGATTTAAGGGAAATCGCGGGTTTTCGTTTGCCAGCGATTAAACTTCTTTTATTTAGCGTCCCATCAAAAATAAAAACATTTTTGAAAACTACAAGTCTCATGCGTTTTAGTGGTGAAAAAATAATTTAAAAAATCGTTCGGGAAATGAGTTTACTCCCTGGGTACTTTTTTTGTATACTTTTGACTATACGGGCCAAGCCCGGGATTTACGGGAAATCGCGGGTTTTCGTTTGCCGGCGATTAAACCTCTTTCATTAGGCGTCTCATCAAAAATGAAAACATTTTTGAAAACTACAAATCTCATGCGTTTTAGTGGTGAAAAAATAATTTAAAAAATCGTTCTGGAAATGAGTTTACTCACAGGGTACTTTCTTTGTATACATTCGACTATACGGGCCAAGCCCGGGATTTACGGGAAATCGCGGATTTTCGTTTGCCGGCGATTAAACCTCTTTCATTAAGCGTCTCATCAAAAATGAAAACATTTTTAAAAACTACAAGTCTCATGCGTTTTAGTGGTGAAAAAGTAATTTAAAAAATCGTTCTGGAAAAGAGTTTACTCACAGGGTACTTTCTTTGTATACATTCGACTATACGGGCCAAGCCCGGGATTTACGGGAAATCGCGGATTTTCGTTTGCCGGCGATTAAACCTCTTTCATTAGGCGTCTCATCAAAAATGAAAACATTTTTGAAAACTACAAGTCTCATTCGTTTTAGTGGTGAAAAAATAATTTTAAAAATCGTTTGGGAAATGAGTTTACTCCCTGGGTACTTTCTTTGTATACTTTTGACTATACCGGCCGAGTCCGGGATTTACGGGAAATTGCGGCTTTTCGTTTGCCAGCGATTAAACTTCTTTTATTTAGCGTCCCATCAAAAATAAAAACATTTTTGAAAACTACAAGTCTCATGCGTTTTAGTGGTGAAAAATAATTTAAAAAATCGTTTGGGAAATAAGTTTACTCCCTGGGTACTTTTTTTGTATACTTTTGACTATACGGGCCAAGCCCGGGATTTACGGGAAATCGCGGGTTTTCGTTTGCCGGCGATTAAACCTCTTTCATTAGGCGTCTCATCAAAAATGAAAACATTTTTGAAAACTACAAATCTCATGCGTTTTAGTGGTGAAAAAATAATTTATAAAATCGTTCGGTAAATGAGTTTACTTCCTAGGTAATTTCTTTGTATACATTGGACTATACGGGCCAAGCCCGGGATTTAAGGGAAATCGCGGGTTTTCGTTTGCCAGCGATTAAACTTCTTTTATTCAGCGTCCCATCAAAAATGAAAACATTTTTGAAAACTACAAACCTCATGCGTTTTAGTGGTGAAAAAATAATTTAAAAAATCGTTCGGGAAATGAGTTTACTCCCTGGGCACTTTCTTTGTATGCTTTTGACTATACGGGCCGAGTCCGGGATTTACGGGAAATCGCAGCTTTTCGTTTGCCAGCGATTAAACTTCTTTTATTTAGCGTCCCATCAAAAATAAAAACATTTTTGAAAACTACAAGTCTCATGCGTTTTAGTGGTGAAAAAATAATTTAAAAAATCGTTCGGGAAATGAGTTTACTCCCTGGGTACTTTTTTGTATACTTTTGACTATACGGGCCAAGCCCGGGATTTACGGGAAATCGCGGGTTTTCGTTTGCCGGCGATTAAACCTCTTTCATTAGGCGTCTCATCAAAAATGAAAACATTTTTGAAAACTACAAATCTCATGCGTTTTAGTGGTGAAAAAATAATTTAAAAAATCGTTCGGTAAATGAGTTTACTCCCTGGGTACTTTCTTTGTATACTTTTGACTATACGGGCGGAGTCCGGGATTTACGGGAAATCGCGGGTTTTCGTTTGCCAGCGATTAAACTTCTTTTATTTAGCGCCCCTTCAAAAATAAAAACATTTTTGAAAACTACAAGTCTCATGCGTTTTAGTGGTGCAAAATTAATTTAAAAAATCGTTTGGGAAATGAGTTTACTCCCTGGGTACTTTTTTGTATACTTTTGACTATACGGGCCAGGTCCGGGATTTACGGGATATCGCGGGTTTTCGTTTGGCGGCGATTAAACTTCTTTTATTCAGCGTCTCATCAAAAATGAAAACATTTTTGAAAACTACAAGTCTCATGCGTTTTAGTGGTGAAAAAATGATTTAAAAAATCGTTCGGGAAATGAGTTTACTCCCTGGGTACTTTCTTTGTATACTTTTGACTATACTGGCCGAGTCCGGGATTTACGGGAAATCGCGGCTTTTCGTTTGCCAGCGATTAAACTTCTTTTATTTAGCGTCCCATCAAAAATAAAAACATTTTTGAAAACTACAAGTCTCATGCGTTTTAGTGGTGAAAAAATAATTTAAAAAATCGTTCGGGAAATGAGTTTACTCCCTGGGTACTTTTTTTGTATTCTTTCGACTATACGGGCCGAGTCCGGGATTTAAGGGAAATCGCGGGTTTTCGTTTGCCAGCGATTAAACTTCTTTTATTCAGCGTCTCATTAAAAATGAAAACATTTTTGAAAACTACAAGTCTCATGCGTTTTAGTGGTGAAAAAATAATTTAAAAAATCGTTCGGGAAATGAGTTTACTCCCTGGGAACTTTCTTTGTATACTTTTGACTATACGGGCCGAGTCCGGGATTTACGGGAAATCGCGGGTTTTCCTTTGCGAGCGATTAAACTTCTTTTATTTAGCGTCCCATCAAAAATAGAAACATTTTTGAAAACTACAAGTCTCATGCGTTTTAGTGGTGCAAAAATAATTTAAAAAATCGTTCGGGAAATGAGTTTACTCCCTGGGTACTTTTTTGTATACTTTTGACTATACGGCTCGAGTCCGGTATTTACGGGAAATCGCGGATTTTCGTTTGCCGGCGATTAAACCTCTTTCATTAAGCGTCTCATCAAAAATGAAAACATTTTTGAAAACTACAAGTCTCATGCGTTTTAGTGGTGAAAAAATAATTTAAAAAATCGTTCGGGAAATGAATTTACTCCCTGGGTACTTTCTTTGTATACTTTTGGCTATACGGGCCGAGTTTGGGATTTACGGGAAATCGCGAATTTTCTTTTGCCGGCGATTAAACCTCTTTCATTAAGCGTCTCATCAAAAATGAAAACATTTTTGAAAACTACAAGTCTCATGCGTTTTAGTGGTGAAAAAATAATTTAAAAAATCGTTCGGGAAATGAGTTTACTCCCTGGGTACTTTCTTTGTATACTTTTGACTATACGGGCCGAGTCCGGGATTTACGGGAAATCGCGGCTTTTCGTTTGCCAGCGATTAAACTTCTTTTATTTAGCGTCCCATCAAAAATAAAAACATTTTTAAAAACTACAAGTCTCATGCGTTTTAGTGGTGAAAAAATAATTTAAAAAATCGTTCGGTAAATGAGTTTACTCCCTTGGTACTTTCTTTGTATACTTTTGACTATACGGGCCGAGTCCGGGATTTACGGGAAATCGCGGGTTTTCGTTTGCGAGCGATTAAACTTCTTTTATTTAGCGCCCCATCAAAAATAAAAACATTTTTGAAAACTACAAGTCTCATGCGTTTTAGTGGTGCAAAAATAATTTAAAAAATCGTTCGGGAAATGAGTTTACTCCCTGGGTACTTTTTTGTATACTTTTGACTATACGGGCCGAGTCCCGGATTTAAGGGAAATCGTGGGTTTTCGTTTGCCAGCGATTAAACTTCTTTCATTCAGCGTCCCATCAAAAATGAAAACATTTCTGAAAACTACAAGTCTCATGCGTTTTAGTGGTGAGAAAATGATTTAAAAAATCGTTCGGGAAATGAGTTTACTCCCTGGATACTTTCTTTGTATACTTTTGACTATACGGGCCGAGTCCGGGATTTACGGGAAATCGCGGGTTTTCGTTTGCCAGCGATTAAACTTCTTTTATTCAGCGTCCCATCAAAAATGAAAACATTTTTGAAAACTACAAGTCCCATCGTTGTAGTGGTGAAAAAATGACTTAAAAAATCGTTCGGGGAATGAGTTTACTCCCTGGGTACTTTCTTTGTATACTTTGGACTATACGGGCCAGGTCCGGGATTTACGGGATATCGCAGGTTTTCGTTTGCCGGTGATTAAACTTCTTTTATTCAGCGTCTCATCAAAAATGAAAACATTTTTGAAAACTACAAGTCTCATGCGTTTTAGTGGTGAAAAAATGATTTAAAAAATCGTTCGGGAAATGAGTTTACTCCCTGGGTACTTTCTTTGTATACTTTTGACTATACGGGCCGAGTCCGGGATTTACGGGAAATCGCGGCTTTTCGTTTGCCAGCGATTAAACTTCTTTTATTTAGCGTCCCATCAAAAATAAAAACATTTTTGAAAACTACAAGTCTCATGCGTTTTAGTGGTGAAAAAATGATTTAAAAAATCGTTCGGGAAATGCGTTTACTCCCTGGGTACTTTTTTTGTATTCTCTTGACTATACGGGCCGAGTCCGGGATTTAAGGGAAATCGCGGGTTTTCGTTTGCCAGCGATTAAACTTCTTTTATTCAGCGTCCCATCAAAAATGAAAACATTTTTAAAAACTACAAACCTCATGCGTTTTAGTGGTGAAAAAATAATTTAAAAAATCGTTCGAGAAATGAGTTTACTCCCTGGGTACTTTTTTTGTATACTTTTGACTATACGGGCCAAGCCCGGGATTTACGTGAAATCGCGGGTTTTCGTTTGCCGGCGATTAAACCTCTTTCATTAGGCGTCTCATCAAAAATGAAAACATTTTTGAAAACTACAAATCTCATGCGTTTTAGTGGTGAAAAAATAATTTAAAAAATCGTTCGGTAAATGAGTTTACTTCCTAGGTACTTTCTTTGTATACATTCGACTATACGGGCCAAGCCCGGGATTTACGGGAAATCGCGGGTTTTCGTTTGCCGGCGATTAAACCACTTTCACTAAGCGTCTCATCAAAAATGAAAACATTTCTGAAAACTACAAGTCTCATGCGTTTTAGTGGTGAAAAAATTATTTAAAAAATCGTTCGGGAAATGAGTTTACTCCCTGGGTACTTTCTTTGTATACTTTTGACTATACCGGCCGAGTCCGGGATTTACGGGAAATCGCGGGTTTTCGTTTGCCGGCGATTAAACTTCTTTTATTCAGCGTCTCATTAAAAATGAAAACATTTTTGAAAACTACAAGTCTCATGCGTTTTAGTGGTGAAAAAATGATTTAAAAAATCGTTCGGGAAATGAGTTTACTCCCTGGGTACTTTCTTTGTATACTTTTGACTATACGGGCCGAGTCCGGGATTTACGGGAAATCGCGGCTTTTCGTTTGCCAGCGATTAAACTTCTTTTATTTAGCGTCCCATCAAAAATAAAAACATTTTTGAAAACTACAAGTCTCATGCGTTTTAGTGGTGAAAAAATAATTTAAAAAATCGTTCGGGAAATGAGTTTACTCCCTGGGTACTTTTTTGTATTCTTTTGACTATACGGGCCGAGTCCGGGATTTAAGGGAAATCGCGGCTTTTCGTTTGCCAGCGATTAAACTTCTTTTATTCAGCGTCCCATCAAAAATGAAAACATTTTTAAAAACTACAAACCTCATGCGTTTTAGTGGTGAAAAAATAATTTACAAAATCGTTCGAGAAATGAGTTTACTCCCTGGGTACTTTTCTTGTATACTTTTGACTATACGGGCCAAGCCCAAGATTTACGGGAAATCGCGGGTTTTCGTTTGCCGGCGATTAAACCTCTTTCATTAGGCGTCTCATCAAAAATGAAAACATTTTTGAAAACTACAAATCTCATGCGTTTTAGTGGTGAAAAAATAATTTAAAAAATCGTTCGGTAAATGAGTTTAATTCCTAGGTACTTTCTTTGTATACATTCGACTATACGGGCCAAGCCCGGGATTTACGGGAAATCGCGGGTTTTCGTTTGCCGGCGATTAAACCACTTTCATTCAGCGTCTCATCAAAAATGAAAACATTTCTGAAAACTACAAGTCTCATGCGTTTTAGTGGTGAAAAAATTATTTAAAAAATCGTTCGGGAAATGAGTTTACTCCCTGGGTACTTTCTTTGTATACTTTTGACTATACCGGCCGAGTCCGGGATTTACGGGAAATCGCGGGTTTTCGTTTGCCGGCGATTAAACTTCTTTTATTCAGCGTCTCATTAAAAATGAAAACATTTTTAAAAACTACAAGTCTCATTCGTTTTAGTGGTGAAAAAATAATTTAAAAAATCGTTCGGGAAATGAGTTTACTCCCTGGGTACTTTCTTTGTATACTTTTGACTATACCGGCCGAGTCCGGGATTTACGGGAAATCGCGGGTTTTCGTTTGCCGGCGATTAAACTTCTTTTATTCAGCGTCTCATTAAAAATGAAAACATTTTTGAAAACTACAAGTCTCATGCGTTTTAGTGGTGAAAAAATGATTTAAAAAATCGTTCGGGAAATGAGTTTACTCCCTGGGTACTTTCTTTGTATACTTTTGACTATACGGGCCGAGTCCGGGATTTACGGGAAATCGCGGCTTTTCGTTTGCCAGCGATTAAACTTCTTTTATTTAGCGTCTCATTAAAAATGAAAACATTTTTGAAAACTACAAGTCTCATGCGTTTTAGTGGTGAAAAAATAATTTAAAAAATCGTTCGGGAAATGAGTTTACTCCCTGGGTACTTTTTTGTATTCTTTTGACTATACGGGCCGAGTCCGGGATTTAAGGGAAATCGCGGCTTTTCGTTTGCCAGCGATTAAACTTCTTTTATTCAGCGTCCCATCAAAAATGAAAACATTTTTAAAAACTACAAACCTCATGCGTTTTAGTGGTGAAAAAATAATTTACAAAATCGTTCGAGAAATGAGTTTACTCCCTGGGTACTTTTCTTGTATACTTTTGACTATACGGGCCAAGCCCAAGATTTACGGGAAATCGCGGGTTTTCGTTTGCCGGCGATTAAACCTCTTTCATTAGGCGTCTCATCAAAAATGAAAACATTTTTGAAAACTACAAATCTCATGCGTTTTAGTGGTGAAAAAATAATTTAAAAAATCGTTCGGTAAATGAGTTTAATTCCTAGGTACTTTCTTTGTATACATTCGACTATACGGGCCAAGCCCGGGATTTACGGGAAATCGCGGGTTTTCGTTTGCCGGCGATTAAACCACTTTCATTCAGCGTCTCATCAAAAATGAAAACATTTCTGAAAACTACAAGTCTCATGCGTTTTAGTGGTGAAAAAATTATTTAAAAAATCGTTCGGGAAATGAGTTTACTCCCTGGGTACTTTCTTTGTATACTTTTGACTATACCGGCCGAGTCCGGGATTTACGGGAAATCGCGGGTTTTCGTTTGCCGGCGATTAAACTTCTTTTATTCAGCGTCTCATTAAAAATGAAAACATTTTTAAAAACTACAAGTCTCATTCGTTTTAGTGGTGAAAAAATAATTTAAAAAATCGTTCGGGAAATGAGTTTACTCCCTGCGTATTTTTTTGTATACTTTTGACTATACGGGCCGAGTCCGGGATTTACGGGAAATCGCGGGTTTTTCTTTGCGAGCGATTAAACTTCTTTTATTTAGCGTCCCATCAAAAATAAAAACATTTTTGAAAACTACAAGTCTCATGCGTTTTAGTGGTGCAAAAATAATTTAAAAAATCGTTCGGGAAATGAGTTTACTCCCTGGGTACTTTTTTGTGTACTTTTGACTATACGGGCCGAGTCCGGGATTTAAGGGAAATCGCGGGTTTCCGTTTGCCAGCGATTAAACTTCTTTTATTCAGCGTCCCATCAAAAATGAAAACATTTTTGAAAACTACAAGTCTCATGCGTTTTAGTGGTGAAAAAATGATTTAAAAAATCGTTCGGGAAATGAGTTTACTCCCTGGGTACTTTATTTGTATACTTTTGACTATACGGGCCGAGTCCGGGATTTACGGGAAATCGCGGCTTTTCGTTTGCCGACGATTAAACCACTTTCATTATGCGTCTCATTAAAAATGAAAACATTTTTAAAAACTACAAACCTCATGCGTTTTAGTGGTGAAAAAATAATTTAAAAAATCGTTCGAGAAATGAGTTTACTCCCTGGGTACTTTTTTTGTATACTTTTGACTATACGGGCCAAGCCCGGGATTTACGGGAAATCGCGGGTTTTCGTTTGCCGGCGATTAAACCTCTTTCATTAGGCGTCTCATCAAAAATGAAAACATTTTTGAAAACTACAAATCTCATGCGTTTTAGTGGTGAAAAAATAATTTAAAAAATCGTTCGGTAAATGAGTTTACTTCCTAGGTACTTTCTTTGTATACATTCGACTATACGGGCCAAGCCCGGGATTTACGGGAAATCGCGGGTTTTCGTTTGCCGGCGATTAAACCACTTTCATTAAGCGTCTCATCAAAAATGAAAACATTTCTGAAAACTACAAGTCTCATGCGTTTTAGTGCTGAAAAAATAATTTAAAAAATCGTTCGGGAAATGAGTTTACTCACTGGGTACTTTATTTGTATACTTTTGACTATACGGGCCGAGTCCGGGATTTACGGGAAATCGCGGCTTTTCGTTTGCCGACGATTAAACCACTTTCATTATGCGTCTCATTAAAAATGAAAACATTTTTAAAAACTACAAACCTCATGCGTTTTAGTGGTGAAAAAATAATTTAAAAAATCGTTCGAGAAATGAGTTTACTCCCTGGGTACTTTTTTTGTATACTTTTGACTATACGGGCCAAGCCCGGGATTTACGGGAAATCGCGGGTTTTCGTTTGCCGGCGATTAAACCTCTTTCATTAGGCGTCTCATCAAAAATGAAAACATTTTTGAAAACTACAAATCTCATGCGTTTTAGTGGTGAAAAAATAATTTAAAAAATCGTTCGGTAAATGAGTTTACTTCCTAGGTACTTTCTTTGTATACATTCGACTATACGGGCCAAGCCCGGGATTTACGGGAAATCGCGGGTTTTCGTTTGCCGGCGATTAAACCACTTTCATTAAGCGTCTCATCAAAAATGAAAACATTTCTGAAAACTACAAGTCTCATGCGTTTTAGTGCTGAAAAAATAATTTAAAAAATCGTTCGGGAAATGAGTTTACTCACTGGGTACTTTCTTTGTATGCTTTTGACTATATGGGCCGAGTCCGGGATTTACGGGAAATCGCGGATTTTCGTTTGCAAGCGATTAAACTTCTTTTATTTAGCATCCCATCAAAAATGAAAACATTTTTGAAAACTACAAGTCTCATGCGTTTTAGTGGTGAAAAAATGATTTAAAAAATCGTTCGGGAAATGAGTTTACTCCCTGGGTACTTTATTTGTATACTTTTGACTATACGGGCCGAGTCCGGGATTTACGGGAAATCGCGGCTTTTCGTTTGCCGACGATTAAACCACTTTCATTATGCGTCTCATTAAAAATGAAAACATTTTTAAAAACTACAAACCTCATGCGTTTTAGTGGTGAAAAAATAATTTAAAAAATCGTTCGAGAAATGAGTTTACTCCCTGGGTACTTTTTTTGTATACTTTTGACTATACGGGCCAAGCCCGGGATTTACGGGAAATCGCGGGTTTTCGTTTGCCGGCGATTAAACCTCTTTCATTAGGCGTCTCATCAAAAATGAAAACATTTTTGAAAACTACAAATCTCATGCGTTTTAGTGGTGAAAAAATAATTTAAAAAATCGTTCGGTAAATGAGTTTACTTCCTAGGTACTTTCTTTGTATACATTCGACTATACGGGCCAAGCCCATGATTTACGGGAAATCGCGGGTTTTCGTTTGCCGGCGATTAAACCACTTTCATTAAGCGTCTCATCAAAAATGAAAACATTTCTAAAAACTACAAGTCTCATGCGTTTTAGTGCTGAAAAAATAATTTAAAAAATCGTTCGGGAAATGAGTTTACTCCCTGGGTACTTTCTTTGTATACTTTTGACTATATGGGCCGAGTCCGGGATTTACGGGAAATCGCGGATTTTCGTTTGCAAGCGATTAAACTTCTTTTATTTAGCGTCCCATCAAAAATAAAAGCATTTTTGAAAACTACAAGTCTCATGCGTTTTAGTGGTGCAAAAATAATTTAAAAAATCGTTCGGGAAATGAGTTTACTCCCTGGGTACTTTATTTGTATACTTTTGACTATACGGGCCGAGTCCGGGATTTACGGGAAATCGCGGCTTTTCGTTTGCCGACGATTAAACCACTTTCATTATGCGTCTCATTAAAAATGAAAACATTTTTAAAAACTACAAACCTCATGCGTTTTAGTGGTGAAAAAATAATTTAAAAAATCGTTCGAGAAATGAGTTTACTCCCTGGGTACTTTTTTTGTATACTTTTGACTATACGGGCCAAGCCCGGGATTTACGGGAAATCGCGGGTTTTCGTTTGCCGGCGATTAAACCTCTTTCATTAGGCGTCTCATCAAAAATGAAAACATTTTTGAAAACTACAAATCTCATGCGTTATAGTGGTGAAAAAATAATTTAAAAAATCGTTCGGTAAATGAGTTTACTTCCTAGGTACTTTCTTTGTATACATTCGACTATACGGGCCAAGCCCGGGATTTACGGGAAATCGCGGGTTTTCGTTTGCCGGCGATTAAACCACTTTCATTAAGCGTCTCATCAAAAATGAAAACATTTCTGAAAACTACAAGTCTCATGCGTTTTAGTGCTGAAAAAATAATTTAAAAAATCGTTCGGGAAATGAGTTTACTCACTGGGTACTTTCTTTGTATGCTTTTGACTATATGGGCCGAGTCCGGGATTTACGGGAAATCGCGGATGTTCGTTTGCAAGCGATTAAACTTCTTTTATTTAGCATCCCATCAAAAATGAAAACATTTTTGAAAACTACAAGTCTCATGCGTTTTAGTGGTGAAAAAATGATTTAAAAAATCGTTCGGGAAATGAGTTTACTCCCTGGGTACTTTATTTGTATACTTTTGACTATACGGGCCGAGTCCGGGATTTACGGGAAATCGCGGCTTTTCGTTTGCCGACGATTAAACCACTTTCATTATGCGTCTCATTAAAAATGAAAACATTTTTAAAAACTACAAACCTCATGCGTTTTAGTGGTGAAAAAATAATTTAAAAAATCGTTCGAGAAATGAGTTTACTCCCTGGGTACTTTTTTTGTATACTTTTGACTATACGGGCCAAGCCCGGGATTTACGGGAAATCACGGGTTTTCGTTTGCCGGCGATTAAACCTCTTTCATTAGGCGTCTCATCAAAAATGAAAACATTTTTGAAAACTACAAATCTCATGCGTTTTAGTGGTGAAAAAATAATTTAAAAAATCGTTCGGTAAATGAGTTTACTTCCTAGGTACTTTCTTTGTATACATTCGACTATACGGGCCAAGCCCGGGATTTACGGGAAATCGCGGGTTTTCGTTTGCCGGCGATTAAACCACTTTCATTAAGCGTCTCATCAAAAATGAAAACATTTCTGAAAACTACAAGTCTCATGCGTTTTAGTGCTGAAAAAATAATTTAAAAAATCGTTCGGGAAATGAGTTTACTCCCTGGGTACTTTCTTTGTATACTTTTGACTATATGGGCCGAGTCCGGGATTTACGGGAAATCGCGGATTTTCGTTTGCAAGCGATTAAACTTCTTTTATTTAGCGTCCCATCAAAAATAAAAGCATTTTTTAAAACTACAAGTCTCATGCGTTTTAGTGGTGAAAAAATGATTTAAAAAATTGTTCGGGAAATGAGTTTACTCCCTGGGTACTTTCTTTGTATACTTTTGACTATATGGGCCGAGTCCGGGATTTACGGGAAATCGCGGATTTTCGTTTGCAAGCGATTAAACTTCTTTTATTTAGCGTCCCATCAAAAATAAAAGCATTTTTGAAAACTACAAGTCTCATGCGTTTTAGTGGTGCAAAAATAATTTAAAAAATCGTTCGGGAAATGAGTTTACTCCCGGGGTACTTTTTTGTATACTTTTGACTATACGGGCCGAGTCCGGGATTTAAGGGAAATCGCAGGTTTTCGTTTGCCAGCGATTAAACTTCTTTTATTCAGCGTCCCATCAAAAATGAAAACATTTTTAAAAACTACAAACCTCATGCGTTTTAGTGGTGAAAAAATAATTTAAAAAATCGTTCGAGAAATGAGTTTACTCCCTGGGTACTTTTTTTGTATACTTTTGACTATACGGGCCAAGCCCGGGATTTACGGGAAATCGCGGGTTTTCGTTTGCCGGCGATTAAACCTCTTTCATTAGGCGTCTCATCAAAAATGAAAACATTTTTGAAAACTACAAATCTCATGCGTTTTAGTGGTGAAAAAATAATTTAAAAAATCGTTCGGTAAATGAGTTTACTTCCTAGGTACTTTCTTTGTATACATTCGACTATACGGGCCAAGCCCGGGATTTACGGGAAATCGCGGGTTTTCGTTTGCCGGCGATTAAACCACTTTCATTAAGCGTCTCATCAAAAATGAAAACATTTCTGAAAACTACAAGTCTCATGCGTTTTAGTGCTGAAAAAATAATTTAAAAAATCGTTCGGGAAATGAGTTTACTCACTGGGTACTTTCTTTGTATGCTTTTGACTATATGGGCCGAGTCCGGGATTTACGGGAAATCGCGGATTTTCGTTTGCAAGCGATTAAACTTCTTTTATTTAGCATCCCATCAAAAATGAAAACATTTTTGAAAACTACAAGTCTCATGCGTTTTAGTGGTGAAAAAATGATTTAAAAAATCGTTCGGGAAATGAGTTTACTCCCTGGGTACTTTATTTGTATACTTTTGACTATACGGGCCGAGTCCGGGATTTACGGGAAATCGCGGCTTTTCGTTTGCCGACGATTAAACCACTTTCATTATGCGTCTCATTAAAAATGAAAACATTTTTAAAAACTACAAACCTCATGCGTTTTAGTGGTGAAAAAATAATTTAAAAAATCGTTCGAGAAATGAGTTTACTCCCTGGGTACTTTTTTTGTATACTTTTGACTATACGGGCCAAGCCCGGGATTTACGGGAAATCGCGGATTTTCGTTTGCAAGCGATTAAACTTCTTTTATTTAGCATCCCATCAAAAATGAAAACATTTTTGAAAACTACAAGTCTCATGCGTTTTAGTGGTGAAAAAATGATTTAAAAAATCGTTCGGGAAATGAGTTTACTCCCTGGGTACTTTATTTGTATACTTTTGACTATACGGGCCGAGTCCGGGATTTACGGGAAATCGCGGCTTTTCGTTTGCCGACGATTAAACCACTTTCATTATGCGTCTCATTAAAAATGAAAACATTTTTAAAAACTACAAACCTCATGCGTTTTAGTGGTGAAAAAATAATTTAAAAAATCGTTCGAGAAATGAGTTTACTCCCTGGGTACTTTTTTTGTATACTTTTGACTATACGGGCCAAGCCCGGGATTTACGGGAAATCGCGGGTTTTCGTTTGCCGGCGATTAAACCTCTTTCATTAGGCGTCTCATCAAAAATGAAAACATTTTTGAAAACTACAAATCTCATGCGTTTTAGTGGTGAAAAAATAATTTAAAAAATCGTTCGGTAAATGAGTTTACTTCCTAGGTACTTTCTTTGTATACATTCGACTATACGGGCCAAGCCCATGATTTACGGGAAATCGCGGGTTTTCGTTTGCCGGCGATTAAACCACTTTCATTAAGCGTCTCATCAAAAATGAAAACATTTCTAAAAACTACAAGTCTCATGCGTTTTAGTGCTGAAAAAATAATTTAAAAAATCGTTCGGGAAATGAGTTTACTCCCTGGGTACTTTCTTTGTATACTTTTGACTATATGGGCCGAGTCCGGGATTTACGGGAAATCGCGGATTTTCGTTTGCAAGCGATTAAACTTCTTTTATTTAGCGTCCCATCAAAAATAAAAGCATTTTTTAAAACTACAAGTCTCATGCGTTTTAGTGGTGAAAAAATGATTTAAAAAATTGTTCGGGAAATGAGTTTACTCCCTGGGTACTTTCTTTGTATACTTTTGACTATATGGGCCGAGTCCGGGATTTACGGGAAATCGCGGATTTTCGTTTGCAAGCGATTAAACTTCTTTTATTTAGCGTCCCATCAAAAATAAAAGCATTTTTGAAAACTACAAGTCTCATGCGTTTTAGTGGTGCAAAAATAATTTAAAAAATCGTTCGGGAAATGAGTTTACTCCCTGGGTACTTTATTTGTATACTTTTGACTATACGGGCCGAGTCCGGGATTTACGGGAAATCGCGGCTTTTCGTTTGCCGACGATTAAACCACTTTCATTATGCGTCTCATTAAAAATGAAAACATTTTTAAAAACTACAAACCTCATGCGTTTTAGTGGTGAAAAAATAATTTAAAAAATCGTTCGAGAAATGAGTTTACTCCCTGGGTACTTTTTTTGTATACTTTTGACTATACGGGCCAAGCCCGGGATTTACGGGAAATCGCGGGTTTTCGTTTGCCGGCGATTAAACCTCTTTCATTAGGCGTCTCATCAAAAATGAAAACATTTTTGAAAACTACAAATCTCATGCGTTTTAGTGGTGAAAAAATAATTTAAAAAATCGTTCGGTAAATGAGTTTACTTCCTAGGTACTTTCTTTGTATACATTCGACTATACGGGCCAAGCCCGGGATTTACGGGAAATCGCGGGTTTTCGTTTGCCGGCGATTAAACCACTTTCATTAAGCGTCTCATCAAAAATGAAAACATTTCTGAAAACTACAAGTCTCATGCGTTTTAGTGCTGAAAAAATAATTTAAAAAATCGTTCGGGAAATGAGTTTACTCACTGGGTACTTTCTTTGTATGCTTTTGACTATATGGGCCGAGTCCGGGATTTACGGGAAATCGCGGATGTTCGTTTGCAAGCGATTAAACTTCTTTTATTTAGCATCCCATCAAAAATGAAAACATTTTTGAAAACTACAAGTCTCATGCGTTTTAGTGGTGAAAAAATGATTTAAAAAATCGTTCGGGAAATGAGTTTACTCCCTGGGTACTTTATTTGTATACTTTTGACTATACGGGCCGAGTCCGGGATTTACGGGAAATCGCGGGTTTTCGTTTGCCGGCGATTAAACCTCTTTCATTAGGCGTCTCATCAAAAATGAAAACATTTTTGAAAACTACAAATCTCATGCGTTTTAGTGGTGAAAAAATAATTTAAAAAATCGTTCGGTAAATGAGTTTACTTCCTAGGTACTTTCTTTGTATACATTCGACTATACGGGCCAAGCCCATGATTTACGGGAAATCGCGGGTTTTCGTTTGCCGGCGATTAAACCACTTTCATTAAGCGTCTCATCAAAAATGAAAACATTTCTAAAAACTACAAGTCTCATGCGTTTTAGTGCTGAAAAAATAATTTAAAAAATCGTTCGGGAAATGAGTTTACTCCCTGGGTACTTTCTTTGTATGCTTTTGACTATATGGGCCGAGTCCGGGATTTACGGGAAATCGCGGATGTTCGTTTGCAAGCGATTAAACTTCTTTTATTTAGCATCCCATCAAAAATGAAAACATTTTTGAAAACTACAAGTCTCATGCGTTTTAGTGGTGAAAAAATGATTTAAAAAATCGTTCGGGAAATGAGTTTACTCCCTGGGTACTTTATTTGTATACTTTTGACTATACGGGCCGAGTCCGGGATTTACGGGAAATCGCGGGTTTTCGTTTGCCGGCGATTAAACCTCTTTCATTAGGCGTCTCATCAAAAATGAAAACATTTTTGAAAACTACAAATCTCATGCGTTTTAGTGGTGAAAAAATAATTTAAAAAATCGTTCGGTAAATGAGTTTACTTCCTAGGTACTTTCTTTGTATACATTCGACTATACGGGCCAAGCCCATGATTTACGGGAAATCGCGGGTTTTCGTTTGCCGGCGATTAAACCACTTTCATTAAGCGTCTCATCAAAAATGAAAACATTTCTAAAAACTACAAGTCTCATGCGTTTTAGTGCTGAAAAAATAATTTAAAAAATCGTTCGGGAAATGAGTTTACTCCCTGGGTACTTTCTTTGTATACTTTTGACTATATGGGCCGAGTCCGGGATTTACGGGAAATCGCGGATTTTCGTTTGCAAGCGATTAAACTTCTTTTATTTAGCGTCCCATCAAAAATAAAAGCATTTTTTAAAACTACAAGTCTCATGCGTTTTAGTGGTGAAAAAATGATTTAAAAAATTGTTCGGGAAATGAGTTTACTCCCTGGGTACTTTCTTTGTATACTTTTGACTATATGGGCCGAGTCCGGGATTTACGGGAAATCGCGGATTTTCGTTTGCAAGCGATTAAACTTCTTTTATTTAGCGTCCCATCAAAAATAAAAGCATTTTTGAAAACTACAAGTCTCATGCGTTTTAGTGGTGCAAAAATAATTTAAAAAATCGTTCGGGAAATGAGTTTACTCCCTGGGTACTTTATTTGTATACTTTTGACTATACGGGCCGAGTCCGGGATTTACGGGAAATCGCGGCTTTTCGTTTGCCGACGATTAAACCACTTTCATTATGCGTCTCATTAAAAATGAAAACATTTTTAAAAACTACAAACCTCATGCGTTTTAGTGGTGAAAAAATAATTTAAAAAATCGTTCGAGAAATGAGTTTACTCCCTGGGTACTTTTTTTGTATACTTTTGACTATACGGGCCAAGCCCGGGATTTACGGGAAATCGCGGGTTTTCGTTTGCCGGCGATTAAACCTCTTTCATTAGGCGTCTCATCAAAAATGAAAACATTTTTGAAAACTACAAATCTCATGCGTTTTAGTGGTGAAAAAATAATTTAAAAAATCGTTCGGTAAATGAGTTTACTTCCTAGGTACTTTCTTTGTATACATTCGACTATACGGGCCAAGCCCGGGATTTACGGGAAATCGCGGGTTTTCGTTTGCCGGCGATTAAACCACTTTCATTAAGCGTCTCATCAAAAATGAAAACATTTCTGAAAACTACAAGTCTCATGCGTTTTAGTGCTGAAAAAATAATTTAAAAAATCGTTCGGGAAATGAGTTTACTCACTGGGTACTTTCTTTGTATGCTTTTGACTATATGGGCCGAGTCCGGGATTTACGGGAAATCGCGGATGTTCGTTTGCAAGCGATTAAACTTCTTTTATTTAGCATCCCATCAAAAATGAAAACATTTTTGAAAACTACAAGTCTCATGCGTTTTAGTGGTGAAAAAATGATTTAAAAAATCGTTCGGGAAATGAGTTTACTCCCTGGGTACTTTATTTGTATACTTTTGACTATACGGGCCGAGTCCGGGATTTACGGGAAATCGCGGCTTTTCGTTTGCCGACGATTAAACCACTTTCATTATGCGTCTCATTAAAAATGAAAACATTTTTAAAAACTACAAACCTCATGCGTTTTAGTGGTGAAAAAATAATTTAAAAAATCGTTCGAGAAATGAGTTTACTCCCTGGGTACTTTTTTTGTATACTTTTGACTATACGGGCCAAGCCCGGGATTTACGGGAAATCACGGGTTTTCGTTTGCCGGCGATTAAACCTCTTTCATTAGGCGTCTCATCAAAAATGAAAACATTTTTGAAAACTACAAATCTCATGCGTTTTAGTGGTGAAAAAATAATTTAAAAAATCGTTCGGTAAATGAGTTTACTTCCTAGGTACTTTCTTTGTATACATTCGACTATACGGGCCAAGCCCGGGATTTACGGGAAATCGCGGGTTTTCGTTTGCCGGCGATTAAACCACTTTCATTAAGCGTCTCATCAAAAATGAAAACATTTCTGAAAACTACAAGTCTCATGCGTTTTAGTGCTGAAAAAATAATTTAAAAAATCGTTCGGGAAATGAGTTTACTCCCTGGGTACTTTCTTTGTATACTTTTGACTATATGGGCCGAGTCCGGGATTTACGGGAAATCGCGGATTTTCGTTTGCAAGCGATTAAACTTCTTTTATTTAGCGTCCCATCAAAAATAAAAGCATTTTTTAAAACTGCAAGTCTCATGCGTTTTAGTGGTGAAAAAATGATTTAAAAAATTGTTCGGGAAATGAGTTTACTCCCTGGGTACTTTCTTTGTATACTTTTGACTATATGGGCCGAGTCCGGGATTTACGGGAAATCGCGGATTTTCGTTTGCAAGCGATTAAACTTCTTTTATTTAGCGTCCCATCAAAAATAAAAGCATTTTTGAAAACTACAAGTCTCATGCGTTTTAGTGGTGCAAAAATAATTTAAAAAATCGTTCGGGAAATGAGTTTACTCCCGGGGTACTTTTTTGTATACTTTTGACTATACGGGCCGAGTCCGGGATTTAAGGGAAATCGCAGGTTTTCGTTTGCCAGCGATTAAACTTCTTTTATTCAGCGTCCCATCAAAAATGAAAACATTTTTGAAAACTACAAGTCTCATGCGTTTTAGTGGTGAAAAAATGATTTAAAAAATCGTTCGGGAAATGAGTTTACTCCCTGGGTACTTTTTTGTATACTTTTGACTATACGGGCCGAGTCCGGGATTTAAGGGAAATCGCGGGTTTTCGTTTGCCAGCGATTAAACTTCTTTTATTCAGCGTCCCATCAAAAATGAAAACATTTTTAAAAACTACAAACCTCATGCGTTTTAGTGGTGAAAAAATAATTTAAAAAATCGTTCGAGAAATGAGTTTACTCCCTGGGTACTTTTTTTGTATATTTGGACTATACGGGCCAAGCCCGGGATTTACGGGAAATCGCGGCTTTTTGTTTGCCGGCGATTGAACCTCTTTCATTAGGCGTCTTATCAAAAATGAAAACATTTTTGAAAACTACAAATCTCATGCGTTTCAGTGGTGAAAAAATAATTTAAAAAATCGTTCGGTAAATGAGTTTACTTCCTAGGTACTTTCTTTGTATACATTCGACTATACGGACAAGCCCGGGATTTACGGGAAATCGCGGGTTTTCGTTTGCAAGCGATTAAACTTCTTTTATTTAGCGTCCCATCAAAAATAAAAACATTTTTGAAAACTACAAGTCTCATGCGTTTTAGTGGTGCAAAAATAATTTAAAAAATCGTTGGGGAAATGAGTTTACTCCCTGGGTACTTTTTTGTATACTTTTGACTATACGGGCCGAGTCCGGGATTTAAGGGAAATCGCAGGTTTTCGTTTGCCAGCGATTAAACTTCTTTTATTCAGCGTCCCATCAAAAATGAAAACATTTTTGAAAACTACAAGTCTCATGCGTTTTAGTGGTGAAAAAATGATTTAAAAAATCGTTCGGGAAATGAGTTTACACCCTGGGTACTTTTTTTGTATACTTTTGACTATACGGGCCGAGTCCGGGATTTAAGGGAAATCGCGGGTTTTCGTTTGCCAGCGATTAAACTTCTTTTATTCAGCGTCCCATCAAAAATGAAAACATTTTTAAAAACTACAAACCTCATGCGTTTTAGTGGTGAAAAAATAATTTAAGAAATCGTTCGAGAAATGAGTTTACTCCCTGGGTACTTTTTTTGTATACTTTTGACTATACGGGCCAAGCCCGGGATTTACGGGAAATCGCGGGTTTTCGTTTGCCGGCGATTAAACCTCTTTCATTAGGCGTCTCATCAAAAATGAAAACATTTTTGAAAACTACAAATCTCATGCGTTTTAGTGGTGAAAAAATAATTTAAAAAATCGTTCGGTAAATGAGTTTACTTCCTAGGTACTTTCTTTGTATACATTCGACTATACGGGACAAGCCCGGGATTTACGGGAAATCGCGGGTTTTCGTTTGCAAGCGATTAAACTTCTTTTATTTAGCGTCCCATCAAAAATAAAAACATTTTTGAAAACTACAAGTCTCATGCGTTTTAGTGGTGCAAAAATAATTTAAAAAATCGTTCGGGAAATGAGTTTACTCCCTGGGTACTTTCTTTGTATACTTTTGACTATACCGGCCGAGTCCGGGATTTAAGGGAAATCCAAGGTTTTCGTTTGCCAGCGATTAAACTTCTTTTATTCAGCGTCCCATCAAAAATGAAAACATTTTTGAAAACTACAAACCTCATGCGTTTTAGTGGTGAAAAAATGATTTAAAAAATCGTTCGGGAAATGAGTTTACTCCCTGGGTACTTTCTTTGTATACTTTTGACTATACGGGCCGAGTCCGGAATTTAAGGGAAATCGCGGGTTTTCGTTTGCCAGCGATTAAACTTCTTTTATTTAGCGTCCCATCAAAAATGAAAACATTTTTGAAAACTAAAAGTCTCATGCGTTTTAGTGGTGAAAAAATAATTTAAAAAATCGTTCTGGAAATGAGTTTACTCACAGGGTACTTTCTTTGTATACATTCGACTATACGGGCCAAGCCCGGGATTTACGGGAAATCGCAGGTTTTCGTTTGCCGGCGATTAAACCTCTTTCATTAAGCGTCTCATCAAAAATGAAAACATTTTTGGAAACTACATGTCTCATGCGTTTTAGTGGTGAAAAAATAATTTAAAAAATCGTTCGGGAAATGAGTTTACTCCCTGGGTACTTTCTTTGTATATTTTTGACTATACGGGCCGAGTCCGGGATTTACGGGAAATCGCGAATTTTCTTTTGCCGGCGATTAAACCTCTTTCATTAAGCGTCTCATGAAAAATGAAAACATTTTTGAAAACTACAAGTCTCATGCGTTTTAGTGGTGAAAAAATAATTTAAAAAATCGTTCGGGAAATGAGTTTACTCCCTGGGTACTTTCTTTGTATACTTTTGACTATACGGGCCGAGTCCGGGATTTACGGGAAATCGCAGCTTTTCGTTTGCCAGCGATTAAACTTCTTTTATTTAGCGTCCCATCAAAAATAAAAACATTTTTGAAAACTACAAGTCTCATGCGTTTTAGTGGTGAAAAAATAATTTAAAAAATCGTTCGGGAAATGAGTTTACTCCCTGGGTACTTTTTTGTATACTTTTGACTATACGGGCCAAGCCCGGGATTTACGGGAAATCGCGGGTTTTCGTTTGCCGGCGATTAAACCACTTTCATTAGGCGTCTCATCAAAAATGAAAACATTTTTGAAAACTACAAATCTCATGCGTTTTAGTGGTGAAAAAATAATTTAAAAAATCGTTCGGTAAATGAGTTTACTCCCTGGGTACTTTCTTTGTATACTTTTGACTATACGGGCCGAGTCCGGGATTTACGGAAAATCGCGGGTTTTCGTTTGCGAGCGATTAAACTTCTTTTATTTAGCGCCCCATCAAAAATAAAAACATTTTTGAAAACTACAAGTCTCATGCGTTTTAGTGGTGCAAAAATAATTTAAAAAATCGTTCGGGAAATGAGTTTACTCCCTGGGTACTTTTTTTGTATACTTTTGACTATACGGGCCGAGTCCGGGATTTAAGGGAAATCGCGGGTTTTCGTTTGCCAGCGATTAAACTTCTTTTATTCAGCGTCCCATCAAAAATGAAAACATTTTTAAAAACTAAAAACCTCATGCGTTTTAGTGGTGAAAAAATAATTTAAAAAATCGTTCGAGAAATGAGTTTACTCCCTGGGTACTTTTTTTGTATACTTTTGACTATACGGGCCAAGCCCGGGATTTACGGGAAATCGCGGGTTTTCGTTTGCCGGCGATTAAACCTCTTTCATTAGGCGTCTCATCAAAAATGAAAACATTTTTGAAAACTACAAATCTCTTGCGTTTTAGTGGTGAAAAAATAATTTAAAAAATCGTTCGGTAAATGAGTTTACTTCCTAGGTACTTTCTTTGTATACATTCAACTATACGGGACAAGCCCGGGATTTACGGGAAATCGCGGGTTTTCGTTTGCAAGCGATTAAACTTCTTTTATTTAGCGTCCCATCAAAAATAAAAACATTTTTGAAAACTACAAGTCTCAAGCGTTTTAGTAGTGCAAAAATAATTTAAAAAATCGTTCGGGAAATGAGTTTACTCCCTGGGTACTTTTTTGTATACTTTTGACTATACGGCCGAGTCCGGGATTTAAGGGAAATCGCAGGTTTTCGTTTGCCAGCGATTAAACTTCTTTTATTCAGCGTCCCATCAAAAATGAAAACATTTTTGAAAACTACAAACCTCATGCGTTTTAGTGGTGAAAAAATAATTTAAAAAATCGTTCGGTAAATGAGTTTACTTCCTAGGTACTTTCTTTGTATACATTCGACTATACGGGACAAGACCGGGATTTACGGGAAATCGCGGGTTTTCGTTTGCAAGCGATTAAACTTCTTTTATTTAGCGTCCCATCAAAAATAAAAACATTTTTGAAAACTATAAGTCTCATGCGTTTTAGTGGTGCAAAAATAATTTAAAAAATCGTTCGGGAAATGAGTTTACTCCCTGGGTACTTTCTTTGTATACTTTTGACTATACCGGCCGAGTCCGGGATTTAAGGGAAATCGCAGGTTTTCGTTTGCCAGCGATTAAACTTCTTTTATTCAGCGTCCCATCAAAAATGAAAACATTTTTGAAAACTACAAACCTCATGCGTTTTAGTGGTGAAAAAATGATTTAAAAAATCGTTCGGGAAATGAGTTTACTCCCTGGGTACTTTCTTTGTATACTTTTGACTATACGGGCCGAGTCCGGGATTTAAGGGAAATCGCGGGTTTTCGTTTGCCAGCGATTAAACTTCTTTTATTTAGCGTCCCATCAAAAATGAAAACATTTTTAAAAACTACAAACCTCATGCGTTTTAGTGGTGAAAAAATAATTTAAAAAATCGTTCGAGAAATGAGTTTACTCCCTGGGTACTTTTTTTGTATACTTTTGACTATACGGGCCAAGCCCGGGATTTACGGGAAATCGCGGGTTTTCGTTTGCCGGCGATTAAACCTCTTTCATTAGGCGACTCATAAAAAATGAAAACATTTTTGAAAACTACAAATCTCATGCGTTTTAGTGGTGAAAAAATAATTTAAAAAATCGTTCGGTAAATGAGTTTACTTCCTAGGTACTTTCTTTGTATACATTCGACTATACGGGACAAGCCCGGGATTTACGGGAAATCGCGGGTTTTCGTTTGCCGGCGATTAAACTTCTTTTATTCAGCGTCTCATCAAAAATGAAAACATTTTTGAAAACTAAAAGTCTCATGCGTTTTAGTGGTGAAAAAATAATTTAAAAAATCGTTCTGGAAATGAGTTTACTCACAGGGTACTTTCTTTGTATACATTCGACTATACGGGCCAAGCCCGGGATTTACGGGAAATCGCGGATTTTCGTTTGCCGGCGATTAAACCTCTTTCATTAAGCGTCTCATCAAAAATGAAAACATTTTTGGAAACTACAAGTCTCATGCGTTTTAGTGGTGAAAAAATAATTTAAAAAATCATTCGGGAAATGAGTTTACTCCCTGGGTACTTTCTTTGTATATTTTTGACTATACGGGCCGAGTCCGGGATTTACGGGAAATCGCGAATTTTCTTTTGCCGGCGATTAAACCTCTTTCATTAAGCGTCTCATGAAAAATGAAAACATTTTTGAAAACTACAAGTCTCATGCGTTTTAGTGGTGAAAAAATAATTTAAAAAATCGTTCGGGAAATGAGTTTACTCCCTGGGTACTTTCTTTGTATACTTTTGACTATACGGGCCGAGTCCGGGATTTACGGGAAATCGCAGCTTTTCGTTTGCCAGCGATTAAACTTCTTTTATTTAGCGTCCCATCAAAAATAAAACCATTTTTGAAAACTACAAGTCTCATGCGTTTTAGTGGTGAAAAAATAATTTAAAAAATCGTTCGGGAAATGAGTTTACTCCCTGGGTACTTTCTTTGTATACTTTTGACTATACGGGCCGAGTCCGGGATTTACGGGAAATCGCAGCTTTTCGTTTGCCAGCGATTAAACTTCTTTTATTTAGCGTCCCATCAAAAATAAAACCATTTTTGAAAACTACAAGTCTCATGCGTTTTAGTGGTGAAAAAATAATTTAAAAAATCGTTCGGGAAATGAGTTTACTCCCTGGGTACTTTTTTGTATACTTTTGACTATACGGGCCAAGCCCGGGATTTACGGGAAATCGCGGGTTTTCGTTTGCCGGCGATTAAACCTCTTTCATTAGGCGTCTCATCAAAAATGAAAACATTTTTGAAAACTACAAATCTCATGCGTTTTAGTGGTGAAAAAATAATTTAAAAAATCGTTCGGTAAATGAGTTTACTCCCTGGGTACTTCCTTTGTATACTTTTGACTATACGGGCCGAGTCCGGGATTTACGGAAAATCGCGGGTTTTCGTTTGCGAGCGATTAAACTTCTTTTATTTAGCGCCCCATCAAAAATAAAAACATTTTTGAAAACTACAAGTCTCATGCGTTTTAGTGGTGCAAAAATAAATTAAAAAATCGTTCGGGAAATGAGTTTACTCCCTGGGTACTTTTTTTGTATACTTTTGACTATACGGGCCGAGTCCGGGATTTAAGGGAAATCGCGGGTTTTCGTTTGCCAGCGATTAAACTTCTTTTATTCAGCGTCCCATCAAAAATGAAAACATTTTTAAAAACTAAAAACCTCATGCGTTTTAGTGGTGAAAAAATAATTTAAAAAATCGTTCGAGAAATGAGTTTACTCCCTGGGTACTTTTTTTGTATACTTTTGACTATACGGGCCAAGCCCGGGATTTACGGGAAATCGCGGGTTTTCGTTTGCCGGCGATTAAACCTCTTTCATTAGGCGTCTCATCAAAAATGAAAACATTTTTGAAAACTACAAATCTCATGCGTTTTAGTGGTGAAAAAATAATTTAAAAAATCGTTCGGTAAATGAGTTTACTTCCTAGGTACTTTCTTTGTATACATTCAACTATACGGGACAAGCCCGGGATTTACGGGAAATCGCGGGTTTTCGTTTGCAAGCGATTAAACTTCTTTTATTTAGCGTCCCATCAAAAATAAAAACATTTTTGAAAACTACAAGTCTCAAGCGTTTTAGTGGTGCAAAAATAATTTAAAAAATCGTTCGGGAAATGAGTTTACTCCCTGGGTACTTTTTTGTATACTTTTAACTATACGGCCGAGTCCGGGATTTAAGGGAAATCGCAGGTTTTCGTTTGCCAGCGATTAAACTTCTTTTATTCAGCGTCCCATCAAAAATGAAAACATTTTTGAAAACTACAAACCTCATGCGTTTTAGTGGTGAAAAAATGATTTAAAAAATCGTTCGGGAAATGAGTTTACTCCCTGGGTACTTTCTTTGTATACTTTTGACTATACAGGCCGAGTCCGGGATTTAAGGGAAATCGCGGGTTTTCGTTTGCCAGCGATTAAACTTCTTTTATTTAGCGTCCCATCAAAAATGAAAACATTTTTAAAAACTACAAACCTCATGCGTTTTAGTGGTGAAAAAATAATTTAAAAAATCGTTCGGGAAATGAGTTTACTCCCTGGGTACTTTCTTTGTATATTTTTGACTATACGGGCCGAGTCCGGGATTTACGGGAAATCGCGAATTTTCTTTTGCCGGCGATTAAACCTCTTTCATTAAGCGTCTCATGAAAAATGAAAACATTTTTGAAAACTACAAGTCTCATGCGTTTTAGTGGTGAAAAAATAATTTAAAAAATCGTTCGGGAAATGAGTTTACTCCCTGGGTACTTTCTTTGTATACATTCGACTATACGGGACAAGCCCGGGATTTACGGGAAATCGCGGGTTTTCGTTTGCCGGCGATTAAACTTCTTTTATTCAGCGTCTCATCAAAAATGAAAACATTTTTGAAAACTAAAAGTCTCATGCGTTTTAGTGGTGAAAAAATAATTTAAAAAATCGTTCGGTAAATGAGTTTACTTCCTAGGTACTTTCTTTGTATACATTCGACTATACGGGACAAGCCCGGGTTTACGGGAAATCGCGGGTTTTCGTTTGCCGGCGATTAAACTTCTTTTATTCAGCGTCTCATCAAAAATGAAAACATTTTTGAAAACTAAAAGTCTCATGCGTTTTAGTGGTGAAAAAATAATTTAAAAAATCGTTCTGGAAATGAGTTTACTCACAGGGTACTTTCTTTGCATACATTCGACTATACGGGCCAAGCCCGGGATTTACGGGAAATCGCGGATTTTCGTTTGCCGGCGATTAAACCTCTTTCATTAAGCGTCTCATCAAAAATGAAAACATTTTTGGAAACTACAAGTCTCATGCGTTTTAGTGGTGAAAAAATAATTTAAAAAATCGTTCGGGAAATGAGTTTACTCCCTGGGTACTTTCTTTGTATACATTCGACTATACGGGACAAGCCCGGGATTTACGGGAAATCGCGGGTTTTCGTTTGCCGGCGATTAAACTTCTTTTATTCAGCGTCTCATCAAAAATGAAAACATTTTTGAAAACTAAAAGTCTCATGCGTTTTAGTGGTGAAAAAATAATTTAAAAAATCGTTCGGTAAATGAGTTTACTTCCTAGGTACTTTCTTTGTATACATTCGACTATACGGGACAAGCCCGGGATTTACGGGAAATCGCGGGTTTTCGTTTGCCGGCGATTAAACTTCTTTTATTCAGCGTCTCATCAAAAATGAAAACATTTTTGAAAACTAAAAGTCTCATGCGTTTTAGTGGTGAAAAAATAATTTAAAAAATCGTTCTGGAAATGAGTTTACTCACAGGGTACTTTCTTTGTATACATTCGACTATACGGGCCAAGCCCGGGATTTACGGGAAATCGCGGATTTTCGTTTGCCGGCGATTAAACCTCTTTCATTAAGCGTCTCATCAAAAATGAAAACATTTTTGGAAACTACAAGTCTCATGCGTTTTAGTGGTGAAAAAATAATTTAAAAAATCGTTCGGGAAATGAGTTTACTCCCTGGGTACTTTCTTTGTATATTTTTGACTATACGGGCCGAGTCCGGGATTTACGGGAAATCGCGAATTTTCTTTTGCCGGCGATTAAACCTCTTTCATTAAGCGTCTCATGAAAAATGAAAACATTTTTGAAAACTACAAGTCTCATGCGTTTTAGTGGTGAAAAAATAATTTAAAAAATCGTTCGGGAAATGAGTTTACTCCCTGGGTACTTTCTTTGTATACTTTTGACTATACGGGCCGAGTCCGGGATTTACGGGAAATCGCAGCTTTTCGTTTGCCAGCGATTAAACTTCTTTTATTTAGCGTCCCATCAAAAATAAAACCATTTTTGAAAACTACAAGTCTCATGCGTTTTAGTGGTGAAAAAATAATTTAAAAAATCGTTCGGGAAATGAGTTTACTCCCTGGGTACTTTTTTGTATACTTTTGACTATACGGGCCAAGCCCGGGATTTACGGGAAATCGCGGGTTTTCGTTTGCCGGCGATTAAACCTCTTTCATTAGGCGTCTCATCAAAAATGAAAACATTTTTGAAAACTACAAATCTCATGCGTTTTAGTGGTGAAAAAATAATTTAAAAAATCGTTCGGTAAATGAGTTTACTCCCTGGGTACTTCCTTTGTATACTTTTGACTATACGGGCCGAGTCCGGGATTTACGGAAAATCGCGGGTTTTCGTTTGCGAGCGATTAAACTTCTTTTATTTAGCGCCCCATCAAAAATGAAAACATTTTTAAAAACTAAAAACCTCATGCGTTTTAGTGGTGAAAAAATAATTTAAAAAATCGTTCGAGAAATGAGTTTACTCCCTGGGTACTTTTTTTGTATACTTTTGACTATACGGGCCGAGTCCGGGATTTAAGGGAAATCGCGGGTTTTCGTTTGCCAGCGATTAAACTTCTTTTATTCAGCGTCCCATCAAAAATGAAAACATTTTTAAAAACTAAAAACCTCATGCGTTTTAGTGGTGAAAAAATAATTTAAAAAATCGTTCGAGAAATGAGTTTACTCCCTGGGTACTTTTTTTGTATACTTTTGACTATACGGGCCAAGCCCGGGATTTACGGGAAATCGCGGGTTTTCGTTTGCCGGCGATTAAACCTCTTTCATTAGGCGTCTCATCAAAAATGAAAACATTTTTGAAAACTACAAATCTCATGCGTTTTAGTGGTGAAAAAATAATTTAAAAAATCGTTCGGTAAATGAGTTTACTTCCTAGGTACTTTCTTTGTATACATTCAACTATACGGGACAAGCCCGGGATTTACGGGAAATCGCGGGTTTTCGTTTGCAAGCGATTAAACTTCTTTTATTTAGCGTCCCATCAAAAATAAAAACATTTTTGAAAACTACAAGTCTCAAGCGTTTTAGTGGTGCAAAAATAATTTAAAAAATCGTTCGGGAAATGAGTTTACTCCCTGGGTACTTTTTTGTATACTTTTAACTATACGGCCGAGTCCGGGATTTAAGGGAAATCGCAGGTTTTCGTTTGCCAGCGATTAAACTTCTTTTATTCAGCGTCCCATCAAAAATGAAAACATTTTTGAAAACTACAAACCTCATGCGTTTTAGTGGTGAAAAAATGATTTAAAAAATCGTTCGGGAAATGAGTTTACTCCCTGGGTACTTTCTTTGTATACTTTTGACTATACGGGCCGAGTCCGGGATTTAAGGGAAATCGCGGGTTTTCGTTTGCCAGCGATTAAACTTCTTTTATTTAGCGTCCCATCAAAAATGAAAACATTTTTAAAAACTACAAACCTCATGCGTTTTAGTGGTGAAAAAATAATTTAAAAAATCGTTCGGGAAATGAGTTTACTCCCTGGGTACTTTCTTTGTATATTTTTGACTATACGGGCCGAGTCCGGGATTTACGGGAAATCGCGAATTTTCTTTTGCCGGCGATTAAACCTCTTTCATTAAGCGTCTCATGAAAAATGAAAACATTTTTGAAAACTACAAGTCTCATGCGTTTTAGTGGTGAAAAAATAATTTAAAAAATCGTTCGGGAAATGAGTTTACTCCCTGGGTACTTTCTTTGTATACTTTTGACTATACGGGCCGAGTCTGGGATTTACGGGAAATCGCGGCTTTTCGTTTGCCAGCGATTAAACTTCTTTTATTTAGCGTCCCATCAAAAATAAAAACATTTTTGAAAACTACAAGTCTCATGCGTTTTAGTGGTGAAAAAATAATTTAAAAAATCGTTCGGGAAATGAGTTTACTCCCTGGGTACTTTTTTGTATACTTTTGACTATACGGGCCAAGCCCGGGATTTACGGGAAATCGCAGGTTTTCGTTTGCAAGCGATTAAACCTCTTTCATTAGGCGTCTCATCAAAAATGAAAACATTTTTGAAAACTACAAATCTCATGCGTTTTAGTGGTGAAAAAATAATTTAAAAAATCGTTCGGTAAATGAGTTTACTCCCTGGGTACTTTCTTTGTATACTTTTGACTATACGGGCCGAGTCCGGGATTTACGGAAAATCGCGGGTTTTCGTTTGCGAGCGATTAAACTTCTTTTATTTAGCGCCCCATCAAAAATAAAAACATTTTTGAAAACTACAAGTCTCATGCGTTTTAGTGGTGCAAAAATAATTTAAAAAATCGTTCGGGAAATGAGTTTACTCCCTGGGTACTTTTTTTGTATACTTTTTACTATACGGGCCGAGTCCGGGATTTAAGGGAAATTGCGGGTTTTCGTTTGCCAGCGATTAAACTTCTTTTATTCAGCGTCCCATCAAAAATGAAAACATTTTTAAAAACTAAAAACCTCATGCGTTTTAGTGGTGAAAAAATGATTTAAAAAATCGTTCGGGAAATGAGTTTACTCCCTGGGTACTTTCTTTGTATACTTTTGACTATACGGGCCGAGTCCGGGATTTAAGGGAAATCGCGGGTTTTCGTTTGCCAGCGATTAAACTTCTTTTATTTAGCGTCCCATCAAAAATGAAAACATTTTTAAAAACTACAAACCTTATGCGTTTTAGTGGTGAAAAAATAATTTAAAAAATCGTTCGGGAAATGAGTTTACTCCCTGGGTACTTTCTTTGTATATTTTTGACTATACGGGCCGAGTCCGGGAAATCGCGAATTTTCTTTTGCCGGCGATTAAACCTCTTTCATTAAGCGTCTCATGAAAAATGAAAACATTTTTGAAAACTACAAGTCTCATGCGTTTTAGTGGTGAAAAAATAATTTAAAAAATCGTTCGGGAAATGAGTTTACTCCCTGGGTACTTTCTTTGTATACTTTTGACTATACGGGCCGAGTCCGGGATTTACGGGAAATCGCGGCTTTTCGTTTGCCAGCGATTAAACTTCTTTTATTTAGCGTCCCATCAAAAATAAAAACATTTTTGAAAACTACAAGTCTCATGCGTTTTAGTGGTGAAAAAATAATTTAAAAAATCGTTCGGGAAATGAGTTTACTCCCTGGGTACTTTTTTGTATACTTTTGACTATACGGGCCAAGCCCGGGATTTACGGGAAATCGCGGGTTTTCGTTTGCAAGCGATTAAACCTCTTTCATTAGGCGTCTCATCAAAAATGAAAACATTTTTGAAAACTACAAATCTCATGCGTTTTAGTGGTGAAAAAATAATTTAAAAAATCGTTCGGTAAATGAGTTTACTCCCTGGGTACTTTCTTTGTATACTTTTGACTATACGGGCCAAGCCCGGGATTTACGGGAAATCGCGGGTTTTCGTTTGCCGGCGATAAAACCTCTTTCATTAGGCGTGTCATCAAAAATGAAAACATTTTTGAAAACTACAAATCTCATGCGTTTTAGTGGTGAAAAAATAATTTAAAAAATCGTTCGGTAAATGAGTTTACTTCCTAGGTACTTTCTTTGTATACATTCAACTATACGGGACAAGCCCGGGATTTACGGGAAATCGCGGGTTTTCGTTTGCAAGCGATTAAACTTCTTTTATTTAGCGTCCCATCAAAAATAAAAACATTTTTGAAAACTACAAGTCTCAAGCGTTTTAGTGGTGCAAAAATAATTTAAAAAATCGTTCGGGAAATTAGTTTACTCCCTGGGTACTTTTTTGTATACTTTTGACTATACGGGCCGAGTCCAGGATTTAAGGGAAATCGCAGGTTTTCGTTTGCCAGCGATTAAACTTCTTTTATTCAGCGTCCCATCAAAAATGAAAACATTTTTGAAAACTACAAACCTCATGCGTTTTAGTGGTAAAAAAATGATTTAAAAAATCGTTCGGGAAATGAGTTTACTCCCTGGGTACTTTCTTTGAATACTTTTGACTATACGGGCCGAGTCCGGGATTTACGGGAAATCGCGGGTTTTCGTTTGCCGGCGATTAAACCTCTTTCATTAGGCGTCTCATCAAAAATGAAAACATTTTTGAAAACTACAAATCTCATGCGTTTTAGTGGTGAAAAAATAATTTAAAAAATCGTTCGGTAAATGAGTTTACTTCCTAGGTACTTTCTTTGTATACATTCGACTATACGGGACAAGCCCGGGATTTACGGGAAATCGCGGGTTTTCGTTTGCCGGCGATTAAACTTCTTTTATTCAGCGTCTCATTAAAAATGAAAACATTTTTGAAAACTAAAAGTCTCATGCGTTTTAGTGGTGAAAAAATAATTTAAAAAATTGTTCTGGAAATGAGTTTACTCACAGGGTACTTTCTTTGTATACATTCGACTATACGGGCCAAGCCCGGGATTTACGGGAAATCGCGGATTTTCGTTTGCCGGCGATTAAACCTCTTTCATTAAGCGTCTCATCAAAAATGAAAACATTTTTGAAAACTACAAGTCTCATGCGTTTTAGTGGTGAAAAAATAATTTAAAAAATCGTTCGGGAAATGAGTTTACTCCCTGGGTACTTTCTTTGTATACTTTTGACTATACGGGCCGAGTCCGGGATTTACGGGAAATCGCGGCTTTTCGTTTGCCAGCGATTAAACTTCTTTTATTTAGCGTCCCATCAAAAATAAAAACATTTTTGAAAACTACAAGTCTCATGCGTTTTTGTGGTGAAAAAATAATTTAAAAAATCGTTCGGGAAATGAGTTTACTCCCTGGGTACTTTTTTGTATACTTTTGACTATACGGGCCAAGCCCGGGATTTACGGGAAATCGCGGGTTTTCGTTTGCCGGCGATTAAACCTCTTTCATTAGGCGTCTCATCAAAAATGAAAACATTTTTGAAAACTACAAGTCTCAAGCGTTTTAGTGGTGCAAAAATAATTTAAAAAATCGTTCGGGAAATGAGTTTACTCCCTGGGTACTTTTTTGTATACTTTTAACTATACGGCCGAGTCCGGGATTTAAGGGAAATCGCAGGTTTTCGTTTGCCAGCGATTAAACTTCTTTTATTCAGCGTCCCATCAAAAATGAAAACATTTTTGAAAACTACAAACCTCATGCGTTTTAGTGGTGAAAAAATGATTTAAAAAATCGTTCGGGAAATGAGTTTACTCCCTGGGTACTTTCTTTGTATACTTTTGACTATACGGGCCGAGTCCGGGATTTAAGGGAAATCGCGGGTTTTCGTTTGCCAGCGATTAAACTTCTTTTATTTAGCGTCCCATCAAAAATGAAAACATTTTTAAAAACTACAAACCTCATGCGTTTTAGTGGTGAAAAAATAATTTAAAAAATCGTTCGGGAAATGAGTTTACTCCCTGGGTACTTTCTTTGTATATTTTTGACTATACGGGCCGAGTCCGGGATTTACGGGAAATCGCGAATTTTCTTTTGCCGGCGATTAAACCTCTTTCATTAAGCGTCTCATGAAAAATGAAAACATTTTTGAAAACTACAAGTCTCATGCGTTTTAGTGGTGAAAAAATAATTTAAAAAATCGTTCGGGAAATGAGTTTACTCCCTGGGTACTTTCTTTGTATACTTTTGACTATACGGGCCGAGTCTGGGATTTACGGGAAATCGCGGCTTTTCGTTTGCCAGCGATTAAACTTCTTTTATTTAGCGTCCCATCAAAAATAAAAACATTTTTGAAAACTACAAGTCTCATGCGTTTTAGTGGTGAAAAAATAATTTAAAAAATCGTTCGGGAAATGAGTTTACTCCCTGGGTACTTTTTTGTATACTTTTGACTATACGGGCCAAGCCCGGGATTTACGGGAAATCGCAGGTTTTCGTTTGCAAGCGATTAAACCTCTTTCATTAGGCGTCTCATCAAAAATGAAAACATTTTTGAAAACTACAAATCTCATGCGTTTTAGTGGTGAAAAAATAATTTAAAAAATCGTTCGGTAAATGAGTTTACTCCCTGGGTACTTTCTTTGTATACTTTTGACTATACGGGCCGAGTCCGGGATTTACGGAAAATCGCGGGTTTTCGTTTGCGAGCGATTAAACTTCTTTTATTTAGCGCCCCATCAAAAATAAAAACATTTTTGAAAACTACAAGTCTCATGCGTTTTAGTGGTGCAAAAATAATTTAAAAAATCGTTCGGGAAATGAGTTTACTCCCTGGGTACTTTTTTTGTATACTTTTGACTATACGGGCCGAGTCCGGGATTTAAGGGAAATTGCGGGTTTTCGTTTGCCAGCGATTAAACTTCTTTTATTCAGCGTCCCATCAAAAATGAAAACATTTTTAAAAACTAAAAACCTCATGCGTTTTAGTGGTGAAAAAATAATTTAAAAAATCGTTCGAGAAATGAGTTTACTCCCTGGGTACTTTTTTTGTATACTTTTGACTATACGGGCCAAGCCCGGGATTTAAGGGAAATGGCAGGTTTTCGTTTGCCAGCGATTAAACTTCTTTTATTCAGCGTCCCATCAAAAATGAAAATATTTTTGAAAACTACAAACCTCATGCGTTTTAGTGGTGAAAAAATGATTTAAAAAATCGTTCGGGAAATGAGTTTACTCCCTGGGTACTTTCTTTGTATACTTTTGACTATACGGGCCGAGTCCGGGATTTAAGGGAAATCGCGGGTTTTCGTTTGCCAGCGATTAAACTTCTTTTATTTAGCGTCCCATCAAAAATGAAAACATTTTTAAAAACTACAAACCTTATGCGTTTTAGTGGTGAAAAAATAATTTAAAAAATCGTTCGGGAAATGAGTTTACTCCCTGGGTACTTTCTTTGTATATTTTTGACTATACGGGCCGAGTCCGGGATTTACGGGAAATCGCGAATTTTCTTTTGCCGGCGATTAAACCTCTTTCATTAAGCGTCTCATGAAAAATGAAAACATTTTTGAAAACTACAAGTCTCATGCGTTTTAGTGGTGAAAAAATAATTTAAAAAATCGTTCGGGAAATGAGTTTACTCCCTGGGTACTTTCTTTGTATACTTTTGACTATACGGGCCGAGTCCGGGATTTACGGGAAATCGCGGCTTTTCGTTTGCCAGCGATTAAACTTCTTTTATTTAGCGTCCCATCAAAAATAAAAACATTTTTGAAAACTACAAGTCTCATGCGTTTTAGTGGTGAAAAAATAATTTAAAAAATCGTTCGGGAAATGAGTTTACTCCCTGGGTACTTTTTTGTATACTTTTGACTATACGGGCCAAGCCCGGGATTTACGGGAAATCGCGGGTTTTCGTTTGCAAGCGATTAAACCTCTTTCATTAGGCGTCTCATCAAAAATGAAAACATTTTTGAAAACTACAAATCTCATGCGTTTTAGTGGTGAAAAAATAATTTAAAAAATCGTTCGGTAAATGAGTTTACTCCCTGGGTACTTTCTTTGTATACTTTTGACTATACGGGCCAAGCCCGGGATTTACGGGAAATCGCGGGTTTTCGTTTGCCGGCGATAAAACCTCTTTCATTAGGCGTCTCATCAAAAATGAAAACATTTTTGAAAACTACAAATCTCATGCGTTTTAGTGGTGAAAAAATAATTTAAAAAATCGTTCGGTAAATGAGTTTACTTCCTAGGTACTTTCTTTGTATACATTCAACTATACGGGACAAGCCCGGGATTTACGGGAAATCGCGGGTTTTCGTTTGCAAGCGATTAAACTTCTTTTATTTAGCGTCCCATCAAAAATAAAAACATTTTTGAAAACTACAAGTCTCAAGCGTTTTAGTGGTGCAAAAATAATTTAAAAAATCGTTCGGGAAATTAGTTTACTCCCTGGGTACTTTTTTGTATACTTTTGACTATACGGGCCGAGTCCAGGATTTAAGGGAAATCGCAGGTTTTCGTTTGCCAGCGATTAAACTTCTTTTATTCAGCGTCCCATCAAAAATGAAAACATTTTTGAAAACTACAAACCTCATGCGTTTTAGTGGTAAAAAAATGATTTAAAAAATCGTTCGGGAAATGAGTTTACTCCCTGGGTACTTTCTTTGAATACTTTTGACTATACGGGCCGAGTCCGGGATTTACGGGAAATCGCGGGTTTTCGTTTGCCGGCGATTAAACCTCTTTCATTAGGCGTCTCATCAAAAATGAAAACATTTTTGAAAACTACAAATCTCATGCGTTTTAGTGGTGAAAAAATAATTTAAAAAATCGTTCGGTAAATGAGTTTACTTCCTAGGTACTTTCTTTGTATACATTCGACTATACGGGACAAGCCCGGGATTTACGGGAAATCGCGGGTTTTCGTTTGCCGGCGATTAAACTTCTTTTATTCAGCGTCTCATTAAAAATGAAAACATTTTTGAAAACTAAAAGTCTCATGCGTTTTAGTGGTGAAAAAATAATTTAAAAAATTGTTCTGGAAATGAGTTTACTCACAGGGTACTTTCTTTGTATACATTCGACTATACGGGCCAAGCCCGGGATTTACGGGAAATCGCGGATTTTCGTTTGCCGGCGATTAAACCTCTTTCATTAAGCGTCTCATCAAAAATGAAAACATTTTTGAAAACTACAAGTCTCATGCGTTTTAGTGGTGAAAAAATAATTTAAAAAATCGTTCGGGAAATGAGTTTACTCCCTGGGTACTTTCTTTGTATACTTTTGACTATACGGGCCGAGTCCGGGATTTACGGGAAATCGCGGCTTTTCGTTTGCCAGCGATTAAACTTCTTTTATTTAGCGTCCCATCAAAAATAAAAACATTTTTGAAAACTACAAGTCTCATGCGTTTTTGTGGTGAAAAAATAATTTAAAAAATCGTTCGGGAAATGAGTTTACTCCCTGGGTACTTTTTTGTATACTTTTGACTATACGGGCCAAGCCCGGGATTTACGGGAAATCGCGGGTTTTCGTTTGCCGGCGATTAAACCTCTTTCATTAGGCGTCTCATCAAAAATGAAAACATTTTTGAAAACTACAAATCTCATGCGTTTTAGTGGTGAAAAAATAATTTAAAAAATCGTTCGGGAAATGAGTTTACTCCCTGGGTACTTTTTTCTATACTTTTGACTATACGGGCCAAGCCCGGGATTTACGGGAAATCGCGGGTTTTCGTTTGCCGGTGATTAAACCTCTTTCATTAGGCGTCTCATCAAAAATGAAAACATTTTTGAAAACTACAAATCTCATGCGTTTTAGTGGTGAAAAAATAATTTAAAAAATCGTTCGGTAAATGAGTTTACTCCCTGGGTACTTTCTTTGTATACTTTTGACTATACGGGCCGAGTCCGGGATTTACGGAAAATCGCGGGTTTTCGTTTGCGAGCGATTAAACTTCTTTTATTTAGCGCCCCATCAAAAATAAAAACATTTTTAAAAACTACAAGTCTCATGCGTTTTAGTGGTGCAAAAATAATTTAAAAAATCGTTCGGGAAATGAGTTTACTCCCTGGGTACTTTTTTGTATACTTTTGACTATACGAGCCGAGTCCGGGATTTAAGGGAAATCGCGGGTTTTCGTTTGCCAGCGATTAAACTTCTTTTATTCAGCGTCTCATTAAAAATGAAAACATTTTTGAAAACTACAAGTCTCATGCGTTTAAGTGGTGAAAAAATGATTTAAAAAATCGTTCGGGAAATGAGTTTACTCCCTGGGTACTTTCTTTGTATACTTTTGACTATACGGGCCGAGTACGGGATTTAAGGGAAATCGCGGGTTTTCGTTTGCCAGCGATTAAACTTCTTTTATTCAGCGTCCCATCAAAAATGAAAACATTTTTAAAAACTACAAACCTCATGCGTTATAGTGGTGAAAAAATAATTTAAAAAATCGTTCGGTAAATGAGTTTACTTCCTAGGTACTTTCTTTGTATACATTCGACTATACGGGCCAAGCCCGGGATTTACGGGAAATCGCGGGTTTTCGTTTGCCGGCGATTAAACCACTTTCATTCAGCGTCTCATCAAAAATGAAAACATTTCTGAAAACTACAAGTCTCATGCGTTTTAGTGGTGAAAAAATTATTTAAAAAATCGTTCGGGAAATGAGTTTACTTCCTGGGTACTTTCTTTGTATACTTTTGACTATACCGGCCGAGTCCGGGATTTACGGGAAATCGCGGGTTTTTGTTTGCCGGCGATTAAACTTCTTTTATTCAGCGTCTCATTAAAAATGAAAACATTTTTGAAAACTACAAGTCTCATGCGTTTTAGTGGTGAAAAAATAATTTAAAAAATCGTTCGGGAAATGAGTTTACTCCCTGGATACTTTCTTTGTATACTTTTGACTATACGGGCCGAGTCCGGGATTTACAGGAAATCGCGGGTTTTCCTTTGCGAGCGATTAAACTTCTTTTATTTAGCGTCCCATCAAAAATAAAAACATTTTTGAAAACTACAAGTCTCATGCGTTTTAGTGGTGCAAAAATAATTTAAAAAATCGTTCGGGAAATGAGTTTACTCCCTGGGTACTTTTTTGTATACTTTTGACTATACGGGCCGAGTCCGGGATTTAAGGGAAATCGCGGGTTTTCGTTTGCCAGCGATTAAACTTCTTTTATTCAGCGTCCCATCAAAAATGAAAAGATTTTTGAAAACTACAAGTCTCATGCGTTTTAGTGGTGAAAAAATGATTTAAAAAATCGTTCGGGAAATGAGTTTACTCCCTGGGTACTTTATTTGTATACTTTTGACTATACGGGCCGAGTCCGGGATTTACGGGAAATCGCGGCTTTTCGTTTGCCGGCGATTAAACCACTTTCATTATGCGTCTCATTAAAAATGAAAAGATTTTTAAAAACTACAAACCTCATGCGTTTTAGTGGTGAAAAAATAATTTAAAAAATCGTTCGATAAATGAGTTTACTCCCTGGGTACTTTTTTTGTATACTTTTGACTATACGGGCCAAGCCCGGGATTTACGGGAAATCGCGGGTTTTCGTTTGCGTTTTAGTGGAGAAAAAATAATTTAAAAAATCGTTCGAGAAATGAGTTTACTCCCTGGGTACTTTTTTTGTATACTTTTGACTATACGGGCCAAGCCCGGGATTTACGGGAAATCGCGGGTTTTCGTTTGCCGGCGATTAAACCACTTTCATTAAGCGTCTCATCAAAAATGAAAACATTTCTGAAAACTACAAGTCTCATGCGTTTTAGTGGTGAAAAAATAATTTAAAAAATCGTTCGGGAAATGAGTTTACTCCCTGGGTACCTTCTTTGTATACTTTTGACTATACGGGCCGAGTCCGAGATTTACGGGAAATCGCGGCTTTTCGTTTGCCAGCGATAAAACTTCTTTTATTTAGCGTCCCATCAAAAATAAAAACATTTTTGAAAACTACAAGTCTCATGCGTTTTAGTGGTGAAAAAATAATTTAAAAAATCGTTCGGGAAATGAGTTTACTCCCTGGGTACTTTTTTGTATACTTTTGACTATACGGGCCGAGTCCGGGATTTAAGGGAAATCGCGGGTTTTCGTTTGCCAGCGATTAAAATTCTTTTATTCAGCGTCCCATCAAAAATGAAAACATTTTTGAAACCTACAAGTCTCATGCGTTTTAGTGGTGAAAAAATAATTTAAAAAATCGTTCGGGGAATGAGTTTACTCCCTGGGTACTTTCTTTGTATACTTTTGACTATACGGGCCAGGTCCGGGATTTACGGGATATCGCGGGTTTTCGTTTGCCGGCGATTAAACTTCTTTTATTCAGCGTCTCATCAAAAATGAAAACATTTTTGAAAACTACAAGTCTCATGCGTTTTAGTGGTGAAAAAATGATTTAAAAAATCGTTCGGGAAATGAGTTTACTCCCTGGGTACTTTCTTTGTATACTTTTGACTATACGGGCCGAGTCCGAGATTTACGGGAAATCGCGGCTTTTCGTTTGCCAGCGATTAAACTTCTTTTATTTAGCGTCCCATCAAAAATAAAAACATTTTTCAAAACTACAAGTCTCATGCGTTTTAGTGGTGAAAAAATAATTTAAAAAATCGTTCGGGGAATGAGTTTACTCCCTGGGTACTTTCTTTGTATACTTTTGACTATACGGGCCAGGTCCGGGATTTACGGGATATCGCGGGTTTTCGTTTGCCGGCGATTAAACTTCTTTTATTCAGCGTCTCATCAAAAATGAAAACATTTTTGAAAACTACACGTCTCATGCGTTTTAGTGGTGAAAAAATGATTTAAAAAATCGTTCGGGAAATGAGTTTACTCCCTGGGTACTTTCTTTGTATACTTTTGACTATACGGGCCGAGTCCAAGATTTACGGGAAATCGCGGTTTTCGTTTGCCAGCGATTAAACTTCTTTTATTTAGCGTCCCATCAAAAATAAAAACATTTTTGAAAACTACAAGTCTCATGCGTTTTAGTGGTGAAAAAATAATTTAAAAAATCGTTCGGGGAATGAGTTTACTCCCTGGGTACTTTCTTTGTATACTTTTGACTATACGGGCCGAGTCCGGGATTTACGGGATATCGCGGGTTTTCGTTTGCCGGCGATTAAACTTCTTTTATTCAGCGTCTCATCAAAAATGAAAACATTTTTAAAAACTACAAGTCTCATGCGTTTTAGTGGTGAAAAAATGATTTAAAAAATCGTTCGGTAAATGAGTTTACTCCCTGGGTACTTTCTTTGTATACTTTTGACTATACGGGCCGAGTCCGAGATTTACGGGAAATCGCGGCTTTTCGTTTGCCAGCGATTAAACTTCTTTTATTTAGCGTCCCATCAAAAATAAAAACATTTTTGAAAACTACAAGTCTCATGCGTTTTAGTGGTGAAAAAATAATTTAAAAAATCGTTCGGGAAATGAGTTTACTCCCTGGGTACTTTTTTGTATACTTTTGACTATACGGGCCGAGTCCGGGATTTAAGGGAAATCGCGGGTTTTCGTTTGCCAGCGATTAAAATTCTTTTATTCAGCGTCCCATCAAAAATGAAAACATTTTTGAAACCTACAAGTCTCATGCGTTTTAGTGGTGAAAAAATAATTTAAAAAATCGTTCGGGGAATGAGTTTACTCCCTGGGTACTTTCTTTGTATACTTTTGACTATACGGGCCAGGTCCGGGATTTACGGGATATCGCGGGTTTTCGTTTGCCGGCGATTAAACTTCTTTTATTCAGCGTCTCATCAAAAATGAAAACATTTTTGAAAACTACAAGTCTCATGCGTTTTAGTGGTGAAAAAATGATTTAAAAAATCGTTCGGGAAATGAGTTTACTCCCTGGGTACTTTCTTTGTATACTTTTGACTATACGGGCCGAGTCCGAGATTTACGGGAAATCGCGGCTTTTCGTTTGCCAGCGATTAAACTTCTTTTATTTAGCGTCCCATCAAAAATAAAAACATTTTTCAAAACTACAAGTCTCATGCGTTTTAGTGGTGAAAAAATAATTTAAAAAATCGTTCGGGAAATGAGTTTACTCCCTGGGTACTTTTTTGTATACTTTTGACTATACGGGCCGAGTCCGGTATTTAAGGGAAATCGCGGGTTTTCGTTTGCCAGCGATTAAAATTCTTTTATTCAGCGTCCCATCAAAAATGAAAACATTTTTGAAACCTGCAAGTCTCATGCGTTTTAGTGGTGAAAAAATAATTTAAAAAATCGGTCGGGGAATGAGTTTACTCCCTGGGTACTTTCTTTGTATACTTTTGACTATACGGGCCAGGTCCGGGATTTACGGGATATCGCGGGTTTTCGTTTGCCGGCGATTAAACTTCTTTTATTCAGCGTCTCATCAAAAATGAAAACATTTTTGAAAACTACACGTCTCATGCGTTTTAGTGGTGAAAAAATGATTTAAAAAATCGTTCGGGAAATGAGTTTACTCCCTGGGTACTTTCTTTGTATACTTTTGACTATACGGGCCGAGTCCGAGATTTACGGGAAATCGCGGCTTTTCGTTTGCCAGCGATTAAACTTCTTTTATTTAGCGTCCCATCAAAAATAAAAACATTTTTGAAAACTACAAGTCTCATGCGTTTTAGTGGTGAAAAAATAATTTAAAAAATCGTTCGGGAAATGAGTTTACTCCCTGGGTACTTTTTTGTATACTTTTTACTATACGGGCCGAGTCCGGGATTTAAGGGAAATCGCGGGTTTTCGTTTGCCAGCGATTAAACTTCTTTTATTCAGCGTCCCATCAAAAATGAAAACATTTTCAAAAACTACAAACCTCATACGTTTTAGTGGTGAAAAAATAATTTAAAAAATCGTTCGAGAAATGAGTTTACTCCCTGGGTACTTTTTTTGTATACTTTTGACTATACGGGCCAAGCCCGGGATTTACGGGAAATTGCGGGTTTTCGTTTGCCGGCGATTAAACCTCTTTCATTAGGCGTCTCATCAAAAATGAAAACATTTTTGAAAACTACAAATCTCATGCGTTTTAGTGGTGAAAAAATAATTTAAAAAATCGTTTGGTAAATGAGTTTACTTCCTAGGTGCTTTCTTTGTATACATTCGACTATACGGGCCAAGCCCGGGATTTACTGGAAATCGCGGGTTTTCGTTTGCCGGCGATTAAACCACTTTCATTAAGCGTCTCATCAAAAATAAAAACATTTTTGAAAACTACAAGTCTCATGCGTTTTAGTGGTGCAAAAATAATTTAAAAAATCGTTCGGGAAATGAGTTTACTCCCTGGGTACTTTTTTGTATACTTTTGACTATACGAGCCGAGTCCGGGATTTAAGGGAAATCGCGGGTTTTCGTTTGCCAGCGATTAAACTTCTTTTATTCAGCGTCTCATTAAAAATGAAAACATTTTTGAAAACTACAAGTCTCATGCGTTTAAGTGGTGAAAAAATGATTTAAAAAATCGTTCGGGAAATGAGTTTACTCCCTGGGTACTTTCTTTGTATACTTTTGACTATACGGGCCGAGTACGGGATTTAAGGGAAATCGCGGGTTTTCGTTTGCCAGCGATTAAACTTCTTTTATTCAGCGTCCCATCAAAAATGAAAACATTTTTAAAAACTACAAACCTCATGCGTTATAGTGGTGAAAAAATAATTTAAAAAATCGTTCGGTAAATGAGTTTACTTCCTAGGTACTTTCTTTGTATACATTCGACTATACGGGCCAAGCCCGGGATTTACGGCAAAATCGCGGGTTTTCGTTTGCCGGCGATTAAACCACTTTCATTCAGCGTCTCATCAAAAATGAAAACATTTCTGAAAACTACAAGTCTCATGCGTTTTAGTGGTAAAAAAATTATTTAAAAAATCGTTCGGGAAATGAGTTTACTTCCTGGGTACTTTCTTTGTATACTTTTGACTATACCGGCCGAGTCCGGGATTTACGGGAAATCGCGGGTTTTTGTTTGCCGGCGATTAAACTTCTTTTATTCAGCGTCTCATTAAAAATGAAAACATTTTTGAAAACTACAAGTCTCATGCGTTTTAGTGGTGAAAAAATAATTTAAAAAATCGTTCGGGAAATGAGTTTACTCCCTGGGTACTTTCTTTGTATACTTTTGACTATACGGGCCGAGTCCGGGATTTACAGGAAATCGCGGGTTTTCCTTTGCGAGCGATTAAACTTCTTTTATTTAGCGTCCCATCAAAAATAAAAACATTTTTGAAAACTACAAGTCTCATGCGTTTTAGTGGTGCAAAAATAATTTAAAAAATCGTTCGGGAAATGAGTTTACTCCCTGGGTACTTTTTTGTATACTTTTGACTATACGGGCCGAGTCCGGGATTTAAGGGAAATCGCGGGTTTTCGTTTGCCAGCGATTAAACTTCTTTTATTCAGCGTCCCATCAAAAATGAAAAGATTTTTGAAAACTACAAGTCTCATGCGTTTTAGTGGTGAAAAAATGATTTAAAAAATCGTTCGGGAAATGAGTTTACTCCCTGGGTACTTTATTTGTATACTTTTGACTATACGGGCCGAGTCCGGGATTTACGGGAAATCGCGGCTTTTCGTTTGCCGGCGATTAAACCACTTTCATTATGCGTCTCATTAAAAATGAAAACATTTTTAAAAACTACAAACCTCATGCGTTTTAGTGGTGAAAAAATAATTTAAAAAATCGTTCGATAAATGAGTTTACTCCCTGGGTACTTTTTTTGTATACTTTTGACTATACGGGCCAAGCCCGGGATTTACGGGAAATCGCGGGTTTTCGTTTGCGTTTTAGTGGTGAAAAAATAATTTAAAAAATCGTTCCAGAAATGAGTTTACTCCCTGGGTACTTTTTTTGTATACTTTTGACTATACGGGCCAAGCCCGGGATTTACGGGAAATCGCGGGTTTTCGTTTGCCGGCGATTAAACCACTTTCATTAAGCGTCTCATCAAAAATGAAAACATTTCTGAAAACTACAAGTCTCATGCGTTTTAGTGGTGAAAAAATAATTTAAAAAATCGTTCGGGAAATGAGTTTACTCCCTGGGTACCTTCTTTGTATACTTTTGACTATACGGGCCGAGTCCGAGATTTACGGGAAATCGCGGCTTTTCGTTTGCCAGCGATAAAACTTCTTTTATTTAGCGTCCCATCAAAAATAAAAACATTTTTGAAAACTACAAGTCTCATGCGTTTTAGTGGTGAAAAAATAATTTAAAAAATCGTTCGGGAAATGAGTTTACTCCCTGGGTACTTTTTTGTATACTTTTGACTATACGGGCCGAGTCCGGGATTTAAGGGAAATCGCGGGCTTTCGTTTGCCAGCGATTAAAATTCTTTTATTCAGCGTCCCATCAAAAATGAAAACATTTTTGAAACCTACAAGTCTCATGCGTTTTAGTGGTGAAAAAATAATTTAAAAAATCGTTCGGGGAATGAGTTTACTCCCTGGGTACTTTCTTTGTATACTTTTGACTATACGGGCCAGGTCCGGGATTTACGGGATATCGCGGGTTTTCGTTTGCCGGCGATTAAACTTCTTTTATTCAGCGTCTCATCAAAAATGAAAACATTTTTGAAAACTACAAGTCTCATGCGTTTTAGTGGTGAAAAAATGATTTAAAAAATCGTTCGGGAAATGAGTTTACTCCCTGGGTACTTTCTTTGTATACTTTTGACTATACGGGCCGAGTCCGAGATTTACGGGAAATCGCGGCTTTTCGTTTGCCAGCGATTAAACTTCTTTTATTTAGCGTCCCATCAAAAATAAAAACATTTTTCAAAACTACAAGTCTCATGCGTTTTAGTGGTGAAAAAATAATTTAAAAAATCGTTCAGGGAATGAGTTTACTCCCTGGGTACTTTCTTTGTATACTTTTGACTATACGGGCCAGGTCCGGGATTTACGGGATATCGCGGGTTTTCGTTTGCCGGCGATTAAACTTCTTTTATTCAGCGTCTCATCAAAAATGAAAACATTTTTGAAAACTACACGTCTCATGCGTTTTAGTGGTGAAAAAATGATTTAAAAAATCGTTCGGGAAATGAGTTTACTCCCTGGGTACTTTCTTTGTATACTTTTGACTATACGGGCCGAGTCCGAGATTTACGGGAAATCGCGGTTTTCGTTTGCCAGCGATTAAACTTCTTTTATTTAGCGTCCCATCAAAAATAAAAACATTTTTGAAAACTACAAGTCTCATGCGTTTTAGTGGTGAAAAAATAATTTAAAAAATCGTTCGGGGAATGAGTTTACTCCCTGGGTACTTTCTTTGTATACTTTTGACTATACGGGCCGAGTCCGGGATTTACGGGATATCGCGGGTTTTCGTTTGCCGGCGATTAAACTTCTTTTATTCAGCGTCTCATCAAAAATGAAAACATTTTTAAAAACTACAAGTCTCATGCGTTTTAGTGGTGAAAAAATGATTTAAAAAATCGTTCGGGAAATGAGTTTACTCCCTGGGTACTTTCTTTGTATACTTTTGACTATATGGGCCGAGTCCGAGATTTACGGGAAATCGCGGCTTTTCGTTTGCCAGCGATTAAACTTCTTTTATTTAGCGTCCCATCAAAAATAAAAACATTTTTGAAAACTACAAGTCTCATGCGTTTTAGTGGTGAAAAAATAATTTAAAAAATCGTTCGGGAAATGAGTTTACTCCCTGGGTACGTTTTTGTATACTTTTGACTATACGGGCCGAGTCCGGGATTTAAGGGAAATCGCGGGTTTTCGTTTGCCAGCGATTAAAATTCTTTTATTCAGCGTCCCATCAAAAATGAAAACATTTTTGAAACCTACAAGTCTCATGCGTTTTAGTGGTGAAAAAATAATTTAAAAAATCGTTCGGGGAATGAGTTTACTCCATGGGTACTTTCTTTGTATACTTTTGACTATACGGGCCAGGTCCGGGATTTACGGGATATCGCGGGTTTTCGTTTGCCGGCGATTAAACTTCTTTTATTCAGCGTCTCATCAAAAATGAAAACATTTTTGAAAACTACAAGTCTCATGCGTTTTAGTGGTGAAAAAATGATTTAAAAAATCGTTCGGGAAATGAGTTTACTCCCTGGGTACTTTCTTTGTATACTTTTGACTATACGGGCCGAGTCCGAGATTTACGGGAAATCGCGGCTTTTCGTTTGCCAGCGATTAAACTTCTTTTATTTAGCGTCCCATCAAAAATAAAAACATTTTTCAAAACTACAAGTCTCATGCGTTTTAGTGGTGAAAAAATAATTTAAAAAATCGTTCGGGAAATGAGTTTACTCCCTGGGTACTTTTTTGTATACTTTTGACTATACGGGCCGAGTCCGGTATTTAAGGGAAATCGCGGGTTTTCGTTTGCCAGCGATTAAAATTCTTTTATTCAGCGTCCCATCAAAAATGAAAACATTTTTGAAATCTGCAAGTCTCATGCGTTTTAGTGGTGAAAAAATAATTTAAAAAATCGTTCGGGGAATGAGTTTACTCCATGGGTACTTTCTTTGTATACTTTTGACTATACGGGCCAGGTCCGGGATTTACGGGATATCGCGGGTTTTCGTTTGCCGGCGATTAAACTTCTTTTATTCAGCGTCTCATCAAAAATGAAAACATTTTTGAAAACTACAAGTCTCATGCGTTTTAGTGGTGAAAAAATGATTTAAAAAATCGTTCGGGAAATGAGTTTACTCCCTGGGTACTTTCTTTGTATACTTTTGACTATACGGGCCGAGTCCGAGATTTACGGGAAATCGCGGCTTTTCGTTTGCCAGCGATTAAACTTCTTTTATTTAGCGTCCCATCAAAAATAAAAACATTTTTCAAAACTACAAGTCTCATGCGTTTTAGTGGTGAAAAAATAATTTAAAAAATCGTTCGGGAAATGAGTTTACTCCCTGGGTACTTTTTTGTATACTTTTGACTATACGGGCCGAGTCCGGTATTTAAGGGAAATCGCGGGTTTTCGTTTGCCAGCGATTAAAATTCTTTTATTCAGCGTCCCATCAAAAATGAAAACATTTTTGAAATCTGCAAGTCTCATGCGTTTTAGTGGTGAAAAAATAATTTAAAAAATCGTTCGGGGAATGAGTTTACTCCCTGGGTACTTTCTTTGTATACTTTTGACTATACGGGCCAGGTCCGGGATTTACGGGATATCGCGGGTTTTCGTTTGCCGGCGATTAAACTTCTTTTATTCAGCGTCTCATCAAAAATGAAAACATTTTTGAAAACTACACGTCTCATGCGTTTTAGTGGTGAAAATATGATTTAAAAAATCGTTTGGGAAATGAGTTTACTCCCTGGGTACTTTCTTTGTATACTTTTGACTATACGGGCCGAGTCCGAGATTTACGGGAAATCGCGGCTTTTCGTTTGCCAGCGATTAAACTTCTTTTATTTAGCGTCCCATCAAAAATAAAAACATTTTTGAAAACTACAAGTCTCATGCGTTTTAGTGGTGAAAAAATAATTTAAAAAATCGTTCGGGAAATGAGTTTACTCCCTGGGTACTTTTTTGTATACTTTTGACTATACGGGCCGAGTCCGGGATTTAAGGGAAATCGCGGGTTTTCGTTTGCCAGCGATTAAACTTCTTTTATTCAGCGTCCCATCAAAAATGAAAACATTTTCAAAAACTACAAACCTCATACGTTTTAGTGGTGAAAAAATAATTTAAAAAATCGTTCGAGAAATGAGTTTACTCCCTGGGTACTTTTTTTGTATACTTTTGACTATACGGGCCAAGCCCGGGATTTACGGGAAATCGCAGGTTTTCGTTTGCCGGCGATTAAACCTCTTTCATTAGGCGTCTCATCAAAAATGAAAACATTTTTGAAAACTACAAATCTCATGCGTTTTAGTGGTGAAAAAATAATTTAAAAAATCGTTCGGTAAATGAGTTTACTTCCTAGGTGCTTTCTTTGTATACATTCGACTATACGGGCCAAGCCCGGGATTTACTGGAAATCGCGGGTTTTCGTTTGCCGGCGATTAAACCACTTTCATTAAGCGTCTCATCAAAAACGAAAACATTTCTGAAAACTACAAGTCTCATGCGTTTTAGTGGTGAAAAAATTATTTAAAAAATCGTTCGGGAAATGAGTTTACTCCCTGGGTACTTTCTTTGTATACTTTCGACTATACCGGCCGAGTCCGGGATTTACGGGAAATCGCGGGTTTTCGTTTGCCAGCGATTAAACTTCTTTTATTCAGCGTCCCATCAAAAATTAAAACATTTTTGAAAACTACAAGTCTCATGCGTTTTAGTGGTGAAAAAATGATTTAAAAAATCGTTCGGGAAATGAGTTTACTCCCTGGGTACTTTCTTTATATACTTTTGACTATACGGGCCGAGTCCGGGATTTACGGGAAATCGCGGCTTTTTGTTTGCCGGCGATTAAACCACTTTCATCATGCGTCTCATTAAAAATGAAAACATTTTTAAAAACTACAAACCTCATGCGTTTTAGTGGTGAAAAAATAATTTAATAAATCGTTCGAGAAATGAGTTTACTCCCTGGGTACTTTTTTTGTATAATTTTGACTATACGGGCCAAGCCCGGGATTTACGGGAAATCGCGGGTTTTCGTTTGCCGGCGATAAAAACCACTTTCATTAAGCGTCTCATCAAAAATGAAAACATTTCTGAAAACTACAAGTTTCATGCGTTTTAGTGGTGAAAAAATAATTTAAAAAATCGTTCGGGAAATGAGTTTACTCCCTGGGTACTTTCTTTGTATACTTTTGACTACATGGGCCGAGTCCGGGATTTACGGGAAATCGCGGGTTTTCGTTTGCAAGCGATTAAACTTCTTTTAATTAGCGTCCCATCAAAAATAAAAACATTTTAGAAAACTACAAGTCTCATGCGTTTTAGTGGTGCAAAAATAATTTAAAAAATCGTTCAGTAAATGAGTTTATTCCCTGGGTACGTTTTTGTATACTTTTGACTATACGGGCCGAGGCCGGGATTTAAGGGAAATCGCAGGTTTTCGTTTGCCAGCGATTAAACTTCTTTTATTCAACGTCCCATCAAAAATGAAAACATTTTTGAAAACTACAAGTCTCATGCGTTTTAGTGGTCAAAAAATGATTTAAAAAATCGTTCGGGAAATGAGTTTACTCCCTGGGTACTTTCTTTGTATACTTTTGACTATACGGGCCGAGTCCGGGATTTACGGGAAATCGCGGCTTTTAGTTTGCCAGCGATTAAACTTCTTTTATTTAGCGTCCCATCAAAAATAAAAACATTTTTGAAAACTACTAGTCTCATGCGTTTTAGTGGTGAAAAAATAATTTAAAAAATCGTTCGGGAAATGAGTTTACTCTCTGGGTACTTTTTTTGTATACTTTTGACTATACGGGCCGAGTCCGGGATTTAAGAGAAATCGCGGGTTTTCGTTTGCCAGCGATTAAACTTCTTTTATTCAGCGTCCCATCAAAAATAAAAACATTTTTAAAAACTACAAACCTCATGCGTTTTAGTGGTGAAAAAATAATTTAAAAAATCGATCGGGAAATGAGTTTACTCCCTGGGTACTTTTTTTGTATACTTTTGACTATACGGGCCAAGCCCAGGATTTACGGGAAATCGCGGGTTTTCGTTTGCCGGCGATTAAACCTCTTTCATTAGGCGTCTCATCAAAAATGAAAACATTTTTGAAAACTACAAATCTCATGAGTTTTAGTGGTGAAAAAATAATTTAAAAAATCGTTCGGGAAATGAGTTTACTCCCTGGGTACTTTCTTTGTATACTTTTGACTATACGGGCCGAGTCCGGGATTTACGGGAAATCGCGGCTTTTCGTTTGCCAGCGATTAAACTTCTTTTATTTAGCGTCCCATCAAAAATAAAAACATTTTTGAAAACTACTAGTCTCATGCGTTTTAGTGGTGAAAAAATAATTTAAAAAATCGTTCGGGAAATGAGTTTACTCTCTGGGTACTTTTTTTGTATACTTTTGACTATACGGGCCGAGTCCGGGATTTAAGAGAAATCGCGGATTTTCGTTTGCCAGCGATTAAACTTCTTTTATTCAGCGTCCCATAAAAAATAAAAACATTTTTAAAAACTACAAACCTCATGCGTTTTAGTGGCGAAAAAATAATTTAAAAAATCGTTCGAGAAATGAGTTTACTCCCTGGGTACTTTTTTTGTATACTTTTGACTATACGGGCCAAGCCCGGGATTTACGGGAAATCGCAGGTTTTCGTTTGCCGGCGATTAAACCTCTTTCATTAGGCGTCTCATCAAAAATGAAAACATTTTTGAAAACTACAAATCTCATGCGTTTTAGTGGTGAAAAAATAATTTAAAAAATCGTTCGGTAAATGAGTTTACTTCCTAGGTACTTTCTTTGTATACATTCGACTATACGGGACAAGCCCGGGATTTACGGGAAATTGCGGGTTTTCGTTTGCCGGCGATTAAACCTCTTTCATTAAGCGTCTCATTAAAAATGAAAACATTTTTGAAAACTACAAGTCTCATGCGTTTTAGTGGTAAATAATTTAAAAAATCGTTCGGGAAATGTGTTTACTACCTGGGTACTTTCTTTGTATACTTTTGACTATACGAGCCTAGCCTGGGATTTACGGGAAATCGCGGGTTTTCGTTTGCTGGCGATTAAAATTCTTTTATTCAGCGTCCCATCAAAAATGAAAACATTTTTGAAACCTACAAGTCTCATGCGTTTTAGTGGTGAAAAAATAATTTAAAAAATCGTTCGGGGAATGAGTTACTCTCTGCGCACTTTCTTTGTATACATTCGACTATACGGGCCAAGCCCGGGATTTACGGGAAATCGCGGGTTTTCGTTTGCCGGCGATTAAACCTCTTTCATTAAGCGTCTCATCAAAAATGAAAACATTTTTGAAAACAACAAGTCTTATGCGTTTTAGTGGTGAAAAAATAATTTAAAAATCGTTCGGGAAATGAGTTTACTCCCTGGGTACTTTCTTTGTATACTTTTGACTATACGGGCCGAGTCCGGGATTTACGGGATATCGCGGGTTTTCGTCTGCCGGCGATTAAACCTCTTTCATTAAGCGTCTCATCAAAAATGAAAACATTTTTGAAAACTACAAGTCTCATGCGTTTTAGCGGTGAAAAAATAATTTAAAAATCGTTCGGGAAATGAGTTTACTCCCTGGGTACTTTCTTTGTATACTTTTGACTATACGGGCCGAGTCCGGGATTTACGGGAAATCGCGGGTTTTCGTTTGCCGACGATTAAACCTCTTTCATTAGGCGTCTCATCAAAAATGAAAACATTTTTGAAAACTACAAATCTCATGCGTTTTAGTGGTGAAAAAATAATTTAAAAAATCGTTCGGTAAATGAGTTTACTTCCTAGGTACTTTCTTTGTATACATTCGACTATACGGGACAAGCCCGGGATTTACGGGAAATTGCGGGTTTTCGTTTGCCGGCGATTAAACCTCTTTCATTAAGCGTCTCATTAAAAATGAAAACATTTTTGAAAACTACAAGTCTCATGCGTTTTAGTGGTAAATAATTTAAAAAATCGTTCGGGAAATGTGTTTACTACCTGGGTACTTTCTTTGTATACTTTTGACTATACGAGCCTAGCCTGGGATTTACGGGAAATCGCGGGTTTTCGTTTGCTGGCGATTAAAATTCTTTTATTCAGCGTCCCATCAAAAATGAAAACATTTTTGAAACCTACAAGTCTCATGCGTTTTAGTGGTGAAAAAATAATTTAAAAAATCGTTCGGGGAATGAGTTACTCTCTGCGCACTTTCTTTGTATACATTCGACTATACGGGCCAAGCCCGGGATTTACGGGAAATCGCGGGTTTTCGTTTGCCGGCGATTAAACCTCTTTCATTAAGCGTCTCATCAAAAATGAAAACATTTTTGAAAACAACAAGTCTTATGCGTTTTAGTGGTGAAAAAATAATTTAAAAATCGTTCGGGAAATGAGTTTACTCCCTGGGTACTTTCTTTGTATACTTTTGACTATACGGGCCGAGTCCGGGATTTACGGGATATCGCGGGTTTTCGTCTGCCGGCGATTAAACTTCTTTTATTCATCGTCTCATCAAAATTAAAAACATTTTTGAAAACTACAAGTCTTATGCGTTTTAGTGGTGAAAAACTAATTTAAAAAATCATTCTGGAAATGAGTTTACTCACAGGGTACTTTCTTTGTATACATTCGACTATACGGGCCAAGCCCGGGATTTACGGGAAATCGCGGGTTTTCGTTTGCCGGCGATTAAACCTCTTTCATTAAGGGTCTCATTAAAAATGAAAACATTTTTAAAAACTACAAGTCTCATGCGTTTTAGTGGTGAAAAAATAATTTAAAAAATCGTTCGGGAAATGAGTTTACTCCCTGGGTACTTTTTTGTATACTTTTGACTATATGGGCCGAGTCTGGCATTTAAGGGAAATCGCGGGTTTTCGTTTGCCAGCGATTAAAATTCTTTTATTCAGCGTCCCATCAAAAATGAAAACATTTTTGAAACCTACAAGTCTCATGCGTTTTAGTGGTGAAAAAATAATTTAAAAAATCGTTCGGGGAATGAGTTTACTCCCTGGGTACTTTCTTTGTATACTTTTGACTATACGGGCCAGTTCCGGGATTTACGGGATATCGCGGGTTTTCGTTTGCCGGCGATTAAACTTCTTTTATTCAGCGTCTCATCAAAAATGAAAACATTTTTGAAAACTACACGTTTCATGCGTTTTAGTGGTGAAAAAATGATTTAAAAAATCGTTCGGGAAATGAGTTTACTCCCTGGGTACTTTCTTTGTATACTTTTGACTATACGGGCCGAGTCCGAGATTTACGGGAAATCGCGGCTTTTCGTTTGCCAGCGATTAAACTTCTTTTATTTAGCGTCCCATCAAAAATAAAAATATTTTTGAAAACTACAAGTCTCATGCGTTTTAGTGGTGAAAAAATAATTTAAAAAATCGTTCGGGAAATGAGTTTACTCCCTGGGTACTTTTTTGTTTACTTTTGACTATACGGGCCAAGCCCGGGATTTACGGGAAATCGCGGGTTTTCGTTTGCCGGCGATTAAACCTCTTTCATTAGGCGTCTCATCAAAAATGAAAACATTTTTGAAAACTACAAATCTCATGCGTTTTAGTGGTGAAAAAATAATTTAAAAAATCGTTCGGGAAATGAGTTTACTCCCTGGGTACTTTCTTTGTATATTTTTGACTATACGGGCCGAGTCCGGGATTTAAGGGAAGTCGCGGGTTTTCGTTTGCCAGCGATTAAACTTCTTTTATTCAGCGTCCCATCAAAAATGAAAACATTTTTGAAAACTACAAGTCTCATGCGTTTTAGTGGTGAAAAGATAATTTAAAAAATCGTTCTGGAAATGAGTTTACTCACAGGGTACTTTCTTTGTATACATTCGACTATACGGGCCAAGCCAGGGATTTACGGGAAATCGCGGGTTTTCATTTGCTCCCTGGGTACTTTCTTTGTATACTTTTGACTATACGGGCCGAGTCCGGGATTTACGGGAAATCGCGGCTTTTCGTTTGCCAGCGATTAAACTTCTTTTATTTAGCGTCCCATCAAAAATAAAAACATTTTTGAAAACTACTAGTCTCATGCGTTTTAGTGGTGAAAAAATAATTTAAAAAATCGTTCGGGAAATGAGTTTACTCCCTGGGTACTTTCTTTGTATACTTTTGACTATACGGGCGGAGTCCGGGATTTACGGGAAATCGCGGGTTTTCGTTTGCCAGCGATTAAACTTCTTTTATTCAGCGTCCCATCAAAAATGAAAACATTTTTGAAAACTACAAGTCTCATGCGTTTTAGTGGTGAAAGAATAATTTAAAAAATCGTTCGGGAAATGAGTTTACTCCCTGGGTACTTTCTTTGTATATTTTTGACTATACGGGCCGAGTCCGGGATTTAAGGGAAGTCGCGGGTTTTCGTTTGCCAGCGATTAAACTTCTTTTATTCAGCGTCCCATCAAAAATGAAAACATTTTTGAAAACTACAAGTCTCATGCGTTTTAGTGGTGAAAAGATAATTTAAAAAATCGTTCTGGAAATGAGTTTACTCACAGGGTACTTTCTTTGTATACATTCGACTATACGGGCCAAGCCAGGGATTTACGGGAAATCGCGGGTTTTCGTTTGCCAGCGATTAAACCTCTTTTATTAGGCGTCTCATCAAAAATGAAAACATTTTTGAAAACTACAAATCTCATGCGTTTTAGTGGTGAAAAAATAATTTAAATAATCGTTTGGTAAATGAGTTTACTTCCTAGGTACTTTCTTTGTATACATTCGACTATACGGTCCAAGCCCGGGATTTACGGGAAATCGCGGGTTTTCGTTTACCGGCGATTAAACCACTTTCATTAAGCGTCTCTTAAAAAATGAAAACATTTCTGAAAACTACAAGTCTCATGCGTTTTAGTGGTGAAAAAATAATTTAAAAAATCGTTCGGGAAATGAGTTTACTCCCTGGGTACTTTCTTTGTATACTTTTGACTATACGGGCGGAGTCCGGGATTTACGGGAAATCGCGGGTTTTCGTTTGCCAGTGATTAAACTTCTTTTATTCAGCGTCTCATCAAAAATGAAAACATTTTTGAAAACTACAAGTCTCATGCGTTTTAGTGGTGAAAAAATAATTTAAAAAACCGTTCGGGAAATGAGTTTACTCCCTGGGTACTTTCTTTGTATATTTTTGACTATACGGGCCGAGTCTGGGATTTAAGGGAAATCGCGGGTTTTTGTTTGCCAGCGATTAAACTTCTTTTATTCAGCGTCCCATCAAAAATGAAAACATTTTTGAAAACTACAAGTCTCATGCGTTTTAGTGGTGAAAAGATAATTTAAATAATCGTTTGGTAAATGAGTTTACTTCCTAGGTACTTTCTTTGTATACATTCGACTATACGGTCCAAGCCCGGGATTTACGGGAAATCGCGGGTTTTCGTTTACCGGCGATTAAACCACTTTCATTAAGCGTCTCTTAAAAAATGAAAAAATTTCTGAAAACTACAAGTCTCATGCGTTTTAGTGGTGAAAAAATAATTTAAAAAATCGTTCGGGAAATGAGTTTACTCCCTGGGTACTTTCTTTGTATACTTTTGACTATACGGGCGGAGTCCGGGATTTACGGGAAATCGCGGGTTTTCGTTTGCCAGTGATTAAACTTCTTTTATTCAGCGTCTCATCAAAAATGAAAACATTTTTGAAAACTACAAGTCTCATGCGTTTTAGTGGTGAAAAAATAATTTAAAAAACCGTTCGGAAAATGAGTTTACTCCCTGGGTACTTTCTTTGTATATTTTTGACTATACGGGCCGAGTCTGGGATTTAAGGGAAATCGCGGGTTTTTGTTTGCCAGCGATTAAACTTCTTTTATTCAGCGTCCCATCAAAAATGAAAACATTTTTGAAAACTACAAGTCTCATGCGTTTTAGTGGTGAAAAGATAATTTAAAAAATCGTTCTGGAAATGAGTTTACTCACAGGGTACTTTCTTTGTATACATTCGACTATACGGGCCAAGCCAGGGATTTACGGGAAATCGCGGGTTTTCGTTTGCTAGCGATTAAAACTCTTTCATTAGGCGTCTCATCAAAAATGAAAACATTTTTGAAAACTACAAATCTCATGCGTTTTAGTGGTGAAAAAATAATTTAAAAAATCGTTCGGTAAATGAGTTTACTTCCTAGGTACTTTCTTTGTATACATTCGACTATACGGGACAAGCCCGGGATTTACGGGAAATTGCGGGTTTTCGTTTGCCGGCGATTAAACCTCTTTCATTAAGCGTCTCATTAAAAATGAAAACATTTTTGAAAACTACAAATCTCATGCGTTTTAGTGGTGAAAAAATAATTTAAAAAATCGTTCGGTAAATGAGTTTACTTCCTAGGTACTTTCTTTGTATACATTCGACTATATGGGACAAGCCCGGGATTTACGGGAAATTGCGGGTTTTCGTTTGCCGGCGATTAAACCTCTTTCATTAAGCGTCTCATTAAAAATGAAAACATTTTTGAAAACTACAAGTCTCATGCGTTTTTGTGGTAAATAATTTAAAAAATCGTTCGGGAAATGTGTTTACTACCTGGGTACTTTCTTTGTATACTTTTGACTATACGGGCCTAGCCTGGGATTTACGGGAAATCGCGGGTTTTCGTTTGCCTGCGATTAAAATTCTTTTATTCAGCGTCCCATCAAAAATGAAAACATTTTTTAAACCTACAAGTCTCATGCGTTTTAGTGGTGAAAAAATAATTTAAAAAATCGTTCGGGGAATGAGTTACTCTCTGGGCACTTTCTTTGTATACATTCGACTATACGGGCCAAGCCCGGGATTTACGGGAAATCGCGGGTTTTCGTTTGCCGGCGATTAAACCTCTTTCATTAAGCGTCTCATCAAAAATGAAAACATTTTTGAAAACTACAAGTCTTATGCGTTTTAGTGGTGAAAAAATAATTTAAAAAATCGTTCGGGAAATGAGTTTACTCCCTGGGTACTTTCTTTGTGTACTTTTGACTATACGGGCCGAGTCCGGGATTTACGGGAAATCGCGGGTTTTCGTCTGCCGGCGATTAAACTTCTTTTATTCATCGTCTCATCAAGAATAAAAACATTTTTGAAAACTACAAGTCTTATGCGTTTTAGTGGTGAAAATATAATTTAAAAAATCATTCTGGAAATGAGTTTACTCACAGGGTACTTTCTTTGTATACATTCGACTATACGGGCCAAGCCCGGGATTTACGGGAAATCGCGGGTTTTCGTTTGCTGGCGATTAAACCTTTTTCATTAGTGGTCTCATCAAAAATGAAAACATTTTTAAAAACTACAAGTCTCATGCGTTTTAGTGGTGAAAAAATAATTTAAAAAATCGTTCGGGAAATGAGTTTACTCCCTGGGTACTTTCTTTGTATACTTTTGACTATACGGGCGGAGTCCGGGATTTACGGGAAATCGCGGGTTTTCGTTTGCCAGCGATTAAACTTCTTTTATTCAGTGTCTCATCAAAAATAAAAACATTTTTGAAAACTACAAGTCTTATGCGTTTTAGTGGTGAAAAAATAATTTAAAAAATCATTCTGGAAATGAGTTTACTCACAGGGTACTTTCTTTGTATACATTCGACTATACGGGCCAAGCCCGGGATTTACGGGAAATCGCGGGTTTTCTTTTGCCGGCGATTAAACCTCTTTCATTAAGGGTCTCATCAAAAATGAAAACATTTTTAAAAACTACAAGTCTCATGCGTTTTAGTGGTGAAAAAATAATTTAAAAAATCGTTCGGGAAATGAGTTTACTCCATGGGTACTTTCTTTGTATACTTTTGACTATACGGGCGGAGTCCGGGATTTACGGGAAATCGCGGGTTTTCGTTTGCCAGCGATTAAACTTCTATTATTCAGCGTCTCATCAAAAATGAAAACATTTTTGAAAACTACAAGTCTTATGCGTTTTAGTGGTGAAAAAATAATTTAAAAAATCATTCTGGAAATGAGTTTACTCACAGGGTACTTTCTTTGTATACATTCGACTATACGGGCCAAGCCCGGGATTTACGGGAAATCGCGGGTTTTCTTTTGCCGGCGATTAAACCTCTTTCATTAAGGGTCTCATCAAAAATGAAAACATTTTTAAAAACTACAAGTCTCATGCGTTTTAGTGGTGAAAAAATAATTTAAAAAATCGTTCGGGAAATGAGTTTACTCCCTGGGTACTTTCTTTGTATACTTTTGACTATACGGGCGGAGTCCGGGATTTACGGGAAATCGCGGGTTTTCGTTTGCCAGCGATTAAACTTCTATTATTCAGCGTCTCATCAAAAATGAAAACATTTTTGAAAACTACAAGTCTCATGCGTTTTAGTGGTGAAAAAATAATTTAAAAAATCGTTCGGGAAATGAGTTTACTCCCTGGGTAATTTCTTTGTATATTTTTGACTATACGGGCCGAGTCCGGGATTTAAGGGAAGTCGCGGGTTTTCGTTTGCCAGCGATTAAAGTTCTTTTATTCAGCGTCCCATCAAAAATGAAAACATTTTTGAAAACTACATGTCTCATGCGTTTTAGTGGTGAAAAGATAATTTAAAAAATCGTTCTGGAAATGAGTTTACTCACAGGGTACTTTCTTTGTATACATTCGACTATACGGGCCAAGCCAGGGATTTACGGGAAATCGCGGGTTTTCGTTTGCCAGCGATTAAACCTCTTTCATTAGGCGTCTCATCAAAAATGAAAACATTTTTGAAAACTACAAATCTCATGCGTTTTAGTGGTGAAAAAATAATTTAAAAAATCGTTTGGTAAATGAGTTTACTTCCTAGGTACTTTCTTTGTATGCATTCGACTATACGGTCCAAGCCCGGGATTTACGGGAAATCGCGGGTTTTCGTTTACCGGAGATTAAACCACTTTCATTAAGCGTCTCCTAAAAAATGAAAACATTTCTGAAAACTACAAGTCTCATGCGTTTTAGTGGTGAAAAAATAATTTAAAAAATCGTTCGGGAAATGAGTTTACTCCCTGGGTACTTTCTTTGTATACTTTTGACTATACGGGCGGAGTCCGGGATTTACGGTAAATCGCGGGTTTTCGTTTGCCAGCGATTAAACTTCTTTTATTCAGCGTCCCATCAAAAATGAAAACATTTTTGAAAACTACAAGTCTCATGCGTTTTAGTGGTGAAAAAATAATTTAAAAAATCGTTCGGGAAATGAGTTTACTCCCTGGGTACTTTCTTTGTATATTTTTGACTATACGGGCCAAGCCAGGGATTTACGGGAAATCGCGGGTTTTCGTTTGCCAGCGATTAAACCTCTTTCATTAGGCGTCTCATCAAAAATGAAAACATTTTTGAAAACTACAAATCTCATACGTTTTAGTGGTGAAAAAATAATTTAAAAAATCGTTTGGTAAATGAGTTTACTTCCTAGGTACTTTCTTTGTATGCATTCGACTATACGGTCCAAGCCCGGGATTTACGGGAAATCGCGGGTTTTCGTTTACCGGCGATTAAACAACTTTCATTAAGCGTCTCTTAAAAAATGAAAACATTTCTGAAAACTACAAGTCTCATGCGTTTTAGTGGTGAAAAAATAATTTAAAAAATCGTTCGGGAAATGAGTTTACTCCCTGGGTACTTTCTTTGTATACTTTTGACTATACGGGCGGAGTGCGGGATTTACGGTAAATCGCGGGTTTTCGTTTGCCAGCGATTAAACTTCTTTTATTCAGCGTCCCATCAAAAATGAAAACATTTTTGAAAACTACAAGTCTCATGCGTTTTAGTGGTGAAAAAATAATTTAAAAAATCGTTCGGGAAATGAGTTTACTCCCTGGATACTTTCTTTGTATATTTTTGACTATACGGGCCGAGTCCGGGATTTAAGGGAAATCGCGGGTTTTCGTTTACCAGCGATTAAACTTCTTTTATTCAGCGTCCCATCAAAAATGAAAACATTTTTGAAAACTACAAGTCTCATGCGTTTTAGTGGTGAAAAGATAATTTAAAAAATCGTTCTGGAAATGAGTTTACTCACAGGGTACTTTCTTTGTATACATTCGACTATACGGGCCAAGCCAGGGATTTACGGGAAATCGCGGGTTTTCGTTTGCGAGCGATTAAACCTCTTTCATTAGGCGTCTCATCAAAAATGAAAACATTTTTGAAAACTACAAATCTCATGCGTTTTAGTGGTGAAAAAATAATTTAAAAAATCGTTTGGTAAAGGAGTTTACTTCCTAGGTACTTTCTTTGTATACATTCGACTATACGTTCCAAGCCCGGGATTTACGGGAAATCGCGGGTTTTCGTTTACCGGCGATTAAACCACTTTCATTAAGCGTCTCTTAAAAAATAAAAACATTTATGAAAACTACAAGTCTCATGCGTTTTAGTGGTGAAAAAATTATTTAAAAAATCGTTCGGGAAATGAGTTTACTCCCTGGGTACTTTCTTTGTATACTTTTGACTATACCGGCAGAGTCCGGGATTTACGGGAAATCGCGGGTTTTCATTTGCCGGCGATTAAACTTCTTTTATTAAGCGTCTCATCAAAAATGAAAACATTTTTGAATACTACAAGTCTCATGCGTTTTAGTGGTGAAAAAATAATTTAAAAAATCGTTCGGGAAATGAGTTTACTTCCTGGGTACTTTCTTTGTATACTTTTGACTATACGTTCCAAGCCCGGGATTTACGGGAAATCGCGGGTTTTCGTTTACCGGCGATTAAACCACTTTCATTAAGCGTCTCTTAAAAAATAAAAACATTTCTGAAAACTACAAGTCTCATGCGTTTTAGTGGTGAAAAAATTATTTAAAAAATCGTTCGGGAAATGAGTTTACTCCCTGGGTACTTTCTTTGTATACTTTTGACTATACCGGCAGAGTCCGGGATTTACGGGAAATCGCGGGTTTTCGTTTGCCGGCGATTAAACTTCTTTTATTAAGCGTCTCATCAAAAATGAAAACATTTTTGAATACTACAAGTCTCATGCGTTTTAGTGGTGAAAAGATAATTTAAAAAATCGTTCTGGAAATGAGTTTACTCACAGGGTACTTTCTTTGTATACATTCGACTATACGGGCCAAGCCAGGGATTTACGGGAAATCGCGGGTTTTCGTTTGCGAGCGATTAAACCTCTTTCATTAGGCGTCTCATCAAAAATGAAAACATTTTTGAAAACTACAAATCTCATGCGTTTTAGTGGTGAAAAAATAATTTAAAAAATCGTTTGTTAAAGGAGTTTACTTCCTAGGTACTTTCTTTGTATACATTCGACTATACGTTCCAAGCCCGGGATTTACGGGAAATCGCGGGTTTTCGTTTACCGGCGATTAAACCACTTTCATTAAGCGTCTCTTAAAAAATAAAAACATTTATGAAAACTACAAGTCTCATGCGTTTTAGTGGTGAAAAAATTATTTAAAAAATCGTTCGGGAAATGAGTTTACTCCCTGGGTACTTTCTTTGTATACTTTTGACTATACCGGCAGAGTCCGGGATTTACGGGAAATCGCGGGTTTTCATTTGCCGGCGATTAAACTTCTTTTATTAAGCGTCTCATCAAAAATGAAAACATTTTTGAATACTACAAGTCTCATGCGTTTTAGTGGTGAAAAAATAATTTAAAAAATCGTTCGGGAAATGAGTTTACTTCCTGGGTACTTTCTTTGTATACTTTTGACTATACGTTCCAAGCCCGGGATTTACGGGAAATCGCGGGTTTTCGTTTACCGGCGATTAAACCACTTTCATTAAGCGTCTCTTAAAAAATAAAAACATTTCTGAAAACTACAAGTCTCATGCGTTTTAGTGGTGAAAAAATTATTTAAAAAATCGTTCGGGAAATGAGTTTACTCCCTGGGTACTTTCTTTGTATACTTTTGACTATACCGGCAGAGTCCGGGATTTACGGGAAATCGCGGGTTTTCGTTTGCCGGCGATTAAACTTCTTTTATTAAGCGTCTCATCAAAAATGAAAACATTTTTGAATACTACAAGTCTCATGCGTTTTAGTGGTGAAAAAATAATTTAAAAAATCGTTCGGGAATTGAGTTTACTCCCTGGGTACTTTCTTTGTATACATTCGACTATACAGGCCAAGCCCGGGATTTACGGGAAATCGCGGGTTTTCGTTTGCCGGCGATTAAACCTCTTTCATTAAGCGTCTCATCAAAAATGAAAACATTTTTAAAAACTACAAGTCTCATGCGTTTTAGTGGTGAAAAAATAATTTAAAAAATCGTTCGGGAAATGAGTTTACTCCCTGGGTACTTTCTTTGTATACTTTTGACTATACGGGCGGAGTCCGGGATTTACGGGAAATCGCGGGTTTTCGTTTGCCAGCGATTAAACCTCTTTTATTCAGCGTCCCATCAAAAATGAAAACATTTTTGAAAATAAAAGTCTCATGCGTTTTAGTGGTGAAAAAATAATTTAAAAAATCGTTTGGGAAATGAGTTTACTCCCTGGGTACTTTCTTTGTATATATTTGACTATACGGGCCGAGTCCGGGATTTAAGGGAAATCGCAGGTTTTCGTTTGCCAGCGATTAAACTTCTTTTATTCAGCGTCCCATCAAAAATGAAAACATTTTTGAAAACTACAAGTCTCATGCGTTTTAGTGCTGAAAAGATAATTTAAAAAATCGTTCTGGAAATGAGTTTACTCACAGGGTACTTTCTTTGTATACATTCGACTATACGGGCCAAGCCAGGGATTTACGGGAAATCGCGGGTTTTCGTTTGCCGGCGATTAAACCTCTTTCATTAGGCGTCTCATCAAAAATGAAAACATTTTTGAAAACTGCAAATCTCATGCGTTTTAGTTGTGAAAAAATAATTTAAAAAATCGTTTGGTAAATGAGTTTACTTCCTAGGTACTTTCTTTGTATACATTCGACTATACGGGCCAAGCCCGGGATTTACGGGAAGTCGTTGGTTTTCGTTTGCCGGCGATTAAACCACTTTCATTAAGCGTCTCTTAAAAAATGAAAACATTTCTGAAAACTTCAAGTCTCATGCGTTTTAGTGGTGAAAAAATTATTTAAAAAATCGTTCGGGAAATGAGTTTACTCCCTGGGTACTTTCTTTGTATACTTTTGACTATACAGGCAGAGTCCGGGATTTACGGGAAATCGCGGGTTTTCGTTTACCAGCGATTAAACTTCTTTTATTCAGCGTCCCATCAAAAATAAAAACATTTTTGAAAACTACAAGTCTCATGTGTTTTAGTGGTGAAAAGATAATTTAAAAAATCGTTCTGGAAATGAGTTTACTCACAGGGTACTTTCTTTGTATACATTCGACTATACCGGCCAAGCCAGGGATTTACGGGAAATCGCGGGTTTTCGTTTGCCAGCGATTAAACCTCTTTCATTAGGCGTCTCATCAAAAATGAAAACATTTTTGAAAACTACAAATCTCATGCGTTTTAGTGGTGAAAAAATAATTTAAAAAATCGTTTGGTAAAGGAGTTTACTTCCTAGGTACTTTCTTTGTATACATTCGACTATACGTTCCAAGCCCGGGATTTACGGGAAATCGCGAGTTTTCGTTTACCGGCGATTAAACCACTTTCATTAAGCGTCTCTTAAAAAATAAAAACATTTCTGAAAACTACAAGTCTCATGCGTTTTAGTGGTGAAAAAATTATTTAAAAAATCGTTCGGGAAATGAGTTTACTCCCTGGGTACTTTCTTTGTATACTTTTGACTATACGGGCGGAGTCCGGGATTTACGGGAAATCGCGGGTTTTCGTTTGCCAGCGATTAAACCTCTTTTATTCAGCGTCCCATCAAAAATGAAAACATTTTTGAAAATAAAAGTCTCATGCGTTTTAGTGGTGAAAAAATAATTTAAAAAATCGTTTGGGAAATGAGTTTACTCCCTGGGTACTTTCTTTGTATATATTTGACTATACGGGCCGAGTCCGGGATTTAAGGGAAATCGCAGGTTTTCGTTTGCCAGCGATTAAACTTCTTTTATTCAGCGTCCCATCAAGAATGAAAACATTTTTGAAAACTACAAGTCTCATGCGTTTTAGTGCTGAAAAGATAATTTAAAAAATCGTTCTGGAAATGAGTTTACTCACAGGGTACTTTCTTTGTATACATTCGACTATACGGGCCAAGCCAGGGATTTACGGGAAATCGCGGGTTTTCGTTTGCCGGCGATTAAACCTCTTTCATTAGGCGTCTCATCAAAAATGAAAACATTTTTGAAAACTGCAAATCTCATGCGTTTTAGTTGTGAAAAAATAATTTAAAAAATCGTTTGGTAAATGAGTTTACTTCCTAGGTACTTTCTTTGTATACATTCGACTATACGGGCCAAGCCCGGGATTTACGGGAAGTCGTTGGTTTTCGTTTGCCGGCGATTAAACCACTTTCATTAAGCGTCTCTTAAAAAATGAAAACATTTCTGAAAACTTCAAGTCTCATGCGTTTTAGTGGTGAAAAAATTATTTAAAAAATCGTTCGGGAAATGAGTTTACTCCCTGGGTACTTTCTTTGTATACTTTTGACTATACTGGCAGAGTCCGGGATTTACGGGAAATCGCGGGTTTTCGTTTACCAGCGATTAAACTTCTTTTATTCAGCGTCCCATCAAAAATAAAAACATTTTTGAAAACTACAAGTCTCATGTGTTTTAGTGGTGAAAAGATAATTTAAAAAATCGTTCTGGAAATGAGTTTACTCACAGGGTACTTTCTTTGTATACATTCGACTATACCGGCCAAGCCAGGGATTTACGGGAAATCGCGGGTTTTCGTTTGCCAGCGATTAAACCTCTTTCATTAGGCGTCTCATCAAAAATGAAAACATTTTTGAAAACTACAAATCTCATGCGTTTTAGTGGTGAAAAAATAATTTAAAAAATCGTTTGGTAAAGGAGTTTACTTCCTAGGTACTTTCTTTGTATACATTCGACTATACGTTCCAAGCCCGGGATTTACGGGAAATCGCGAGTTTTCGTTTACCGGCGATTAAACCACTTTCATTAAGCGTCTCTTAAAAAATAAAAACATTTCTGAAAACTACAAGTCTCATGCGTTTTAGTGGTGAAAAAATTATTTAAAAAATCGTTCGGGAAATGAGTTTACTCCCTGGGTACTTTCTTTGTATACTTTTGACTATACCGGCAGAGTCTGGGATTTACGGGAAATCGCGGGTTTTCGTTTGCCGGCGATTAAACTTCTTTTATTAAGCGTCTCATCAAAAATGAAAACATTTTTGAATACTACAAGTCTCATGCGTTTTAGTGGTGAAAAAATAATTTAAAAAATCGTTCGGGAATTGAGTTTACTCCCTGGGTACTTTCTTTGTATACATTCGACTATACAGGCCAAGCCCGGGATTTACGGGAAATCGCGGGTTTTCGTTTGCCGGCGATTAAACCTCTCTCATTAAGCGTCTCATCAAAAATGAAAACTTTTTTAAAAACTACAAGTCTCATGCGTTTTAGTGGTGAAAAAATAATTTAAAAAATCGTTCGGGAAATGAGTTTACTCCCTGGGTACTTTCTTTGTATACTTTTGACTGTACGGGCGGAGTCCGGGATTTACGGGAAATCGCGGGTTTTCGTTTGCCAGCGATTAAACCTCTTTTATTCAGTGTCCCATCAAAAATGAAAACATTTTTGAAAATACAAGTCTCATGCGTTTTAGTGGTGAAAAAATAATTTATAAAATCGTTTGGGAAATGAGTTTACTCCCTGGGTACTTTCTTTGTATATATTTGACTATACGGGCCGAGTCCGGGATTTAAGGGAAATCGCAGGTTTTCGTTTGCCAGCGATTAAACTTCTTTTATTCAGCGTCCCATCAAAAATGAAAACATTTTTGAAAACTACAAGTCTCATGCGTTTTAGTGCTGAAAAGATAATTTAAAAAATCGTTCTGGAAATGAGTTTACTCACAGGGTACTTTCTTTGTATACATTCGACTATACGGGCCAAGCCAGGGATTTACGGGAAATCGCGGGTTTTCGTTTGCCGGCGATTAAACCTCTTTCATTAGGCGTCTCATCAAAAATGAAAACATTTTTGAAAACTACAAATCTCATGCGTTTTAGTTGTGAAAAAATAATTTAAAAAATCGTTTGGTAAATGAGTTTACTTCCTAGGTACTTTCTTTGTATACATTCGACTATACGGGCCAAGCCCGGGATTTACGGGAAGTCGCGGGTTTTCGTTTGCCGGCGATTAAACCACTTTCATTAAGCGTCTCTTAAAAAATGAAAACATTTCTGAAAACTTCAAGTCTCATGCGTTTTAGTGGTGAAAAAATTATTTAAAAAATCGTTTGGGAAATGAGTTTACTCCCTGGGTACTTTCTTTGTATACTTTTGACTATACCGGCAGAGTCCGGGATTTACGGGAAATCGCGGGTTTTCGTTTGCCGGCGATTAAACTTCTTTTATTCAGCGTCTCATCCGTATAGTCGAATGTATACAAAGAAAGTACCCAGGGGGTAAACTCATTTCCCAAACGATTTTTTAAATTATTTTGTCACCACTAAAACGCATGAGACTTGTAGTTTTTAAAAGTGTTTTCATTTTTGATGAGTCGCTGAATAAAAGAGGTTTAATCGCCGGCAAACGAAAACCCGCGATTTCCCGTAAATCCCGGACTCGGCCCGTATAGTCAAAAGTATACAAAGAAAGTACCCAGGGAGTAAACTCATTTCCCGAACGATTTTTTAAATTATTATTTCACCACTGAAGCCCATGAGATTTGTAGTTTTCAGAAATGTTTTCATTTTTGATGAGACGTTTAATGAAAGTGGTTTAATCGCCGGCAAACGAAAACCCGCGATTTCCCGTAAATCCCGGGCTTGGCCCGTATAGTCAAATGTATACAAAGAAAGTACTCAGGGAGTAAACTCATTGCCCGAACGATTTTTTAAATTATTTTTTCACCACTAAAACGCATGAGACTTGTAGTTTTAAAAAATGTTTTCATTTTTGATGAGACGCTTAATAAAAGGGGTTAAATCGCTGGCAAACGAAAACCCGCGATTTCCCGTAAATCCCGGGCTTGGCCCGTATAGTCGAATGTATACAAAGAAAGTACCCTGTGAGTAAACTCATTTCCAGAACAATTTTTTAAATTATTTTTTCCCCACTAAAACGCATGAGGCTTGTAGTTTTCAAAAATGTTTTCATTTTTGTTGAGACGCTTAATGAAAGGGGTTTAATCGCCGGCAAACCAAAACCCGCGATTTCCCGTAAATCCCGGGCTTGGCCCGTATAGTCAAAAGTATACAAAGAAAGTACCCAGTGAGTAAACTCATTTCCCGAACGATTTTTTAAATTATTATTTCACCACTAAAGCCCATGAGACTTGTAGTTTTTAAAAATGTTTTCATTTTTGATGAGACGCTGAATGAAGGTAGTTTAATCGCCGGTAAACGAAAAACCGAAAAACCGCGATTTCCCGTAAATCCCGAACTCAGCCCGTATAGTCAAAAGTATACAAAGAAAGTACCCAGGGAGTAAACTCATTTCCCGAACGATTTTTTAAATCATTTTTTCACCACTAAAACGCATGAGACTTGTAGTTTTTAAAAATGTTTTCATTTTTGATGAGACGCCTAATGAAAGGGGTATAATCGCCCGCAAACCAAAACCCGCGATTTCCCGTAAATCCCGGGCTTGGCCCGTATAGTCAAATGTATACAAAGAAAGTACTCAGGGAGTAAACTCATTATCCGCACGATTTTTTAAATTATTTTTTCACCACTAAAACGCATGAGACTTGTAGTTTTTAAAAATGTTTTCATTTTTGATGAGACGCTTAATAAAAGGGGTTAAATCGCCGGCAAACGAAAACCCGCGATTTCCCGTAAATCCCGGGCTTGGCCCGTATAGTCGAATGTATAAAAAGAAAGTACCCTGTGAGTAAACTCATTTCCAGAACAATTTTTTAAATTATTTTTTCCCCACTAAAACGCATGAGGCTTGTAGTTTTCAAAAATGTTTTCATTTTTGTTGAGACGCTTAATGAAAGGGGTTTAATCGCCGGCAAACCAAAACCCGCGATTTCCCGTAAATCCCGGGCTTGGCCCGTATAGTCGAATGTATACAAAGAAAGTACCCAAGGAGTAAACTCATTTCCCGAACGATTTTTAAAATTATTTTTTCACCACTAAAACATATGAGACTTGTAGTTTTCAGAAATGTTTTCATTTTTGATGAGACGCTTAATGAATGTGGTTTAATCGCCGGCAAACGAAAACCCGCCATTTCCCGTAAACCCCGGACTCGGCCCGTATAGTCAAAAGTGTACAAAGAAAGTACCCAGTGAGTAAACTCATTTCCCGAACGATTTTTTAAATTATTATTTCACCACTAAAGCCCATGAGACTTGTAGTTTTTAAAAATGTTTTCATTTTTGATGAGACGCTGAATAAAGGTAGTTTAATCGCCGGTAAACTAAAAACCGCGATTTCCCGTAAATCCCGAACTCAGCCCGTATAGTCAAAAGTATACAAAGAAAGTACCCAGGGAGTAAACTCATTTCCCGAACGATTTTTTAAATCATTTTTTCACCACTAAAACGCATGAGACTTGTAGTTTACAGAAATGTTCTCATTTTTGATGAGACATTTAATGAAAGTGGTTTAATCGCCGGCAAACGAAAACCCGCCATTTCCCGTAAATCCCGGGCTTGGCCCGTATAGTCAAAAGTATACAAAGAAAGTACCCTGTGAGTAAACTCATTTTCAGAACGATTTTTAAAATTATTTTTTCAGCACTAAAACGTATGAGACTTGTAGTTTTCAGAAATGTTTTCATTTTTGATGAGACGCTTAATGAATGTGGTTTAATCGCCGGCAAACGAAAACCCGCGATTTTCCGTAAATCCCGGGCTTGGCCCGTATAGTCGAATGTATACAAAGAAAGTACCCTGTGAGTAAACTCATTTCCAAAACGATTTTTTAAATTATCTTTTCACCACTAAAACGCATGAGACTTGTAGTTTTTAAAAATGTTTTCATTTTTGATGAGACGCTGAATAAAAGAAGTTTAATCGACGGCAAACGAAAACCCGCCATTTCCCGTAAACCCCGGACTCGGCCCGTATAGTCAAAAGTATTCAAAGAAGGTACCCAGGGAGTAAACTCATTTCCCGAACGATTTTTTAAATTATTTTTTCACCACTAAAACGCATTAGACTTGTAGTTTTCAGTAATGTTTTCATTTTTGATGAGACGCTTAATGAAAGTGGTTTAATCGCCGGCAAACGAAAACCCGCGATTTCTCGTAAATCCCGGGCTTGGCCCGTATAGTCGAATGTATACAAAGAAAGTACCCTGCCAGTAAACTCATTTCCAGAACGATGCTTTAAATTATTTTTCACTACTAAAACGCATAAGACTTGTAGTTTTCAAAAATGTTTTCATATTTGATGGGACGCTGAATAAAAGAAGTTTAATCCCCGGCAAACGAAAACCTGCGATTTCCCGTAAATCCTGGACTCAGCCCGTATAGTCAAAAGTATACAAAGAAAGTACCCAGGGTGTAAACTCATTTCCCGAACGATTTTTTAAATTATTATTTCACCACTAAAGCCCATGAGATTTGTAGTTTTCAAAAATGTTTTCATTTTTGATGAGACGTTTAATGAAAGTGGTTTAATCGCCGGCAAACGAAAACCCGCGATTTCCCGTAAATCCCGGGCTTGGCCCGTATAGTCAAATGTATACAAAGAAAGTACTCAGGGAGTAAACTCATTGCCCGAACGATTTTTTAAATTATTTTTTCACCACTAAAACGCATGAGACTTGTAGTTTTAAAAAATGTTTTCATTTTTGATGAGACGCTTAATAAAAGGGGTTAAATCGCTGGCAAACGAAAACCCGCGATTTCCCGTAAATCCCGGGCTTGGCCCGTATAGTCGAATGTATACAAAGAAAGTACCCTGTGAGTAAACTCATTTCCAGAACAATTTTTTAAATTATTTTTTCCCCACTAAAACGCATGAGGCTTGTAGTTTTCAAAAATGTTTTCATTTTTGTTGAGACGCTTAATGAAAGGGGTTTAATCGCCGGCAAACCAAAACCCGCGATTTCCCGTAAATCCCGGGCTTGGCCCGTATAGTCAAAAGTATACAAAGAAAGTACCCAGTGAGTAAACTCATTTCCCGAACGATTTTTTAAATTATTATTTCACCACTAAAGCCCATGAGACTTGTAGTTTTTAAAAATGTTTTCATTTTTGATGAGACGCTGAATGAAGGTAGTTTAATCGCCGGTAAACGAAAAACCGAAAAACCGCGATTTCCCGTAAATCCCGAACTCAGCCCGTATAGTCAAAAGTATACAAAGAAAGTACCCAGGGAGTAAACTCATTTCCCGAACGATTTTTTAAATCATTTTTTCACCACTAAAACGCATGAGACTTGTAGTTTTTAAAAATGTTTTCATTTTTGATGAGACGCCTAATGAAAGGGGTATAATCGCCCGCAAACCAAAACCCGCGATTTCCCGTAAATCCCGGGCTTGGCCCGTATAGTCAAATGTATACAAAGAAAGTACTCAGGGAGTAAACTCATTATCCGCACGATTTTTTAAATTATTTTTTCACCACTAAAACGCATGAGACTTGTAGTTTTTAAAAATGTTTTCATTTTTGATGAGACGCTTAATAAAAGGGGTTAAATCGCCGGCAAACGAAAACCCGCGATTTCCCGTAAATCCCGGGCTTGGCCCGTATAGTCGAATGTATAAAAAGAAAGTACCCTGTGAGTAAACTCATTTCCAGAACAATTTTTTAAATTATTTTTTCCCCACTAAAACGCATGAGGCTTGTAGTTTTCAAAAATGTTTTCATTTTTGTTGAGACGCTTAATGAAAGGGGTTTAATCGCCGGCAAACCAAAACCCGCGATTCCCCGTAAATCCCGGGCTTGGCCCGTATAGTCGAATGTATACAAAGAAAGTACCCAAGGAGTAAACTCATTTCCCGAACGATTTTTAAAATTATTTTTTCACCACTAAAACATATGAGACTTGTAGTTTTCAGAAATGTTTTCATTTTTGATGAGACGCTTAATGAATGTGGTTTAATCGCCGGCAAACGAAAACCCGCCATTTCCCGTAAACCCCGGACTCGGCCCGTATAGTCAAAAGTGTACAAAGAAAGTACCCAGTGAGTAAACTCATTTCCCGAACGATTTTTTAAATTATTATTTCACCACTAAAGCCCATGAGACTTGTAGTTTTTAAAAATGTTTTCATTTTTGATGAGACGCTGAATAAAGGTAGTTTAATCGCCGGTAAACTAAAAACCGCGATTTCCCGTAAATCCCGAACTCAGCCCGTATAGTCAAAAGTATACAAAGAAAGTACCCAGGGAGTAAACTCATTTCCCGAACGATTTTTTAAATCATTTTTTCACCACTAAAACGCATGAGACTTGTAGTTTACAGAAATGTTCTCATTTTTGATGAGACATTTAATGAAAGTGGTTTAATCGCCGGCAAACGAAAACCCGCCATTTCCCGTAAATCCCGGGCTTGGCCCGTATAGTCAAAAGTATACAAAGAAAGTACCCTGTGAGTAAACTCATTTTCAGAACGATTTTTAAAATTATTTTTTCAGCACTAAAACGTATGAGACTTGTAGTTTTCAGAAATGTTTTCATTTTTGATGAGACGCTTAATGAATGTGGTTTAATCGCCGGCAAACGAAAACCCGCGATTTTCCGTAAATCCCGGGCTTGGCCCGTATAGTCGAATGTATACAAAGAAAGTACCCTGTGAGTAAACTCATTTCCAAAACGATTTTTTAAATTATCTTTTCACCACTAAAACGCATGAGACTTATAGTTTTTAAAAATGTTTTCATTTTTGATGAGACGCTGAATAAAAGAAGTTTAATCGACGGCAAACGAAAACCCGCCATTTCCCGTAAACCCCGGACTCGGCCCGTATAGTCAAAAGTATTCAAAGAAGGTACCCAGGGAGTAAACTCATTTCCCGAACGATTTTTTAAATTATTTTTTCACCACTAAAACGCATTAGACTTGTAGTTTTCAGTAATGTTTTCATTTTTGATGAGACGCTTAATGAAAGTGGTTTAATCGCCGGCAAACGAAAACCCGCGATTTCTCGTAAATCCCGGGCTTGGCCCGTATAGTCGAATGTATACAAAGAAAGTACCCTGCCAGTAAACTCATTTCCAGAACGATGCTTTAAATTATTTTTCACTACTAAAACGCATAAGACTTGTAGTTTTCAAAAATGTTTTCATATTTGATGGGACGCTGAATAAAAGAAGTTTAATCCCCGGCAAACGAAAACCTGCGATTTCCCGTAAATCCTGGACTCAGCCCGTATAGTCAAAAGTATACAAAGAAAGTACCCAGGGTGTAAACTCATTTCCCGAACGATTTTTTAAATTATTATTTCACCACTAAAGCCCATGAGACTTGTTGTTTTCAAAAATGTTTTCATTTTTGATGAGACTCCGAATAAAAGAAGTTTAATCGCCGTCAAACGAAAACCCGCGATTTCCCGAAAATCCCGGGCTTGGCCCGTATAGTCAAAAGTATACAAAGAAAGTACCCAGGGAGTAAACTCATTTCTCGAACGATTTTTTAAATTATTTTTCTCCACTAAAACGCATGAGATTTGTAGTTTTCAAAAATGTTTTCATTTTTGATGAGACGCTTAATGAAAGGGGTTTATTCGGCGGAAAATGAAAAGCCGCGATTTCCCGTAAATCACGGGTTTGGCCCGTATAGTCGAATGTATACAAAGAAAGTACCCTGTGAGTAAACTCATTTCCAGAACGATTTTTTAAATTATTTTTTCACCACTAAAGCCCATGAGACTTGTTGTTTTCAAAAATGTTTTCATTTTTGATGAGACTCCGAATAAAAGAAGTTTAATCGCCGTCAAACGAAAACCCGCGATTTCCCGAAAATCCCGGGCTTGGTCCGTATAGTCAAAAGTATACAAAGAAAGTACCCAGGGAGTAAACTCATTTCCCGAACGATTTTTTAAATCATTTTTTCACCACTAAAACGCATGAGACTTGTAGTTTACAGAAATGTTCTCATTTTTGATGAGACATTTAATGAAAGTGGTTTAATCGCCGGCAAACGAAAACCCGCCATTTCCCGTAAATCCCGGGCTTAGCCCGTATAGTCAAAAGTATACAAAGAAAGTACCCTGTGAGTAAACTCATTTTCAGAACGATTTTTAAAATTATTTTTTCAGCACTAAAACGTATGAGACTTGTAGTTTTCAGAAATGTTTTCATTTTTGATGAGACGCTTAATGAATTTGGTTTAATCGCCGGCAAACGAAAACCCGCGATTTTCCGTAAATCCCGGGCTTGGCCCGTATAGTCGAATGTATACAAAGAAAGTACCCTGTGAGTAAACTCATTTCCAAAACGATTTTTTAAATTATCTTTTCACCACTAAAACGCATGAGACTTGTAGTTTTTAAAAATGTTTTCATTTTTGATGAGACGCTGAATAAAAGAAGTTTAATCGACGGCAAACGAAAACCCGCCATTTCCCGTAAACCTCGGACTCGGCCCGTATAGTCAAAAGTATACAAAGAAAGTACCCTGTGAGTAAACTAATTTTCAGAACGATTTTTAAAATTATTTTTTCAGCACTAAAACGTATGAGACTTGTAGTTTTCAGTAATGTTTTCATTTTTGATGAGACGCTTAATGAATGTGGTTTAATCGCCGGCTAACGAAAACCCGCGATTTTCCGTAAATCCCGGGCTTGGCCCGTATAGTCGAATGTATACAAAGAAAGTACCCTGTGAGTAAACTCATTTCCAAAACGATTTTTTAAATTATCTTTTCACCACTAAAACGCATGAGACTTGTAGTTTTTAAAAATGTTTTCATTTTTGATGAGACGCTGAATAAAAGAAGTTTAATCGACGGCAAACGAAAACCCGCCATTTCCCGTAAACCCCGGACTCGGCCCGTATAGTCAAAAGTATTCAAAGAAGGTACCCAGGGAGTAAACTCATTTCCCGAACGATTTTTTAAATTATTTTTTCACCACTAAAACGCATTAGACTTGTAGTTTTCAGTAATGTTTTCATTTTTGATGAGACGCTTAATGAAAGTGGTTTAATCGCCGGCAAACGAAAACCCGCGATTTCTCGTAAATCCCGGGCTTGGCCCGTATAGTCGAATGTATACAAAGAAAGTACCCTGCCAGTAAACTCATTTCCAGAACGATGTTTTAAATTATTTTTCACTACTAAAACGCATAAGACTTGTAGTTTTCAAAAATGTTTTCATATTTGATGGGACGCTGAATAAAAGAAGTTTAATCCCCGGCAAACGAAAACCTGCGATTTCCCGTAAATCCAGGACTCAGCCCGTATAGTCAAAAGTATACAAAGAAAGTACCCAGGGTGTAAACTCATTTCCCGAACGATTTTTTAAATTATTATTTCACCACTAAAGCCCATGAGACTTGTTGTTTTCAAAAATGTTTTCATTTTTGATGAGACTCCAAATAAAAGAAGTTTAATCGCCGTCAAACGAAAACCCGCGATTTCCCGAAAATCCCGGGCTTGGCCCGTATACTCAAAAGTATACAAAGAAAGTACCCAGGGGGTAAACTCATTTCCCAAATGATTTTTTAAATTATTTTGTCACCACTAAAACGCATGAGACTTGTAGTTTTCAAAAGTGTTTTCATTTTTGATGGGACGCTGAATAAAAGAAGTTTAATCGCCGGCAAACGAAAACCCGCGATTTCCCGTAAATCCCGGGCTTGGCCCGTATAGTTGAATGTATCTAAAGAAAGTACCCAGGGAGTAAACTCATTTCTCGAACGATTTTTTAAATTATTTTTTCTCCACTAAAACGCATGAGATTTGTAGTTTTCAAAAATGTTTTCATTTTTGATGAGACGGTTAATGAAAGGGGTTTATTCGGCGGAAAATGAAAAGCCACGATTTCCCGTAAATCACGGGTTTGGCCCGTATAGTCAAATGTATACAAAGAAAGTACCCAGGGGGTAAACTCATTTCCCAAATGATTTTTTAAATTATTTTGTCACCACTAAAACGCATGAGACTTGTAGTTTTCAAAAGTGTTTTCATTTTTGATGAGACGCTGAATAAGAGAAGTTTAATCGCCGGCAAACGAAAACCCACGATTTCCCGAAAATCCCGGGCTTGGCCCGTATAGTCGAATGTATACAAAGAAAGTACCCAGGGAGTAAACTCATTTCCCGAACGATTTTTTAAATTATTTTTTCACCACTAAAACGCATGAGACTTGTAGTTTTCAAAAATGTTTTCATTTTTGATGAGACGCTTAATGAAAGGGGTTTAATAGCCGGCCAACCAAAACCCGCGATTTCCCGTAAATCCCGGGCTTGGCCCGTACAGTCGAATGTATACATAGAAAGTACCCAAGGAGTAAACTCATTTCCCGAACGATTTTTAAAATTATTTTTTCACCACTAAAACATATGAGACTTGTAGTTTTCAGAAATGTTTTCATTTTTGATGAGACGCTTAATGAATGTGGTTTAATCGCCGGCAAACGAAAACCCGCGATTTTCCGTAAATCCCGGACTTGGCCCGCATAGTCGAATGTATACAAAGAAAGTACCCTGTGAGTAAAATCATTTCCAAAACGATATTTTAAATTATCTTTTCACCACTAAAACGCATGAGACTTGTAGTTTTTAAAAATGTTTTCATTTTTGATGAGACGCTGAATAAAATAAGTTTAATCGACGGCAAACGAAAACCCGCCATTTCCCGTAAACCCCGGACTCGGCCCGTATAGTCAAAAGTATACAAAGAAGGTACCCAGGGAGTAAACTCATTTCCCGAACGATTTTTTAAATTATTTTTTTACCACTAAAACGCATTAGACTTGTAGTTTTCAGTAATGTTTTCATTTTTGATGAGACGCTTAATGAAAGTGGTTTAATCGCCGGCAAACGAAAACCCGCGATTTCTCGTAAATCCCGGGCTTGGCCCGTATAGTCGAATGTATACAAAGAAAGTACCCTGCCAGTAAACTCATTTCCAGAACGTTGTTTTAAATTATTTTTTCACTACTAAAACGCATAAGACTTGTAGTTTTCAAAAATGTTTTCATATTTGATGGGACGCTGAATAAAAGAAGTTTAATCCCCGGCAAACGAAAACCTGCGATTTCCCGTAAATCCAGGACTCAGCCCGTATAGTCAAAAGTATACAAAGAAAGTACCCAGGGTGTAAACTCATTTCCCGAACAATTTTTTAAATTATTATTTCACCACTAAAGCCCATGAGACTTGTTGTTTTCAAAAATGTTTTCATTTTTGATGAGACTCCGAATAAAAGAAGTTTAATCGCCGTCAAACGAAAACCCACGATTTCCCGAAAATCCCGGGCTTGGCCCGTATAGTCAAAAGTATACAAAGAAAGTACCCAGGGGGTAAACTCATTTCCCAAATGATTTTTTAAATTATTTTGTCACCACTAAAACGCATGAGACTTGTAGTTTTCAAAAGTGTTTTCATTTTTGATGGGACGCTGAATAAAAGAAGTTTAATCGCCGGCAAACGAAAACCCGCGATTTCCCGTAAATCCCGGGTTTGGCCCGTATAGTTGAATGTATCTAAAGAAAGTACCCAGGGAGTAAACTCATTTCTCGAACGATTTTTTAAATTATTTTTTCTCCACTAAAACGCATGAGATTTGTAGTTTTCAAAAATGTTTTCATTTTTGATGAGACGCTTAATGAAAGGGGTTTATTCGGCGGAAAATGAAAAGCCGCGATTTCCCGTAAATCACGGGTTTGGCCCGTATAGTCGAATGTATACAAAGATAGTACCCTGAGAGTAAACTCATTTCCAGAACAATTTTTTAAATTATTTTTTCACCACTAAAACGCATAAGACTTCTAGTTTTTAAAAATGTTTTCATTTTTGATGAGACGCTGAATAAAAGAAGTTTAATCGCCGGCAAACGAAAACCCACGATTTCCCGAAAATCCCGGGCTTGGCCCGTATAGTCGAATGTATACAAAGAAAGTACCCAGGGAGTAAACTCATTTCCCGAACGATTTTTTAAATTATTTTTTCACCACTAAAACGTATGAGACTTGTAGTTTTCAGAAATGTTTTCATTTTTGATGAGACGCTTAATGAATGTGGTTTAATCGCCGGCAAACGAAAACCCGCGATTTTCCGTAAATCCCGGGCTTGACCCGTATAGTCGAATGTATACAAAGAAAGTACCCTGTGAGTAAACTCATTTCCAAAACGATTTTTTAAATTATCTTTTCACCACTAAAACGCATGAGACTTGTAGTTTTTAAAAATGTTTTCATTTTTGATGAGACGCTGAATAAAAGAAGTTTAATCGACGTCAAACGAAAACCCGCCATTTCCCGTAAACCCCGGACTCGGCCCGTATAGTCAAAAGTATACAAAGAAGGTACCCAGGGAGTAAACTCATTTCCCGAAGGATTTTTTAAATTATTTTTTCACCACTAAAACGCATTAGACTTGTAGTTTTCAGAAATGTTTTCATTTTTGATGAGACGCTTAATGAAAGTGGTTTAATCGCCGGCAAACGAAAACCCGCGATTTCCCGTAAATCCCGGGCTTGGCCCGTATAGTCGAATGTATACAAAGAAAGTACCCTGCGAGTAAACTCATTTCCAGAACGATGTTTTAAATTATTTTTTCACTACTAAAACGCATAAGACTTGTAGTTTTCAAAAATGTTTTCATATTTGATGGGACGCTGAATAAAAGAAGTTTAATCCCCGGCAAACGAAAACCTGCGATTTCCCGTAAATCCAGGACTCAGCCCGTATAGTCAAAAGTATACAAAGAAATTACCCATGGTGTAAACTCATTTCACGAACGATTTTTTAAATTATTATTTCACCACTAAAACGCATGAGACTTGTAGTTTTCAGAAATGTTTTCATTTTTGATGAGACGCTTAATGAAAGTGGTTTAATCGCCGGCAAACGAAAACCCGCGATTTCCCGTAAATCCCGGGCTTGGCCCGTATAGTCGAATGTATACAAAAAAAGTACCCTGCGAGTAAACTCATTTCCAGAACGATGTTTTAAATTATTTTTTCACTACTAAAACGCATAAGACTTGTAGTTTTCAAAAATGTTTTCATATTTGATGGGACGCTGAATAAAAGAAGTTTAATCCCCGGCAAACGAAAACCTGCGATTTCCCGTAAATCCAGGACTCAGCCCGTATAGTCAAAAGTATACAAAGAAATTACCCATGGTGTAAACTCATTTCACGAACGATTTTTTAAATTATTATTTCGCCACTAAAACGCATGAGACTTGTAGTTTTCAAAAATGATTTCATTTTTGATGGGACGTTGAAGAAAAGGAGTTTAATCGCCGGCAAACGAAAACCCGCGATTTCCCGTAAATCCCGGGCTTGGCCCGTATAGTCGAATGTGTACAAAGAAAGTAAACTGTAAGTAAACTCATTTCCAGAACGATTTTTTAAATTATTTTTTCACCACTAAAACGCATACGTCTTGTAGTTTTCAAAAATGTTTTCATTTTTGATGAGACGCTTAATGAAAGAGGTTTAATCGCGGGCAAACGAAAACCCGCGATTTCCCGTAAATCCCGGGCTTGGCTCGTATAGTGGAAAGTATACAAAGAAAATACCCAGGGAGTAAACTAATTTCCCAAACGATATTTTAAATTATTTTGTCACCACTAAAGCGCATGAGACTTGTAGTTTTCAAAAGTGTTTTCATTTTTGATGAGACGCTGAATGAAAGAGGTTTAATCTCCGGCAAACGAAAACCCGCGATTTCCCGTAAATCCCGGACTCGGCCCGTATAGTCAAAAGTATACAAAGAAAGTACCCAGGGAGTAAACTCATTTTCAGAACGATTTTTAAAATTATTTTTTCAGCACTAAAACGTATGAGACTTGTAGTTTTCAGAAATGTTTTCATTTTTGATGAAACGCTTAATGAATGTGGTTTAATCGCCGGCAAACTAAAACCCGCGATTTTCCGTAAATCCCAGACTCGGCCCGTATAGTCAAAAGTATACATAGAAAGTACCCAAGGAGTAAACTCATTTCCCGAACGATTTTTAAAATTATTTTTTCACCACTAAAACATATGAGACTTGTAGTTTTCAGAAATGTTTTCATTTTTGATGAGACGCTTAATGAATGTGGTTTAATCGCCGGCAAACGAAAACCCGCGATTTTCCGTAAATCCCGGACTTGGCCCGCATAGTCGAATGTATACAAAGAAAGTACCCTGTGAGTAAAATCATTTCCAAAACGATATTTTAAATTATCTTTTCACCACTAAAACGCATGAGACTTGTAGTTTTTAAAAATGTTTTCATTTTTGATGAGACGCTGAATAAAAGAAGTTTAATCGACGGCAAACGAAAACCCGCCATTTCCCGTAAACCCCGGACTCAGCCCGTATAGTCAAAAGTACACAAAGAAAGTATCCAGGGAGTAAACTCATTTCCCGAACGATTTTTTAAATTATTATTTCACCACTAAAGCCCATGAGACTTGTAGTTTTTAAAAATGTTTTCATTTTTGATGAGACGCTGAATAAAGGAAGTTTAATCGCCGGTAAACGAAAACATGCGATTTTCCGTAAATCCCAAACTCAGCCCGTATAGTCAAAAGTATACAAAGAAAGTACCCAGGGAGTAAACTCATTTCCCGAACGATTTTTTAAATCATTTTTTCACCACTAAAACGAATGAGACTTGTAGTTTTCAGAAATGTTTTCATTTCTGATGAGACGCTTAATGAATGTGGTTTAATCGCCGGCAAACGAAAACCCGCGATTTTCCGTAAATCCCGGGCTTGGCCCGTATAGTCGAATGTATACAAAGAAAGTACCCTGTGAGTAAAATCATTTCCAAAACGATATTTTAAATTATCTTTTCACCACTAAAACGCATGAGACTTGTAGTTTTTAAAAATGTTTTCATTTTTGATGAGACGCTGAATAAAAGAAGTTTAATCGACGGCAAACGAAAACCCGCCATTTCCCGTAAACCCGGGACTCGGCCCGTATAGTCAAAAGTGTACAAAGAAAGTACCCAGGGAGTAAACTCATTTCCCGAACGATTTTTTAAATTATTATTTCACCACTAAATCCCATGAGACTTGTAGTTTTTAAAAATGTTTTCATTTTTGATGAGACGCTGAATAAAGGAAGTTTAATCGCCGGTAAACGAAAACCCGCGATTTCCCGTAAATCCCGAACTCAGCCCGTATAGTCAAAAGTATACAAAGAAAGTACCCAGGGAGTAAACTCATTTCCCGAACGATTTTTTAAATCATTTTTTCACCACTAAAACGCATGAGACTTGTAGTTTTCAGAAATGTTCTCATTTTTGATGAGACATTTAATGAAAGTGGTTTAATCGCCGGCAAACGAAAACCCGCCATTTCCCGTAAATCCCGGGCTTGGCCCGTATAGTCAAAAGTATACAAAGAAAGTACCCTGTGAGTAAACTCATTTTCAGAACGATTTTTAAAATTATTTTTTCAGCACTAAAACGTATGAGACTTGTAGTTTTCAGAAATGTTTTCATTTTTGATGAGACGCTTAATGAATGTGGTTTAATCGCCGGCAAACGAAAACCCGCGATTTTCCGTAAATCCCGGGCTTGGCCCGTATAGTCGAATGTATACAAAGAAAGTACCCTGTGAGTAAACTCATTTCCAAAACGATTTTTTAAATTATCTTTTCACCACTAAAACGCATGAGACTTGTAGTTTTTAAAAATGTTTTCATTTTTGATGAGACGCTGAATAAAAGAAGTTTAATCGACGGCAAACGAAAACCCGCCATTTCCCGTAAACCCCGGACTCGGCCCGTATAGTCAAAAGTATTCAAAGAAGGTACCCAGGGAGTAAACTCATTTCCCGAACGATTTTTTAAATTATTTTTTCACCACTAAAACGCATTAGACTTGTAGTTTTCAGTAATGTTTTCATTTTTGATGAGACGCTTAATGAAAGTGGTTTAATTGCCGGCAAACGAAAACCCGCGATTTCTCGTAAATCCCGGGCTTGGCCCGTATAGTCGAATGTATACAAAGAAAGTACCCTGCCAGTAAACTCATTTCCAGAACGATGCTTTAAATTATTTTTCACTACTAAAACGCATAAGACTTGTAGTTTTCAAAAATGTTTTCATATTTGATGGGACGCTGAATAAAAGAAGTTTAATCCCCGGCAAACGAAAACCTGCGATTTCCCGTAAATCCTGGACTCAGCCCGTATAGTCAAAAGTATACAAAGAAAGTACCCAGGGTGTAAACTCATTTCCCGAACGATTTTTTAAATTATTATTTCACCACTAAAGCCCATGAGACTAGTTGTTTTCAAAAATGTTTTCATTTTTGATGAGACTCCGAATAAAAGAAGTTTAATCGCCGTCGAACGAAAACACGCGATTTCCCGAAAATCCCGGGCTTGGCCCGTATAGTCAAAAGTATACAAAGAAAGTACCCAGGGGGTAAACTCATTTCCCAAATGATTTTTTAAATTATTTTGTCACCACTAAAACGCATGAGACTTGTAGTTTTCAAAAGTGTTTTCATTTTTGATGGGACGCTGAATAAAAGAAGTTTAATCGCCGGCAAACGAAAACCCGCGATTTCCCGTAAATCCCGGGCTTGGCCCGTATAGTTGAATGTATCTAAAGAAAGTACCCAGGGAGTAAACTCATTTCTCGAACGATTTTTTAAATTATTTTTCTCCACTAAAACGCATGAGATTTGTAGTTTTCCAAAATGTTTTCATTTTTGATGAGACGCTTAATGAAAGGGGTTTATTCGGCGGAAAATGAAAAGCCGCGATTTCCCGTAAATCACGGGTTTGGCCCGTATAGTCGAATGTATACAAAGAAAGTACCCTGTGAGTAAACTCATTTCCAGAACGATTTTTTAAATTATTTTTTCACCACTAAAGCCCATGAGACTTGTTGTTTTCAAAAATGTTTTCATTTTTGATGAGACTCCGAATAAAAGAAGTTTAATCGTCGTCAAACGAAAACCCGCGATTTCCCGAAAATCCCGGGCTTGGTCCGTATAGTCAAAACTATACAAAGAAAGTACCCAGGGAGTAAACTCATTTCCCGAACGATTTTTTAAATCATTTTTTCACCACTAAAACGCATGAGACTTGTTGTTTACAGAAATGTTCTCATTTTTGATGAGACATTTAATGAAAGTGGTTTAATCGCCGGCAAACGAAAACCCGCCATTTCCCGTAAATCCCGGGCTTGGCCCGTATAGTCAAAAGTATACAAAGAAAGTACCCTGTGAGTAAACTCATTTTCAGAACGATTTTTAAAATTATTTTTTCAGCACTAAAACGTATGAGACTTGTAGTTTTTAGAAATGTTTTCATTTTTAAAGAGACGCTTAATGAATTTGGTTTAATCGCCGGCAAACGAAAACCCGCGATTTTCCGTAAATCCCGGGCTTGGCCCGTATAGTCGAATGTATACAAAGAAAGTACCCTGTGAGTAAACTCATTTCCAAAACGATTTTTTAAATTATCTTTTCACCACTAAAACGCATGAGACTTGTAGTTTTTAAAAATGTTTTCATTTTTGATGAGACGCTGAATAAAAGAAGTTTAATCGACGGCAAACGAAAACCCGCCATTTCCCGTAAACCTCGGACTCGGCCCGTATAGTCAAAAGTATACAAAGAAAGTACCCTGTGAGTAAACTAATTTTCAGAACGATTTTTAAAATTATTTTTTCAGCACTAAAACGTATGAGACTTGTAGTTTTCAGTAATGTTTTCATTTTTGATGAGACGCTTAATGAATGTGGTTTAATCGCCGGCTAACGAAAACCCGCGATTTTCCGTAAATCCCGGGCTTGGCCCGTATAGTCGAATGTATACAAAGAAAGTACCCTGTGAGTAAACTCATTTCCAAAACGATTTTTTAAATTATCTTTTCACCACTAAAACGCATGAGACTTGTAGTTTTTAAAAATGTTTTCATTTTTGATGAGACGCTGAATAAAAGAAGTTTAATCGACGGCAAACGAAAACCCGCCATTTCCCGTAAACCCCGGACTCGGCCCGTATAGTCAAAAGTATTCAAAGAAGGTACCCAGGGAGTAAACTCATTTCCCGAACGATTTTTTAAGTTATTTTTTCACCACTAAAACGCATAAGACTTGTAGTTTTCAGTAATGTTTTCATTTTTGATGAGACGCTTAATGAAAGTGGTTTAATCGCCGGCAAACGAAAACCCGCGATTTCTCGTAAATCCCGGGCTTGGCCCGTATAGTCGAATGTATACAAAGAAAGTACCCTGCCAGTAAACTCATTTCCAGAACGATGTTTTAAATTATTTTTCACTACTAAAACGCATAAGACTTGTAGTTTTCAAAAATGTTTTCATATTTGATGGGACGCTGAATAAAAGAAGTTTAATCCCCGGCAAACGAAAACCTGCGATTTCCCGTAAATCCAGGACTCAGCCCGTATAGTCAAAAGTATACAAAGAAAGTACCCAGGGTGTAAACTCATTTCCCGAACGATTTTTTAAATTATTATTTCACCACTAAAGCCCATGAGACTTGTTGTTTTCAAAAATGTTTTCATTTTTGATGAGACTCCAAATAAAAGAAGTTTAATCGCCGTCAAACGAAAACCTGCGATTTCCCGAAAATCCCGGGCTTGGCCCGTATACTCAAAAGTATACAAAGAAAGTACCCAGGGGGTAAACTCATTTCCCAAATGATTTTTTAAATTATTTTGTCACCACTAAAACGCATGAGATTTGTAGTTTTCAAAAATGTTTTCATTTTTGATGAGACGGTTAATGAAAGGGGTTTATTCGGCGGAAAATGAAAAGCCGCGATTTCCTGTAAATCACGGGTTTGGCCCGTATAGTCAAATGTATACAAAGAAAGTACCCAGGGGGTAAACTCATTTCCCAAATGATTTTTTAAATTATTTTGTCACCACTAAAACGCATGAGACTTGTAGTTTTCAAAAGTGTTTTCATTTTTGATGAGACGCTGAATAAGAGAAGTTTAATCGCCGGCAAACGAAAACCCACGATTTCCCGAAAATCCCGGGCTTGGCCCGTATAGTCGAATGTATACAAAGAAAGTACCCAGGGAGTAAACTCATTTCCCGAACGATTTTTTAAATTATTTTTTCACCACTAAAACGCATGAGACTTGTAGTTTTCAAAAATGTTTTCATTTTTGATGAGACGCTTAATGAAAGGGGTTTAATAGCCGGCCAACCAAAACCCGCGATTTCCCGTAAATCCCGGGCTTGGCCCGTACAGTCGAATGTATACATAGAAAGTACCCAAGGAGTAAACTCATTTCCCGAACGATTTTTAAAATTATTTTTTCACCACTAAAACATATGAGACTTGTAGTTTTCAGAAATGTTTTCATTTTTGATGAGACGCTTAATGAATGTGGTTTAATCGCCGGCAAACGAAAACCCGCGATTTTCCGTAAATCCCGGACTTGGCCCGCATAGTCGAATGTATACAAAGAAAGTACCCTGTGAGTAAAATCATTTCCAAAACGATATTTTAAATTATCTTTTCACCACTAAAACGCATGAGACTTGTAGTTTTTAAAAATGTTTTCATTTTTGATGAGACGCTGAATAAAATAAGTTTAATCGACGGCAAACGAAAACCCGCCATTTCCCGTAAACCCCGGACTCGGCCCGTATAGTCAAAAGTATACAAAGAAGGTACCCAGGGAGTAAACTCATTTCCCGAACGATTTTTTAAATTATTTTTTTACCACTAAAACGCATTAGACTTGTAGTTTTCAGTAATGTTTTCATTTTTGATGAGACGCTTAATGAAAGTGGTTTAATCGCCGGCAAACGAAAACCCGCGATTTCTCGTAAATCCCGGGCTTGGCCCGTATAGTCGAATGTATACAAAGAAAGTACCCTGCCAGTAAACTCATTTCCAGAACGTTGTTTTAAATTATTTTTTCACTACTAAAACGCATAAGACTTGTAGTTTTCAAAAATGTTTTCATATTTGATGGGACGCTGAATAAAAGAAGTTTAATCCCCGGCAAACGAAAACCTGCGATTTCCCGTAAATCCAGGACTCAGCCCGTATAGTCAAAAGTATTCAAAGAAAGTACCCAGGGTGTAAACTCATTTCCCGAACAATTTTTTAAATTATTATTTCACCACTAAAGCCCATGAGACTTGTTGTTTTCAAAAATGTTTTCATTTTTGATGAGACTCCGAATAAAAGAAGTTTAATCGCCGTCAAACGAAAACCCACGATTTCCCGAAAATCCCGGGCTTGGCCCGTATAGTCAAAAGTATACAAAGAAAGTACCCAGGGGGTAAACTCATTTCCCAAATGATTTTTTAAATTATTTTGTCACCACTAAAACGCATGAGACTTGTAGTTTTCAAAAGTGTTTTCATTTTTGATGGGACGCTGAATAAAAGAAGTTTAATCGCCGGCAAACGAAAACCCGCGATTTCCCGTAAATCCCGGGTTTGGCCCGTATAGTTGAATGTATCTAAAGAAAGTACCCAGGGAGTAAACTCATTTCTCGAACGATTTTTTAAATTATTTTTTCTCCACTAAAACGCATAAGACTTCTAGTTTTTAAAAATGTTTTCATTTTTGATGAGACGCTGAATAAAAGAAGTTTAATCGCCGGCAAACGAAAACCCACGATTTCCCGAAAATCCCGGGCTTGGCCCGTATAGTCGAATGTATACAAAGAAAGTACCCAGGGAGTAAACTCATTTCCCGAACGATTTTTTAAATTATTTTTTCACCACTAAAACGTATGAGACTTGTAGTTTTCAGAAATGTTTTCATTTTTGATGAGACGCTTAATGAATGTGGTTTAATCGCCGCAAACGAAAACCCGCGATTTTCCGTAAATTCCGGGCTTGACCCGTATAGTCGAATGTATACAAAGAAAGTACCCTGTGAGTAAACTCATTTCCAAAACGATTTTTTAAATTATCTTTTCACCACTAAAACGCATGAGACTTGTAGTTTTTAAAAATGTTTTCATTTTTGATGAGACGCTGAATAAAAGAAGTTTAATCGACGTCAAACGAAAACCCGCCATTTCCCGTAAACCCCGGACTCGGCCCGTATAGTCAAAAGTATACAAAGAAGCTACCCAGGGAGTAAACTCATTTCCCGAAGGATTTTTTAAATTATTTTTTCACCACTAAAACGCATTAGACTTGTAGTTTTCAGAAATGTTTTCATTTTTGATGAGACGCTTAATGAAAGTGGTTTAATCGCCGGCAAACGAAAACCCGCGATTTCCCGTAAATCCCGGGCTTGGCCCGTATAGTCGAATGTATACAAAGAAAGTACCCTGCGAGTAAACTCATTTCCAGAACGATGTTTTAAATTATTTTTTCACTACTAAAACGCATAAGACTTGTAGTTTTCAAAAATGTTTTCATATTTGATGGGACGCTGAATAAAAGAAGTTTAATCCCCGGCAAACGAACACCTGCGATTTCCCGTAAATCCAGGACTCAGCCCGTATAGTCAAAAGTATACAAAGAAATTACCCATGGTGTAAACTCATTTCACGAACGATTTTTTAAATTATTATTTCACCACTAAAACGCATGAGACTTGTAGTTTTCAGAAATGTTTTCATTTTTGATGAGACGCTTAATGAAAGTGGTTTAATCGCCGGCAAACGAAAACCCGCGATTTCCCGTAAATCCCGGGCTTGGCCCGTATAGTCGAATGTATACAAAGAAAGTACCCTGCGAGTAAACTCATTTCCAGAACGATGTTTTAAATTATTTTTTCACTACTAAAACGCATAAGACTTGTAGTTTTCAAAAATGTTTTCATATTTGATGGGACGCTGAATAAAAGAAGTTTAATCCCCGGCAAACGAAAACCTGCGATTTCCCGTAAATCCAGGACTCAGCCCGTATAGTCAAAAGTATACAAAGAAATTACCCATGGTGTAAACTCATTTCACGAACAATTTTTTAAATTATTATTTCACCACTAAAACGCATGAGACTTGTAGTTTTCAAAAATGATTTCATTTTTGATGGGACGTTGAATAAAAGGAGTTTAATCGCCGGCAAACGAAAACCCGCGATTTCCCGTAAATCCCGGGCTTGGCCCGTATAGTCGAATGTGTACAAAGAAAGTAAACTGTAAGTAAACTCATTTCCAGAACGATTTTTTAAATTATTTTTTCACCACTAAAACGCATACGTCTTGTAGTTTTCAAAAATGTTTTCATTTTTGATGAGACGCTTAATGAAAGAGGTTTAATCGCGGGCAAACGAAAACCCGCGATTTCCCGTAAATCCCGGGCTTGGCTCGTATAGTGGAAAGTATACAAAGAAAATACCCAGGGAGTAAACTCATTTCCCAAACGATATTTTAAATTATTTTGTCACCACTAAAGCGCATGAGACTTGTAGTTTTCAAAAGTGTTTTCATTTTTGATGAGACGCTGAATGAAAGAGGTTTAATCTCCGGCAAACGAAAACCCGCGATTTCCCGTAAATCCCGGACTCGGCCCGTATAGTCAAAAGTATACAAAGAAAGTACCCAGGGAGTAAACTCATTTCCCGAACGATTTTTTAAATTATTATTTCACCACTAAAGCCCATGAGACTTGTAGTTTTTAAAAATGTTTTCATTTTTGATGAGACGCTGAATAAAGGAAGTTTAATCGCCGGTAAACGAAAACATCCGATTTTCCGTAAATCCCAAACTCAGCCCGTATAGTCAAAAGTATACAAAGAAAGTACCCAGGGAGTAAACTCATTTCCCGAACGATTTTTTAAATCATTTTTTCACCACTAAAACGAATGAGACTTGTAGTTTTCAGAAATGTTTTCATTTCTGATGAGACGCTTAATGAATGTGGTTTAATCGCCGGCAAACGAAAACCCGCGATTTTCCGTAAATCCCGGGCTTGGCCCGTATAGTCGAATGTATACAAAGAAAGTACCCTGTGAGTAAAATCATTTCCAAAACGATATTTTAAATTATCTTTTCACCACTAAAACGCATGAGACTTGTAGTTTTTAAAAATGTTTTCATTTTTGATGAGACGCTGAATAAAAGAAGTTTAATCGACGGCAAACGAAAACCCGCCATTTCCCGTAAACCCGGGACTCGACCCGTATAGTCAAAAGTGTACAAAGAAAGTACCCAGGGAGTAAACTCATTTCCCGAACGATTTTTTAAATTATTATTTCACCACTAAATCCCATGAGACTTGTAGTTTTTAAAAATGTTTTCATTTTTGATGAGACGCTGAATAAAGGAAGTTTAATCGCCGGTAAACGAAAACCCGCGATTTCCCGTAAATCCCGAACTCAGCCCGTATAGTCAAAAGTATACAAAGAAAGTACCCAGGGAGTAAACTAATTTCCCGAACGATTTTTTAAATCATTTTTTCACCACTAAAACGCATGAGACTTGTAGTTTTCAGAAATGTTCTCATTTTTGATGAGACATTTAATGAAAGTGGTTTAATCGCCGGCAAACGAAAACCCGCGATTTCCCGTAAATCCCGGGCTTGGCTCGTATAGTCGAATGTATACAAAGAAAGTACCCAGGCAGTAAACTCATTTCCCGAAAGATTTTTTAAATTATTTTTTCACCACTAAAACGCATGAGACTTGTAGTTTTTAAAAATGTTTTCATTTTTGATGAGACGCTTAATGAAAGGGGTTTAATCGCCGGCAAACGAAAACCCGCGATTTCCCGTAAATCCCGGGCTTGGCTCGTATAGTCGAAAGTATACAAAGAAAGTACCCAGGGAGTAAACTCATTTCCCAAACGATATTTTAAATTATTTTGTCACCACTAAAACGCATGAGACTTGTAGTTTTCAAAAGTGTTTTCATTTTTGATGAGACGCTGAATGAAAGAGGTTTAATCGCCGGCAAACGAAAACCCGCGATTTCCCGTAAATCCCGGACTCAGCCCGTATAGTCAAAAGTATACAAAGAAAGTACCCAGGGAGTAAACTCATTTTCAGAACGATTTTTAAAATTAATTTTTCAGCACTAAAACGTATGAGACTTGTAGTTTTCAGAAATGTTTTCATTTTTGATGAGACGCTTAATGAATGTGGTTTAATCGCCGGCAAACGAAAACCCGCGATTTTCCGTAAATCCAGGGCTTGACCCGTATAGTCGAATGTATACAAAGAAAGTACCCTGTGAGTAAACTCATTTCCAAAACGATTTTTTAAATTATCTTTTCACCACTAAAACGCATGAGACTTGTAGTTTTTAAAAATGTTTTCATTTTTGATGAGACGCTGAATAAAAGAAGTTTAATCGACGTCAAACGAAAATCCGCCATTTCCCGTAAACCCTGGACTCGGCCCGTATAGTCAAAAGTATACAAAGAAGGTACCCAGGGAGTAAACTCATTTCCCGAACGATTTTTTAAATTATTTTTTCACCACTAAAACGCATTAGACTTGTAGTTTTCAGAAATGTTTTCATTTTTGATGAGACGCTTAATGAAAGTGGTTTAATCGCCGGCAAACGAAAACCATCGATTTCCCGTAAATCCCAGGCTTGGCCCGTATAGTCGAATGTATACAAAGAAAGTACCCTGCGAGTAAACTCATTTCCAGAACGATGTTTTAAATTATTTTTTCACTACTAAAACGCATAAGACTTGTAGTTTTCAAAAATGTTTTCATATTTGATGGGACGCTGAATAAAAGAAGTTTAATCCCCGGCAAACGAAAACCTGCGATTTCCCGTAAATCCAGGACTCAGCCCGTATAGTCAAAAGTATACAAAGAAAGTACCCATGGTGTAAACTCATTTCACGAACGATTTTTTAAATTATTATTTCACCAAGAAAACGCATGAGACTTGTAGTTTTCAAAAATGATTTCATTTTTGATGAGACGCTGAATAAAAGGAGTTTAATCGCCGGCAAACGAAAACCCGCGATTTCCCGTAAATCCCGGGCTTGGCCCGCATAGTCGAATGTGTACAAAGAAAGTAAACTGTAAGTAAACTCATTTCCAGAACGATTTTTTAAATTATTTTTTCACCACTAAAACGCATACGTCTTGTAGTTTTCAAAAATGTTTTCATTTTTGATGAGACGCTTAATGAAAGAGGTTTAATCGCGGGCAAACGAAAACCCGCGATTTCCCGTAAATCCCGGGCTTGGCTCGTATAGTGGAAAGTATACAAAGAAAGTACCCAGGGAGTAAACTCATTTCCCAAACGATATTTTAAATTATTTTGTCACCACTAAAGCGCATGAGACTTGTAGTTTTCAAAAGTGTTTTCATTTTTGATGAGACGCTGAATGAAAGAGGTTTAATCTCCGGCAAACGAAAACCCGCGATTTCCCGTAAATCCCGGACTCGGCCCGTATAGTCAAAAGTATACAAAGAAAGTACCCAGGGAGTAAACTCATTTTCAGAACGATTTTTAAAATTATTTTTTCAGCACTAAAACGTATGAGACTTGTAGTTTTCAGAAATGTTTTCATTTTTGATGAGACGCTTAATGAATGTGGTTTAATCGCCGGCAAACTAAAACCCGCGATTTTCCGTAAATCCCGGGCTTGGCCCGTATAGTCGAATGTATACAAAGAAAGTACCCTGCCAGTAAACTCATTTCCAGAACGTTGTTTTAAATTATTTTTTCACTACTAAAACGCATAAGACTTGTAGTTTTCAAAAATGTTTTCATATTTGATGGGACGCTGAATAAAAGAAGTTTAATCCCCGGCAAACGAAAACCTGCGATTTCCCGTAAATCCAGGACTCAGCCCGTATAGTCAAAAGTATACAAAGAAAGTACCCAGGGTGTAAACTCATTTCCCGAACAATTTTTTAAATTATTATTTCACCACTAAAGCCCATGAGACTTGTTGTTTTCAAAAATGTTTTCATTTTTGATGAGACTCCGAATAAAAGAAGTTTAATCGCCGTCAAACGAAAACCCACGATTTCCCGAAAATCCCGGGCTTGGCCCGTATAGTCAAAAGTATACAAAGAAAGTACCCAGGGGGTAAACTCATTTCCCAAATGATTTTTTAAATTATTTTGTCACCACTAAAACGCATGAGACTTGTAGTTTTCAAAAGTGTTTTCATTTTTGATGGGACGCTGAATAAAAGAAGTTTAATCGCCGCCAAACGAAAACCCGCGATTTCCCGTAAATCCCGGGTTTGGCCCGTATAGTTGAATGTATCTAAAGAAAGTACCCAGGGAGTAAACTCATTTCTCGAACGATTTTTTAAATTATTTTTTCTCCACTAAAACGCATGAGATTTGTAGTTTTCAAAAATGTTTTCATTTTTGATGAGACGCTTAATGAAAGGGGTTTATTCGGCGGAAAATGAAAAGCCGCGATTTCCCGTAAATCACGGGTTTGGCCCGTATAGTCGAATGTATACAAAGATAGTACCCTGAGAGTAAACTCATTTCCAGAACAATTTTTTAAATTATTTTTTCACCACTAAAACGCATAAGACTTCTAGTTTTTAAAAATGTTTTCATTTTTGATGAGACGCTGAATAAAAGAAGTTTAATCGCCGGCAAACGAAAACCCACGATTTCCCGAAAATCCCGGGCTTGGCCCGTATAGTCGAATGTATACAAAGAAAGTACCCAGGGAGTAAACTCATTTCCCGAACGATTTTTTAAATTATTTTTTCACCACTAAAACGTATGAGACTTGTAGTTTTCAGAAATGTTTTCATTTTTGATGAGACGCTTAATGAATGTGGTTTAATCGCCGGCAAACGAAAACACGCGATTTTCCGTAAATCCCGGGCTTGACCCGTATAGTCGAATGTATACAAAGAAAGTACCCTGTGAGTAAACTCATTTCCAAAACGATTTTTTAAATTATCTTTTCACCACTAAAACGCACGAGACTTGTAGTTTTTAAAAATGTTTTCATTTTTGATGAGACGCTGAATAAAAGAAGTTTAATCGACGTCAAACGAAAACCCGCCATTTCCCGTAAACCCCGGACTCGGCCCGTATAGTCAAAAGTATACAAAGAAGGTACCCAGGGAGTAAACTCATTTCCCGAAGGATTTTTTAAATTATTTTTTCACCACTAAAACGCATTAGACTTGTAGTTTTCAGAAATGTTTTCATTTTTGATGAGACGCTTAATGAAAGTGGTTTAATCGCCGGCAAACGAAAACCCGCGATTTCCCGTAAATCCCGGGCTTGGCCCGTATAGTCGAATGTATACAAAGAAAGTACCCTGCGAGTAAACTCATTTCCAGAACGATGTTTTAAATTATTTTTTCACTACTAAAACGCATAAGACTTGTAGTTTTCAAAAATGTTTTCATATTTGATGGGACGCTGAATAAAAGAAGTTTAATCCCCGGCAAACGAAAACCTGCGATTTCCCGTAAATCCAGGACTCAGCCCGTATAGTCAAAAGTATACAAAGAAATTACCCATGGTGTAAACTCATTTCACGAACGATTTTTTAAATTATTATTTCACCACTAAAACGCATGAGACTTGTAGTTTTCAAAAATGATTTCATTTTTGATGGGACGTTGAATAAAAGGAGTTTAATCGCCGGCAAACGAAAACCCGCGATTTCCCGTAAATCCCCGGCTTGGCCCGTATAGTCGAATGTGTACAAAGAAAGTAAACTGTAAGTAAACTCATTTCCAGAACGATTTTTTAAATTATTTTTTCACCACTAAAACGCATACGTCTTGTAGTTTTCAAAAATGTTTTCATTTTTGATGAGACGCTTAATGAAAGAGGTTTAATCGCGGGCAAACGAAAACCCGCGATTTCCCGTAAATCCCGGGCTTGGCTCGTATAGTGGAAAGTATACAAAGAAAATACCCAGGGAGTAAACTCATTTCCCAAACGATATTTTAAATTATTTTGTCACCACTAAAGCGCATGAGACTTGTAGTTTTCAAAAGTGTTTTCATTTTTGATGAGACGCTGAATGAAAGAGGTTTAATCTCCGGCAAACGAAAACCCGCGATTTCCCGTAAATCCCGGACTCGGCCCGTATAGTCAAAAGTATACAAAGAAAGTACCCAGGTAGTAAACTCATTTCCCGAACGATTTTTAAAATTATTTTTTCACCACTAAAACATATGAGACTTGTAGTTTTCAGAAATGTTTTCATTTTTGATGAGACGCTTAATGAATGTGGTTTAATCGCCGGCAAACGAAAACCCGCGATTTTCCGTAAATCCCGGACTTGGCCCGCATAGTCGAATGTATACAAAGAAAGTACCCTGTGAGTAAAATCATTTCCAAAACGATATTTTAAATTATCTTTTCACCACTAAAACGCATGAGACTTGTAGTTTTTAAAAATGTTTTCATTTTTGATGAGACGCTGAATAAAAGAAGTTTAATCGACGGCAAACGAAAACCCGCCATTTCCCGTAAACCCCGGACTCAGCCCGTATAGTCAAAAGTACAAAAAGAAAGTATCCAGGGAGTAAACTCATTTCCCGAACGATTTTTTAAATTATTATTTCACCACTAAAGCCCATGAGACTTGTAGTTTTTAAAAATGTTTTCATTTTTGATGAGACGCTGAATAAAGGAAGTTTAATCGCCGGTAAACGAAAACATCCGATTTTCCGTAAATCCCAAACTCAGCCCGTATAGTCAAAAGTATACAAAGAAAGTACCCAGGGAGTAAACTCATTTCCCGAACGATTTTTTAAATCATTTTTTCACCACTAAAACGAATGAGACTTGTAGTTTTCAGAAATGTTTTCATTTCTGATGAGACGCTTAATGAATGTGGTTTAATCGCCGGCAAACGAAAACCCGCGATTTTCCGTAAATCCCGGGCTTGGCCCGTATAGTCGAATGTATACAAAGAAAGTACCCTGTGAGTAAAATCATTTCCAAAACGATATTTTAAATTATCTTTTCACCACTAAAACGCATGAGACTTGAAGTTTTTAAAAATGTTTTCATTTTTGATGAGACGCTGAATAAAAGAAGTTTAATCGACGGCAAACGAAAACCCGCCATTTCCCGTAAACCCGGGACTCGGCCCGTATAGTCAAAAGTGTACAAAGAAAGTACCCAGGGAGTAAACTCATTTCCCGAACGATTTTTTAAATTATTATTTCACCACTAAAGCCCATGAGACTTGTAGTTTTTAAAAATGTTTTCATTTTTGATGAGACGCTGAATAAAGGAAGTTTAATCGCCGGTAAACGAAAACCCGCGATTTCCCGTAAATCCCGAACTCAGCCCGTATAGTCAAAAGTATACAAAGAAAGTACCCAGAGAGTAAACTCATTTCCCGAACGATTTTTTAAATCATTTTTTCACCACTAAAACGCATGAGACTTGTAGTTTTCAGAAATGTTCTCATTTTTGATGAGACATTTAATGAAAGTGGTTTAATCGCCGGCAAACGAAAACCCGCGATTTCCCGTAAATCCCGGGCTTGGCTCGTATAGTCGAATGTATACAAAGAAAGTACCCAGGCAGTAAACTCATTTCCCGAAAGATTTTTTAAATTATTTTTTCACCACTAAAACGCATGAGACTTGTAGTTTTTAAAAATGTTTTCATTTTTGATGAGACGCTTAATGAAAGGGGTTTAATCGCCGGCAAACGAAAACCCGCGATTTCCCGTAAATCCCGGGCTTGGCTCGTATAGTCGAAAGTATACAAAGAAAGTACCCAGGGAGTAAACTCATTTCCCAAACGATATTTTAAATTATTTTGTCACCACTAAAACGCATGAGACTTGTAGTTTTCAAAAGTGTTTTCATTTTTGATGAGACGCTGAATGAAAGAGGTTTAATCGCCGGCAAACGAAAACCCGCGATTTCCCGTAAATCCCGGACTCAGCCCGTATAGTCAAAAGTATACAAAGAAAGTACCCAGGGAGTAAACTCATTTCCAAAACGATTTTTTAAATTATCTTTTCACCACTAAAACGCATGAGACTTGTAGTTTTTAAAAATGTTTTCATTTTTGATGAGACGCTGAATAAAAGAAGTTTAATCGACGTCAAACGAAAATCCGCCATTTCCCGTAAACCCTGGACTCGGCCCGTATAGTCAAAAGTATACAAAGAAGGTACCCAGGGAGTAAACTCATTTCCCGAACGATTTTTTAAATTATTTTTTCACCACTAAAACGCATTAGACTTGTAGTTTTCAGAAATGTTTTCATTTTTGATGAGACGCTTAATGAAAGTGGTTTAATCGCCGGCAAACGAAAACCATCGATTTCCCGTAAATCCCAGGCTTGGCCCGTATAGTCGAATGTATACAAAGAAAGTACCCTGCGAGTAAACTCATTTCCAGAACGATGTTTTAAATTATTTTTTCACTACTAAAACGCATAAGACTTGTAGTTTTCAAAAATGTTTTCATATTTGATGGGACGCTGAATAAAAGAAGTTTAATCCCCGGCAAACGAAAACCTGCGATTTCCCGTAAATCCAGGACTCAGCCCGTATAGTCAAAAGTATACAAAGAAAGTACCCATGGTGTAAACTCATTTCACGAACGATTTTTTAAATTATTATTTCACCAAGAAAACGCATGAGACTTGTAGTTTTCAAAAATGATTTCATTTTTGATGAGACGCTGAATAAAAGGAGTTTAATCGCCGGCAAACGAAAACCCGCGATTTCCCGTAAATCCCGGGCTTGGCCCGCATAGTCGAATGTGTACAAAGAAAGTAAACTGTAAGTAAACTCATTTCCAGAACGATTTTTTAAATTATTTTTTCACCACTAAAACGCATACGTCTTGTAGTTTTCAAAAATGTTTTCATTTTTGATGAGACGCTTAATGAAAGAGGTTTAATCGCGGGCAAACGAAAACCCGCGATTTCCCGTAAATCCCGGGCTTGGCTCGTATAGTGGAAAGTATACAAAGAAAGTACCCAGGGAGTAAACTCATTTCCCAAACGATATTTTAAATTATTTTGTCACCACTAAAGCGCATGAGACTTGTAGTTTTCAAAAGTGTTTTCATTTTTGATGAGACGCTGAATGAAAGAGGTTTAATCTCCGGCAAACGAAAACCCGCGATTTCCCGTAAATCCCGGACTCGGCCCGTATAGTCAAAAGTATACAAAGAAAGTACCCAGGGAGTAAACTCATTTTCAGAACGATTTTTAAAATTATTTTTTCAGCACTAAAACGTATGAGACTTGTAGTTTTCAGAAATGTTTTCATTTTTGATGAGACGCTTAATGAATGTGGTTTAATCGCCGGCAAACTAAAACCCGCGATTTTCCGTAAATCCCGGGCTTGGCCCGTATAGTCGAATGTATACAAAGAAAGTACCCTGTAAGTAAACTCATTTCCAAAACGATTTTTTAAATTATTATTTCACCACTAAAACGCATGAGACTTGTAGTTTTCAAAAATGATTTCATTTTTGATGAGACGTTGAATAAAAGGAGTTTAATCGCCGGCAAACGAAAACCCGCGATTTCCCGTAAATCCCGGGCTTGGCCCGTAAAGTCGAATGTGTACAAACAAAGTAAACTGTAAGTAAACTCATTTCCAGAACGATTTTTTAAATTATTTTTTCACCACTAAAACGCATAAGTCTTGTAGTTTTCAAAAATGTTTTCATTTTTGATGAGACGCTTAATGAAAGAGGTTTAATCGCGGGCAAACGAAAACCCGCGAAGTCCTGTAAATCCCGGGCTTGGCTCCTATAGTCGAAAGTATACAAAGAAAGTACCCAGGGAGTAAACTCATTTCCCAAACGATATTTTAAATTATTTTGTCACCACTAAAACGCATGAGACTTGTAGTTTCCAAAAGTGTTTTCATTTTTGATGAGACGCTGAATGAAAGAGGTTTAATCTCCGGCAAACGAAAACCCGCGATTTCCCGTAAATCCCGGACTCTGCCCGTATAGTCAAAAGTATACAAAGAAAGTATCCAGGGAGTAAACTCATTTTCAGAACGATTTTTAAAATTATTTTTTCAGCACTAAAATGTATGAGACTTGTAGTTTTCAGAAATGTTTTCATTTCTGATGAGACGCTTAATGAATGTGGTTTAATCGCCGGCAAACTAAAACCCGCGATTTTCCGTAAATCCCGGGCTTGGCCCGTATAGTCGAATGTATACAAAGAAAGTACCCTGTGAGTAAACTCATTTCCAAAACGATTTTTTAAATTATCTTTTCACCACTAAAACGCATGAGACTTGTAGTTTTTAAAAATGTTTTCATTTTTGATGAGACGCTGAATAAAAGAAGTTTAATCGACGTCAAACGAAAACCCGCCATTTCCCGTAAACCCCGGACTCGGCCCGTATAGTCAAAAGTATACAAAGAAGGTACCCAGGGAGTAAACTCATTTCCCGAACGATTTTTTAAATTATTTTTTCACCACTAAAACGCATGAGACTTGTAGTTTTCAAAAAAATTTTTCATTTTTGATGAGACGGTTAATGAAAGGGGTTTAATCGCCAGCAAACGAAAACCCGCGATTTCTCGTGAATCCCGGGCTTGGCCCGTATAGTCGAATGTATACAAAGAAAGTACCCAGGGAGTAAACTCATTTTCCGAACGATTTTTTAAATTGTTTTTTCACCACTAAAACGCATGAGACTTGTAGTTTTCAAAACTTTTTTTCATTTTTGATGAGACGGTTAATGAAAGGGGTTTAATCGCCAGCAAACGAAAACCCGCGATTTCTCGTAAATCCCGGGCTTGGCCCGTATAGTCGAATGTATACAAAGAAAGTACCCTGCGAGTAAACTCATTTCCAGAACGATGTTTTAAATTATTTTTTCACTACTAAAACGCATAAGACTTGTAGTTTTCAAAAATGTTTTCATATTTGATGGGACGCTGAATAAAAGAAGTTTAATCCCCGGCAAACGAAAACCTGCGATTTCCCGTAAATCCAGGACTCAGCCCGTATAGTCAAAAGTATACAAAGAAAGTACCCATGGTGTAAACTCATTTCACGAACGATTTTTTAAATTATTATTTCACCAAGAAAACGCATGAGACTTGTAGTTTTCAAAAATGATTTCATTTTTGATGAGACGCTGAATAAAAGGAGTTTAATCGCCGGCAAACGAAAACCCGCGATTTCCCGTAAATCCCGGGCTTGGCCCGCATAGTCGAATGTGTACAAAGAAAGTAAACTGTAAGTAAACTCATTTCCAGAACGATTTTTTAAATTATTTTTTCACCACTAAAACGCATACGTCTTGTAGTTTTCAAAAATGTTTTCATTTTTGATGAGACGCTTAATGAAAGAGGTTTAATCGCGGGCAAACGAAAACCCGCGATTTCCCGTAAATCCCGGGCTTGGCTCGTATAGTGGAAAGTATACAAAGAAAGTACCCAGGGAGTAAACTCTTTTCCCAAACGATATTTTAAATTATTTTGTCACCACTAAAGCGCATGAGACTTGTAGTTTTCAAAAGTGTTTTCATTTTTGATGAGACGCTGAATGAAAGAGGTTTAATCTCCGGCAAACGAAAACCCGCGATTTCCCGTAAATCCCGGACTCGGCCCGTATAGTCAAAAGTATACAAAGAAAGTACCCAGGGAGTAAACTCATTTTCAGAACGATTTTTAAAATTATTTTTTCAGCACTAAAACGTATGAGACTTGTAGTTTTCAGAAATGTTTTCATTTTTGATGAGACGCTTAATGAATGTGGTTTAATCGCCGGCAAACTAAAACCCGCGATTTTCCGTAAATCCCGGGCTTGGCCCGTATAGTCGAATGTATACAAAGAAAGTACCCTGTGAGTAAACTCATTTCCAAAACGATTTTTTAAATTATTATTTCACCACTAAAACGCATGAGACTTGTAGTTTTCAAAAATGATTTCATTTTTGATGAGACGTTGAATAAAAGGAGTTTAATCGCCGGCAAACGAAAACCCGCGATTTCCCGTAAATCCCGGGCTTGGCCCGTAAAGTCGAATGTGTACAAACAAAGTAAACTGTAAGTAAACTCATTTCCAGAACGATTTTTTAAATTATTTTTTCACCACTAAAACGCATAAGTCTTGTAGTTTTCAAAAATGTTTTCATTTTTGATGAGACGCTTAATGAAAGAGGTTTAATCGCGGGCAAACGAAAACCCGCGAATTCCTGTAAATCCCGGGCTTGGCTCCTATAGTCGAAAGTATACAAAGAAAGTACCCAGGGAGTAAACTCATTTCCCAAACGATATTTTAAATTATTTTGTCACCACTAAAACGCATGAGACTTGTAGTTTCCAAAAGTGTTTTCATTTTTGATGAGACGCTGAATGAAAGAGGTTTAATCTCCGGCAAACGAAAACCCGCGATTTCCCGTAAATCCCGGACTCTGCCCGTATAGTCAAAAGTATACAAAGAAAGTATCCAGGGAGTAAACTCATTTTCAGAACGATTTTTAAAATTATTTTTTCAGCACTAAAATGTATGAGACTTGTAGTTTTCAGAAATGTTTTCATTTCTGATGAGACGCTTAATGAATGTGGTTTAATCGCCGGCAAACTAAAACCCGCGATTTTCCGTAAATCCCGGGCTTGGCCCGTATAGTCGAATGTATACAAAGAAAGTACCCTGTGAGTAAACTCATTTCCAAAACGATTTCTTAAATTATCTTTTCACCACTAAAACGCATGAGACTTGTAGTTTTCAAAAAAATTTTTCATTTTTGATGAGACGGTTAATGAAAGGGGTTTAATCGCCAGCAAACGAAAACCCGCGATTTCTCGTGAATCCCGGGCTTGGCCCGTATAGTCGAATGTATACAAAGAAAGTACCCATGGAGTAAACTCATTTTCCGAACGATTTTTTAAATTGTTTTTTCACCACTAAAATGCATGAGACTTGTAGTTTTCAAAACTTTTTTTCATTTTTGATGAGACGGTTAATGAAAGGGGTTTAATCGCCAGCAAACGAAAACCCGCGATTTCTCGTAAATCCCGGGCTTGGCCCGTATAGTCGAATGTATACAAAGAAAGTACCCTGCGAGTAAACTCATTTCCAGAACGATGTTTTAAATTATTTTTTCACTACTAAAACGCATAAGACTTGTAGTTTTCAAAAATGTTTTCATATTTGATGGGACGCTAAATAAAAGAAGTTTAATCCCCGGCAATCGAAAACCTGCGATTTCCCGTAAATCCAGGACTCAGCCCGTATAGTCAAAAGTATACAAAGAAAGTACCCAGGGTGTAAACTCATTTCCCGAACGATTTTTTAAATTATTATTTCACCACTAAAGCCCATGAGACTTGTAGTTTTCAAAAATGTTTTTATTTTTGATGAGACTTTGAATAAAAGAAGTTTAATCGCCGTCAAACGAAAATCCGCGATTTCCCGAAAATCTCGGGCTTGGCCCGTATAGTCAAAAGTATACAAAGAAAGTACCCAGGGGGTAAACTCATTTTCAGAACGATTTTTAAAATTATTTTTTCAGCACTAAAACGTATGAGACTTGTAGTTTTCAGAAATGTTTTCATTTTTGATGAGACGCTTAATGAATGTGGTTTAATCGCCGGCAAACTAAAACCCGCGATTTTCCGTAAATCCCGGGCTTGGCCCGTATAGTCGAATGTATACAAAGAAAGTACCTTGTGAGTAAACTCATTTCCAAAACGATTTTTTAAATTATCTTTTCACCACTAAAACGCATGAGACTTGTAGTTTTTAAAAATGTTTTCATTTTTGATGAGGCGCTGAATAAAAGAAGTTTAATCGACGTCAAACGAAAACCCGCCATTTTTCGTAAACCCCAGACTCGGCCCGTATAGTCAAAAGTATACAAAGAAGGTACCCAGGGAGTAAACTCATTTCCCGAACGATTTTTTAAATTATTTTTTCACCACTAAAACGCATGAGACTTGTAGTTTTCAAAAAAATTTTTCATTTTTAATGAGCGGTTAATGAAAGGGGTTTAATCGCCAGCAAACGAAAACCCGCGATTTCTCGTAAATCCCAGGCTTGGCCCGTATAGTCGAATGTATACAAAGAAAGTACCCTGCGAGTAAACTCATTTCCAGAACGATGTTTTAAATTATTTTTTCACTACTAAAACGCATAAGACTTGTAGTTTTTAAAAATGTTTTCATATTTGATGGAACGCTGAATAAAAGAAGTTTAATCCCCGGCAAACGAAAACCTGCGATTTCCCGTAAATCCAGGACTCAGCCCGTATAGTCAATAGTATACAAAGAAAGTTCCCATGGTGTAAACTCATTTCCCGAACAATTTTTTAAATTATTATTTCACCACTAAAGCCCATGAGACTTGTAGTTTTTAAAAAATTTTTCATTTTTGATGAGACTCCGAACAAATGAAGTTTAATCGCCGTCAAACGAAAACCCGCGATTTCCCGAAAATCCCGGGCTTGGCCCGTATAGTCAAAAGTATACAAAGAAAGTACCCAGGGGGTAAACTCATTTCCCAAATGATTTTTTAAATTATTTTGTCACCACTAAAACGCATGAGACTTGTAGTTTTCAAAAAAATTTTTCATTTTTGATGAGACGGTTAATGAAAGGGGTTTAATCGCCAGCAAACGAAAACCCGCGATTTCTCGTAAATCCCGGGCTTGGCCCGTATAGTCGAATGTATACAAAGAAAGTACCCTGTAAGTAAACTGATTTCCAGAACGATTTTTTATATTATTTTTTCACCACTAAAACGCATAAGTCTTGTAGTTTTCAAAAATGTTTTCATTTTTGATGAGACGCTGAATGAAAGAGGTTTAATGGCCGGCAAACGAAAACCCGCGATTTCCCGTAAATCCCGGGCTTGGCTCGTATAGTCGAAAGTATACAAAGAAAGTACCCAGGGAGTAAACTCATTTCCCAAACGATATTTTAAATTATTTTGTCACCACTAAAACGCATGAGACTTGTAGTTTTCAAAAGTGTTTTCATTTTTGATAAGACGCTGAATGAAAGAGGTTTAATCGCCGGCAAACGAAAACCCGCGATTTTCCGTAAATCCCGGACTCGGCCCGTATAGTCAAAAGTATACAAAGAAAGTACCCAGGGAGTAAACTCATTTTCAGAACGATTTTTAAAATTATTTTTTCACCACTAAAACGTATGAGACATGTAGTTTTCAGAAATGTTTTCATTTTTGATGAGACGCTTAATGAATGTGGTTTAATCGCCGGCAAACGAAAACCCGCGATTTTCCGTAAATCCCGGGCTTGGCCCGTATAGTCGAATGTATACAAAGAAAGTACCCAGGGAGTAAACTCATTTTCCGAACGATTTTTTAAATTATTTTTTCACCACTAAAACGCATGAGACTTGTAGTTTTCAAAACTTTTTTTCATTTTTGATGAGACGGTTAATGAAAGGGGTTTAATCGCCAGCAAACGAAAACCCGCGATTTCTCGTAAATCCCGGGCTTGGCCCGTATAGTCGAATGTATACAAAGAAAGTACCCTGCGAGTAAACTCATTTCCAGAACGATGTTTTAAATTATTTTTTCACTACTAAAACGCATAAGACTTGTAGTTTTCAAAAATGTTCTCATATTTGATGGGACGCTAAATAAAAGAAGTTTAATCCCCGGCAATCGAAAACCTGCGATTTCCCGTAAATCCAGGACTCAGCCCGTATAGTCAAAAGTATACAAAGAAAGTACCCAGGGTGTAAACTCATTTCCCGAACGATTTTTTAAATTATTATTTCACCACTAAAGCCCATGAGACTTGTAGTTTTCAAAAATGTTTTCATTTTTGATGAGACTCCGAATAAAAGAAGTTTAATCGCCGTCAAACGAAAATCCGCGATTTCCCGAAAATCCCGGGCTTGGCCCGTATAGTCAAAAGTATACAAAGAAAGTACCCAGGGGCTAAACTCATTTCCCAAATGATTTTTTAAATTATTTTGTCACCACTAAAACGCATGAGACTTGTAGTTTTCAAAAGTGTTTTCATTTTTGATGGGACGCTGAATAAAAGAAGTTTAATCGCCGGCAAACGAAAACCTGCGATTTCCCGTAAATCCCGGGCTTGGCCCGTATAGTTGAATGTGTCTAAAGAAAGTACCCAGGGAGTAAACTCATTTCTCGAACGATTTTTTAAATTATTTTTTCTCCACTAAAACGCATGAGATTTGTAGTTTTCAAAAATGTTTTCATTTTTGATGAGACGCTGAATAAAAGAAGTTTAATCGCCAGCAAACGAAAACCCACGATTTCCCGAAAATCCCGGGCTTGGCCCGTATAGTCGAATGTATACAAAGAAAGTACCCAGGGAGTAAACTCATTTCCCGAACGATTTTTTAAATTATTTTTTCACCACTAAAACGCATAAGACTTGTAGTTTTTAAAAATGTTTTCATTTTTGATGAGACGCTGAATAAAAGAAGTTTAATCGCCGGCAAACGAAAACCCACGATTTCCCGAAAATCCCGGGCTTGGCCCGTATAGTCGAATGTATACAAAGAAAGTACCCAGGGAGTAAACTCATTTCCCGAACGATTTTTTAAATTATTTTTTCACCACTAAAACGCATGAGACTTGTAGTTTTCAAAAATGTTTTTATTTTTGATGAGACGCTTAATAAAAGGGGTTTAATCGCCGGCAAACGAAAACCCGCGATTTCCCGTAAATCCCGGGCTTGTCCCGTATAGTCGAATGTATACAAAGAAAGTACCCATGGAGTAAACTCATTTCCCGAACGATTTTTTAAATTATTTTTTCACCACTAAAACGCATGAGACTTGTAGTTTTCAAAAATGTTTTCATTTTTGATGAGACGCTTAATAAAAGGGGTTTAATCGCCGGCAAACGAAAACCCGCGATTTCCCGTAAATCCCGGGCTTGGCCTGTATAGTCGAATGTATACAAAGAAAGTACCCTGTAAGTAAACTGATTTCCAGAACGATTTTTTAAATTATTTTTTCACCACTAAAACGCATAAGTCTTGTAGTTTTCAAAAATGTTTTCATTTTTGATGAGACGCTGAATGAAAGAGGTTTAATCGCTGGCAAACGAAAACCCGCGATTTCCCGTAAATCCCAGGCTTGGCTCGTATAGTCGAAAGTATACAAAGAAAGTACCCAGGGAGTAAACTCATTTCCCAAACGATATTTTAAATTATTTTGTCACCACTAAAACGCATGAGATTGTAGTTTTCAAAAGTGTTTTCATTTTTGATAAGACGCTGAATGAAAGAGGTTTAATCGCCGGCAAACGAAAACCCGCGATTTTTCGTAAATCCCGGACTCGGCCCGTATAGTCAAAAGTATACAAAGAAGGTACCCAGGGAGTAAACTCATTTAACGAACGATTTTTTAAATTATTTTTTCACCACTAAAACGCATTAGACTTGTAGTTTTCAAAAATGTTTTCATTTTTGATGAGACTCCGAATAAAAGAAGTTTAATCGCCGTCAAACGAAAATCCGCGATTTCCCGAAAATCCCGGGCTTGGCCCGTATAGTCAAAAGTATACAAAGAAAGTACCCAGGGGCTAAACTCATTTCCCAAATGATTTTTTAAATTATTTTGTCACCACTAAAACGCATGAGACTTGTAGTTTTCAAAAGTGTTTTCATTTTTGATGGGACGCTGAATAAAAGAAGTTTAATCGCCGGCAAACGAAAACCCGCGATTTCCCGTAAATCCCGGGCTTGGCCCGTATAGTTGAATGTGTCTAAAGAAAGTACCCAGGGAGTAAACTCATTTCTCGAACGATTTTTTAAATTATTTTTTCTCCACTAAAACGCATGAGATTTGTAGTTTTCAAAAATGTTTTCATTTTTGATGAGACGCTTAATGAAAGGGGTTTATTCGGCGGAAAATGAAAAGCCGCGATTTCCCGTAAATCACGGGTTTAGCCCGTATAGTCGAATGTATACAAAGAAAGTACCCTGTGAGTAAACTCATTTCCAGAACGATTTTTTAAATTATTTTTTCACCACTAAAACGCATAAGACTTGTAGTTTTTAAAAATGTTTTCATTTTTGATGAGACGCTGAATAAAAGAAGTTTAATCGCCGGCAAACGAAAACCCACGATTTCCCGAAAATCCCGCTCTTGGCCCGTATAGTCGAATGTATACAAAGAAAGTACCCAGGGAGTAAACTCATTTCCCGAACGATTTTTTAAATTATTTTTTCACCACTAAAACGCATAAGACTTGTAGTTTTTAAAAATGTTTTCAATTTTGATGAGACGCTGAATAAAAGAAGTTTAATCGCCGGCAAACGAAAACCCACGATTTCCCGAAAATCCCGGGCTTGGCCCGTATAGTCGAATGTATACAAAGAAAGTACCCAGGGAGTAAACTCATTTCCCGAACGATTTTTTAAATTATTTTTTCACCACTAAAACGCATGAGACTTGTAGTTTTCAAAAATGTTTTTATTTTTGATGAGACGCTTAATAAAAGGGGTTTAATCGCCGGCAAACAAAAACCCGCGATTTCCCGTAAATCCCGGGCTTGGCCCGTATAGTCGAATGTATACAAAGAAAGTACCCATGGTGTAAACTCATTTCCCGAACGATTTTTTAAATTATTTATTCACCACTAAAACGCATGAGACTTGTAGTTTTCAAAAATGTTTTCATTTTTGATGAGACGCTTAATAAAAGGGGTTTAATCGCCGGCAAACGAAAACCCGCGATTTCCCGTAAATCCCGGGCTTGGCCTGTATAGTCGAATGTATACAAAGAAAGTACCCTGTAAGTAAACTGATTTCCAGAACGATTTTTTAAATTATTTTTTCACCACTAAAACGCATAAGTCTTGTAGTTTTCAAAAATGTTTTCATTTTTGATGAGACGCTGAATGAAAGAGGTTTAATCGCTGGCAAACGAAAACCCGCGATTTCCCGTAAATCCCGGGCTTGGCTCGTATAGTCGAAAGTATACAAAGAAAGTACCCAGGGAGTAAACTCATTTCCCAAACGATATTTTAAATTATTTTGTCACCACTAAAACGCATGAGATTGTAGTTTTCAAAAGTGTTTTCATTTTTGATAAGACGCTGAATGAAAGAGGTTTAATCGCCGGCAAACGAAAACCCGCGATTTTTCGTAAATCCCGGACTCGGCCCGTATAGTCAAAAGTATACAAAGAAGGTACCCAGGGAGTAAACTCATTTCCCGAACGATTTTTTAAATTATTTTTTCACCACTAAAACGCATTAGACTTGTAGTTTTCAGAAATGTTTTCATTTTTGATGAGACGCTTAATGAAAGTGGTTTAATCGCCGGCAAACGAAAACCCGCGATTTCCCGTAAATCCCGGGCTTGGCCCGTATAGTCGAATGTAAACAAAGAAAGTACCCAGGGAGTAAACTCATTTTCCGAACGATTTTTTAAATTATTTTTTCACCACTAAAACGCATGAGACTTGTTGTTTTCAAAAAATTTTTTCATTTTTGATGAGACGGTTAATGAAAGGGGTTTAATCGCCAGCAAACGAAAACCCGCGATTTCTCGTAAATCCTGGGCTTGGCCCGTATAGTCAAAAGTATACAAAGAAAGTACCCAGGGTGTAAACTCATTTCCCGAACGATTTTTTAAATTATTATTTCACCACTAAAACCCATGAGACTTGTAGTTTTCAAAAATGTTTTCATTTTAGATGAGACTCCGAATAAAAGAAGTTTAATCGCCGTCAAACGAAAACCCGCGATTTCCCGAAAATCCCGGGCTTGGCCCGTATAGTCAAAAGTATACAAAGAAAGTACCCAGGGGGTAAACTCATTTCCCAAATGATTTTTTAAATTATTTTGTCACCACTAAAACGCATGAGACTTGTAGTTTTCAAAAGTGTTTTCATTTTTGATGGGACGCGGAATAAAAGAAGTTTAATCGCCGGCAAACGAAAACCCGCGACTTCCCGTAAATCCCGGGCTTGGCCCGTATAGTTGAATGTATCTAAAGAAAGTACCCAGGGAGTAAACTCATTTCTCGAACGATATTTTAAATTATTTTTTCTCCACTAAAACGCATGAGATTTGCAGTTTTCAAAAATGTTTTCATTTTTGATGAGACGCTTAATGAAAGGGGTTTATTTGGCGGAAAATAAAAAGCCGCGATTTCCCGAAAATCCCGGGCTTGGCCCGTATAGTCAAATGTATACAAAGAAAGTACCCAGGGAGTAAACTCATTTCCCGAACGATTTTTTAAATTATTTTTTCACCACTAAAACGCATGAGACTTGTAGAAATGTTTTTATTTTTGATGAGACGCTTAATAAAAGGGGTTTAATCGCCGGAAAACGAAAACCCGCGATTTCCCGTAAATCCCGGGCTTGGCCCGTATAGTCGAATGTATACAAAGAAAGTACCCATGGAGTAAACTCATTTCCCGAACGATTTTTTAAATTATTTTCTCACCACTAAAACGCATGAGACTTGTAGTTTTCAAAAATGTTTTCATTTTTGATGAGACGCTTAATAAAAGGGGTTTAATCGCCGGCAAACAAAAACCCGCGATTTCCCGTAAATCCCGGGCTTGGCCTGTATAGTCGAATGTATACAAAGAAAGTACCCTGTAAGTAAACTGATTTCCAGAACGATTTTTTAAATTATTTTTTCACCACTAAAACGCATAAGTCTTGTAGTTTTTAAAAATGTTTTCATTTTTGATGAGACGCTGAATGAAAGAGGTTTAATCGCTGGCAAACGAAAACCCGCGATTTCCCGTAAATCCCGGGCTTGGCTCGTATAGTCGAAAGTATACAAAGAAAGTACCCAGGGAGTAAACTCATTTCCCAAACGATATTTTAAATTATTTTGTCACCACTAAACGCATGAGATTGTAGTTTTCAAAAGTGTTTTCATTTTTGATAAGACGCTGAATGAAAGAGGTTTAATCGCCGGCAAACGAAAACCCGCGATTTTCCGTAAATCCCGGACTCGGCCCTTATAGTCAAAAGTATACAAAGAAGGTACCCAGGGAGTAAACTCATTTCCCGAACGATTTTTTAAATTATTTTTTCACCACTAAAACGCATTAGACTTGTAGTTTTCAAAAATATTTTCATTTTTGATGAGACTCTTAATAAAAGGGGTTTAATCGCCGGCAAACGAAAACCCGCGATTTCCCGTAAATCCCGGGCTTGGCCTGTATAGTCGAATGTATACAAAGAAAGTACCCTGTAAGTAAACTGATTTCCAGAACGATTTTTTAAATTATTTTTTCACCACTAAAACGCATAAGTCTTGTAGTTTTCAAAAATGTTTTCATTTTTGATGAGACGCTGAATGAAAGAGGTTTAATCGCTGGCAAACGAAAACCCGCGATTTCCCGTAAATCCCGGGCTTGGCTCGTATAGTCGAAAGTATACAAAGAAAGTACCCAGGGAGTAAACTCATTTCCCGAACGATTTTTTAAATTATTTTTTCACCACTAAAACGCAATAGACTTGTAGTTTTCAGAAATGTTTTCATTTTTGATGAGACGCTTAATGAAAGTGGTTTAATCGCCGGCAAACGAAAACCCGCGATTTTCCGTAAATCCCGGACTCGGCCAGTATAGTCGAATGTAAACAAAGAAAGTACCCAGGGAGTAAACTCATTTTCCGAACGATTTTTTAAATTATTTTTTCACCACTAAAACGCATGAGACTTGTAGTTTTCAAAAAATTTTTTCATTTTTGATGAGACGGTTAATGAAAGGGGTTTAATCGCCAGCAAACGAAAACCCGCGATTTCTCGTAAATCCTGGGCTTGGCCCGTATAGTCAAAAGTATACAAAGAAAGTACCCAGGGTGTAAACTCATTTCCCGAACGATTTTTTAAAATATTATTTCACCACTAAAGCCCATGAGACTTGTAGTTTTCAAAAATGTTTTCATTTTTGATGAGACTCCGAATAAAAGAAGTTTAATCGCCGTCAAACGAAAACCCGCGATTTCCCAAAAATCCCGGGCTTGGCCCGTATAGTCAAAAGTATACAAAGAAAGTACCCAGGGTGTAAACTCAATTCCCAAATGATTTTTTAAATTATTTTGTCACCACTAAAACGCATGAGACTTGTAGTTTTCAAAAGTGTTTTCATTTTTGATGGGACGCTGAATAAAAGAAGTTTAATCGCCGGCAAACGAAAACCCGCGACATCCCGTAAATCCCGGGCTTGGCCCGTATAGTTGAATGCATCTAAAGAAAGTACCCAGGGAGTAAACTCATTTCCCAAACGATATTTTAAATTATTTTGTCACCACTAAAACGCATGAGATTGTAGTTTTCAAAAGTGTTTTCATTTTTGATAAGACGCTGAATGAAAGAGGTTTAATTGCCGGCAAACGAAAACCCGCGATTTTCCGTAAATCCCGGACTCGGCCCGTATAGTCAAAAGTATACAAAGAAGGTACCCAGGGAGTAAACTCATTTCCCGAACGATTTTTTAAATTATTTTTTCACCACTAAAACGCATTAGACTTGTAGTTTTCAAAAATGTTTTCATTTTTGATGAGACGCTTAATAAAAGGGGTTTAATCGCCGGCAAACGAAAACCCGCGATTTCCCGTAAATCCCGGGCTTGGCCTGTATAGTCGAATGTATACAAAGAAAGTACCCTGTAAGTAAACTGATTTCCAGAACGATTTTTTAAATTATTTTTTCACCACTAAAACGCATAAGTCTTGTAGTTTTCAAAAATGTTTTCATTTTTGATGAGACGCTGAATGAAAGAGGTTTAATCGCTGGCAAACGAAAACCCGCGATTTCCCGTAAATCCCGGGCTTGGCTTGTATAGTCGAAAGTATACAAAGAAAGTACCCAGGGAGTAAATTCATTTCCCAAACGATATTTTAAATTATTTTGTCACCACTAAAACGCATGAGATTGTAGTTTTCAAAAGTGTTTTCATTTTTGATAAGACGCTGAATGAAAGAGGTTTAATCGCCGGCAAACGAAAACCCGCGATTTTCCGTAAATCCCGGACTCGGCCCGTATAGTTGAATGTATCTAAAGAAAGTACCCAGGGAGTAAACTCATTTCTCGAACGATTTTTTAAATTATTTTTTCTCCACTAAAACGCATTAGACTTGTAGTTTTCAGAAATGTTTTCATTTTTGATGAGACGCTTAATGAAAGTGGTTTAATCGCCGGCAAACGAAAACCCACGATTTCCCGTAAATCCCGGTTTTGGCCCGTATAGTCGAATGTAAACAAAGAAAGTACCCAGGGAGTAAACTCATTTTCCGAACGATTTTTTAAATTATTTTTTCACCACTAAAACGCATGAGACTTGTAGTTTTCAAAAAAAATTTTCATTTTTGATGAGACGGTTAATGAAAGGGGTTTAATCGCCAGCAAACGAAAACCCGCGATTTCTCGTAAATCCCGGGCTTGGCCCGTATAGTCGAATGTATACAAAGAAAGTACCCTGCGAGTAAACTCATTTCCAGAACGATGTTTTAAATTATTTTTTCACTACTAAAACGCATAAGACTTGTAGTTTTCAAAAATGTTTTCATATTTGATGGGACGCTGAATAAAAGAAGTTTAATCCCCGGCAATCGAAAACCTGCGATTTTCCGTAAATCCAGGACTCAGCCCGTATAGTCAAAAGTATACAAAGAAAGTACCCAGGGTGTAAACTCATTTGCCGAACGATTTTTTAAATTATTATTTCACCACTAAAGCCCATGAGACTTGTAGTTTTCAAAAATGTTTTCATTTTTGATGAGACTCCGAATAAAAGAAGTTTAATCGCCGTCAAACGAAAACCCGCGATTTCCCGAAAATCCCGGGCTTGGCCCGTATAGTCAAAAGTATACAAAGAAAGTACCCAGGGGGTAAACTCATTTCCCAAATGATTTTTTAAATTATTTTGTCACCACTAAGACGCATGAGACTTGTAGTTTTCAAAAGTGTTTTCATTTTTGATGGGACGCTGAATAAAAGAAGTTTAATCGCCGGCAAACGAAAACCCGCGATTTCCCGTAAATCCCGGGCTTGGCCCGTATAGTTGAATGTGTCTAAAGAAAGTACCCAGGAAGTAAACTCATTTCTCGAACGATTTTTTAAATTATTTTTTCTCCACTAAAACGCATGAGATTTGTAGTTTTTAAAAATGTTTTCATTTTTGATGAGACGCTTAATGAAAGGGGTTTATTCGGCGGAAAATGAAAAGCCGCGATTTCCCGTAAATCACGGCTTTAGCCCGTATAGTCGAATGTATACAAAGAAAGTACCCTGTGAGTAAACTCATTTCCAGAACGATTTTTTAAATTATTTTTTCACCACTAAAACGCATAAGACTTGTAGTTTTTAAAAATGTTTTCATTTTTGATGAGACGCTAAATAAAAGAAGTTTAATCGCCGGCAAACGAAAACCCACGATTTCCCGAAAATCCCGGGCTTGGCCCGTATAGTCGAATGTATACAAAGAAAGTACCCAGGGAGTAAACTTATTTCCCGACCGATTTTTTAAATTATTTTTTCACCACTAAAACGCATGAGACTTGTAGTTTTCAAAAATGTTTTTATTTTTGATGAGACGCTTAATAAAAGGGGTTTAATCGCCGGCAAACGAAAACCCGCGATTTCCCGTAAATCCCAGGCTTGGCCCGTATAGTCGAATGTATACAAAGAAAGTACCCATGGAGTAAACTCATTTCCCAAACGATTTTTTAAATTATTTTTTCACCACTAAAACGCATGAGACTTGTAGTTTTCAAAAATGTTTTCATTTTTGATGAGACGCTTAATAAAAGGGGTTTAATCGCCGGCAAACTAAAACCCGCGATTTCCCGTAAATCCCGGGCTTGGCCTGTATAGTCGAATGTATACAAAGAAAGTACCCTGTAAGTAAACTGATTTCCAGAACGATTTTTTAAATTATTTTTTCACCACTAAAACGCATAAGTCTTGTAGTTTTCAAAAATGTTTTCATTTTTGATGAGACGCTGAATGAAAGAGGTTTAATCGCCGGCAAACGAAAACCCGCGATTTCCCGTAAATCCCGGGCTTGGCTCGTATAGTCGAAAGTATACAAAGAAAGTACCCAGGGAATAAACTCATTTCCCAAACGATATTTTAAATTATTTTGTCACCACTAAAACGCATGAGACTTGTAGTTTTCAAAAGTGTTTTCATTTTTGATAAGACGCTGAATGAAAGAGGTTTAATCGCCGGCAAACGAAAACCCGCGATTTTCCGTAAATCCCGGACTCGGCCCGTATAGTCAAAAGTATACAAAGAAAGTACCCAGGGAGTAAACTCATTTTCAGAACGATTTTTAAAATTATTTTTTCACCACTAAAACGTATGAGACTTGTAGTTTTCAGAAATGTTTTCATTTTTGATGAGACGCTTAATGAATGTGGTTTAATCGCCGGCAAACGAAAACCCGCGATTTTTCGTAAATCCCGGGCTTGGCCCGTATAGTCGAATGTATACAAAAAAAGTACCCTGTGAGTAAACTCATTTCCAAAACGATTTTTTAAATTATCTTTTCACCACTAAAACGCGTGAGAATTGTAGTTTTTAAAAATGTTTTTATTTTTGATGAGACGCTGAATAAAAGAAGTTTAATCGACGGCAAACGAAAACCCGCCATTTCCCGTAAACCCGGAGTCGGCCCGTATAGTCAAAAGTATACAAAGAAGGTACCCAGGGAGTAAACTCATTTCCCGAACGATTTTTTAAATTATTTTTTCACCACTAAAACGCATAAGTCTTGTAGTTTTCAAAAATGTTTTCATTTTTGATGAGACGCTGAATGAAGGAGGTTTAATCGCCGGGAAACGAAAACCCGCGATTTCCCGTAAATCCCGGGCTTGGCTCGTATAGTCGAAAGTATACAAAGAAAGTACCCAGGGAGTAAACTCATTTCCCAAACGATATTTTAAATTATTTTGTCACCACTAAAACGCATGAGACTTGTAGTTTTCAGAAGTGTTTTCATTTTTGATAAGACGCTGAATGAAAGAGGTTTAATCGCCGGCAAACGAAAACCCGCGATTTTCCGTAAATCCCGGACTCGGCCCGTATAGTCAAAAGTATACAAAGAAAGTACCCAGGGAGTAAACTCATTTTCAGAACGATTTTTAAAATTATTTTTTCACCACTAAAACGTATGAGACTTGTAGTTTTCAGAAATGTTTTCATTTTTGATAAGACGCTTAATGAATGTGGTTTAATCGCCGTCAAACGAAAACCCGCGATTTTCCGTAAATCCCGGGCTTGGCTCGTATAGTCGAAAGTATACAAAGAAAGTACCCAGGGAGTAAACTCATTTCCCAAACGATATTTTAAATTATTTTGTCACCACTAAAACGCATGAGACTTGTAGTTTTCAGAAGTGTTTTCATTTTTGATAAGACGCTGAATGAAAGAGGTTTAATCGCCGGCAAACGAAAACCCGCGATTTTCCGTAAATCCCGGACTCGGCCCGTATAGTCAAAAGTATACAAAGAAAGTACCCAGGGAGTAAACTCATTTTCAGAACGATTTTTAAAATTATTTTTTCACCACTAAAACGTATGAGACTTGTAGTTTTCAGAAATGTTTTCATTTTTGATAAGACGCTTAATGAATGTGGTTTAATCGCCGTCAAACGAAAACCCGCGATTTTCCGTAAATCCCGGGCTTGGCCCGTATAGTCGAATGTATACAAAAAAAGTACCCTGTGAGTAAACTCATTTTTAAAACGATTTTTTAAATTATCTTTTCACCACTAAAACGCATGAGACTTGTAGTTTTTAAAAATGTTTTCATTTTTGATGAGACGCTTAATGAAAGTGGTTTAATCGCCGGCAAACGAAAACCCGCGATTTCCCGTAAATCCCGGGCTTGGCACGTATAGTCGAATGTAAACAAAGAAAGTACCCAGTGAGTAAACTCATTTTCCGAACGATTTTTTAAATTATTTTTTCACCACTAAAACGCATGAGACTTGTAGTTTTCAAAAAATTTTTTCATTTTTGATGAGACGGTTAATGAAAGGGGTTTAATCGCCAGCAAACGAAAACCCGCGATTTCTCGTAAATCCCGGGCTTGGCCCGTATAGTCAAAAGTATACAAAGAAAGTACCCAGGGTGTAAACTCATTTCCCGAACGATTTTTTAAATTATTATTTCACCACTAAAGCCCATGAGACTTGTAGTTTTCAAAAATGTTTTCATTTTTGATGAGACTCCGAATAAAAGAAGTTTAATCGCCGTCAAACGAAAACCCGCGATTTCCCGAAAATCCCGGGCTTGGCCCGTATAGTCAAAAGTATACGAAGAAAGTACCCAGGGGGTAAACTCCTTTCCCAAATGATTTTTTAAATTATTTTGTCACCACTAAAACGCATGAGACTTGTTGTTTTCAAAAGTGTTTTCATTTTTGATGGGACGCTGAATAAAAGAAGTTTAATCGCCGGCAAACGAAAACCCGCGATTTCCCGTAAATCCCGGGCTTGGCCCGTATAGTTGAATGTATCTAAAGAAAGTACCCAGGGAGTAAACTCATTTCTCGAACGATTTTTTAAATTATTTTTTCTCCACTAAAACGCATGAGATTTGCAGTTTTCAAAAATGTTTTCATTTTTGATGAGACGCTTAATGAAAGGGGTTTATTCTGCGGAAAATGAAAAGCCGCGATTTCCCGTAATTCACGGGTTTAGCCCGTATAGTCGAATGTATACAAAGAAAGTACCCTGTGAGTAAACTCATTTCCAGAACGATTTTTTAAATTATTTTTTCACCACTAAAACGCATAAGACTTGTAGTTTTTAAAAATGTTTTCATTTTTGATGAGACGCTGAATGAAAGAGGTTTAATCGCCGGCAAACGAAAACCCGCGATTTCCCGTAAATCCCGGGCTTGGCACGTATAGTCGAATGTAAACAAAGAAAGTACCCAGTGAGTAAACTCATTTTCCGAACGATTTTTTAAATTATTTTTTCACCACTAAAACGCATGAGACTTGTAGTTTTCAAAAATTTTTTTCATTTTTGATGAGACGGTTAATGAAAGGGGTTTAATTGCCAGCAAACGAAAACCCGCGATTTCTCGTAAATCCCGGGCTTGGCCCGTATAATCAAAAGTATACAAAGAAAGTACCCACGGTGTAAACTCATTTCCCGAACGATTTTTTAAATTATTATTTCACCACTAAAGCCCATGAGACTTGTAGTTTTCAAAAATGTTTTCATTTTTGATGAGACTCCGAATAAGAGAAGTTTAATCGCCGGCAAACGAAAACCCGCGATTTCCCGTAAATCCCGGGCTTGGCCCGTATAGTTGAATGTATCTAAAGAAAGTACCCAGGGAGTAAACTCATTTCTCGAACGATTTTTTAAATTATTTTTTCTCCACTAAAACGCATGAGATTTGCAGTTTTCAAAAATGTTTTCATTTTTGATGAGACGCTTAATGAAAGGGGTTTATTCTGCGGAAAATGAAAAGCCGCGATTTCCCGTAATTCACGGGTTTAGCCCGTATAGTCGAATGTATACAAAGAAAGTACCCTGTGAGTAAACTCATTTCCAGAACGATTTTTTAAATTATTTTTTCACCACTAAAACGCATAAGACTTGTAGTTTTTAAAAATGTTTTCATTTTTGATGAGACGCTGAATGAAAGAGGTTTAATCGCCGGCAAACGAAAACCCGCGATTTCCCGTAAATCCCGGGCTTGGCTTGTATAGTCGAAAGTATACAAAGAAAGTACACAGGGAGTAAACTCATTTCCCAAACGATATTTTAAATTATTTTGTCACCACCAAAACGCATGAGACTTGTAGTTTTTAAAAATGTTTTCATTTTTGATGAGACGCTGAATAAAAGAAGTTTAATCGACGGCAAACGAAAACCCGCCATTTCCCGTAAACCCGGACTCGGCCCGTATAGTCAAAAGTATACAAAGAAGGTACCCAGGGAGTAAACTCATTTCCCGAACGATTTTTTAAATTATTTTTTCACCACTAAAACGCATTAGACTTGTAGTTTTCAGAAATGTTTTCATTTTTGATGAGACGCTTAATGAAAGTGGTTTAATCGCCGGCAAACGAAAACCCGCGATTTCCCGTAAATCCCGGGCTTGGCCCGTATAGCCCAATGTAAACAAAGAAAGTACCCAGGGAGTAAACTCATTTTCCGAACGATTTTTTAAATTATTTTTTCACCACTAAAACGCATGAGACTTGTAGTTTTCAAATATTTTTTCATTTTTGATGAGACGGTTAATGAAAGGGGTTTAATCGCCAGCAAACGAAAACCCGCGATTTCTCGTAAATCCCGGGCTTGGCCCGTATAGTCAAAAGTATACAAAGAAAGTACCCAGGGTGTAAACTCATTTCCCGAACGATTTTTTAAATTATTATTTCACCACTAAAGCTCATGAGACTTGTAGTTTTCAAAAATGTTTTTATTTTTGATGAGACTCCGAATAAAAGAAGTTTAATCGCCGTCAAACGAAAACCCGCGATTTCCCGAAAATCCCGGGCTTGGCCCGTATAGTCAAAAGTATACAAAGAAAGTACCCAGGGGGTAAACTCATTTCCCAAATGATTTTTTAAATTATTTTGTCACCACTAAAACGCATGAGACTTGTAGTTTTCAAAAGTGTTTTCATTTTTGATGGGACGCTGAATAAAAGAAGTTTAATCGCCGGCAAACGAAAACCCGCAATTTCCCGTAAATCCCGGGCTTGGCCCGTATAGTCGAATGTATACAAAGAAAGTACCCTGCGAGTAAACTCATTTCCAGAACGATGTTTTAAATTATTTTTTCACTACTAAAACGCATAAGACTTGTAGTTTTCAAAAATGTTTTCATATTTGATGGGACGCTGAATAAAAGAAGTTTAATCCCCGGCAAACGAAAACCTGCGATTTCCCGTAAATCCAGGACTCAGCCCGTATAGTCAAAAGTATACAAAGAAAGTACCCAGGGTGTAAACTCATTTCCCGAACGATTTTTTAAATTATTATTTCACCACTAAAGCCCATGAGACTTGTAGTTTTCAAAAATGTTTTCATTTTTGATAAGACTCCGAATAAAAGAAGTTTAATCGCCGTCAAACGAAAACATGCGATTTCCCGAAAATCCCGGGCTTGGCCCGTATAGTCAAAAGTATACAAAGAAAGTACCCAGGGGGTAAACTCATTTCCCAAATGATTTTTTAAATTATTTTGTCACCACTAAAACGCATGAGACTTGTAGTTTTCAAAAGTGTTTTCATTTTTGATGGGACGCTGAATAAAAGAAGTTTAATCGCCGGCAAACGAAAACCCGCAATTTCCCGTAAATCCCGGGCTTGGCCCGTATAGTCGAATGTATACAAAGAAAGTACCCTGCGAGTAAACTCATTTCCAGAACGATGTTTTAAATTATTTTTTCACTACTAAAACGCATAAGACTTGTAGTTTTCAAAAATGTTTTCATATTTGATGGGACGCTGAATAAAAGAAGTTTAATCCCCGGCAAACGAAAACCTGCGATTTCCCGTAAATCCAGGACTCAGCCCGTATAGTCAAAAGTATACAAAGAAAGTACCCAGGGTGTAAACTCATTTCCCGAACGATTTTTTAAAATATTATTTCACCACTAAAGCCCATGAGACTTGTAGTTTTCAAAAATGTTTTCATTTTTGATAAGACTCCGAATAAAAGAAGTTTAATCGCCGTCAAACGAAAACATGCGATTTCCCGAAAATCCCGGGCTTGGCCCGTATAGTCAAAAGTATACAAAGAAAGTACCCAGGGGGTAAACTCATTTCCCAAATGATTTTTTAAATTATTTTGTCACCACTAAAACGCATGAGACTTGTAGTTTTCAAAAGTGTTTTCATTTTTGATGGGACGCTGAATAAAAGAAGTTTAATCGCCGGCAAACGAAAACCCGCAATTTCCCGTAAATCCCGGGCTTGGCCCGTATAGTCGAATGTATACAAAGAAAGTACCCTGCGAGTAAACTCATTTCCAGAACGATGTTTTAAATTATTTTTTCACTACTAAAACGCATAAGACTTGTAGTTTTCAAAAATGTTTTCATATTTGATGGGACGCTGAATAAAAGAAGTTTAATCCCCGGCAAACGAAAACCTGCGATTTCCCGTAAATCCAGGACTCAGCCCGTATAGTCAAAAGTATACAAAGAAAGTACCCAGGGTGTAAACTCATTTCCCGAACGATTTTTTAAAATATTATTTCACCACTAAAGCCCATGAGACTTGTAGTTTTCAAAAATGTTTTCATTTTTGATAAGACTCCGAATAAAAGAAGTTTAATTGCCGTCAAACGAAAACCCACGATTTCCCGAAAATCCCGGGCTTGGCCCGTATAGTCAAAAGTATACAAAGAAAGTACCCAGGGGGTAAACTCATTTCCCAAGTGATTTTATAAATTATTTTGTCACCACTAAAACGCATGAGACTTGTAGTTTTCAAAAGTGTTTTCATTTTTGATGGGACGCTGAATAAAAGAAGTTTAATCGCCGGCAAACGAAAACCCACGATTTCCCGTAAATCCCGGGCTTGGCCCGTATAGTTGAATGTATCTAAAGAAAGTACCCAGGGAGAAAACTCATTTCTCGAACGATTTTTTAAATTATTTTTTCTCCACTAAAACGCATGAGATTTGTAGTTTTCAAAAATGTTTTCATTTTTGATGAGACGCTTAATGAAAGTGGTTTATTCGGCGGAAAATGAAAAGCCGCGATTTCCCGTAAATCACGGGTTTGGCCCGTATAGTCGAATGTATACAAAGAAAGTACCCTGTGAGTAAACTCATTTCCAGAACGATTTTTTAAATTATTTTTTCACCACTAAAACGCATAAGACTTGTAGTTTTTAAAAATGTTTTCATTTTTGATGAGACGCTGAATAAAAGAAGTTTAATCGCCAGCAAACGAAAACCCACGATTTCCCGAAAATCCCGGGCTTGGCCCGTATAGTCGAATGTATACAAAGAAAGTACACAGGGAGTAAACTCATTTCCCGAACGATTTTTTGAATTATTTTTTCACCACTAAAACGCATGAGACTTGTAGTTTTCAAAAATGTTTTCATTTTTGATGAGACGCTTAATAAAAGGGGTTTAATCGCCGGCAAACGAAAACCCGCGATTTCCCGTAAATCCCGGGCTTGGCCTGTATAGTCGAATGTATACAAAGAAAGTACCCTGTAAGTAAACTCATTTCCAGAACGATTTTTTAAATTATTTTTTCATCACTAAAACGCATAAGTCTTGTAGTTTTCAAAAATGTTTTCATTTTTGATGAGACGCTGAATGAAAGAGGTTTAATCGCCGGCTAACGAAAACCCGCGATTTCCCGTAAATCCCGGACTCGGCCCGTATAGTCAAAAGTATACAAAGAAAGTACCCAGGGAGTAAACTCATTTTCAGAACGATTTTTAAAATTATTTTTTCACCACTAAAACGTATGAGACTTGTAGTTTTCAGAAATGTTTTCATTTTTGATGAGACGCTTAATGAATGTGGTTTAATCGCCGTCAAACGAAAACCCGCGATTTTCCGTAAATCCCCGGTTTGGCCCGTATAGTCGAATGTATACAAAGAAAGTACCCTGTGAGTAAACTCATTTCCAAAACGATTTTTTAAATTATCTTTTCACCACTAAAACGCATGAGACTTGTAGTTTTTAAAAATGTTTTCATTTTTGATGAGACGCTGAATAAAAGAAGTTTAATCGACGGCAAACGAAAACCCGCCATTTCCCGTAAACCCCGGACTCGGCCCGTATAGTCAAAAGTATATAAAGAAAGTACCCAGGGAGTAAACTCATTTCCCGAACGATTTTTTAAATTATTTTTTCACCACTAAAACGCATTAGACTTGTAGTTTTCAGAAATGTTTTCATTTTTGATGAGACGCTTAATGAAAGTGGTTTAATCGCCGGCAAACGAAAACCCGCCATTTCCCGTAAATCCCAGGCTTGGCCCGTATAGTCGAATGTATACAAAGAAAGTATTCAGGGAGTAAACTCATTTCCCGAACGATTTTTTAAATTATTTTTTCACCACTAAAACGCATGAGACTTGTAGTTTTCAAAAAAATTTTTCATTTTTGATAAGACTCCGAATAAAAGAAGTTTAATCACCGTCAAACGAAAACCCGCGATGTCCCAAAAATCCCGGGCTTGGCCCGTATAGTCAAAAGTATACAAAGAAAGTACCCAGGGGGTAAACTCATTTCCCAAATGATTTTTTAAATTATTTTTTCACCACTAAAACCCATAAGACTTGTAGTTTTCAAAAATGTTTTCATTTTGGATGAGACGCTGAATAAAAGAAGTTTAATCGCCGGCAAACGAAAACCCGCGACTTCCCGTAAATCCCTAGCTTGGCCTGTATAGTCGAATGTATACAAAGAAAGTACCCAGGGAGTAAACTCATTTCCCGAACGATTTTTTAAATTATTTTTTCACCACTAAAACGCATAAGACTTGTAGTTTTCAAAAATGTTTTCATTTTTGATGAGACGCTGAATTAAAGAAGTTTAATCGCCGTCAAACGAAAACCCGCGATGTCCCAAAAATCCCGGGCTTGGCCCGTATAGTCAAAAGTATGCAAAGAAAGTACCCAGGGGGTAAACTCATTTTCCAAATGATTTTTTAAATTATTTTGTCACCACTAAAACGCATGAGACTTGTAGTTTTCAAAAGTGTTTTCATTTTTGATGGGACGCTGAATAAAAGAAGTTTAATCGCCAGCAAACGAAAACCCACGATTTCCCGAAAATCCCGGGCTTGGCCCGTATAGTCAAAAGTATACAAAGAAAGTACCCAGGGAGTAAACTCATTTCCCAAATGATTTTTTAAATTATTTTGTCACCACTAAAACGCATGAGACTTGTAGTTTTCAAAAGTGTTTTCATTTTTGATGGGACGCTGAATAAAAGAAGTTTAATCGCCGGCAAACGAAAACCCGCGATTTCCCGTAAATCCCGGGCTTGGCCCGTATAGTTGAATGTATCTAAAGAAAGTACCCAGGGAGTAAACTCATTTCCCGAACGATTTTTTAAATTATTTTTTCTCCACTAAAACGCATAAGACTTGTAGTTTTCAAAAGTGTTTTCATTTTTGATGGGACGCTGAATAAAAGAAGTTTAATCGCCGGCAAACAAAAACCCGCGATTTCCCGTAAATCCCGGGCTTGGCCCGTATAGTTGAATGTATCTAAAGAAAGTACCCAGGGAGTAAACTCATTTCCCGAACGATTTTTTAAATTATTTTTTCTCCACTAAAACGCATAAGACTTGTAGTTTTTAAAAAAGTTTTCATTTTTGATGAGACGCTGAATAAAAGAAGTTTAATTGCCAGCAAACGAAAACCTACGATTTCCCGAAAATCCCAGGCTTGGCCCGTATAGTCGAATGTATACAAAGAAAGTACGCAGGGAGTAAACTCATTTCCCGAACGATTTTTTGAAATATTTTTTCACCACTAAAACGCATGAGACTTGTAGTTTTCAAAAATGTTTTCATTTTTGATAAGACGCTTAATAAAAGGGGTTTAATCGCCGGCAAACGAAAACCCGCGATTTCCCGTAAATCCTGGGCTTGGCCTGTATAGTCGAATGTATACAAAGAAAGTATCCTGTAAGTAAACTCATTTCCAGAACGATTTTTTAAATTATTTTTTCTCCACTAAAACGCATAAGACTTGTAGTTTTTAAAAAAGTTTTCATTTTTGATGAGACGCTGAATAAAAGAAGTTTAATTGCCAGCAAACGAAAACCTACGATTTCCCGAAAATCCCAGGCTTGGCCCGTATAGTCGAATGTATACAAAGAAAGTACCCAAGGAGTAAACTCATTTTCAGAACGATTTTTAAAATTATTTTTTCACCACTAAAACGTATGAGACTTGTAGTTTTCAGAAATGTTTTCATTTTTGATGAGACGCCTAATGAATGTGGTTTAATCGCCGGCAAACGAAAACCCGCGATTTTCCGTAAATCCCGGGCTTGGCCCGTATAGTCGAATGTATACAAAGAAAGTACCCTGTGAGTAAACTCATTTCCAAAACGATTTTTTAAATTATCTTTTCACCACTAAAACGCATGAGACTTGTAGTTTTTAAAAATGTTTTCATTTTTGATGAGACGCTGAATAAAAGAAGTTTAATCGACGGCAAACGAAAACCCGCCATTTCCCGTAAACCCCGGACTCGGCCCGTATAGTCAAAAGTATACAAAGAAAGTACCCAGGGAGTAAACTCATTTCCCGAACGATTTTTTAAATTATTTTTTCACCACTAAAACGCATTAGACTTGTAGTTTTCAGAAATGTTTTCATTTTTGATGAGACGGTTAATGAAAGGGGTTTAATCGCCGGCAAACGAAAACCCGCGATTTCTCGTAAATCCCGGGCTTGGCCCGTATAGTTGAATGTATACAAAGAAAGTACCCAGGGAGTAAACTCATTTCCCGAACGATTTTTTAAATTATTTTTTCACCACTAAAACGCATAAGACTTGTAGTTTTCAAAAATGTTTTCATTTTTGATAAGACTCCGAATAAAAGAAGTTTAATCACCGTCAAACGAAAACCCGCGATGTCCCAAAAATCCCGGGCTTGGCCCGTATAGTCAAAAGTATACAAAGAAAGTACCCAGGGGGTAAACTCATTTCCCAAATGATTTTTTAAATTATTTTGTCACCACTAAAACGCATGAGACTTGTAGTTTTCAAAAGTGTTTTCATTTTTGATGGGACGCTGAATAAAAAAAGTTTAATCGGCGGCAAACGAAAACCCGCGATTTCCCGTAAATCCCGGGCTTGGCCCGTATAGTTGAATGTATCTAAAGAAAGTACCCAGGGAGTAAACTCACTTCCCGAACGATTTTTTAAATTATTTTTTCTTCACTAAAACGCATGAGATTTGTAGTTTTCAAAAATGTTTTCATTTTTGATGAGACGCTTAAGGAAAAGGGTTTATTCGGCGGAAAATGAAAAGCCGCGATTTCTCGTAAATCACGGGTTTGGCCCGTATAGTCGAATGTATACAAAGAAAGTACCCTGTGAGTAAACTCATTTCCAGAACGACTTTTTAAATTATTTTTTCACCACTAAAACGCATAAGACTTGTAGTTTTTAAAAATGTTTTCATTTTTGATGAGACGCTGAATAAAAGAAGTGTAATCGCCGGCAAACGAAAACCCACAGTTTCCCGAAAATCCCGGGCTTGGCCCGTATAGTCGAATGTATACAAAGAAAGTACCCAGGGAGTAAACTCATTTCCCGAACGATTTTTTAAATTATTTTTTCACCACTAAAACGCATGAGACTTGTAGTTTTCAAAAAATTTTTTCATTTTTGATGAGACGGTTAATGAAAGGGGTTTAATAGCCGGCAAACTAAAACCCGCGATTTCTCGTAAATCCCGGGCTTGGCCCGTATAGTCGAATGTATACAAAGAAAGTACCCTGTGAGTAAACTCATTTCCAGAACGATGTTTTAAATTATTTTTTCACCACTAAAACGCATAAGACTTGTAGTTTTCAAAAATGTTTTCATTTTGGATGAGACGCTGAATAAAAGAAGTTTAATCGCCGGCAAACGAAAACCCGCGACTTCCCGTAAATCCCTAGCTTGGCCTGTATAGTCGAATGTATACAAAGAAAGTACCCAGGGAGTAAACTCATTTCCCGAACGATTTTTTAAATTATTTTTTCATCACTAAAACGCATAAGACTTGTAGTTTTCAAAAATGTTTTCATTTTTGATGAGACTCCGAATAAAAGAAGTTTAATCGCCGACAAACGAAAACCCGCGATGTCCCAAAAATCCCGGGCTTGGCCCGTATAGTCAAAAGTATACAAAGAAAGTACCCAGGGGGTAAACTCATTTTCCAAATGAATTTTAAATTATTTTGTCACCACTAAAACGCATGAGACTTGTAGTTTTCAAAAGTGTTTTCATTTTTGATGGGACGCTGAATAAAAGAAGTTTAATCGCCGGCAAACGAAAACCCGCGATTTTCCGTAAATCCCGGGCTTGGCCCGTATAGTTGAATGTATCTAAAGAATGTACCCAGGGAGTAAACACATTTCCCGAACGATTTTTTAAATTATTTTTTCTCCACTAAAACGCATGAGATTTGTAGTTTTCGAAAATGTTTTCATTTTTGATGAGACGCCTAATAAAAGGGGTTTTATCGGCGGAAAATGAAAACCCGCGATTTCCCGTAAATCACGGGCTTGGCCCGTATAGTCGAACGTATACAAAGAAAGTACCCTGTGAGTAAACTCATTTCCAGAACGATTTTTTAAATTATTTTTTCACCACTAAAACGCATAAGACTTGTAGTTTTCAAAAATGTTTTCATTTTTGATGAGACGCTGAATAAAAGAAGTTTAATCGCCGTCAAACGAAAACCCGCGATGTCCCAAAAATCCCGGGCTTGGCCCGTATAGTCAAAAGTATACAAAGAAAGTACCCAGGGGGTAAACTCATTTTCCAAATGATTTTCTGAATTATTTTGTCACCACTAAAACGCATGAGACTTGTAGTTTTCAAAAGTGTTTTCATTTTTGATGGGACGCTGAATAAAAAAAGTTTAATCGCCGGCAAACAAAAACCCGCGATTTCCCGTAAATCCCAGGCTTGGCCCGTACAGTTGAATGTATCTAAAGAAAGTACCCAGGGGGTAAACTCATTTTCCAAATGATTTTTTAAATTATTTTGTCACCACTAAAACGCATGAGACTTGTAGTTTTCAAAAGTGTTTTCATTTTTGATGGGACGCTGAATAAAAGAAGTTTAATCACCGGCAAACGAAAACCCGCGATTTCCCGTAAATCCCGGACTCGGCCCGTATAGTCAAAAGTATACAAAGAAAGTACCCAGGGAGTAAACTCATTTACCGAACGATTTTTTAAATTATTTTTTCACCACTAAAACGCATGAGATTTGTAGTTTTCAAAAATGTTTTCATTTTTGACGAGACGCCTAATGAAAGAGGTTTAATCGCCGGCAAACGAAAACCCGCGATTTCCCGTAAATCACGGGCTTGGCCCGTATAGTCGAACGCATACAAAGAAAGTACCCAGGGAGTAAACTCATTTCCCAAATGATTTTTTAAATTATTTTGTCACCACTAAAACGCATAAGACTTGTAGTTTTTAAAAATGTTTTCATTTTTGATGAGACGCTGAATAAAAGAAGTTTAATCGCCAGCAAACGAAAACCCACGATTTCCCGAAAATCCCGGGCTTGGCCCGTATAGTCGAATGTATACAAAGAAAGTACACAGGGAGTAAACTCATTTCCCGAACGATTTTTTGAATTATTTATTCACCACTAAAACGCATGAGACTTGTAGTTTTCAAAAATGTTTTCATTTTTGATGAGACGCTTAATAAAAGGGGTTTAATCGCCGGCAAACGAAAACCCGCGATTTCCCGTAAATCCCGGGCTTGGCCTGTATAGTCGAATGTATACAAAGAAAGTACCCTGTAAGTAAACTCATTTCCAGAACGATTTTTTAAATTATTTTTTCATCACTAAAACGCATAAGTCTTGTAGTTTTCAAAAATGTTTTCATTTTTGATGAGACGCTGAATGAAAGAGGTTTAATCGCCGGCAAACGAAAACCCGCGATTTCCCGTAAATCCCGGACTCGGCCCGTATAGTCAAAAGTATACAAAGAAAGTACCCAGGGAGTAAACTCATTTTCAGAACGATTTTTAAAATTATTTTTTCACCACTAAAACGTATGAGACTTGTAGTTTTCAGAAATGTTTTCATTTTTGATGAGACGCTTAATGAATGTGGTTTAATCGCCGTCAAACGAAAACCCGCGATTTTCCGTAAATCCCCGGCTTGGCCCGTATAGTCGAATGTATACAAAGAAAGTACCCTGTGAGTAAACTCATTTCCAAAACGATTTTTTAAATTATCTTTTCACCACTAAAACGCATGAGACTTGTAGTTTTTAAAAATGTTTTCATTTTTGATGAGACGCTGAATAAAAGAAGTTTAATCGACGGCAAACGAAAACCCGCCATTTCCCGTAAACCCCGGACTCGGCCCGTATAGTCAAAAGTATATAAAGAAAGTACCCAGGGAGTAAACTCATTTCCCGAACGATTTTTTAAATTATTTTTTCACCACTAAAACGCATTAGACTTGTAGTTTTCAGAAATGTTTTCATTTTTGATGAGACGCTTAATGAAAGTGGTTTAATCGCCGGCAAACGAAAACCCGCCATTTCCCGTAAATCCCAGGCTTGGCCCGTATAGTCGAATGTATACAAAGAAAGTATTCAGGGAGTAAACTCATTTCCCGAACGATTTTTTAAATTATTTTTTCACCACTAAAACGCATGAGACTTGTAGTTTTCAAAAAAATTTTTCATTTTTGATAAGACTCCGAATAAAAGAAGTTTAATCACCGTCAAACGAAAACCCGCGATGTCCCAAAAATCCCGGGCTTGGCCCGTATAGTCAAAAGTATACAAAGAAAGTACCCAGGGGGTAAACTCATTTCCCAAATGATTTTTTAAATTATTTTTTCACCACTAAAACCCATAAGACTTGTAGTTTTCAAAAATGTTTTCATTTTGGATGAGACGCTGAATAAAAGAAGTTTAATCGCCGGCAAACGAAAACCCGCGACTTCCCGTAAATCCCTAGCTTGGCCTGTATAGTCGAATGTATACAAAGAAAGTACCCAGGGAGTAAACTCATTTCCCGAACGATTTTTTAAATTATTTTTTCACCACTAAAACGCATAAGACTTGTAGTTTTCAAAAATGTTTTCATTTTTGATGAGACGCTGAATTAAAGAAGTTTAATCGCCGTCAAACGAAAACCCGCGATGTCCCAAAAATCCCGGGCTTGGCCCGTATAGTCAAAAGTATGCAAAGAAAGTACCCAGGGGGTAAACTCATTTTCCAAATGATTTTTTAAATTATTTTGTCACCACTAAAACGCATGAGACTTGTAGTTTTCAAAAGTGTTTTCATTTTTGATGGGACGCTGAATAAAAGAAGTTTAATCGCCAGCAAACGAAAACCCACGATTTCCCGAAAATCCCGGGCTTGGCCCGTATAGTCAAAAGTATACAAAGAAAGTACCCAGGGAGTAATCTCATTTCCCAAATGATTTTTTAAATTATTTTGTCACCACTAAAACGCATGAGACTTGTAGTTTTCAAAAGTGTTTTCATTTTTGATGGGACGCTGAATAAAAGAAGTTTAATCGCCGGCAAACGAAAACCCGCGATTTCCCGTAAATCCCGGGCTTGGCCCGTATAGTTGAATGTATCTAAAGAAAGTACCCAGGGAGTAAACTCATTTCCCGAACGATTTTTTAAATTATTTTTTCTCCACTAAAACGCATAAGACTTGTAGTTTTCAAAAGTGTTTTCATTTTTGATGGGACGCTGAATAAAAGAAGTTTAATCGCCGGCAAACAAAAACCCGCGATTTCCCGTAAATCCCGGGCTTGGCCCGTATAGTTGAATGTATCTAAAGAAAGTACCCAGGGAGTAAACTCATTTCCCGAACGATTTTTTAAATTATTTTTTCTCCACTAAAACGCATAAGACTTGTAGTTTTTAAAAAAGTTTTCATTTTTGATGAGACGCTGAATAAAAGAAGTTTAATTGCCAGCAAACGAAAACCTACGATTTAACTAAAATCCCAGGCTTGGCCCGTATAGTCGAATGTATACAAAGAAAGTACCCAGGGAGTAAACTCATTTCCCGAACGATTTTTTGAAATATTTTTTCACCACTAAAACGCATGAGACTTGTAGTTTTCAAAAATGTTTTCATTTTTGATAAGACGCTTAATAAAAGGGGTTTAATCGCCGGCAAACGAAAACCCGCGATTTCCCGTAAATCCTGGGCTTGGCCTGTATAGTCGAATGTATACAAAGAAAGTACCCTGTAAGTAAACTCATTTCCAGAACGATTTTTTAAATTATTTTTTCATCACTAAAACGCATAAGTCTTGTAGTTTTCAAAAATGTTTTCATTTTCGATGAGACGCTGAATGAAAGAGGTTTAATCGCCGGCAAACGAAAACCCGCGATTTCCCGTAAATCCCGGACTCGGCCCGTATAGTCAAAAGTATACAAAGAAAGTACCCAAGGAGTAAACTCATTTTCAGAACGATTTTTAAAATTATTTTTTCACCACTAAAACATATGAGACTTGTAGTTTTCAGAAATGTTTTCATTTTTGATGAGACGCCTAATGAATGTGGTTTAATCGCCGGCAAACGAAAACCCGCGATTTTCCGTAAATCCCGGGCTTGGCCCGTATAGTCGAATGTATACAAAGAAAGTACCCTGTGAGTAAACTCATTTCCAAAACGATTTTTTAAATTATCTTTTCACCACTAAAACGCATGAGACTTGTAGTTTTTAAAAATGTTTTCATTTTTGATGAGACGCTGAATAAAAGAAGTTTAATCGACGGCAAACGAAAACCCGCCATTTCCCGTAAACCCCGGTCTCGGCCCGTATAGTCAAAAGTATACAAAGAAAGTACCCAGGGAGTAAACTCATTTCCCGAACGATTTTTTAAATTATTTTTTCACCACTAAAACGCATTAGACTTGTAGTTTTCAGAAATGTTTTCATTTTTGATGAGACGGTTAATGAAAGGGGTTTAATCGCCGGCAAACTAAAACCCGCGATTTCTCGTAAATCCCGGGCTTGGCCCGTATAGTTGAATGTATACAAAGAAAGTACCCAGGGAGTAAACTCATTTCCCGAACGATTTTTTAAATTATTTTTTCACCACTAAAACGCATAAGACTTGTAGTTTTCAAAAATGTTTTCATTTTTGATAAGACTCCGAATAAAAGAAGTTTAATCACCGTCAAACGAAAACCCGCGATGTCCCAAAAATCCCGGGCTTGGCCCGTATAGTCAAAAGTATACAAAGAAAGTACCCAGGGGGTAAACTCATTTCCCAAATGATTTTTTAAATTATTTTGTCACCACTAAAACGCATGAGACTTGTAGTTTTCAAAAGTGTTTTCATTTTTGATGGGACGCTGAATAAAAAAAGTTTAATCGGCGGCAAACGAAAACCCGCGATTTCCCGTAAATCCCGGGCTTGGCCCGTATAGTTGAATGTATCTAAAGAAAGTACCCAGGGAGTAAACTCACTTCCCGAACGATTTTTTAAATTATTTTTTCTTCACTAAAACGCATGAGATTTGTAGTTTTCAAAAATGTTTTCATTTTTGATGAGACGCTTAAGGAAAGGGGTTTATTCGGCGGAAAATGAAAAGCCGCGATTTCTCGTAAATCACGGGTTTGGCCCGTATAGTCGAATGTATACAAAGAAAGTACCCTGTGAGTAAACTCATTTCCAGAACGACTTTTTAAATTATTTTTTCACCACTAAAACGCATAAGACTTGTAGTTTTTAAAAATGTTTTCATTTTTGATGAGACGCTGAATAAAAGAAGTGTAATCGCCGGCAAACGAAAACCCACAGTTTCCCGAAAATCCCGGGCTTGGCCCGTATAGTCGAATGTATACAAAGAAAGTACCCAGGGAGTAAACTCATTTCCCGAACGATTTTTTAAATTATTTTTTCACCACTAAAACGCATGAGACTTGTAGTTTTCAAAAATTTTTTTCATTTTTGATGAGACGGTTAATGAAAGGGGTTTACTCGCCGGCAAACGAAAACCCGCGATTTCTCGTAAATCCCGGGCTTGGCCCGTATAGTCGAATGTATACAAAGAAAGTACCCTGTGAGTAAACTCATTTCCAGAACGATGTTTTAAATTATTTTTTCACCACTAAAACGCATAAGACTTGTAGTTTTTAAAAATGTTTTCATTTTTGATGAGACGCTGAATAAAAGAAGTTTAATCGACGGCAAACGAAAACCCGCCATTTCCCGTAAACCCCGGACTCGGCCCGTATAGTCAAAAGTGTACAAAGAAAGTACCCAGGGAGTAAACTCATTTCCCGAACGATTTTTTAAATTATTTTTTCACCACTAAAACGCATTAGACTTGTAGTTTTCAGAAATGTTTTCATTTTTGATGAGACGGTTAATGAAAGGGGTTTAATCGCCGGCAAACGAAAACCCGCGATTTCTCGTAAATCCCGGGCTTGGCCCGTATAGTTGAATGTATACAAAGAAAGTACCCAGGGAGTAAACTCATTTCCCGAACGATTTTTTAAATTATTTTTTCACCACTAAAACGCATAAGACTTGTAGTTTTCAAAAATGTTTTCATTTTTGATAAGACTCCGAATAAAAGAAGTTTAATCACCGTCAAACGAAAACCCGCGATGTCCCAAAAATCCCGGGCTTGGCCCGTATAGTCAAAAGTATACAAAGAAAGTACCCAGGGGGTAAACTCATTTCCCAAATGATTTTTTAAATTATTTTGTCACCACTAAAACGCATGAGACTTGTAGTTTTCAAAAGTGTTTTCATTTTTGATGGGACGCTGAATAAAAAAAGTTTAATCGGCGGCAAACGAAAACCCGCGATTTCCCGTAAATCCCGGGCTTGGCCCGTATAGTTGAATGTATCTAAAGAAAGTACCCAGGGAGTAAACTCACTTCCCGAACGATTTTTTAAATTATTTTTTCTTCACTAAAACGCATGAGATTTGTAGTTTTCAAAAATGTTTTCATTTTTGATGAGACGCTTAAGGAAAGGGGTTTATTCGGCGGAAAATGAAAAGCCGCGATTTCTCGTAAATCACGGGTTTGGCCCGTATAGTCGAATGTATACAAAGAAAGTACCCTGTGAGTAAACTCATTTCCAGAACGACTTTTTAAATTATTTTTTCACCACTAAAACGCATAAGACTTGTAGTTTTTAAAAATGTTTTCATTTTTGAATGAGACGCTGAATAAAAGAAGTGTAATCGCCGGCAAACGAAAACCCACAGTTTCCCGAAAATCCCGGGCTTGGCCCGTATAGTCGAATGTATACAAAGAAAGTACCCAGGGAGTAAACTCATTTCCCGAACGATTTTTTAAATTATTTTTTCACCACTAAAACGCATGAGACTTGTAGTTTTCAAAAATTTTTTTCATTTTTGATGAGACGGTTAATGAAAGGGGTTTAATCGCCGGCAAACGAAAACCCGCGATTTCTCGTAAATCCCGGGCTTGGCCCGTATAGTCGAATGTATACAAAGAAAGTACCCTGTGAGTAAACTCATTTCCAGAACGATGTTTTAAATTATTTTTTCACCACTAAAACGCATAAGACTTGTAGTTTTCAAAAATGTTTTCATTTTGGATGAGACGCTGAATAAAAGAAGTTTAATCGCCGGCAAACGAAAACCCGCGACTTCCCGTAAATCCCTAGCTTGGCCTGTATAGTCGAATGTATACAAAGAAAGTACCCAGGGAGTAAACTCATTTCCCGAACGATTTTTTAAATTATTTTTTCATCACTAAAACGCATAAGACTTGTAGTTTTCAAAAATGTTTTCATTTTTGATGAGACTCCGAATAAAAGAAGTTTAATCGCCGACAAACGAAAACCCGCGATGTCCCAAAAATCCCGGGCTTGGCCCGTATAGTCAAAAGTATACAAAGAAAGTACCCAGGGGGTAAACTCATTTTCCAAATGAATTTTAAATTATTTTGTCACCACTAAAACGCATGAGACTTGTAGTTTTCAAAAGTGTTTTCATTTTTGATGGGACGCTGAATAAAAGAAGTTTAATCGCCGGCAAACGAAAACCCGCGATTTTCCGTAAATCCCGGGCTTGGCCCGTATAGTTGAATGTATCTAAAGAATGTACCCAGGGAGTAAACACATTTCCCGAACGATTTTTTAAATTATTTTTTCTCCACTAAAACGCATGAGATTTGTAGTTTTCGAAAATGTTTTCATTTTTGATGAGACGCCTAATAAAAGGGGTTTTATCGGCGGAAAATGAAAACCCGCGATTTCCCGTAAATCACGGGCTTGGCCCGTATAGTCGAACGTATACAAAGAAAGTACCCTGTGAGTAAACTCATTTCCAGAACGATTTTTTAAATTATTTTTTCACCACTAAAACGCATAAGACTTGTAGTTTTCAAAAATGTTTTCATTTTTGATGAGACGCTGAATAAAAGAAGTTTAATCGCCGTCAAACGAAAACCCGCGATTTCCCGTAAATCCCGGGCTTGGCCCGTATAGTTGAATGTATCTAAAGAAAGTACCCAGGGAGTAAACTCATTTCCCGAACGATTTTTTAAATTATTTTTTCTCCACTAAAACGCATAAGACTTGTAGTTTTTAAAAAAGTTTTCATTTTTGATGAGACGCTGAATAAAAGAAGTTTAATTGCCAGCAAACGAAAACCTACGATTTCCCGAAAATCCCAGGCTTGGCCCGTATAGTCGAATGTATACAAAGAAAGTACCCAGGGAGTAAACTCATTTCCCGAACGATTTTTTGAAATATTTTTTCACCACTAAAACGCATGAGACTTGTAGTTTTCAAAAATGTTTTCATTTTTGATAAGACGCTTAATAAAAGGGGTTTAATCGCCGGCAAACGAAAACCCGCGATTTCCCGTAAATCCTGGGCTTGGCCTGTATAGTCGAATGTATACAAAGAAAGTACCCTGTAAGTAAACTCATTTCCAGAACGATTTTTTAAATTATTTTTTCATCACTAAAACGCATAAGTCTTGTAGTTTTCAAAAATGTTTTCATTTTCGATGAGACGCTGAATGAAAGAGGTTTAATCGCCGGCAAACGAAAACCCGCGATTTCCCGTAAATCCCGGACTCGGCCCGTATAGTCAAAAGTATACAAAGAAAGTACCCAAGGAGTAAACTAATTTTCAGAACGATTTTTAAAATTATTTTTTCACCACTAAAACGTATGAGACTTGTATTTTTTAGAAATGTTTTCATTTTTGATGAGACGCCTAATGAATGTGGTTTAATCGCCGGCAAACGAAAACCCGCGATTTTCCGTAAATCCCGGGCTTGGCCCGTATAGTCGAATGTATACAAAGAAAGTACCCTGTGAGTAAACTAATTTCCAAAACGATTTTTTAAATTATCTTTTCACCACTAAAACGCATGAGACTTGTAGTTTTTAAAAATGTTTTCATTTTTGATGAGACGCTGAATAAAAGAAGTTTAATCGACGGCAAACGAAAACCCGCCATTTCCCGTAAACCCCGGACTCGGCCCGTATAGTCAAAAGTATACAAAGAAAGTACCCAGGGAGTAAACTCATTTCCCGAACGATTTTTTAAATTATTTTTTCACCACTAAAACGCATTAGACTTGTAGTTTTCAGAAATGTTTTCATTTTTGATGAGACGGTTAATGAAAGGGGTTTAATCGCCGGCAAACGAAAACCCGCGATTTCTCGTAAATCCCGGGCTTGGCCCGTATAGTTGAATGTATACAAAGAAAGTACCCAGGGAGTAAACTCATTTCCCGAACGATTTTTTAAATTATTTTTTCACCACTAAAACGCATAAGACTTGTAGTTTTCAAAAATGTTTTCATTTTTGATAAGACTCCGAATAAAAGAAGTTCAATCACCGTCAAACGAAAACCCGCGATGTCCCAAAAATCCCGGGCTTGGCCCGTATAGTCAAAAGTATACAAAGAAAGTACCCAGGGGGTAAACTCATTTCCCAAATGATTTTTTAAATTATTTTGTCACCACTAAAACGCATGAGACTTGTAGTTTTCAAAAGTGTTTTCATTTTTGATGGGACGCTGAATAAAAAAAGTTTAATCGGCGGCAAACGAAAACCCGCGATTTCCCGTAAATCCCGGGCTTGGCCCGTATAGTTGAATGTATCTAAAGAAAGTACCCAGGGAGTAAACTCACTTCCCGAACGATTTTTTAAATTATTTTTTCTTCACTAAAACGCATGAGATTTGTAGTTTTCAAAAATGTTTTCATTTTTGATGAGACGCTTAAGGAAAGGGGTTTATTCGGCGGAAAATGAAAAGCCGCGATTTCTCGTAAATCACGGGTTTGGCCCGTATAGTCGAATGTATACAAAGAAAGTACCCTGTGAGTAAACTCATTTCCAGAACGACTTTTTAAATTATTTTTTCACCACTAAAACGCATAAGACTTGTAGTTTTTAAAAATGTTTTCATTTTTGATGAGACGCTGAATAAAAGAAGTGTAATCGCCGTCAAACGAAAACCCACAGTTTCCCGTAAATCCCTAGCTTGGCCTGTATAGTCGAATGTATACAAAGAAAGTACCCAGGGAGTAAACTCATTTCCCGAACGATTTTTTAAATTATTTTTTCATCACTAAAACGCATAAGACTTGTAGTTTTCAAAAATGTTTTCATTTTTGATGAGACTCCGAATAAAAGAAGTTTAATCGCCGACAAACGAAAACCCGCGATGTTCCAAAAATCCCGGGCTTGGCCCGTATAGTCAAAAGTATACAAAGAAAGTACCCAGGGGGTAAACTCATTTTCCAAATGAATTTTAAATTATTTTGTCACCACTAAAACGCATGAGACTTGTAGTTTTCAAAAGTGTTTTCATTTTTGATGGGACGCTGAATAAAAGAAGTTTAATCGCCGGCAAACGAAAACCCGCGATTTTCCGTAAATCCCGGGCTTGGCCCGTATAGTTGAATGTATCTAAAGAATGTACCCAGGGAGTAAACACATTTCCCGAACGATTTTTTAAATTATTTTTTCTCCACTAAAACGCATGAGATTTGTAGTTTTCGAAAATGTTTTCATTTTTGATGAGACGCCTAATAAAAGGGGTTTTATCGGCGGAAAATGAAAACCCGCGATTTCCCGTAAATCACGGGCTTGGCCCGTATAGTCGAACGTATACAAAGAAAGTACCCTGTGAGTAAACTCATTTCCAGAACGATTTTTTAAATTATTTTTTCACCACTAAAACGCATAAGACTTGTAGTTTTCAAAAATGTTTTCATTTTTGATGAGACGCTGAATAAAAGAAGTTTAATCGCCGTCAAACGAAAACCCGCGATGTCCCAAAAATCCCGGGCTTGGCCCGTATAGTCAAAAGTATACAAAGAAAGTACCCAGGGGGTAAACTCATTTTCCAAATGATTTTCTGAATTATTTTGTCACCACTAAAACGCATGAGACTTGTAGTTTTCAAAAGTGTTTTCATTTTTGATGGGACGCTGAATAAAAAAAGTTTAATCGCCGGCAAACAAAAACCCGCGATTTCCCGTAAATCCCAGGCTTGGCCCGTACAGTTGAATGTATCTAAAGAAAGTACCCAGGGGGTAAACTCATTTTCCAAATGATTTTTTAAATTATTTTGTCACCACTAAAACGGATGAGACTTGTAGTTTTCAAAAGTGTTTTCATTTTTGATGGGACGCTGAATAAAAGAAGTTTAATCGCCGGCAAACGAAAACCCGCGATTTCCCGTAAATCCCGGACTCGGCCCGTATAGTCAAAAGTATACAAAGAAAGTACCCAGGGAGTAAACTCATTTACCGAACGATTTTTTAAATTATTTTTTCACCACTAAAACGCATGAGATTTGTAGTTTTCAAAAATGTTTTCATTTTTGACGAGACGCCTAATGAAAGAGGTTTAATCGCCGGCAAACGAAAACCCGCGATTTCCCGTAAATCACGGGCTTGGCCCGTATAGTCGAACGCATACAAAGAAAGTACCCTGTGAGTAAACTCATTTCCAGAACGATTTTTTAAATTATTTTTTCACCACTAAAACGCATAAGACTTGTAGTTTTCAAAAATGTTTTCATTTTTGATGAGACGCTGAATAAAAGAAGTTTAATCGCCGGCAAACGAAAACCCACGATTTCCCGAAAATCCCGGGCTTGGCCCGTATAGTCAAAAGTATACAAAGAAAGTACCCAGGGAGTAAACTCATTTCCCAAATGATTTTTTAAATTATTTTGTCACCACTAAAACGCATGAGACTTGTAGTTTTCAAAAGTGTTTTCATTTTTGATGGGACGCTGAATAAAAGAAGTTTAATCGCCGGCAAACGAAAACCCGCGATTTCCCGTAAATCCCGGGCTTGGCCCGTATAGTTGAATGTATCTAAAGAAAGTACCCAGGGAGTAAACTCATTTCCCGAACGATTTTTTAAATTATTTTTTCTCCACTAAAACGCATAAGACTTGTAGTTTTTAAAAATGTTTTCATTTTTGATGAGACGCTGAATAAAAGAAGTTTAATCGCCAGCAAACGAAAACCCACGATTTCCCGAAAATCCCGGGCTTGGCCCGTATAGTCGAATGTATACAAAGAAAGTACCCAGGGAGTAAACTCATTTCTCGAACGATTTTTTGAAATATTTTTTCACCACTAAAACGCATGAGACTTGTAGTTTTCAAAAATGTTTTCATTTTTGATGAGACGCTTAATAAAAGGGGTTTAATCGCCGGCAAACGAAAACCCGCGATTTCCCGTAAATCCCGGGCTTGGCCTGTATAGTCGAATGTATACAAAGAAAGTACCCTGTAAGTAAACTCATTTCCAGAACGATTTTTTTAAATTATTTTTTCATCACTAAAACGCATAAGTCTTGTAGTTTTCAAAAATGTTTTCATTTTTGATGAGACGCTGAATGAAAGAGGTTTAATCGCCGGCAAACGAAAACCCGCGATTTCCCGTAAATCCCGGACTCGGCCCGTATAGTCAAAAGTATACAAAGAAAGTACCCAGGGAGTAAACTCATTTTCAGAACGATTTTTAAAATTATTTTTTCACCACTAAAACGTATGAGACTTGTAGTTTTCAGAAATGTTTTCATTTTTGATGAGACGCTTAATGAATGTGGTTTAATCGCCGGCAAACGAAAACCCGCGATTTTCCGTAAATCCCGGGCTTGGCCCGTATAGTCGAATGTATACAAAGAAAGTACCCTGTGATTAAACTCATTTCCAAAACGATTATTTAAATTATCTTTTCACCACTAAAACGCATGAGACTTGTAGTTTTTAAAAATGTTTTCATTTTTGATGAGACGCTGAATAAAAGAAGTTTAATTGACGGCAAACGAAAACCCGCCATTTCCCGTAAACCCCGGACTCGGCCCGTATAGTCAAAAGTATACAAAGAAAGTAACCAGGGAGTAAACTCATTTCCCGAACGATTTTTTAAATTATTTTTTCACCACTAAAACGCATTAGACTTGTAGTTTTCAGAAATGTTTTCATTTTTGATGAGACGGTTAATGAAAGGGGTTTAATCGCCGGCAAACGAAAACCCGCGATTTCTCGTAAATCCCGGGCTTGGCCCGTATAGTCGAATGTATACAAAGAAAGTACCCAGGGAGTAAACTCTTTTCCCGAACGATTTTTTAAATTATTTTTTCACCACTAAAACGCATAAGACTTGTAGTTTTTAAAAATGTTTTCATTTTTGATAAGACTCCGAATAAAAAAAGTTTAATCACCGTCAAACGAAAACCCGCGATGTCCCAAAAATCCCGGGCTTGGCCCGTATAGTCAAAAGTATACAAAGAAAGTACCCAGGGGGTAAACTCATTTCCCAAATGATTTTTTAAATTATTTTGTCACCACTAAAACGCATGAGACTTGTAGTTTTCAAAAGTGTTTTCATTTTTGATGGGACGCTGAACAAAAAAAGTTTAATCGCCGGCAAACGAAAACCCGCGATTTCCCGTAAATCCCGGGCTTGGCCCGTATAGTTGAATGTATCTAAAGAAAGTACCCAGGGAGTAAACTCATTTAACGAACGATTTTTTAAATTATTTTTTCTGCACTAAAACGCATGAGATTTGTAGTTTTCAAAAATGTTTTCATTTTTGATGAGACGCTTAAGGAAAGGGGTTTATTCGGCGGAAAATGAAAAGCCGCGATTTCTCGTAAATCACGGGTTTGGCCCGTGTAGTCGAATGTATACAAAGAATGTACCCTGTGAGTAAACTCATTTCCAGAACGACTTTTTAAATTATTTTTTCACCACTAAAACGCATAAGACTTGTAGTTTTTAAAAATGTTTTCTTTTTTGATGAGACGCTGAATAAAAGAAGTTTAATTGCCGGCAAACGAAAACCCACAGTTTCCCGAAAATCCCGGGCTTGGCCCGTATAGTCGAATGTATACAAAGAAAGTACCCAGGGAGTAAACTCATTTCCCGAACGATTTTTTAAATTATTTTTTCACCACTAAAACGCATGAGACTTGTAGTTTTCAAAAATTTTTTTCATTTTTGATGAGACGGTTAATGAAAGGGGTTTAATCGCCGGCAAACGAAAACCCGCGATTTCTCGTAAATCCCGGGCTTGGCCCGTATAGTCGAATGTATACAAAGAAAGTACCCTGTGAGTAAACTCATTTCCAGAAGGATGTTTTAAATTATTTTTTCACCACTAAAACGCATAAGACTTGTAGTTTTCAAAAATGTTTTCATTTTGGATGAGACGCTGAATAAAAGAAGTTTAATCGCCGGCAAACGAAAACCCGCGACTTCCCGTAAATCCCTAGCTTGGCCTGTATAGTCGAATGTATACAAAGAAAGTACCCAGGGAGTAAACTCATTTTCCAAATGATTTTTTAAATTATTTTGTCACCACTAAAACGCATGAGACTTGTAGTTTTCAAAAGTGTTTTCATTTTTGATGGGACGCTGAATAAAAGAAGTTTAATCGCCGGCAAACGAAAACCCGCGATTTTCCGTAAATCCCGGGCTTGGCCCGTATAGTTGAATGTATCTAAAGAAAGTACCCAGGGAGTAAACACATTTCCCGAACGATTTTTTAAATTATTTTTTCTCCACTAAAACGCATGAGATTTGTAGTTTCCAAAAATGTTTTCATTTTTGATGAGACGCCTAATAAAAGGGGTTTTATCGGCGGAAAATGAAAACCCGCGATTTCCCGTAAATCACGGGCTTGGCCCGTATAGTCGAACGTATACAAAGAAAGTACCCTGTGAGTAAACTCATTTCCAGAACGATTTTTTAAATTACTTTTTCACCACTAAAACGCATAAGACTTGTAGTTTTCAAAAATGTTTTCATTTTTGATGAGACGCTGAATAAAAGAAGTTTAATCGCCGTCAAACGAAAACCCGCGATGTCCCAAAAATCCCGGGCTTGGCCCGTATAGTCAAAAGTATACAAAGAAAGTACCCAGGGGGTAAACTCATTTTCCAAATGATTTTCTAAATTATTTTGTCACCACTGAAACGCATGAGACTTGTAGTTTTCAAAAGTGTTTTCATTTTTGATGGGACGCTGAATAAAAAAAGTTTAATCGCCGGCAAACAAAAACCCGCGATTTCCCGTAAATCCCAGGCTTGGCCCGTACAGTTGAATGTATCTAAAGAAAGTACCCAGGGGGTAAACTCCTTTTCCAAATGATTTTTTAAATTATTTTGTCACCACTAAAACGCATGAGACTTGTAGTTTTCAAAAGTGTTTTCATTTTTGATGGGACGCTGAATAAAAGAAGTTTAATCGCCGGCAAACGAAAACCCGCGATTTCCCGTAAATCCCGGACTCGGCCCGTATAGTCAAAAGTATACAAAGAAAGTACCCAGGGAGTAAACTCATTTACCGAACGATTTTTTAAATTATTTTTTCACCACTAAAACGCATGAGATTTGTAGTTTTCAAAAATGTTTTCATTTTTGATGAGACTCCGAATAAAAGAAGTTTAATCGCCGTCAAACGAAAACCCGCGATGTCCCAAAAATCCCGGGCTTGGCAGTTTTCAAAAATGTATAAAAAACGTATAGTTGAATGTATCTAAAGAAAGTACCCAAGGAGTAAACACATTTCCCGAACGATTTTTTAATTATTTTTTCTCCACTAAAACGCATGAGATTTGTAGTTTTCAAAAATGTTTTCATTTTTGATGAGACGCTTGATGAAAGGGGTTTAATCGGCGGAAAATGAAAACCCGCGATTTCCCGTAAATCACGGGCTTGTCCCGTATAGTCGAATGTATGCAAAGAAAGTACCCTGTGAGTAAACTCATTTCCAGAACGATTTTTTAAATTATTTTTTCACCACTAAAACGCATAAGACTTGTAGTTTTCAAAAATGTTTTCATTTTTGATGAGACGCTAAATAAAAGAAGTTTAATCGCCAGCAAACGAAAACCCACGATTTCCCGAAAATCCCGGCTTGGCCCTTATAGTCAAAAGTATACAAAGAAAGTACCCAGGGAGTAAACTCATTTCCCAAATGAGTTTTTAAATTATTTTGTCACCACTAAAACGCATGAGACTTGTAGTTTTCAAAAGTGTTTTCATTATTGATGGGACGCTGAATAAAAGAAGTTTAATCGCCGGCAAACGAAAACCCGCGATTTCCCGTAAATCCCGGTCTTGGCCCGTATAGTTGAATGTATCTAAAGAAAGTACCCAAGGAGTAAACACATTTCCCGAACGATTTTTTAAATTATTTTTTCTCCATTAAAACGCATGAGATTTGTAGTTTTCAAGAATGTTTTCATTTTTGATGAGACGCTTAATGAAAGGGGTTTAATCGCCGGCAAACGAAAACCCACGATTTCCCGAAAATCCCGGGCTTGGCCCGTATAGTCAAAAGTATACAAAGAAAGTACCCAGGGAGTAAACTCATTTCCCAAATGATTTTTTAAATTATTTTGTCACCACTAAAACGCATGAGACTTGTAGTTTTCAAAAGTGTTTTCATTTTTGATGGGACGCTGAATAAAAGAAGTTTAATCGCCGGCAAACGAAAACCCGCGATTTCCCGTAAATCCCGGGCTTGGCCCGTATAGTTGAATGTATCTAAAGAAAGTACCCAAGGAGTAAACACATTTCCCGAACGATTTTTTAAATTATTTTTTCTCCACTAATACGCATGAGATTTGTAGTTTTCAAAAATGTTTTCATTTTTGATGAGACGCTCAATGAAAGGGGTTTAATCGGCGGAAAATGAAAACCCGCGATTTCCCGTAAATCACGGGCTTGTCCCGTATAGTCGAATGTATGCAAAGAAAGTACCCTGTGAGTAAACTCATTTCCAGAACGATTTTTTAAATTATTTTTTCACCACTAAAACGCATAAGACTTGTAGTTTTCAAAAATGTTTTCATTTTTGATGAGACGCTGAATAAAAGAAGTTTAATCGCCGGCAAACGAAAACCCACGATTTCCCGAAAATCCCGGGCTTGGCCCGTATAGTCAAAAGTATACAGAGAAAGTACCCAGGGAGTAAACTCATTTCCCAAATGATTTTTTAAATTATTTTGTCACCACTAAAACGCATGAGACTTGTAGTTTTCAAAAGTGTTTTCATTTTTGATGGGACGCTGAATAAAAGAAGTTTAATCGCCGGCAAACGAAAACCCGCGATTTCCCGTAAATCCCGGGCTTGGCCCGTATAGTTGAATGTATCTAAAGAAAGTACCCAAGGAGTAAACACATTTCCCGAACGATTTTTTAAATTATTTTTTCTCCACTAAAACGCATGAGATTTGTAGTTTTCAAGAATGTTTTCATTTTTGATGAGACGCTTAATGAAAGGGGTTTAATCGGCGGAAAATGAAAACCCGCGATTTCCCGTAAATCACGGGCTTGTCCCGTATAGTCGAATGTATGCAAAGAAAGTACCCTGTGAGTAAACTCATTTCCAGAACGATGTTTTAAATTATTTTTTCACCACTAAAACCCATAAGACTTGTAGTTTTCAAAAATGTTTTCATTTTGGATGAGACGCTGAATAAAAGAAGTTTAATCGCCGGCAAACGAAAACCCGCGACTTCCCGTAAATCCCTAGCTTGGCCTGTATAGTCGAATGTATACAAAGAAAGTACCCAGGGAGTAAACTCATTTCCCCAACGATTTTTTAAATTATTTTATCACCACTAAAACGCATAAGACTTGTAGTTTTCAAAAATGTTTTCATTTTTGATGAGACGCTGAATAAAAGAAGTTTAATCGCCGTCAAATGAAAACCCGCGATGTCCCAAAAATCCCGGGCTTGGCCCGTATAGTCAAAAGTATACAAAGAAAGTACCCAGGGGGTAAACTCATTTTCCAAATGATTTTTTAAATTATTTTGTCACCACTAAAACGCATGAGACTTGTAGTTTTCAAAAGTGTTTTCATTTTTGATGGGACGCTGAATAAAAGAAGTTTAATCGCCGGCAAACGAAAACCCGTGATTTTCCGTAAATCCCGGGCTTGGCCCGTATAGTTGAATGTATCTAAGGAAAGTACCCAGGGAGTAAACACATTTCCCGAACGATTTTTTAAATTATTTTTTCTCCACTAAAACGCATGAGATTTGTAGTTTTCAAAAATGTTTTCATTTTTGATGAGACGCCTAATGAAAGGGGTTTTATCGGCGGAAAATGAAAACCCGCGATTTCCCGTAAATCACGGGCTTGGCCCGTATAGTCGAACGTATACAAAGAAAGTACCCTGTGAGTAAACTCATTTCCAGAACGATTTTTTAAATTATTTTTTCACCACTAAAACGCATAAGACTTGTAGTTTTCAAAAATGTTTTCATTTTTGATGAGACGCTGAACAAAAGAAGTTTAATCGCCGGCAAACGAAAACCCACGATTTCCCGAAAATCCCGGGCTTGGCCCGTATAGTCAAAAGTATACAAAGAAAGTACCCAGGGAGTAAACTCATTTCCCAAATGATTTTTTAAATTATTTTGTCACCACTAAAACGCATGAGACTTCTAGTTTTCAAAAGTGTTTTCATTTTTGATGGGACGCTGAATAAAAGAAGTTTAATCGCCGGCAAACGAAAACCCGCGATTTCCCGTAAATCCCGGGCTTGGCCCGTATAGTTGAATGTATCTAAAGAAAGTACCCAGGGAGTAAACTCATTTCCCGAACGATTTTTTAAATTATTTTTTCTCCACTAAAACGCATAAGACTTGTAGTTTTTAAAAATGTTCTCATTTTTGATGAGACGCTAAATAAAAGAAGTTTAATCGCCAGCAAACGAAAACCCGCGATTTCCCGAAAATCCCGGGCTTGGCCCGTATAGTCGAATGTATACAGAGAAAGTACCCAGGGAGTAAACTCATTTCCCGAACGATTTTTTGAAATATTTTTTCACCGCTAAAACGCATGAGACTTGTAGTTTTCAAAAATGTTTTCATTTTTGATGAGACGCTTAATAAAATGGGTTTAATCGCCGGCAAACGAAACCCCGCGATTTCCCGTAAATCCCGGGCTTGGCCTGTATAGTCGAATGTATACAAAGAAAGTACCCTGTAAGTAAACTCATTTCCAGAACGATTTTTTAAATTATTTTTTCATCACTAAAACGCATAAGTCTTGTAGTTTTCAAAAATGTTTTCATTTTTGATGAGACGCTGAATGAAAGAGGTTTAATCGCCGGCAAACGAAAACCCGCGATTTCCCGTAAATCCCGGACTCGGCCCGTATAGTCAAAAGTATACAAAGAAAGTACCCAGGGAGTAAACTCATTTTCAGAACGATTTTTAAAATTATTTTTTCACCACTAAAACGTATGAGACTTGTAGTTTTCAGAAATGTTTTCATTTTTGATGAGACGCTTAATGAATGTGGTTTAATCGCCGGCAAACGAAAACCCGCGATTTTCCGTAAATCCCGGGCTTGGCCCGTATAGTCGAATGTATACAAAGAAAGTACCCTGTGAGTAAACTCATTTCCAAAACGATTTTTTAAATTATCTTTTCACCACTAAAACGCATGAGACTTGTAGTTTTTAAAAATGTTTTCATTTTTGATGAGACGCTGAATAAAAGAAGTTTAATCGACGGCAAACGAAAACCCGCCATTTCCCGTAAACCCCGGACTCGGCCCGTATAGTCAAAAGTATACAAAGAAAGTACCCAGGGAGTAAACTCATTTCCCGAACGATTTTTTAAATTATTTTTTCACCACTAAAAGCATTAGACTTGTAGTTTTCAGAAATGTTTTCATTTTTGATGAGACGGTTAATGAAAGGGGTTTAATCGCCGGCAAACGAAAACCCGCGATTTCTCGTAAATCCCGGGCTTGGCCCGTATAATCGAAGTATACAAAGAAAGTACCCAGGGAGTAAACTCATTTCCCGAACGATTTTTTAAATTATTTTTTCACCACTAAAACGCATAAGACTTGTAGTTTTCAAAAATGTTTTCATTTTTGATAAGACTCCGAATAAAAGAAGTTTAATCACCGTCAAACGAAAACCCGCGATATCCTAAAAATCCCGGGCTTGGCCCGTATAGTCAAAAGTATACAAAGAAAGTACCCAGGGGGTAAACTCATTTTCCATATGATTTTTTAAATTATTTTGTCACCACTAAAACGCATGAGACTTGTAGTTTTCAAAAGTGTTTTCATTTTTGATGGGACGCTGAATAAAAGAAGTTTAATCGCCGGCAAACGAAAACCCGCGATTTCCCGTAAATCCCGGGCTTGGCCCGTATAGTTGAATGTATCTAAAGAAAGTACCCAGGGAGTAAACTCATTTCCCGAACGATTTTTTAAATTATTTTTTCTTCACTAAAACGCATGAGATTTGTAGTTTTCAAAAATGTTTTCATTTTCGATGAGACGCTTAAGGAAAGAAGTTTAATCGCCGTCAAACGAAAACCCGCGATGTCCCAAAAATCCCGGGCTTGGCCCGTATAGTCAAAAGTATACAAAGAAAGTACCCAGGGGGTAAACTCATTTTCCATATGATTTTTTAAATTATTTTGTCACCACTAAAACGCATGAGACTTGTAGTTTTCAAAAGTGTTTTCATTTTTGATGGGACGCTGAATAAAAGAAGTTTAATCGCCGGCAAACGAAAACCCGCGATGTCCCAAAAATCCCGGGCTTGGCCCGTATAGTCAAAAGTATACAAAGAAAGTACCCAGGGGGTAAACTCATTTCCCAAATGATTTTTTAAATTATTTTGTCACCACTAAAACGCATGAGACTTGTAGTTTTCAAAAGTGTTTTCATTTTTGATGGGACGCTGAATAAAAAAAAGTTTAATCGCCGGCAAAAGAAAACCCGCGATTTCCCGTAAATCCCGGGCTTGGCCCGTATAGTTGAATGTATCTAAAGAAAGTACCCAGGGAGTAAACTCATTTCCCGAACGATTTTTTAAATTATTTTTTCTTCACTAAAACGCATGAGATTTGTAGTTTTCAAAAATGTTTTCATTTTTGATGAGACGCTTAAGGAAAGGGGTTTATTCGGCGGAAAATGAAAAGCCGCGATTTCTCGTAAATCACGGGTTTGGCCCGTATAGTCGAATGTATACAAAGAAAGTACCCTGTGAGTAAACTCATTTCCAGAACGACTTTTTAAATTATTTTTTCACCACTAAAACGCATAAGACTTGTAGTTTTTAAAAATGTTTTCATTTTTGATGAGACGCTGAATAAAAGAAGTTTAATCGCCGGCAAACGAAAACCCACAGTTTCCCGAAAATCCCGGGCTTGGCCCGTATAGTCGAATGTATACAAAGAAAGTACCCAGGGAGTAAACTCATTTCCCAAACGATTTTTTAAATTATTTTTTCACCACTAAAACGCATGAGACTTGTAGTTTTCAAAAGTGTTTTCATTTTTGATGGGACGCTGAATAAAAAAAAGTTTAATCGCCGGCAAACGAAAACCCGCGATTTCCCGTAAATCCCGGGCTTGGCCCGTATAGTTGAATGTATCTAAAGAAAGTACCCAGGGAGTAAACTCATTTCCCGAACGATTTTTTAAATTATTTTTTCTTCACTAAAACGCATGAGATTTGTAGTTTTCAAAAATGTTTTCATTTTTGATGAGACGCTTAAGGAAAGGGGTTTATTCGGCGGAAAATGAAAAGCCGCGATTTCTCGTAAATCACGGGTTTGGCCCGTATAGTCGAATGTATACAAAGAAAGTACCCTGTGAGTAAACTCATTTCCAGAACGACTTTTTAAATTATTTTTTCACCACTAAAACGCATAAGACTTGTAGTTTTTAAAAATGTTTTCATTTTTGATGAGACGCTGAATAAAAGAAGTTTAATCGCCGGCAAACGAAAACCCACAGTTTCCCGAAAATCCCGGGCTTGGCCCGTATAGTCGAATGTATACAAAGAAAGTACCCAGGGAGTAAACTCATTTCCCAAACGATTTTTTAAATTATTTTTTCACCACTAAAACGCATGAGACTTGTAGTTTTCAAAAAATTTTTTCATTTTTGATGAGACGGTTAATGAAAGGGGTTTAATCGCCGGCAAACGAAAACCCGCAATTTCTCGTAAATCCCGGGCTTGGCCCGTATAGTCGAATGTATACAAAGAAAGTACCCTGTGAGTAAACTCATTTCCAGAACGATGTTTTAAATTATTTTTTCACCACTAAAACGCATAAGACTTGTAGTTTTTAAAAATGTTTTCATTTTTGATGAGACGCTGAATAAAAGAAGTTTAATCGCCGGCAAACGAAAACCCACAGTTTCCCGAAAATCCCGGGCTTGGCCCGTATAGTCGAATGTATACAAAGAAAGTACCCAGGGAGTAAACTCATTTCCCAAACGATTTTTTAAATTATTTTTTCACCACTAAAACGCATGAGACTTGTAGTTTTCAAAAGTGTTTTCATTTTTGATGGGACGCTGAATAAAAAAAAGTTTAATCGCCGGCAAACGAAAACCCGCGATTTCCCGTAAATCCCGGGCTTGGCCCGTATAGTTGAATGTATCTAAAGAAAGTACCCAGGGAGTAAACTCATTTCCCGAACGATTTTTTAAATTATTTTTTCTTCACTAAAACGCATGAGATTTGTAGTTTTCAAAAATGTTTTCATTTTTGATGAGACGCTTAAGGAAAGGGGTTTATTCGGCGGAAAATGAAAAGCCGCGATTTCTCGTAAATCACGGGTTTGGCCCGTATAGTCGAATGTATACAAAGAAAGTACCCTGTGAGTAAACTCATTTCCAGAACGACTTTTTAAATTATTTTTTCACCACTAAAACGCATAAGACTTGTAGTTTTTAAAAATGTTTTCATTTTTGATGAGACGCTGAATAAAAGAAGTTTAATCGCCGGCAAACGAAAACCCACAGTTTCCCGAAAATCCCGGGCTTGGCCCGTATAGTCGAATGTATACAAAGAAAGTACCCAGGGAGTAAACTCATTTCCCAAACGATTTTTTAAATTATTTTTTCACCACTAAAACGCATGAGACTTGTAGTTTTCAAAAGTGTTTTCATTTTTGATGGGACGCTGAATAAAAAAAAGTTTAATCGCCGGCAAACGAAAACCCGCGATTTCCCGTAAATCCCGGGCTTGGCCCGTATAGTTGAATGTATCTAAAGAAAGTACCCAGGGAGTAAACTCATTTCCCGAACGATTTTTTAAATTATTTTTTCTTCACTAAAACGCATGAGATTTGTAGTTTTCAAAAATGTTTTCATTTTTGATGAGACGCTTAAGGAAAGGGGTTTATTCGGCGGAAAATGAAAAGCCGCGATTTCTCGTAAATCACGGGTTTGGCCCGTATAGTCGAATGTATACAAAGAAAGTACCCTGTGAGTAAACTCATTTCCAGAACGACTTTTTAAATTATTTTTTCACCACTAAAACGCATAAGACTTGTAGTTTTTAAAAATGTTTTCATTTTTGATGAGACGCTGAATAAAAGAAGTTTAATCGCCGGCAAACGAAAACCCACAGTTTCCCGAAAATCCCGGGCTTGGCCCGTATAGTCGAATGTATACAAAGAAAGTACCCAGGGAGTAAACTCATTTCCCAAACGATTTTTTAAATTATTTTTTCACCACTAAAACGCATGAGACTTGTAGTTTTCAAAAAATTTTTTCATTTTTGATGAGACGGTTAATGAAAGGGGTTTAATCGCCGGCAAACGAAAACCCGCGATTTCTCGTAAATCCCGGGCTTGGCCCGTATAGTCGAATGTATACAAAGAAAGTACCCTGTGAGTAAACTCATTTCCAGAACGATGTTTTAAATTATTTTTTCACCACTAAAACGCATAAGACTTGTAGTTTTTAAAAATGTTTTCATTTTTGATGAGACGCTGAATAAAAGAAGTTTAATCGCCGGCAAACGAAAACCCACAGTTTCCCGAAAATCCCGGGCTTGGCCCGTATAGTCGAATGTATACAAAGAAAGTACCCAGGGAGTAAACTCATTTCCCAAACGATTTTTTAAATTATTTTTTCACCACTAAAACGCATGAGACTTGTAGTTTTCAAAAAATTTTTTCATTTTTGATGAGACGGTTAATGAAAGGGGTTTAATCGCCGGCAAACGAAAACCCGCGATTTCTCGTAAATCCCGGGCTTGGCCCGTATAGTCGAATGTATACAAAGAAAGTACCCTGTGAGTAAACTCATTTCCAGAACGATGTTTTAAATTATTTTTTCACCACTAAAACGCATAAGACTTGTAGTTTTCAAAAATGTTTTCATTTTGGATGAGACGCTGAATAAAAGAAGTTTAATCGCCGGCAAACGAAAACCCGCGACTTCCCGTAAATCCCTAGCTTGGCCTGTATAGTCGAATGTATACAAAGAAAGTACCCAGGGAGTAAACTCATTTCCCGAACGATTTTTTAAATTATTTTTTCATCACTAAAACGCATAAGACTTGTAGTTTTCAAAAATGTTTTCATTTTTGATGAGACTCCGAATAAAAGAAGTTTAATCGCCGTCAAACGAAAACCCGCGATGTCCCAAAAATCCCGGGCTTGGCCCGTATAGTCAAAAGTATACAAAGAAAGTACCCAGGGGGTAAACTCATTTTCCAAATGATTTTTTAAATTATTTTGTCACCACTAAAACGCATGAGACTTGTAGTTTTCAAAAATGTTTTCATTTTTGATGGGACGCTGAATAAAAGAAGTTTAATCGCCGGCAAACGAAAACCCGCGATTTTCCGTAAATCCCGGGCTTGGCCCGTATAGTTGAATGTATCTAAAGAAAGTACCCAGAGAGTAAAAACATTTCCCGAACGATTTTTTAAATTATTTTTCCTCCACTAAAACGCATGAGATTTGTAGTTTTCAAAAATGTTTTCATTTTTGATGAGACGCCTAATAAAAGGGGTTTTATCGGCGGAAAATGAAAACCCGCGATTTCCCGTAAATCACGGGCTTGGCCCGTATAGTCGAACGTATACAAAGAAAGTACCCTGTGAGTAAACTCATTTCCAGAACAATTTTTTAAATTATTTTTTCACCACTAAAACGCATAAGACTTGTAGTTTTCAAAAATGTTTTCATTTTTGATGAGACGCTGAATAAAAGAAGTTTAATCGCCGTCAAACGAAAACCCGCGATGTCCCAAAAATCCCGGGCTTGGCCCGTATTGTCAAAAGTATACAAAGAAAGTACCCAGGGGGTAAACTCATTTTCCAAATGATTTTCTAAATTATTTTGTCACCACTAAAACGCATGAGACTTGTAGTTTTCAAAAGTGTTTTCATTTTTGATGGGACGCTGAATAAAAAAAGTTTAATCGCCGGCAAACAAAAACCCGCGATTTCCCGTAAATCCCAGGCTTGGCCCGTACAGTTGAATGTATCTAAAGAAAGTACCCAGGGGGTAAACTCATTTTCCAAATGATTTTTTAAATTATTTTGTCACCACTAAAACGCATGAGACTTGTAGTTTTCAAAAGTGTTTTCATTTTTGATGGGACGCTGAATAAAAGAAGTTTAATCGCCGGCAAACGAAAACCCGCGATTTCCCGTAAATCCCGGGCTTGGCCCGTATAGTTGAATGTATCTAAAGAAAGTACCCAGGGAGTAAACACATTTGGCGAACGATTTTTTGAATTATTTTTTCTCCACTAAAACGCATGAGACTTGTAGTTTTCAAAACTGTTTTCATTTTTGATAAGACGCTGAATAAAAGAAGTTTAATCGCCGGCAAACGAAAACCCACGATGTCCCAAAAATCCCGGGCTTGGCCCGTATAGTCAAAAGTATACAAAGAAAGTACCCAGGAGGTAAACTCATTTTCCAAATGATTTTTTAAATTATTTTGTCACCACTAAAACGCATGAGACTTGTAGTTTTCAAAAGTGTTTTCATTTTTGATGGGACGCTGAATAAAAGAAGTTTAATCGCCGGCAAACGAAAACCCGCGATTTCCCGTTAATCCCGGGCTTGGCCCGTATAGTTGAATGTATCTAAAGAAAGTACCCAAGGAGTAAACACATTTCCCGAACGATTTTTTAAATTATTTTTTCACCACTAAAACGCATGAGATTTGTAGTTTTCAAAAATGTTTTCATTTTTGATGAGACGCTCAATGAAAGGAATTTAATCGCCGGCAAACGAAAACCCGCGATTTCTCGTAAATCCCGGGCTTGGCCCGTATAGTTGAATGTATCTAAAGAAAGTACCCAAGGAGTAAACACATTTCCCGAACGATTTTTTAAATTATTTTTTCTCCACTAATACGCATGAGATTTGTAGTTTTCAAAAATGTTTTCATTTTTGATGAGACGCTGAATAAAAGAAGTTTAATCGCCGGCAAACGAAAACCCACGATTTCCCGAAAATCCCGGGCTTGGCCCGTATAGTCAAAAGTATACAAAGAAAGTACCCAGGGAGTAAACTCATTTCCCAAATGATTTTTTAAATTATTTTGTCACCACTAAAACGCATGAGACTTGTAGTTTTCAAAAGTGTTTTCATTTTTGATGGGACGCTGAATAAAAGAAGTTTAATCGCCGGCAAACGAAAACCCCCGATTTCCCGTAAATCCCGGGCTTGGCCCGTATAGTTGAATGTATCTAAAGAAAGTACCCAAGGAGTAAACACATTTCCCGAACGATTTTTTAAATTATTTTTTCTCCACTAAAACGCATGAGATTTGTAGTTTTCAAGAATGTTTTCATTTTTGATGAGACGCTGAATAAAAGAAGTTTAATCGCCGGCAATCAAAAACCTGCGATTTCCCGTAAATCACGGGCTTGTCCCGTATAGTCGAATGTATGCAAAGAAAGTACCCTGTGAGTAAACTCATTTCCAGAACGATTTTTTAAATTATTTTTTCACCACTAAAACGCATAAGACTTGTAGTTTTCAAAAATGTTTTCATTTTTGATGAGACGCTGAATAAAAGAAGTTTAATCGCCGGCAAACGAAAACCCACGATTTCCCGAAAATCCCGGGCTTGGCCCGTATAGTCAAAAGTATACAAAGAAAGTACCCAGGGAGTAAACTCATTTCCCAAATGATTTTTTAAATTATTTTGTCACCACTAAAACGCATGAGACTTGTAGTTTTCAAAAGTGTTTTCATTTTTGATGGGACGCTGAATAAAAGAAGTTTAATTGCCGGCAAACGAAAACCCGCGATTTCCCGTAAATCCCGGGCTTGGCCCGTATAGTTGAATGTATCTAAAGAAAGTACCCAAGGAGTAAACACATTTCCCGAACGATTTTTTAAATTATTTTTTCTCCACTAAAACGCATGAGATTTGTAGTTTTCAAAAATGTTTTCATTTTTGATGAGACGCTCAATAAAAGGGGTTTAATCGGCGGAAAATGAAAACCCGCGATTTCCCGTAAATCACGGGCTTGTCCCGTATAGTCGAATGTATGCAAAGAAAGTACCCTGTGAGTAAACTCATTTCCAGAACGATTTTTTAAATTATTTTTTCACCACTAAAACGCATGAGACTTGTAGTTTTCAAAAACGTTTTCATTTTAGATGAGACGCTGAATAAAAGAAGTTTAATCGCCGGCAAACGAAAACCCACGATTTCCCGAAAATCCCGGACTTGGCCCGTATAGTCAAAAGTATACAAAGAAAGTACCCAGGGAGTAAACTCATTTCCCAAATGATTTTTTAAATTATTTTGTCACCACTAAAACGCACAAGACTTGTAGTTTTCAAAAGTGTTTTCATTTTTGATGGGACGCTGAATAAAAGAAGTTTAATCGCCGGCAAACGAAAACCCGCGATTTCCCGTAAATCCCGGGCTTGGCCCGTATAGTTGAATGTATCTAAAGAAAGTACCCAGGGAGTAAACTCATTTTCAGAACGATTTTTAAAATTATTTTTTCACCACTAAAACGTATGAGACTTGTAGTTTTCAGAAATGTTTTCATTTTTGATGAGACGCTTAATGAATGTGGTTTAATCGCCGGCAAACGAAAACCCGCGATTTTCCGTAAATCCCGGGCTTGGCCCGTATAGTCGAATGTATACAAAGAAAGTACCCTGTGAGTAAACTCATTTCCAAAACGATTTTTTAAATTATCTTTTCACCACTAAAACGCATGAGACTTGTAGTTTTTAAAAATGTTTTCATTTTTGATGAGACGCTGAATAAAAGAAGTTTAATCGACGGCAAACGAAAACCCGCCATTTCCCGTAAACCCCGGACTCGGCCCGTATAGTCAAAAGTATACAAAGAAAGTACCCAGGGAGTAAACTCATTTCCCGAACGATTTTTTAAATTATTTTTTCACCACTAAAACGCATTAGACTTGTAGTTTTCAGAAATGTTTTCATTTTTGATGAGACGGTTAATGAAAGGGGTTTAATCGCCGGCAAACGAAAACCCGCGATTTCTCGTAAATCCCGGGCTTGGCCCGTATAGTCGAATGTATACAAAGAAAGTACCCAGGGAGTAAACTCATTTCCCGAACGATTTTTTAAATTATTTTTTCACCACTAAAACGCATAAGACTTGTAATTTTCAAAAATGTTTTCATTTTTGATAAGACTCCGAATAAAAGAAGTTTAATCACCGTCAAACGAAAACCCGCGATGTCCCAAAAATCCCGGGCTTGGCCCGTATAGTCAAAAGTATACAAAGAAAGTACCCAGGGGGTAAACTCATTTCCTAAATGATTTTTTAAATTATTTTGTCACCACTAAAACGCATGAGACTTGTAGTTTTCAAAAGTGTTTTCATTTTTGATGGGACGATGAATAAAAAAAGTTTAATCGCCGGCAAACGAAAACCCGCGATTTCCCGTAAATCCCGGGCTTGGCCCGTATAGTTGAATGTATCTAAAGAAAGTACCCAAGGAGTAAACTCATTTCCCGAACGATTTTTTAAATTATTTTTTCTTCACTAAAACGCATGAGATTTGTAGTTTTCAAAAATGTTTTCATTTTCGTTGAGACGCTTAAGGAAAGAAGTTTAATCGCCGTCAAACGAAAACCCGCGATGTCCCAAAAATCCCGGGCTTGGCCCGTATAGTCAAAACTATACAAAGAAAGTACCCAGGGGGTAAACTCATTTTCCATATGGTTTTTTAAATTATTTTGTCACCACTAAAACGCATGAGACTTGTAGTTTTCAAAAGTGTTTTCATTTTTGATGGGACGCTGAATAAAAGAAGTTTAATCGCCGGCAAACGAAAACCCGCGATGTCCCAAAAATCCCGGGCTTGGCCCGTATAGTCAAAAGTATACAAAGAAAGTACCCAGGGGGTAAACTCATTTCCCAAATGATTTTTTAAATTATTTTGTCACCACTAAAACGCATGAGACTTGTAGTTTTCAAAAGTGTTTTCATTTTTGATGGGACGCTGAATAAAAAAAGTTTAATCGCCGGCAAACGAAAACCCGCGATTTCCCGTAAATCCCGGGCTTGGCCCGTATAGTTGAATGTATCTAAAGAAAGTACCCAGGGAGTAAACTCATTTCCCGAACGATTTTTTAAATTATTTTTTCTTCACTAAAACGCATGAGATTTGTAGTTTTCAAAAATGTTTTCATTTTTGATGAGACGCTTAAGGAAAGGGGTTTATTCGGCGGAAAATGAAAAGCCGCGATTTCTCGTAAATCACGGGTTTGGCCCGTATAGTCGAATGTATGCAAAGAAAGTACCCTGTGAGTAAACTCATTTCCAGAACGACTTTTTAAATTATTTTTTCACCACTAAAACGCATAAGACTTGTAGTTTTTAAAAATGTTTTCATTTTTGATGAGACGCTGAATAAAAGAAGTTTAATCGCCGGCAAACGAAAACCCACAGTTTCCCGAAAATCCCGGGCTTGGCCCGTATAGTCGAATGTATACAAAGAAAGTACCCAGGGAGTAAACTCATTTCCCAAACGATTTTTTAAATTATTTTTTCACCACTAAAACGCATGAGACTTGTAGTTTTCAAAAATTTTTTTCATTTTTGATGAGACGGTTAATGAAAGGGGTTTAATCGCCGGCAAACGAAAACCCGCGATTTCTCGTAAATCCCGGGCTTGGCCCGTATAGTCGAATGTATACAAAGAAAGTACCCTGTGAGTAAACTCATTTCCAGAACGATGTTTTAAATTATTTTTTCACCACTAAAACGCATAAGACTTGTAGTTTTCAAAAATGTTTTCATTTTGGATGAGACGCTGAATAAAAGAAGTTTAATCGCCGGCAAACGAAAACCCGCGACTTCCCGTAAATCCCTAGCTTGGCCTGTATAGTCGAATGTATACAAAGAAAGTACCCAGGGAGTAAACTCATTTCCCGAACGATTTTTTAAATTATTTTTTTATCACTAAAACGCATAAGACTTGTAGTTTTCAAAAATGTTTTCATTTTTGATGAGACTCCGAATAAAAGAAGTTTAATCGCCGTCAAACGAAAACCCGCGATGTCCCAAAAATCCCGGGCTTGGCCCGTATAGTCAAAAGTATACAAAGAAAGTACCCAGGGGGTAAACTCATTTTCCAAATGATTTTTTAAATTATTTTGTCACCACTAAAACGCATGAGACTTGTAGTTTTCAAAAGTGTTTTCATTTTTGATGGGACGCTGAATAAAAGAAGTTTAATCGCCGGCAAACGAAAACCCGCGATTTTCCGTAAATCCCGGGCTTGGCCCGTATAGTTGAATGTATCTAAAGAAAGTACCCAGAGAGTAAAAACATTTCCCGAACGATTTTTTAAATTATTTTTCCTCCACTAAAACGCATGAGATTTGTAGTTTTCAAAAATGTTTTCATTTTTGATGAGACGCCTAATAAAAGGGGTTTTATCGGCGGAAAATGAAAACCCGCGATTTCCCGTAAATCCCGGGCTTGGCCCGTATTGTCAAAAGTATACAAAGAAAGTACCCAGGGGGTAAACTCATTTCCAGAACGATTTTTTCAATTATTTTTTCACCACTAAAACGCATAAGACTTGTAGTTTTCAAAAATGTTTTCATTTTTGATGAGACGCTGAATAAAAGAAGTTTAATCGCCGTCAAACGAAAACCCGCGATTTCCCGTAAATCCCAGGCTTGGCCCGTACAGTTGAATGTATCTAAAGAAAGTACCCAGGGGGTAAACTCATTTTCCAAATGATTTTTTAAATTATTTTGTCACCACTAAAACGCATGAGACTTGTAGTTTTCAAAAGTGTTTTCATTTTTGATGGGACGCTGAATAAAAGAAGTTTAATCGCCGGCAAACGAAAACCCGCGATTTCCCGTAAATCCCGGGCTTGGCCGGTATAGTTGAATGTATCTAAAGAAAGTACCCAGGGAGTAAACACATTTCCCGAACGATTTTTTGAATTATTTTTTCTCCACTAAAACGCATGAGACTTGTAGTTTTCAAAAATGTTTTCATTTTTGATGAGACGCTGAATAAAAGAAGTTTAATCGCCGGCAAACGAAAACCCACGATGTCCCAAAAATCCCGGGCTTGGAACGTATAGTCAAAAGTATACAAAGAAAGTACCCAGGAGGTAAACTCATTTTCCAAATGATTTTTTAAATTATTTTGTCACCACTAAAACGCATGAGACTTGTAGTTTTCAAAAGTGTTTTCATTTTTGATGGGACGCTGAATAAAAGAAGTTTAATCGCCGGCAAACGAAAACCCGCGATTTCCCGTTAATCCCGGGCTTGGCCCGTATAGTTGAATGTATCTAAAGAAAGTACCCAAGGAGTAAACACATTTCCCGAACGATTTTTTAAATTATTTTTTCACTACTAAAACGCATGAGATTTGTAGTTTTCAAAAATGTTTTCATTTTTGATGAGACGCTCAATGAAAGGAATTTAATCGCCGGCAAACGAAAACCCGCGATTTCCCGTAAATCCCGGGCTTGGCCCGTATAGTTGAATGTATCTAAAGAAAGTACCCAAGGAGTAAACACATTTCCCGAACGATTTTTTAAATTATTTTTTCTCCACTAATACGCATGAGATTTGTAGTTTTCAAAAATGTTTTCATTTTTGATGAGACGCTCAATGAAAGGAATTTAATCGGCGGAAAATGAAAACCCGCGATTTCCCGTAAATCACGGGCTTGTCCCGTATAGTCGAATGTATGCAAAGAAAGTAACCTGTGAGTAAACTCATTTCCAGAACGATTTTTTAAATTATTTTTTCACCACTAAAACGCATAAGACTTGTAGTTTTCAAAAATGTTTTCATTTTTGATGAGACGCTGAATAAAAGAAGTTTAATCGCCGGCAAACGAAAACCCACGATTTCCCAAAAATCCCGGGCTTGGCCCGTATAGTCAAAAGTATACAAAGAAAGTACCCAGGGGGTAAACTCATTTTCCAAATGATTTTTTAAATTATTTTGTCACCACTAAAACGCATGAGACTTGTAGTTTTCAAAAGTGTTTTCATTTTTGATGGGACGCTGAATAAAAGAAGTTTAATCGCCGGCAAACGAAAACCCGCGATTTTCCGTAAATCCCGGGCTTGGCCCGTATAGTTGAATGTATCTAAAGAAAGTACCCAGAGAGTAAAAACATTTCCCGAACGATTTTTTAAATTATTTTTCCTCCACTAAAACGCATGAGATTTGTAGTTTTCAAAAATGTTTTCATTTTTGATGAGACGCCTAATAAAAGGGGTTTTATCGGCGGAAAATGAAAACCCGCGATTTCCCGTAAATCCCGGGCTTGGCCCGTATTGTCAAAAGTATACAAAGAAAGTACCCAGGGGGTAAACTCATTTCCAGAACGATTTTTTCAATTATTTTTTCACCACTAAAACGCATAAGACTTGTAGTTTTCAAAAATGTTTTCATTTTTGATGAGACGCTGAATAAAAGAAGTTTAATCGCCGTCAAACGAAAACCCGCGATTTCCCGTAAATCCCAGGCTTGGCCCGTACAGTTGAATGTATCTAAAGAAAGTACCCAGGGGGTAAACTCATTTTCCAAATGATTTTTTAAATTATTTTGTCACCACTAAAACGCATGAGACTTGTAGTTTTCAAAAGTGTTTTCATTTTTGATGGGACGCTGAATAAAAGAAGTTTAATCGCCGGCAAACGAAAACCCGCGATTTCCCGTAAATCCCGGGCTTGGCCGGTATAGTTGAATGTATCTAAAGAAAGTACCCAGGGAGTAAACACATTTCCCGAACGATTTTTTGAATTATTTTTTCTCCACTAAAACGCATGAGACTTGTAGTTTTCAAAAATGTTTTCATTTTTGATGAGACGCTGAATAAAAGAAGTTTAATCGCCGGCAAACGAAAACCCACGATGTCCCAAAAATCCCGGGCTTGGAACGTATAGTCAAAAGTATACAAAGAAAGTACCCAGGAGGTAAACTCATTTTCCAAATGATTTTTTAAATTATTTTGTCACCACTAAAACGCATGAGACTTGTAGTTTTCAAAAGTGTTTTCATTTTTGATGGGACGCTGAATAAAAGAAGTTTAATCGCCGGCAAACGAAAACCCGCGATTTCCCGTTAATCCCGGGCTTGGCCCGTATAGTTGAATGTATCTAAAGAAAGTACCCAAGGAGTAAACACATTTCCCGAACGATTTTTTAAATTATTTTTTCACTACTAAAACGCATGAGATTTGTAGTTTTCAAAAATGTTTTCATTTTTGATGAGACGCTCAATGAAAGGAATTTAATCGCCGGCAAACGAAAACCCGCGATTTCCCGTAAATCCCGGGCTTGGCCCGTATAGTTGAATGTATCTAAAGAAAGTACCCAAGGAGTAAACACATTTCCCGAACGATTTTTTAAATTATTTTTTCTCCACTAATACGCATGAGATTTGTAGTTTTCAAAAATGTTTTCATTTTTGATGAGACGCTCAATGAAAGGAATTTAATCGGCGGAAAATGAAAACCCGCGATTTCCCGTAAATCACGGGCTTGTCCCGTATAGTCGAATGTATGCAAAGAAAGTAACCTGTGAGTAAACTCATTTCCAGAACGATTTTTTAAATTATTTTTTCACCACTAAAACGCATAAGACTTGTAGTTTTCAAAAATGTTTTCATTTTTGATGAGACGCTGAATAAAAGAAGTTTAATCGCCGGCAAACGAAAACCCACGATTTCCCGAAAATCCCGGGCTTGGCCCGTATAGTCAAAAGTATACAAAGAAAGTACCCAGGGAGTAAACTCATTTCCCAAATGATTTTTTAAATTATTTTGTCACCACTAAAACGCATGAGACTTGTAGTTTTCAAAAGTGTTTTCATTTTTGATGGGACGCTGAATAAAAGAAGTTTAATCGCCGGCAAACGAAAACCCGCGATTTCCCGTAAATCCCGGGCTTGGCCCGTATAGTTAAATGTATCTAAAGAAAGTACCCAAGGAGTAAACACATTTCCCGAACGATTTTTTAAATTATTTTTTCTCCACTAAAACGCATGAGATTTGTAGTTTTCAAGAATGTTTTCATTTTTGATGAGACGCTGAATAAAAGAAGTTTAATCGCCGGCAATCAAAAACCTGCGATTTCCCGTAAATCACGGGCTTGTCCCGTATAGTCGAATGTATGCAAAGAAAGTACCCTGTGAGTAAACTCATTTCCAGAACGATTTTTTAAATTATTTTTTCACCACTAAAACGCATAAGACTTGTAGTTTTCAAAAATGTTTTCATTTTTGATGAGACGCTGAATAAAAGAAGTTTAATCGCCGGCAAACGAAAACCCACGATTTCCCGAAAATCCCGGGCTTGGCCCGTATAGTCAAAAGTATACAAAGAAAGTACCCAGGGAGTAAACTCATTTCCCAAATGATTTTTTAAATTATTTTGTCACCACTAAAACGCATGAGACTTGTAGTTTTCAAAAGTGTTTTCATTTTTGATGGGACGCTGAATAAAAGAAGTTTAATTGCCGGCAAACGAAAACCCGCGATTTCCCGTAAATCCCGGGCTTGGCCCGTATAGTTGAATGTATCTAAAGAAAGTACCCAAGGAGTAAACACATTTCCCGAACGATTTTTTAAATTATTTTTTCTCCACTAAAACGCATGAGATTTGTAGTTTTCAAAAATGTTTTCATTTTTGATGAGACGCTCAATAAAAGGGGTTTAATCGGCGGAAAATGAAAACCCGCGATTTCCCGTAAATCACGGGCTTGTCCCGTATAGTCGAATGTATGCAAAGAAAGTACCCTGTGAGTAAACTCATTTTCCAAATGATTTTTTAAATTATTTTGTCACCACTAAAACGCATGAGACTTGTAGTTTTCAAAAGTGTTTTCATTTTTGATGGGACGCTGAATAAAAGAAGTTTAATCGCCGGCAAACGAAAACCCGCGATTTCCCGTAAATCCCGGGCTTGGCCCGTATAGTTGAATGTATCTAAAGAAAGTACCCAGGGAGTAAACACATTTCCCGAACGATTTTTTGAATTATTTTTTCTCCACTAAAACGCATGAGACTTGTAGTTTTCAAAAATGTTTTCATTTTTGATGAGACCCTGAATAAAAGAAGTTTAATCGCCGGCAAACGAAAACCCACGATGTCACAAAAATCCCGGGCTTGGCCCGTATAGTCAAAAGTATACAAAGAAAGTACCTAGGAGGTAAACTCATTTTCCAAATGATTTTTTAAATTATTTTGTCACCACTAAAACGCATGAGACTTGTAGTTTTCAAAAGTGTTTTCATTTTTGATGGGACGCTGAATAAAAGAAGTTTAATCGCCGGCAAACGAAAACCCGCGATTTCCCGTTAATCCCGGGCTTGGCCCGTATAGTTGAATGTATCTAAAGAAAGTACCCAAGGAGTAAACACATTTCCCGAACGATTTTTTAAATTATTTTTTCACCACTAAAACGCATGAGATTTGTAGTTTTCAAAAATGTTTTCATTTTTGATGAGACGCTCAATGAAAGGAATTTAATCGCCGGCAAACGAAAACCCGCGATTTCCCGTAAATGCCGGGCTTGGCCCGTATAGTTGAATGTATCTAAAGAAAGTACCCAAGGAGTAAACACATTTCCCGAACGATTTTTTAAATTATTTTTTCTCCACTAATACGCATGAGATTTGTAGTTTTCAAAAATGTTTTCATTTTTGATGAGACGCTCAATGAAAGGAATTTAATCGGCGGAAAATGAAAACCCGCGATTTCCCGTAAATCACGGGCTTGTCCCGTATAGTCGAATGTATGCAAAGAAAGTAACCTGTGAGTAAACTCATTTCCAGAACGATTTTTTAAATTATTTTTTCACCACTAAAACGCATAAGACTTGTAGTTTTCAAAAATGTTTTCATTTTTGATGAGACGCTGAATAAAAGAAGTTTAATCGCCGGCAAACGAAAACCCACGATTTCCCGAAAATCCCGGGCTTGGCCCGTATAGTCAAAAGTATACAAAGAAAGTACCCAGGGAGTAAACTCATTTCCCAAATGATTTTTTAAATTATTTTGTCACCACTAAAACGCATGAGACTTGTAGTTTTCAAAAGTGTTTTCATTTTTGATGGGACGCTGAATAAAAGAAGTTTAATCGCCGGCAAACGAAAACCCGCGATTTCCCGTAAATCCCGGGCTTGGCCCGTATAGTTGAATGTATCTAAAGAAAGTACCCAAGGAGTAAACACATTTCCCGAACGATTTTTTAAATTATTTTTTCTCCACTAAAACGCATGAGATTTGTAGTTTTCAAGAATGTTTTCATTTTTGATGAGACGCTGAATAAAAGAAGTTTAATCGCCGGCAATCAAAAACCTGCGATTTCCCGTAAATCACGGGCTTGTCCCGTATAGTCGAATGTATGCAAAGAAAGTACCCTGTGAGTAAACTCATTTCCAGAACGATTTTTTAAATTATTTTTTCACCACTAAAACGCATAAGACTTGTAGTTTTCAAAAACGTTTTCATTTTTGATGAGACGCTGAATAAAAGAAGTTTAATCGCCGGCAAACGAAAACCCACGATTTCCCGAAAATCCCGGGCTTGGCCCGTATAGTCAAAAGTATACAAAGAAAGTACCCAGGGAGTAAACTCATTTCCCAAATGATTTTTTAAATTATTTTGTCACCACTAAAACGCACAAGACTTGTAGTTTTCAAAAGTGTTTTCATTTTTGATGGGACGCTGAATAAAAGAAGTTTAATCGCCGGCAAACGAAAACCCGCGATTTCCCGTAAATCCCGGGCTTGGCCCGTATAGTTGAATGTATCTAAAGAAAGTACCCAGGGAGTAAACTCATTTCCCGAACAATTTTTTAAATTATTTTTTCTCCACTAAAACGCATGAGATTTGTAGTTTTCAAAAATGTTTTCATTTTTGATGAGACGCTTAATGAAAGGGGTTTAATCGCCGGCAAATGAAAACCCGCGATTTCCCGTAAATCACGGGCTCGGCCCGTATAGTCGAATGTATACAAAGAAAGTACCTTGTGAGTAAACCCATTTCCAGAACGATTTTTTAAATTATTTTTTCACCACTAAAACGCACAAGACTTGTAGTTTTCAAAAGTGTTTTCATTTTTGATGGGACGCTGAATAAAAGAAGTTTAATCGCCGGCAAACGAAAACCCGCGATGTCCCAAAAATCCCGGGCTTGGCCCGTATAGTCAAAAGTATACAAAGAAAGTACCCAGGGGGTAAACTCATTTTCCAAATGATTTTTTAAATTATTTTGTCACCACTAAAACGCATGAGACTTGTAGTTTTCAAAAGTGTTTTCATTTTTGATGGGACGCTGAATAAAAGAAGTTTAATCGCCGGCAAACGAAAACCCGCGATTTCCCGTAAATCCCGGGCTTGGCCTGTATAGTTGAATGTATCTAAAGAAAGTACACAGGGAGTAAACTCATTTCCCGAACGATTTTTTAAATTATTTTTTCTCCACTAAAACGCATAAGATTTGTAGTTTTCAAAAATGTTTTCATTTTTGATGAGACGCTTAATGAAAGGGGTTTAATCGCCGGCAAACGAAAACCCACGATTTCCCGAAAATCCCGGCTTGGCCCGTATAGTCAAAAGTATACAAAGAAAGTACCAAGGGAGTAAACTCATTTCCCAAATGATTTTTTAAATTATTTTGTCACCACTTAAACCCATGAGACTTGTAGTTTTCAAAAATGTTTTCATTTTTGATGAGACTCCGAATAAAAGAAGTTTAATCAACGTCAAACGAAAACTCGCGATGTCCCAAAAATCCCGGGCTTGGCCCGTATAGTCAAAAGTATACAAAGAAAGTACCCAGGGGGTAAACTCATTTTCCAAATGATTTTTTAAATTATTTTGTCACCACTAAAACGCATGAGACTTGTAGTTTTCAAAAGTGTTTTCATTTTTGATGGGACGCTGAATAAAAGAAGTTTAATCGCCGGCAAACGAAAACCCGCGATTTCCCGTAAATCCCGGGCTTGGCCTGTATAGTTGAATGTATCTAAAGAAAGTACACAGGGAGTAAACTCATTTCCCGAACGATTTTTTAAATTATTTTTTCTCCACTAAAACGCATGAGATTTGTAGTTTTCAAAAATGTTTTCATTTTTGATGAGACGCTTAATGAAAGGGGTTTAATCGGCGGAAAATGAAAACCCGTGATTTCCCGTAAATCACGGGCTTGGCCCGTATAGTCGAATGTGTCTAAAGAAAGTACCCAGGGAGTAAACTCATTTCCCGAACGATTTTTTAATTTTTTTTTTCCACTAAAACGCATGAGATTTGTAGTTTTCAAAAATGTTTTCATTTTTGATGAGATGCTTAATCAAAGGGGTTTAATCGCCGGCAAATGAAAACCCGCGATTTCCCGTAAATCACGGGCTTGGCCCGTATAGTCGAATGTATACAAAGAAAGTACCCTGTGAGTAAACTCATTTCCAGAACGATTTTTTAAATTATTTTTTCACCACTAAAACGTATAAAACTTGTAGTTTTCAAAAATGTTTTCATTTTTGATGAGACGCTGAATAAAAGAAGTTTAATCGCCGGCAAACGAAAACCCACGATTTCCCGAAAAACGCGGGCTTGGCCCGTATAGTCAAAAGTATACAAAGAAAGTACCCAGAGAGTAAACTCATTTCCCAAATGATTTTTTAAATTATTTTGTCACCACTAAAACGCATGAGACTTGTAGTTTTCAAAAGTGTTTTCATTTTTGATGAGACGCTGAATAAAAGAAGTTTAATCGCCGGCAAACGAAAACCCGCGATTTCCCGTAAATCCCGGGCTTGGCCCGTATAGTTGAATGTATCTAAAGAAAGTACCCAGGGAGTAAACTGACTTCCCGAACGATTTTTCAAATTATTTCTGCACCAGTAGAACGAATGAGACTTGTAGTTTTCAAAAATGTTTTCATTTTTGATGAGACGCTGAATAAAAGAAGTTTAATCGACGGCAAACGAAAACCCGCCATTTCCCGTAAACCCCGGACTCGGCCGGTATAGTCAAAAGTATACAAAGAAAGTACCCAGGGAGTAAACTCATTTCCCGAACGATTTTTTAAATTATTATTTCACCACTAAAGCCCATGAGACTTGTAGTTTTTAAAAATGTTTTCATTTTTGATGAGACGCTGAATAAAGGAAGTTTAATCGCCGGTAAACGAAAACCCGCGATTTCCCGTAAATCCCGGGCTCAGCCCGTATAGTCAAAAGTATACAAAGAAAGTACCCAGGGAATAAACTCATTTCCCGAACGATTTTTTAAATTATTTTTTCACCACTAAAACGCATTAGACTTGTAGTTTTCAGAAATGTTTTCATTTTTGATGAGACGCTTAATGAAAGTGGTTTAATCGCCGGCAAACGAAAACCCGCGATTTCCCGTAAATCACGGGCTTGGCCCGTATAATCAAAAGTATACAAAGAAAGTACCCAGGGAGTAAACTTATTTCCCAAATGATTTTTTAAATTATTTTGTCACCACTAAATCGCATGAGACTTGTAGTTTTCAAAAATGTTTTCATTTTTAATGAGACGTTGAATAAAAGAAGTTTAATCGACGGCAAACGAAAACCCGCCATTTCCCGTAAACCCCGGACTCGGCCGGTATTGTCAAAAGTATACAAAGAAAGTACCCAGGGGGTAAACTCATTTCCCGAACGATTTTTTAAATTATTATTTCACCACTAAAGCCCATGAGACTTGTAGTTTATAAAAATGTTTTCATTTTTGATGAGACGCTGAATAAAGGAAGTTTAATCGCCGGTAAACGAAAACCCGCGATTTCCCGTAAATCCCGGACTTAGCCCGTATAGTCAAAAGTATACAAAGAAAGTACCCAGGGAGTAAACTCATTTCCAGAACGATTTTTTAAATTATTTTTTCACCACTAAAACGCATTAGACTTGTAGTTTTCAGAAATGTTTTCATTTTTGATGAGACGCTTAATGAAAGTGGTTTAATCGCCGGCAAACGAAAACCCACGATTTCCCGTAAATCACGGGCTTGGCCCGTATAGTCAAAAGTATACAAAGAAAGTACCCAGGAAGTAAACTCATTTCCCAAATGATTTTTTAAATTATTTTGTCACCACTAAAACGCATGAGACTTTTAGTTTTCAAAAGTGTTTTCATTTTTGATGGGACGCTGAATAAAAGAAGTTTAATCGCCGGTAAACGAAAACCCGCGATTTCCCGTAAATCCCGGACTCAGCCCGTATAGTCAAAAGTATACAAAGAAAGTACCCAGGGAGTAAACTCATTTCCCGAACGATTTTTTAAATTATTTTTTCACCACTAAAACGCATTAGACTTGTAGTTTTTAGAAATGTTTTCATTTTTGATGAGACGCTTAATGAAAGGGGTTTAATCGTCGGCAAATGAAAACCCGCGATTTCCCGTAAATCACGGGCTTGGCCCGTATAGTCGAATGTATACAAAGAAAGTACCCTGTGAGTAAAGTCATTTCCAGAACGATTTTTTAAATTATTTTTTCACCACTAAAACGTATAAGACTTGTAGTTTTCAAAAATGTTTTCATTTTTGATGAGACGCTGAATAAAAGAAGTTTAATCGCCGGCAAACGAAAACCCACGATTTCTCGAAAAACCCGGGCTTGGCCCGTATAGTCAAAAGTATACAAAGAAAGTACCCAGGGAGTAAACTCATTTCCCAAATGATTTTTTAAATTATTTTGTCACCACTAAAACGCATGAGACTTGTAGTTTTCAAAAGTGTTTTCATTTTTGATGAGACGCTGAATAAAAGAAGTTTAATCGCCGGCAAACGAAAACCCGCGATTTCCCGTAAATCCCGGGCTTGGCCCGTATAGTTGAATGTATCTAAAGAAAGTACCCAGGGAGTAAACTGACTTCCCGAACGATTTTTTAAATTATTTCTGCACCAGTAGAACGAATGAGACTTGTAGTTTATAAAAATGTTTTCATTTTTGATGAGACGCTGAATAAAGGAAGTTTAATCGCCGGTAAACGAAAACCCGCGATTTCCCGTAAATCCCGGACTTAGCCCGTATAGTCAAAAGTATACAAAGAAAGTACCCAGGGAGTAAACTCATTTCCCGAACGATTTTTTAATATATTATTTCACCACTAAAGCCCATGAGACTTGTAGTTTTTAAAAATGTTTTCATTTTTGATGAGACGCTGAATAAAGGAAGTTTAATCGCCGGTAAACGAAAACCCGCGGTTTCCCGTAAATCCCGGACTCAGCCCGTATAGTCAAAAGTATACAAAGAAAGTACCCAGGGAGTAAACTCATTTCCCGAACAATTTTTTAAATTATTTTTTCTCCACTAAAACGCATGAGATTTGTAGTTTTCAAAAATGTTTTCATTTTTGATGAGACGCTTAATGAAAGGGGTTTAATCGCCGGCAAATGAAAACCCGCGATTTCCCGTAAATCACGGGCTTGGCCCGTATAGTCGAATGTATACAAAGAAAGTACCTTGTGAGTAAACCCATTTCCAGAACGATTTTTTAAATTATTTTTTCACCACTAAAACGCACAAGACTTGTAGTTTTCAAAAGTGTTTTCATTTTTGATGGGACGCTGAATAAAAGAAGTTTAATCGCCGGCAAACGAAAACCCGCGATGTCCCAAAAATCCCGGGCTTGGCCCGTATAGTCAAAAGTATACAAAGAAAGTACCCAGGGGGTAAACTCATTTTCCAAATGATTTTTTAAATTATTTTGTCACCACTAAAACGCATGAGATTTGTAGTTTTCAAAAGTGTTTTCATTTTTGATGGGACGCTGAATAAAAGAAGTTTAATCGCCGGCAAACGAAAACCCGCGATTTCCCGTAAATCCCGGGCTTGGCCTGTATAGTTGAATGTATCTAAAGAAAGTACACAGGGAGTAAACTCATTTCCCGAACGATTTTTTAAATTATTTTTTCTCCACTAAAACGCATAAGATTTGTAGTTTTCAAAAATGTTTTCATTTTTGATGAGACGCTTAATGAAAGGGGTTTAATCGCCGGCAAACGAAAACCCACGATTTCCCGAAAATCCCGGGCTTGGCCCGTATAGTCAAAAGTATACAAAGAAAGTACCAAGGGAGTAAACTCATTTCCCAAATGATTTTTTAAATTATTTTGTCACCACTTAAACCCATGAGACTTGTAGTTTTCAAAAATGTTTTCATTTTTGATGAGACTCCGAATAAAAGAAGTTTAATCAACGTCAAACGAAAACTCGCGATGTCCCAAAAATCCCGGGCTTGGCCCGTATAGTCAAAAGTATACAAAGAAAGTACCCAGGGGGTAAACTCATTTTCCAAATGATTTTTTAAATTATTTTGTCACCACTAAAACGCATGAGACTTGTAGTTTTCAAAAGTGTTTTCATTTTTGATGGGACGCTGAATAAAAGAAGTTTAATCGCCGGCAAACGAAAACCCGCGATTTCCCGTAAATCCCGGGCTTGGCCTGTATAGTTGAATGTATCTAAAGAAAGTACACAGGGAGTAAACTCATTTCCCGAACGATTTTTTAAATTATTTTTTCTCCACTAAAACGCATGAGATTTGTAGTTTTCAAAAATGTTTTCATTTTTGATGAGACGCTTAATGAAAGGGGTTTAATCGGCGGAAAATGAAAACCCGTGATTTCCCGTAAATCACGGGCTTGGCCCGTATAGTCGAATGTGTCTAAAGAAAGTACCCAGGGAGTAAACTCATTTCCCGAACGATTTTTTAATTTTTTTTTTCCACTAAAACGCATGAGATTTGTAGTTTTCAAAAATGTTTTCATTTTTGATGAGACGCTTAATCAAAGGGGTTTAATCGCCGGCAAATGAAAACCCGCGATTTCCCGTAAATCACGGGCTTGGCCCGTATAGTCGAATGTATACAAAGAAAGTACCCTGTGAGTAAACTCATTTCCAGAACGATTTTTTAAATTATTTTTTCACCACTAAAACGTATAAAACTTGTAGTTTTCAAAAATGTTTTCATTTTTGATGAGACGCTGAATAAAAGAAGTTTAATCGCCGGCAAACGAAAACCCACGATTTCCCGAAAAACGCGGGCTTGGCCCGTATAGTCAAAAGTATACAAAGAAAGTACCCAGAGAGTAAACTCATTTCCCAAATGATTTTTTAAATTATTTTGTCACCACTAAAACGCATGAGACTTGTAGTTTTCAAAAGTGTTTTCATTTTTGATGAGACGCTGAATAAAAGAAGTTTAATCGCCGGCAAACGAAAACCCGCGATTTCCCGTAAATCCCGGGCTTGGCCCGTATAGTTGAATGTATCTAAAGAAAGTACCCAGGGAGTAAACTGACTTCCCGAACGATTTTTCAAATTATTTCTGCACCAGTAGAACGAATGAGACTTGTAGTTTTCAAAAATGTTTTCATTTTTGATGAGACGCTGAATAAAAGAAGTTTAATCGACGGCAAACGAAAACCCGCCATTTCCCGTAAACCCCGGACTCGGCCGGTATAGTCAAAAGTATACAAAGAAAGTACCCAGGGAGTAAACTCATTTCCCGAACGATTTTTTAAATTATTATTTCACCACTAAAGCCCATGAGACTTGTAGTTTTTAAAAATGTTTTCATTTTTGATGAGACGCTGAATAAAGGAAGTTTAATCGCCGGTAAACGAAAACCCGCGATTTCCCGTAAATCCCGGGCTCAGCCCGTATAGTCAAAAGTATACAAAGAAAGTACCCAGGGAATAAACTCATTTCCCGAACGATTTTTTAAATTATTTTTTCACCACTAAAACGCATTAGACTTGTAGTTTTCAGAAATGTTTTCATTTTTGATGAGACGCTTAATGAAAGGGGTTTAATCGCCGGCAAACGAAAACCCGCGATTTCCCGTAAATCACGGGCTTGGCCCGTATAGTCAAAAGTATACAAAGAAAGTACCCAGGGAGTAAACTCATTTCCCAAATGATTTTTTAAATTATTTTGTCACCACTAAATTGCATGAGACTTGTAGTTTTCAAAAATGTTTTCATTTTTAATGAGACGTTGAATAAAAGAAGTTTAATCGACGGCAAACGAAAACCCGCCATTTCCCGTAAACCCCGGACTCGGCCGGTATTGTCAAAAGTATACAAAGAAAGTACCCAGGGGGTAAACTCATTTCCCGAACGATTTTTTAAATTATTATTTCACCACTAAAGCCCATGAGACTTGTAGTTTATAAAAATGTTTTCATTTTTGATGAGACGCTGAATAAAGGAAGTTTAATCGCCGGTAAACGAAAACCCGCGATTTCCCGTAAATCACGGGCTTGGCCCGTATAGTCGAATGTATACAAAGAAAGTACCCTGTGAGTAAACTCATTTCCAGAACGATTTTTTAAATTATTTTTTCACCACTAAAACGTATAAAACTTGTAGTTTTCAAAAATGTTTTCATTTTTGATGAGACGCTGAATAAAAGAAGTTTAATCGCCGGCAAACGAAAACCCACGATTTCCCGAAAAACGCGGGCTTGGCCCGTATAGTCAAAAGTATACAAAGAAAGTACCCAGAGAGTAAACTCATTTCCCAAATGATTTTTTAAATTATTTTGTCACCACTAAAACGCATGAGACTTGTAGTTTTCAAAAGTGTTTTCATTTTTGATGAGACGCTGAATAAAAGAAGTTTAATCGCCGGCAAACGAAAACCCGCGATTTCCCGTAAATCCCGGGCTTGGCCCGTATAGTTGAATGTATCTAAAGAAAGTACCCAGGGAGTAAACTGACTTCCCGAACGATTTTTCAAATTATTTCTGCACCAGTAGAACGAATGAGACTTGTAGTTTTCAAAAATGTTTTCATTTTTGATGAGACGCTGAATAAAAGAAGTTTAATCGACGGCAAACGAAAACCCGCCATTTCCCGTAAACCCCGGACTCGGCCGGTATAGTCAAAAGTATACAAAGAAAGTACCCAGGGAGTAAACTCATTTCCCGAACGATTTTTTAAATTATTATTTCACCACTAAAGCCCATGAGACTTGTAGTTTTTAAAAATGTTTTCATTTTTGATGAGACGCTGAATAAAGGAAGTTTAATCGCCGGTAAACGAAAACCCGCGATTTCCCGTAAATCCCGGGCTCAGCCCGTATAGTCAAAAGTATACAAAGAAAGTACCCAGGGAATAAACTCATTTCCCGAACGATTTTTTAAATTATTTTTTCACCACTAAAACGCATTAGACTTGTAGTTTTCAGAAATGTTTTCATTTTTGATGAGACGCTTAATGAAAGGGGTTTAATCGCCGGCAAACGAAAACCCGCGATTTCCCGTAAATCACGGGCTTGGCCCGTATAGTCAAAAGTATACAAAGTAAGTACCCAGGGAGTAAACTCATTTCCCAAATGATTTTTTAAATTATTTTGTCACCACTAAATTGCATGAGACTTGTAGTTTTCAAAAATGTTTTCATTTTTAATGAGACGTTGAATAAAAGAAGTTTAATCGACGGCAAACGAAAACCCGCCATTTCCCGTAAACCCCGGACTCGGCCGGTATTGTCAAAAGTATACAAAGAAAGTACCCAGGGGGTAAACTCATTTCCCGAACGATTTTTTAAATTATTATTTCACCACTAAAGCCCATGAGACTTGTAGTTTATAAAAATGTTTTCATTTTTGATGAGACGCTGAATAAAGGAAGTTTAATCGCCGGTAAACGAAAACCCGCGATTTCCCGTAAATCCCGGACTTAGCCCGTATAGTCAAAAGTATACAAAGAAAGTACCCAGGGAGTAAACTCATTTCCAGAACGATCTTTTAAATTATTTTTTCACCACTAAAACGCATTAGACTTGTAGTTTTCAGAAATGTTTTCATTTTTGATGAGACGCTTAATGAAAGTGGTTTAATCGCCGGCAAACGAAAACCCACGATTTCCCGTAAATCACGGGCTTGGCCCGTATAGTCAAAAGTATACAAAGAAAGTACCCAGGAAGTAAACTCATTTCCCAAATGATTTTTTAAATTATTTTGTCACCACTAAAACGCATGAGACTTTTAGTTTTCAAAAGTGTTTTCATTTTTGATGGGACGCTGAATAAAAGAAGTTTAATCGCCGGTAAACGAAAACCCGCGATTTCCCGTAAATCCCGGACTCAGCCCGTATAGTCAAAAGTATACAAAGAAAGTACCCAGGGAGTAAACTCATTTCCCGAACGATTTTTTAAATTATTTTTTCACCACTAAAACGCATTAGACTTGTAGTTTTTAGAAATGTTTTCATTTTTGATGAGACGCTTAATGAAAGGGGTTTAATCGTCGGCAAATGAAAACCCGCGATTTCCCGTAAATCACGGGCTTGGCCCGTATAGTCGAATGTATACAAAGAAAGTACCCTGTGAGTAAAGTCATTTCCAGAACGATTTTTTAAATTATTTTTTCACCACTAAAACGTATAAGACTTGTAGTTTTCAAAAATGTTTTCATTTTTGATGAGACGCTGAATAAAAGAAGTTTAATCGCCGGCAAACGAAAACCCACGATTTCTTGAAAAACCCGGGCTTGGCCCGTATAGTCAAAAGTATACAAAGAAAGTACCCAGGGAGTAAACTCATTTCCCAAATGATTTTTTAAATTATTTTGTCACCACTAAAACGCATGAGACTTGTAGTTTTCAAAAGTGTTTTCATTTTTGATGAGACGCTGAATAAAAGAAGTTTAATCGCCGGCAAACGAAAACCCGCGATTTCCCGTAAATCCCGGGCTTGGCCCGTATAGTTGAATGTATCTAAAGAAAGTACCCAGGGAGTAAACTGACTTCCCGAACGATTTTTTAAATTATTTCTGCACCAGTAGAACGAATGAGACTTGTAGTTTATAAAAATGTTTTCATTTTTGATGAGACGCTGAATAAAGGAAGTTTAATCGCCGGTAAACGAAAACCCGCGATTTCCCGTAAATCCCGGACTTAGCCCGTATAGTCAAAAGTATACAAAGAAAGTACCCAGGGAGTAAACTCATTTCCCGAACGATTTTTTAATATATTATTTCACCACTAAAGCCCATGAGACTTGTAGTTTTTAAAAATGTTTTCATTTTTGATGAGACGCTGAATAAAGGAAGTTTAATCGCCGGTAAACGAAAACCCGCGGTTTCCCGTAAATCCCGGACTCAGCCCGTATAGTCAAAAGTATACAAAGAAAGTACCCAGGGAGTAAACTCATTTCCCGAACGATTTTTTAAATTATTTTTTCACCACTAAAACGTATAAGACTTGTAGTTTTCAAAAATGTTTTCATTTTTGATGAGACGCTGAATAAAAGAAGTTTAATCGCCCGCAAACGAAAACCCACGATTTTTCGAAAAACCCGGGCTTGGCCCGTATAGTCAAAAGTATACAAAGAAAGTACCCAGGGAGTAAACTCATTTCCCAAATGATTTTTTAAATTATTTTGTCACCACTAAAACGCATGAGACTTGTAGTTTTCAAAAGTGTTTTCATTTTTGATGAGACGCTGAATAAAAGAAGTTTAATCGCCGGCAAACGAAAACCCGCGATTTCCCGTAAATCCCGGGCTTGGCCCGTATAGTTGAATGTATCTAAAGAAAGTACCCAGGGAGTAAACTGACTTCCCGAACGATTTTTTAAATTATTTCTGCACCAGTAGAACGAATGAGACTTGTAGTTTTCAAAAATGTTTTCATTTTTGATGAGACGCTGAATAAAAGAAGTTTAATCGACGGCAAACGAAAACCCGCCATTTCCCGTAAACCCCGGACTCGGCCGGTATAGTCAAAAGTATACAAAGAAAGTACCCAGGGAGTAAACTCATTTCCCGAACGATTTTTTAATATATTATTTCACCACTAAAGCCCATGAGACTTGTAGTTTTTAAAAATGTTTTCATTTTTGATGAGACGCTGAATAAAGGAAGTTTAATCGCCGGTAAACGAAAACCCGCTGTTTCCCGTAAATCCCGGACTCAGCCCGTATAGTCAAAAGTATACAAAGAAAGTACCCAGGGAGTAAACTCATTTCCCGAACGATTTTTTAAATTATTTTTTCTCCACTAAAACGCATTAGACTTGTAGTTTTCAGAAATGTTTTCATTTTTGATGAGACGCTTAATGAAAGTGGTTTAATCGCCGGCAAACGAAAACCCGCGATTTCCCGTAAATCACGGGCTTGGCCCGTATAGTCAAAATTATACAAAGAAAGTACCCAGAAAGTAAACTCATTTCCCAAATGATTTTTTAAATTATTTTGTCACCACTAAAACGCATGAGACTTGTAGTTTTCAAATGTGTTTTCATTTTTGATGGGACGCTGAATAAAAGAAGTTTAATCGCCGGCAAACGAAAACCTGCGATTTCCCGTAATTCCCGGGCTTGGCCCGTATAGTCAAAAGTATACAAAGAAAGTACCCAGGGAGTAAACTCATTTCCCAAATGATTTTTTAAATTATTATGTCACCACTAAAACGCATGAGACTTGTAGTTTTCAAAAGTGTTTTCATTTTTGATGAGACGCTGAATAAAAGAAGTTTAATCGCCGGCAAACGAAAACCCGCAATTTCCCGTAAATCCCGGGCTTGGCCCGTATAGTTGAATGTATCTAAAGAAAGTACCCAGGGAGTAAACTGACTTCCCGAACGATTTTTCAAATTATTTCTGCACCAGTAGAACGAATGAGACTTGTAGTTTTTAAAAATGTTTTCATTTTTGATTAGACGCTGAACAAAAGAAGTTTAATCGCCGGTAAACGAAAACCCGCCATTTCCCGCAAACCCCGGACTCGGCCGGTATAGTCAAAAGTATACAAAGAAAGTACCCAGGGAGTAAACTCATTTCCCGAACGATTTTTTAAATTATTATTTCACCACTAAAGCCCACGAGACTTGTAGTTTTTAAAAATGTTTTCATTTTTGATGAGACGCTGAATAAAGGAAGTTTAATCGCCGGTAAACGAAAACCCGCGATTTCCCGTAAATCCCGGACTCAGCCCGTATAGTCAAAAGTATACAAAGAAAGTACCCAGGGAGTAAACTCATTTCCCGAACGATTTTTTAAATTATTTTTTCACCACTAAAACGCATTAGACTTGTAGTTTTCAGAAATGTTTTCATTTTTGATGAGACGCTTAATGAAAGTGGTTTAATCGCCGGCAAACGAAAACCCGCGATTTCCCGTAAATCCCAGGCTTGGCCCGTATAATCGAATGTATACAAAGAAAGTACCCAGGGAGTAAACTCATTTCCCGAACGATTTTTTAAATTATTTTGTCACCACTAAAACGCATGAGACTTGTAGTTTTCAAAAGTGTTTTCATTTTTGATGAGACGCTGAATAAAAGAAGTTTAATCGCCGGCAAACGAAAACCCGCGATTTCCCGTAAATCCCGGGCTTGGCCCGTATAGTCGATTGTACACAAAGAAAGTACCCAGGGAGTAAACTCATTTCCCGAACGATTTTATAAATTATTTTTTCACCACTAAAACGCATGAGACTTGTAGTTTTCAAAAAATTTTTTCATTTTTAATGAGACGGTTAATGAAAGGGGTTTAATCGCCGGCAAACGAAAACCCGCGATTTCCCGAAAATCCCGGGCTTGGCCCGTATAGTCAAAAGTATACAAAGAAATTACCCAGGGGGTAAACTCATTTCCCAAATGATTTTTTAAATTATTTTGTCACCACTAAAACGCATGAGACTTGTAGTTTTCAAAAGTGTTTTCATTTTTGATGGGACTCTGAATAAAAGAAGTTTAATCGCCGGCAAACGAAAACCCGCGATTTCCCGTAAATCCCGGGCTTGGCCCGTATAGTTGAATGTATCTAAAGAAAGTACCCGGGGAGTAAACTCATTTCCCGAACAATTTTTTAAATTATTTTTTCTCCACTAAAACGCATGAGATTTGTAATTTTCAAAAATGTTTTCATTTTTGATGAGACGATTAATGAAAGGGGTTTAATCAACGGAAAATGAAAACCCGCGATTTTCAGTAAATCCCGGACTCAGCCCGTATAGTCAAAAGTATACAAAGAAAGTACCCAGGAAGTAAACTCATTTCTCAAATGATTTTTTAAATTATTTTGTCACCACTAAAACGCATGAGACTTGTAGTTTTCAAATGTGTTTTCATTTTTGATGGGACGCTGAATAAAAGAAGTTTAATCGCCGGCAAACGAAAACCTGCGATTTCCCGTAATTCCCGGGCTTGGCCCGTATAGTCAAAAGTATACAAAGAAAGTACCCAGGGAGTAAACTCATTTCCCAAATGATTTTTTAAATTATTATGTCACTACTAAAACGCATGAGACTTGTAGTTTTCAAAAGTGTTTTCATTTTTGATGAGACGCTGAATAAAAGAAGTTTAATCGCCGGCAAACGAAAACCCGCAATTTCCCGTAAATCCCGGGCTTGGCCCGTATAGTTGAATGTATCTAAAGAAAGTACCCAGGGAGTAAACTGACTTCCCGAACGATTTTTCAAATTATTTCTGCACCAGTAGAACGAATGAGACTTGTAGTTTTTAAAAATGTTTTCATTTTTGATTAGACGCTGAACAAAAGAAGTTTAATCGCCGGTAAACGAAAACCCGCCATTTCCCGCAAACCCCGGACTCGGCCGGTATAGTCAAAAGTATACAAAGAAAGTACCCAGGGAGTAAACTCATTTCCCGAACGATTTTTTAAATTATTATTTCACCACTAAAGCCCACGAGACTTGTAGTTTTTAAAAATGTTTTCATTTTTGATGAGACGCTGAATAAAGGAAGTTTAATTGCCGGTAAACGAAAACCCGCGATTTCCCGTAAATCCCGGACTCAGCCCGTATAGTCAAAAGTATACAAAGAAAGTACCCAGGGAGTAAACTCATTTCCCAAATGATTTTTTAAATTATTATGTCACCACTAAAACGCATGAGACTTGTAGTTTTCAAAAGTGTTTTCATTTTTGATGAGACGCTTAATAAAAGAAGTTTAATCGCCGGCAAACGAAAACCCGCGATTTCCCGTAAATCCCGGGCTTGGCCCGTATAGTTGAATGTATCTAAAGAAAGTACCCAGGGAGTAAACTGACTTCCCGAACGATTTTTCAAATTATTTCTGCACCAGTAGAACGAATGAGACTTGTAGTTTTCAAAAATGTTTTCATTTTTGATGAGACGCTGAATAAAAGAAGTTTAATCGCCGGTAAACGAAAACCCGCCATTTCCCGCAAACCCCGGACTCGGCCGGTATAGTCAAAAGTATACAAAGAAAGTACCCAGGGAGTAAACTCATTTCCCGAACGATTTTTTAAATTATTACTTCACCACTAAAGCCCACGAGACTTGTAGTTTTTAAAAATGTTTTCATTTTTGATGAGACGCTGAATAAAGGAAGTTTAATTGCCGGTAAACGAAAACCCGCGATTTCCCGTAAATCCCGGACTCAGCACCTATAGTCAAAAGTATACAAAGAAAGTACCCAGGGAGTAAACTCATTTCCCGAACGATTTTTTAAATTATTTTTTCACCACTAAAACGCATTAGACTTGTAGTTTTCAGAAATGTTTTCATTTTTGATGAGACGCTTATTGAAAGTGGTTTAATCACCGGCAAACGAAAACCCGCGATTTCCCGTAAATCCCAGGCTTGGCCCGTATAGTCGAATGTATACAAAGAAAGTACCCAGGGAATAAACTCATTTCCCAAACGATTTTTTAAATTATTTTGTCACCACTAAAACGCATGAGACTTGTAGTTTTCAAAAGTGTTTTCATTTTTGATGAGACGCTGAATAAAAGAAGTTTAATCGCCGGCAAACGAAAACCCGCGATTTCCCGTAAATCCCGGGCTTGGCCCGTATAGTCGAATGTACACAAAGAAAGTACCCAGGGAGTAAACTCATTTCCCGAACGATTTTATAAATTATATTTTCAACACTAAAACGCATGAGACTTGTAGTTTTCAAAAATTTTTTTCATTTTTAATGAGACGGTTAATGAAAGGGGTTTAATCGCCGGCAAACGAAAACCCGCGATTTCTCGTAAATCCCGGGCTTGGCCCGTATAGTCGAATGTATACAAAGAAAGCACCCTGTAAGTAAACTCAATTCCAGAACGATGTTTTAAATTATTTTTTCACCACTAAAACGCATAAGACTTGTAGTTTTCAAAAATGTTTTCATTTTTGATGAGACGCTGAATAAAAGAAGTTTAATCGCCGGCAAACGAAAACTCGCGATTTCCCGTAAATCCCTAGCTTGGCCCGTATAGTCGAATGAATACAAAGAAAGTACCCAGGGAGTAAACTCATTTCCCGAACGATTTTTTAAATTATTTTTTCACCACTAAAACGCATGAGACTTGTAGTTTTCAAAAAATTTTTTCATTTTTAATGAGACGGTTAATGAAAGGGGTTTAATCGCCGTCAAACGAAAACCCGCGATTTCCCGAAAATCCCGGGCTTGGCCCGTATAGTCAAAAGTATACAAAGAAAGTACCCAGGGGGTAAACTCATTTCCCAAATGATTTTTTAAATTATTTTGTCACCACTAAAACGCATGAGACTTGTAGTTTTCAAAAGTGTTTTCATTTTTGAAAGGACGCTGAATAAAAGAAGTTTAATCGCCGGCAAACGAAAACCCGCGATTTCCCGTCAATCCCGGGCTTGGCCCGTATAGTCGAATGTACACAAAGAAAGTACCCAGGGAGTAAACTCATTTCCCGAACGATTTTATAAATTATTTTTTCACCACTAAAACGCATGAGACTTGTAGTTTTCAAAAAATTTTTTCATTTTTAATGAGACGGTTAATGAAAGGGGTTTAATCGCCGGCAAACGAAAACCCGCGATTTCTCGTAAATCCCGGGCTTGGCCCGTATAGTCGAATGTATACAAAGAAAGCACCCTGTAAGTAAACTCATTTCCAGAACGATGTTTTAAATTATTTTTTCACCACTAAAACGCATAAGACTTGTAGTTTTCAAAAATGTTTTCATTTTTGATGAGACGCTGAATAAAAGAAGTTTAATCGCCGGTAAACGAAAACCCGCCATTTCCCGCAAACCCCGGACTCGGCCGGTATAGTCAAAAGTATACAAAGAAAGTACCCAGGGAGTAAACTCATTTCCCGAACGATTTTTTAATTATTATTTCACCACTAAAGCCCACGAGACTTGTAGTTTTTAAAAATGTTTTCATTTTTGATGAGACGCTGAATAAAGGAAGTTTAATTGCCGGTAAACGAAAACCCGCGATTTCCCGTAAATCCTGGACTCAGCCCGTATAGTCAAAAGTATACAAAGAAAGTACCCAGGGAGTAAACTCATTTCCCGCACGATTTTTTAAATTATTTTTTCACCACTAAAACGCATTAGACTTGTAGTTTTCAGAAATGTTTTCATTTTTGATGAGACGCTTAATGAAAGTGGTTTAATCACCGGCAAACGAAAACCCGCGATTTCCCGTAAATCCCAGGCTTGGCCCGTATAGTCAAAAGTATACAAAGAAAGTACCCAGGGAGTAAACTCATTTCCCAAATGATTTTTTAAATTATTATGTCACCACTAAAACGCATGAGACTTGTAGTTTTCAAAAGTGTTTTCATTTTTGATGAGACGCTTAATAAAAGAAGTTTAATCGCCGGCAAACGAAAACCCGCGATTTCCCGTAAATCCCGGGCTTGGCCCGTATAGTTGAATGTATCTAAAGAAAGTACCCAGGGAGTAAACTGACTTCCCGAACGATTTTTCAAATTATTTCTGCACCAGTAGAACGAATGAGACTTGTAGTTTTCAAAAATGTTTTCATTTTTGATGAGACGCTGAATAAAAGAAGTTTAATCGCCGGTAAACGAAAACCCGCCATTTCCCGAAAACCCCGGACTCGGCCGGTATAGTCAAAAGTATACAAAGAAAGTACCCAGGGAGTAAACTCATTTCCCGAACGATTTTTTAAATTATTACTTCACCACTAAAGCCCACGAGACTTGTAGTTTTTAAAAATGTTTTCATTTTTGATGAGACGCTGAATAAAGGAAGTTTAATTGCCGGTAAACGAAAACCCGCGATTTCCCGTAAATCCCGGACTCAGCCCGTATAGTCAAAAGTATACAAAGAAAGTACCCAGGGAGTAAACTCATTTCCCGAACGATTTTTTAAATTATTTTTTCACCACTAAAACGCATTAGACTTGTAGTTTTCAGAAATGTTTTCATTTTTGATGAGACGCTTATTGAAAGTGGTTTAATCACCGGCAAACGAAAACCCGCGATTTCCCGTAAATCCCAGGCTTGGCCCGTATAGTCGAATGTATACAAAGAAAGTACCCAGGGAGTAAACTCATTTCCCAAACGATTTTTTAAATTATTTTGTCACCACTAAAACGCATGAGACTTGTAGTTTTCAAAAGTGTTTTCATTTTTGATGAGACGCTGAATAGAAGAAGTTTAATCGCCGGCAAACGAAAACCCGCGATTTCCCGTAAATCCCGGGCTTGGCCCGTATAGTCGAATGTATACAAAGAAAGTACCCAGGGAGTAAACTCATTTCCCAAACGATTTTATAAATTATTTTTTCACCACTAAAACGCATGAGACTTGTAGTTTTCAAAAATTTTTTCATTTTTAATGAGACGGTTAATGAAAGGGGTTTAATCGCCGGCAAACGAAAACCCGCGATTTCTCGTAAATCCCGGGCTTGGCCCGTATAGTCGAATGTATACAAAGAAAGCACCCTGTAAGTAAACTCAATTCCAGAACGATGTTTTAAATTATTTTTTCACCACTAAAACGCATAAGACTTGCAGTTTTCAAAAATGTTTTCATTTTTGATGAGACGCTGAATAAAAGAAGTTTAATCGCCGGCAAACGAAAACTCGCGATTTCCCGAAAAAACCCTAGCTTGGCCCGTATAGTCGAATGAATACAAAGAAAGTACCCAGGGAGTAAACTCATTTCCCGAACGATTTTATAAATTATTTTTTCACCACTAAAACGCATGAGACTTGTAGTTTTCAAAAAATTTTTTCATTTTTAATGAGACGGTTAATGAAAGGGGTTTAATCGCCGGCAAACGAAAACCCGCGATTTCTCGTAAATCCCGGGCTTGGCCCGTATAGTCGAATGTATACAAAGAAAGCACCCTGTAAGTAAACTCATTTCCAGAACGATGTTTTAAATTATTTTTTCACCACTAAAACGCATAAGACTTGTAGTTTTTAAAAATGTTTTCATTTTTGATGAGACGCTGAATAAAAGAAGTTTAATCGCCGGCAAACAAAAACCCGCGATTTCCCGTAAATCCCTAGCTTAGCCCGTATAGTCGAATGTATACAAAGAAAGTACCCAGGGAGTAAACTCATTTCCCGAACGATTTTTTAAATTATTTTTTCACCACTAAAACGCATAAGACTTGTAGTTTTCAAAAATGTTTTCATTTTTGATGAGACTCCGAATAAAAGAAGTTTAATCGCCGTCAAACGAAAACCCGCGATTTCCCGAAAATCCCGGGCTTGGCCCGTATAGTCAAAAGTATACAAAGAAAGTACCCAGGGGGTAAACTCATTTCACAAATGATTTTTTAAATTATGTTGTCACCACTAAAACTCATGAGACTTGTAGTTTTCAAAAGTGTTTTCATTTTTGATGGGACGCTGAATAAAAGAAGTTTAATCGCCGGCAAACGAAAACCCGCGATTTCCCGTAAATCCCGGGCTTGGCCCGTATAGTTGAATGTATCTAAAGAAAGTACCCGGGGAGTAAACTCATTTCCCGAACAATTTTTTAAATTATTTTTTCTCCACTAAAACGCATGAGATTTGTAATTTTCAAAAATGTTTTCATTTTTGATGAGACGATTAATGAAAGGGGTTTAATCGGCGGAAAATGAAAACCCGCGATTTCCCGTAAATCACGGGCTTGGCCCGTACAGTCGAATGTATACAAAGAAAGTACCCTGTGAGTAAACTCATTTCCAGAACGATTTTTTAAATTATTTTTTCACCACTAAAACGCATAAGACTTGTAGTTTTCGAAAGTGTTCATTTTTGATGGGACGCCGAATAAAAGAAGTTAAATCGCCGGAAAACGAAAACCCGCAATTTCCCGTAAATCCCGGGCTTGGCCCGTATAGTCAAAAGTATACAAAGAAAGTACCCAGGGAGTAAACGCATTTCCCAAATGATTTTTTAAATTATTTTGTCGCCACTAAAACGCATGAGACTTGTAGTTTTCAAAAGTGATTTCATTTTTGATGAGACGCTGAATAAAAGAAGTTTAATCGCCGGTAAACAAAAACCCGCGATTTCCCGTAAATCCCGGGCTTGGCCCGTATAGTCGAATGTATACAAAGAAAGTACCCAGGGAGTAAACTCATTTCCCGAACGATTTTTTAGATTATTTTTTCTCCACTAAAACGCATGAGACTTGTAGTTTTTAAAAATGTTTTCATTTTTGATGAGACGCTGAATAAAAGAAGTTTAATCGCCGGCAAACGAAAACCCACGATTTCCCGAAAATTCCGGGCTTGGCCCGTATAGTCAAAAGTATACAAAGAAAGTACCCAGGGAGTAAACTCATTTCACAAATGATTTTTTAAATTATTTTGTCACCACTAAAACGCATGAGACTTGTAGTTTTCAAAAGTGTTTTCATTTTTGATGGGACGCTGAATAAAAGAAGTTTAATCGCCGGCAAACGCAAACCAGCGATTTCCCGTAAATCCCGGACTCAGCCCGTATAGTCAAAAGTATACAAAGAAAGTACCCAGGGAGTAAACTCATTTCCCTAACGATTTTTTAAATTATTTTTTCACCACTAAAACGCATTAGACTTGTAGTTTTCAGAAATGTTTTCATTTTTGATGAGACGCTTAATGAAAGTGGTTTAATCGCCGGCAAACGAAAACCCGCAATTTCCCGTAAATCACGGGCTTCGCCCGTATAGTCAAAAGTATTCAAAGAAAGTACCCAAGGAGTAAACTCATTTCCCAAATGATTTTTTAAATTATTTTGTCACCACTAAAACGCATGAGACTTGTAGTTTTCAAAAGTGTTTTCATTTTTGATGGGACGCTGAATAAAAGAAGTTTAATCGCCGGCAAACAATAACCCACGATTTCCCGTAAATCCTGGGCTTGGCCCGTATAGTCAAAAGTATACAAAGAAAGTACCCAGGGAGTAAACTCATTTTCCAAATGATTTTTAAAATTATTTTGTCACCACTAAAACGCATGAGACTTGTAGTTTTCAAAAGTGTTTTCATTTTTGGTGGGACGCTGAATAAAAGAAGTTTAATCGCCGGCAAACGAAAACCCGCGATTTCCCGAAAAAACCCTAGCTTGGCCCGTATAGTCGAATGAATACAAAGAAAGTACCCAGGGAGTAAACTCATTTCCCGAACGATTTTATAAATTATTTTTTCACCACTAAAACGCATGAGACTTGTAGTTTTCAAAAAATTTTTTCATTTTTAATGAGACGGTTAATGAAAGGGGTTTAATCGCCGGCAAACGAAAACCCGCGATTTCTCGTAAATCCCGGGCTTGGCCCGTATAGTCGAATGTATACAAAGAAAGCACCCTGTAAGTAAACTCATTTCCAGAACGATGTTTTAAATTATTTTTTCACCACTAAAACGCATAAGACTTGTAGTTTTTAAAAATGTTTTCATTTTTGATGAGACGCTGAATAAAAGAAGTTTAATCGCCGGCAAACAAAAACCCGCGATTTCCCGTAAATCCCTAGCTTAGCCCGTATAGTCGAATGTATACAAAGAAAGTACCCAGGGAGTAAACTCATTTCCCGAACGATTTTTTAAATTATTTTTTCACCACTAAAACGCATAAGACTTGTAGTTTTCAAAAATGTTTTCATTTTTGATGAGACTCCGAATAAAAGAAGTTTAATCGCCGTCAAACGAAAACCCGCGATTTCCCGAAAATCCCGGGCTTGGCCCGTATAGTCAAAAGTATACAAAGAAAGTACCCAGGGGGTAAACTCATTTCCCAAATGATTTTTTAAATTATGTTGTCACCACTAAAACTCATGAGACTTGTAGTTTTCAAAAGTGTTTTCATTTTTGATGGGACGCTGAATAAAAGAAGTTTAATCGCCGGCAAACGAAAACCCGCGATTTCCCGTAAATCCCGGGCTTGGCCCGTATAGTTGAATGTATCTAAAGAAAGTACCCGGGGAGTAAACTCATTTCCCGAACAATTTTTTAAATTATTTTTTCTCCACTAAAACGCATGAGATTTGTAATTTTCAAAAATGTTTTCATTTTTGATGAGACGATTAATGAAAGGGGTTTAATCGGCGGAAAATGAAAACCCGCGATTTCCCGTAAATCACGGGCTTGGCCCGTACAGTCGAATGTATACAAAGAAAGTACCCTGTGAGTAAACTCATTTCCAGAACGATTTTTTAAATTATTTTTTCACCACTAAAACGCATAAGACTTGTAGTTTTCGAAAGTGTTCATTTTTGATGGGACGCCGAATAAAAGAAGTTAAATCGCCGGAAAACGAAAACCCGCAATTTCCCGTAAATCCCGGGCTTGGCCCGTATAGTCAAAAGTATACAAAGAAAGTACCCAGGGAGTAAACGCATTTCCCAAATGATTTTTTAAATTATTTTGTCGCCACTAAAACGCATGAGACTTGTAGTTTTCAAAAGTGATTTCATTTTTGATGAGACGCTGAATAAAAGAAGTTTAATCGCCGGTAAACAAAAACCCGCGATTTCCCGTAAATCCCGGGCTTGGCCCGTATAGTCGAATGTATACAAAGAAAGTACCCAGGGAGTAAACTCATTTCCCGAACGATTTTTTAGATTATTTTTTCTCCACTAAAACGCATGAGACTTGTAGTTTTTAAAAATGTTTTCATTTTTGATGAGACGCTGAATAAAAGAAGTTTAATCGCCGGCAAACGAAAACCCACGATTTCCCGAAAATTCCGGGCTTGGCCCGTATAGTCAAAAGTATACAAAGAAAGTACCCAGGGAGTAAACTCATTTCACAAATGATTTTTTAAATTATTTTGTCACCACTAAAACGCATGAGACTTGTAGTTTTCAAAAGTGTTTTCATTTTTGATGGGACGCTGAATAAAAGAAGTTTAATCGCCGGCAAACGCAAACCAGCGATTTCCCGTAAATCCCGGACTCAGCCCGTATAGTCAAAAGTATACAAAGAAAGTACCCAGGGAGTAAACTCATTTCCCTAACGATTTTTTAAATTATTTTTTCACCACTAAAACGCATTAGACTTGTAGTTTTCAGAAATGTTTTCATTTTTGATGAGACGCTTAATGAAAGTGGTTTAATCGCCGGCAAACGAAAACCCGCAATTTCCCGTAAATCACGGGCTTCGCCCGTATAGTCAAAAGTATTCAAAGAAAGTACCCAAGGAGTAAACTCATTTCCCAAATGATTTTTTAAATTATTTTGTCACCACTAAAACGTATAAGACTTGTAGTTTTCAAAAATGTTTTCATTTTTGATGGGACGCTGAATAAAAGAAGTTTAATCGCCGGCAAACAATAACCCACGATTTCCCGTAAATCCTGGGCTTGGCCCGTATAGTCAAAAGTATACAAAGAAAGTACCCAGGGAGTAAACTCATTTTCCAAATGATTTTTAAAATTATTTTGTCACCACTAAAACGCATGAGACTTGTAGTTTTCAAAAGTGTTTTCATTTTTGGTGGGACGCTGAATAAAAGAAGTTTAATCGCCGGCAAACGAAAACCCGCGATTTCCCGTAAATCCCGGGCTTGGCCCGTATAGTTGAATGTATCTAAAGAAAGTACCCAGGGAGTAAACTCATTTCCCGAACAATTTTTTAATTTTTTTTTCCACTAAAACGCATGAGATTTGTAGTTTTCAAAAATGTTTTCATTTTTGATGAGACGCTTAATGAAAGGGGTTTAATCGCAGGCAAATGAAAACCCGCGATTTCCCGTAAATCACGGGCTTGGCCCGTATAGTTGAATGTATACAAAGAAAGTACCCTGTGAGTAAACTCATTTCCAGAACGATTTTTTAAATTATTTTTTCACCACTAAAACGTATAAGACTTGTAGTTTTCAAAAATGTTTTCATTTTTGATGAGACGCTGAATAAAAGAAGTTTAATCGCCGGCAAACGAAAACCCACGATTTCCCGAAAAACCCGGGCTTGGCCCGTATAGTCAAAAGTATACAAAGAAAGTACCCAGGGAGTAAACTCATTTCCCAAATGATTTTTTAAATTATTTTGTCACCACTAAAACGCATGAGACTTGTAGTTTTCAAAAGTGTTTTCATTTTTGATGAGACGCTGAATAAAAGAAGTTTAATCGCCGGCAAACGAAAACCCGCGATTTCACGTAAATCCCGGGCTTGGCCCGTATAGTTGAATGTATCTAAAGAAAGTACCCAGGGAGTAAACTGACTTCCCGAACGATTTTTCAAATTATTTCTGCACCAGTAGAACGAATGAGACTTGTAGTTTTCAAAAATGTTTTCATTTTTGATGAGACGCTGAATAAAAGAAGTTTAATCGACGGCAAACGAAAACCCGCCATTTCCCGTAATTCCGGACTCGACTGGTATAGTCAAAAGTATACAAAGAAAGTACCCAGGGAGTAAACTCATTTCCCGAACGATTTTTTAAATTATTTTTTCACCACTAAAACGCATTAGACTTGTAGTTTTCAGAAATGTTTTCATTTTTGATGAGACGCCTAATGAAAGTGGTTTAATCGCCGGCAAACGAAAACCTGCGATTTCCCGTAAATCACGGGCTTGGCCCGTATAGTCAAAAGTATACAAAGAAAGTACCCAGGGTGTAAACTGATTTCCCAAATGATTTTTTAAATTATTTTGTCACCACTAAAACGCATGAGATTTGTAGTTTTCAAAAGTGTTTTCATTTTTGATGGGACGCTGAATAAAAGAAGCTTAATCGCCGGCAAACGAAAACCCGCGATTTCCCGTAAATCCCGTGCTTGGCCAGTATAGTCAAAAGTATACAAAGAAAGTACCCAGGGAGTAAACTCATTTCCCGAACAATTTTTTAATTTTTTTTTTCCACTAAAACGCATGAGATTTGTAGTTTTCAAAAATGTTTTCATTTTTGATGAGACGCTTAATGAAAGGGGTTTAATCGCAGGCAAATGAAAACCCGCGATTTCCCGTAAATCACGGGCTTGGCCCGTATAGTTGAATGTATACAAAGAAAGTACCCTGTGAGTAAACTCATTTCCAGAACGATTTTTTAAATTATTTTTTCACCACTAAAACGTATAAGACTTGTAGTTTTCAAAAATGTTTTCATTTTTGATGAGACGCTGAATAAAAGAAGTTTAATCGCCGGCAAACGAAAACCCACGATTTCCCGAAAAACCCGGGCTTGGCCCGTATAGTCAAAAGTATACAAAGAAAGTACCCAGGGAGTAAACTCATTTCCCAAATGATTTTTTAAATTATTTTGTCACCACTAAAACGCATGAGACTTGTAGTTTTCAAAAGTGTTTTCATTTTTGATGAGACGCTGAATAAAAGAAGTTTAATCGCCGGCAAACGAAAACCCGCGATTTCACGTAAATCCCGGGCTTGGCCCGTATAGTTGAATGTATCTAAAGAAAGTACCCAGGGAGTAAACTGACTTCCCGAACGATTTTTCAAATTATTTCTGCACCAGTAGAACGAATGAGACTTGTAGTTTTCAAAAATGTTTTCATTTTTGATGAGACGCTGAATAAAAGAAGTTTAATCGACGGCAAACGAAAACCCGCCATTTCTCGTAATTCCGGACTCGACCGGTATAGTCAAAAGTATACAAAGAAAGTACCCAGGGAGTAAACTCATTTCCCGAACGATTTTTTAAATTATTTTTTCACCACTAAAACGCATTAGACTTGTAGTTTTCAGAAATGTTTTCAATTTTGATGAGACGCTTAATGAAAGTGGTTTAATCGCCGGCAAACGAAAACCTGCGATTTCCCGTAAATCACGGGCTTGGCCCGTATAGTCAAAAGTATACAAAGAAAGTACCCAGGGTGTAAACTGATTTCCCAAATGATTTTTTAAATTATTTTGTCACCACTAAAACGCATGAGATTTGTAGTTTTCAAAAGTGTTTTCATTTTTGATGGGACGCTGAATAAAAGAAGCTTAATCGCCGGCAAACGAAAACCCGCGATTTCCCGTAAATCCCGTGCTTGGCCAGTATAGTCAAAAGTATACAAAGAAAGTACCCAGGGAGTAAACTCATTTCCCAAATGATTTTTTAAATTATTTTGGCACCACTAAAACGCATGAGACTTGTAGTTTTCAAAAATGTTTTCATTTTTGATGAGACGCTGAATAAAAGAAGTTTAATCGCCGGCAAACGAAAACCCACGATTTCCCGAAAAACCCGGGCTTGGCCCGTATAGTCAAAAGTATACAAAGAAAGTACCCAGGGAGTAAACTCATTTCCCAAATGATTTTTTAAATTATTTTGTCACCACTAAAACGCATGAGACTTGTAGTTTTCAAAAGTGTTTTCATTTTTGATGAGACGCTGAATAAAAGAAGTTTAATCGCCGGCAAACGAAAACCCGCGATTTCACGTAAATCCCGGGCTTGGCCCGTATAGTTGAATGTATCTAAAGAAAGTACCCAGGGAGTAAACTGACTTCCCGAACGATTTTTCAAATTATTTCTGCACCAGTAGAACGAATGAGACTTGTAGTTTTCAAAAATGTTTTCATTTTTGATGAGACGCTGAATAAAAGAAGTTTAATCGACGGCAAACGAAAACCCGCCATTTCCCGTAATTCCGGACTCGACCGGTATAGTCAAAAGTATACAAAGAAAGTACCCAGGGAGTAAACTCATTTCCCGAACGATTTTTTAAATTATTTTTTCACCACTAAAACGCATTAGACTTGTAGTTTTCAGAAATGTTTTCATTTTTGATGAGACGCTTAATGAAAGTGGTTTAATCGCCGGCAAACGAAAACCTGCGATTTCCCGTAAATCACGGGCTTGGCCCGTATAGTCAAAAGTATACAAAGAAAGTACCCAGGGTGTAAACTGATTTCCCAAATGATTTTTTAAATTATTTTGTCACCACTAAAACGCATGAGATTTGTAGTTTTCAAAAGTGTTTTCATTTTTGATGGGACGCTGAAAAAAAGAAGCTTAATCGCCAGCAAACGAAAACCCGCGATTTCCCGTAAATCCCGTGCTTGGCCATTATAGTCAAAAGTATACAAAGAAAGTACCCAGGGAGTAAACTCATTTCCCAAATGATTTTTTAAATTATTTTGTCACCACTAAAACGCATGAGACTTGTAGTTTTCAAAAGTGTTTTCATTTTTGATGAGACGCTGAATAAAAGAAGTTTAATCGCCGGCAAACGAAAACCCGCGATTTCACGTAAATCCCGGGCTTGGCCCGTATAGTTGAATGTATCTAAAGAAAGTACCCAGGGAGTAAACTGACTTCCCGAACGATTTTTCAAATTATTTCTGCACCAGTAGAACGAATGAGACTTGTAGTTTTCAAAAATGTTTTCATTTTTGATGAGACGCTGAATAAAAGAAGTTTAATCGCCGGCAAACAATAACCCACGATTTCCCGTAAATCCTGGGCTTGGCCCGTATAGTCAAAAGTATACAAAGAAAGTACCCAGGGAGTAAACTCATTTTCCAAATGATTTTTAAAATTATTTTGTCACCACTAAAACGCATGAGACTTGTAGTTTTCAAAAGTGTTTTCATTTTTGGTGGGACGCTGAATAAAAGAAGTTTAATTGCCGGCAAACGAAAACCCGCGATTTCCCGTAAATCCCGGGCTTGGCCCGTATAGTTGAATGTATCTAAAGAAAGTACCCAGGGAGTAAACTCATTTCCCGAACAATTTTTTAATTTTTTTTTTCCACTAAAACGCATGAGATTTGTAGTTTTCAAAAATGTTTTCATTTTTGATGAGACGCTGAATAAAAGAAGTTTAATCGCCGGCAAACGAAAACCCACGATTTCCCGAAAAACCCGGGCTTGGCCCGTATAGTCAAAAGTATACAAAGAAAGTACCCAGGGAGTAAACTCATTTCCCAAATGATTTTTTAAATTATTTTGTCACCACTAAAACGCATGAGACTTGTAGTTTTCAAAAGTGTTTTCATTTTTGATGAGACGCTGAATAAAAGAAGTTTAATCGCCGGCAAACGAAAACCCGCGATTTCACGTAAATCCCGGGCTTGGCCCCTATAGTTGAATGTATCTAAAGAAAGTACCCAGGGAGTAAACTCATTTCCCGAACGATTTTTTAAATTATTTTTTCACCACTAAAACGCATTAGACTTGTAGTTTTCAGAAATGTTTTCATTTTTGATGAGACGCTTAATGAAAGTGGTTTAATCGCCGGCAAACGAAAACCTGCGATTTCCCGTAAATCACGGGCTTGGCCCGTATAGTCAAAAGTATACAAAGAAAGTACCCAGGGTGTAAACTGATTTCCCAAATGATTTTTTAAATTATTTTGTCACCACTAAAACGCAGGAGATTTGTAGTTTTCAAAAGTGTTTTCATTTTTGATGGGACGCTGAATAAAAGAAGCTTAATCGCCGGCAAACGAAAACCCGCGATTTCCCGTAAATCCCGTGCTTGGCCAGTATAGTCAAAAGTATACAAATAAAGTACCCAGGGAGTAAACTCATTTCCCAAATGATTTTTTAAATTATTTTGTCACCACTAAAACGCATGAGACTTGTAGTTTTCAAAAGTGTTTTCATTTTTGATGAGACGCTGAATAAAAGAAGTTTAATCGCCGGCAAACGAAAACCCGCGATTTCACGTAAATCCCGGGCTTGGCCCGTATAGTTGAATGTATCTAAAGAAAGTACCCAGGGAGTAAACTGACTTCCCGAACGATTTTTCAAATTATTTCTGCACCAGTAGAACGAATGAGACTTGTAGTTTTCAAAAATGTTTTCATTTTTGATGAGACGCAGAATAAAAGAAGTTTAATCGCCGGCAAACAATAACCCACGATTTCCCGTAAATCCTGGGCTTGGCCCGTATAGTCAAAAGTATACAAAGAAAGTACCCAGGGAGTAAACTCATTTTCCAAATGATTTTTAAAATTATTTTGTCACCACTATAACGCATGAGACTTGTAGTTTTCAAAAGTGTTTTCATTTTTGGTGGGACGCTGAATAAAAGAAGTTTAATCGCCGGCAAACGAAAACCCGCGATTTCCCGTAAATCCCGGGCTTGGCCCGTATAGTTGAATGTATCTAAAGAAAGTACCCAGGGAGTAAACTCATTTCCCGAACAATTTTTTAATTTTTTTTTTCCACTAAAACGCATGAGATTTGTAGTTTTCAAAAATGTTTTCATTTTTGATGAGACGCTTAATGAAAGGGGTTTAATCGCAGGCAAATGAAAACCCGCGATTTCCCGTAAATCACGGGCTTGGCCCGTATAGTTGAATGTATACAAAGAAAGTACCCTGTGAGTAAACTCATTTCCAGAACGATTTTTTAAATTATTTTTTCACCACTAAAACGTATAAGACTTGTAGTTTTCAAAAATGTTTTCATTTTTGATGAGACGCTGAATAAAAGAAGTTTAATCGCCGGCAAACGAAAACCCACGATTTCCCGAAAAACCCGGGCTTGGCCCGTATAGTCAAAAGTATACAAAGAAAGTACCCAGGGAGTAAACTCATTTCCCAAATGATTTTTTAAATTATTTTGTCACCACTAAAACGCATGAGACTTGTAGTTTTCAAAAGTGTTTTCATTTTTGATGAGACGCTGAATAAAAGAAGTTTAATCGCCGGCAAACGAAAACCCGCGATTTCACGTAAATCCCGGGCTTGGCCCGTATAGTTGAATGTATCTAAAGAAAGTACCCAGGGAGTAAACTGACTTCCCGAACGATTTTTCAAATTATTTCTGCACCAGTAGAACGAATGAGACTTGTAGTTTTCAAAAATGTTTTCATTTTTGATGAGACGCTGAATAAAAGAAGTTTAATCGACGGCAAACGAAAACCCGCCATTTCCCGTAATTCCGGACTCGACCGGTATAGTCAAAAGTATACAAAGAAAGTACCCAGGGAGTAAACTCATTTCCCGAACGATTTTTTAAATTATTTTTCCACCACTAAAACGCATTAGACTTGTAGTTTTCAGAAATGTTTTCATTTTTGATGAGACGCTTAATGAAAGTGGTTTAATCGCCGGCAAACGAAAACCTGCGATTTCCCGTAAATCACGGGCTTGGCCCGTATAGTCAAAAGTATACAAAGAAAGTACCCAGGGTGTAAACTGATTTCCCAAATGATTTTTTAAATTATTTTGTCACCACTAAAACGCATGAGATTTGTAGTTTTCAAAAGTGTTTTCATTTTTGATGGGACGCTGAATAAAAGAAGCTTAATCGCCGGCAAACGAAAACCCGCGATTTCCCGTAAATCCCGTGCTTGGCCAGTATAGTCAAAAGTATACAAAGAAAGTACCCAGGGAGTAAACTCATTTCCCAAATGATTTTTTAAATTATTTTGTCACCACTAAAACGCATGAGACTTGTAGTTTTCAAAAATGTTTTCATTTTTGATGAGACGCTGAATAAAAGAAGTTTAATCGCCGGCAAACGAAAACCCACGATTTCCCGAAAAACCCGGGCTTGGCCCGTATAGTCAAAAGTATACAAAGAAAGTACCCAGGGAGTAAACTCATTTCCCAAATGATTTTTTAAATTATTTTGTCACCACTAAAACGCATGAGACTTGTAGTTTTCAAAAGTGTTTTCATTTTTGATGAGACGCTGAATAAAAGAAGTTTAATCGCCGGCAAACGAAAACACGCGATTTCACGTAAATCCCGGGCTTGGCCCGTATAGTTGAATGTATCTAAAGAAAGTACCCAGGGAGTAAACTGACTTCCCGAACGATTTTTCAAATTATTTCTGCACCAGTAGAACGAATGAGACTTGTAGTTTTCAAAAATGTTTTCATTTTTGATGAGACGCTGAATAAAAGAAGTTTAATCGACGGCAAACGAAAACCCACGATTTCCCGTAATTCCGGACTCGACCGGTATAGTCAAAAGTATACAAAGAAAGTACCCAGAGAGTAAATTCATTTCCCACATGATTTTTTAAATTATTTTGTCACCACTAAAACGCATGAGACTTGTAGTTTTTAAAAATGTTTTCATTTTTGATGAGACTCCGAATAAAAGAAGTTTAATCGCCGTCAAACGAAAACCCGCGATTTCCCGTAAATCCCAGGCTTGGCCCGTATAGTCGAATGTATACAAAGAAAGTACCCAGGGATTAAACTCATTTTCCGAACGATTTTTTAAATTATTTTGTCACCACTAAAACGCATGAGACTTGTAGTTTTCAAAAGTGTTTTCATTTTTGATGAGACGCTGAATAAAAGAAGTTTAATCGCCGGCAAACGAAAACCCACGATTTCCCGAAAAACCCGGGCTTGGCCCGTATAATCAAAAGTATACAAAGAAAGTACCCAGGGAGTAAACTCATTTCCCAAATGATTTTTTAAATTATTTTGTCACCACTAAAACGCATGAGACTTGTAGTTTTCAAAAGTGTTTTCATTTTTGATGAGACGCTGAATAAAAGAAGTTTAATCGCCGGCAAACGAAAACCCGCGATTTCACGTAAATCCCGGGCTTGGCCCGTATAGTTGAATGTATCTAAAGAAAGTACCCAGGGAGTAAACTGACTTCCCGAACGATTTTTCAAATTATTTCTGCACCAGTAGAACGAATGAGACTTGTAGTTTTCAAAAATGTTTTCATTTTTGATGAGACGCTGAATAAAAGAAGTTTAATCGACGGCAAACGAAAACCCGCCATTTCCCGTAATTCCGGACTCGACCGGTATAGTCAAAAGTATACAAAGAAAGTACCCAGGGAGTAAACTCATTTCCCGAACGATTTTTTAAATTATTTTTTCACCACTAAAACGCATTAGACTTTTAGTTTTCAGAAATGTTTTCATTTTTGATGAGACGCTTAATGAAAGTGGTTTAATCGCCGGCAAACGAAAACCTGCGATTTCCCGTAAATCACGGGCTTGGCCCGTATAGTCAAAAGTATACAAAGAAAGTACCCAGGGTGTAAACTGATTTCCCAAATGATTTTTTAAATTATTTTGTCACCACTAAAACGCATGAGATTTGTAGTTTTCAAAAGTGTTTTCATTTTTGATGGGACGCTGAATAAAAGAAGCTTAATCGCCGGCAAACGAAAACCCGCGATTTCCCGCAAACCTCGGACTCGGCCCGTATAGTTGAATGTATCTAAAGAAAGTACCCAGGGAGTAAACTGACTTCCCGAACGATTTTTCAAATTATTTCTGCACCAGTAGAACGAATAAGACTTGTAGTTTTCAAAAGTGTTTTCATTTTTGATGGGACGCTGAATAAAAGAAGCTTAATCGCCGGCAAACGAAAACCCGCAATTTCCCGTAAATCCCGGGCTTGGCCCGTATAGTCAAAAGTATACAAAGAAAGTACCCAGGGAGTAAACTCATTTCCCAAATGATTTTTTAAATTATTTTGTCACCACTAAAACGCATGAGACTTGTAGTTTTCAAAAGTGTTTTCATTTTTGATGAGACGCTGAATAAAAGAAGTTTAATCGCCGGCAAACGAAAACCCGCGATTTCCCGTAAATCCCGGGCTTGGCCCGTATAGTTGAATGTATCTAAAGAAAGTACCCAGGGAGTAAACTGACTTCCCGAACGATTTTTCAAATTATTTCTGCACCAGTAGAACGAATGAGACTTGTAGTTTTTAAAAATGTTTTCATTTTTGATGAGACGCTGAATAAAAGAAGTTTAATCGCCAGTAAACGAAAACCCGCCATTTCCCGCAAACCCCGGACTCGGCCGGTATAGTCAAAAGTATACAAAGAAAGTACCCAGGAAGTAAACTCATTTCCCGAACGATTTTTTAAATTGTTATTTCACCACTAAAGCTCACGAGACTTGTAGTATTTAAAAATGTTTTCATTTTTGATGAGACGCTGAATAAAGGAAGTTTAATCGCCGGGAAACGAAAACCTGCGATTTCCCGTAAATCCCGGACTCAGCCCGTATAGTCAAAAGTATACAAAGAAAGTACCCAGGGAGTAAACTCATTTCCCGAACGATTTTTTAAATTATTTTTTCACCACTAAAACGCATTAGACTTGTAGTTTTCAGAAATGTTTTCATTTTTGATGAGACGCTTAATGAAAGTGGTTTAATCGCCGGCAAACGAAAACCCGCGATTTCCCGTAAATCCCAGGCTTGGCCCGTATAGTCGAATGTATACAAAGAAAGTACCCAGGGAGTAAACTCATTTCCCGAACGATTTTTTAAATTATTTTTTCTCCACTAAAACGCATAAGATTTGTAAATTTCAAAAATGTTTTCATTTTTGATGAGACGATTAATGAAAGGGGGTTAATCGGCGGAAAATGAAAACCCGCGATTTCCCGTAAATCACGGGCTTGGCCCGTATAGTCGAATGTATACAAAGAAAGTACCCTCTGAGTAAACTCATTTCCAGAACGATTTTTTAAATTATTTTTTCACCACTAAAACGCATAAGACTTGTAGTTTTCAAAAATGTTTTCATTTTTGATGAGACGCTGAATAAAAGAAGTTTAATCGCCGGCAAACGAAAACCCACGATTTCCCGAAAATCCCGGGCTTGGCCCGTATAGTCAAAAGTATACAAAGAAAGTACCCAGGGAGTAAACTCATTTCCCAAATGATTTTTTAAATTATTTTGTCACCACTAAAACGCATGAGACTTGTAGTTTTCAAAAGTGTGTTCATTTTTGATGGGACGCCGAATAAAAGAAGTTTAATGGTTGGAAAACGAAAACCCGCAATTTCCCGTAAACCCCGGGCTTGGCCCGTATAGTCAAAAGTATACAAAGAAAGTACCCAGGGAGTAAACGCATTTCCCAAATGATTTTTTAAATTATTTTGTCGCCACTAAAACGCATGAGACTTGTAGTTTTCAAAAGTGTTTTCATTTTTGATGAGACGCTGAATAAAAGAAGTTTAATCGCCGGCAAACGAAAACCCGCGATTTCCCGTAAATCCCGGGCTTGGCCCGTATAGTTGAATGTATCTAAAGAAAGTACCCAGGGAGTAAACTGACTTCCCGAACGATTTTTCAAATTATTTCTGCACCAGTAGAACGCATGAGACTTGTAGTTTTCAAAAGTGTGTTCATTTTTGATGGGACGCCGAATAAAAGAAGTTTAATTGCCGGAAAACGAAAACCCGCGATTTCCCGTAAACCCCGGGCTTGGCCCGTATAGTCAAAAGTATACAAAGAAAGTACCCAGGGAGTAAACGCATTTCCCAAATGATTTTTTAAATTATTTTGTCGCCACTAAAACGCATGAGACTTGTAGTTTTCAAAAGTGTTTTCATTTTTGATGAGACGCTGAATAAAAGAAGTTTAATCGCCGGCAAACGAAAACCCGCGATTTCCCGTAAATCCGGGGCTTGGCCCGTATAGTTGAATGTATCTAAAGAAAGTACCCAGGGAGTAAACTGACTTCCCGAACGATTTTTCAAATTATTTCTGAGCCAGTAGAACGAATGAGACTTGTAGTTTTCAAAAATGTTTTCATTTTTGATGAGACGCTGAATAAAAGAAGTTTAATCGCCGGTAAACGAAAACCCGCTATTTCCCGCAAACCCCGGACTCGGCCGGTATAGTCAAAAGTATACAAAGAAAGTACCCAGGGAGTAAACTCATTTCCCGAACGATTTTTTAAATTATTATTTCACCACTAAAGCCCACGAGACTTGTAGTTTTTAAAAATGTTTTCATTTTTGATGAGACGCTGAATAAAGGAAGTTTAATCGCCGGTAAAGGAAAACCCGCGATTTCCCGTAAATCCCGGACTCAGTCCGTATAGTCAAAAGTATACAAAAAAAGTACCCAGGAAGTAAACTCATTTCCCGAACAATTTTTTAAATTATTTTTTCACCACTAAAACGCATTAGACTTGTAGTTTTCAGAAATGTTTTCATTTTTGATGAGACGCTTAATGAAAGTGGTTTAATCGCCGGCAAACGAAAACCCGCGATTTCCCGTAAATCCCAGGCTTGGCCCGTATAGTCGAATGAATACAAAGAAAGTACCCAGGGAGTAAACTCATTTCCCGAACGATTTTTTAAATTATTTTTTCTCCACTAAAACGCATGAGATTTGTAATTTTCAAAAATGTTTTCATTTTTGATGAGACGATTAATGAAAGGGGTTTAATCGGCGGAAAATGAAAACCCGCGATTTCCCGTAAATCACGGGCTTGGCCCGTATAGTCGAATGTATACAAAGAAAGTACCCTGTGAGTAAACTCATTTCCAGAACGATTTTTTAAATTATTTTTTCACCACTAAAACGCATAAGACTTGTAGTTTTCAAAAATGTTTTCATTTTTGATGAGACGCTGAATAAAAGAAGTTTAATCGCCGGCAAACGAAAACCCACGATTTCCCGAAAATCCCGGGCTTGGCCCGTATAGTCAAAAGTATACAAAGAAAGTACCCAGAGAGTAAATTCATTTTCCACATGATTTTTTAAATTATTTTGTCACCACTAAAACGCATGAGACTTGTAGTTTTCAAAAGTGTGTTCATTTTTGATGGGACGCCGAATAAAAGAAGTTTAATCGCCGGAAAACGAAAACCTGCGATTTCCCGTAAACCCCGGGCTTGGCCCGTATAGTCAAAAGTATACAAAGAAAGTACCCAGGGAGTAAACACATTTCCCAAATGATTTTTTAAATTATTTTGTCGCCACTAAAACGCATGAGAGTTGTAGTTTTCAAAAGTGTTTTCATTTTTGATGAGACGCTGAATAAAAGAAGTTTAATCGCCGGCAAACGAAAACCCGCGATTTCCCGTAAATCCCGGGCTTGGACCGTATAGTTGAATGTATCTAAAGAAAGTACCCAGGGAGTAAACTGACTTCCCGAACGATTTTTCAAATTATTTCTGCACCAGTAGAACGAATGAGACTAGTAGTTTTCAAAAATGTTTTCATTTTTGATGAGACGCTGAATAAAAGAAGTTTAATCGCCGGTAAACGAAAACCCGCCATTTCCCGCAAACCCCGGACTCGGCCGGTATAGTCAAAACTATAAAAAGAAAGTACCCAGGGAGGAAACTCATTTCCCGAACGATTTTTTAAATTATTTTTTCACCACTAAAACGCATTAGACTTGTAGTTTTCAGAAATGTTTTCATTTTTGATGAGACGCCTAATGAAAGTGGTTTAATCGCCGGCAAACGAAAACCCGCGATTTCCCGTAAATCCCGGGCTTGGCCCGTATAGTCGAATGTATACAAAGAAAGTACCCAGGGAGTAAACTCACTTCCCAAATGATTTTTTAAATTATTTTGTCACCACTAAAACGCATGAGACTTGTAGTTTTCAAAAGTGTGTTTATTTTTGATGGGACGCCGAATAAAAGAAGTTTAATCGTTGGAAAACGAAAACCCGCGATTTCCCGTAAACCCCGGGCTTGGCCCGTATAGTCAAAAGTATACAAAGAAAGTACCCAGGGAGTAAACTCACTTCCCAAATGATTTTTTAAATTATTTTGTCACCACTAAAACTTATGAGACTTGTAGTTTTCAAAAGTGTGTTCATTTTTGATGGGACGCCGAATAAAAGAAGTTTAATCGTTGGAAAACGAAAACCCGCGATTTCCCGTAAACCCCGGGCTTGGCCCGTATAGTCAAAAGTATACAAAGAAAGTACCCAGGGAGTAAACGCATTTCCCAAATGATTTTTTAAATTATTTTGTCGCCACTAAAACGCATAAGACTTGTAGTTTTCAAAAATGTTTTCATTTTTGATGAGACGCTGAATAAAAGAAGTTTAATCGCCGGCAAACGAAAACCCACGATTTCCCGAAAATCCCGGGCTTGGCCCGTATAGTCAAAAGTATACAAAGAAAGTACCCAGAGAGTAAATTCATTTTCCACATGATTTTTTAAATTATTTTGTCACCACTAAAACGCATGAGACTTGTAGTTTTCAAAAGTGTGTTCATTTTTGATGGGACGCCGAATAAAAGAAGTTTAATCGCCGGAAAACGAAAACCTGCGATTTCCCGTAAACCCCGGGCTTGGCCCGTATAGTCAAAAGTATACAAAGAAAGTACCCAGGGAGTAAACACATTTCCCAAATGATTTTTTAAATTATTTTGTCGCCACTAAAACGCATGAGAGTTGTAGTTTTCAAAAGTGTTTTCATTTTTGATGAGACGCTGAATAAAAGAAGTTTAATCGCCGGCAAACGAAAACCCGCGATTTCCCGTAAATCCCGGGCTTGGACCGTATAGTTGAATGTATCTAAAGAAAGTACCCAGGGAGTAAACTGACTTCCCGAACGATTTTTCAAATTATTTCTGCACCAGTAGAACGAATGAGACTAGTAGTTTTCAAAAATGTTTTCATTTTTGATGAGACGCTGAATAAAAGAAGTTTAATCGCCGGTAAACGAAAACCCGCCATTTCCCGCAAACCCCGGACTCGGCCGGTATAGTCAAAACTATAAAAAGAAAGTACCCAGGGAGGAAACTCATTTCCCGAACGATTTTTTAAATTATTTTTTCACCACTAAAACGCATTAGACTTGTAGTTTTCAGAAATGTTTTCATTTTTGATGAGACGCCTAATGAAAGTGGTTTAATCGCCGGCAAACGAAAACCCGCGATTTCCCGTAAATCCCGGGCTTGGCCCGTATAGTCGAATGTATACAAAGAAAGTACCCAGGGAGTAAACTCACTTCCCAAATGATTTTTTAAATTATTTTGTCACCACTAAAACGCATGAGACTTGTAGTTTTCAAAAGTGTGTTTATTTTTGATGGGACGCCGAATAAAAGAAGTTTAATCGTTGGAAAACGAAAACCCGCGATTTCCCGTAAACCCCGGGCTTGGCCCGTATAGTCAAAAGTATACAAAGAAAGTACCCAGGGAGTAAACTCACTTCCCAAATGATTTTTTAAATTATTTTGTCACCACTAAAACTTATGAGACTTGTAGTTTTCAAAAGTGTGTTCATTTTTGATGGGACGCCGAATAAAAGAAGTTTAATCGTTGGAAAACGAAAACCCGCGATTTCCCGTAAACCCCGGGCTTGGCCCGTATAGTCAAAAGTATACAAAGAAAGTACCCAGGGAGTAAACGCATTTCCCAAATGATTTTTTAAATTATTTTGTCGCCACTAAAACGCATGAGACTTGTAGTTTTCAAAAGTGTTTTCATTTTTGATGAGACGCTGAATAAAAGAAGTTTAATCGCCGGCAAACGAAAACCCGCGATTTCCCGTAAATCCCGGGCTTGGCCCGTATAGTTGAATGTATCTAAAGAAAGTACCCAGGGAGTAAACTGACTTCCCGAACGATTTTTCAAATTATTTCTGCACCAGTAGAACGCATGAGACTTGTAGTTTTCAAAAGTGTGTTCATTTTTGATGGGACGCCGAATAAAAGAAGTTTAATCGCCGGAAAACGAAAACCCGCGATTTCCCGTAAACCCCGGGCTTGGCCCGTATAGTCAAAAGTATACAAAGAAAGTACCCAGGAAGTAAACTCATTTCCCGAACGATTTTTTAAATTATTTTTTCACCACTAAAACGCATTAGACTTGTAGTTTTCAGAAATGTTTTCATTTTTGATGAGACGCTTAATGAAAGTTGTTTAATCGCCGGCAAACGAAAACCCGCGATTTCCCGTAAATCCCAGGCTTGGCCCGTATAGTCGAATGCATACAAAGAAAGTACCCAGGGAGTAAACTCATTTCCCGAACGATTTTTAAATTATTTTTCCTCCACTAAAACGCATAAGATTTGTAATTTTCAAAAATGTTTTCATTTTTGATGAGACGATTAATTAAAGGGGTTTAATCGGCGGAAAATGAAAACCCGCGATTTCCCGTAAATCACGGGCTTGGCCCTTATAGTCGAATGTATACAAAGAAAGTACCCTGTGTGTAAACTTATTTCCAGAACGATTTTTTAAATTATTTTTTCACCACTAAAACGCATAAGACTTGTAGTTTTCAAAAATGTTTTCATTTTTGATGAGACTCTGAATAAAAGAAGTTTAATCGCCGGCAAACGAAAACCCACGATTTCCCGAAAATCCCGAGCTTGGCCCGTATAGTCAAAAGTATACAAAGAAAGTACCCAGAGATTAAATTCATTTCCCACATGATTTTTTAAATTATTTTGTCACCACTAAAACGCATGAGACTTGTAGTTTTCAAAAGTGTGTTCATTTTTGATGGGACGCCGAATAAAAGAAGTTTAATCGCCGGAAAACGAAAACCTGCGATTTCCCGTAAACCCCGGGCTTGGCCCGTATAGTCAAAAGTATACAAAGAAAGTACCCAGGGAGTAAACGCATTTCTTAAATGATTTTTTAAATTATTTTGTCGCCACTAAAACGCATGAGAGTTGTAGTTTTCAAAAGTGTTTTCATTTTTGATGAGACGCTGAATAAAAGAAGTTTAATCGCCGGCAAACGAAAACCCGCGATTTCCCGTAAATCCCGGGCTTGGCCCGTATAGTTGAATGTATCTAAAGAAAGTACTCAGGGAGTAAACTGACTTCCCGAACGATTTTTCAAATTATTTCTGCACCAGTAGAACGAATGAGACTTGTAGTTTTCAAAAATGTTTTCATTTTTGATGAGACGATTAATGAAAGGGGTTTAATCGGCGGAAAATGAAAACCCGCGATTTCCCGTAAATCACGGGCTTGGCCCGTATAGTCGAATGTATACAAAGAAAGTACCCTGTGAGTAAACTCATTTCCAGAACGATTTTTTAAATTATTTTTTCACCACTAAAACGCATAAGACTTGTAGTTTTCAAAAATGTTTTCATTTTTGATGAGACGCTGAATAAAAGAAGTTTAATCGCCGGCAAACGAAAACCCACGATTTCCCGAAAATCCCGGGCTTGGCCCGTATAGTCAAAAGTATACAAAGAAAGTACCCAGAGAGTAAATTCATTTTCCACATGATTTTTTAAATTATTTTGTCACCACTAAAACGCATGAGACTTGTAGTTTTCAAAAGTGTGTTCATTTTTGATGGGACGCCGAATAAAAGAAGTTTAATCGCCGGAAAACGAAAACCTGCGATTTCCCGTAAACCCCGGGCTTGGCCCGTATAGTCAAAAGTATACAAAGAAAGTACCCAGGGAGTAAACACATTTCCCAAATGATTTTTTAAATTATTTTGTCGCCACTAAAACGCATGAGAGTTGTAGTTTTCAAAAGTGTTTTCATTTTTGATGAGACGCTGAATAAAAGAAGTTTAATCGCCGGCAAACGAAAACCCGCGATTTCCCGTAAATCCCGGGCTTGGACCGTATAGTTGAATGTATCTAAAGAAAGTACCCAGGGAGTAAACTGACTTCCCGAACGATTTTTCAAATTATTTCTGCACCAGTAGAACGAATGAGACTAGTAGTTTTCAAAAATGTTTTCATTTTTGATGAGACGCTGAATAAAAGAAGTTTAATCGCCGGTAAACGAAAACCCGCCATTTCCCGCAAACCCCGGACTCGGCCGGTATAGTCAAAACTATAAAAAGAAAGTACCCAGGGAGGAAACTCATTTCCCGAACGATTTTTTAAATTATTTTTTCACCACTAAAACGCATTAGACTTGTAGTTTTCAGAAATGTTTTTATTTTTGATGAGACGCCTAATGAAAGTGGTTTAATCGCCGGCAAACGAAAACCCGCGATTTCCCGTAAATCCCGGGCTTGGCCCGTATAGTCGAATGTATACAAAGAAAGTACCCAGGGAGTAAACTCACTTCCCAAATGATTTTTTAAATTATTTTGTCACCACTAAAACGCATGAGACTTGTAGTTTTCAAAAGTGTGTTTATTTTTGATGGGACGCCGAATAAAAGAAGTTTAATCGTTGGAAAACGAAAACCCGCGATTTCCCGTAAACCCCGGGCTTGGCCCGTATAGTCAAAAGTATACAAAGAAAGTACCCAGGGAGTAAACTCACTTCCCAAATGATTTTTTAAATTATTTTGTCACCACTAAAACTTATGAGACTTGTAGTTTTCAAAAGTGTGTTCATTTTTGATGGGACGCCGAATAAAAGAAGTTTAATCGTTGGAAAACGAAAACCCGCGATTTCCCGTAAACCCCGGGCTTGGCCCGTATAGTCAAAAGTATACAAAGAAAGTACCCAGGGAGTAAACGCATTTCCCAAATGATTTTTTAAATTATTTTGTCGCCACTAAAACGCATGAGACTTGTAGTTTTCAAAAGTGTTTTCATTTTTGATGAGACGCTGAATAAAAGAAGTTTAATCGCCGGCAAACGAAAACCCGCGATTTCCCGTAAATCCCGGGCTTGGCCCGTATAGTTGAATGTATCTAAAGAAAGTACCCAGGGAGTAAACTGACTTCCCGAACGATTTTTCAAATTATTTCTGCACCAGTAGAACGCATGAGACTTGTAGTTTTCAAAAGTGTGTTCATTTTTGATGGGACGCCGAATAAAAGAAGTTTAATCGCCGCAAAACGAAAACCCGCGATTTCCCGTAAACCCCGGGCTTGGCCCGTATAGTCAAAAGTATACAAAGAAAGTACCCAGGGAGTAAACGCATTTCCCAAATGATTTTTTAAATTATTTTGTCGCCACTAAAACGCATGAGACTTGTAGTTTTCAAAAGTGTTTTCATTTTTGATGAGACGCTGAATAAAAGAAGTTTAATCGCCGGCAAACGAAAACCCGCGATTTCCCGTAAATCCGGGGCTTGGCCCGTATAGTTGAATGTATCTAAAGAAAGTACCCAGGGAGTAAACTGACTTCCCGAACGATTTTTCAAATTATTTCTGCACCAGTAGAACGAATGAGACTTGTAGTTTTCAAAAATGTTTTCATTTTTGATGAGACGCTGAATAAAAGAAGTTTAATCGCCGGTAAACGAAAACCCGCCATTTCCCGCAAACCCCTGACTCGGCCGGTATAGTCAAAAGTATACAAAGAAAGTACCCAGGGAGTAAACTCATTTCCCGAACGATTTTTTAAATTATTATTTCACCACTAAAGCCCACGAGACTTGTAGTTTTTAAAAATGTTTTCATTTTTGATGAGACGCTGAATAAAGGAAGTTTAATCGCCGGTAAACGAAAACCCGCGATTTCCCGTAAATCCCAGACTCAGTCCGTATAGTCAAAAGTATACAAAGAAAGTACCCAGGAAGTAAACTCATTTCCCGAACGATTTTTTAAATTATTTTTTCACCACTAAAACGCATTAGACTTGTAGTTTTCAGAAATGTTTTCATTTTTGATGAGACGCTTAATGAAAGTTGTTTAATCGCCGGCAAACGAAAACCCGCGATTTCCCGTAAATCCCAGGCTTGGCCCGTATAGTCGAATGCATACAAAGAAAGTACCCAGGGAGTAAACTCATTTCCCGAACGATTTTTAAATTATTTTTCCTCCACTAAAACGCATGAGATTTGTAATTTTCAAAAATGTTTTCATTTTTGATGAGACGATTAATGAAAGGGGTTTAATCGGCGGAAAATGAAAACCCGCGATTTCCCGTAAATCACGGGCTTGGCCCTTATAGTCGAATGTATACAAAGAAAGTACCCTGTGTGTAAACTCATTTCCAGAACGATTTTTTAAATTATTTTTTCACCACTAAAACGCATAAGACTTGTAGTTTTCAAAAATGTTTTCATTTTTGATGAGACTCTGAATAAAAGAAGTTTAATCGCCGGCAAACGAAAACCCACGATTTCCCGAAAATCCCGAGCTTGGCCCGTATAGTCAAAAGTATACAAAGAAAGTACCCAGAGATTAAATTCATTTCCCACATGATTTTTTAAATTATTTTGTCACCACTAAAACGCATGAGACTTGTAGTTTTCAAAAGTGTGTTCATTTTTGATGGGACGCCGAATAAAAGAAGTTTAATCGCCGGAAAACGAAAACCTGCGATTTCCCGTAAACCCCGGGCTTGGCCCGTATAGTCAAAAGTATACAAAGAAAGTACCCAGGGAGTAAACGCATTTCTTAAATGATTTTTTAAATTATTTTGTCGCCACTAAAACGCATGAGAGTTGTAGTTTTCAAAAGTGTTTTCATTTTTGATGAGACGCTGAATAAAAGAAGTTTAATCGCCGGCAAACGAAAACCCGCGATTTCCCGTAAATCCCGGGCTTGGCCCGTATAGTTGAATGTATCTAAAGAAAGTACTCAGGGAGTAAACTGACTTCCCCAACGATTTTTCAAATTATTTCTGCACCAGTAGAACGAATGAGACTTGAAGTTTTCAAAAATGTTTTCATTTTTGATGAGACGCTGAATAAAAGAAGTTTAATCGCCGGTAAACGAAAACCCGCCATTTCCCGCAAACCCCGGACTCGGCCGGTATAGTCAAAAGTATAAAAAGAAAGTACCCAGGGAGGAAACTCATTTCCCGAACGATTTTTTAAATTATTTTTTCACCACTAAAACGCATTAGACTTGTAGTTTTCAGAAATGTTTTCATTTTTGATGAGACGCCTAATGAAAGTGGTTTAATCGCCGGCAAACGAAAACCCGCGATTTCCCGTAAATCCCGGGCTTGGCCCGTATGCTCGAATGTATACAAAGAAAGTACCCAGGGAGTAAACTCATTTCCCGAACGATTTTTTAAATTATTTTTTCACCACTAAAACGCATGAGACTTGTAGTTTTCAAAAGTGTTTTCATTTTTGATGAGACGCTGAATAAAGGAAGTTTAATCGCCGGCAAACGAAAACCCGCGATTTCCCGTAAATCACGGGCTTGGCCCTTATAGTCGAATGTATACAAAGAAAGTACGCTGTGTGTAAACTCATTTCCAGAACGATTTTTTAAATTATTTTTTCACCACTAAAACGCATAAGACTTGTAGTTTTCAAAAATGTTTTCATTTTTGATGAGACTCTGAATAAAAGAAGTTTAATCGCCGGCAAACGAAAACCCACGATTTCCCGAAAATCCCGAGCTTGGCCCGTATAGTCAAAAGTATACAAAGAAAGTACCCAGAGATTAAATTCATTTCCCACATGATTTTTTAAATTATTTTGTCACCACTAAAACGCATGAGACTTGTAGTTTTCAAAAGTGTGTTCATTTTTGATGGGACGCCGAATAAAAGAAGTTTAATCGCCGGAAAACGAAAACCTGCGATTTCCCGTAAACCCCGGGCTTGGCCCGTATAGTCAAAAGTATACAAAGAAAGTACCCAGGGAGTAAACGCATTTCTTAAATGATTTTTTAAATTATTTTGTCGCCACTAAAACGCATGAGAGTTGTAGTTTTCAAAAGTGTTTTCATTTTTGATGAGACGCTGAATAAAAGAAGTTTAATCGCCGGCAAACGAAAACCCGCGATTTCCCGTAAATCCCGGGCTTGGCCCGTATAGTTGAATGTATCTAAAGAAAGTACTCAGGGAGTAAACTGACTTCCCGAACGATTTTTCAAATTATTTCTGCACCAGTAGAACGAATGAGACTTGTAGTTTTCAAAAATGTTTTCATTTTTGATGAGACGCTGAATAAAAGAAGTTTAATCGCCGGTAAACGAAAACCCGCCATTTCCCGCAAACCCCGGACTAGGCCGGTATAGTCAAAAGTATAAAAAGAAAGTACCCAGGGAGGAAACTCATTTCCCGAACGATTTTTTAAATTATTTTTTCACCACTAAAACGCATTAGACTTGTAGTTTTCAGAAATGTTTTCATTTTTGATGAGACGCCTAATGAAAGTGGTTTAATCGCCGGCAAACGAAAACCCGCGATTTCCCGTAAATCCCGGGCTTGGCCCGTATGCTCGAATGTATACAAAGAAAGTACCCAGGGAGTAAACTCATTTCCCGAACGATTTTTTAAATTATTTTTTCACCACTAAAACGCATGAGACTTGTAGTTTTCAAAAGTGTTTTCATTTTTGATGAGACGCTGAATAAAGGAAGTTTAATCGCCGGCAAACGAAAACCCGCGATTTCCCGTAAATCCCGGGCTTGGCCCGTATAGTCGAATGTATACAAAGAAAGTACCCTGTGAGTAAACTCATTTCCAGAACGATTTTTTAAATTATTTTTTCACCACTAAAACGCATAAGACTTGTAGTTTTCAAAAATGTTTTCATTTTTGATGAGACGCTGAATAAAAGAAGTTTAATCGCCGGCAAACGAAAACCCACGATTTCCCGAAAATCCCGAGCTTGGCCCGTATAGTCAAAAGTATACAAAGAAAGTACCCAGAGATTAAATTCATTTCCCACATGATTTTTTAAATTATTTTGTCACCACTAAAACGCATGAGACTTGTAGTTTTCAAAAGTGTGTTCATTTTTGATGGGACGCCGAATAAAAGAAGTTTAATCGCCGGAAAATGAAAACCTGCGATTTCCCGTAAACCCCGGGCTTGGCCTGTATAGTCAAAAGTATACAAAGAAAGTACCCAGGGAGTAAACGCATTTCCCAAATGATTTTTTAAATTATTTTGTCGCCACTAAAACGCATGAGAGTTGTAGTTTTCAAAAGTGTTTTCATTTTTGATGAGACGCTGAATAAAAGAAGTTTAATCGCCGGCAAACGAAAACCCACGATTTCCCGTAAATCCCGGGCTTGGCCCGTATAGTTGAATGTATCTAAAGAAAGTACCCAGGGAGTAAACTGACTTCCCGAACGATTTTTCAAATTATTTCTGCACCAGTAGAACGAATGAGACTTGTAGTTTTCAAAAATGTTTTCATTTTTGATGAGACGCTGAATAAAAGAAGTTTAATCGCCGGTAAACGAAAACCCGCCATTTCCCGCAAACCCCGGACTCGGCCGGTATAGTCAAAAGTATAAAAAGAAAGTACCCAGGGAGGAAACTCATTTCCAGAACGATTTTTTAAATTATTTTTTCACCACTAAAACGCATAAGACTTGTAGTTTTCAAAAATGTTTTCATTTTTGATGAGACGCTGAATAAAAGAAGTTTAATCGCCGGCAAACGAAAACCCACGATTTCCCGAAAATCCCGAGCTTGGCCCGTATAGTCAAAAGTATACAAAGAAAGTACCCAGAGATTAAATTCATTTCCCACATGATTTTTTAAATTATTTTGTCGCCACTAAAACGCATGAGAGTTGTAGTTTTCAAAAGTGTTTTCATTTTTGATGAAACGCTGAATAAAAGAAGTTTAATCGCCGGCAAACGAAAACCCGCGATTTCCCGTAAATCCCGGGCTTGGCCCGTATAGTTGAATGTATCTAAAGAAAGTACCCAGGGAGTAAACTGACTTCCCGAACGATTTTTCAAATTATTTCTGCACCAGTAGAACGAATGAGACCTGTAGTTTTCAAAAGTGTTTTCATTTTTGATGAGACGCTGAATAAAAGAAGTTTAAACGCCGGCAAACGAAAACCCGCGATTTCCCGTAAATCCCGGGCTTGGCCCGTATAGTCGAATGTATACAAAGAAAGTACCCTGTGAGTAAACTCATTTCCAGAACGATTTTTTAAATTATTTTTTCACCACTAAAACGCATAAGACTTGTAGTTTTCAAAAATGTTTTTATTTTTGATGAGACGCTGAATAAAAGAAGTTTAATCGCCGGCAAACGAGAACCCACGATTTCCCGAAAATCCCGAGCTTGTCCCGTATAGTCAAAAGTATACAAAGAAGGTACCCAGAGATTAAATTCATTTCCCACATGATTTTTTAAATTATTTTGTCACCACTAAAACGCATGACACTTGTAGTTTTCAAAAGTGTGTTCATTTTTGATGGGACGCCGAATAAAAGAAGTTTAATCGCTGGAAAACGAAAACCTGCGATTTCCCGTAAACCCCGGCTTGGCCCGTATAGTCAAAAGTATACAAAGAAAGTACCCAGGGAGTAAACGCATTTCCCAAATGATTTTTTTAATTATTTTGTCGCCACTAAAACGCATGAGAGTTGTAGTTTTCAAAAGTGTTTTCATTTTTGATGAGACGCTGAATAAAAGAAGTTTAATCGCCGGCAAACGAAAACCCGCAATTTCCCGTAAATCCCGGGCTTGGCCCGTATAGTTGAATGTATCTAAAGAAAGTACCCAGGGAGTAAACTGACTTCCCGAACGATTTTTCAAATTATTTCTGCACCAGTAGAACGAATGAGACTTGTAGTTTTCAAAAATGTTTTCATTTTTGATGAGACGCTGAATAAAAGAAGTTTAATCGCCGGTAAACGAAAACCCGCCATTTCCCGCAAACCCCGGACTCGGCCGGTATAGTCAAAAGTATAAAAAGAAAGTACCCAGGGAGGAAACTCACTTCCCGAACGATTTTTTAAATTATTTTTTCACCACTAAAACGCATTAGACTTGTAGTTTTCAGAAATGTTTTCATTTTTGATGAGACGCCTAATGAAAGTGGTTTAATCGCCGGCAAACGAAAACCCGCGATTTCCCGTAAATCCCGGGCTTGGCCCGTATGCTCGAATGTATACAAAGAAAGTACCCAGGGAGTAAACTCATTTCCCGAACGATTTTTTAAATTATTTTTTCACCACTAAAACGCATGAGACTTGTAGTTTTCAAAAATGTTTTCATTTTTGATGAGACTCCGAATAAAAGAAGTTTAATCGCTGTCAAACGAAAACCCGCGATTTCCCGTAAATCCCAGGCTTGGCCCGTATAGTCGAATGTATACAAAGAAAGTACCCAGGGATTAAACTCATTTCCCGAACGATTTTTTAAATTATTTTGTCACCACTAAAACGCTTGAGACTTGTAGTTTTCAAAAGTGTTTTCATTTTTGATGAGACGCTGAATAAAAGAAGTTTAATCGCCGGCAAACGAAAACCCGCGATTTCCCGTAAATCCCGGGCTTGTCCCGTATAGTCGTATGTACACAAAGAAAGTACCCAGGGAGTAAACTCATTTCCCGAACGATTTTTTAAATTATTTTTTCACCACTAAAACGCATAAGACTTGTAGTTTTTAAAAAATTTTTTCATTTTTAATGAGACGGTTAATGAAAGGGGTTTAATCGCCGGCAAACGAAAACCTGCGATTTCTCGTAAATCCCGGGCTTGGCCCGTATAGTCGAATGTATACAAAGAAAGTACCCTGTAAGTAAACTCATTTCCAGAACGATGTTTTAAATTATTTTTTCACCACTAAAACGCATAAGACTTTTAGTTTTCAAAAATGTTTTCATTTTTGATGAGACGCTGAATAAAAGAAGTTTAATCGCCGGCAAACGAAAACCCGCGATTTCCCGTAAATCCCTAGCTTGGCCCGTATAGTCGAATGTATACAAAGAAAGTACCCAGGGAGTAAATTCATTTCCCGAACGATTTTTTAAATTATTTTTTCACCACTAAAACGCATAAGACTTGTAGTTTTCAAAAATGTTTTCATTTTTGATGAGACTCCGAATAAAAGAAGTTTAATCGCCGTCAAACGAAAACCCGCGATTTCCCGAAATTCCCGGGCTTGGCCCGTATAGTCAAAAGTATACAAAGAAAGTACCCAGGGGGTAAACTCATTTACTAAATGATTTTTTAAATTATTTTGTCACCACTAAAACGCATGAGACTTGTAGTTTTTAAAAGTGTTTTCATTTTTGATGGGACGCTGAATAAAAGAAGTTTAATCGCCGGCAAAGGAAAACCCGCGATTTCCCGTAAATCCCGGGCTTGGCCCGTATAGTTGAATGTATCTAAAGAAAGTACCCGGGGAGTAAACTCATTTCCCGAACAATTTTTTAAATTATTTTTTCTCCACTAAAACGCATGAGATTTGTAATTTTCAAAAATGTTTTCATTTTTGATGAGACGATTAATGAAAGGGGTTTAATCGGCGGAAAATGAAAACCCGCGATTTCCCGTAAATCACGGGCTTGGCCCGTATAGTCGAATGTATACAAAGAAAGTACCCTGTGAGTAAACTCATTTCCAGAACGATTTTTTAAATTATTTTTTCACCACTAAAACGCATAAGACTTGTAGTTTTCAAAAATGTTTTCATTTTTGATGAGACGCTGAATAAAAGAAGTTTAATCGCCGGCAAACGAAAACCCACGATTTCCCGAAAATCCCGGGCTTGGCCCGTATAGTCGAATGTATACAAAGAAAGTACCCAGGGAGTAAACTCATTTCCCAAATGATTTTTTAAATTATTTTGTCACCACTAAAACGCATGAGACTTGTAGTTTTCAAAAGTGTGTTCATTTTTGATGGGACGCCGAATAAAGGAAGTTTAATCGCCGGCAAACGAAAACCCGCGATTTCCCGTAAATCCCGGGCTTGGCCCGTATAGTCAAAAGTATACAAGGAAAGTACCCAGGGAGTAAACGCATTTCCCAAATGATTTTTTAAATTATTTTGTCGCCACTAAAACGCATGAGACTTGTAGTTTTCAAAAGTGTTTTCATTTTTGATGAGACGCTGAATAAAAGAAGTTTAATCGCCGGCAAACGAAAACCCGCGATTTCATGTAAATCCTGGGCTTGGCCCGCATAGTTGAATGTATCTATAGAAAGTACCCAGGGAGTAAACTGACTTCCCGAACGATTTTTCAAATTATTTCTGCACCAGTAGAACGAATGAGACTTGTAGTTTTCAAAAATGTTTTCATTTTTGATGAGACGCTGAATAAAAGAAGTTTAATCGCCGGCAAACGAAAACCCACGATTTCCTGAAAATCCCGGGCTTGGCCCGTATAGTCAAAAGTATACAAAGAAAGTACCCAGAGAGTAAATTCATTTCCCACATGATTTTTTAAATTATTTTGTCACCACTAAAACGCATGAGACTTGTAGTTTTTAAAAATGTTTTCATTTTTGATGAGACTCCGAATAAAAGAAGTTTAATCGCCGTCAAACGAAAACCCGCGATTTCCCGTAAATCCCAGGCTTGGCCCGTATAGTCGAATGTATACAAAGAAAGTACCCAGGGATTAAACTCATTTCCCGAACGATTTTTTAAATTATTTTGTCGCCACTAAAACGCATGAGACTTGTAGTTTTTAAAAGTGTTTTCATTTTTGATGAGACGCTGAATAAAAGAAGTTTAATCGCCGGCAAACGAAAACCCACGATTTCCCGAAAATCCCGGGCTTGGCCCGTATAGTCGAATGTATACAAAGAAAGTACCCAGGGAGTAAACTCATTTCCCAAATGATTTTTTAAATTATTTTGTCACCACTAAAACGCATGAGACTTGTAGTTTTCAAAAGTGTGTTCATTTTTGATGGGACGCCGAATAAAGGAAGTTTAATCGCCGGCAAACGAAAACCCGCGATTTCCCGTAAATCCCGGGCTTGGCCCGTATAGTCAAAAGTATACAAAGAAAGTACCCAGGGAGTAAACGCATTTCCCAAATGATTTTTTAAATTATTTTGTCGCCACTAAAACGCATGAGACTTGTAGTTTTCAAAAGTGTTTTCATTTTTGATGAGACGCTGAATAAAAGAAGTTTAATCGCCGGCAAACGAAAACCCGCGATTTCAGGTAAATTCTGGGCTTGGCCCGCATAGTTGAATGTATCTATAGAAAGTACCCAGGGAGTAAACTGACTTCCCGAACGATTTTTCAAATTATTTCTGCACCAGTAGAACGAATGAGACTTGTAGTTTTCAAAAATGTTTTCATTTTTGATGAGACTCCGAATAAAAGAAGTTTAATCGCCGTCAAACGAAAACCCGCGATTTCCCGTAAATCCCAGGCTTGGCCCGTATAGTCGAATGTATACAAAGAAAGTACCCAGGGATTAAACTCATTTCCCGAACGATTTTTTAAATTATTTTGTCACCACTAAAACGCATGAGACTTGTAGTTTTCAAAAGTGTTTTCATTTTTGATGAGACGCTGAATAAAAGAAGTTTAATCGCCGGCAAACGAAAACCCGCGATTTCATGTAAATTCTGGGCTTGGCCCGCATAGTTGAATGTATCTATAGAAAGTACCCAGGGAGTAAACTGACTTCCCGAACGATTTTTCAAATTATTTCTGCACCAGTAGAACGAATGAGACTTGTAGTTTTCAAAAATGTTTTCATTTTTGATGAGACTCCGAATAAAAGAAGTTTAATCGCCGTCAAACAAAAACCCGCGATTTCCCGTAAATCCCAGGCTTGGCCCGTATAGTCGAATGTATACAAAGAAAGTACCCAGGGATTAAACTCATTTCCCGAACGATTTTTTAAATTATTTTGTCACCACTAAAACGCATGAGACTTGTAGTTTTCAAAAGTGTTTTCATTTTTGATGAGACGCTGAATAAAAGAAGTTTAATCGCCGGCAAACGAAAACCCGCGATTTCCCGTAAATCCCGGGCTTGGCCCGTATAGTCGTATGTACACAAAGAAAGTACCCAGGGAGTAAACTCATTTCCCGAACGATTTTTTAAATTATTTTTTCACCACTAAAACGCATAAGACTTGTAGTTTTTAAAAAATTTTTTCATTTTTAATGAGACGGTTAATGAAAGGGGTTTAATCGCCGGCAAACGAAAACCCGCGATTTCTCGTAAATCCCGGGCTTGGCCCGTATAGTCGAATGTATACAAAGAAAGTACCCTGTAAGTAAACTCATTTCCAGAACGATGTTTTAAATTATTTTTTCACCACTAAAACGCATAAGACTTTTAGTTTTCAAAAATGTTTTCATTTTTGATGAGACGCTGAATAAAAGAAGTTTAATCGCCGGCAAACGAAAACCCGCGATTTCCCGTAAATCCCTAGCTTGGCCCGTATAGTCGAATGTATACAAAGAAAGGACCCAGGGAGTAAATTCATTTCCCGAACGATTTTTTAAATTATTTTTTCACCACTAAAACGCATAAGACTTGTAGTTTTCAAAAATGTTTTCATTTTTGATGAGACTCCGAATAAAAGAAGTTTAATCGCCGTCAAACGAAAACCCGCGATTTCCCATAAAATCCCGGGCTTGGCCCGTATAGTCAAAAGTATACAAAGAAAGTACCCAGGGGGTAAACTCATTTACTAAATGATTTTTTAAATTATTTTGTCACCACTAAAACGCATGAGACTTGTAGTTTTTAAAAGTGTTTTCATTTTTGATGGGACGCTGAATAAAAGAAGTTTAATCGCCGGCAAACGAAAACCCGCGATTTCCCGTAAATCCCGGGCTTGGCCCGTATAGTTGAATGTATCTAAAGAAAGTACCCGGGGAGTAAACTCATTTCCCGAACAATTTTTTAAATTATTTTTTCTCCACTAAAACGCATGAGATTTGTAATTTTCAAAAATGTTTTCATTTTTGATGAGACGATTAATGAAAGGGGTTTAATCGGCGGAAAATGAAAACCCGCGATTTCCCGTAAATCACGGGCTTGGCCCGTATAGTCGAATGTATACAAAGAAAGTACCCTGTGAGTAAACTCATTTCCAGAACGATTTTTTAAATTAGTTTTTCACCACTAAAACGCATAAGACTTGTAGTTTTCAAAAATGTTTTCATTTTTGATGAGACGCTGAATAAAAGAAGTTTAATCGCCGGCAAACGAAAACCCACGATTTCCCGAAAATCCCGGGCTTGGCCCGTATAGTCAAAAGTATACAAAGAAAGTACCCAGGGAGTAAACTCATTTCCCAAATGATTTTTTAACTTATTTTGTCACCACTAAAACGCATGAGACTTGTAGTTTTCAAAAGTGTGTTCATTTTTGATGGGACGCCGAATAAAAGAAGTTTAATCGCCGGCAAACGAAAACCCGCGATTTCCCGTAAATCCTGGGCTTGGCCCGTATAGTCAAAAGTATACAAAGTAAGTACCCAGGGAGTAAACGCATTTCCCAAATGATTTTTTGAATTATTTTGTCGCCACTAAAACGCATGAGACTTGTAGTTTTCAAAAGTGTTTTCATTTTTGATGAGACGCTGAATAAAAGAAGTTTAATCGCCGGCAAACGAAAACCCGCGATTTCCCGTAAATCCTGGGCTTGGCCCGCATAGTTGAATGTATCTATAGAAAGTACCCAGGGAGTAAACTGACTTCCCGAACGATTTTTCAAATTATTTCTGCACCAGTAGAACGAATGAGACTTGTAGTTTTCAAAAATGTTTTCATTTTTGATGAGACGCTGAATAAAAGAAGTTTAATCGCCGGCAAACGAAAACCCGCGATTTCCCGTAAATCCCGGGCTTGGCCCGTATAGTTGAATGTATCTAAAGAAAGTACCCAGGGAGTAAACTGACTTCCCGAACGATTTTTCAAATTATTTCTGCACCAGTAGAACGAATGAGACTTGTAGTTTTCAAAAATGTTTTCATTTTTGATGAGACGCTGAATAAAAGAAGTTTAATCGCCGGTAAACGAAAACCCGCCATTTCCCGCAAACCCCGGACTCGGCCGGTATAGTCAAAAGTATAAAAAGAAAGTACCCAGGGAGTAAACTCATTTCCCGAACGATTTTTTAAATTATTTTTTCACCACTAAAACGCATTAGACTTGTAGTTTTCAGAAATGTTTTCATTTTTGATGAGACGCCTAATGAAAGTGGTTTAATCGCCGGCAAACGAAAACCCGCGATTTCCCGTAAATCCCGGGCTTGGCCCGTATAGTCGAATGTATACAAAGAAAGTACTCAGGGAGTAAACTCATTTCCCGAACGATTTTTTAAATTATTTTTTCACCACTAAAACGCATGAGACTTGTAGTTTTTAAAAATGTTTTCATTTTTGATGAGACTCCGAATAAAAGAAGTTTAATCGCTGTCAAACGAAAACCCGCGATTTCCCGTAAATCCCAGGCTTGGCCCGTATAGTCGAATGTATACAAAGAAAGTACCCAGGGATTAAACTCATTTCCCGAACGATTTTTTAAATTATTTTGTCACCACTAAAACGCATGAGACTTGTAGTTTTCAAAAGTGTTTTCATTTTTGATGAGACGGTTAATGAAAGGGGTTTAATCGCCGGCAAACGAAAACCCGCGATTTCTCGTAAATCCTGGGCTTGGCCCGTATAGTCGAATGTATACAAAGAAAGTACCCTGTAAGTAAACTCATTTCCAGAACGATGTTTTCAATTATTTTTTCACCACTAAAACGCATAAGACTTTTAGTTTTCAAAAATGTTTTCATTTTTGATGAGACGCTGAATAAAAGAAGTTTAATCGCCGGCAAACGAAAACCCGCAATTTCCCGTAAATCCCTAGCTTGGCCCGTATAGTCGAATGTATACAAAGAAAGTACCCAGGGAGTAAATTCATTTCCCGAACGATTTTTTAAATTATTTTTTCACCACTAAAACGCATAAGACTTGTAGTTTTCAAAAATGTTTTCATTTTTGATGAGACTCCGAATAAAAGAAGTTTAATCGCCGTCAAACGAAAACCCGCGATTTCCCGAAAATCCCGGGCTTGGCCGTATAGTCAAAAGTATACAAAGAAAGTACCCAGGGGGTAAACTCATTTACTAAATGATTTTTTAAATTATTTTGTCACCACTAAAACGCATGAGACTTGTAGTTTTTAAAAGTGTTTTCATTTTTGATGGGACGCTGAATAAAAGAAGTTTAATCGCCGGCAAACGAAAACCCGCGATTTCCCGTAAATCCCGGGCTTGGCCCGTATAGTTGAATGTATCTAAAGAAAGTACCCGGGGAGTAAACTCATTTCCCGAACAATTTTTTAAATTATTTTTTCTCCACTAAAACGCATGAGATTTTTAATTTTTAAAAATGTTTTCATTTTTGATGAGACGATTAATGAAAGGGGTTTAATCGGCGGAAAATGAAAACCCGCGATTTCCCGTAAATCACGGGCTTGGCCCGTATAGTCGAATGTATACAAAGAAAGTACCCTGTGAGTAAACTCATTTCCAGAACGATTTTTTAAATTATTTTTTCACCACTAAAACGCATAAGACTTGTAGTTTTCAAAAATGTTTTCATTTTTGATGAGACGCTGAATAAAAGAAGTTTAATCGCCGGCAAACGAAAACCCACGATTTCCCGAAAATCCCGGGCTTGGCCCGTATAGTCAAAAGTATACAAAGAAAGTACCCAGGGAGTAAACTCATTTCCCAAATGATTTTTTAAATTATTTTGTCACCACTAAAACGCATGAGACTTGTAGTTTTCAAAAGTGTGTTCATTTTTGATGGGACGCCGAATAAAAGAAGTTTAATCGCCGGCAAACGAAAACCCGCGATTTCCCGTAAATCCCGGGCTTGGCCCGTATAGTCAAAAGTATACAAAGAAAGTACCCAGGGAGTAAACGCATTTCCCAAATGATTTTTTAAATTATTTTGTCGCCACTAAAACGCATGAGACTTGTAGTTTTCAAAAGTGTTTTCATTTTTGATGAGACGCTGAATAAAAGAAGTTTAATCGCCGGCAAACGAAAACCCGCGATTTCCCGTAAATCCTGGGCTTGGCCCGTATAGTTGAATGTATCTAAAGAAAGTACCCAGGGAGTAAACTGACTTCCCGAACGATTTTTCAAATTATTTCTGCACCAGTAGAACGAATGAGACTTGTAGTTTTCAAAAATGTTTTCATTTTTGATGAGACGCTGAATAAAAGAAGTTTAATCGACGGCAAACGAAAACCCGCCATTTCCTGTAAACCCCGGACTCGGCCGGTATAGTCAAAAGTACACAAAGAAAGTACCCAGGGAGTAAACTCATTTCCCGAACGATTTTTTAAATTATTATTTCACCACTAAAGCCCATGAGACTTGTAGTTTTTAAAAATGTTTTCATTTTTGATGAGACGCTGAATAAAGGAAGTTTAATCGCCGGTAAACGAAAACCCGCGATTTCCCGTAAATCCCGGACTCAGCCCGTATAGTCAAAAGTATACAAAGAAAGTACCCAGGGAGTAAACTCATTTCCCGAACGATTTTTTAAATTATTTTTTCACCACTAAAACGCATTAGACTTGTAGTTTTCAGAAATGTTTTCATTTTTGATGAGACGCTTAATGAAAGTGGTTTAATCGCCGGCAAACGAAAACCCGCGATTTCCCGTAAATCCCGGGCTTGGCCCGTATAGTCGAATGTATACAAAAAAAGTACCCAGGGAGTAAACTCATTTCCCGAACGATTTTTTAAATTATTTTTTCACCACTAAAACGCATGAGACTTGCAGTTTTCAAAAATGTTTTCATTTTTGATGAGACGCTGAATAAAAGAAGTTTAATCGACGGCAAACGAAAACCCGCCATTTCCCGTAAACCCCGGACTCGGCCGGTATAGTCAAAAGTACACAAAGAAAGTACCCAGGGAGTAAACTCATTTCCCGAACGATTTTTTAAATTATTATTTCACCACTAAAGCCCATGAGACTTGTAGTTTTTAAAAATGTTTTCATTTTTGATGAGACGCTGAATAAAGGAAGTTTAATCGCCGGTAAACGAAAACCCGCGATTTCCCGTAAATCCCGGACTCAGCCCGTATAGTCAAAAGTATACAAAGAAAGTACCCAGGGAGTAAACTCATTTCCCGAACGATTTTTTAAATTATTTTTTCACCACTAAAACGCATTAGACTTGTAGTTTTCAGAAATGTTTTCATTTTTGATGAGACGCTTAATGAAAGTGGTTTAATCGCCGGCAAACGAAAACCCGCGATTTCCCGTAAATCCCGGGCTTGGCCCGTATAGTCGAATGTATACAAAGAAAGTACCCAGGGAGTAAACTCATTTCCCGAACGATTTTTTAAATTATCTTTTCACCACTAAAACGCATGAGACTTGTAGTTTTCAAAAATTTTTTTCATTTTTGATGAGACAGTTAATGAAAGAGGTTTAATCGCCGGCAAACGAAAACCCGCGATTTCTCGTAAATCCCGGGCTTGGCCCGTATAGTCGAATGTATACAAAGAAAGTAACCAGGGAGTAAACTCATTTCCCGAACGATTTTTTAAATTATTTTTTCACCACTAAAACGCATAAGACTTGTAGTTTTCAAAAATGTTTTCATTTTTGATGAGACTCCGAATAAAAGAAGTTTAATCGGCGGAAAATGAAAACCCGCGATTTCCCGTAAATCACGGGCTTGGCCCGTATAGTCGAATGTATACAAAGAAAGTACCCTGTGAGTAAACTCATTTCCCACATGATTTTTTAAATTATTTTTTCTCCACTAAAACGCATCAGATTTGTAGTTTTCAAAAATGTTTTCATTTTTGATGAGACGCTTAATGAAAGGGGTTTAATCGCCGGCAAATAAAAACCCGCGATTTCCCGTAAATCACGGGCTTGGCCCGTATAGTCGAATGTATACAAAGAAAGTACCCTGTGAGTAAACTCATTTCCAGAACGATTTTTTAAATTATTTTTTCACCACTAAAACGCATAAGACTTGTAGTTTTCAAAAGTGTTTTCATTTTTAATGGGACGCTGAATAAAAGAAGTTTAATCGCCGGCAAACGAAAACCCGCGATTTCCCGTAAATCCCGGGCTTGGCCCGTATAGTTGAATGTATCTAAAGAAAGTACCTAGGGAGTAAACTCATTACCCAAACGATTTTTTAAATTATTTTTTCTCCACTAAAACGCATCAGATTTGTAGTTTTCAAAAATGTTTTCATTTTTGATGAGACGCTTAATGAAAGGGGTTTAATCGCCGGCAAATAAAAACCCGCGATTTCCCGTAAATCCCGGGCTTGGCCCGTATAGTCGAATGTATACAAAAAAAGTACCCAGGGAGTAAACTCATTTCCCGAACGATTTTTTAAATTATTTTTTCACCACTAAAACGCATGAGACTTGCAGTTTTCAAAAATGTTTTCATTTTTGATGAGACGCTGAATAAAAGAAGTTTAATCGACGGCAAACGAAAACCCGCCATTTCCCGTAAACCCCGGACTCGGCCGGTATAGTCAAAAGTACACAAAGAAAGTACCCAGGGAGTAAACTCATTTCCCGAACGATTTTTTAAATTATTATTTCACCACTAAAGCCCATGAGACTTGTAGTTTTTAAAAATGTTTTCATTTTTGATGAGACGCTGAATAAAGGAAGTTTAATCGCCGGTAAACGAAAACCCGCGATTTCCCGTAAATCCCGGACTCAGCCCGTATAGTCAAAAGTATACAAAGAAAGTACCCAGGGAGTAAACTCATTTCCCGAACGATTTTTTAAATTATTTTTTCACCACTAAAACGCATTAGACTTGTAGTTTTCAGAAATGTTTTCATTTTTGATGAGACGCTTAATGAAAGTGGTTTAATCGCCGGCAAACGAAAACCCGCCATTTCCCGTAAATCCCGGGCTTGGCCCGTATAGTCGAATGTATACAAAGAAAGTACCCAGGGAGTAAACTCATTTCCCGAACGATTTTTTAAATTATCTTTTCACCACTAAAACGCATGAGACTTGTAGTTTTCAAAAAATTTTTTCATTTTTGATGAGACAGTTAATGAAAGGGGTTTAATCGCCGGCAAACGAAAACCCGCGATTTCTCGTAAATCCCGGGCTTGGCCCGTATAGTCGAATGTATACAAAGAAAGTAACCAGGGAGTAAACTCATTTCCCGAACGATTTTTTAAATTATTTTTTCACCACTAAAACGCATAAGACTTGTAGTTTTCAAAAATGTTTTCATTTTTGATGAGACTCCGAATAAAAGAAGTTTAATCGGCGGAAAATGAAAACCCGCGATTTCCCGTAAATCACGGGCTTGGCCCGTATAGTCGAATGTATACAAAGAAAGTACCCTGTGAGTAAACTCATTTCCCACATGATTTTTTAAATTATTTTTTCTCCACTAAAACGCATCAGATTTGTAGTTTTCAAAAATGTTTTCATTTTTGATGAGACGCTTAATGAAAGGGGTTTAATCGCCGGCAAATAAAAACCCGCGATTTCCCGTAAATCACGGGCTTGGCCGGTATAGTCGAATGTATACAAAGAAAGTACCCTGTGAGTAAACTCATTTCCAGAACGATTTTTTAAATTATTTTTTCACCACTAAAACGCATAAGACTTGTAGTTTTCAAAAGTGTTTTCATTTTTAATGGGACGCTGAATAAAAGAAGTTTAATCGCCGGCAAACGAAAACCCGCGATTTCCCGTAAATCCCGGGCTTGGCCCGTATAGTTGAATGTATCTAAAGAAAGTACCTAGGGAGTAAACTCATTACCCAAACGATTTTTTAAATTATTTTTTCTCCACTAAAACGCATCAGATTTGTAGTTTTCAAAAATGTTTTCATTTTTGATGAGACGCTTAATGAAAGGGGTTTAATCGCCGGCAAATAAAAACCTGCGATTTCCCGTAAATCACGGGCTTGGCCCGTATAGTCGAATGTATACAAAGAAAGTACCCTGTGAGTAAACTCATTTCCAGAACGATTTTTTAAATTATTTTTTCACCACTAAAACGCATAAAACTTGTAGTTTTCAAAAATGTTTTCATTTTTGATGAGACGCTGAATAAAAGAAGTTTAATCGCCAGCAAACGAAAACCCACGATTTCCCGAAAATCCCGGGCTTGGCCCGTATAGTCAAAAGTATACAAAGAAAGTACCCAGGGAGTAAACTTATTTCCCAAATAATTTTTTAAATTATTTTGACACCACTAAAACGCATGAGACTTGTAGTTTTCAAAAGTTTTTTCATTTTTGATGAGAGGCTGAATAAAAGAAGTTTAATCGCCGGCAAACGAAAACCCACGATTTCCCGAAAATCCCGGGCTTGGCCCGTATAGTCAAAAGTATACAAAGAAAGTACCCAGGGAGTAAACTTATTTCCCAAATAATTTTTTAAATTATTTTGTCACCACTAAAACGCATGAGACTTGTAGTTTTCAAAAGTTTTTTCATTTTTGATGAGACGCTGAATAAAAGAAGTTTAATCGCCGGCAAACAAAAACCCGCGATTTCCCGTAAATCCCGGGCTTGGCCCGTATAGTCGAATGTATACAAAGAAAGTACCCTGTGAGTAAACTCATTTCCAGAACGATTTTTTAAATTATTTTGTCACCACTAAAACGCATGAGACTTGTAGTTTTCAAAAGTGTTTTCATTTTTAATGGGACGCTGAATAAAAGAAGTTTAATCGCCGGCAAACGAAAACCCGCGATTTCCCGTAAATCCCGGGCTTGGCCCGTATAGTTGAATGTATCTAAAGAAAGTACCCAGGGAGTAAACTCATTACCCAAACGATTTTTTAAATTATTTTTTCTCCACTAAAACGCATCAGATTTGTAGTTTTCAAAAATGTTTTCATTTTTGATGAGACGCTTAATGAAAGGGGTTTAATCGCCGGCAAATAAAAACCCGCGATTTCCCGTAAATCACGGGCTTGGCCCGTATAGTCAAATGTATACAAAGAAAGTACCCAGGGAGTAAACTTATTTCCCAAATAATTTTTTAAATTATTTTGTCACCACTAAAACGCATGAGACTTGTAGTTTTCAAAAGTTTTTTCATTTTTGATGAGACGCTGAATAAAAGAAGTTTAATCGCCGGCAAACAAAAACCCGCGATTTCCCGTAAATCCCGGGCTTGGCCCGTATAGTTGAATGTATATAAAGAAAGTACCCAGGGAGTAAACTGACTTCTGGAACGATTTTTCAAATTATTTCTGCACCAGTAGAACGAATGAGATTTGTAGTTTTCAAAAATGTTTTCATTTTTGATGAGACGCTGAATAAAAGAAGTTTAATCGCCGGCAAACGAAAACCCACGATTTCCCGAAAATCCCGGGCTTGGCCCGTATAGTCAAAAGTATACAAAGAAAGTACCCAGGGAGTAAACTTATTTCCCAAATAATTTTTTAAATTATTTTGTCACCACTAAAACGCATGAGACTTGTATTTTTTAAAAATGTTTTCATTTTTGATGAGACGCTGAATAAAAGAAGTTTAATCGCCGGCAAACGAAAACCCACGATTTCCCGAAAATCCCGGGCTTGGCCCGTATAGTCAAAAGTATACAAAGAAAGTACCCAGGGAGTAAACTCATTTCCCAAATGATTTTTTAAATTATTTTGTCACCACTAAAACGCATGAGACTTGTAGTTTTCAAAAGTGTTTTCATTTTTGATGGGACGCTGAATAAAAGAAGTTTAATCGCCGGCAAACGAAAACCCGCGATTTCCCGTAAATCCCGGGCTTGGCCCGTATAGTCGAATGTATACAAAGAAAGTACCCTGTGAGTAAACTCATTTCCAGAACGATTTTTTAAATTATTTTTTCACCACTAAAACGCATAAAACTTGTAGTTTTCAAAAATGTTTTCATTTTTGATGAGACGCTGAATAAAAGAAGTTTAATCGCAGGCAAACGAATACCCACGATTTCCCGAAAATCCCGGTCTTGGCCCGTATAGTCAAAAGTATACAAAGAAAGTACCCAGGGAGTAAACTCATTTCCTGAACGATTTTTTAAATTATTTTTTCACCACTAAAACGCATGAGACTTGTAGTTTTCAAAAGTGTTTTCATTTTTGATGAGACGCTGAATAAAAGAAGTTTAATCGCCAGCAAACAAAAACCCGCGATTTTCCGTAAATCCCGGGCTTGGCCCGTATAGTTGAATGTATCTAAAGAAAGTACCCAGGGAGTAAACTGACTTCCCGAACGATTTTTCAAATTATTTCTGCACCAGTAGAACGAATGAGACTTGTAGTTTTCAAAAATGTTTTCATTTTTGATGAGACGCTTAATAAAAGGGGTTTAATCGACGGAAAATGAAAACCCGCGATTTCCCGTAAATCACGGGCTTGGCCCGTATAGTCGAATGTATACAAAGAAAGTACCCTGTGAGTAAACTCATTTCCAGAACGATTTTTTAAATTATTTTGTCACCACTAAAACGCATGAGACTTGTAGTTTTCAAAAGTGTTTTCATTTTTGATGGGACGCTGAATAAAAGAAGTTTAATCGCCGGCAAACGAAAACCTGCGATTTCCCGTAAATCCCGGGCTTGGCCCGTATAGTTGAATGTATCTAAAGAAAGTACCCAGGGAGTAAACTCATTTCCCGAACGATTTTTTAAATTATTTTTTCTCCACTAAAACGCATCAGATTTGTAGTTTTCAAAAATGTTTTCATTTTTGATGAGACGCTGAATAAAAAAAGTTAAATCGCCGGCAAACGAAAACCCACGATTTCCCGAAAATCACGGGCTTGGCCCGTATAGTCAAAAGTATACAAAGAAAGTACCCAGGGAGTAAACTTATTTCCCAAATGATTTTTTAAATTATTTTGTCACCACTAAAACGCATGAGACTTGTAGTTTTCAAAAGTGTTTTCATTTTTGATGAGACGCTGAATAAAAGAAGTTTAATCGCCGGCAAACAAAAACCCGCGATTTCCCGTAAATCCCGGGCTTGGCCCGTATAGTTGAATGTATCTAAAGAAAGTACCCAGGGAGTAAACTCATTTCCCGAACGATTTTTTAAATTATTTTTTCTCCACTAAAACGCATCAGATTTGTAGTTTTCAAAAATGTTTTCATTTTTGATGAGACGCTTAATGAAAGGGGTTTAATCGCCGGCAAATGAAAACCCGCGATTTCCCGTAAATCACGGGCTTGGCCCGTATAGTCGAATGTATACAAAGAAAGTACCCTGTGAGTAAACTCATTTCCAGAACGATTTTTTAAATTATTTTTTCACCACTAAAACGCATAAAACTTGTAGTTTTCAAAAATGTTTTCATTTTTGATGAGACGCTGAATAAAAGAAGTTTAATCGCCGGCAAACGAAAACCCACGATTTCCCGAAAATCCCGGGCTTGGCCCGTATAGTCAAAAGTATACAAAGAAAGTACCCAGGGAGTAAACTTATTTCCCAAATGATTTTTTAAATTATTTTGTCACCACTAAAACGCATGAAACTTGTAGTTTTCAAAAGTGTTTTCATTTTTGATGAGACGCTGAATAAAAGAAGTTTAATCGCCAGCAAACAAAAACCCGCGATTTCCCGTAAATCCCGGGCTTGGCCCGTATAGTTGAATGTATCTAAAGAAAGTACCCAGGGAGTAAACTGACTTCCCGAACGATTTTTCAAATTATTTCTGCACCAGTAGAACGAATGAGACTTGTAGTTTTCAAAAATGTTTTCATTTTTGATGAGACGCTTAATAAAAGGGGTTTAATCGACGGAAAATGAAAACCCGCGATTTCCCGTAAATCACGGGCTTGGCCCGTATAGTCGAATGTATACAAAGAAAGTACCCTGTGAGTAAACTCATTTCCAGAACGATTTTTTAAATTATTTTGTCACCACTAAAACGCATGAGACTTGTAGTTTTCAAAAGTGTTTTCATTTTTGATGGGACGCTGAATAAAAGAAGTTTAATCGCCGGCAAACGAAAACCTGCGATTTCCCGTAAATCCCGGGCTTGGCCCGTATAGTTGAATGTATCTAAAGAAAGTACCCAGGGAGTAAACTCATTTCCCGAACGATTTTTTAAATTATTTTTTCTCCACTAAAACGCATCAGATTTGTAGTTTTCAAAAATGTTTTCATTTTTGATGAGACGCTGAATAAAAAAAGTTAAATCGCCGGCAAACGAAAACCCACGATTTCCCGAAAATCACGGGCTTGGCCCGTATAGTCAAAAGTATACAAAGAAAGTACCCAGGGAGTAAACTTATTTCCCAAATGATTTTTTAAATTATTTTGTCACCACTAAAACGCATGAGACTTGTAGTTTTCAAAAGTGTTTTCATTTTTGATGAGACGCTGAATAAAAGAAGTTTAATCGCCGGCAAACAAAAACCCGCGATTTCCCGTAAATCCCGGGCTTGGCCCGTATAGTTGAATGTATCTAAAGAAAGTACCCAGGGAGTAAACTCATTTCCCGAACGATTTTTTAAATTATTTTTTCTCCACTAAAACGCATCAGATTTGTAGTTTTCAAAAATGTTTTCATTTTTGATGAGACGCTTAATGAAAGGGGTTTAATCGCCGGCAAATGAAAACCCGCGATTTCCCGTAAATCACGGGCTTGGCCCGTATAGTCGAATGTATACAAAGAAAGTACCCTGTGAGTAAACTCATTTCCAGAACGATTTTTTAAATTATTTTTTCACCACTAAAACGCATAAAACTTGTAGTTTTCAAAAATGTTTTCATTTTTGATGAGACGCTGAATAAAAGAAGTTTAATCGCCGGCAAACGAAAACCCACGATTTCCCGAAAATCCCGGGCTTGGCCCGTATAGTCAAAAGTATACAAAGAAAGTACCCAGGGAGTAAACTTATTTCCCAAATGATTTTTTAAATTATTTTGTCACCACTAAAACGCATGAAACTTGTAGTTTTCAAAAGTGTTTTCATTTTTGATGAGACGCTGAATAAAAGAAGTTTAATCGCCAGCAAACAAAAACCCGCGATTTCCCGTAAATCCCGGGCTTGGCCCGTATAGTTGAATGTATCTAAAGAAAGTACCCAGGGAGTAAACTGACTTCCCGAACGATTTTTCAAATTATTTCTGCACCAGTAGAACGAATGAGACTTGTAGTTTTCAAAAATGTTTTCATTTTTGATGTGACGCTAAATAAAAGAAGTTAAATCGCCGGCAAACGAAAACCCACGATTTCCCGAAAATCAAGGGCTTGGCCCGTATAGTCAAAAGTATACAAAGAAAGTACCCAGGGAGTAAACTTATTTCCCAAATGATTTTTTAAATTATTTTGTCACCACTAAAACGCATGAGACTTGTAGTTTTCAAAAGTGTTTTCATTTTTGATGAGACGCTGAATAAAAGAAGTTTAAACGCCGGCAAACAAAAACCCGCGATTTCCCGTAAATCCCGGGCTTGGCCCGTATAGTTGAATGTATCTAAAGAAAGTACCCAGGGAGTAAACTCATTTCCCGAACGATTTTTTAAATTATTTTTTCTCCACTAAAACGCATCAGATTTGTAGTTTTCAAAAATGTTTTCATTTTTGATGAGACGCTTAATGAAAGGGGTTTAATCGCCGGCAAAAGAAAAACCGCGATTTCCCGTAAATCACGGGCTTGGCCCGTATAGTCGAATGTATACAAAGAAAGTACCCTGTGAGTAAACTCATTTCCAGAACGATTTTTTAAATTATTTTTTCACCACTAAAACGCATAAAACTTGTAGTTTTCAAAAATGTTTTCATTTTTGATGAGACGCTGAATAAAAGAAGTTTAATCGCCGGCAAACGAAAACCCACGATTTCCCGAAAATCCCGGGCTTCGCCCGTATAGTCAAAAGTATACAAAGAAAGTACCCAGGGAGTAAACGCATTTCCCAAATGATTTTTTAAATTATTTTGTCACCACTAAAACGCATGAGACTTGTAGTTTTCAAAAGTGTTTTCATTTTTGATAGGACGCTGAATAAAAGAAGTTTAATCGCGGCAAACGAAAACCCACGATTTCCCGAAAATCCCGGGCTTGGCCCGTATAGTCAAAAGTATACAAAGAAAGTACCCAGGGAGTAAACTCATTTCCCAAATGATTTTTTAAATTATTTTGTCACCACTAAAACGCATGAGACTTGTAGTTTTCAAAAGTGTTTTCATTTTTGATGAGACGCTGAATAAAAGAAGTTTAATCGCCGGCAAACAAAAACACGCGATTTCCCGTAAATCCCGGGCTTGGCCCGTATAGTTGAATGTATACAAAGAAAGTACCCTGTGAGTAAACTCATTTCCAGAACGATTTTTTAAATTATTTTTTCAACACTAAAACGCATAAGACTTGTAGTTTTCAAAAATGTTTTCATTTTTGATGAGACGCCTAATGAAAGTGGTTTAATCGCCGGCAAACGAAAACCTGCGATTTCCCTTAAATCCTGGGCTTGGCCCGTATAGTCGAATGTATACAAAGAAAGTACCATGTGAGTAAACTCATTTCCAAAACGATTTTTTAAATTATCTTTTCACCACTAAAACGCATGAGGCTTGTAGTTTTCAAAAATGTTTTTATTTTTGATGAGACACTGAATAAAAAAAGTTTAATCGCCGGCAAACGAAAACCCGCCATTTCCCGTAAACCCCAGACCCGGCCCGTATAGTCAAAAGTATACAAAGAAAGTACCCAGGGAGTAAACTCATTTCCAGAACGATTTTTTAAATTATTTTTTCACCACTAAAACGCATAAGACTTGTAGTTTTCAAAAATGTTTTCATTTTTGATGAGACGCTGAATAAAAGAAGTTTAATCGCCGGCAAACGAAAACCCACGATTTCCCGAAAATCCCGGGCTTGGCCCGTATAGTCAAAAGTATACAAAGAAAGTACCCAGGGAGTAAACTTATTTCCCAAATGATTTTTTAAATTATTTTGTCACCACTAAAACGCATGAGACTTGTAGTTTTCAAAAGTGTTTTCATTTTTGATGGGACGCTGAATAAAAGAAGTTTAATCGACGGCAAACGAAAACCCGCGATTTCCCGTAAATCCCGGGCTTGGCCCGTATAGTAGAATGTATACAAAGAAAGTACCCTGTGAGTAAACTCATTTCCAGAACGATTTTTTAAATTATTTTTTCACCACTAAAACCCATAAGACTTGTAGTTTTTAAAAATGTTTTCATTTTTGATGAGACGCTGAATAAAAGAAGTTTAATCGCCGGCAAACGAAAACCCACGATTTCCCGAAAATCCCGGGCTTCGCCCGTATAGTCAAAAGTATACAAAGAAAGTACCCAGGGAGTAAACGCATTTCCCAAATGATTTTTTAAATTATTTTGTCACCACTAAAACGCATGAGACTTGTAGTTTTCAAAAGTGTTTTCATTTTTGATAGGACGCTGAATAAAAGAAGTTTAATCGCCGGCAAACGAAAACCCACGATTTCCCGAAAATCCCGGGCTTGGCCCGTATAGTCAAAAGTATACAAAGAAAGTACCCAGGGAGTAAACTCATTTCCCAAATGATTTTTTAAATTATTTTGTCACCACTAAAACGCATGAGACTTGTAGTTTTCAAAAGTGTTTTCATTTTTGATGAGACGCTGAATAAAAGAAGTTTAATCGCCGGCAAACAAAAACACGCGATTTCCCGTAAATCCCGGGCTTGGCCCGTATAGTTGAATGTATACAAAGAAAGTACCCTGTGAGTAAACTCATTTCCAGAACGATTTTTTAAATTATTTTTTCAACACTAAAACGCATAAGACTTGTAGTTTTCAAAAATGTTTTCATTTTTGATGAGACGCCTAATGAAAGTGGTTTAATCGCCGGCAAACGAAAACCTGCGATTTCCCTTAAATCCTGGGCTTGGCCCGTATAGTCGAATGTATACAAAGAAAGTACCATGTGAGTAAACTCATTTCCAAAACGATTTTTTAAATTATCTTTTCACCACTAAAACGCATGAGGCTTGTAGTTTTCAAAAATGTTTTTATTTTTGATGAGACACTGAATAAAAAAAGTTTAATCGCCGGCAAACGAAAACCCGCCATTTCCCGTAAACCCCAGACCCGACCCGTATAGTCAAAAGTATACAAAGAAAGTACCCAGGGAGTAAACTCATTTCCAGAACGATTTTTTAAATTATTTTTTCACCACTAAAACGCATAAGACTTGTAGTTTTCAAAAATGTTTTCATTTTTGATGAGACGCTGAATAAAAGAAGTTTAATCGCCGGCAAACGAAAACCCACGATTTCCCGAAAATCCCGGGCTTGGCCCGTATAGTCAAAAGTATACAAAGAAAGTACCCAGGGAGTAAACTTATTTCCCAAATGATTTTTTAAATTATTTTGTCACCACTAAAACGCATGAGACTTGTAGTTTTCAAAAGTGTTTTCATTTTTGATGAGACGCTGAATAAAAGAAGTTTAATCGCCGGCAAACAAAAACCCGCGATTTCCCGTAAATCCCGGGCTTGGCCCGTATAGTTGAATGTATACAAAGAAAGTACCCTGTGAGTAAACTCATTTACAGAACGATTTTTTAAATTATTTTTTCAACACTAAAACGCATAAGACTTGTAGTTTTCAAAAATGTTTTCATTTTTGATGAGACGCCTAATGAAAGTGGTTTAATCGCCGGCAAACGAAAACCCGCGATTTCCCTTAAATCCTGGGCTTGGCCCGTATAGTCGAATGTATACAAAGAAAGTACCATGTGAGTAAACTCATTTCCAAAACGATTTTTTAAATTATCTTTTCACCACTAAAACGCATGAGGCTTGTAGTTTTCAAAAATGTTTTTATTTTTGATGAGACACTGAATAAAAGAAGTTTAATCGCCGGCAAACGAAAACTCGCGATTTCCCGTAAATCCCGGGCTTGGCCCGTATAGTCATAAGTATACAAAGAAAGTACCCAGGGAGTAAACTTATTTCCCAAATGATTTTTTAAATTATTTTGTCACCACTAAAACGCATGAAACTTGTAGTTTTCAAAAGTGTTTTCATTTTTGATGAGACGTTGAATAAAAGAAGTTTAATCGCCAGCAAACAAAAACCCGCGATTTCCCGTAAATCCCGGGCTTGGCCCGTATAGTTGAATGTATCTAAAGAAAGTACCCAGGGAGTAAACTGACTTCCCGAACGATTTTTCAAATTATTTCTGCACCAGTAGAACGAATGAGACTTGTAGTTTTCAAAAATGTTTTCATTTTTGATGAGACGCTTAATGAAAGGGGTTTATTCGACGGAAAATAAAAACCCGCGATTTCCCGTAAATCACGGGCTTGGCCCGTATAGTCGAATGTATACAAAGAAAGTACCCTGTGAGTAAACTCATTTCCAGAACGATTTTTTAAATTATTTTGTCACCACTAAAACGCATGAGACTTGTAGTTTTCAAAAGTGTTTTCATTTTTGATGGGACGCTGAATAAAAGAAGTTTAATCGCCGGCAAACGAAAACCCGCGATTTCCCGTAAATCCCGGGCTTGGCCCGTATAGTCGAATGTATACAAAGAAAGTACCCTGTGAGTAAACTCATTTCCAGAACGATTTTTTAAATTATTTTTTCACCACTAAAACCCATAAGACTTGTAGTTTTTAAAAATGTTTTCATTTTTGATGAGACGCTGAATAAAAGAAGTTTAATCGCCGGCAAACGAAAACCCACGATTTCCCGAAAATCCCGGGCTTGGCCCGTATAGTCAAAAGTATACAAAGAAATTACCCAGGGAGTAAACGCATTTCCCAAATGATTTTTTAAATTATTTTGTCACCACTAAAACGCATGAGACTTGTAGTTTTCAAAAGTGTTTTCATTTTTGATAGGACGCTGAATAAAAGAAGTTTAATCGCCGGCAAACGAAAACCCACGATTTCCCGAAAATCTCGGGCTTGGCCCGTATAGTCAAAAGTATACAAAGAAAGTACCCAGGGAGTAAACTCATTTCCCAAATGATTTTTTAAATTATTTTGTCACCACTAAAACGCATGAGACTTGTAGTTTTCAAAAGTGTTTTCATTTTTGATGAGACGCTGAATAAAAGAAGGTTAATCGCCGGCAAACGAAAACCCGCCATTTCCCGCAAACCCCAGACTCGGCCCGTATAGTCATAAGTATACAAAGAAAGTACCCAGGGAGTAAACTTATTTCCCAAATGATTTTTTAAATTATTTTGTCACCACTAAAACGCATGAAACTTGTAGTTTTCAAAAGTGTTTTCATTTTTGATGAGACGTTGAATAAAAGAAGTTTAATCGCCAGCAAACAAAAACCCGCGATTTCCCGTAAATCCCGGGCTTGGCCCGTATAGTTGAATGTATCTAAAGAAAGTACCCAGGGAGTAAACTGACTTCCCGAACGATTTTTCAAATTATTTCTGCACCAGTAGAACGAATGAGACTTGTAGTTTTCAAAAATGTTTTCATTTTTGATGAGACGCTTAATGAAAGGGGTTTATTCGACGGAAAATGAAAACCCGCGATTTCCCGTAAATCACGGGCTTGGCCCGTATAGTCGAATGTATACAAAGAAAGTACCCTGTGAGTAAACTCATTTCCAGAACGATTTTTTAAATTATTTTGTCACCACTAAAACGCATGAGACTTGTAGTTTTCAAAAGTGTTTTCATTTTTGATGGGACGCTGAATAAAAGAAGTTTAATCGCCGGCAAACGAAAACCCACGATTTCCCGAAAATCCCGGGCTTGGCCCGTATAGTCAAAAGTATACAAAGAAAGTACCCAGGGAGTAAACGCATTTCCCAAAGGATTTTTTAAATTATTTTGTCACCACTAAAACGCATGAGACTTGTAGTTTTCAAAAGTGTTTTCATTTTTGATAGGACGCTGAATAAAAGAAGTTTAATCGCCGGCAAACGAAAACCCACGATTTCCCGAAAATCCCGGGCTTGGCCCGTATAGTCAAAAGTATACAAAGAAAGTACCCAGGGAATAAACTCATTTCCCAAATGATTTTTTAAATTATTTTGTCACCACTAAAACGCATGAGACTTGTAGTTTTCAAAAGTGTTTTCATTTTTGATGAGACGCTGAATAAAAGAAGTTTAATCGCCGGCAAACAAAAACCCGCGATTTCCCGTAAATCCCGGGCTTGGCCCGTATAGTTGAATGTATACAAAGAAAGTACCCTGTGAGTAAACTCATTTCCAGAACGATTTTTTAAATTATTTTTTCAACACTAAAACGCATAAGACTTGTAGTTTTCAAAAATGTTTTCATTTTTGATGAGACGCCTAATGAAAGTGGTTTAATCGCCGGCAAACGAAAACCCGCGATTTCCCTTAAATCCTGGGCTTGGCCCGTATAGTCGAATGTATACAAAGAAAGTACCATGTGAGTAAACTCATTTCCAAAACGATTTTTTAAATTATCTTTTCACCACTAAAACGCATGAGGCTTGTAGTTTTCAAAAATGTTTTTATTTTTGATGAGACACTGAATAAAAAAAGTTTAATCGCCGGCAAACGAAAACCCGCCATTTCCCGTAAACCCCAGACTCGGCCCGTATAGTCAAAAGTATACAAAGAAAGTACCCAGGGAGTAAACTCATTTCCAGAACGATTTTTTAAATTATTTTTTCACCACTAAAACGCATAAGACTTGTAGTTTTCAAAAATGTTTTCATTTTTGATGAGACGCCTAATGAAAGTGGTTTAATCGCCGGCAAACGAAAACCCGCGATTTCCCTTAAATCCTGGGCTTGGCCCGTATAGTCGAATGTATACAAAGAAAGTACCATGTGAGTAAACTCATTTCCAAAACGATTTTTTAAATTATTTTTTCACCACTAAAACGCATAAAACTTGTAGTTTTCAAAAATGTTTTCATTTTTGATGAGACGCTGAATAAAAGAAGTTTAATCGCCGGCAAACGAAAACCCACGATTTCCCGAAAATCCCGGGCTTGGCCCGTATAGTCAAAAGTATACAAAGAAAGTACCCAGGGAGTAAACTCATTTCCAGAACGATTTTTTAAATTATTTTTTCACCACTAAAACGCATAAGACTTGTAGTTTTCAAAAATGTTTTCATTTTTGATGAGACGCCTAATGAAAGTGGTTTAATCGCCGGCAAACGAAAACCCGCGATTTCCCTTAAATCCTGGGCTTGGCCCGTATAGTCGAATGTATACAAAGAAAGTACCATGTGAGTAAACTCATTTCCAAAACGATTTTTTAAATTATTTTTTCACCACTAAAACGCATAAAACTTGCAGTTTTCAAAAATGTTTTCATTTTTGATGAGACGCTGAATAAAAGAAGTTTAATCGCCGGCAAACGAAAACCCACGATTTCCCGAAAATCCCGGGCTTGGCCCGTATAGTCAAAAGTATACAAAGAAAGTACCCAGGGAGTAAACTTATTTCCCAAATGATTTTTTAAATTATTTTGTCACCACTAAAACGCATGAAACTTGTAGTTTTCAAAAGTGTTTTCATTTTTGATGAGACACTGAATAAAAGAAGTTTAATCGCCGGCAAACAAAAACCCCCGATTTCCCGTAAATTCCGGGCTTGGCCCGTATAGTTGAATGTATCTAAAGAAAGTACCCTGTGAGTAAACTCATTTCCAGAACGATTTTTTAAATTATTTTGTCACCACTAAAACGCATGAGACTTGTAGTTTTCAAAAGTGTTTTCATTTTTGATGGGACGCTGAATAAAAGAAGTTTAATCGCCGGCAAACGAAAACTCGCGATTTCCCGTAAATCCCGGGCTTGGCCCGTATAGTTGAATGTATCTAAAGAAAGTACCCAGGGAGTAAACTCATTTCCCGAACGATTTTTTAAATTATTTTTTCTCCACTAAAACGCATCAGATTTGTAGTTTTCAAAAATGTTTTCATTTTTGATGAGACGCTTAATGAAAGGGGTTTAATCGCCGGCAAATGAAAACCCGCGATTTCCAGTAAATCACGGGCTTGGCCCGTATAGTCGAATGTATACAAAGAAAGTACCCTGTGAGAAAACTCATTTCCAGAACGATTTTTTAAATTATTTTTTCACCACTAAAACGCATAAAACTTGTAGTTTTCAAAAATGTTTTCATTTTTGATGAGACGCTGAATAAAAGAAGTTTAATCGCCGGCAAACGAAAACCCACGATTTCCCGAAAATCCCGGGCTTGGCCCGTATAGTCAAAAGTATACAAAGAAAGTACCCAGGGAGTAAACTTATTTCCCAAATGATTTTTTAAATTATTTTGTCACCACTAAAACGCATGAAACTTGTAGTTTTCAAAAGTGTTTTCATTTTTGATGAGACGCTGAATAAAAGAAGTTTAATCGCCGGCAAACAAAAACCCGCGATTTCCCGTAAATCCCGGGCTTGGCCCGTATAGTTGAATGTATCTAAAGAAAGTACCCAGGGAGTAAACTGACTTCCCGAACGATTTTTCAAATTATTTCTGCACCAGTAGAACGAATGAGACTTGTAGTTTTCAAAAATGTTTTCATTTTTGATGAGACGCTTAATGAAAGGGGTTTAATCGACGGAAAATGAAAACCCGCGTTTTCCCGTAAATCACGGGCTTGGCCCGTATAGTCGAAAGTATACAAAGAAAGTACCCTGTGAGTAAACTCATTTCCAGAACGATTTTTTAAATTATTTTGTCACCACTAAAACGCATGAGACTTGTAGTTTCCAAAAGTGTTTTCATTTTTGATGGGACGCTGAATAAAAGAAGTTTAATCGCCGGCAAACGAAAACACGCGATTTCCTGTAAATCCCGGGCTTGGCCCGTATAGTTGAATGTATCTAAAGAAAGTACCCAGGGAGTAAACTCATTCCCCGAACGATTTTTTAAATTATTTTTTCTCCACTAAAACGCATCAGATTTGTAGTTTTCAAAAATATTTTCATTTTTGATGAGACGCTGAATAAAAGAAGTTAAATCGCCGGTAAACGAAAACCCACGATTTCCCGAAAATCCCGGGCTTGGCCCGTATAGTCAAAAGTATACAAAGAAAGTACCCAGGAAGTAAACTTATTTCCCAAATGATTTTTTAAATTATTTTGTCACCACTAAAACGCATGAGACTTGTAGTTTTCAAAAGTGTTTTCATTTTTGATGAGACGCTGAATAAAAGAAGTTTAATCGCCGGCAAACAAAAACCCGCGATTTCCCGTAAATCCCGGGCTTGGCCCGTATAGTTGAATGTATCTAAAGAAGGTACCCAGGGAGTAAACTCATTTCCCGAACGATTTTTTAAATTATTTTTTCTCCACTAAAACGCATCAGATTTGAAGTTTTCAAAAATGTTTTCATTTTTGATGAGACGCTTAATGAAAGGGGTTTAATCGCCGGCAAATGAAAACCCGCGATTTCCCGTAAATCACGGGCTTGGCAAGTATAGTCGAATGTATACAAAGAAAGTACCCTGTGAGTAAACTCATTTCCAGAACGATTTTTTAAATTATTTTTTCACCACTAAAACGCATAAAACTTGTAGTTTTCAAAAATGTTTTCATTTTTGATGAGACTCTGAATAAAAGAAGTTTAATCGCCGGCAAACGAAAACCCACGATTTCCCGAAAATCCCGGGCTTGGCCCGTATAGTCAAAAGTATACAAATAAAGTACCCAGGGAGTAAACTTATTTCCCAAATGATTTTTTAAATTATTTTGTCACCACTAAAACGCATGAAACTTGTAGTTTTCAAAAGTGTTTTCATTTTTGATGAGACGCTGAATAAAAGAAGTTTAATCGCCAGCAAACAAAAACCCGCGATTTCCCGTAAATCCCGGGCTTGGCCCGTATAGTTGAATGTATCTAAAGAAAGTACCCAGGGAGTAAACTGACTTCCCGAACGATTTTTCAAATTATTTCTGCACCAGTAGAACGAATGAGACTTGTAGTTTTCAAAAATGTTTTCATTTTTGATGAGACGCTTAATGAAAGGGGTTTTTTCGACGGAAAATGAAAACCCGCGATTTCCCGTAAATCACGGGCTTGGCCCGTATAGTCGAATGTATACAAAGAAAGTACCCTGTGAGTAAACTCATTTCCAGAACGATTTTTTAAATTATTTTGTCACCACTAAAACGCATGAGATTTGTAGTTTTCAAAAGTGTTTTCATTTTTGATGGGACGCTGAATAAAAGAAGTTTAATCGCCGGCAAACGAAAACCCGCGATTTCCCGTAAATCCCGGGCTTGGCCCGTATAGTCGAATGTATACAAAGAAAGTACCCTGTGAGTAAACTTATTTCCAGAACGATTTTTTAAATTATTTTTTCACCACTAAAACGCATAAGACTTGTAGTTTTCAAAAATGTTTTCATTTTTGATGAGACGCTGAATAAAAGAAGTTTAATCGCCGGCAAACGAAAACCCACGATTTCCCGAAAATCCCGGGCTTGGCCCGTATAGTCAAAAGTATACAAAGAAAGTACCCAGGGAGTAAACGCATTTCCCAAATGATTTTTTAAATTATTTTGTCACCACTAAAACGCATGAGACTTGTAGTTTTCAAAAGTGTTTTCATTTTTGATAGGACGCTGAATAAAAGAAGTTTAATCGCCGGCAAACGAAAACCCACGATTTCCTGAGAATCCCGGGCTTGGCCCGTATAGTCAAAAGTATACAAAGAAAGAACACAGGGAGTAAACTCATTTCCCAAATGATTTTTTAAATTATTTTGTCACCACTAAAACGCATGAGACTTGTAGTTTTCAAAAGTGTTTTCATTTTTGATGAGACGCTGAATAAAAGAAGTTTAATCGCCGGCAAACAAAAACCCGCGATTTCCCGTAAATCCCGGGCTTTGCCCGTATAGTCGAATGTATACAAAGAAAGTACCCTGTGAGTAAACTCATTTCCAGAACGATTTTTTAAATTATTTTTTCAACACTAAAACGCATAAGACTTGTAGTTTTCAAAAATGTTTTCATTTTTGATGAGACGCCTAATGAAAGTGGTTTAATCGCCGGCAAACGAAAACCCGCGATTTCCCTTAAATCCTGGGCTTGGCCCGTATAGTCAAAAGTATACAAAGAAAGTACCCAGGGAGTAAACGCATTTTCCGAACGATTTTTTAAATTATTTTTTCTCCACTAAAATGCATGAGATTTGTAGTTTTCAAAAATATTTTCATTTTTGATGACACGCCTAATGAAAGTGGTTTAATCGCCGGCAAACGAAAACCCGCGATTTCCCGTAAATCCCGGGCTTGGCCCGTATAGTCGAATGTATACAAAGAAAGTACCCTGTGAGTAAACTCATTTCCAGAACGATTTTTTAAATTATTTTTTCAACACTAAAACGCATAAGACTTGTAGTTTTCAAAAATGTTTTCATTTTTGATGAGACGCCTAATGAAAGTGGTTTAATCGCCGGCAAACGAAAACCCGCCATTTCCCGTAAACCCCAGACTCGGCTCGTATAGTCAAAAGTATACAAAGAAAGTACCCAGGGAGTAAACTCATTTCCAGAACGATTTTTTAAATTATTTTTTCACCACTAAAACGCATAAGACTTGTAGTTTTCAAAAATGTTTTCATTTTTGATGAGACGCCTAATGAAAGTGGTTTAATCGCCGGCAAACGAAAACCCGCGATTTCCCTTAAATCCTGGGCTTGGCCCGTATAGTCGAATGTATACAAAGAAAGTACCATGTGAGTAAACTCATTTCCAAAACGATTTTTTAAATTATCATTTCACCACTAAAACGCATGAGACTTGTAGTTTTCAAAAATGTTTTCATTTTTGATGAGACGCTGAATAAAAGAAGTTTAATCGCCGGCAAACGAAAACCCGCCATTTCCCGTAAACCCCAGACTCGGCCCGTATAGTGAAAAGTATACAAAGAAAGTACCCAGGGAGTAAACTCATTTCCCGAACGATTTTTTAAATTATTTTTTCACCACTAAAACGCATAAGACTTGTAGTTTTCAAAAATGTTTTCATTTTTGATGAGACGCTGAATAAAAGAAGTTTAATCGCCGACAAACGAAAACCCGCGATTTCCCGTATATCCCGGGCTTGGCCCGTATAGTCGAATGTATACAAAGAAAGTACCCTGTGAGTAAACTTATTTCCAGAACGATTTTTTAAATTATTTTTTCACCACTAAAACGCATGAGACTTGTAGTTTTCAAAAGTGTTTTCATTTTTGATAGGACGCTGAATAAAAGAAGTTTAATCGCCGGCAAACGAAAACCCACGATTTCCTGAAAATCCCGGGCTTGGCCCGTATAGTCAAAAGTATACAAAGAAAGTACCCAGGGAGTAAACTCATTTCCCAAATGATTTTTTAAATTATTTTGTCACCACTAAAACGCATGAGACTTGTAGTTTTCAAAAGTGTTTTCATTTTTGATGAGACGCTGAATAAAAGAAGTTTAATCGCCGGCAAACAAAAACCCGCGATTTCCCGTAAATCCCGGGCTTGGCCCGTATAGTCGAATGTATACAAAGAAAGTACCCTGTGAGTAAACTCATTTCCAGAACGATTTTTTAAATTATTTTTTCAACACTAAAACGCATAAGACTTGTAGTTTTCAAAAATGTTTTCATTTTTGATGAGACGCCTAATGAAAGTGGTTTAATCGCCGGCAAACGAAAACCCGCAATTTCCCTTAAATCCTGGGCTTGGCCCGTATAGTCAAAAGTATACAAAGAAAGTACCCAAGGAGTAAACTCATTTTCCGAACGATTTTTTAAATTATTTTTTCTCCACTAAAATGCATGAGATTTGTAGTTTTCAAAAATATTTTCATTTTTGATGACACGCCTAATGAAAGTGGTTTAATCGCCGGCAAACGAAAACCCGCGATTTCCCTTAAATCACGGGCTTGGCCCGTATAGTCGAATGTATACAAAGAAAGTACCATGTGAGTAAACTCATTTCCAAAACGATTTTTCGAATTATCTTTTCACCACTAAAACGCATGAGACTTGTAGTTTTCAAAAATGTTTTTATTTTTGATGAGACGCTGAATAAAAGAAGTTTAATCGCCGGCAAACGAAAACCCGCCATTTCCCGTAAACCCCAGACTCGGCCCGTATAGTCAAAAGTATACAAAGAAAGTACCCAGGGAGTAAACTCATTTCCAGAACAATTTTTTAAATTATTTTTTCACCACTAAAACGCATAAGACTTGTAGTTTTCAAAAATGTTTTCATTTTTGATGAGACGCCTAATGAAAGTGGTTTAATCGCCGGCAAACGAAAACCCGCGATTTCCCTTAAATCCTGGGCTTGGCCCGTATAGTCGAATGTATACAAAGAAAGTACCATGTGAGTAAACTCATTTCCAAAACGATTTTTTAAATTATCATTTCACCACTAAAACGCATGAGACTTGTAGTTTTCAAAAATGTTTTCATTTTTGATGAGACGCTGAATAAAAGAAGTTTAATCGCCGGCAAACGAAAACCCGCCATTTCCCGTAAACCCCAGACTCGGCCCGTATAGTCAAAAGTATACAAAGAAAGTACCCAGGGAGTAAACTCATTTCCCGAACGATTTTTTAAATTATTTTTTCACCACTAAAACGCATAAGACTTGTAGTTTTCAAAAATGTTTTCATTTTTGATGAGACGCTGAATAAAAGAAGTTTAATCGCCGGCAAACGAAAACCCGCGATTTCCCGTATATCCCGGGCTTGGCCCGTATAGTTGAATGTATATAAAGAAAGTACCCAGGGAGTAAACTGATTTCCCGAACGATTTTTCAAATTATTTCTGCACCACTAGAACGAACGAGACTTGTAGTTTTCAAAAATGTTTTCATTTTTAATGAGACGCTTAATGAAAGAGGTTTAATCGCCGGCAAACGAAAACCCGAGATTTCCCGTAAATCCCGGGCTTGTCCGGTATAGTCAAAAGTATACAAAGAAAGTACCCAGGGAGTAAACTCATTTCCGGAACGATTTTTTAAATTATTATTTCACCACTAAAGCCCATGAGACTTGTAGTTTTTAAAAATGTTTTCATTTTTGATCAGACGCTGAATAAAAGGAGTTTAATCGCCGGCAAACAAAAACCCGCCATTTCCCGTAAACCCAGTACTCGGCCCGTATAGTCGAATGTATACAAAGAAAGTACCCTGTGAGTAAACTCATTTCCAGAACGATTTTTTAAATTATTTTTTCAACACTAAAACGCATAAGACTTGTAGTTTTCAAAAATGTTTTCATTTTTGATGAGACGCCTAATGAAAGTGGTTTAATCGCCGGCAAACGAAAACCCGCGATTTCCCTTAAATCCTGGGCTTGGCCCGTATAGTCAAAAGTATACAAAGAAAGTACCCAGGGAGTAAACTCATTTTCCGAACGATTTTTTAAATGATTTTTTCACCACTAAAACGCATAAGACTTGTAGTTTTCAAAAATGTTTTCATTTTTGATGAGACGCTGAATAAAAGAAGTTTAATCGCCGGCAAACGAAAACCCGCGATTTCCCGTATATCCCGGGCTTGGCCCGTATAGTTGAATGTATATAAAGAAAGTACCCAGGGAGTAAACTGATTTCCCGAACGATTTTTCAAATTATTTCTGCACCACTAGAACGAACGAGACTTGTAGTTTTCAAAAATGTTTTCATTTTTAATGAGACGCTTAATGAAAGAGGTTTAATCGCCGGCAAACGAAAACCCGAGATTTCCCGTAAATCCCGGGCTTGTCCGGTATAGTCAAAAGTATACAAAGAAAGTACCCAGGGAGTAAACTCATTTCCGGAACGATTTTTTAAATTATTATTTCACCACTAAAGCCCATGAGACTTGTAGTTTTTAAAAATGTTTTCATTTTTGATCAGACGCTGAATAAAAGGAGTTTAATCGCCGGCAAACAAAAACCCGCCATTTCCCGTAAACCCAGTACTCGGCCCGTATAGTCGAATGTATACAAAGAAAGTACCCTGTGAGTAAACTCATTTCCAGAACGATTTTTTAAATTATTTTTTCAACACTAAAACGCATAAGACTTGTAGTTTTCAAAAATGTTTTCATTTTTGATGAGACGCCTAATGAAAGTGGTTTAATCGCCGGCAAACGAAAACCCGCGATTTCCCTTAAATCCTGGGCTTGGCCCGTATAGTCAAAAGTATACAAAGAAAGTACCCAGGGAGTAAACTCATTTTCCGAACGATTTTTTAAATGATTTTTTCTCCACTAAAATGCATGAGATTTGTAGTTTTCAAAAATGTTTTCATTTTTGATGACACGCTTAATGAAAGGGGTTTAATCGCCGGCAAATGAAAACCCGCGATTTCCCGTAAATCACGGGCTTGGCCCGTATAGTCGAATGTATACAAAGAAAGTACCCTGTGAGTAAACTCATTTCCAGAACGATTTTTTAAATTATTTTTTCAACACTAAAACGCATAAGACTTGTAGTTTTCAAAAATGTTTTCATTTTTGATGAGACGCCTAATGAAAGTGGTTTAATTGCCGGCAAACGATAACCCGCGATTTCCCTTAAATCCTGGGCTTGGCCCGTATAGTCGAATGTATACAAAGAAAGTACCATGTGAGTAAACTCATTTCCAAAACGATTTTTTAAATTATCTTTTCACCACTAAAACGCATGAGACTTGTAGTTTTCAAAAATGTTTTTATTTTTGATGAGACGCTGAATAAAAGAAGTTTAATCGCCGGCAAACGAAAACCCGCCATTTCCCGTAAACCCCAGACTCGGCCCGTATAGTCAAAAGTATACAAAGAAAGTACCCAGGGAGTAAACTCATTTCCAGAACGATTTTTTAAATTATTTTTTCACCACTAAAACGCATAAGACTTGTAGTTTTCAAAAATGTTTTCATTTTTGATGAGACGCCTAATGAAAGTGGTTTAATCGCCGGCAAACGAAAACCCGCGATTTCCCTTAAATCCTGGGCTTGGCCCGTATAGTCGAATGTATACAAAGAAAGTACCATGTGAGTAAACTCATTTCCAAAACGATTTTTTAAATTATCTTTTCACCACTAAAACGCATGAGACTTGTAGTTTTCAAAAATGTTTTCATTTTTGATGAGACGCTGAATAAAAGAAGTTTAATCGCCGGCAAACGAAAACCCGCCATTTCCCGTAAACCCCAGACTCGGCCCGTATAGTCAAAAGTATACAAAGAAAGTACCCAGGGAGTAAACTCATTTCTAGAACGATTTTTTAAATTATTTTTTCACCACTAAAACGCATAAGACTTGTAGTTTTCAAAAATGTTTTCATTTTTGATGAGACGCTGAATAAAAGAAGTTTAATCGCCGGCAGACGAAAACCCGCGATTTCCCTTATATCCCGGGCTTGGCCCGTATAGTTGAATGTATATAAAGAAAGTACCCAGGGAGTAAACTGATTTCTCGAATGATTTTTCAAATTATTTCTGCACCACTAGAACGAACGAGACTTGTAGTTTTCAAAAATGTTTTCATTTTTAATGAGACGCTTAATGAAAGAGGTTTAATCGCCGGCAAACGAAAACCCAAGATTTCCCGTAAATCCCGGGCTTGTCCCGTATAGTCAAAAGTATACAAAGAAAGTACCCAGGGAGTAAACTCATTTCCGGAACGATTTTTTAAATTATTATTTCACCACTAAAGCCCATGAGACTTGTAGTTTTTAAAAATGTTTTCATTTTTGATCAGACGCTGAATAAAAGGAGTTTAATCGCCGGCAAACAAAAACCCGCCATTTCCCGTAAACCCAGTACTCGGCCCGTATAGTCAAAAGTATACAAAGAAAGTACCTAGGGAGTAAACCCATTTGCCGAACGATTTTTTAAATTATTTTTTCACCACTAAAACGCATGAGACTTGTATTTTTTAGAAATGTTTTAATTTTTGATGAGACGCTTAATGAAAGTGGTTTAATCGCCGGCAAACGAAAACCCGCGATTTCCCGTAAATCCGGGCTTGGCCCGTATAGTCGAAAGTATACAAAGAAAGTACCCTGTGAGTAAACTCATTTCCAAAACGATTTTTTAAATTATCTTTTCACCACTAAAACGCATGAGACTAGTAGTTTTTAAAAATGTTTTCATTTTTGATGAGACGCTGAATAAAAGAAGTTTAATCGCCGGCAAACGAAGACCCGCCATTTCCCGTGAACCCCGGACGCAGCCCGTATAGTCAAAAGTATACAAAGAAAGTACCCAGGGAGTAAACTCATTTCCCGAACGATTTTTTATATTATTTTTCACCACTAAAGCCCATGAGATTTGTAGTTTTTAAAAATGTTTTCATTTTTGATAAGATGCTGATTAAAAGAAGTTTAATCTCCCTCAAACAAAAACCTGCGATTTCCCGTAAATCCCGGACTCAGCCCGTATAGTCAAAAGTATACAAAGAAAGTACCCAGGGTGTAAACTCATTTCCCGAACGATTTTTTTTCATTTTTGATGAGACGCCTAATGAAAGTGGTTTAATCGCCGGCAAACAAAAACCCGCGATTTCCCTTAAATCCTGGGCTTGGCCCGTATAGTCGAATGTATACAAAGAAAGTACCCTGTGAGTAAACTCATTTCCAGAACGATTTTTTAAATTATTTTTTCAACACTAAAACGCATGAGATTTGTAGTTTTCAAAAATATTTTCATTTTTGATGACACGCTTAATGAAAGGGGTTTAATCGCCGGCAAATGAAAACCCGCGATTTCCCGTAAATCACGGGCTTGGCCCGTATAGTCGAATGTATACAAAGAAAGTACCCTCTGAGTAAACTCATTTCCAGAACGATTTTTTAAATTATTTTTTCAACACTAAAACGCATAAGACTTGTAGTTTTCAAAAATGTTTTCATTTTTGATGAGACGCCTAATGAAAGTGGTTTAATCGCCGGCAAACGAAAACCCGCGGTTTCCCTTAAATTCTGGGCTTGGCCCGTATAGTCGAATGTATACAAAGAAAGTACCATGTGAGTAAACTCATTTCTAAAACGATTTTTTGAATTATCTTTTCACTACTAAAACGCATGAGACTTGTAGTTTTCAAAAATGTTTTCATTTTTGATGAGACGCTGAATAAAAGAAGGTTAATCGCCGGCAAACGAAAACCCGCCATTTCCCGCAAACCCCAGACTCGGCCCGTATAGTCAAAAGTATACAAAGAAAGTACCCAGGGAGTAAACTCATTTCCAGAACGATTTTGTAAATTATTTTTTCATCACTAAAACGCATAAGACTTGTAGTTTTCAAAAATGTTTTCATTTTTGATGAGACGCTGAATAAAAGAAGTTTAATCGCCGGCAAACGAAAACCCGCGATTTTCCGTAAATCCCGGGCTTGGACCGTATAGTCAAAAGTATACAAAGAAAGTACCCAGGGAGTAAATTCATTTCCCGAACGATTTTTTAAATTATTTTTTCACCACTAAAACGCATGAGACTTGTAGTTTTCAAAAATGTTTTCATTTTTGATGAGACGCTGAATAAAAGAAGTTTAATCGCCGGCAAACGAAAACCCGCGATTTCCCGTATATCCCGGGCTTGGCCCGTATAGTTGAATGTATATAAAGAAAGTACCCAGGGAGTAAACTGATTTCCCGAACAATTTTTCAAATTATTTCTGCACCACTAGAACGAATGAGACTTGTAGTTTTCAAAAATGTTTTCATTTTTGATGAGACGCTGAATAAAAGAAGTTTAATCGCCGGCAAACGAAAACCCGCCATTTCCCGTGAACCCCGGACGCAGCCCGTATAGTCAAAAGTATACAAAGAAAGTACCCAGGGAGTAAACTCATTTCCCGAACGATTTTTTATATTATTTTTCACCACTAAAGCCCATGAGATTTGTAGTTTTTAAAAATGTTTTCATTTTTGATAAGACGCTGATTAAAAGAAGTTTAATCTCCCTCAAACAAAAACCTGCGATTTCCCGTAAATCCCGGACTCAGCCCGTATAGTCAAAAGTATACAAAGAAAGTACCCAGGGTGTAAACTCATTTCCCGAACGATTTTTTTTCATTTTTGATGAGACGCCTAATGAAAGTGGTTTAATCGCCGGCAAACAAAAACCCGCGATTTCCCTTAAATCCTTGGCTTGGCCCGTATAGTCGAATGTATACAAAGAAAGTACCCTGTGAGTAAACTCATTTCCAGAACGATTTTTTAAATTATTTTTTCAACACTAAAACGCATGAGATTTGTAGTTTTCAAAAATATTTTCATTTTTGATGACACGCTTAATGAAAGGGGTTTAATCGCCGGCAAATGAAAACCCGCGATTTCCCGTAAATCACGGGCTTGGCCCGTATAGTCGAATGTATACAAAGAAAGTACCCTGTGAGTAAACTCATTTCCAGAACGATTTTTTAAATTATTTTTTCAACACTAAAACGCATAAGACTTGTAGTTTTCAAAAATGTTTTCATTTTTGATGAGACGCCTAATGAAAGTGGTTTAATCGCCGGCAAACGAAAACCCGAGGTTTCCCTTAAATTCAGGGCTTGGCCCGTATAGTCGAATGTATACAAAGAAAGTACCATGTGAGTAAACTCATTTCCAAAACGATTTTTTAAATTATCTTTTCACCACTAAAAGGCATGAGACTTGTAGTTTTCAAAAATGTTTTCATTTTTGATGAGACGCTGAATAAAAGAAGGTTAATCGCCGGCAAACGAAAACCCGCCATTTCCCGCAAACCCCAGACTCGGCCCGTATAGTCAAAAGTATACAAAGAAAGTACCCAGGGAGTAAACTCATTTCCAGAACGATTTTGTAAATTATTTTTTCACCACTAAAATGCATAAGACTTGTAGTTTTCAAAAATGTTTTCATTTTTGATGAGACGCTGAATAAAAGAAGTTAAATCGCCGGCAAACGAAAACCCGCGATTTCCCGTAAATCCCGGGCTTGGACCGTATAGTCAAAAGTATACAAAGAAAGTACCCAGGGAGTAAATTCATTTCCCGAACGATTTTTTAAATTATTTTTTCACCACTAAAACGCATGAGACTTGTAGTTTTCAAAAATGTTTTCATTTTTGATGAGACGCTGAATAAAAGAAGTTTAATCGCCGGCAAACGAAAACCCGCGATTTCCCGTATATCCCGGGCTTGGCCCGTATAGTTGAATGTATATAAAGAAAGTACCCAGGGAGTAAACTGATTTCCCGAACAATTTTTTTAAATTATTTCTGCACCACTAGAACGAATGAGACTTGTAGTTTTCAAAAATGTTTTCATTTTTGATGAGACGCTGAATAAAAGAAGGTTAATCGCCGGCAAACGAAAACCCGCTATTTCCCGCAAACCCCAGACTCGGCCCGTATAGTCAAAAGTATACAAAGAAAGTACCCAGGGAGTAAACTCATTTCCAGAACGATTTTGTAAATTATCTTTTCACCACTAAAACGCATGAGACTAGTAGTTTTTAAAAATGTTTTCATTTTTGATGAGACGCTGAATAAAAGAAGTTTAATCGCCGGCAAACGAAAACCCGCCATTTCCCGTGAACCCCGGACGCAGCCCGTATAGTCAAAAGTATACAAAGAAAGTACCCAGGGAGTAAACTCATTTCCCGAACGATTTTTTATATTATTTTTCACCACTAAAGCCCATGAGATTTGTAGTTTTTAAAAATGTTTTCATTTTTGATAAGACGCTGATTAAAAGAAGTTTAATCTCCCTCAAACAAAAACCTGCGATTTCCTGTAAATCCCGGACTCAGCCCGTATAGTCAAAAGTATACAAAGAAAGTACCCAGGGTGTAAACTCATTTCCCGAACGATTTTTTTTCATTTTTGATGAGACGCCTAATGAAAGTGGTTTAATCGCCGGCAAACAAAAACCCGCGATTTCCCTTAAATCCTTGGCTTGGCCCGTATAGTCGAATGTATACAAAGAAAGTACCCTGTGAGTAAACTCATTTCCAGAACGATTTTTTAAATTATTTTTTCAACACTAAAACGCATGAGATTTGTAGTTTTCAAAAATATTTTCATTTTTGATGACACGCTTAATGAAAGGGGTTTAATCGCCGGCAAATGAAAACCCGCGATTTCCCGTAAATCACGGGCTTGGCCCGTATAGTCGAATGTATACAAAGAAAGTACCCTGTGAGTAAACTCATTTCCAGAACGATTTTTTAAATTATTTTTTCACCACTAAAACGCATAAGACTTGTAGTTTTCAAAAATGTTTTCATTTTTGATGAAACGCCTAATGAAAGTGGTTTAATCGCCGGCAAACGAAAACCCCAGGTTTCCCTTAAATTCAGGGCTTGGCCCGTATAGTCGAATGTATACAAAGAAAGTACCATGTGAGTAAACTCATTTCCAAAACGATTTTTTAAATTATCTTTTCACCACTAAAAGGCATGAGACTTGTAGTTTTCAAAAATGTTTTCATTTTTGATGAGACGCTGAATAAAAGAAGGTTAATCGCCGGCAAACGAAAACCCGCCATTTCCCGCAAACCCCAGACTCGGCCCGTATAGTCAAAAGTATACAAAGAAAGTACCCAGGGAGTAAACTCATTTCCAGAACGATTTTGTAAATTATTTTTTCACCACTAAAACGCATAAGACTTGTAGTTTTCAAAAATGTTTTCATTTTTGATGAGACGCTGAATAAAAGAAGTTTAATCGCCGGCAAACGAAAACCCGCGATTTCCCGTAAATCCCGGGCTTGGACCGTATAGTCAAAAGTATACAAAGAAAGTACCCAGGGAGTAAATTCATTTCCCGAACGATTTTTTAAATTATTTTTTCACCACTAAAACGCATGAGACTTGTAGTTTTCAAAAATGTTTTCATTTTTGATGAGACGCTGAATAAAAGAAGTTTAATCGCCGGCAAACGAAAACCCGCGATTTCCCGTATATCCCGGGCTTGGCCCGTATAGTTGAATGTATATAAAGAAAGTACCCAGGGAGTAAACTGATTTCCCGAACAATTTTTCAAATTATTTCTGCACCACTAGAACGAATGAGACTTGTAGTTTTCAAAAATGTTTTCATTTTTGATGAGACGCTGAATAAAAGAAGGTTAATCGCCGGCAAACGAAAACCCGCCATTTCCCGCAAACCCCAGACTCGGCCCGTATAGTCAAAAGTATACAAAGAAAGTACCCAGGGAGTAAACTCATTTCCAGAACGATTTTGTAAATTATCTTTTCACCACTAAAACGCATGAGACTAGTAGTTTTTAAAAATGTTTTCATTTTTGATGAGACGCTGAATAAAAGAAGTTTAATCGCCGGCAAACGAAAACCCGCCATTTCCCGTAAACCCCGGACGCAGCCCGTATAGTCAAAAGTATACAAAGAAAGTACCCAGGGAGTAAACTCATTTCCCGAACGATGTTTTATATTATTTTTCACCACTAAAGCCCATGAGATTTGTAGTTTTTAAAAATGTTTTCATTTTTGATAAGACGCTGATTAAAAGAAGTTTAATCTCCCTCAAACAAAAACCTGCGATTTCCCGTAAATCCCGGACTCAGCCCGTATAGTCAAAAGTATACAAAGAAAGTACCCAGGGAGTAAACTCATTTCCAGAACGATTTTGTAAATTATTTTTTCACCACTAAAACGCATAAGACTTGTAGTTTTCAAAAATGTTTTCATTTTTGATGAGACGCTGAATAAAAGAAGTTTAATCGCCGGCAAACGAAAACCCGCGATTTCCCGTAAATCCCGGGCTTGGACCGTATAGTCAAAAGTATACAAAGAAAGTACCCAGGGAGTAAATTCATTTCCCGAACGATTTTTTAAATTATTTTTTCACCACTAAAACGCATGAGACTTGTAGTTTTCAAAAATGTTTTCATTTTTGATGAGACGCTGAATAAAAGAAGTTTAATCGCCGGCAAACGAAAACCCGCGATTTCCCGTATATCCCGGGCTTGGCCCGTATAGTTGAATGTATATAAAGAAAGTACCCAGGGAGTAAACTGATTTCCCGAACAATTTTTCAAATTATTTCTGCACCACTAGAACGAATGAGACTTGTAGTTTTCAAAAATGTTTTCATTTTTGATGAGACGCTGAATAAAAGAAGGTTAATCGCCGGCAAACGAAAACCCGCCATTTCCCGCAAACCCCAGACTCGGCCCGTATAGTCAAAAGTATACAAAGAAAGTACCCAGGGAGTAAACTCATTTCCAGAACGATTTTGTAAATTATCTTTTCACCACTAAAACGCATGAGACTAGTAGTTTTTAAAAATGTTTTCATTTTTGATGAGACGCTGAATAAAAGAAGTTTAATCGCCGGCAAACGAAAACCCGCCATTTCCCGTAAACCCCGGACGCAGCCCGTATAGTCAAAAGTATACAAAGAAAGTACCCAGGGAGTAAACTCATTTCCCGAACGATTTTTTATATTATTTTTCACCACTAAAGCCCATGAGATTTGTAGTTTTTAAAAATGTTTTCATTTTTGATAAGACGCTGATTAAAAGAAGTTTAATCTCCCTCAAACAAAAACCTGCGATTTCCCGTAAATCCCGGACTCAGCCCGTATAGTCAAAAGTATACAAAGAAAGTACCCAGGGTGTAAACTCATTTCCCGAACGATTTTTTTTCATTTTTGATGAGACGCCTAATGAAAGTGGTTTAATCGCCGGCAAACAAAAACCCGCGATTTCCCTTAAATCCTTGGCTTGGCCCGTATAGTCGAATGTATACAAAGAAAGTACCCTGTGAATAAACTCATTCCCAGAACGATTTTTTAAATTATTTTTTCAACACTAAAACGCATGAGATTTGTAGTTTTCAAAAATATTTTCATTTTTGATGACACGCTTAATGAAAGGGGCTTAATCGCCGGCAAATGAAAACCCGCGATTTCCCGTAAATCACGGGCTTGGCCCGTATAGTCGAATGTATACAAAGAAAGTACCCTGTGAGTAAACTCATTTCCAGAACGATTTTTTAAATTATTTTTTCAACACTAAAACGCATAAGACTTGTAGTTTTCAAAAATGTTTTCATTTTTGATGAGACGCCTAATGAAAGTGGTTTAATCGCCGGCAAACGAAAACCCGCGGTTTCCCTTAAATTCAGGGCTTGGCCCGTATAGTCGAATGTATACAAAGAAAGTACCATGTGAGTAAACTCATTTCCAAAACGATTTTTTAAATTATCTTTTCACCACTAAAAGGCATGAGACTTGTAGTTTTCAAAAATGTTTTCATTTTTGATGAGACGTTGAATAAAAGAAGGTTAATCGCCGGCAAACGAAAACCCGCCATTTCCCGCAAACCCCAGACTCGGCCCGTATAGTCAAAAGTATACAAAGAAAGTACCCAGGGAGTAAACTCATTTCCAGAACGATTTTGTAAATTATTTTTTCACCACTAAAACGCATAAGACTTGTAGTTTTCAAAAATGTTTTCATTTTTGATGAGACGCTGAATAAAAGAAGTTTAATCGCCGGCAAACGAAAACCCGCGATTTCCCGTAAATCCCGGGCTTGGACCGTATAGTCAAAAGTATACAAAGAAAGTACCCAGGGAGTAAATTCATTTCCCGAACGATTTTTTAAATTATTTTTTCACCACTAAAACGCATGAGACTTGTAGTTTTCAAAAATGTTTGCATTTTTGATGAGACGCTGATTAAAAGAAGTTTAATCGCCGGCAAACGAAAACCCGCGATTTCCCGTATATCCCGGGCTTGGCCCGTATAGTTGAATGTATATAAAGAAAGTACCCAGGGAGTAAACTGATTTCCCGAACAATTTTTCAAATTATTTCTGCACCACTAGAACGAATGAGACTTGTAGTTTTCAAAAATGTTTTCATTTTTAATGAGACGCTTAATGAAAGAGGTTTAATCGCCGGCAAACGAAAACCCGCGATTTCCCGTAAATCCCGGGCTTGTCCCGTATAGTCAAAAGTATACAAAGAAAGTACCCAGGGAGTAAACTCATTTCCCGAACGATTTTTTAAATTATTATTTCACCACTAAAGCCCATGAGACTTGTAGTTTTTAAAAATGTTTTCATTTTTGCGGAGACGCTGAATAAAAGGAGTTTAATCGCCGGCAAACGAAAACCCGCCATTTCCCGTAAACCCAGTACTCGGCCCGTATAGTCAAAAGTATACAAAGAAAGTACCCAGGGAGTAAACTCATTTCCCGAACGATTTTTTTTCATTTTTGATGAGACGCCTAATGAAAGTGGTTTAATCGCCGGCAAACAAAAACCCGCGATTTCCCTTAAATCCTGGGCTTGGCTCGTATAGTCGAATGTATACAAAGAAAGTACCCTGCGAGTAAACTCATTTCCAGAACGATTTTTTAAATTATTTTTTCAACACTAAAACGCATGAGATTTGTAGTTTTCAAAAATGTGTTCATTTTTGATGACACGCTTAATAAAAGGGGTTTAATCGCCGGCAAATGAAAACCCGCGATTTCCCGTAAATCACGGGCTTGGCCCGTATAATCGAATGTATACAAAGAAAGTACCCTGTGAGTAAACTCTTTTCCAGAACGATTTTTTAAATTATTTTTTCAACACTAAAACGCATAAGACTTGTAGTTTTCAAAAATGTTTTCATTTTTGATGAGACGCCTGATGAAGTGGTTTAATCGCCGGCAAACGAAAACCAGCGATTTCCCTTAAATTCTGGGCTTGGCCCGTATAGTCGAATGTATACAAAGAAAGTACCATGTGAGTAAACTCATTTCCAAAACGATTTATTAAATTATCTTTTCACCACTAAAACGCATGAGACTTGTAATTTTCAAAAATGTTTTCATTTTTGATGAGACGCTGAATAAAAGAAGTTTAATCGCCGGCAAACGAAAACCCGCGATTTCCCGTATATCCCGGGCTTGGCCCGTATAGTTGAATGTATATAAAGAAAGTACCCAGGGAGTAAACTGATTTCCCGAACGATTTTTCAAATTATTTCTGCACCACTAGAACGAATGAGACTTGTTGTTTTCAAAAATGTTTTCATTTTTAATGAGACGCTTAATGAAAGCGGTTTAATCGCCGGCAAACGAAAACCCGCGATTTCCCGTAAATCCCGGGCTTGTCCCGTATAGTCAAAAGTATACAAAGAAAGTACCCAGGGAGTAAACTCATTTCCCGAACGATTTTTTTTCATTTTTGATGAGACGCCTAATGAAAGTGGTTTAATCGCCGGCAAACAAAAACCCGCGATTTCCCTTAAATCCTTGGCTTGGCCCGTATAGTCGAATGTATACAAAGAAAGTACCCTGTGAATAAACTCATTCCCAGAACGATTTTTTAAATTATTTTTTCAACACTAAAACGCATGAGATTTGTAGTTTTCAAAAATATTTTCATTTTTGATGACACGCTTAATGAAAGGGGCTTAATCGCCGGCAAATGAAAACCCGCGATTTCCCGTAAATCACGGGCTTGGCCCGTATAGTCGAATGTATACAAAGAAAGTACCCTGTGAGTAAACTCATTTCCAGAACGATTTTTTAAATTATTTTTTCAACACTAAAACGCATAAGACTTGTAGTTTTCAAAAATGTTTTCATTTTTGATGAGACGCCTAATGAAAGTGGTTTAATCGCCGGCAAACGAAAACCCGCGGTTTCCCTTAAATTCAGGGCTTGGCCCGTATAGTCGAATGTATACAAAGAAAGTACCATGTGAGTAAACTCATTTCCAAAACGATTTTTTAAATTATCTTTTCACCACTAAAAGGCATGAGACTTGTAGTTTTCAAAAATGTTTTCATTTTTGATGAGACGTTGAATAAAAGAAGGTTAATCGCCGGCAAACGAAAACCCGCCATTTCCCGCAAACCCCAGACTCGGCCCGTATAGTCAAAAGTATACAAAGAAAGTACCCAGGGAGTAAACTCATTTCCAGAACGATTTTGTAAATTATTTTTTCACCACTAAAACGCATAAGACTTGTAGTTTTCAAAAATGTTTTCATTTTTGATGAGACGCTGAATAAAAGAAGTTTAATCGCCGGCAAACGAAAACCCGCGATTTCCCGTAAATCCCGGGCTTGGACCGTATAGTCAAAAGTATACAAAGAAAGTACCCAGGGAGTAAATTCATTTCCCGAACGATTTTTTAAATTATTTTTTCACCACTAAAACGCATGAGACTTGTAGTTTTCAAAAATGTTTGCATTTTTGATGAGACGCTGATTAAAAGAAGTTTAATCGCCGGCAAACGAAAACCCGCGATTTCCCGTATATCCCGGGCTTGGCCCGTATAGTTGAATGTATATAAAGAAAGTACCCAGGGAGTAAACTGATTTCCCGAACAATTTTTCAAATTATTTCTGCACCACTAGAACGAATGAGACTTGTAGTTTTCAAAAATGTTTTCATTTTTAATGAGACGCTTAATGAAAGAGGTTTAATCGCCGGCAAACGAAAACCCGCGATTTCCCGTAAATCCCGGGCTTGTCCCGTATAGTCAAAAGTATACAAAGAAAGTACCCAGGGAGTAAACTCATTTCCCGAACGATTTTTTAAATTATTATTTCACCACTAAAGCCCATGAGACTTGTAGTTTTTAAAAATGTTTTCATTTTTGCGGAGACGCTGAATAAAAGGAGTTTAATCGCCGGCAAACGAAAACCCGCCATTTCCCGTAAACCCAGTACTCGGCCCGTATAGTCAAAAGTATACAAAGAAAGTACCCAGGGAGTAAACTCATTTCCCGAACGATTTTTTTTCATTTTTGATGAGACGCCTAATGAAAGTGGTTTAATCGCCGGCAAACAAAAACCCGCGATTTCCCTTAAATCCTGGGCTTGGCTCGTATAGTCGAATGTATACAAAGAAAGTACCCTGCGAGTAAACTCATTTCCAGAACGATTTTTTAAATTATTTTTTCAACACTAAAACGCATGAGATTTGTAGTTTTCAAAAATGTGTTCATTTTTGATGAGACGCTGAATAAAAGAAGTTTAATCGCCGGCAAACGAAAACCCGCGATTTCCCGTAAATCCCGGGCTTGGACCGTATAGTCAAAAGTATACAAAGAAAGTACCCAGGGAGTAAATTCATTTCCCGAACGATTTTTTAAATTATTTTTTCACCACTAAAACGCATGAGACTTGTAGTTTTCAAAAATGTTTGCATTTTTGATGAGACGCTGATTAAAAGAAGTTTAATCGCCGGCAAACGAAAACCCGCGATTTCCCGTATATCCCGGGCTTGGCCCGTATAGTTGAATGTATATAAAGAAAGTACCCAGGGAGTAAACTGATTTCCCGAACAATTTTTCAAATTATTTCTGCACCACTAGAACGAATGAGACTTGTAGTTTTCAAAAATGTTTTCATTTTTAATGAGACGCTTAATGAAAGAGGTTTAATCGCCGGCAAACGAAAACCCGCGATTTCCCGTAAATCCCGGGCTTGTCCCGTATAGTCAAAAGTATACAAAGAAAGTACCCAGGGAGTAAACTCATTTCCCGAACGATTTTTTAAATTATTATTTCACCACTAAAGCCCATGAGACTTGTAGTTTTTAAAAATGTTTTCATTTTTGCGGAGACGCTGAATAAAAGGAGTTTAATCGCCGGCAAACGAAAACCCGCGATTTCCCGTAAATCCCGGGCTTGTCCCGTATAGTCAAAAGTATACAAAGAAAGTACCCAGGGAGTAAACTCATTTCCCGAACGATTTTTTAAATTATTATTTCACCACTAAAGCCCATGAGACTTGTAGTTTTTAAAAATGTTTTCATTTTTGCGGAGACGCTGAATAAAAGGAGTTTAATCGCCGGCAAACGAAAACCCGCCATTTCCCGTAAACCCAGTACTCGGCCCGTATAGTCAAAAGTATACAAAGAAAGTACCCAGGGAGTAAACTCATTTCCCGAACGATTTTTTTTCATTTTTGATGAGACGCCTAATGAAAGTGGTTTAATCGCCGGCAAACAAAAACCCGCGATTTCCCTTAAATCCTGGGCTTGGCTCGTATAGTCGAATGTATACAAAGAAAGTACCCTGCGAGTAAACTCATTTCCAGAACGATTTTTTAAATTATTTTTTCAACACTAAAACGCATGAGATTTGTAGTTTTCAAAAATGTGTTCATTTTTGATGAGACGCTGAATAAAAGAAGTTTAATCGCCGGCAAACGAAAACCCGCGATTTCCCGTAAATCCCGGGCTTGGACCGTATAGTCAAAAGTATACAAAGAAAGTACCCAGGGAGTAAATTCATTTCCCGAACGATTTTTTAAATTATTTTTTCACCACTAAAACGCATGAGACTTGTAGTTTTCAAAAATGTTTGCATTTTTGATGAGACGCTGATTAAAAGAAGTTTAATCGCCGGCAAACGAAAACCCGCGATTTCCCGTATATCCCGGGCTTGGCCCGTATAGTTGAATGTATATAAAGAAAGTACCCAGGGAGTAAACTGATTTCCCGAACAATTTTTCAAATTATTTCTGCACCACTAGAACGAATGAGACTTGTAGTTTTCAAAAATGTTTTCATTTTTAATGAGACGCTTAATGAAAGAGGTTTAATCGCCGGCAAACGAAAACCCGCGATTTCCCGTAAATCCCGGGCTTGTCCCGTATAGTCAAAAGTATACAAAGAAAGTACCCAGGGAGTAAACTCATTTCCCGAACGATTTTTTAAATTATTATTTCACCACTAAAGCCCATGAGACTTGTAGTTTTTAAAAATGTTTTCATTTTTGCGGAGACGCTGAATAAAAGGAGTTTAATCGCCGGCAAACGAAAACCCGCCATTTCCCGTAAACCCAGTACTCGGCCCGTATAGTCAAAAGTATACAAAGAAAGTACCCAGGGAGTAAACTCATTTCCCGAACGATTTTTTTTCATTTTTGATGAGACGCCTAATGAAAGTGGTTTAATCGCCGGCAAACAAAAACCCGCGATTTCCCTTAAATCCTGGGCTTGGCTCGTATAGTCGAATGTATACAAAGAAAGTACCCTGCGAGTAAACTCATTTCCAGAACGATTTTTTAAATTATTTTTTCAACACTAAAACGCATGAGATTTGTAGTTTTCAAAAATGTGTTCATTTTTGATGACACGCTTAATAAAAGGGGTTTAATCGCCGGCAAATGAAAACCCGCGATTTCCCGTAAATCACGGGCTTGGCCCGTATAATCGAATGTATACAAAGAAAGTACCCTGTGAGTAAACTCTTTTCCAGAACGATTTTTTAAATTATTTTTTCAACACTAAAACGCATAAGACTTGTAGTTTTCAAAAATGTTTTCATTTTTGATGAGACGCCTGATGAAGTGGTTTAATCGCCGGCAAACGAAAACCAGCGATTTCCCTTAAATTCTGGGCTTGGCCCGTATAGTCGAATGTATACAAAGAAAGTACCATGTGAGTAAACTCATTTCCAAAACGATTTATTAAATTATCTTTTCACCACTAAAACGCATGAGACTTGTAATTTTCAAAAATGTTTTCATTTTTGATGAGACGCTGAATAAAAGAAGTTTAATCGCCGGCAAACGAAAACCCGCGATTTCCCGTATATCCCGGGCTTGGCCCGTATAGTTGAATGTATATAAAGAAAGTACCCAGGGAGTAAACTGATTTCCCGAACGATTTTTCAAATTATTTCTGCACCACTAGAACGAATGAGACTTGTTGTTTTCAAAAATGTTTTCATTTTTAATGAGACGCTTAATGAAAGCGGTTTAATCGCCGGCAAACGAAAACCCGCGATTTCCCGTAAATCCCGGGCTTGTCCCGTATAGTCAAAAGTATACAAAGAAAGTACCCAGGGAGTAAACTCATTTCCCGAACGATTTTTTTTCATTTTTGATGAGACGCCTAATGAAAGTGGTTTAATCGCCGGCAAACAAAAACCCGCGATTTCCCTTAAATCCTTGGCTTGGCCCGTATAGTCGAATGTATACAAAGAAAGTACCCTGTGAATAAACTCATTCCCAGAACGATTTTTTAAATTATTTTTTCAACACTAAAACGCATGAGATTTGTAGTTTTCAAAAATATTTTCATTTTTGATGACACGCTTAATGAAAGGGGCTTAATCGCCGGCAAATGAAAACCCGCGATTTCCCGTAAATCACGGGCTTGGCCCGTATAGTCGAATGTATACAAAGAAAGTACCCTGTGAGTAAACTCATTTCCAGAACGATTTTTTAAATTATTTTTTCAACACTAAAACGCATAAGACTTGTAGTTTTCAAAAATGTTTTCATTTTTGATGAGACGCCTAATGAAAGTGGTTTAATCGCCGGCAAACGAAAACCCGCGGTTTCCCTTAAATTCAGGGCTTGGCCCGTATAGTCGAATGTATACAAAGAAAGTACCATGTGAGTAAACTCATTTCCAAAACGATTTTTTAAATTATCTTTTCACCACTAAAAGGCATGAGACTTGTAGTTTTCAAAAATGTTTTCATTTTTGATGAGACGTTGAATAAAAGAAGGTTAATCGCCGGCAAACGAAAACCCGCCATTTCCCGCAAACCCCAGACTCGGCCCGTATAGTCAAAAGTATACAAAGAAAGTACCCAGGGAGTAAACTCATTTCCAGAACGATTTTGTAAATTATTTTTTCACCACTAAAACGCATAAGACTTGTAGTTTTCAAAAATGTTTTCATTTTTGATGAGACGCTGAATAAAAGAAGTTTAATCGCCGGCAAACGAAAACCCGCGATTTCCCGTAAATCCCGGGCTTGGACCGTATAGTCAAAAGTATACAAAGAAAGTACCCAGGGAGTAAATTCATTTCCCGAACGATTTTTTAAATTATTTTTTCACCACTAAAACGCATGAGACTTGTAGTTTTCAAAAATGTTTGCATTTTTGATGAGACGCTGATTAAAAGAAGTTTAATCGCCGGCAAACGAAAACCCGCGATTTCCCGTATATCCCGGGCTTGGCCCGTATAGTTGAATGTATATAAAGAAAGTACCCAGGGAGTAAACTGATTTCCCGAACAATTTTTCAAATTATTTCTGCACCACTAGAACGAATGAGACTTGTACTTTTCAAAAATGTTTTCATTTTTAATGAGACGCTTAATGAAAGAGGTTTAATCGCCGGCAAACGAAAACCCGCGATTTCCCGTAAATCCCGGGCTTGTCCCGTATAGTCAAAAGTATACAAAGAAAGTACCCAGGGAGTAAACTCATTTCCCGAACGATTTTTTAAATTATTATTTCACCACTAAAGCCCATGAGACTTGTAGTTTTTAAAAATGTTTTCATTTTTGCGGAGACGCTGAATAAAAGGAGTTTAATCGCCGGCAAACGAAAACCCGCCATTTCCCGTAAACCCAGTACTCGGCCCGTATAGTCAAAAGTATACAAAGAAAGTACCCAGGGAGTAAACTCATTTCCCGAACGATTTTTTTTCATTTTTGATGAGACGCCTAATGAAAGTGGTTTAATCGCCGGCAAACAAAAACCCGCGATTTCCCTTAAATCCTGGGCTTGGCTCGTATAGTCGAATGTATACAAAGAAAGTACCCTGCGAGTAAACTCATTTCCAGAACGATTTTTTAAATTATTTTTTCAACACTAAAACGCATGAGATTTGTAGTTTTCAAAAATGTGTTCATTTTTGATGACACGCTTAATAAAAGGGGTTTAATCGCCGGCAAATGAAAACCCGCGATTTCCCGTAAATCACGGGCTTGGCCCGTATAATCGAATGTATACAAAGAAAGTACCCTGTGAGTAAACTCTTTTCCAGAACGATTTTTTAAATTATTTTTTCAACACTAAAACGCATAAGACTTGTAGTTTTCAAAAATGTTTTCATTTTTGATGAGACGCCTGATGAAGTGGTTTAATCGCCGGCAAACGAAAACCAGCGATTTCCCTTAAATTCTGGGCTTGGCCCGTATAGTCGAATGTATACAAAGAAAGTACCATGTGAGTAAACTCATTTCCAAAACGATTTATTAAATTATCTTTTCACCACTAAAACGCATGAGACTTGTAATTTTCAAAAATGTTTTCATTTTTGATGAGACGCTGAATAAAAGAAGTTTAATCGCCGGCAAACGAAAACCCGCGATTTCCCGTATATCCCGGGCTTGGCCCGTATAGTTGAATGTATATAAAGAAAGTACCCAGGGAGTAAACTGATTTCCCGAACGATTTTTCAAATTATTTCTGCACCACTAGAACGAATGAGACTTGTTGTTTTCAAAAATGTTTTCATTTTTAATGAGACGCTTAATGAAAGCGGTTTAATCGCCGGCAAACGAAAACCCGCGATTTCCCGTAAATCCCGGGCTTGTCCCGTATAGTCAAAAGTATACAAAGAAAGTACCCAGGGAGTAAACTCATTTCCCGAACGATTTTTTTTCATTTTTGATGAGACGCCTAATGAAAGTGGTTTAATCGCCGGCAAACAAAAACCCGCGATTTCCCTTAAATCCTGGGCTTGGTCCGTATAGTCGAATGTATACAAAGAAAGTACCCTGTGAGTAAACTCATTTCCAGAACGATTTTTTAAATTTTTTTTCAACACTAAAACGCATGAGATTTGTAGTTTTCAAAAATGTTTTCATTTTTGATGACACGCTTAATGAAAGGGGTTTAATCGCCGGCAAATGAAAACTCGCGATTTCCCGTAAATCACGGGCTTGGCCCGTATGGTCGAATGTATACAAAGAAAGTACCCTGTGAGTAAACTCATTTCCAGAACGATTTTTTAAATTATTTTTCCAACACTAAAACGCATGAGATTTGTAGTTTTCAAAAATGTGTTCATTTTTGATGACACGCTGAATAAAAGGAGTTTAATCGCCGGCAAACGAAAACCCGCCATTTCCCGTAAACCCAGTACTCGGCCCGTATAGTCAAAAGTATACAAAGAAAGTACCCAGGGAGTAAACTCATTTCCCGAACGATTTTTTTTCATTTTTGATGAGACGCCTAATGAAAGTGGTTTAATCGCCGGCAAACAAAAACCCGCGATTTCCCTTAAATCCTGGGCTTGGCTCGTATAGTCGAATGTATACAAAGAAAGTACCCTGCGAGTAAACTCATTTCCAGAACGATTTTTTAAATTATTTTTTCAACACTAAAACGCATGAGATTTGTAGTTTTCAAAAATGTGTTCATTTTTGATGACACGCTTAATGAAAGGGGTTCAATCGCCGGCAAATGAAAACCCGCGATTTCCCGTAAATCACGGGCTTGGCCCGTATAATCGAATGTATACAAAGAAAGTACCCTGTGAGTAAACTCTTTTCCAGAACGATTTTTTATATTATTTTTTCAACACTAAAACGCATAAGACTTGTAGTTTTCAAAAATGTTTTCATTTTTGATGAGACGCCTGATGAAGTGGTTTAATCGCCGGCAAACGAAAACCAGCGATTTCCCTTAAATTCTGGGCTTGGCCCGTATAGTCGAATGTATACAAAGAAAGTACCATGTGAGTAAACTCATTTCCAAAACGATTTATTAAATTATCTTTTCACCACTAAAACGCATGAGACTTGTAATTTTCAAAAATGTTTTCATTTTTGATGAGACGCTGAATAAAAGAAGTTTAATCGCCGGCAAACGAAAACCCGCGATTTCCCGTAAATCCCGGGCTTGGACCGTATAGTCAAAAGTATACAAAGAAAGTACCCAGGGAGTAAATTCATTTCCCGAACGATTTTTTAAATTATTTTTTCACCACTAAAACGCATGAGACTTGTAGTTTTCAAAAATGTTTTCATTTTTGATGAGACGCTGAATAAAAGAAGTTTAATCGACGGTAAACGAAAACCCGCCATTTCCCGTGAACCCCGGACGCAGCCCGTATAGTCAAAAGTATACAAAGAAAGTACCCAGGGAGTAAACTCATTTCCCCAACGATTTTTTATATTATTTTTCACCACTAAAGCCCATGAGATTTGTAGTTTTTAAAAATGTTTTCATTTTTGATAAGACGCTGATTAAAAGAAGTTTAATCTCCCTCAAACAAAAACCTGCGATTTCCCGTAAATCCCGGACTCAGCCCGTATAGTCAAAAGTATACAAAGAAAGTACCCAGGGAGTAAATTCATTTCCCGAACGATTTTTTAAATTATTTTTTCACCACTAAAACGCATGAGACTTGTAGTTTTCAAAAATGTTCTCATTTTTGATGAGTCGCTGAATAAAAGAAGTTTAATCGCCGGCAAACGAAAACCCGCGATTTCCCGTATATCCCGGGCTTGGCCCGTATAGTTGAATGTATATAAAGAAAGTATCCAGGGAGTAAACTGATTTCCCGAACAATTTTTCAAATTATTTCTGCACCACTAGAACGAATGAGACTTGTAGTTTTCAAAAATGTTTTCATTTTTAATGAGACGCTTAATGAAAGAGGTTTAATCGCCGGCAAACGAAAACCCGCGATTTCCCGTAAACCCAGTACTCGGCCCGTATAGTCAAAAGTATACAAAGAAAGTACCCAGGGAGTAAACTCATTTCCCGAACGATTTTTTTTCATTTTTGATGAGACGCCTAATGAAAGTGGTTTAATCGCCGGCAAACAAAAACCCGCGATTTCCCTTAAATCCTGGGCTTGGCTCGTATAGTCGAATGTATACAAAGAAAGTACCCTGCGAGTAAACTCATTTCCAGAACGATTTTTTAAATTATTTTTTCAACACTAAAACGCATGAGATTTGTAGTTTTCAAAAATGTGTTCATTTTTGATGACACGCTTAATGAAAGGGGTTTAATCGCCGGCAAATGAAAACCCGCGATTTCCCGTAAATCACGGGCTTGGCCCGTATAATCGAATGTATACAAAGAAAGTACCCTGTGAGTAAACTCTTTTCCAGAACGATTTTTTAAATTATTTTTTCAACACTAAAACGCATAAGACTTGTAGTTTTCAAAAATGTTTTCATTTTTGATGAGACGCCTGATGAAGTGGTTTAATCGCCGGCAAACGAAAACCAGCGATTTCCCTTAAATTCTGGGCTTGGGCCGTATAGTCGAATGTATACAAAGAAAGTACCATGTGAGTAAACTCATTTCCAAAACGATTTATTAAATTATCTTTTCACCACTAAAACGCATGAGACTTGTAATTTTCAAAAATGTTTTCATTTTTGATGAGACGCTGAATAAAAGAAGTTTAATCGCCGGCAAACGAAAACCCGCGATTTCCCGTATATCCCGGGCTTGGCCCGTATAGTTGAATGTATATAAAGAAAGTACCCAGGGAGTAAACTGATTTCCCGAACGATTTTTCAAATTATTTCTGCACCACTAGAACGAATGAGACTTGTTGTTTTCAAAAATGTTTTCATTTTTAATGAGACGCTTAATGAAAGCGGTTTAATCGCCGGCAAACGAAAACCCGCGATTTCCCGTAAATCCCGGGCTTGTCCCGTATAGTCAAAAGTATACAAAGAAAGTACCCAGGGAGTAAACTCATTTCCCGAACGATTTTTTTTCATTTTTGATGAGACGCCTAATGAAAGTGGTTTAATCGCCGGCAAACAAAAACCCGCGATTTCCCTTAAATCCTGGGCTTGGTCCGTATAGTCGAATGTATACAAAGAAAGTACCCTGTGAGTAAACTCATTTCCAGAACGATTTTTTAAATTTTTTTTCAACACTAAAACGCAGGAGATTTGTAGTTTTCAAAAATGTTTTCATTTTTGATGACACGCTTAATGAAAGGGGTTTAATCGCCGGCAAATGAAAACTCGCGATTTCCCGTAAATCACGGGCTTGGCCCGTATGGTCGAATGTATACAAAGAAAGTACCCTGTGAGTAAACTCATTTCCAGAACGATTTTTTAAATTATTTTTCCAACACTAAAACGCATGAGATTTGTAGTTTTCAAAAATGTGTTCATTTTTGATGACACGCTGAATAAAAGGAGTTTAATCGCCGGCAAACGAAAACCCGCCATTTCCCGTAAACCCAGTACTCGGCCCGTATAGTCAAAAGTATACAAAGAAAGTACCCAGGGAGTAAACTCATTTCCCGAACGATTTTTTTTCATTTTTGATGAGACGCCTAATGAAAGTGGTTTAATCGCCGGCAAACAAAAACCCGCGATTTCCCTTAAATCCTGGGCTTGGCTCGTATAGTCGAATGTATACAAAGAAAGTACCCTGCGAGTAAACTCATTTCCAGAACGATTTTTTAAATTATTTTTTCAACACTAAAACGCATGAGATTTGTAGTTTTCAAAAATGTGTTCATTTTTGATGACACGCTTAATGAAAGGGGTTTAATCGCCGGCAAATGAAAACCCGAGATTTCCCGTAAATCACGGGCTTGGCCCGTATAATCGAATGTATACAAAGAAAGTACCCTGTGAGTAAACTCTTTTCCAGAACGATTTTTTAAATTATTTTTTCAACACTAAAACGCATAAGACTTGTAGTTTTCAAAAATGTTTTCATTTTTGATGAGACGCCTGATGAAGTGGTTTAATCGCCGGCAAACGAAAACCAGCGATTTCCCTTAAATTCTGGGCTTGGCCCGTATAGTCGAATGTATACAAAGAAAGTACCATGTCAGTAAACTCATTTCCAAAACGATTTATTAAAATATCTTTTCACCACTAAAACGCATGAGACTTGTAATTTTCAAAAATGTTTTCATTTTTGATGAGACGCTGAATAAAAGAAGTTTAATCGCCGGCAAACGAAAACCCGCGATTTCCCGTATATCCCGGGCTTGGGCCGTATAGTTGAATGTATATAAAGAAAGTACCCAGGGAGTAAACTGATTTCCCGAACGATTTTTCAAATTATTTCTGCACCACTAGAACGAATGAGACTTGTTGTTTTCAAAAATGTTTTCATTTTTGATGACACGCTTAATGAAAGGGGTTTAATCGCCGGCAAATGAAAACTCGCGATTTCCCGTAAATCACGGGCTTGGCCCGTATGGTCGAATGTATACAAAGAAAGTACCCTGTGAGTAAACTCATTTCCAGAACGATTTTTTAAATTATTTTTCCAACACTAAAACGCATAAGACTTGTATTTTCAAAAATCTTTTCATTTTTGATGAGACGCCTAATGAAAGTGGTTTAATCGCCGGCAAACAAAAACCCGCGATTTCCCTTAAATTGTGGGCTTGGCCCGTATAGTCGAATGTATACAAAGAAAGTACCATGTGAGTAAACTCATTTCCAAAAGGATTTTTTAAATTATCTTTTCACCACTAAAACGCATGAGACTTGTAGTTTTCAAAAATGTTTTCATTTTTGATGAGACGCTGAATAAAAGAAGTTTAATCGCCGGCAAACGAAAACCCGCCATTTCCCGTAAACCCCAGACTCGGCCAGTATAGTCAAAAGTATACAAAGAAAGTACCCAGGGAGTAAACTCATTTCCAGAACGATTTTTTAAATTATTTTTTCACCACTAAAACGCATAAGACTTGTAGTTTTCAAAAATGTTTTCATTTTTGATGAGACGCTGAATAAAAGAAGTTTAATCGCCGGCAAACGAAAACCCGCAATTTCCCGTAAATCCCGGGCTTGGACCGTATAGTCAAAAGTATACAAAGAAAGTACCCAGGGAGTAAACTCATTTCCCGAACGATTTTTTAAATTATTTTTTCACCACCAAAACGCATGAGACTTTTAGTTTTTAAAAATGTTTTCATTTTTGATGAGACGCTGAATAAAAGAAGTTTAATCGCCGGCAAACGAAAACCCGCAATTTCCCGTATATCCCGGGCTTGGCCCGTATAGTTGAATGCATATAAAGAAAGTACCCAGGGAGTAAACTCATTTCCCGAACGATTTTTCAAATTATTTCTGCACCACTAGAACGAATGAGACTTGTAGTTTTCAAAAATGTTTTCATTTTTAATGAGACGCTTAATGAAAGATATTTAATCGCCGGCAAACGAAAACCCGCGATATCCTGTGAATCCCGGGCTTGTCCCGTATAGTCAAAAGTATACAAAGAAAGTACCCAGGGAGTAAACTCATTTCCCGAACGATTTTTAAAATTATTATTTCACCACTAAAGTCCATGAGACTTGTATTTTTTAGAAATGTTTTAATTTTTGATGAGACGCTTAATGAAAGTGGTTTAATCGCCGGCAAACGAAAACCCGCGATTTCCCGTAAATCCGGGCTTGGCCCATGAGACTTGTAGTTTTCAAAAATGTTTTCATTTTTGATGAGACGCTGAATAAAAGAAGTTTAATCGCCGGCAAACAAAAACCCGCGATTTCCCGTATATCCCGGGCTTGGCCCGTATAGTTGAATGTATATAAAGAAAGTACCCAGGGAGTAAACTGATTTCCCGAACGATTTTTCAAATTATTTCTGCACCACTAGAACGAATGAGACTTGTAGTTTTCAAAAATGTTTTCATTTTTAATGAGACGCTTAATGAAAGCGGTTTAATCGCCGGCAAACGAAAACCCGCGATTTCCCGTAAATCCTGGGCTTGTCCCGTATAGTCAAAAGTATACAAAGAAAGTACCCAGGGAGTAAAGTCATTTCCCGAACGATTTTTTTTCATTTTTGATGAGACGCCTAATGAAAGTGGTTTAATCGCCGGCAAACAAAAACCCGCGATTTCCCTTAAATCCTGGGCTTGGCCCGTATAGTCGAATGTATACAAAGAAAGTACCCTGTGAGTAAACTCATTTCCAGAACGATTTTTTAAATTATTTTTCAACACTAAAACGCATGAGATTTGTAGTTTTCAAAAATGTTTTCATTTTTGATGACACGCTTAATGAAAGGGGTTTAATCGCCGGCAAATGAAAACTCGCGATTTCCCGTAAATCACGGGCTTGGCCCGTATGGTGGAATATATACAAAGAAAGTACCCTGTGAGTAAACTCATTTCCAGAACGATTTTTTAAATTATTTTTTCAACACTAAAACGCATAAGACTTGTAGTTTTCAAAAATGTTTTCATTTTTGATGAGACGCCTAATGAAAGTGGTTTAATCGCCGGCAAACGAAAACCCGCGATTTCCCTTAAATCCTGGGCTTGGCCCGTATAGTCGAATGTATCTAAAGAAAGTACCCAGGGAGTAAACTGATTTCCCGAACGATTTTTCAAATTATTTCTGCACCACTAGAACGAATGAGACTTGTAGTTTTCAAAAATGTTTTCATTTTTAATGAGACGCTTAATGAAAGCGGTTTAATCGCCGGCAAACGAAAACCCGCGATTTCCCGTAAATCCCGGGCTTGTCCCGTATAGTCAAAAGTATACAAAGAAAGTACCCAGGGAGTAAAGTCATTTCCCGAACGATTTTTTTTCATTTTTGATGAGACGCCTAATGAAAGTGGTTTAATCGCCGGCAAACAAAAACCCGCGATTTCCCTTAAATCCTGGGCTTGGCCCGTATAGTCGAATGTATACAAAGAAAGTACCCTGTGAGAAAACTCATTTCCAGAACGATTTTTTAAATTATTTTTCAGCACTAAAACGCATGAGATTTGTAGTTTTCAAAAATGTTTTCATTTTTGATGACACGCTTAATGAAAGGGGTTTAATCGCCGGCAAATGAAAACTCGCGATTTCACGTAAATCACGGGCTTGGCCCGTATGGTCGAATATATACAAAGAAAGTACCCTGTGAGTAAACTCATTTCCAGAACGATTTTTTAAATTATTTTTTCAACACTAAAACGCATAAGACTTGTAGTTTTCAAAAATGTTTTTATTTTTGATGAGACGCCTAATGAAAGTGGTTTAATCGCCGGCAAACGAAAACCCGCGATTTCCCTTAAATTCTGGGCTTGGCCCGTATAGTCGAATGTATACAAAGAAAGTACCATGTGAGTAAACTCATTTCCAAAAGGATTTTTTAAATTATCTTTTCACCACTAAAACGCATGAGACTTGTAGTTTTCAAAAATGTTTTCATTTTTATGAGACGCTGAATAAAAGAAGTTTAATCGCCGGCAAACGAAAACCCGCCATTTCCCGTAAACCCCAGACTCGGCCCGTATAGTCAAAAGTATACAAAGAAAGTACCCAGGGAGTAAACTCATTTCCAGAACGATTTTTTAAATTATTTTTTCACCACTAAAACGCATAAGACTTGTAGTTTTCAAAAATGTTTTCATTTTTGATGAGACGCTGAATAAAAGAAGTTTAATCGCCGGCAAACGAAAACCCGCAATTTCCCGTAAATCCGGGGCTTGGACCGTATAGTCAAAAGTATACAAAGAAAGTACCCAGGGAGTAAACTCATTTCCCGAACGATTTTTTAAATTATTTTTTCACCACCAAAACGCATGAGACTTTTAGTTTTTAAAAATGTTTTCATTTTTGATGAGACGCTGAATAAAAGAAGTTTAATCGCCGGCAAACAAAAACTCGCAATTTCCCGTATATCCCGGGCTTGGCCCGTATAGTTGAATGCATATAAAGAAAGTACCCAGGGAGTAAACTGATTTCCCGAACGATTTTTCAAATTATTTCTGCACCACTAGAACGAATGAGACTTGTAGTTTTAAAAAATGTTTTCATTTTTAATGAGACGCTTAATGAAAGAGGTTTAATCGCCGGCAAACGAAAACCCGCGATTTCCTGTGAATCCCGGGCTTGTCCCGTATAGTCAAAAGTATACAAAGAAAGTACCCAGGGAGTAAACTCATTTCCCGAACGATTTTTTAAATTATTATTTTACCACTAAAGTCCATGAGACTTGTATTTTTTAGAAATGTTTTAATTTTTGATGAGACGCTTAATGAAAGTGGTTTAATCGCCGGCAAACGAAAACCCGCGATTTCCCGTAAATCCGGGCTTGGCCCATGAGACTTGTAGTTTTCAAAAATGTTTTCATTTTTGATGAGACGCTGAATAAAAGAAGTTTAATCGCCGGCAAACGAAAACCCGCACTTTCCCGTAAATCCGGGCTTGGCCCGTATAGTCGAATGTATACAAATAAAGTACCCTGTGAGTAAACTCATTTCCAAAACGATTTTTTAAATTATCTTTTCACCACTAAAACGCATGAGACTAGTAGTTTTTAAAAATGTTTTCATTTTTGATGAGACGCTGAATAAAAGAAGTTTAATCGCCGGCAAACGAAAACCCGCCATTTCCCGTATATCCCGGGCTTGGCCCGTATAGTTGAATGCATATAAAGAAAGTACCCAGGGAGTAAACTCATTTCCAGAACGATATTTTAAATTATTTTTTCACCACTAAAACGCATAAGACTTGTAGTTTTCAAAAATGTTTTCATTTTTGATGAGACGCTGAATAAAAGAAGTTTAATCGCCGGCAAACGAAAACCCGCAATTTCCCGTAAATCCCGGGCTTGGACCGTATAGTCAAAAGTATACAAAGAAAGTACCCAGGGAGTAAACTCATTTCCCGAACGATTTTTTAAATTATTTTTTCACCACCAAAACGCATGAGACTTTTAGTTTTTAAAAATGTTTTCATTTTTGATGAGACGCTGAATAAAAGAAGTTTAATCGCCGGCAAACAAAAACCCGCAATTTCCCGTATATCCCGGGCTTGGCCCGTATAGTTGAATGCATATAAAGAAAGTACCCAGGGAGTAAACTGATTTCCCGAACGATTTTTCAAATTATTTCTGCACCACTAGAACGAATGAGACTTGTAGTTTTAAAAAATGTTTTCATTTTTAATGAGACGCTTAATGAAAGAGGTTTAATCGCCGGCAAACGAAAACCCGCGATTTCCTGTGAATCCCGGGCTTGTCCCGTATAGTCAAAAGTATACAAAGAAAGTACCCAGGGAGTAAACTCATTTCCCGAACGATTTTTTAAATTATTATTTTACCACTAAAGTCCATGAGACTTGTATTTTTTAGAAATGTTTTAATTTTTGATGAGACGCTTAATGAAAGTGGTTTAATCGCCGGCAAACGAAAACCCGCGATTTCCCGTAAATCCGGGCTTGGCCCATGAGACTTGTAGTTTTCAAAAATGTTTTCATTTTTGATGAGACGCTGAATAAAAGAAGTTTAATCGCCGGCAAACGAAAACCCGCACTTTCCCGTAAATCCGGGCTTGGCCCGTATAGTCGAATGTATACAAATAAAGTACCCTGTGAGTAAACTCATTTCCAAAACGATTTTTTAAATTATCTTTTCACCACTAAAACGCATGAGACTAGTAGTTTTTAAAAATGTTTTCATTTTTGATGAGACGCTGAATAAAAGAAGTTTAATCGCCGGCAAACGAAAACCCGCCATTTCCCGTATATCCCGGGCTTGGCCCGTATAGTTGAATGCATATAAAGAAAGTACCCAGGGAGTAAACTGATTTCCCGAACGATTTTTCAAATTATTTCTGCACCACTAGAACGAATGAGACTTGTAGTTTTCAAAAATGTTTTCATTTTTAATGAGACGCTTAATGAAAGAGTTTTAATTGCCGGCAAACGAAAACCCGCGATTTCCTGTGAATCCCGGGCTTGTCCCGTATAGTCAAAAGTATACAAAGAAAGTACCCAGGGAGTAAACTCATTTCCCGAACGATTTTTAAAATTATTATTTCACCACTAAAGTCCATGAGACTTGTATTTTTTAGAAATGTTTTAATTTTTGATGAGACGCTTAATGAAAGTGGTTTAATCGCCGGCAAACGAAAACCCGCGATTTCCCGTAAATCCGGGCTTGGCCCATGAGACTTGTAGTTTTCAAAAATGTTTTCATTTTTGATGAGACGCTGAATAAAAGAAGTTTAATCGCCGGCAAACGAAAACCCGCGATTTCCCGTATATCCCGGGCTTGGCCCGTATAGTTGAATGTATATAAAGAAAGTACCCAGGGAGTAAACTGATTTCCCGAACGATTTTTCAAATTATTTCTGCACCACTAGAACGAATGAGACTTGTAGTTTTCAAAAATGTTTTCATTTTTAATGAGACGCTTAATGAAAGCGGTTTAATCGCCGGCAAACGAAAACCCGCGATTTCCCGTAAATCCCGGGCTTGTCCCGTATAGTCAAAAGTATACAAAGAAAGTACCCAGGGAGTAAAGTCATTTCCCGAACGATTTTTTTTCATTTTTGATGAGACGCTTAATGAAAGTGGTTTAATCGCCGGCAAACAAAAACCCGCGATTTCCCTTAAATCCTGGGCTTGGCCCGTATAGTCGAATGTATACAAAGAAAGTACCCTGTGAGTAAACTCATTTCCAGAACGATTTTTTAAATTATTTTTCAACACTAAAACGCATGAGATTTGTAGTTTTCAAAAATGTTTTCATTTTTGATGACACGCTTAATGAAAGGGGTTTAATCGCCGGCAAATGAAAACTCGCGATTTCCCGTAAATCACGGGCTTGGCCCGTATGGTCGAATATATACAAAGAAAGTACCCTGTGAGTAAACTCATTTCCAGAACGATTTTTTAAATTATTTTTTCAACACTAAAACGCATAAGACTTGTAGTTTTCAAAAATGTTTTCATTTTTGATGAGACGCCTTATGAAAGTGGTTTAATCGCCGGCAAACGAAAACCCGCGATTTCCCTTAAATCCTGGGCTTGGCCCGTATAGTCGAATGTATCTAAAGAAAGTACCCAGGGAGTAAACTGATTTCCCGAACGATTTTTCAAATTATTTCTACACTACTAGAACGAATGAGACTTGTAGTTTTCAAAAATGTTTTCATTTTTAATGAGACGCTTAATGAAAGCGGTTTAATCGCCGGCAAACGAAAACCCGCGATTTCCCGTAAATCCCGGGCTTGTCCCGTATAGTCAAAAGTATACAAAGAAAGTACCCAGGGAGTAAAGTCATTTCCCGAACGATTTTTTTTCATTTTTGATGAGACGCCTAATGAAAGTGGTTTAATGGCCGGCAAACAAAAACCCGCGATTTCCCTTAAATCCTGGGCTTGGCCCGTATAGTCGAATGTATACAAAGAAAGTACCCTGTGAGTAAACTCATTTCCAGAACGATTTTTTAAATTATTTTTCAACACTAAAACGCATGAGATTTGTAGTTTTCAAAAATGTTTTCATTTTTGATGACACGCTTAATGAAAGGGGTTTAATCGCCGGCAAATGAAAACTCGCGATTTCCCGTAAATCACGGGCTTGGCCCGTATGGTCGAATATATACAAAGAAAGTACCCTGTGAGTAAACTCATTTCCAGAACGATTTTTTAAATTATTTTTTCAACACTAAAACGCATAAGACTTGTAGTTTTCAAAAATGTTTTCATTTTTGATGAGACGCCTAATGAAAGTGGTTTAATCGCCGGCAAACGAAAACCCGCGATTTCCCTTAAATTCTGGGCTTGGCCCGTATAGTCGAATGTATACAAAGAAAGTACCATGTGAGTAAACTCATTTCCAAAAGGATTTTTTAAATTATCTTTTCACCACTAAAACGCATGAGACTTGTAGTTTTCAAAAATGTTTTCATTTTTATGAGACGCTGAATAAAAGAAGTTTAATCGCCGGCAAACGAAAACCCGCCATTTCCCGTAAACCCCAGACTCGGCCCGTATAGTCAAAAGTATACAAAGAAAGTACCCAGGGAGTAAACTCATTTCCAGAACGATTTTTTAAATTATTTTTTCACCACTAAAACGCATAAGACTTGTAGTTTTCAAAAATGTTTTCATTTTTGATGAGACGCTGAATAAAAGAAGTTTAATCGCCGGCAAACGAAAACCCGCAATTTCCCGTAAATCCCGGGCTTGGACCGTATAGTCAAAAGTATACAAAGAAAGTACCCAGGGAGTAAACTCATTTCCCGAACGATTTTTTAAATTATTTTTTCACCACCAAAACGCATGAGACTTTTAGTTTTTAAAAATGTTTTCATTTTTGATGAGACGCTGAATAAAAGAAGTTTAATCGCCGGCAAACGAAAACCCGCAATTTCCCGTATATCCCGGGCTTGGCCCGTATAGTTGAATGCATATAAAGAAAGTACCCAGGGAGTAAACTCATTTCCCGAACGATTTTTCAAATTATTTCTGCACCACTAGAACGAATGAGACTTGTAGTTTTAAAAAATGTTTTCATTTTTAATGAGACGCTTAATGAAAGAGGTTTAATCGCCGGCAAACGAAAACCCGCGATTTCCTGTGAATCCCGGGCTTGTCCCGTATAGTCAAAAGTATACAAAGAAAGTACCCAGGGAGTAAACTCATTTCCCGAACGATTTTTTAAATTATTATTTTACCACTAAAGTCCATGAGACTTGTATTTTTTAGAAATGTTTTAATTTTTGATGAGACGCTTAATGAAAGTGGTTTAATCGCCGGCAAACGAAAACCCGCGATTTCCCGTAAATCCGGGCTTGGCCCATGAGACTTGTAGTTTTCAAAAATGTTTTCATTTTTGATGAGACGCTGAATAAAAGAAGTTTAATCGCCGGCAAACGAAAACCCGCAATTTCCCGTAAATCCCGGGCTTGGACCGTATAGTCAAAAGTATACAAAGAAAGTACCCAGGGAGTAAACTCATTTCCCGAACGATTTTTTAAATTATTTTTTCACCACCAAAACGCATGAGACTTTTAGTTTTTAAAAATGTTTTCATTTTTGATGAGACGCTGAATAAAAGAAGTTTAATCGCCGGCAAACGAAAACCCGCCATTTCCCGTATATCCCGGGCTTGGCCCGTATAGTTGAATGCATATAAAGAAAGTACCCAGGGAGTAAACTGATTTCCCGAACGATTTTTTAAATTATTTCTGCACCACTAGAACGAATGAGACTTGTAGTTTTCAAAAATGTTTTCATTTTTAATGAGACGCTTTATGAAAGAGGTTTAATCGCCGGCAAACAAAAACCCGCGATTTCCTGTGAATCCCGGGCTTGTCCCGTATAGTCAAAAGTATACAAAGAAAGCACCCAAGGAGTAAACTCATTTCCCGAACGATTTTTTAAATTATTATTTCACCACTAAAGTCCATGAGACTTTTATTTTTTTGAAATGTTTTAATTTTTGATGAGACGCTTAATGAAAGTGGTTTAATCGCCGGCAAACGAAAACCCGCGATTTCCCGTAATTCCGGGCTTGGCCCGTATAGTCGAATGTATACAAATAAAGTACCCGTGAGTAAACTCATTTCCAGAACGATTTTTTAAATTATTTTTTCAACACTAAAGCGCATGAGATTTGTAGTTTTCAAAAATGTGTTCATTTTTGATGACACGCTTAATGAAAGGGGTTTAATCGCCGGCAAATGAAAACCCGCGATTTCCCGTAAATCACGGGCTTGGCCCGTATAATCGAATGTATGCAAAGAAAGTACCCTGTGAGTAAACTCATTTCCAGAACGATTTTTTAAATTATTTTTTCAACACTAAAACGCATAAGACTTGTAGTTTTCAAAAATGTTTTCATTTTTGATGAGACGCCTGATGAAGTGGTTTAATCGCCGGCAAACGAAAACCAGCGATTTCCCTTAAATTCTGGGCTTGGCCCGTATAGTCGAATGTATACAAAGAAAGTACCATGTGAGTAAACTCATTTCCAAAACGATTTTTTAAATTATCTTTTCACCACTAAAACGCATGAGACTTGTAGTTTTCAAAAATGTTTTCATTTTTGATGAGACGCTGAATAAAAGAAGTTTAATCGCCGGCAAACGAAAACCCGCGATTTCCCGTATATCCCGGGCTTGGCCCGTATAGTTGAATGTATATAAAGAAAGTACCCAGGGAGTAAACTGATTTCCCGAACGATTTTTCAAATTATTTCTGCACCAATAGAACGAATGAGACTTGCAGTTTTCAAAAATGTTTTCATTTTTAATGAGACGCTTAATGAAAGCGGTTTAATCGCCGGCAAACGAAAACCCGCGATTTCCCGTAAATCCCGGGCTTGTCCCGTATAGTCAAAAGTATACAAAGAAAGTACCCAGGGAGTAAACTCATTTCCCGAACGATTTTTTTTCATTTTTGATGAGACGCCTAATGAAAGTGGTTTAATCGCCGGCAAACAAAAACCCGCGATTTCCCTTAAATCCTGGGCTTGGCCCGTATAGTCGAATGTATACAAAGAAAGTACCCTGTGAGTAAACTCATTTCCAGAACGATTTTTTAAATTACTTTTCAACACTAAAACGCATGAGATTTGTAGTTTTCAAAAGTGTTTTCATTTTTGATGACACGCTTAATGAAAGGGGTTTAATCGCCGGCAAACGAAAACCCGCGATTTCCTGTGAATCCCGGGCTTGTCCCGTATAGTCAAAAGTATACAAAGAAAGTACCCAGGGAGTAAACTCATTTCCCGAACGATTTTTTAAATTATTATTTCACCACTAAAGTCCATGAGACTTGTATTTTTTAGAAATGTTTTAATTTTTGATGAGACGCTTAATGAAAGTGGTTTAATCGCCGACAAACGAAAACCCGCGATTTCCCGTAAATCCGGGCTTGGCCCGTATAGTCGAATGTATACAAATAAAGTACCCTGTGAGTAAACTCATTTCCAAAACGATTTTTTAAATTATCTTTTCACCACTAAAACGCATGAGACTAGTAGTTTTTAAAAATGTTTTCATTTTTGATGAGACGCTAAATAAAAGAAGTTTAATCGCAGGCAAACGAAAACCCGCCATTTCCCGTATATCCCGGGCTTGGCCCGTATAGTTGAATGCATATAAAGAAAGTACCCAGGGAGTAAACTGATTTCCCGAACGATTTTTCAAATTATTTCTGCACCACTAGAACGAATGAGACTTGTAGTTTTCAAAAATGTTTTCATTTTTAATGAGACGCTTTATGAAAGAGGTTTAATCGCCGGCAAACAAAAACCCGCGATTTCCTGTGAATCCCGGGCTTGTCCCGTATAGTCAAAAGTATACAAAGAAAGTACCCAAGGAGTAAACTCATTTCCCGAACGATTTTTTAAATTATTATTTCACCACTAAAGTCCATGAGACTTTTATTTTTTAGAAATGTTTTAATTTTTGATGAGACGCTTAATGAAAGTGGTTTAATCGCCGGCAAACGAAAACCCGCGATTTCCCGTAATTCCGGGCTTGGCCCGTATAGTCGTATGTATACAAATAAAGTACCCTGTGAGTAAACTCATTTCCAGAACGATTTTTTAAATTATTTTTTCAACACTAAAACGCATGAGATTTGTAGTTTTCAAAAATGTGTTCATTTTTGATGACACGCTTAATGAAAGGGGTTTAATCGCCGGCAAATGAAAACCCGCGATTTCCCGTAAATCACGGGCTTGGCCCGTATAATCGAATGTATACAAAGAAAGTACCCTGTGAGTAAACTCATTTCCAGAACGATTTTTTAAATTATTTTTTCAACACTAAAACGCATAAGACTTGTAGTTTTCAAAAATGTTTTCATTTTTGATGAGACGCCTGATGAAGTGGTTTAATCGCCGGCAAACGAAAACCAGCGATTTCCCTTAAATTCTGGGCTTGGCCCGTATAGTCGAATGTATACAAAGAAAGTACCATGTGAGTAAACTCATTTCCAAAACGATTTTTTAAATTATCTTTTCACCACTAAAACGCATGAGACTTGTAGTTTTCAAAAATGTTTTCATTTTTGATGACACGCTTAATGAAAGGGGTTTAATCGCCGGCAAACGAAAACCCGCAATTTCCCGTAAATCACGGGCTTGGCCCGTATAATCGAATGTATACAAAGAAAGTACCCTGTGAGTAAACTCATTTCCAGAACGATTTTTTAAATTATTTTTTCAACACTAAAACGCATAAGACTTGTAGTTTTCAAAAATGTTTTCATTTTTGATGAGACGCCTGATAAAGTGGTTTAATCGCCGGCAAACGAAAACCAGCGATTTCCCTTAAATTCTGGGCTTGGCCCGTATAGTCGAATGTATACAAAGAAAGTACCATGTGAGTAAACTCATTTCCAAAACGATTTTTTAAATTATCTTTTCACCACTAAAACGCATGAGACTTGTAGTTTTCAAAAATGTTTTCATTTTTGATGAGACACTGAATAAAAAAAGTTTAATCGCCGGCAAACGAAAACCCGCGATTTCCCGTATATCCCGGGCTTGGCCCGTATAGTTGAATGTATATAAAGAAAGTACCCAGGGAGTAAACTGATTTCCCGAACGATTTTTCAAATTATTTCTGCACCACTAGAACGAATGAGACTTGCAATTTTCAAAAATGTTTTCATTTTTAATGAGACGCTTAATGAAAGCGGTTTAATCGCCGGCAAACGAAAACCCGCGATTTCCCGTAAATCCCGGGCTTGTCCCGTATAGTCAAAAGTATACAAAGAAAGTACCCAGGGAGTAAACTCATTTCCCGAACGATTTTTTTTCATTTTTGATGAGACGCCTAATGAAAGTGGTTTAATCGCCGGCAAACAAAAACCCGCGATTTCCCTTAAATCCTGGGCTTGGCCCGTATAGTCGAATGTATACAAAGAAAGTACCCTGTGAGTAAACTCATTTCCAGAACGATTTTTTAAATTATTTTTCAACACCAAAACGCATGAGATTTGTAGTTTTCAAAAATGTTTTCATTTTTGATGACACGCTTAATGAAAGGGGTTTAATCGCCGGCAAATGAAAACTCGCGATTTCCCGTAAGTCACGGGCTTGGCCCGTATGGTCAAATGTATACAAAGAAAGTACCCTGTGAGTAAACTCATTTCCAGAACGATTTTTTAAATTATTTTTTCAACACTAAAACGCATAAGACTTGTAGTTTTCAAAAATGTTTTCATTTTTGATGAGACGCCTAATGAAAGTGGTTTAATCGCCGGCAAACAAAAACCCGCGATTTCCCTTAAATTCTGGGCTTGGCCCGTATAGTCGAATGTATACAAAGAAAGTACCATGTGAGTAAACTCATTTTCAAAAGGATTTTTTAAATTATCTTTTCACCACTAAAACGCATGAGACTTGTAGTTTTCAAAATTGTTTTCATTTTTGATGAGACGCTGAATAAAAGAAGTTTAATCGCCGGCAAACGAAAACCCGCCATTTCCCGTAAACCCCAGACTCGGCCCGTATAATCAAAAGTATACAAAGAAAGTACCCAGGGAGTAAACTCATTTCCAGAACGATTTTTTAAATTATTTTTTCACCACTAAAACGCATAAGACTTGTAGTTTTCAAAAATGTTTTCATTTTTGATGAGACGCTGAATAAAAGAAGTTTAATCGCCGGCAAACGAAAACCCGCAATTTCCCGTAAATCCCGGGCTTGGACCGTATAGTCAAAAGTATACAAAGAAAGTACCCAGGGAGTAAACTCATTTCCCGAACGATTTTTTAAATTATTTTTTCACCACCAAAACGCATGAGACTTTTAGTTTTTAAAAATGTTTTCATTTTTGATGAGACGCTGAATAAAAGAAGTTTAATCGCCGGCAAACGAAAATCCGCAATTTCCCGTATATCCCGGGCTTGGCCCGTATAGTTGAATGCATATAAAGAAAGTACCCAGGGAGTAAACTGATTTCCCGAACGATTTTTCAAATTATTTCTGCACCACTAGAACGAATGAGACTTGTAGTTTTCAAAAATGTTTTCATTTTTAATGAGACGCTTAATGAAAGAGGTTTAATCGCCGGCAAACGAAAACCCGCGATTTCCTGTGAATCCCGGGCTTGTCCCGTATAGTCAAAAGTATACAAAGAAAGTACCCAGGGAGTAAACTCATTTCCCGAACGATTTTTTAAATTATTTTTCAACACTAAAACGCATGAGATTTGTAGTTTTCAAAAATGTTTTCATTTTTGATGACACGCTTAATGAAAGGGGTTTAATCGCCGGCAAAGGAAAACTCGCGATTTCCCGTAAATCACGGGCTTGGCCCGTATGGTCGAATGTATACAAAGAAAGTACCCTGTGAGTAAACTCATTTCCAGAACGATTTTTTAAATCATTTTTTCAACACTAAAACGCATAAGACTTGTAGTTTTCAAAAATGTTTTCATTTTTGATGAGACGCCTAATGAAAGTGGTTTAATCGCCGGCAAACAAAAACCCGCGATTTCCCTTAAATTCTGGGCTTGGCCCGTATAGTCGAATGTATACAAAGAAAGTACCATGTGAGTAAACTCATTTTCAAAAGGATTTTTTAAATTATCTTTTCACCACTAAAACGCATGAGACTTGTAGTTTTCAAAATTGTTTTCATTTTTGATGAGACGCTGAATAAAAGAAGTTTAATCGCCGGCAAACGAAAACCCGCCATTTCCCGTAAACCCCAGACTCGGCCCGTATAGTCAAAAGTATACAAAGAAAGTACCCAGGGAGTAAACTCATTTCCAGAACGATTTTTTAAATTATTTTTTCACCACTAAAACGCATAAGACTTGTAGTTTTCAAAAATGTTTTCATTTTTGATGAGACGCTGAATAAAAGAAGTTTAATCGCCGGCAAACGAAAACCCGCAATTTCCCGTAAATCCCGGGCTTGGACCGTATAGTCAAAAGTATACAAAGAAAGTACCCAGGGAGTAAACTCATTTCCCGAACGATTTTTTAAATTATTTTTTCACCAGCAAAACGCATGAGACTTTTAGTTTTTAAAAATGTTTTCATTTTTGATGAGACGCTGAATAAAAGAAGTTTAATCGCCGGCAAACGAAAATCCGCAATTTCCCGTATATCCCGGGCTTGGCCCGTATAGTTGAATGCATATAAAGAAAGTACCCAGGGAGTAAACTGATTTCCCGAACGATTTTTCAAATTATTTCTGCACCACTAGAACGAATGAGACTTGTAGTTTTCAAAAATGTTTTCATTTTTAATGAGACGCTTAATGAAAGAGGTTTAATCGCCGGCAAACGAAAACACGCGATTTCCTGTGAATCCCGGGCTTGTCCCGTATAGTCAAAAGTATACAAAGAAAGTACCCAGGGAGTAAACTCATTTCCCGAACGATTTTTTAAATTATTATTTCACCACTAAAGTCCATGAGACTTGTATTTTTTAGAAATGTTTTAATTTTTGATGAGACGCTTAATGAAAGTGGTTTAATCGCCGGCAAACGAAAACCCGCGATTTCCGTAAATCCAGGCTTGGCCCATGAGACTTGTAGTTTTCAAAAATGTTTTCATTTTTGATGAGACGCTGAATAAAAGAAGTTTAAACGCCGGCAAACGAAAACCCGCGATTTCCCGTATATCCCGGGCTTGGCCCGTATAGTTGAATGTATATAAAGAAAGTACCCAGGGAGTAAACTGATTTCCCGAACGATTTTTCAAATTATTTCTGCACCACTAGAACAAATGAGACTTGTAGTTTTCAAAAATATTTTCATTTTTAATGAGACGCTTAATGAAAGCGGTTTAATCGCCGGCAAACGAAAACCCGCGATTTCCCGTAAATCCCGGGCTTGTCCCGTATAGTCAAAAGTATACAAAGAAAGTACCCAGGGAGTAAACTCATTTCCCGAACGATTTTTTTTCATTTTTGATGAGACGCCTAATGAAAGTGGTTTAATCGCCGGCAATCAAAAACCCGCGATTTCCCTTAAATCCTGGGCTTGGCCCGTATAGTCGAATGTATACAAAGAAAGTACCCTGTGAGTAAACTCATTTCCAGAACGATTTTTTAAATTATTTTTCAACACTAAAACGCATGAGATTTGTAGTTTTTAAAAATGTTTTCATTTTTGATGACACGCTTAATGAAAGGGGTTTAATCGCCGGCAAAGGAAAACTCGCGATTTCCCGTAAATCACGGGCTTGGCCCCTATGGTCGAATGTATACAAAGAAAGTACCCTGTGAGTAAACTCATTTCCAGAACGATTTTTTAAATCATTTTTTCAACACTAAAACGCATAAGACTTGTAGTTTTCAAAAATGTTTTCATTTTTGATGAGACGCCTAATGAAAGTGGTTTATACGCCGGCAAACGAAAACCCGCGATTTCCCTTAAATTCTGGGCTTGGCCCGTATAGTCGAATGTATACAAAGAAAGTACCATGTGAGTAAACTCATTTCCAAAAGGTTTTTTTAAATTATCTTTTCACCACTAAAACGCATGAGACTTGTAGTTTTCAAAAATGTTTTCATTTTTGATGAGACGCTGAATAAAAGAAGTTTAATCGCCGGCAAACGAAAACCCGCCATTTCCCGTAAACCCCAGACTCGGCCCGTATAGTCAAAAGTATACAAAGAAAGTACCCAGGGAGTAAACTCATTTCCAGAACGATTTTTTAAATTATTTTTTCACCACTAAAACGCATAAGACTTGTAGTTTTCAAAAATGTTTTCATTTTTGATGAAACGCTGAATAAAAGAAGTTTAATCGCCGGCAAACGAAAACCCGCAATTTCCCGTAAATCCCGGGCTTGGACCGTATAGTCAAAAGTATACAAAGAAAGTACCCAGGGAGTAAACTCATTTCCCGAACGATTTTTTAAATTATTTTTTCACCACCAAAACGCATGAGACTTTTAGTTTTTAAAAATGTTTTCATTTTTGATGAGACGCTGAATAAAAGAAGTTTAATCGCCGGCAAACGAAAACCCGCAATTTCCCGTATATCCCGGGCTTGGCCCGTATAGTTGAATGCATATAAAGAAAGTACCCAGGGAGTAAACTGATTTCCCGAACGATTTTTCAAATTATTATTTCACCACTAAAGTCCATGAGACTTGTATTTTTTAGAAATGTTTTAATTTTTGATGAGACGCTTAATGAAAGAGGTTTAATCGCCGGCAAACGAAAACCCGCGATTTCCTGTGAATCCCGGGCTTGTCCCGTATAGTCAAAAGTATACAAAGAAAGTACCCAGGGAGTACACTCATTTCCCGAACGATTTTTTAAATTATTATTTCACAACTAAAGTCCATGAGACTTGTATTTTTTAGAAATGTTTTAATTTTTGATGAGACGCTTAATGAAAGTGGTTTAATCGCCGGCAAACGAAAACCCGCGATTTCCCGTAAATCCGGGCTTGGCCCATGAGACTTGTAGTTTTCAAAAATGTTTTCATTTTTGATGAGACGCTGAATAAAAGAAGTTTAATCGCCGGCAAACGAAAACCTGCGATTTCCCGTAAATCCCGGGCTTGGACCGTATAGTCAAAAGTATACAAAGAAAGTACCCAGGGAGTAAACTCATTTCCCGAACGATTTTTTAAATTATTATTTCACCACTAAAGTCCATGAGACTTGTATTTTTTAGAAATGTTTTAATTTTTGATGAGACGCTTAATGAAAGTGGTTTAATCGCCGGCAAACGAAAACCCGCGATTTCCCGTAATTCCGGGCTTGGCCCGTATAGTCGAATGTATACAAATAAAGTACCCTGTGAGTAAACTCATTTCCAAAACGATTTTTTAAATTATCTTTTCACCACTAAAACGCATGAGACTAATAGTTTTTAAAAATGTTTTCATTTTTGATGAGACGCTGAATAAAAGAAGTTTAATCGCCGGCAAACGAAAACCCGCCATTTCCCGTATATCCCGGGCTTGGCCCGTATAGTTGAATGCATATAAAGAAAGTACCCAGAGAGTAAACTGATTTCCCGAACGATTTTTCAAATTATTTCTGCACTACTAGAACGAATGAGACTTGTAGTTTTCAAAAATGTTTTCATTTTTAATGAGACGCTTTATGAAAGAGGTTTAATCGCCGGCAAACGAAAACCCGCGATTTCCTGTGAATCCCGGGCTTGTCCTGTATAGTCAAAAGTATACAAAGAAAGTACCCAAGGAGTAAACTCATTTCCCGAACGATTTTTTAAATTATTATTTCACCACTAAAGTCCATGAGACTTTTATTTTTTAAAAATGTTTTCATTTTTGATGAGACGCTGAATAAAAGAAGTTTAATCGCCGGCAAACGAAAACCCGCCATTTCCCGTATATCCCGGGCTTGGCCCGTATAGTTGAATGCATATAAAGAAAGTACCCAGGGAGTAAACTGATTTCTCGAACGATTTTTCAAATTATTTCTGCACTACTAGAACGAATGAGACTTGTAGTTTTCAAAAATGTTTTCATTTTTAATGAGACGCTTTATGAAAGAGGTTTAATCGCCGGCAAACGAAAACCCGCGATTTCCTGTGAATCCCGGGCTTGTCCTGTATAGTCAAAAGTATACAAAGAAAGTACCCAAGGAGTAAACTCATTTCCCGAACGATTTTTTAAATTATTATTTCACCACTAAAGCCCATGAGACTTGTAGTTTTTAAAAATGTTTTCATTTTTGATGAGACGCTGATTAAAAGAAGTTTAATCGCCCGCAAACAAAAAACTGCGATTTCCCCTTAAATCCCGGACTCAGCCCGTATAGTCAAAAGTATACAAAGAAAGTACCCAGGGTGTAAACTCATTTCACGAACGATTTTTTTTTATTTTTGATGAGACGCCTAATGAAAGTGGTTTAATTGCCGGCAAACGAAAACCCGCGATTTCCCTTAAATCCTGGGCTTGGCCCGTATAGTCGAATGTATAAAAAAAAAGTACCATATGAGTAAACTCATTTCCAAAACGATTTTTTAAATTATCTTTTCTCCACTAAAACGCATGAGACTTGTAGTTTTCAAAAATGTTTTCATTTTTGATGACACGCTGAATAAAAGGAGTTTAATCGCCGGCAAACGAAAACCCGCCATTTCCCGTAAACCCCAGACTCGGCCCGTATAGTCAAATGTATACAAAGAAAGTACCCAGGGAGTAAACTCATTTCCCGAACGATTTTTTAAATTATTTTTTCACCACTAAAACGCATGAGACTTTTAGTTTTCAAAAATGTTTTCATTTTTGATGAGACGCTGAATAAAAGAAGTTTAATCGCCGGCAAACGAAAACCCGCGATTTCCCGTATATCCCGGGCTTGGCCCGTATAGTTGAATGTATTTAAAGAAAGTACCCAGGGAGTAAACTGATTTCCCGAACGATTTTTCAAATTATTTCTGCACCACTAGAACGAATGAGACTTGTAGTTTTCAAAAATGTTTTCATTTGTAATGAGACGCTTAATGAAAGAGGTTTAATCGCCGGCAAACGAAAACCCGCGATTTCCCGTAAATCCGGGCTTGGCCCGTATAGTCGAATGTATACAAATAAAGTACCCTGTGGGTAAACTCATTTCCAAAACGATTTTTTAAATTATCTTTTCACCACTAAAACGCATGAGACTAGTAGTTTTTAAAAATGTTTTCATTTTTGATGAGACGCTGAATAAAAGAAGTTTAATCGCCGACAAACGAAAACCCGCAATTTCCCGTATATCCCGGGCTTGGCCCGTATAGTTGAATGCATATAAAGAAAGTACCCAGGGAGTAAACTGATTTCCCGAACGATTTTTCAAATTATTTCTGCACCACTTGAACGAATGAGACTTGTAGTTTTCAAAAATGTTTTCATTTTTAATGAGACGCTTAATGAAAGAGGTTTAATCGCCGGCAAACGAAAACCCGCGATTTCCTGTGAATCCCGGGCTTGTCCCGTATAGTCAAAAGTATACAAAGAAAGTACCCAGGGAGTAAACTCATTTCCCGAACGATTTTTTAAATTATTATTTCACCACTAAAGTCCATGAGACTTGTATTTTTTAGAAATGTTTTAATTTTTGATGAGACGCTTAATGAAAGTGCTTTAATCGCCGGCAAACGAAAACCCGCGATTTCCCGTAAATCCAGGCTTGGCCCATGAGACTTGTAGTTTTCAAAAATGTTTTCATTTTTGATGAGACGCTGAATAAAAGAAGTTTAATCGCCGGCAAACGAAAACCCGCGATTTCCCGTATATCCCGGGCTTGGCCCGTATAGTTGAATGTATATAAAGAAAGTACCCAGGGAGTAAACTGATTTCCCGAACGATTTTTCAAATTATTTTTGCACCACTAGAACGAATGAGACTTGTAGTTTTCAATAATGTTTTCATTTTTAATGAGACGCTTAATGAAAGCGGTTTAATCGCCGGCAAACGAAAACCCGCGATTTCCCGTAAATCCCGGGCTTGTCCCGTATAGTCAAAAGTATACAAAGAAAGTACCCAGGGAGTAAACTCATTTCCCGAACGACTTTTTTTCATTTTTGATGAGACGCCTAATGAAAGTGGTTTAATCGCCGGCAAACAAAAACCCGCGATTTCCCTTAAATCCTGGGCTTGGCCCGTATAGTCGAATGTATACAAAGAAAGTACCCTGTGAGTAAACTCATTTCCAGAACGATTTTTTAAATTATTTTTCAACACTAAAACGCATGAGATTTGTAGTTTTCAAAAATGTTTTCATTTTTGATGACACGCTTAATGAAAGGGGTTTAATCGCCGGCAACTGAAAACTCGCGATTTCCCGTAAATCACGGGCTTGGCCCGTATGGTTGAATGTATACAAAGAAAGTAGCCTGTGAGTAAACTCATTTCCAGAACGATTTTTTAAATTATTTTTTCAACACTAAAACGCATAAGACTTGTAGTTTTCAAAAATGTTTTCATTTTTGATGAGACGCCTAATGAAAGTGGTTTAATCGCCGGCAAACGAAAACCCGCGATTTCCCTTAAATTCTGGGCTTGGCCCGTATAGTCGAATGTATACAAAGAAAGTACCATGTGAGTAAACTCATTTCCAAAAGGTTTTTTTAAATTATCTTTTCACCACTAAAACGCATGAGACTTGTAGTTTTCAAAAATGTTTTCATTTTTGATGAGACGCTGAATAAAAGAAGTTTAATCGCCGGCAAACGAAAACCCGCCATTTCCCGTAAACCCCAGACTCGGCCCGTATAGTCAAAAGTATACAAAGAAAGTACCCAGGGAGTAAACTCATTTCCAGAACGATTTTTTAAATTATTTTTTCACCACTAAAACGCATAAGACTTGTAGTTTTCAAAAATGTTTTCATTTTTGATGAGACGCTGAATAAAAGAAGTTTAATCGCCGGCAAACGAAAACCCGCGATTTCCCGTATATCCCGGGCTTGGCCCGTATAGTTGAATGTATATAAAGAAAGTACCCAGGGAGTAAACTGATTTCCCGAACGATTTTTCAAATTATTTTTGCACCACTAGAACGAATGAGACTTGTAGTTTTCAATAATGTTTTCATTTTTAATGAGACGCTTAATGAAAGCGGTTTAATCGCCGGCAAACGAAAACCCGCGATTTCCCGTAAATCCCGGGCTTGTCCCGTATAGTCAAAAGTATACAAAGAAAGTACCCTGTGAGTAAACTCATTTCCAGAACGATTTTTTAAATTATTTTTCAACACTAAAACGCATGAGATTTGTAGTTTTCAAAAATGTTTTCATTTTTGATGACACGCTTAATGAAAGGGGTTTAATCGCCGGCAACTGAAAACTCGCGATTTCCCGTAAATCACGGGCTTGGCCCGTATGGTCGAATGTATACAAAGAAAGTACCCTGTGAGTAAACTCATTTCCAGAACGATTTTTTAAATTATTTTTTCAACACTAAAACGCATAAGACTTGTAGTTTTCAAAAATGTTTTCATTTTTGATGAGACGCCTAATGAAAGTGGTTTAATCGCCGGCAAACGAAAACCCGCGATTTCCCTTAAATTCTGGGCTTGGCCCGTATAGTCGAATGTATACAAAGAAAGTACCATGTGAGTAAACTCATTTCCAAAAGGTTTTTTTAAATTATCTTTTCACCACTAAAACGCATGAGACTTGTAGTTTTCAAAAATGTTATCATTTTTGATGAGACGCTGAATAAAAGAAGTTTAATCGCCGGCAAACGAAAACCCGCCATTTCCCGTAAACCCCAGACTCGGCCCGTATAGTCAAAAGTATACAAAGAAAGTACCCAGGGAGTAAACTCATTTCCAGAACGATTTTTTAAATTATTTTTTCACCACTAAAACGCATAAGACTTGTAGTTTTCAAAAATGTTTTCATTTTTGATGAGACGCTGAATAAAAGAAGTTTAATCGCCGGCAAACGAAAACCCGCAATTTCCCGTAAATCCCGGGCTTGGACCGTATAGTCAAAAGTATACAAAGAAAGTACCCAGGGAGTAAACTCATTTCCCGAACGATTTTTTAAATTATTTTTTCACCACCAAAACGCATGAGACTTTTAGTTTTTAAAAATGTTTTCATTTTTGATGAGACGCTGAATAAAAGAAGTTTAATCGCCGGCAAACGAAAACCCGCAATTTCCCGTATATCCCGGGCTTGGCCCGTATAGTTGAATGCATATAAAGAAAGTACCCAGGGAGTAAACTGATTTCCCGAACGATTTTTCAAATTATTATTTCACCACTAAAGTCCATGAGACTTGTATTTTTTAGAAATGTTTTAATTTTTGATGAGACGCTTAATGAAAAAGGTTTAATCGCCGGCAAACGAAAACCCGCGATTTCCTGTGAATCCCGGGCTTGTCCCGTATAGTCAAAAGTATACAAAGAAAGTACCCAGGGAGTAAACTCATTTCCCGAACGATTTTTTAAATTATTATTTCACCACTAAAGTCCATGAGACTTGTATTTTTTAGAAATGTTTTAATTTTTGATGAGACGCTTAATGAAAGTGGTTTAATCGCCGGCAAACGAAAACCCGCGATTTCCCGTAAATCCGGGCTTGGCCCGTATAGTCGAATGTATACAAATAAAGTACCCTGTGAGTAAACTCATTTCCAAAACGATTTTTTAAATTATCTTTTCACCACTAAAACGCATGAGACTAGTAGTTATTAAAAATGTTTTCATTTTTGATGAGACGCTGAATAAAAGAAGTTTAATCGCCGGCAAACGAAAACCCGCCATTTCCCGTGAACCCCGGACGCGGCCCGTATAGTCAAAAGTATACAAAGAAAGTACCCAGGGAGTAAACTCATTTCCCGAACGATTTTTTAAATTATTTTTTCACCACTAAAACGCATGAGACTTTTAGTTTTCAAAAATGTTTTCATTTTTGATGAGACGCTGAATAAAAGAAGTTTAATCGCCGGCAAACGAAAACCCGCGATTTCCCGTATATCCCGGGCTTGGCCCGTATAGTTGAATGTATTTAAAGAAAGTACCCAGGGAGTAAACTGATTTCCCGAACGATTTTTCAAATTATTTCTGCACAACTAGAACGAATGAGACTTGTAGTTTTCAAAAATGTTTTCATTTGTAATGAGGCGCTTAATGAAAGAGGTTTAATCGCCGGCAAACGAAAACCCGCGATTTCCCGTAAATCCGGGCTTGGCCCGTATAGTCGAATGTATACAAATAAAGTACCCTGTGGGTAAACTCATTTCCAAAACGATTTTTTAAATTATCTTTTCACCACTAAAACGCATGAGACTAGTACTTTTTAAAAATGTTTTCATTTTTGATGAGACGCTGAATAAAAGAAGTTTAATCGCCGACAAACGAAAACCCGCAACTTCCCGTATATCCCGGGCTTGGCCCGTATAGTTGAATGCATATAAAGAAAGTACCCAGGGAGTAAACTGATTTCCCGAACGATTTTTCAAATTATTTCTGCACCACTAGAACGAATGAGACTTGTAGTTTTTAAAAATGTTTTCATTTTTAATGAGACGCTTAATGAAAGAGGTTTAATCGCCGGCAAACGAAAACCCGCGATTTCCCGTGAATCCCGGGCTTGTCCCGTATAGTCAAAAGTATACAAAGAAAGTACCCAGGGAGTAAACTTATTTCCCGAACGATTTTTTAAATTATTTCTTCACCACTAAAGTCCGTGAGACTTGTATTTTTTAGAAATGTTTTAATTTTTGATGAGACGTTTAATGAAAGTGGTTTAATCGCCGGCAAACGAAAACCCGCGATTTCCCGTAAATCCGGGCTTGGCCCGTATAGTCGAATGTATACAAATAAAGTACCCTGTGAGTAAACTCATTTCCAAAACGATTTTTTAAATTATCTTTTCACCACTAAAACGCATGAGACTAGTAGTTTTTAAAAATGTTTTCATTTTTGATGAGACGCTGAATAAAAGAAGTTTAATCGCCGGCAAACGAAAACCCGCCATTTCCCGTGAACCCCGGACGCGGCCCGTATAGTCAAAAGTATACAAAGAAAGTACCCAGGGAGTAAACTCATTTCCCGAACGATTTTTTATTTTATTTTTCACCACTAAAGCCCATGAGACTTGTAGTTTTTAAAAATGTTTTCATTTTTGATGAGACGATGATTAAAAGAAGTTTAATCGCCCTCAAACAAAAAACTGCGATTTCCCGTAAATCCCGGACTCAGCCCGTATAGTCAAAAGTATACAAAGAAAGTACCCAGGGTGTAAACTCATTTCACGAACGATTTTTTTTTAATTTTAATGAGACGCCTAATGAAAGTGGTTTAATCGCCGGCAGACGAAAACCCGCGATTTCCCTTAAATCCTGGGCTTGGCCCGTATAGTCGAATGTATAAAAAGAATGTACCATGTGAGTAAACTCATTTCCAAAACGATTTTTTAAATTATCTTTTCACCACTAAAACGCATGAGACTTGTAGTTTTCAAAAATGTTTTCATTTTTGATGAGACGCTGAATAAAAGAAGTTTAATCGCCGGCAAACGAAAACCCGCTATTTCCCGTAAACCCCAGACTCGGCCTGTATAGTCAAAAGTATACAAAGAAAGTACCAAGGTAGTAAACTCATTTCCCGAGCGATTTTTTAAATTATTTTTTCACCACTAAAACGCATGAGACTTGTAGTTTTCAAAAATGTTTTCATTTTTGATGAGACGCTGAATAGAAGAAGTTTAATCGCCGGCAAACGAAAACCCGCGATTTCCCGTATATCCCGGGCTTGGCCCGTATAGTTGAATGCATATAAAGAAAGTACCCAGGGAGTAAACTGATTTTCCGAACGATTTTTCAAATTATTTCTGCACCACTAGAACGAATGAGACTTGTAGTTTTCAAAAATGTTTTCATTTTTAATGAGACGCTTAATGAAAGAGGTTTAATCGCCGGCAAACGAAAACCCGCGATTTCCCGTGAATCCCGGGCTTGTCCCGTATAGTCAAAAGTATACAAAGAAAATACCCTGTGAGTAAACTCATTTCCAAAACGATTTTTTAAATTATCTTTTCACCACTAAAACGCATGAGACTAGTAGTTTTTAAAAATGTTTTCATTTTTGATGAGACGCTGAATAAAAGAAGTTTAATCGCCGGCAAACGAAAACCCGCCATTTCCCGTGAACCCCGGACGCGGCCCGTATAGTCAAAAGTATACAAAGAAAGTACCCAGGGAGTAAACTCATTTCCCGAACGATTTTTTATTTTATTTTTCACCACTAAAGCCCATGAGACTTGTAGTTTTTAAAAATGTTTTCATTTTTGATGAGACGCTGATTAAAAGAAGTTTAATCGCCCTCAAACAAAAAACTGCGATTTCCCGTAAATCCCGGACTCAGCCCGTATAGTCAAAAGTATACAAAGAAAGTACCCAGGGTGTAAACTCATTTCACGAACGATTTTTTTTTATTTTTGATGAGACGCCTAATGAAAGTGGTTTAATCGCCGGCAAACGAAAACCCGCGATTTCCCTTAAATCCTGGGCTTGGCCCGTATAGTCGAATGTATAAAAAGAAAGTACCATGTGAGTAAACTCATTTCCAAAACGATTTTTTAAATTATCTTTTCACCACTAAAACGCATGAGACTTGTAGTTTTCAAAAATGTTTTCATTTTTGATGAGACGCTGAATAAAAGAAGTTTAATCGCCGGCAAACGAAAACCCGCCATTTCCCGTAAACCCCAGACTCGGCCCGTATAGTCAAATGTATACAAAGAAAGTACCCAGGGAGTAAACTCATTTCCAAAACGATTTTTTAAATTATCTTTTCACCACTAAAACGCATGAGACTTGTAGTTTTCAAAAATGTTTTCATTTTTGATGAGACGCTGAATAAAAGAAGTTTAATCGCCGGCAAACGAAAACCCGCTATTTCCCGTAAACCCCAGACTCGGCCCGTATAGTCAAAAGTATACAAAGAAAGTACCAAGGTAGTAAACTCATTTCCCGAGCGATTTTTTAAATTATTTTTTCACCACTAAAACGCATGAGACTTGTAGTTTTCAAAAATGTTTTCATTTTTGATGAGACGCTGAATAGAAGAAGTTTAATCGCCGGCAAACGAAAACCCGCGATTTCCCTTATATCCCGGGCTTGGCCCGTATAGTTGAATGCATATAAAGAAAGTACCCAGGGAGTAAACTGATTTTCCGAACGATTTTTCAAATTATTTCTGCACCACTAGAACGAATGAGACTTGTAGTTTTCAAAAATGTTTTCATTTTTAATGAGACGCTTAATGAAAGAGGTTTAATCGCCGGCAAACGAAAACCCGCGATTTCCCGTGAATCCCGGGCTTGTCCCGTATAGTCAAAAGTATACAAAGAAAGTACCCTGTGAGTAAACTCATTTCCAAAACGATTTTTTAAATTATCTTTTCACCACTAAAACGCATGAGACTAGTAGTTTTTAAAAATGTTTTCATTTTTGATGAGACGCTGAATAAAAGAAGTTTAATCGCCGGCAAACGAAAACCCGCCATTTCCCGTGAACCCCGGACGCGGCCCGTATAGTCAAAAGTATACAAAGAAAGTACCCAGGGAGTAAACTCATTTCCCGAACGATTTTTATTTTATTTTTCACCACTAAAGCCCATGAGACTTGTAGTTTTTAAAAATGTTTTCATTTTTGATGAGACGCTGATTAAAAGAAGTTTAATCGCCCTCAAACAAAAAACTGCGATTTCCCGTAAATCCCGGACTCAGCCCGTATAGTCAAAAGTATACAAAGAAAGTACCCAGGGTGTAAACTCATTTCACGAACGATTTTTTTTTATTTTTGATGAGACGCCTAATGAAAGTGGTTTAATCGCCGGCAAACGAAAACCCGCGATTTCCCTTAAATCCTGGGCTTGGCCCGTATAGTCGAATGTATAAAAAGAAAGTACCATGTGAGTAAACTCATTTCCAAAACGATTTTTTAAATTATCTTTTCACCACTAAAACGCATGAGACTTGTAGTTTTCAAAAATGTTTTCATTTTTGATGAGACGCTGAATAAAAGAAGTTTAATCGCCGGCAAACGAAAACCCGCCATTTCCCGTAAACCCCAGACTCGGCCCGTATAGTCAAATGTATACAAAGAAAGTACCCAGGGAGTAAACTCATTTCCAAAACGATTTTTTAAATTATCTTTTCACCACTAAAACGCATGAGACTTGTAGTTTTCAAAAATGTTTTCATTTTTGATGAGACGCTGAATAAAAGAAGTTTAATCGCCGGCAAACGAAAACCCGCTATTTCCCGTAAACCCCAGACTCGGCCCGTATAGTCAAAAGTATACAAAGAAAGTACCAAGGTAGTAAACTCATTTCCCGAGCGATTTTTTAAATTATTTTTTCACCACTAAAACGCATGAGACTTGTAGTTTTCAAAAATGTTTTCATTTTTGATGAGACGCTGAATAGAAGAAGTTTAATCGCCGGCAAACGAAAACCCGCGATTTCCCGTATATCCCGGGCTTGGCCCGTATAGTTGAATGTATATAAAGAAAGTACCCAGGGAGTAAACTGATTTCCCGAACGATTTTTCAAATTATTTCTGCACCACTAGAACGAATGAGACTTGTAGTTTTCAAAAATGTATTCATTTTTAATGAGACGCTTAATGAAAGAGGTTTAATCGCCGGCAAACGAAAACCCGCGATTTCCCGTAAATCCCGGGCTTGTCCCGTATAGTCAAAAGTATACAAAGAAAGTACCCAGGGAGTAAACTCATTTCCCGAACGATTTTTTAAATTATTATTTCACCACTAATGCCCATGAGACTTGTAGTTTTTAAAAATGTTTTCATTTTTGATGAGACGCTGAATAAAAGGAGTTTAATCGCCGGCAAACGAAAACCCGCCATTTCCGTAAACCCAGTACTCGGCCCGTATAGTCAAAAGTATACAAAGAAAGTACCTAGGGAGTAAACTCATTTCCCGAACGATTTTTTTAATTATTTTTTCACCACTAAAACGCATGAGACTTGTAGTTTTCAAAAATGGTTTCATTTTTGTTGAGACGTTGGATAAAAGAAGTTTAATCGCCGGCAAACGAAAACCCGCGATTTCCCGTAAATCCCGGACTCGGCCCGTATAGTCAAAAGTATATAAAGAAAGTACCCAGGGAGTAAACTCATTTCCCAAACGATTTTTTAAATTATTATTTCACCACTAAACCCATGAGAGTTGTAGTTTTTAAAATTGTTTTTATTTTTGATGAGACGCTTAATGAAAGTGGTTTAATCGCTGGCAAACGAAAACCCCCGATTTCCCGTAAATCCCGGGCTTGGCCCGTATAGTCAAATGAATACAAAGAAAGTACCCTGTGAGTAAACTCATTTCAAAAACGATTTTTTAAATTATCTTTTCACCACTAAAACGCATGAGACTTGTAGTTTTCCAAAATGTTTTCATTTTTGATGAGACACTGATTAAAAGAAGTTTAATCGCCGGCAAACGAAAACCCGCCATTTCCCGTAAAACCCGAACTCGGTCCGTATAGTCGAATGTATACAAAGAAAGTACCCAGGGAGTGAAATCATTTCCCGAATGATTTTTTAAATTATTTTTTTCACCACTAAAACGCATGAGACTTGTAGTTTTCAAAAATGTTTTCATTTTTGATGAGACGCTTAATGAAAGTGGTTTAATCGCCGGCAAACGAAAACCCGCGATTTCCCGAAAATCCCGGACTCGGCCCGTATAGTCAAAAGTATACAAAGAAAGTACCCAGGGAGTAAACTCGTTTCCCGAACGATTTTTAAAATTATTTTTTCACCAGTAAAACGTATGAGACTTGTAGTTTTCAAAAATGTTTTCATTTTTGATGAGACGCTGAATAAAAGAAGTTTAATCGCCGTCAAACGAAAACCCGCGATTTCCCGTAAATCCCGGGCTTGGCCCGTATAGTCAGAAGTATAAAAAGAAAGTCCCAGGGAGTAAACTGATTTCCCAAACGATTTTTTAAATTATTTTGTCACCACTAAAACGCATGAGACTTGTAGTTTTCAAAAATGGTTTCATTTTTGTTGAGACGTTGGATAAAAGAAGTTTAATCGCCGGCAAACGAAAACCCGCGATTTCCCGTAAATCCCGGACTCGGCCCGTATAGTCAAAAGTATATAAAGAAAGTACCCAGGGAGTAAACTCATTTCCCAAACGATTTTTTAAATTATCTTTTCACCACTAAAACGCATGAGACTTGTAGTTTTCCAAAATGTTTTCATTTTTGATGAGACACTGATTAAAAGAAGTTTAATCGCCGGCAAACGAAAACCCGCCATTTCCCGTAAAACCCGAACTCGGTCCGTATAGTCGAATGTATACAAAGAAAGTACCCAGGGAGTGAAATCATTTCCCGAATGATTTTTTAAATTATTTTTTTCACCACTAAAACGCATGAGACTTGTAGTTTTCAAAAATGTTTTCATTTTTGATGAGACGCTTAATGAAAGTGGTTTAATCGCCGGCAAACGAAAACCCGCGATTTCCCGAAAATCCCGGACTCGGCCCGTATAGTCAAAAGTATACAAAGAAAGTACCCAGGGAGTAAACTCGTTTCCCGAACGATTTTTAAAATTATTTTTTCACCAGTAAAACGTATGAGACTTGTAGTTTTCAAAAATGTTTTCATTTTTGATGAGACGCTGAATAAAAGAAGTTTAATCGCCGTCAAACGAAAACCCGCGATTTCCCGTAAATCCCGGGCTTGGCCCGTATAGTCAGAAGTATAAAAAGAAAGTCCCAGGGAGTAAACTGATTTCCCAAACGATTTTTTAAATTATTTTGTCACCACTAAAACGCATGAGACTTGTAGTTTTCAAAAATGGTTTCATTTTTGTTGAGACGTTGGATAAAAGAAGTTTAATCGCCGGCAAACGAAAACCCGCGATTTCCCGTAAATCCCGGACTCGGCCCGTATAGTCAAAAGTATATAAAGAAAGTACCCAGGGAGTAAACTCATTTCCCAAACGATTTTTTAAATTATTATTTCACCACTAAACCCATGAGAGTTGTAGTTTTTAAAATTGTTTTTATTTTTGATGAGACGCTTAATGAAAGTGGTTTAATCGCTGGCAAACGAAAACCCCCGATTTCCCGTAAATCCCGGGCTTGGCCCGTATAGTCAAATGAATACAAAGAAAGTACCCTGTGAGTAAACTCATTTCAAAAACGATTTTTTAAATTATCTTTTCACCACTAAAACTCATGAGACTTGTAGTTTTCCAAAATGTTTTCATTTTTGATGAGACACTGATTAAAAGAAGTTTAATCGCCGGCAAACGAAAACCCGCCATTTCCCGTAAAACCCGAACTCGGTCCGTATAGTCGAATGTATACAAAGAAAGTACCCAGGGAGTGAAATCATTTCCCGAATGATTTTTTAAATTATTTTTTTCACCACTAAAACGCATGAGACTTGTAGTTTTCAAAAATGTTTTCATTTTTGATGAGACGCTTAATGAAAGAGGTTTAATCGCCGGCAAACGAAAACCCGCGATTTCCCGAAAATCCCGGACTCGGCCCGTATAGTCAAAAGTATACAAAGAAAGTACCCAGGGAGTAAACTCGTTTCCCGAACGATTTTTAAAATTATTTTTTCACCAGTAAAACGTATGAGACTTGTAGTTTTCAAAAATGTTTTCATTTTTGATGAGACGCTGAATAAAAGAAGTTTAATCGCCGTCAAACGAAAACCCGCGATTTCCCGTAAATCCCGGGCTTGGCCCGTATAGTCAGAAGTATAAAAAGAAAGTCCCAGGGAGTAAACTGATTTCCCAAACGATTTTTTAAATTATTTTGTCACCACTAAAACGCATGAGACTAGTAGTTTTTAAAAATGTTTTCATTTTTGATGAGACGCTGAATAAAAGAAGTTTAATCGCCGACAAACGAAAACCCGCAATTTCCCGTATATCCCGGGCTTGGCCCGTATAGTTGAATGCATATAAAGAAAGTACCCAGGGAGTAAACTGATTTCCCGAACGATTTTTCAAATTATTTCTGCACAACTAGAACGAATGAGACTTGTAGTTTTCAAAAATGTTTTCATTTTTAATGAGACGCTTAATGAAAGAGGTTTAATCGCCGGCAAACGAAAACCCGCGATTTCCCGTGAATCCCGGGCTTGTCCCGTATAGTCAAAAGTATACAAAGAAAGTACCCAGGGAGTAAACTCATTTCCCGAACGATTTTTTAAATTATTACTTCACCACTAAAGTCCATGAGACTTGTATTTTTTAGAAATGTTTTAATTTTTGATGAGACGCTTAATGAAAGTGGTTTAATCGCCGGCAAACGAAAACCCGCGATTTCCCGTAAATCCGGGCTTAACCCGTATAGTCGAATGTATACAAATAAAGTACCCTGTGAGTAAAGTCATTTCCAAAACGATTTTTTAAATTATCTTTTCACCACTAAAACGCATGAGACTAGTAGTTTTTAAAAATGTTTTCATTTTTGATGAGACGCTGAATAAAAGAAGTTTAATCGCCGGCAAACGAAAACCCGCCATTTCCCGTAAACCCCGGACGCGGCCTGTATAGTCAAAAGTATACAAAGAAAGTACCCAGGGAGTAAACTCATTTCCCGAACGATTTTTTATTTTATTTTTCACCACTAAAGCCCATGAGACTTGTAGTTTTTAAAAATGTTTTCATTTTTGATGAGACGCTGATTAAAAGAAGTTTAATCGCCCTCAAACAAAAAACTGCGATTTCCCGTAAATCCCGGACTCAGCCCGTATAGTCAAAAGTATACAAAGAAAGTACCCAAGGTGTAAACTCATTTCACGAACGATTTTTTTTTATTTTTGATGAGACGCCTAATGAAAGTGGTTTAATCGCCGGCAAACGAAAACCCGCGATTTCCCTTAAATCCTGGGCTTGGCCCGTATAGTCGAATGTATAAAAAGAAAGTACCATGTGAGTAAACTCATTTCCAAAACGATTTTTTAAATTATCTTTTCACCACTAAAACGCATGAGACTTGTAGTTTTCAAAAATGTTTTCATTTTTGATGAGACGCTGAATAAAAGAAGTTTAATCGCCGGCAAACGAAAACCCGCCATTTCCCGTAAACCCCAGACTCGGCCCGTATAGTCAAATGTATACAAAGAAAGTACCCAGGGAGTAAACTCATTTCCAAAACGATTTTTTAAATTATCTTTTCACCACTAAAACGCATGAGACTTGTAGTTTTCAAAAATGTTTTCATTTTTGATGAGACGCTGAATAAAAGAAGTTTAATCGCCGGCAAACGAAAACCAGCTATTTCCCGTAAACCCCAGACTCGGCCCGTATAGTCAAAAGTATACAAAGAAAGTACCAAGGTAGTAAACTCATTTCCCGAGCGATTTTTTAAATTATTTTTTCACCACTAAAACGCATGAGACTTGTAGTTTTCAAAAATGTTTTCATTTTTGATGAGACGCTGAATAGAAGAAGTTTAATCGCCGGCAAACGAAAACCCGCGATTTCCCGTATATCCCGGGCTTGGCCCGTATAGTTGAATGTATATAAAGAAAGTACCCAGGGAGTAAACTGATTTCCCGAACGATTTTTCAAATTATTTCTGCACCACTAGAACGAATGAGACTTGTAGTTTTCAAAAATGTTTTCATTTTTAATGAGACGCTTAATGAAAGAGGTTTAATCGCCGGCAAACGAAAACCCGCGATTTCCCGTAAATCCCGGGCTTGTCCCGTATAGTCAAAAGTATACAAAGAAAGTACCCAGGGAGTAAACTCATTTCCCGAACGATTTTTTAAATTATTATTTCACCACTAATGCCCATGAGACTTGTAGTTTTTAAAAATGTTTTCATTTTTGATGAGACGCTGAATAAAAGGAGTTTAATCGCCGGCAAACGAAAACCCGCCATTTCCGTAAACCCAGTACTCGGCCCGCATAGTCAAAAGTATACAAAGAAAGTACCTAGGGAGTAAACTCATTTCCCGAACGATTTTTTTAATTATTTTTTCACCACTAAAACGCATGAGACTTGTAGTTTTCAAAAATGGTTTCATTTTTGTTGAGACGCTGGATAAAAGAAGTTTAATCGCCGGCAAACGAAAACCCGCGATTTCCCGTAAATCCCGGACTCGGCCCGTATAGTCAAAAGTATATAAAGAAAGTACCCAGGGAGTAAACTCATTTCCCAAACGATTTTTTAAATTATTATTTCACCACTAAACCCATGAGAGTTGTAGTTTTTAAAATTGTTTTTATTTTTGATGAGACGCTTAATGAAAGTGGTTTAATCGCTGGCAAACGAAAACCCCCGATTTCCCGTAAATCCCGGGCTTGGCCCGTATAGTCAAATGAATACAAAGAAAGTACCCTGTGAGTAAACTCATTTCAAAAACGATTTTTTAAATTATCTTTTCACCACTAAAACGCATGAGACTTGTAGTTTTCCAAAATGTTTTCATTTTTGATGAGACGCTGATTAAAAGAAGTTTAATCGCCGACAAACGAAAACCCGCCATTTCCCGTAAAACCCGAACTCGGTCCGTATAGTCGAATGTATACAAAGAAAGTACCCAGGGAGTGAAATCATTTCCCGAATGATTTTTTAAATTATTTTTTTCACCACTAAAACGCATGAGACTTGTAGTTTTCAAAAATGTTTTCATTTTTGATGAGACGCTTAATGAAAGAGGTTTAATCGCCGGCAAACGAAAACCCGCGATTTCCCGTAAATCCCGGACTCGGCCCGTATAGTCAAAAGTATACAAAGAAAGTACCCAGGGAGTAAACTCATTTCCCGAACGATTTTTTAAATTATTACTTCACCACTAAAGTCCATGAGACTTGTATTTTTTAGAAATGTTTTAATTTTTGATGAGACGCTTAATGAAAGTGGTTTAATCGCCGGCAAACGAAAACCCGCGATTTCCTGTAAATCCGGGCTTAACCCGTATAGTCGAATGTATACAAATAAAGTACCCTGTGAGTAAAGTCATTTCCAAAACGATTTTTTAAATTATCTTTTCACCACTAAAACGCATGAGACTAGTAGTTTTTAAAAATGTTTTCATTTTTGATGAGACGCTGAATAAAAGAAGTTTAATCGCCGGCAAACGAAAACCCGCCATTTCCCGTGAACCCCGGACGCGGCCCGTATAGTCAAAAGTATACAAAGAAAGTACCCAGGGAGTAAACTCATTTCCCGAACGATTTTTTATTTTATTTTTCACCACTAAAGCCCATGAGACTTGTAGTTTTTAAAAATGTTTTCATTTTTGATGAGGCGCTGATTAAAAGAAGTTTAATCGCCCTCAAACAAAAAACTGCGATTTCCCGTAAATCCCGGACTCAGCCCGTATAGTCAAAAGTATACAAAGAAAGTACCCAAGGTGTAAACTCATTTCACGAACGATTTTTTTTTATTTTTGATGAGACGCCTAATGAAAGTGGTTTAATCGCCGGCAAACGAAAACCCGCGATTTCCCTTAAATCCTGGGCTTGGCCCGTATAGTCGAATGTATAAAAAGAAAGTACCATGTGAGTAAACTCATTTTCAAAACGATTTTTTAAATTATCTTTTCACCACTAAAACGCATGAGACTTGTAGTTTTTAAAAATGTTTTCATTTTTGATGAGACGCTGAATAAAAGAAGTTTAATCGCCGGCAAACGAAAACCCGCCATTTCCCGTAAACCCCAGACTCGGCCCGTATAGTCAAATGTATACAAAGAAAGTACCCAGGGAGTAAACTCATTTCCAAAACGATTTTTTAAATTATCTTTTCACCACTAAAACGCATGAGACTTGTAGTTTTCAAAAATGTTTTCATTTTTGATGAGACGCTGAATAAAAGAAGTTTAATCGCCGGCAAACGAAAACCCGCTATTTCCCGTAAACCCCAGACTCGGCCCGTATAGTCAAAAGTATACAAAGAAAGTACCAAGGTAGTAAACTCATTTCCCGAGCGATTTTTTAAATTATTTTTTCACCACTAAAACGCATGAGACTTGTAGTTTTCAAAAATGTTTTCATTTTTGATGAGACGCTGAATAGAAGAAGTTTAATCGCTGGCAAACGAAAACCCGCGATTTCCCGTATATCCCGGGCTTGGCCCGTATAGTTGAATGTATATAAAGAAAGTACACAGGGAGTAAACTGATTTCCCGAACGATTTTTCAAATTATTTCTGCACCACTAGAACGAATGAGACTTGTAGTTTTCAAAAATGTTTTCATTTTTAATGAGACGCTTAATGAGAGAGGTTTAATCGCCGGCAAACGAAAACCCGCGATTTCCCGTAAATCCCGGGCTTGTCCCGTATAGTCAAAAGTATACAAAGAAAGTACCCAGGGAGTAAACTCATTTCCCGAACGATTTTTTAAATTATTATTTCACCACTAATGCCCATGAGACTTGTAGTTTTTAAAAATGTTTTCATTTTTGATGAGACGCTGAATAAAAGGAGTTTAATCGCCGGCAAACGAAAACCCGCCATTTCCGTAAACCCAGTACTCGGCCCGTATAGTCAAAAGTATACAAAGAAAGTACCTAGGGAGTAAACTCATTTCCCGAACGATTTTTTTAATTATTTTTTCACCCCTAAAACGCATGAGACTTGTAATTTTCAAAAATGGTTTCATTTTAGTTGAGACGCTGGATAAAAGAAGTTTAATCGCCGGCAAACGAAAACCCGCGATTTCCCGTAAATCCCGGACTCGGCCCGTATAGTCAAAAGTATATAAAGAAAGTACCCAGGGAGTAAACTCATTTCCCAAACGATTTTTTAAATTATTATTTCACCACTAAACCCATGAGAGTTGTAGTTTTTAAAATTGTTTTTATTTTTGATGAGACGCTTAATGAAAGTGGTTTAATCGCTGGCAAACGAAAACCCCCGATTTCCCGTAAATCCCGGGCTTGGCCCGTATAGTCAAATGAATACAAAGAAAGTACCCTGTGAGTAAACTCATTTCAAAAACGATTTTTTAAATTATCTTTTCACCACTAAAACGCATGAGACTTGTAGTTTTCCAAAATGTTTTCATTTTTGATGAGACGCTGATTAAAAGAAGTTTAATCGCCGGCAAACGAAAACCCGCCATTTCCCGTAAAACCCGAACTCGGTCCGTATAGTCGAATGTATACAAAGAAAGTACCCAGGGAGTGAAATCATTTCCCGAATGATTTTTTAAATTATTTTTTTCACCACTAAAACGCATGAGACTTGTAGTTTTCAAAAATGTTTTCATTTTTGATGAGACGCTTAATGAAAGAGGTTTAATCGCCGGCAAACGAAAACCCGCGATTTCCCGTAAATCCCGGACTCGGCCCGTATAGTCAAAAGTATACAAAGAAAGTACCCAGGGAGTAAACTCGTTTCCCGAACGATTTTTAAAATTATTTTTTCACCACTAAAACGTATGAGACTTGTAGTTTTCAAAAATGTTTTCATTTTTGATGAAACGCTTAATGAAAGAGGTTTAATCGCCGGCAAACGAAAACCCGTGATTTCCCGTAAATCCTGGGCTTGGCCCGTATAGTCAAAAGTATACAAAGAAAGTACTCAGGGAGTAAACTGATTTCCTGAACGATTTTTCAAATTATTTCTGCACCACTAGAACAAATGAGACTTGTAGTTTTCAAAAATGTTTTCATTTTAATGAGACGCTTAATGAAAGAGGTTTAATCGCCGGCAAACAAAAACCCGCGATTTCCCGTAAATCCCGGACTCGGCCCGTATAGTCAAAAGTATACAAAGAAAGTACCTAGGGAGTAAACTCATTTCCCCAACGATTTTTTTAATTATTTTTTCACCCCTAAAACGCATGAGACTTGTAATTTTCAAAAATGGTTTCATTTTAGTTGAGACGCTGGATAAAAGAAGTTTAATCGCCGGCAAACGAAAACCCGCGATTTCCCGTAAATCCCGGACTCGGCCCGTATAGTCAAAAGTATATAAAGAAAGTACCCAGGGAGTAAACTCATTTCCCAAACGATTTTTAAAATTGTTTTTATTTTTGATGAGACGCTTAATGAAAGTGGTTTAATCGCTGGCAAACGAAAACCCCCGATTTCCCGTAAATCCCGGGCTTGGCCCGTATAGTCAAATGAATACAAAGAAAGTACCCTGTGAGTAAACTCATTTCAAAAACGATTTTTTAAATTATCTTTTCACCACTAAAACGCATGAGACTTGTAGTTTTCCAAAATGTTTTCATTTTTGATGAGACGCTGATTAAAAGAAGTTTAATCGCCGGCAAACGAAAACCCGCCATTTCCCGTAAAACCCGAACTCGGTCCGTATAGTCGAATGTATACAAAGAAAGTACCCAGGGAGTGAAATAATTTCCCGAATGATTTTTTAAATTATTTTTTTCACCACTAAAACGCATGAGACTTGTAGTTTTCAAAAATGTTTTCATTTTTGATGAGACGCTTAATGAAAGAGGTTTAATCGCCGGCAAACGAAAACCCGCGATTTCCCGTAAATCCCGGACTCGGCCCGTATAGTCAAAAGTATACAAAGAAAGTACCCAGGGAGTAAACTCGTTTCCCGAACGATTTTTAAAATTATTTTTTCACCACTAAAACGTATGAGACTTGTAGTTTTCAAAAATGTTTTCATTTTTGATGAAACGCTTAATGAAAGAGGTTTAATCGCCGGCAAACGAAAACCCGTGATTTCCCGTAAATCCTGGGCTTGGCCCGTATAGTCAAAAGTATACAAAGAAAGTACTCAGGGAGTAAACTGATTTCCTGAACGATTTTTCAAATTATTTCTGCACCACTAGAACAAATGAGACTTGTAGTTTTCAAAAATGTTTTCATTTTAATGAGACGCTTAATGAAAGAGGTTTAATCGCCGGCAAACAAAAACCCGCGATTTCCCGTAAATCCCGGACTCGGCCCGTATAGTCAAAAGTATACAAAGAAAGTACCCAGGGAGTAAACTCATTTCCCGAACGATTTTTAAAATTATTTTTTCACCACTAAAACGTATGAGACTTGTAGTTTTCAGAAATGTTTTTATTTTTGATGAGACGCTTAATGAATGTGGTTTAAACGCCAGCAAACGAAAACCCGCAATTTCCCGTAAATCCCGGGCTTGGCCCGTATAGTCGAATGTATACAAAGAAAGTACCCTGTGAGTAAACTCATTTCCAAAAGGATTTTTAAAAATATCTTTTCATCACTAAAACGCATAAGACTTGTAGTTTTCAGAAATGTTTTCATTTTCGATGAGACGCTGAATAAAAGGAGTTTAATCGCCGGCAAACGAAAACCCGCCATTTCCGTAAACCCAGTACTCGGCCCGTATAGTCAAAAGTATACAAAGAAAGTACCTAGGGAGTAAACTCATTTCCCGAACGATTTTTTTAATTATTTTTTCACCACTAAAACGCATGAGACTTGTAGTTTTCAAAAATGGTTTCATTTTTGTTGAGACAATGGATAAAAGAAGTTTAATCGCCGGCAAACGAAAACCCGCGATTTCCCGTAAATCCCGGACTCGGCCCGTATAGTCAAAAGTATATAAAGAAAGTACCCAGGGAGTAAACTCATTTCCCAAACGATTTTTTAAATTATTATTTCACCACTAAACCCATGAGAGTTGTAGTTTTTAAAATTGTTTTTATTTTTGATGAGACGCTTAATGAAAGTGGTTTAATCGCTGGCAAACGAAAACCCCCGATTTCCCGTAAATCCCGGGCTTGGCCCGTATAGTCAAATGAATACAAAGAAAGTACCCTGTGAGTAAACTCATTTCAAAAACGATTTTTTAAATTATCTTTTCACCACTAAAACGCATGAGACTTGTAGTTTTCCAAAATGTTTTCATTTTTGATGAGACGCTGATTAAAAGAAGTTTAATCGCCGGCAAACGAAAACCCGCCATTTCCCGTAAAACCCGAACTCGGTCCGTATAGTCGAATGTATACAAAGAAAGTACCCAGGGAGTGAAATCATTTCCCGAATGATTTTTTAAATTATTTTTTTCACCACTAAAACGCATGAGACTTGTAGTTTTCAAAAATGTTTTCATTTTTGATGAGACGCTTAATGAAAGAGGTTTAATCGCCGGCAAACGAAAACCCGCGATTTCCCGTAAATCCCGGACTCGGCCCGTATAGTCAAAAGTATACAAAGAAAGTACCCAGGGAGTAAACTCGTTTCCCGAACGATTTTTAAAATTATTTTTTCACCACTAAAACGTATGAGACTTGTAGTTTTCAAAAATGTTTTCATTTTTGATGAAACGCTTAATGAAAGAGGTTTAATCGCCGGCAAACGAAAACCCGTGATTTCCCGTAAATCCTGGGCTTGGCCCGTATAGTCAAAAGTATACAAAGAAAGTACTCAGGGAGTAAACTGATTTCCTGAACGATTTTTCAAATTATTTCTGCACCACTAGAACAAATGAGACTTGTAGTTTTCAAAAATGTTTTCATTTTAATGAGACGCTTAATGAAAGAGGTTTAATCGCCGGCAAACAAAAACCCGCGATTTCCCGTAAATCCCGGACTCGGCCCGTATAGTCAAAAGTATACAAAGAAAGTACCCAGGGAGTAAACTCATTTCCCGAACGATTTTTAAAATTATTTTTTCACCACTAAAACGTATGAGACTTGTAGTTTTCAGAAATGTTTTTATTTTTGATGAGACGCTTAATGAATGTGGTTTAAACGCCAGCAAACGAAAACCCGCAATTTCCCGTAAATCCCGGGCTTGGCCCGTATAGTCGAATGTATACAAAGAAAGTACCCTGTGAGTAAACTCATTTCCAAAAGGATTTTTAAAAATATCTTTTCATCACTAAAACGCATAAGACTTGTAGTTTTCAGAAATGTTTTCATTTTCGATGAGACGCTGAATAAAAGGAGTTTAATCGCCGGCAAACGAAAACCCGCCATTTCCGTAAACCCAGTACTCGGCCCGTATAGTCAAAAGTATACAAAGAAAGTACCTAGGGAGTAAACTCATTTCCCGAACGATTTTTTTAATTATTTTTTCACCACTAAAACGCATGAGACTTGTAGTTTTCAAAAATGGTTTCATTTTTGTTGAGACGCTGGATAAAAGAAGTTTAATCGCCGGCAAACGAAAACCCGCGATTTCCCGTAAATCCCGGACTCGGCCCGTATAGTCAAAAGTATATAAAGAAAGTACCCAGGGAGTAAACTCATTTCCCAAACGATTTTTTAAATTATTATTTCACCACTAAACCCATGAGAGTTGTAGTTTTTAAAATTGTTTTTATTTTTGATGAGACGCTTAATGAAAGTGGTTTAATCGCTGGCAAACGAAAACCCCCGATTTCCCGTAAATCCCGGGCTTGGCCCGTATAGTCAAATGAATACAAAGAAAGTACCCTGTGAGTAAACTCATTTCAAAAACGATTTTTTAAATTATCTTTTCACCACTAAAACGCATGAGACTTGTAGTTTTCCAAAATGTTTTCATTTTTGATGAGACGCTGATTAAAAGAAGTTTAATCGCCGGCAAACGAAAACCCGCCATTTCCCGTAAAACCCGAACTCGGTCTGTATAGTCGAATGTATACAAAGAAAGTACCCAGGGAGTGAAATCATTTCCCGAATGATTTTTTAAATTATTTTTTTCACCACTAAAACGCATGAGACTTGTAGTTTTCAAAAATGTTTTCATTTTTGATGAGACGCTTAATGAAAGAGGTTTAATCGCCGGCAAACGAAAACCCGCGATTTCCCGTAAATCCCGGACTCGGCCCGTATAGTCAAAAGTATACAAAGAAAGTACCCAGGGAGTAAACTCGTTTCCCGAACGATTTTTAAAATTATTTTTTCACCACTAAAACGTATGAGACTTGTAGTTTTCAAAAAGGTTTTCATTTTTGATGAAACGCTTAATGAAAGAGGTTTAATCGCCGGTAAACGAAAACCCGTGATTTCCCGTAAATCCTGGGCTTGGCCCGTATAGTCGAATGTATACAAAGAAAGCACCCTGTGAGTAAACTCATTTCAAGAACGATTTTTTAAATTAGTTTTTCACCACTAAAACGCATAAGACTTGTAGTTTTCAAAAATGTTTTCATTTTTGATGAGACGCTGAATAAAAGAAGTTTAATCGCCGTCAAACGAAAACCCGCGATTTCCCGTAAATCCCGGGCTTGGCCCGTATAGTCAAAAGTATAAAAAGAAAGTCCCAGGGAGTAAACTGATTTCCCAAACGATTTTTTAAATTATTTTTTCACCACTAAAACGCATGAGACTTGTAGTTTTCAAAAGTGTTTTCATTTTTGATGAGACGCTGAATAAAAGAAGTTTAATCGCTGGTGAACAAAACCCGCGATTTCCCGTAAATCTCGGGCTTGGCCCGTATAGTTGTATGTATCTAAAGAAAGTACCCAGGGAGTAAACTGATTTCCCGAATGATTTTTCAAATTATTTTTGCACCACTAGAACGAATGAGACTTGTAGTTTTCAAAAATGTTTTCATTTTTGATGAGACGCTTAATGAAAGAGGTTTAATCGCCGGCAAACAAAAACCCGCGATTTCCCGTAAATCCCGGACTCGGCCCGTATAGTCAAAAGTATACAAAGAAAGTACTCAGGGAGTGAAATCATTTCCCGAATGATTTTTTAAATTATTTTTTTCACCACTAAAACGCATGAGACTTGTAGTTTTCAAAAATGTTTTCATTTTTGATGAGACGCTTAATGAAAGAGGTTTAATCGCCGGCAAACGAAAACCCGCGATTTCCCGTAAATCCCGGACTCGGCCCGTATAGTCAAAAGTATACAAAGAAAGTACCCAGGGAGTAAACTCGTTTCCCGAACGATTTTTAAAATTATTTTTTCACCACTAAAACGTATGAGACTTGTAGTTTTCAAAAAGGTTTTCATTTTTGATGAAACGCTTAATGAAAGAGGTTTAATCGCCGGTAAACGAAAACCCGTGATTTCCCGTAAATCCTGGGCTTGGCCCGTATAGTCGAATGTATACAAAGAAAGCACCCTGTGAGTAAACTCATTTCAAGAACGATTTTTTAAATTAGTTTTTCACCACTAAAACGCATAAGACTTGTAGTTTTCAAAAATGTTTTCATTTTTGATGAGACGCTGAATAAAAGAAGTTTAATCGCCGTCAAACGAAAACCCGCGATTTCCCGTAAATCCCGGGCTTGGCCCGTATAGTCAAAAGTATAAAAAGAAAGTCCCAGGGAGTAAACTGATTTCCCAAACGATTTTTTAAATTATTTTTTCACCACTAAAACGCATGAGACTTGTAGTTTTCAAAAGTGTTTTCATTTTTGATGAGACGCTGAATAAAAGAAGTTTAATCGCTGGTGAACAAAACCCGCGATTTCCCGTAAATCTCGGGCTTGGCCCGTATAGTTGTATGTATCTAAAGAAAGTACCCAGGGAGTAAACTGATTTCCCGAATGATTTTTCAAATTATTTTTGCACCACTAGAACGAATGAGACTTGTAGTTTTCAAAAATGTTTTCATTTTTGATGAGACGCTTAATGAAAGAGGTTTAATCGCCGGCAAACAAAAACCCGCGATTTCCCGTAAATCCCGGACTCGGCCCGTATAGTCAAAAGTATACAAAGAAAGTACTCAGGGAGTAAACTCATTTCCCGCACGATTTTTAAAATTATTTTTTCACCACTAAAACGTATGAGACTTGTAGTTTTCAGAAATGTTTTCATTTTTGATGAGACGCTTAATGAATGTGGTTTAAACGCCAGCAAACGAAAACCCGCAATTTCCCGTAAATCCCGGGCTTGGCCCGTATAGTCGAATGTATACAAAGAAAGTACCCTGTGAGTAAACTCATTTCCAAAACGATTTTTAAAAATATCTTTTCATCACTAAAACGCATAAGACTTGTAGTTTTCAGAAATGTTTTCATTTTCGATGAGACGCTTAATGAAAGTGGCTTAATCGCCGGCAAAGGAAAACCCGCGATTTCCCGTAAATCCCGGGCTTGGCCCGTACAGTCGAATGTTTACAAAGAAAGTACCCTGTCAGTAAACTCATTTTCAAAACGATTTTTTAAATTATCTTTTCACCACTAAAACGCATGAGACTTGTTGTTTTCAAAAATATTTTCATTTTTGATGAGACGCTGAATAAAAGAAGTTTAATTGCCGGCAAACGAAAACCCGCGATTTCCCGTAAATCCCGGGCTTGGGCCGTATAGTCAAAAGTATACAAAGAAAGTACCCAGGGAGTAAACTGATTTCCCGAACGATTTTTCAAATTATTTCTGCACCACTAGAACTAATGAGACTTGTAGTTTTCAAAAATGTTTTCATTTTTAATGAGACGCTTAATGAAAGATGTTTAATCGCCGGCAAACAAAAACCCGCGATTTCCCGTAAATCTCGGACTCGGCCCGTATAGTCAAAAGTATACAAAGAAAGTACCCAGGGAGTAAATTCGTTTCCCGAACGATTTTTAAAATTATTTTTTCACCACTAAAACGTATGAGACTTGTAGTTTTCAAAAGTGTTTTCATTTTTGATGAGACGCTGAATAAAAGAATTTTAATCGCTGGTGAACAAAACCCGCGATTTCCCGTAAATCTCGGGCTTGGCCCGTATAGTTGTATGTATCTAAAGAAAGTACCCAGGGAGTAAACTGATTTCCCGAATGATTTTTCAAATTATTTCTGCACCACTAGAACGAATGAGTCTTGTAGTTTTCAAAAATGTTTTCATTTTTGATGAGACGCTGAATAAAAGAAGTTTAATTGCCGGCAAACGAAAACCCGCAATTTCCCGTAAATCCCGGGCTTGGCCCGTATAGTCAAAAGTATACAAAGAAAGTACTCAGGGAGTAAACTGATTTCCCGAACGATTTTTCAAATTATTTCTGCACCACTAGAACAAATGAGACTTGTAGTTTTCAAAAATGTTTTCATTTTTAATGAGACGCTTAATGAAAGAGGTTTAATCGCCGGCAAACAAAAACCCGCGATTTCCCGTAAATCCCGGACTCGGCCCGTATAGTCAAAAGTATACAAAGAAAGTACCCAGGGAGTAAACTCATTTGCCGAACGATTTTTAAAATTTTTTTTTCACCACTAAAACGTATGAGACTTGTAGTTTTCAGAAATGTTTTCATTTTTGATGAGACGCTTAATGAATGTGGTTTAAACGCCAGCAAACGAAAACCCGCAATTTCCCGTAAATCCCGGGCTTGGCCCGTATAGTCGAATGTATACAAAGAAAGTACCCTGTGAGTAAACTCATTTCCAGAACGATTTTTTAAATTATCCTTTCACCACTAAAACGCATGAGACTTGTAGTTTTCAAGAATGTTTTCATTTTTGATGAGACGCTTAATGAAAGAGGTTTATTCGCCGGCAAACGAAAACCCGCGATTACCCGTAAATCCCGGGCTTGGCCCGTATAGTCGAATGTATACAATGAAAGTACCCTGTGAGTAAACTCATTTCCAGAACGATTTTTTAAATTATCCTTTCACCACTAAAACTCATGAGACTTGTAGTTTTCAAAAATGTGTTCATTTTTGATGAGACGCTTAATGAAAGAGGTTTAATCGCCGGCAAACGAAAACCCGCGATTTCCCGTAAATCCCGGACTCGGCCCGTATAGTCAAAAGTATACAAAGAAAGTACCCAGGGAGTAAACTCGTTTCCCGAACGATTTTTAAAATTATTTTTTCACCACTAAAACGTATGAGACTTGTAGTTTTCAAAAATGTTTTCATTTTTGATGAAACGCTTAATGAAAGAGGTTTAATCGCCGGCAAACGAAAACCCGTGATTTCCCGTAAATCCCGGACTCGGCCCGTAGAATCCAAAGTATACAAAGAAAGTACCCAGGGAGTAAACTCATTTCTTGAACGTTTTTTTAAATTATTTTTTCACCACTAAAACGCATGAGACTTGTAGTTTTCAAAAATGTTTTCATTTTTGATGAGACGCTTAATGAAAGAGTTTTAATCGCCGGCAAAAAAAAACCCGCGATTTCCCGTAAATCCCGGACTCGGCCCGTATAGTCAAAAGTATACAAAGAAAGTACCCAGGGAGTAAACTCATTTGCCGAACGATTTTTAAAATTATTTTTTCACCACTAAAACGTATGAGACTTGTAGTTTTCAGAAATGTTTTCATTTTTGATGAGACGCTTAATGAATGTGGTTTAAACGCCAGCAAACGAAAACCCGCAATTTCCCGTAAATCCCGGGCTTGGCCCGTATAGTCGAATGTATACAAAGAAAGTACCCTGTGAGTAAACTCATTTCCAGAACGATTTTTTAAATTATCCTTTCACCACTAAAACGCATGAGACTTGTAGTTTTCAAGAATGTTTTCATTTTTGATGAGACGCTTAATGAAAGAGGTTTATTCGCCGGCAAACGAAAACCCGCGATTACCCGTAAATCCCGGGCATGGCCCGTATAGTCGAATGTATACAATGAAAGTACCCTGTGAGTAAACTCATTTCCAGAACGATTTTTTAAATTATCCTTTCACCACTAAAACTCATGAGACTTGTAGTTTTCAAAAATGTTTTCATTTTTGATGAGACGCTGCATAAAAGAAGTTTAATCGCCGGCAAACGAAAATTCGCGATTTTCCGTAAATCCCGGACTCGGCCCGTAGAATCCAAAGTATACAAAGAAAGTACCCAGGAAGTAAACTCATTTCCCGAACGATTTTTTAAATTATTTTTTCACCACTAAAACGTATGAGACTTGTAGTTTTCAAAAATGTTTTCATTTTTGATGAGACGCTTAATGAAAGAGGTTTAATCGCCGGCAAACGAAATCCCGCGATTTCCCGTAAATCCCGGGCTTGGCCCGTATAGTCGAATGTATTCAAAGAAAGTACCCAGGGAGTAAACTCATTTCCCGAACGATTTTTTAAATTATTTTTTCACCACTAAAACGCATGAGACTTACAGTTTTCAAAAATGTTTTCATTTTTGATGAGACGCTGCAAAAAGAGGTTTAATCGCCCGCAAACGAAAATTCGCGATTTCCCGTAAATCCCGGACTCGGCCCGTAGAATCCAAAGTATACAAAGAAAGTACCCAGGGAGTAAACTCATTTCTTGAACGGTTTTTTAAATTATTTTTTCACCACTAAAACGCATGAGACTTGTAGTTTTCAAAAATGTTTTCATTTTTGATGAGACGCTTAATGAAAGAGTTTTAATCGCCGGCAAACGAAATCCCGCGATTTCCCGTAAATCCCGGGCTTGGCCCGTATAGTCGAATGAATACAAAGAAAGTACCCAGGGAGTCAACTCATCTCCCGAACGATTTTTTAAATTATTTTTTCACCACTTAAACGCATGAGACTTGTAGTTTTCAGGAATGTTTTCATTTTTGATGAGACGCTTAATGAAAGAGGTTTAATCGCCGGCAAACGAAAACCCGCGATTTCCCGTAAATCCCGGGCTTGGCCCGTATAGTCGAATGTAAACAATGAAAGTACCCTGTGAGTAAACTCATTTCCACAACGATTTTTTAAATTATTTTTTCACCACTAAAACGCATGAGACTTGTAGTTTTCAAGAATGTTTTCATTTTTGATGAGATGCTTAATGAAAGAGGTTTATTCGCCGGCAAACGAAAACCAGCGATTACCCGTTAATCCCGGGCTTGGCGCGTATAGTCGAATGTATACAATGAAAGTACCCTGTGAGTAAACTCATTTCCAGAACGATTTTTTAAATTATCCTTTCACCACTAAAACGTATGAGACTTGTAGTTTTCAAAAATGTTTTCATTTTTGATGAGACGCTGCATAAAAGAAGTTTAATTGCCGGCAAACGAAAATTCGCGATTTCCCGTAAATCCCGGGCTTGGCCCGTATAGTCGAATGTATTCAAAAAAAGTACCCTGTGAGTAAACTCATTTCCCGCACGGTTTTTTAAATTATTTTTTCACCACTAAAACGCATGAGACTTGTAGTTTTTAGAAATGTTTTCATTTTTGATGAGACGCATAATGAAAGTGGTTTAATCGACGGCAAACGAAAACCCGCGATTTCCCATAAATCCCGGGCTTGGCCCGTATAGTCGAATGTATACAAAAAAAGTACCCTGTGGGTAAACTCATTTCCAAAACGATTTTTTAAATTACCTTTTCACCACTAAAACGCCTGAGACTTGTAGTTTTCAAAAATGTTTTCATTTTGATGAGACGCTTAATGAAAGAAGTTTAATCGCCGGCAAACGAAAACCCGCGATTTCCCGTAAATCCCGGGCTTGGCCCGTATAGTCGAATGTATACAAAGAAAGTACCCTGTGAGTAAACTCATTTCCCGAACGATTTTTCAAATTATTTATTCACCACTAAAACGCATGAGACTTGTAGTTTTCAAAAATGTTTTCATTTTTGATGAGACGCTTAATGAAAGAAGTTTAATCGCCGGCAAACGAAAACCCGCGATTTCCCGTAAATCCCGGGCTTGGCCCGTATAGTCGAATGTATACAAAGAAAGTACCCTGTGAGTAAACTCATATCCCGAACGATTTTTTAAATTATTTTTTCACCACTAAAACGCAGGAGACTTGTAGTTTTCAGAAATGTTTTCATTTTTGATGAGACGCATAATGAAAGTGGTTTAATCGCCGGCAAACGAAAACCCGCGATTTCCCGTAAATCCCGGGCTTGGCCCGTATAGTCAAATGTATACAAAAAAAGTACCCTGTGGGTAAACTCATTTCCAAAACGATTTTTTAAATTACCTTTTCACCACTAAAACGCCTGAGACTTGTAGTTTTCAAAAATGTTTTCATTTTTGATGAGACGCTTAATGAAAGAAGTTTAATCGCCGGCAAATGAAAACCCGCGATTTCCCGTAAATCCCGGGCTTGGCCCGTATAGTCGAATGTATACAAAGAAAGTACCCTGTGAGTAAACTCATTTCCCGAACGATTTTTCAAATTATTTTTTCACCACTAAAACGCATGAGACTTGTAGTTTTCAGAAATGTTTTCATTTTTGATGAGACGCTTAATGAAAGAAATTTAATCGCCGGCAAACGAAAACCCGCGATTTCCCGTAAATCCGGGGCTTGGCCCGCATAGTCGAATGTATACAATGAAAGTACCCTGTGAGTAAACTCATTTCCAGAACGATTTTTTAAATTATTTTTTCACCACTATAACGCATGAGACTTGTAGTTTTCAAGAACGTTTTCATTTTTGAGGAGACGCTTAATGAAAGAGGTTTATTCGCCGGCAAACGAAAACCCGCAATTACCCGTAAATCCCGGGCTTGGCCCCCATAGTCGAATGTATACAATGAAAGTACCCTGTGAATAAACTCATTTCGAGAACGATTTTTTAAATTATCCTTTAAACACTAAAACGAATGAGACTTGTAGTTTTCAAAAATGTTTTCATTTTTGATGAGACGCTGCATAAAAGAAGTTTAATCGCCGGCAAACGAAAATTTGCGATTTCCCGTAAATCCCGGACTCGGTCCGTATAATCCAAAGTATACAAAGAAAGTACCCAGGGAGTAAACTCATTTCCCGAACGATTTTTTAAATTATTTTTTCACCACTAAAACGCATGAGACTTGTAGTTTTCAAAAATGTTTTCATTTTTGATGAGACGCTTAATGAAAGAGGTTTAATCGCCGGCAAACGAAATCCTGCGATTTCCCGTAAATCCCGGGCTTGGCCCGTATAGTCGAATGTATTCAAAGAAAGTACCCAGGGAGTAAACTCATTTCCCGAACGATTTCTTAAATTTTTTTTTCACCACTAAAACGCATGAGACTTGTAGTTTTCAAAAATGTTTTCATTTTTGATGAGACTCTTAATGAAAGAGGTTTAATCGCCGGCAAATGAAATCCCGCGATTTCCCGTAAATCCCGGGCTTGGCCCGTAGAGTCGAATGTATACAAAGAAAGTACCCAGGGAGTAAACTCATTTCCCGAACGATTTTTTAATTTTTTTTTTCACCACTAAAACGCCTGAGACTTGTAGTTTTCAAAAATATTTTCATTTTTAATGAGACGCTTAATTAAAGAGGTTTATTCGCCGGCAAACGAAAACCCGCGATTTCCCGTAAATCCCGGGCTTGGCCCGTATAGTCGAATGTATACAATGAAAGTACCCTGTGAGTAAACTCATTTTCAGAACGATTTTTTAAATTATTTTTTTACCACTAAAACGCATGAGACTTGTAGTTTTCAAGAATGTTTTCATTTTTGATGAGACGCTTAATGAAAGAGGTTTATTCGCCGGCAAACGAAAACCCGCGCTTACCCGTAAATCCCGGGCTTAACCCGTATAGTCGAATGTATACAATGAAAGTACCCTGTGAGTAAACTCATTTCCAGAACGATTTTTTAAATTATCCTTTCACCACTAAAACGCATGAGACTTGTAGTTTTCAAAAATGTTTTCATTTTTGATGACACGCTGCATAAAAGAAGTTCAATCGCCGGCAAACGAATATTCGCGATTTCCCGTAAATCCCGGACTCGGCCCGTTTAATCCAAAGTATACAAAGAAAGTACCCAGGGAGTAAACTCATTTCCCGAACGATTTTTTAAATTATTTTTTCACCACTAAAACGCATGAGACTTGTAGTTTTCAAAAATGTTTTCATTTTTGATGAGACGCTTAATGAAAGAAATTTAATCGCCGGCAAACGAAAACCCGCGATTTCCCGTAAATCCGGGGCTTGGCCCGCATAGTCGAATGTATACAATGAAAGTACCCTGTGAGTAAACTCATTTCCAGAACGATTTTTTAAATTATTTTTTCACCACTATAACGCATGAGACTTGTAGTTTTCAAGAACGTTTTCATTTTTGAGGAGACGCTTAATGAAAGAGGTTTATTCGCCGGCAAACGAAAACCCGCAATTACCCGTAAATCCCGGGCTTGGCCCCCATAGTCGAATGTATACAATGAAAGTACCCTGTGAATAAACTCATTTCGAGAACGATTTTTTAAATTATCCTTTAAACACTAAAACGAATGAGACTTGTAGTTTTCAAAAATGTTTTCATTTTTGATGAGACGCTGCATAAAAGAAGTTTAATCGCCGGCAAACGAAAATTTGCGATTTCCCGTAAATCCCGGACTCGGTCCGTATAATCCAAAGTATACAAAGAAAGTACCCAGGGAGTAAACTCATTTCCCGAACGATTTTTTAAATTATTTTTTCACCACTAAAACGCATGAGACTTGTAGTTTTCAAAAATGTTTTCATTTTTGATGAGACGCTTAATGAAAGAGGTTTAATCGCCGGCAAACGAAATCCTGCGATTTCCCGTAAATCCCGGGCTTGGCCCGTATAGTCGAATGTATTCAAAGAAAGTACCCAGGGAGTAAACTCATTTCCCGAACGATTTCTTAAATTTTTTTTTCACCACTAAAACGCATGAGACTTGTAGTTTTCAAAAATGTTTTCATTTTTGATGAGACTCTTAATGAAAGAGGTTTAATCGCCGGCAAATGAAATCCCGCGATTTCCCGTAAATCCCGGGCTTGGCCCGTAGAGTCGAATGTATACAAAGAAAGTACCCAGGGAGTAAACTCATTTCCCGAACGATTTTTTAATTTTTTTTTTCACCACTAAAACGCCTGAGACTTGTAGTTTTCAAAAATATTTTCATTTTTAATGAGACGCTTAATTAAAGAGGTTTATTCGCCGGCAAACGAAAACCCGCGATTTCCCGTAAATCCCGGGCTTGGCCCGTATAGTCGAATGTATACAATGAAAGTACCCTGTGAGTAAACTCATTTTCAGAACGATTTTTTAAATTATTTTTTTACCACTAAAACGCATGAGACTTGTAGTTTTCAAGAATGTTTTCATTTTTGATGAGACGCTTAATGAAAGAGGTTTATTCGCCGGCAAACGAAAACCCGCGCTTACCCGTAAATCCCGGGCTTAACCCGTATAGTCGAATGTATACAATGAAAGTACCCTGTGAGTAAACTCATTTCCAGAACGATTTTTTAAATTATCCTTTCACCACTAAAACGCATGAGACTTGTAGTTTTCAAAAATGTTTTCATTTTTGATGACACGCTGCATAAAAGAAGTTCAATCGCCGGCAAACGAATATTCGCGATTTCCCGTAAATCCCGGACTCGGCCCGTTTAATCCAAAGTATACAAAGAAAGTACCCAGGGAGTAAACTCATTTCCCGAACGATTTTTTAAATTATTTTTTCACCACTAAAACGCATGAGACTTGTAGTTTTCAAAAATGTTTTCATTTTTGATGAGACGCTGCATAAAAGAAGTTTAATCGCCGGCAAACGAAAATTCGCGATTTCCCGTAAATCCCGGACTCGGCCCGTATAATCCAAAGTATACAAAGAAAGTACCCAGGGAGTAAACTCATTTCCCGAACGATTTTTTAAATTATTTTTTCACCACTAAAACGCATGAGACTTGTAGTTTTCAAAAATGTTTTCATTTTTGATGAGACGCTTAATGAAAGAGGTTTAATCGCCGGCAAACGAAATCCCGCGATTTCCCGTAAATCCCGGGCTTGGCCCGTATAGTCGAATGTATTCAAAGAAAGTACCCAGGGAGTAAACTCATTTCCCGAACGATTTCTTAAATTTTTTTTTCACCACTAAAACGCATGAGACTTGTAGTTTTCAAAAATGTTTTCATTTTTGATGAGACTCTTAATGAAAGAGGTTTAATCGCCGGCAAATGAAATCCCGCGATTTCCCGTAAATCCCGGGCTTGGCCCGTAGAGTCGAATGTATACAAAGAAAGTACCCAGGGAGTAAACTCATTTCCCGAACGATTTTTTAAATTTTTTTTTCACCACTAAAACGCCTGAGACTTGTAGTTTTCAAAAATATTTTCATTTTTAATGAGACGCTTAATTAAAGAGGTTTAATCGCCGGCAAACGAAAACCCGCGATTTCCCGTAAATCCCGGGCTTGGCCCGTATAGTCGAATGTATACAATGAAAGTACCCTGTGAGTAAACTCATTTTCAGAACGATTTTTTAAATTATTTTTTCACCACTAAAACGCATGAGACTTGTAGTTTTCAAGAATGTTTTCATTTTTGATGAGACGCTTAATGAAAGAGGTTTATTCGCCGGCAAACGGAAACCCGCGCTTAGCCGTAAATCCCGGGCTTAACCCGTATAGTCGAATGTATACATTGAAAGTTCCCTGTGAGTAAACTCATTTCCAGAACGATTTTTTAAATTATCCTTTCACCACTAAAACGCATGAGACTTGTAGTTTTCAAAAATGTTTTCATTTTTGATGAGACGCTGCATAAAAGAAGTTTAATCGCCGGCAAACGAATATTCGCGATTTCCCGTAAATCCCGGACTCGGCCCGTATAATCCAAAGTATACAAAGAAAGTACCCAGGGAGTAAACTCATTTCCCGAACGATTTTTTAAATTATTTTTTCACCACTAAAACGCATGAGACTTGTAGTTTTCGAAAATATTTTCATTTTTGATGAGACGCTTAATGAAAGAGGTTTAATCGCCGGCAAACGAAATCCAGCGATTTCCCGTAAATCCCGGGCTTGGCCCGTATAGTCGAATGTATTCAAAGAAAGTACCCAGGGAGTAAACTCATTTCCCGAACGATTTTTTAAATTTTTTTTTCACCACTAAAACGCCTGAGACTTGTAGTTTTCAAAAATATTTTCATTTTTAATGAGACGCTTAATTAAAGAGGTTTAATCGCCGGCAAACGAAAACCCGCGATTTCCCGTAAATCCCGGGCTTGGCCCGTATAGTCAAATGTATACAATGAAAGTACCCTGTGAGTAAACTCATTTTCAGAACGATTTTTTAAATTATTTTTTCACCACTAAAACGCATGAGACTTGTAGTTTTCAAGAATGTTTTCATTTTTGATGAGACGCTTAATGAAAGAGGTTTAATCGCCGGCAAACGAAATCCCGCGATTTCCCGTAAATCCCGGGCTTGGCCCGTATAGTCGAATGTATTCAAAGAAAGTACCCAGGAAGTAAACTCATTTCCCGAACGATTTCTTAAATTTTTTTTTCACCACTAAAACGCATGAGACTTGTAGTTTTCAAAAATGTTTTCATTTTTGATGAGACTCTTAATGAAAGAGGTTTAATCGCCGGCAAATGAAATCCCGCGATTTCCCGTAAATCCCGGGCTTGGCCCGTAGAGTCGAATGTATACAAAGAAAGTACCCAGGGAGTAAACTCATTTCCCGAATGATTTTTTAAATTTTTTTTTCACCACTAAAACGCCTGAGACTTGTAGTTTTCAAAAATATTTTCATTTTTAATGAGACGCTTAATTAAAGAGGTTTAATCGCCGGCAAACGAAAACCCGCGATTTCCCGTAAATCCCGGGCTTGGCCCGTATAGTCGAATGTATACAACGAAAGTACCCTGTGAGTAAACTCATTTTCAGAACGATTTTTTAAATTATTTTTTCACCACTAAAACGCATGAGACTTGTAGTTTTCAAGAATGTTTTCATTTTTGATGAGACGCTTAATGAAAGAGGTTTATTCGCCGGCAAACGGAAACCCGCGCTTAGCCGTAAATCCCGGGCTTAACCCGTATAGTCGAATGTATACATTGAAAGTTCCCTGTGAGTAAACTCATTTCCAGAACGATTTTTTAAATTATCCTTTCACCACTAAAACGCATGAGACTTGTAGTTTTCAAAAATGTTTTCATTTTTGATGAGACGCTGCATAAAAGAAGTTTAATCGCCGGCAAACGAATATTCGCGATTTCCCGTAAATCCCGGACTCGGCCCGTATAATCCAAAGTATACAAAGAAAGTACCCAGGGAGTAAACTCATTTCCCGAACGATTTTTTAAATTATTTTTTCACCACTAAAACGCATGAGACTTGTAGTTTTCGAAAATATTTTCATTTTTGATGAGACGCTTAATGAAAGAGGTTTAATCGCCGGCAAACGAAATCCAGCGATTTCCCGTAAATCCCGGGCTTGGCCCGTATAGTCGAATGTATTCAAAGAAAGTACCCAGGGAGTAAACTCATTTCCCGAACGATTTTTTAAATTTTTTTTTCACCACTAAAACGCCTGAGACTTGTAGTTTTCAAAAATATTTTCATTTTTAATGAGACGCTTAATTAAAGAGGTTTAATCGCCGGCAAACGAAAACCCGCGATTTCCCGTAAATCCCGGGCTTGGCCCGTATAGTCAAATGTATACAATGAAAGTACCCTGTGAGTAAACTCATTTTCAGAACGATTTTTTAAATTATTTTTTCACCACTAAAACGCATGAGACTTGTAGTTTTCAAGAATGTTTTCATTTTTGATGAGACGCTTAATGAAAGAGGTTTATTCGCCGGCAAACGAAAACCCGCGATTACCCGTAAATCCCGGGCTTAACCCGTATAGTCGAATGTATACAATGAAAGTACCCTGTGAGTAAACTCATTTCCAGAACGATTTTTTAAATTATCCTTTCACCACTAAAACGCATGAGACTTGTAGTTTTCAAAAATGTTTTCATTTTTGATGAGACGCTGCATAAAAGAAGTTTAATCGCCGGCAAACGAATATTCGCGATTTCCCGTAAATCCCGGATTCGGCCCGTATAATCCAAAGTATACAAAGAAAGTACCCAGGGAGTAAACTCATTTCCCGAACGATTTTTTAAATTATTTTTTCACCACTAAAACGCATGAGACTTGTAGTTTTCAAAAATATTTTCATTTTTGATGAGACGCTTAATGAAAGAGGTTTAATCGCCGGCAAACGAAATCCAGCGAACTCTCGTAAATCCCGGGCTTGGCCCGTATAGTCGAATGTATTCAAAGAAAGTACCCAGGGAGTAAACTCATTTCCCGAACGATTTTTTAAATTTTTTTTTTCACCACTAAAACGCCTGAGACTTGTAGTTTTCAAAAATGTTTTCATTTTTGATGAGACGCTTAATGAAAGAAGTTTAATCGCCGGCAAACGAAAACCCGCGATTTCCCGTAAATCCCGGGCTTGGCCCGTGTATTCGAATGTATACAAAGAAAGTACCCTGTGAGTAAACTCATTTCCCGAACGATTTTTTAAATTATTTTTTCACCACTAAAACGCATGAGGCTTGTAGTTTTTAGAAATGTTTTCATTTTTGATGAGACGCATAATGAAAGCGGTTTAATCGCCGGCAAACGAAAACCCGCGATTTCCCGTTAATCCCGGGCTTGGCCCATATAGTCGAATGTATACAAAAAAGAACCCTGTGAGTAAACTCATTTCCAAATCGATTTTTTAAATTATCTTTTCACCACTAAAACGCCTGAGACTTGTAGTTTTCAAAAATGTTTTCATTTTTGATGAGACTCTTAATGAAATAAGTTTAATCGCCGGCAAACAAAAACCTGCGATTTCCCGTAAATCCCGGACTCGGCCCGTATAGTCAAAAGTATACAAAGAAAGTACCAAGGGAGTAAACTCATTTTCCAAACGATTTTTTAAATTATTATTTCACCACTAAAGCCCATGAGACTTGTAGTTTTTAAAAATGTTTTCATTTTTGATGAGACGCTGAATAAAAGAAATTTAATTGCCGGCAAACGAAAACCCGCGATTACCCGTAAATCCCGGATTCGGTCCGTATAGTCAAAAGTATACAAAGAAAGTACCCAGGGAGTAAACTCATTTCCCGAACGATTTTTTAAATTATTTTTTCACCACTAAAACGCATGAGACTTGTAGTTTTCGAAAATATTTTCATTTTTGATGAGACGCTTAATGAAAGAGGTTTAATCGCCGGCAAACGAAATCCAGCGATTTCCCGTAAATCCCGGGCTTGGCCCGGATAGTCGAATGTATTCAAAGAAAGTACCCAGGGAGTAAACTCATTTCCCGAACGATTTTTTAAATTTTTTTTTCACCACTAAAACGCCTGAGACTTGTAGTTTTCAAAAATATTTTCATTTTTAATGAGACGCTTAATTAAAGAGGTTTAATCGCCGGCAAACGAAAACCCGCGATTTCCCGTAAATCCCGGGCTTGGCCCGTATAGTCAAATGTATACAATGAAAGTACCCTGTGAGTAAACTCATTTTCAGAACGATTTTTTAAATTATTTTTTCACCACTAAAACGCATGAGACTTGTAGTTTTCAAGAATGTTTTCATTTTTGATGAGACGCTTAATGAAAGAGGTTTATTCGCCGGCAAACGAAAACCCGCGATTACCCGTAAATCCCGGGCTTAACCCGTATAGTCGAATGTATACAATGAAAGTACCCTGTGAGTAAACTCATTTCCAGAACGATTTTTTAAATTATCCTTTCACCACTAAAACGCATGAGACTTGTAGTTTTCAAAAATGTTTTCATTTTTGATGAGACGCTGCATAAAAGAAGTTTAATCGCCGGCAAACGAATATTCGCGATTTCCCGTAAATCCCGGATTCGGCCCGTATAATCCAAAGTATACAAAGAAAGTACCCAGGGAGTAAACTCATTTCCCGAACGATTTTTTAAATTATTTTTTCACCACTAAAACGCATGAGACTTGTAGTTTTCAAAAATATTTTCATTTTTGATGAGACGCTTAATGAAAGAGGTTTAATCGCCGGCAAACGAAATCCAGCGAACTCTCGTAAATCCCGGGCTTGGCCCGTATAGTCGAATGTATTCAAAGAAAGTACCCAGGGAGTAAACTCATTTCCCGAACGATTTTTTAAATTTTTTTTTTCACCACTAAAACGCCTGAGACTTGTAGTTTTCAAAAATGTTTTCATTTTTGATGAGACGCTTAATGAAAGAAGTTTAATCGCCGGCAAACGAAAACCCGCGATTTCCCGTAAATCCCGGGCTTGGCCCGTGTAGTCGAATGTATACAAAGAAAGTACCCTGTGAGTAAACTCATTTCCCGAACGATTTTTTAAATTATTTTTTCACCACTAAAACGCATGAGGCTTGTAGTTTTTAGAAATGTTTTCATTTTTGATGAGACGCATAATGAAAGTGGTTTAATCGCCGGCAAACGAAAACCCGCGATTTCCCGTTAATCCCAGGCTTGGCCCATATAGTCGAATGTATACAAAAAAGAACCCTGTGAGTAAACTCATTTCCAAATCGATTTTTTAAATTATCTTTTCACCACTAAAACGCCTGAGACTTGTAGTTTTCAAAAATGTTTTCATTTTTGATGAGACTCTTAATGAAAGAAGTTTAATCGCCGGCAAACAAAAACCTGCGATTTCCCGTAAATCCCGGGCTTGGCCCGTATAGTCGAATGTATACAATGAAAGTACCCAGGGAGTAAACTCATTTCCCGAACGATTTTTTAAATTATTTTTTCACCACTGAAACGCATGAGACTTGTAGTTTTCAAAAATGTTTTCATTTTTGATGAGACGCATAATGAAAGTGTTTATTCGCCGGCAAACGAAAACCCGCGATTTCCCGTAAATCCCGGGCTTGGCCCGTATAGTCGAATGTATACAAAAAAGTACCCTGTGAGTAAACTCATTTCCAAAACGATTTTTTAAATTATCTTTTCACCACTAAAACGCATGAGACTTGTAGTTTTCAAAAATGTTTTCATTTTTGATGAGACGCTGAATAAAAGAAGTTTAATCGCCAGCAAACGAAAACCCGCCATTTCCCGTAAATCCCGGACTCGGCCCGTATAGTCAAAAGTATACAAAGAAAGTACCCAGGGAGTAAACTCATTTCCCGAACGATTTTTTAAATTATTTTTTTACCACTAAACGCATGAGACTTGTAGTTTTCAAAAATGTTTTCATATTTGATGGGACGCTAAATAAAAGAAGTTTAATCGCCGGCAAAGGAAAACCCGCGATTTCCCGTAAATCCCGGACTCAGCCCGCATAGTCAAAAGTATACAAAGAAAGTACCCAGGGAGTAAACTCATTTCCCGAACGATTTTTTAAATTATTTTTTCACCACTAAAACGCATGAGACTTGTAGTTTTCAAAAATGTTTTCATTTTTGATGAGACGCTTAATGAAAGAGGTTTAATCGCCGGCAAACGAAATCCCGCGATTTCCCGTAAATCCCGGGCTTGGCCCGTATAGTCGAATGTATTCAAAGAAAGTACCCAGGGAGTAAACTCATTTCCCGAACGATTTTTTAAATTTTTTTTTCACCACTAAAACGCCTGAGACTTGTAGTTTTCAAAAATGTTTTCATTTTTGATGAGACGCTTAATGAAAGAAGTTTAATCGCCGGCAAACGATAACCCGCGATTTCCCGTAAATCCCGGGCTTGCCTCGTATAGTCGAATGTATACAAAGAAAGTACCCTGTGAGTAAACTCATTTCCCGAACGATTTTTTAAATTATTTTTTCACCACTAAAACGCATGAGACTTGTAGTTTTCAGAAATGTTTTCATTTTTGATGAGACGCATAATGAAAGTGGTTCAATCGCCGGCAAACGAAAACCCGCGATTTCCCGTAAATCCCGGGCTTGGCCCGTATAGTCAAATGTATACAAAAAAAGTACCCTGTGAGTAAACTCATTTCCAAAACGATTTTTTAAATTATCTTTTCACCACTAAAACGCATGAGACTTGTAGTTTTCAAAAATGTTTTCATTTTTGATGAGACGCTGAATAAAAGAGGTTTGATCGCCGGCCAACGAAAACCCGCCATTTCCCGCAAATCCCGGACTCGGCCCGTATAGTCAAAAGTAAACAAAGAAAGTTCCCAGGGAGTAAACTCATTTCCCGAACGATTTTTTATATTATTTTTTTACCACTAAACGAATGAGACTTGTAGTTTTCAAAAATGTTTTCATATTTGATGGGACGCTGAATAAAAGAAGTTTAATCGCCGGCAAACGAATATTCGCGATTTCCCGTAAATCCCGGATTCGGCCCGTATAATCCAAAGTATACAAAGAAAGTACCCAGGGAGTAAACTCATTTCCCGAACGATTTTTTAAATTATTTTTTCACCACTAAAACGCATGAGACTTGTAGTTTTCAAAAATATTTTCATTTTTGATGAGACGCTTAATGAAAGAGGTTTAATCGCCGGCAAACGAAATCCAGCGATTTCCCGTAAATCCCGGGCTTGGCCCGTATAGTCGAATGTATTCAAAGAAAGTACCCAGGGAGTAAACTCATTTCCCGAACGATTTTTTAAATTTTTTTTTTCACCACTAAAACGCCTGAGACTTGTAGTTTTCAAAAATGTTTTCATTTTTGATGAGACGCTTAATGAAAGAAGTTTAATCGCCGGCAAACGAAAACCCGCCATTTCCCGTAAATCCCGGGCTTGGCCCGTATAGTCAAATGTATACAAAAAAAGTACCCTGTGAGTAAACTCATTTCCAAAACGATTTTTTAAATTATCTTTTCACCACTAAAACGCATGAGACTTGTAGTTTTCAAAAATGTTTTCATTTTTGATGAGACGCTGAATAAAAGAGGTTTAATCGCCGGCAAACGAAAACCCGCCATTTCCCGCAAATCCCGGACTCGGCCCGTATAGTCAAAAGTAAACAAAGAAAGTACCCAGTGAGTAAACTCATTTCCCGAACGATTTTTTATATTATTTTTTTACCACTAAACGCATGAGACTTGTAGTTTTCAAAAATGTTTTCATATTTGATGGGACGCTGAATAAAAGAAGTTTAATCGCCGGCAAACGAATATTCGCGATTTCCCGTAAATCCCGGATTCGGCCCGTATAATCCAAAGTATACAAAGAAAGTACCCAGGGAGTAAACTCATTTCCCGAACGATTTTTTAAATTATTTTTTCACCACTAAAACGCATGAGACTTGTAGTTTTCAAAAATATTTTCATTTTTGATGAGACGCTTAATGAAAGAGGTTTAATCGCCGGCAAACGAAATCCAGCGATTTCCCGTAAATCCCGGGCTTGGCCCGTATAGTCGAATGTATTCAAAGAAAGTACCCTGTGAGTAAACTCATTTCCCGAACGATTTTTTAAATTTTTTTTTTCACCACTAAAACGCCTGAGACTTGTAGTTTTCAAAAATGTTTTCATTTTAGATGAGACGCTTAATGAAAGAAGTTTAATCGCCGGCAAACGAAAACCCGCGATTTCCCGTAAATCCCGGGCTTGGCCCGTGTAGTCGAATGTATACAAAGAAAGTACCCTGTGAGTAAACTCATTTCCCAAACGATTTTTTAAATTATTTTTTCACCACTAAAACGCATGAGGCTTGTAGTTTTTAGAAATGTTTTCATTTTTGATGAGACGCATAATAAAAGTGGTTTAATCGCCGGCAAACGAAAACCCGCGATTTCCCGTTAATCCCGGGCTTGGCCCGTATAGTCGAATGTATACAAAAAAGTACCTTGTGAGTAAACTCATTTCCAAATCGATTTTTTAAATTATCTTTTCACCACTAAAACGCCTGAGACTTGTAGTTTTCAAAAATATTTTCATTTTTGATGAGACGCTTAATGAAAGAAGTTTAATCGCCGGCAAACGAAAACCCGCCATTTCCCGTAAATCCCGGGCTTGGCCCGTATAGTCAAATGTATACAAAAAAAAGTACCCTGTGAGTAAACTCATTTCCAAAACGATTTTTTAAATTATCTTTTCACCACTAAAACGCATGAGACTTGTAGTTTTCAAAAATGTTTTCATATTTGATGGGACGCTGAATAAAAGAAGTTTAATCGCCGGCAAACGAATATTCGCGATTTCCCGTAAATCCCGGATTCGGCCCGTATAATCCAAAGTATACAAAGAAAGTACCCAGGGAGTAAACTCATTTCCCGAACGATTTTTTAAATTATTTTTTCACCACTAAAACGCATGAGACTTGTAGTTTTCAAAAATATTTTCATTTTTGATGAGACGCTTAATGAAAGAGGTTTAATCGCCGGCAAACGAAATCCAGCGATTTCCCGTAAATCCCGGGCTTGGCCCGTATAGTCGAATGTATTCAAAGAAAGTACCCAGGGAGTAAACTCATTTCCCGAACGATTTTTTAAATTTTTTTTTTCACCACTAAAACGCCTGAGACTTGTAGTTTTCAAAAATGTTTTCATTTTAGATGAGACGCTTAATGAAAGAAGTTTAATCGCCGGCAAACGAAAACCCGCGATTTCCCGTAAATCCCGGGCTTGGCCCGTGTAGTCGAATGTATACAAAGAAAGTACCCTGTGAGTAAACTCATTTCCCAAACGATTTTTTAAATTATTTTTTCACCACTAAAACGCATGAGGCTTGTAGTTTTTAGAAATGTTTTCATTTTTGATGAGACGCATAATAAAAGTGGTTTAATCGCCGGCAAACGAAAACCCGCGATTTCCCGTTAATCCCGGGCTTGGCCCGTATAGTCGAATGTATACAAAAAAGTACCTTGTGAGTAAACTCATTTCCAAATCGATTTTTTAAATTATCTTTTCACCACTAAAACGCCTGAGACTTGTAGTTTTCAAAAATGTTTTCATTTTTGATGAGACGCTTAATGAAAGAAGTTTAATCGCCGGCAAACAAAAACCTGCGATTTCCCGTAAATCCCGGGCTTGGCCCGTATAGTCGAATGTATACAATGAAAGTAATCAGGGAGTAAACTCATTTCCCGAACGATTTTTTAAATTATTTTTTCACCACTGAAACGCATGAGACTTGTAGTTTTCAAAAATGTTTTCATTTTTGATGAGACGTATAATGAAAGTGGTTTAATCGCCGGCAAACGAAAACCCGCGATTTCCCGTAAATCCCGGGCTTGGCCCGTATAGTCGAATGTATACAAAAAAAGTACCCTGTGAGTAAACTCATTTCCAAAACGATTTTTTAAATTATCTTTTCACCACTAAAACGCATGAGACTTGTAGTTTTCAAAAATGTTTTCATTTTTGATGAGACGCTGAATAAAAGAAGTTTAATCGCCGGCAAACGAAAACCCGCCATTTCCCGTAAATCCCGGACTCGGCCCGTATAGTCAAAAGTATACAAAGAAAGTACCCAGGGAGTAAACTCATTTCCCGAACGATTTTTTAAATTATTTTTTTACCACTAAACGCATGAGACTTGTAGTTTTCAAAAATGTTTTCATATTTGATGGGACGCTAAATAAAAGAAGTTTAATCGCCGGCAAAGGAAAACCCGCGATTTCCCGTAAATCCCGGACTCGGCCCGCATAGTCAAAAGTATACAAAGAAAGTACCCAGGGAGTAAACTCATTTCCCGAACGATTTTTTAAATTATTTTTTCACCACTAAAACGCATGAGACTTGTAGTTTTCAAAAATGTTTTCATTTTTGATGAGACGCTTAATGAAAGAGGTTTAATCGCCGGCAAACGAAATCCAGCGATTTCCCGTAAATCCCGGGCTTGGCCCGTATAGTCGAATGTATTCAAAGAAAGTACCCAGGGAGTAAACTCATTTCCCGAACGATTTTTTAAATTTTTTTTTTCACCACTAAAACGCCTGAGACTTGTAGTTTTCAAAAATGTTTTCATTTTTGATGAGAAGCTTAATGAAAGAAGTTTAATCGCCGGCAAACGAAAACCCGCGATTTCCCGTAAATCCCGGGCTTGGCCCGTGTAGTCGAATGTATACAAAGAAAGTACCCTGTGAGTAAACTCATTTCCCGAACGATTTTTTAAATTATTTTTTCACCACTAAAACGCATGAGGCTTGTAGTTTTTAGAAATGTTTTCATTTTTGATGAGACGCATAATGAAAGTGGTTTAATCGCCGGCAAACGAAAAACCGCGATTTCCCGTTAATCCCGGGCTTGGCCCGTATAGTCGAATGTATACAAAAAAGTACCCTGTGAGTAAACTCATTTCCAAATCGATTTTTTAAATTATCTTTTCACCACTAAAACGCCTGAGACTTGTAGTTTTCAAAAATGTTTTCATTTTTGATGAGACGCTTAATGAAAGAAGTTTAATCGCCGGCAAACAAAAACCTGCGATTTCCCGTAAATCCCGGGCTTGGCCCGTATAGTCGAATGTATACAATGAAAGTAATCAGGGAGTAAACTCATTTCCCGAACGATTTTTTAAATTATTTTTTCACCACTGAAACGCATGAGACTTGTAGTTTTCAAAAATGTTTTCATTTTTGATGAGACGCATAATGAAAGTGGTTTAATCGCCGGCAAACGAAAACCCGCGATTTCCCGTAAATCCCGGGCTTGGCCCGTATAGTCGAATGTATACAAAAAAAGTACCCTGTGAGTAAACTCATTTCCAAAACGATTTTTTAAATTATCTTTTCACCACTAAAACGCATGAGACTTGTAGTTTTCAAAAATGTTTTCATTTTTGATGAGACGCTGAATAAAAGAAGTTTAATCGCCGGCAAACGAAAACCCGCCATTTCCCGTAAATCCCGGACTCGGCCCGTATAGTCAAAAGTATACAAAGAAAGTACACAGGGAGTAAACTCATTTCCCGAACGATTTTTTAAATTATTTTTTTACCACTAAACGCATGAGACTTGTAGTTTTCAAAAATGTTTTCATATTTGATGGGACGCTGAATAAAAGAAGTTTAATCGCCGGCAAACGAATATTCGCGATTTCCCGTAAATCCCGGATTCGGCCCGTATAATCCAAAGTATACAAAGAAAGTACCCAGGGAGTAAACTCATTTCCCGAACGATTTTTTAAATTATTTTTTCACCACTAAAACGCATGAGACTTGTAGTTTTCAAAAATATTTTCATTTTTGATGAGACGCTTAATGAAAGAGGTTTAATCGCCGGCAAACGAAATCCAGCGATTTCCCGTAAATCCCGGGCTTGGCCCGTATAGTCGAATGTATTCAAAGAAAGTACCCAGGGAGTAAACTCATTTCCCGAACGATTTTTTAAATTTTTTTTTTCACCACTAAAACGCCTGAGACTTGTAGTTTTCAAAAATGTTTTCATTTTTGATGAGACGCTTAATGAAAGAAGTTTAATCGCCGGCAAACGAAAACCCGCCATTTCCCGTAAATCCCGGGCTTGGCCCGTATAGTCAAATGTATACAAAAAAAGTACCCTGTGAGTAAACTCATTTCCAAAACGATTTTTTAAATTATCTTTTCACCACTAAAACGCATGAGACTTGTAGTTTTCAAAAATGTTTTCATTTTTGATGAGACGCTGAATAAAAAAGGTTTAATCGCCGGCAAACGAAAACCCGCCATTTCCCGCAAATCCCGGACTCGGCCCGTATAGTATAAAGTAAACAAAGAAAGTACCCAGTGAGTAAACTCATTTCCCGAACGATTTTTTATATTATTTTTTTACCACTAAACGCATGAGACTTGTAGTTTTCAAAAATGTTTTCATATTTGATGGGACGCTGAATAAAAGAAGTTTAATCGCCGGCAAACGAATATTCGCGATTTCCCGTAAATCCCGGATTCGGCCCGTATAATCCAAAGTATACAAAGAAAGTACCCAGGGAGTAAACTCATTTCCCGAACGATTTTTTAAATTATTTTTTCACCACTAAAACGCATGAGACTTGTAGTTTTCAAAAATATTTTCATTTTTGATGAGACGCTTAATGAAAGAAGTTTAATCGCCGGCAAACGAAAACCCGCCATTTCCCGTAAATCCCGGGCTTGGCCCGTATAGTCAAATGTATACAAAAAAAGTACCCTGTGAGTAAACTCATTTCCAAAACGATTTTTTAAATTATCTTTTCACCACTAAAACGCATGAGACTTGTAGTTTTCAAAAATGTTTTCATTTTTGATGAGACGCTGAATAAAAGAGGTTTAATCGCCGGCAAACGAAAACCCGCCATTTCCCGCAAATCCCGGACTCGGCCCGTATAGTCAAAAGTAAACAAAGAAAGTACCCAGTGAGTAAACTCATTTCCCGAACGATTTTTTATATTATTTTTTTACCACTAAACGCATGAGACTTGTAGTTTTCAAAAATGTTTTCATATTTGATGGGACGCTGAATAAAAGAAGTTTAATCGCCGGCAAACGAATATTCGCGATTTCCCGTAAATCCCGGATTCGGCCCGTATAATCCAAAGTATACAAAGAAAGTACCCAGGGAGTAAACTCATTTCCCGAACGATTTTTTAAATTATTTTTTCACCACTAAAACGCATGAGACTTGTAGTTTTCAAAAATATTTTCATTTTTGATGAGACGCTTAATGAAAGAGGTTTAATCGCCGGCAAACGAAATCCAGCGATTTCCCGTAAATCCCGGGCTTGGCCCGTATAGTCGAATGTATTCAAAGAAAGTACCCAGGGAGTAAACTCATTTCCCGAACGATTTTTTAAATTTTTTTTTTCACCACTAAAACGCCTGAGACTTGTAGTTTTCAAAAATGTTTTCATTTTTGATGAGACGCTTAATGAAAGAAGTTTAATCGCCGGCAAACGAAAACCCGCGATTTCCCGTAAATCCCGGGCTTGGCCCGTGTAGTCGAATGTATACAAAGAAAGTACCCTGTGAGTAAACTCATTTCCCAAACGATTTTTTAAATTATTTTTTCACCACTAAAACGCATGAGGCTTGTAGTTTTTAGAAATGTTTTCATTTTTGATGAGACGCATAATAAAAGTGGTTTAATCGCCGGCAAACGAAAACCCGCGATTTCCCGTTAATCCCGGGCTTGGCCCGTATAGTCGAATGTATACAAAAAAGTACCTTGTGAGTAAACTCATTTCCAAATCGATTTTTTAAATTATCTTTTCACCACTAAAACGCCTGAGACTTGTAGTTTTCAAAAATGTTTTCATTTTTGATGAGACGCTTAATGAAAGAAGTTTAATCGCCGGCAAACAAAAACCTGCGATTTCCCGTAAATCCTGGGCTTGGCCCGTATAGTCGAATGTATACAATGAAAGTAATCAGGGAGTAAACTCATTTCCCGAACGATTTTTTAAATTATTTTTTCACCACTGAAACGCATGAGACTTGTAGTTTTCAAAAATGTTTTCATTTTTGATGAGACGCATAATGAAAGTGGTTTAATCGCCGGCAAACGAAAACCCGCGATTTCCCGTAAATCCCGGGCTTGGCCCGTATAGTCGAATGTATACAAAAAAAGTACCCTGTGAGTAAACTCATTTCCAAAACGATTTTTTAAATTATCTTTTCACCACTAAAACGCATGAGACTTGTAGTTTTCAAAAATGTTTTCATTTTTGATGAGACGCTGAATAAAAGAAGTTTAATCGCCGGCAAACGAAAACCCGCCATTTCCCGTAAATCCCGGACTCGGCCCGTATAGTCAAAAGTATACAAAGAAAGTACCCAGGGAGTAAACTCATTTCCCGAACGATTTTTTAAATTATTTTTTTACCACTAAACGCATGAGACTTGTAGTTTTCAAAAATGTTTTCATATTTGATGGGACGCTAAATAAAAGAAGTTTAATCGCCGGCAAAGGAAAACCCGCGATTTCCCGTAAATCCCGGACTCGGCCCGCATAGTCAAAAGTATACAAAGAAAGTACCCAGGGAGTAAACTCATTTCCCGAACGATTTTTTAAATTATTTTTTCACCACTAAAACGCATGAGACTTGTAATTTTCAAAAATGTTTTCATTTTTGATGAGACGCTTAATGAAAGAGGTTTAATCGCCGGCAAACGAAATCCAGCGATTTCCCGTAAATCCCGGGCTTGGCCCGTATAGTCGAATGTATTCAAAGAAAGTACCCAGGGAGTAAACTCATTTCCCGAACGATTTTTTAAATTTTTTTTTTCACCACTAAAACGCCTGAGACTTGTAGTTTTCAAAAATGTTTTCATTTTTGATGAGAAGCTTAATGAAAGAAGTTTAATCGCCGGCAAACGAAAACCCGCGATTTCCCGTAAATCCCGGGCTTGGCCCGTGTAGTCGAATGTATACAAAGAAAGTACCCTGTGAGTAAACTCATTTCCCGAACGATTTTTTAAATTATTTTTTCACCACTAAAACGCATGAGGCTTGTAGTTTTTAGAAATGTTTTCATTTTTGATGAGACGCATAATGAAAGTGGTTTAATCGCCGGCAAACGAAAAACCGCGATTTCCCGTTAATCCCGGGCTTGGCCCGTATAGTCGAATGTACACAAAAAAGTACCCTGTGAGTAAACTCATTTCCAAATCGATTTTTTAAATTATCTTTTCACCACTAAAACGCCTGAGACTTGTAGTTTTCAAAAATGTTTTCATTTTTGATGAGACGCTTAATGAAAGAAGTTTAATCACCGGCAAACAAAAACCTGCGATTTCCCGTAAATCCCGGGCTTGGCCCGTATAGTCGAATGTATACAATGAAAGTAATCAGGGAGTAAACTCATTTCCCGAACGATTTTTTAAATTATTTTTTCACCACTGAAACGCATGAGACTTGTAGTTTTCAAAAATGTTTTCATTTTTGATGAGACGCATAATGAAAGTGGTTTAATCGCCGGCAAACGAAAACCCGCGATTTCCCGTAAATCCCGGGCTTGGCCCGTATAGTCGAATGTATACAAAAAAAGTACCCTGTGAGTAAACTCATTTCCAAAACGATTTTTTAAATTATCTTTTCACCACTAAAACGCATGAGACTTGTAGTTTTCAAAAATGTTTTCATTTTTGATGAGACGCTGAATAAAAGAAGTTTAATCGCCGGCAAACGAAAACCCGCCATTTCCTGTAAATCCCGGACTCGGCCCGTATAGTCAAAAGTATACAAAGAAAGTACCCAGGGAGTAAACTCATTTCCCGAACGATTTTTTAAATTATTTTTATACCACTAAACGCATGAGACTTGTAGTTTTCAAAAATGTTTTCAGATTTGATGGGACGCTAAATAAAAGAAGTTTAATCGCCGGCAAAGAAAAACCCGCGATTTCCCGTAAATCCCGGACTCGGCCCGCATAGTCAAAAGTATACAAAGAAAGTACCCAGGGAGTAAACTCATTTCCCGAACGATTTTTTAAATTTTTTTTTCACCACTAAAACGCATGAGACTTGTAGTTTTCAAAAATGTTTTCATTTTTGATGAGACGCTTAATGAAAGAGGTTTAATCGCCGGCAAACGAAATCCCGCGATTTCCCGTAAATCCCGGGCTTGGCCCGTATATTCGAATGTATTCAAAGAAAGTACCCAGGGAGTAAACTCATTTCCCGAACGATTTTTTAAATTTTTTTTTCACCACTAAAACGCCTGAGACTTGTAGTTTTCAAAAATGTTTTCATTTTTGATGAGACGCTTAATGAAAGAAGTTTAATCGCCGGCAAACGATAACCCGCGATTTCCCGTAAATCCCGGGCTTGGCTCGTATAGTCGAATGTATACAAAGAAAGTACCCTGTGAGTAAACTCATTTCCCGAACGATTTTTTAAATTATATTTTCACCACTAAAACGCATGAGACTTGTAGTTTTCAGAAATGTTTTCATTTTTGATGAGACGCATAATGAAAGTGGTTCAATCGCCGGCAAACGAAAACCCGCGATTTCCCGTAAATCCCGGGCTTGGCCCGTATAGTCAAATGTATACAAAAAAAGTACCCTGTGAGTAAACTCATTTCCAAAACGATTTTTTAAATTATCTTTTCACCACTAAAACGCATGAGACTTGTAGTTTTCAAAAATGTTTTCATTTTTGATGAGACGCCGAATAAAAGAGGTTTAATCGCCGGCAAACGAAAACCCGCCATTTCCCGCAAATCCCGGACTCGGCCCGTATAGTCAAAAGTAAACAAAGAAAGTACCCAGGGAGTAAACTCATTTCCCGAACGATTTTTTATATTATTTTTTTACCACTAAACGCATGAGACTTGTAGTTCTCAAAAATGTTTTCATATTTGATGGGACGCTGAATAAAAGAAGTTTAATCGCCGGCAAAGAAAAACCCGCGATTTCCCGTAAATCCCGGACTCGGCCCGCATAGTCAAAAGTATACAAAGTAAGTACCCAGGGAGTAAACTCATTTCCCGAACGATTTTTTAAATTATTTTTTCACCACTAAAACGCATGAGACTTGCAGTTTTCAAAAATGTTTTCATTTTTGATGAGACGCTTATTGAAAGAGGTTTAATTGCCAGCAAACGAAACCCGCGATTTCCCGTAAATCCCCGGCTTGGCCCGTATAGTCGAATGTATACAAAGAAAGTACCCAGGGAGTCAACTCATTTCCCGAACGATTTTTTAAATTATTTTTTCACAACTTAAACGCATGAGACTTGTAGTTTTCAGGAATTTTTTCATTTTTGATGAGACGCTTAATGAAAGAGGTTTAATCGCCGGCAAACGAAAACCCGCGATTTCCCGTAAATCCCGGGCTTGGCCCGTATAGTCGAATGTATACATTGAAAGTACCCTGTGAGTAAACTCATTTTCAGAACGATTTTTTAAATTATCCTTTCACCACTAAAACGCATGAGACTTGTAGTTTTCAAAAATGTTTTCATTTTTGATGAGACGCTGCATAAAAGAAGTTTAATCGCCGGCAAACGAAAATTCGCGATTTCCCGTAAATCCCGGACTCGGCCCGTATAATCCAAAGTATACAAAGAAAGTACCCAGGGAGTAAACTCATTTCCCGAACGCTTTTTTAAATTATTTTTTCACCACTAAAACGCATGAGACTTGTAGTTTTCAAAAATGTTTTCATTTTTGATGAGACGCTTAATGAAAGAGGTTTAATCACCGGCAAACGAAATCCCGCGATTTCCCGTAAATCCCGGGCTTGGCCCGTATAGTCGAATGTATACAAAAAAGGACCCTGTGAGTAAAATCATTTCCAAAACGATTTTTTAAATTATCTCTTCACTACTAAAACGCATGAGACTTGTAGTTTTCAACAATGTTTTCATTTTTGATGAGACGCTGAATAAAAGAAGTTTAATCGCCGGCAAACGAAAATCCGCGATTTCCCGTAAATCCTGGACTCGGCCCGTATAGTCCAAAGTATACAAAGAAAGTACCCAGGGAGTAAACTCATTTCCCGAACGATTTTTTATATTATTTTTTTACCACTAAACGCATAAGACTTGTAGTTTTCAAAAATGTTTTCATATTTGATGGGACACTGAATAAAAGAAGTTTAAACGCCGGCAAAGGAAAACCCGCGATTTCCCGTAAATCCCGGACTCGGCCCGCATAGTCAAAAGTATACAAAGAAAGTACCCAGGGAGTAAACTCATTTCCCGAACGATTTTTTAAATTATTTTTTCACCACTAAAACGCATGAGACTTGCAGTTTTCAAAAATGTTTTCATTTTTGATGAGACGCTTAATGAAAGAGGTTTAATTGCCAGCAAACGAAAACCCGCGATTTCCCGTAAATCCCGGGCTTGGCCCGTATAGTCGAATGTATACAAAGAAAGTACCCAGGGAGTCAACTCATTTCCGGAACGATTTTTTAAATTATTTTTTCACCACTTAAACGCATGAGACTTGTAGTTTTCAGGAATGTTTTCATTTTTGGTGAGACGCTTATTGAAAGAGGTTTAATGGCCGGCAAACGAAAACCCGCGATTTCCCGTAAATCCCGGGCTTGGCTCGTATAGTCGAATGTATACAAAGAAAGTACCCTGTGAGTAAACTCATTTCCCGAACGATTTTTTAAATTATTTTTTCACCACTAAAACGCATGAGACTTGTAGTTTTCAGAAATGTTTTCATTTTTGATGAGACGCATAATGAAAGTGGTTCAATCGCCGGCAAACGAAAACCCGCGATTTCCCGTAAATCCCGGGCTTGGCCCGTATAGTCAAATGTATACAAAAAAAGTACCCTGTGAGTAAACTCATTTCCAAAACGATTTTTTAAATTATCTTTTCACCACTAAAACGCATGAGACTTGTAGTTTTCAAAAATGTTTTCATTTTTGATGAGACGCTGAATAAAAGAAGTTTAATCGCCGGCAAACGAAAACCCGCCATTTCCCGCAAATCCCGGACTCGGCCCGTATAGTCAAAAGTATACAAAGAAAGTACCCAGGGAGTAAACTCATTTCCCGAACGATTTTTTATATTATTTTTTTACCACTAAACGCATGAGACTTGTAGTTTTCAAAAATGTTTTCATATTTGATGGGACGCTGAATAAAAGAAGTTTAATCGCCGGCAAAGAAAAACCCGCGATTTCCCGTAAATCCCGGACTCGGCCCGCATAGTCAAAAGTATACAAAGAAAGTACCCAGGGAGTAAACTCATTTCCCGAACGATTTTTTAAATTATTTTTTCACCACTAAAACGCATGAGACTTGCAGTTTTCAAAAATGTTTTCATTTTTGATGAGACGCTTAATGAAAGAGGTTTAATTGCCAGCAAACGAAACCCGCGATTTCCCGTAAATCCCGGGCTTGGCCCGTATAGTCGAATGTATACAAAGAAAGTACCCAGGGAGTCAACTCATTTCCCGAACGATTTTTTAAATTATTTTTTCACCACTTAAACGCATGAGACTTGTAGTTTTAAGGAATGTTTTCATTTTTGATGAGATGCTTAATGAAAGAGGTTTAATCGCCGGCAAACGAAAACCCGCGATTTCCCGTAAATCCCGGGCTTGGCCCGTATAGTCGAATGTATACAATGAAAGTATCCTGTGAGTAAACTCATTTCCAGAACGATTTTTTAAATTATCCTTTCACCACTAAAACGCATGAGACTTGTAGTTTTCAAAAATGTTTTCATTTTTGGTGAGACGCTTATTGAAAGAGGTTTAATCGCCGGCAAACGAAAACCCGCGATTTCCCGTAAATCCCGGGCTTGGCTCGTATAGTCGAATGTATACAAAGAAAGTACCCTGTGAGTAAACTCATTTCCCGAACGATTTTTTAAATTATTTTTTCACCACTAAAACGCATGAGACTTGTAGTTCTCAGAAATGTTTTCATTTTTGATGAGACGCATAATGAAAGTGGTTCAATCGCCGGCAAACGAAAACCCGCGATTTCCCGTAAATCCCGGGCTTGGCCCGTATAGTCAAATGTATACAAAAAAAGTACCCTGTGAGTAAACTCATTTCCAAAACGATTTTTTAAATTATCTTTTCACCACTAAAACGCATGAGACTTGTAGTTTTCAAAAATGTTTTCATTTTTGATGAGACGCTGAATAAAAGAAGTTTAATCGCCGGCAAACGAAAACCCGCCATTTCCCGCAAATCCCGGACTCGGCCCGTATAGTCAAAAGTATACAAAGAAAGTACCCAGGGAGTAAACTCATTTCCCGAACGATTTTTTATATTATTTTTTTACCACTAAACGCATGAGACTTGTAGTTTTCAAAAATGTTTTCATATTTGATGGGACGCTGAATAAAAGAAGTTTAATCGCCGGCAAAGAAAAACCCGCGATTTCCCGTAAATCCCGGACTCGGCCCGCATAGTCAAAAGTATACAAAGAAAGTACCCAGGGAGTAAACTCATTTCCCGAACGATTTTTTAAATTATTTTTTCACCACTAAAACGCATGAGACTTGCAGTTTTCAAAAATGTTTTCATTTTTGATGAGACGCTTAATGAAAGAGGTTTAATTGCCAGCAAACGAAACCCGCGATTTCCCGTAAATCCCGGGCTTGGCCCGTATAGTCGAATGTATACAAAGAAAGTACCCAGGGAGTCAACTCATTTCCCGAACGATTTTTTAAATTATTTTTTCACCACTTAAACGCATGAGACTTGTAGTTTTCAGGAATGTTTTCATTTTTGATGAGATGCTTAATGAAAGAGGTTTAATTGCCAGCAAACGAAACCCGCGATTTCCCGTAAATCCCGGGCTTGGCCCGTATAGTCGAATGTATACAAAGAAAGTACCCAGGGAGTCAACTCATTTCCCGAACGATTTTTTAAATTATTTTTTCACCACTTAAACGCATGAGACTTGTAGTTTTCAGGAATGTTTTCATTTTTGATGAGATGCTTAATGAAAGAGGTTTAATCGCCGGCAAACGAAAACCCGCGATTTCCCGTAAATCCCGGGCTTGGCCCGTATAGTCGAATGTATACAATGAAAGTATCCTGTGAGTAAACTCATTTCCCGAACGCTTTTTTAAATTATTTTTTCACCACTAAAACGCATGAGACTTGTAGTTTTCAAAAATGTTTTCATTTTTGATGAGACGCTTAATGAAAGAGGTTTAATCGCCGGCAAACGAAATCCCGCGGTTTCCCGTAAATCCCGGGCTTGGCCCGTATAGTCGAATGTATACAAAAAAGTACCCTGTGAGTAAAATCATTTCCAAAACGATTTTTTAAATTATCTCTTCACCACAAAAACGCATGAGACTTGTAGTTTTCAACAATGTTTTCAATTTTGATGAGACGCTGAATAAAAGAAGTTTAATCGCCGGCAAACGAAAATCCGCGATTTCCCGTAAATCCTGGACTCGGCCCGTATAGTCCAAAGTATACAAAGAAAGTACCCAGGGAGTAAACTCATTTCCCGAACGATTTGTTATATTATTTTTTTACCACTAAACGCATAAGACTTGTAGTTTTCAAAAATGTTTTCATATTTGATGGGACGCTGAATAAAAGAAGTTTAAACGCCGGCAAAGGAAAACCCGCGATTTCCCGTAAATCCCGGACTCGGCCCGCATAGTCAAAAGTATACAAAGAAAGTACCCAGGGAGTAAACTCATTTCCTGAACGATTTTTTAAATTATTTTTTCACCACTACAACGCATGACACTTGCAGTTTTCAAAAATGTTTTCATTTTTGATGTGACGCTTAATGAAAGAGGTTTAATTGCCAGCAAACGAAAACCCGCGATTTCCCGTAAATCCCGGGCTTGGCCCGTATAGTCGAATGTATACAATGAAAGTACCCTGTGAGTAAACTCATTTCCAGAACAATTTTTTAAATTATTTTTTCACCACTAAAACGCATGAGATTTGTAGTTGTCAAGAATGTTTTCATTTTTCATGAGACGCTTAATGAAAGAGGTTTATTCGCCGGCAAACGAAAACCCGCGATTACCCGTAAATCCCTGGCTTGGCCCGTATAGTCGAATGTATACAATGAAAGTACCCTGTGAGTAAACTCATTTCCAGAACGATTTTTTAAATTATCCTTTCACCACTAAAACGCATGAGATTTGTAGTTGTCAAGAATGTTTTCATTTTTGATGAGACGCTTAATGAAAGAGGTTTATTCGCCGGCAAACGAAAACCCGCGATTACCCGTAAATCCCTGGCTTGGCCCGTATAGTCGAATGTATACAATGAAAGTACCCTGTGAGTAAACTCATTTCCAGAACGATTTTTTAAATTATCCTTTCACCACTAAAACGCATGAGACTTGTAGTTTTCAAAAATGTTTTCATTTTTGATGAGACGCTGCATAAAAGAAGTTTAATCGCCGGCAAACGAAAATTCGCGATTTCCCGTAAATCCCAGGCTCGGCCCGTATAATCCAAAGTATACGAAGAAAGTACCCAGGGAGTAAACTCATTTCCCGAACGCTTTTTTAAATTATTTTTTCACCACTAAAACGCATGAGACTTGTAGTTTTCAAAAATGTTTTTATTTTTGATGAGACGCTTAATGAAAGAGGTTTAATCGCCGGCAAACGAAATCCCGCGATTTCCCGTAAGTCCCGGGCTTGGCCCGTATAGTCGAATGTATACAAAAAAGTACCCTGTGAGTAAAATCATTTCCAAAACGATTTTTTAAATTATTTTTTCACCACTAAAACGCATGAGACTTGTAGTTTTCAGAAATGTTTTCATTTTTGATGAGACGCTTAATGAAAGAGGTTTAATCGCCGGCAAACGAAATCCCGCGATTTCCCGTAAGTCCCGGGCTTGGCCCGTATAGTCGAATGTATACAAAAAAGTACCCTATGAGTAAAATCATTTCCAAAACGATTTTTTAAATTATTTTTTCACCACTAAAACGCATGAGACTTGTAGTTTTCAGAAATGTTTTCATTTTTGATGAGACGCTTAATGAAAGAAGTTTAATCGCCGGCAAACGAAAATCCGCGATTTCCCGTAAATCCCGGGCTTGGCCCGTATAGTCCAAAGTATACAAAGAAAGTACCCAGGGAGTAAACTCATTTCCCGAACGATTTTTTATATTATTTTTTTACCACTAAACGCATAAGACTTGTAGTTTTCAAAAATGTTTTCATTTTTGATGAGGCGCGGAATAAAAGAAGTTTAATCGCCCTCAAACGAAAATTCGCGATTTCCCGTAAATCCCGGACTCGGCCAGTATAATCCAAAGTATACAAAGAAAGTACCCAGGAAGTAAACTCATTTCCCGAACGATTTTTTAAATTATTTTTTCACCACTAAAACGCATGAGACTTGTAGTTTTCAAAAATGTTTTCCTTTTTGATGAGACGCTTAATGAAAGAGGTTTAAGCGCCGGCAAACGAAATCCCGCGATTTCCCGTAAATCCCGGGCTTGGCCCGTATAGTCGAATGTATACAAAGAAAGTACCCTGTGAGTAAACTCATTTCCCGAACGATTTTTTAAATTATTTTTTCACCACTAAAACGCATGAGACTTGTAGTTTTCAGAAATGTTTTCATTTTTGATGAGACGCATAATGAAAGTGGTTTAATCGCCGGCAAACGAAAACCCGCGATTTCCCGTAAATCCCGGGCTTGGCCCGTATAGTCAAATGTATACAAAAAAAGTACCCTGTGAGTAAACTCATTTCCAAAACGATTTTTTAAATTATCTTTTCACCACTAAAACGCATGAGACTTGTAGTTTTCAAAAATGTTTTCATTTTTGATGAGACGCTGAATAAAAGAAGTTTAATCGCCGGCAAAGAAAAACCCGCGATTTCCCGTAAATCCCGGACTCGGCCCGCATAGTCAAAAGTATACAAAGAAAGTACCCAGGGAGTAAACTCATTTCCCGAACGATTTTTTAAATTATTTTTTCACCACTAAAACGCATGAGACTTGTAGTTTTCAAAAATGTTTTCCTTTTTGATGAGACGCTTAATGAAAGAGGTTTAAGCGCCGGCAAACGAAATCCCGCGATTTCCCGTAAATCCCGGGCTTGGCCCGTATAGTCGAATGTATACAAAGAAAGTACCCTGTGAGTAAACTCATTTCCCGAACGATTTTTTAAATTATTTTTTCACCACTAAAACGCATGAGACTTGTAGTTTTCAGAAATGTTTTCATTTTTGATGAGACGCATAATGAAAGTGGTTTAATCGCCGGCAAACGAAAACCCGCGATTTCCCGTAAATCCCGGGCTTGGCCCGTATAGTCAAATGTATACAAAAAAAGTACCCTGTGAGTAAACTCATTTCCAAAACGATTTTTTAAATTATCTTTTCACCACTAAAACGCATGAGACTTGTAGTTTTCAAAAATGTTTTCATTTTTGATGAGACGCTGAATAAAAGAAGTTTAATCGCCGGCAAAGAAAAACCCGCGATTTCCCGTAAATCCCGGACTCGGCCCGCATAGTCAAAAGTATACAAAGAAAGTACCCAGGGAGTAAACTCATTTCCCGAACGATTTTTTAAATTATTTTTTCACCACTAAAACGCATGAGACTTGCAGTTTTCAAAAATGTTTTCATTTTTGATGAGACGCTTAATGAAAGAGGTTTAATTGCCAGCAAACGAAACCCGCGATTTCCCGTAAATCCCGGGCTTGGCCCGTATAGTCGAATGTATACAAAGAAAGTACCCAGGGAGTCAACTCATTTCCCGAACGATTTTTTAAATTATTTTTTCACCACTTAAACGCATGAGACTTGTAGTTTTCAGGAATGTTTTCATTTTTGATGAGATGCTTAATGAAAGAGGTTTAATCGCCGGCAAACGAAAACCCGCGATTTCCCGTAAATCCCGGGCTTGGCCCGTATAGTCGAATGTATACAATGAAAGTATCCTGTGAGTAAACTCATTTCCAGAACGATTTTTTAAATTATCCTTTCACCACTAAAACGCATGAGACTTGTAGTTTTCAAAAATGTTTTCATTTTTGATGAGACGCTGCATAAAAGAAGTTTAATCGCCGGCAAACGAAAATTCGCGATTTCCCGTAAATCCCGGACTCGGCCCGTATAATCCAAAGTATACAAAGAAAGTACGCAGGGAGTAAACTCATTTCCCGAACGCTTTTTTAAATTATTTTTTCACCACTAAAACGCATGAGACTTGTAGTTTTCAAAAATGTTTTCATTTTTGATGAGACGCTTAATGAAAGAGGTTTAATCGCCGGCAAACGAAATCCCGCGGTTTCCCGTAAATCCCGGGCTTGGCCCGTATAGTCGAATGTATACAAAAAAGTACCCTGTGAGTAAAATCATTTCCAAAACGATTTTTTAAATTATCTCTTCACCACAAAAACGCATGAGACTTGTAGTTTTCAACAATGTTTTCAATTTTGATGAGACGCTGAATAAAAGAAGTTTAATCGCCGGCAAACGAAAATCCGCGATTTCCCGTAAATCCTGGACTCGGCCCGTATAGTCCAAAGTATACAAAGAAAGTACCCAGGGAGTAAACTCATTTCCCGAACGATTTGTTATATTATTTTTTTACCACTAAACGCATAAGACTTGTAGTTTTCAAAAATGTTTTCATATTTGATGGGACGCTGAATAAAAGAAGTTTAAACGCCGGCAAAGGAAAACCCGCGATTTCCCGTAAATCCTGGACTCGGCCCGCATAGTCAAAAGTATACAAAGAAAGTACCCAGGGAGTAAACTCATTTCCTGAACGATTTTTTAAATTATTTTTTCACCACTACAACGCATGAGACTTGCAGTTTTCAAAAATGTTTTCATTTTTGATGTGACGCTTAATGAAAGAGGTTTAATTGCCAGCAAACGAAAACCCGCGATTTCCCGTAAATCCCGGGCTTGGCCCGTATAGTCGAATGTATACAATGAAAGTACCCTGTGAGTAAACTCATTTCCAGAACAATTTTTTAAATTATTTTTTCACCACTAAAACGCATGAGATTTGTAGTTGTCAAGAATGTTTTCATTTTTGATGAGACGCTTAATGAAAGAGGTTTATTCGCCGGCAAACGAAAACCCGCGATTACCCGTAAATCCCTGGCTTGGCCCGTATAGTCGAATGTATACAATGAAAGTACCCTGTGAGTAAACTCATTTCCAGAACGATTTTTTAAATTATCCTTTCACCACTAAAACGCATGAGATTTGTAGTTGTCAAGAATGTTTTCATTTTTGATGAGACGCTTAATGAAAGAGGTTTATTCGCCGGCAAACGAAAACCCGCGATTACCCGTAAATCCCTGGCTTGGCCCGTATAGTCGAATGTATACAATGAAAGTACCCTGTGAGTAAACTCATTTCCAGAACGATTTTTTAAATTATCCTTTCACCACTAAAACGCATGAGACTTGTAGTTTTCAAAAATGTTTTCATTTTTGATGAGACGCTGCATAAAAGAAGTTTAATCGCCGGCAAACGAAAATTCGCGATTTCCCGTAAATCCCAGGCTCGGCCCGTATAATCCAAAGTATACAAAGAAAGTACCCAGGGAGTAAACTCATTTCCCGAACGCTTTTTTAAATTATTTTTTCACCACTAAAACGCATGAGACTTGTAGTTTTCAAAAATGTTTTTATTTTTGATGAGGCGCTTAATGAAAGAGGTTTAATCGCCGGCAAACGAAATCCCGCGATTTCCCGTAAGTCCCGGGCTGGGCCCGTATAGTCGAATGTATACAAAAAAGTACCCTGTGAGTAAAATCATTTCCAAAACGATTTTTTAAATTATTTTTTCACCACTAAAACGCATGAGACTTGTAGTTTTCAGAAATGTTTTCATTTTTGATGAGACGCTTAATGAAAGAGGTTTAATCGCCGGCAAACGAAATCCCGCGATTTCCCGTAAGTCCCGGGCTTGGCCCGTATAGTCGAATGTATACAAAAAAGTACCCTGTGAGTAAAATCATTTCCAAAACGATTTTTTAAATTATTTTTTCACCACTAAAACGCATGAGACTTGTAGTTTTCAGAAATGTTTTCATTTTTGATGAGACGCTTAATGAAAGAAGTTTAATCGCCGGCAAACGAAAATCCGCGATTTCCCGTAAATCCCGGGCTTGGCCCGTATAGTCCAAAGTATACAAAGAAAGTACCCAGGGAGTAAACTCATTTCCCGAACGATTTTTTATATTATTTTTTTACCACTAAACGCATAAGACTTGTAGTTTTCAAAAATGTTTTCATTTTTGATGAGGCGCGGAATAAAAGAAGTTTAATCGCCCTCAAACGAAAATTCGCGATTTCCCGTAAATCCCGGACTCGGCCAGTATAATCCAAAGTATACAAAGAAAGTACCCAGAAAGTAAAATCATTTCCCGAACGATTTTTTAAATTATTTTTTCACCACTAAAACGCATGAGACTTGTAGTTTTCAAAAATGTTTTCATTTTTGATGAGACGCTTAATGAAAGAGGTTTAAGCGCCGGCAAACGAAATCCCGCGATTTCCCGTAAATCCCGGGCTTGGCCCGTATAGTCGAATGTATACAAAGAAAGTACCCTGTGAGTAAACTCATTTCCCGAACGATTTTTTAAATTATTTTTTCACCACTAAAACGCATGAGACTTTTAGTTTTCAAAAATGTTTTCATTTTTGTTGAGACGCTGAATAAAAGAAGTTTAATCGCCGGCAAACGAAAACCCGCGATTTCCCGTAAATTCCGAGCTTGGCCCGTATAGTCAAAAGTATACAAAGAAAGTACCCAGGGAGTAAACTCATTTCCCGAACGATTTTTTAAACTATTTTTTCACTACTAAAACGCATGAGACTTGTAGTTTTCAAAAATGTTTTCATTTTTGATGAGACGCTGAATAAAAGAAGTTTAATCGCCGGCAAACGAAAACCCGCCATTTCCCGTAAACCCCGGACTCGGCCCGTATAGTCAAAAGTATACAATGAAAGTACCCAGGGAGTAAACTCAATTCCTGAACGATTTTTTATATTATTTTTTTACCATTAAACGCATGAGACTTGTAGTTTTCAAAAAATGTTTTCATATTTGATGGGACGCTGAATAAAAGAAGTTTAATCGCCGGCAAACGAAAATCCGCGATTTCCTGTAAATCCCGGACTCGGCCCGTATAGTCAAAAGTATACAAAGAAAGTACCCAGGGAGTAAACTCATTTCCCGAACGATTTTTTAAATTATTTTTTCACCACTATAACGCATGAGACTTGTAGTTTTCAAAAATGTTTTCATTTTCGATGAGACGCTTAATGAAAGAGGTTTAATCGCCGGCAAACGAAAATCCGCGATTTCCCGTAAATCCTGGACTCGGCCCGTATAGTCAAAAGTATACAAAGAAAGTACCTAGGGAATAAACTCATTTCCCGAACGATTTTTTATATTATTTTTTTACCACTAAACGCATAAGACTTGTAGTTTTCAAAAATGTTTTCATTTTTGATGAGGCGCTGAATAAAAGAAGTTTAATCGCCCTCAAACGAAAATTCGCGATTTCCCGTAAATCCTGGACTCGGCCCGTATAGTCAAAAATATACAAGGAAAGTACCCAGGGAGTAAGCTCATTTCCCGAACGATTTTTTATATTATTTTTTTACCACTAAACGCATGAGACTTGTAGTTTTCAAAAATGTTTTCATTTTTGATGAGGCGCTGAATAAAAGAAGTTTAATCGCCCTCAAACGAAAATTCGCGATTTCCAGTAAATCCCGGACTCGGCCCGTATAATCCAAAGTATACAAAGAAAGTACCCAGGGAGTAAACTCATTTCCCGAACGATTTTTTAAATTATTTTTTCACCACTAAAACGCATGAGACTTGTAGTTTTCAACAATGTTTTCATTTTTGATGAGACGCTGAATAAAAGAAGTTTAATCGCCGGCAAACGAAAACCCGCGATTTCCCGTAAATCCCGGGCTTGGCCCGTATAGTCAAAAGTATACAAAGAAAGTACCCAGGGAGTAAACTCTTTTCCCGAACGATTTTTTATATTATTTTTTTACCACTAAACGCATGAGACTTTTAGTTTTCAAAAATGTTTTCATTTTTGTTGAGACGCTGAATAAAAGAAGTTTAATCGCCGGCAAACGAAAACCCGCGATTTCCCGTAAATTCCGAGCTTGGCCCGTATAGTCAAAAGTATACAAAGAAAGTACCCAGGGAGTAAACTCATTTCCCGAACGATTTTTTAAACTATTTTTTCACTACTAAAACGCATGAGACTTGTAGTTTTCAAAAATGTTTTCATTTTTGATGAGACGCTGAATAAAAGAAGTTTAATCGCCGGCAAACGAAAACCTTTGATTTCCCGTAAACCCCGGACTCGGCCCGTATAGTCAAAAGTATACAATGAAAGTACCCAGGGAGTAAACTCAATTCCTGAACGATTTTTTATATTATTTTTTTACCATTAAACGCATGAGACTTGTAGTTTTCAAAAAATGTTTTCATATTTGATGGGACGCTGAATAAAAGAAGTTTAATCGCCGGCAAACGAAAATCCGCGATTTCCTGTAAATCCCGGACTCGGCCCGTATAGTCAAAAGTATACAAAGAAAGTACCCAGGGAGTAAACTCATTTCCCGAACGATTTTTTAAATTATTTTTTCACCACTATAACGCATGAGACTTGTAGTTTTCAAAAATGTTTTCATTTTCGATGAGACGCTTAATGAAAGAGGTTTAATCGCCGGCAAACGAAAATCCGCGATTTCCCGTAAATCCTGGACTCGGCCCGTATAGTCAAAAGTATACAAAGAAAGTACCTAGGGAGTAAACTCATTTCCCGAACGATTTTTTATATTATTTTTTTACCACTAAACGCATAAGACTTGTAGTTTTCAAAAATGTTTTCATTTTTGATGAGGCGCTGAATAAAAGAAGTTTAATCGCCCTCAAACGAAAATTCGCGATTTCCCGTAAATCCTGGACTCGGCCCGTATAGTTGAATGTATATAAAGAAAGTACACAGGGAGTAAACTCTTTTCCCGAACAATTTTTTAAATTATTTTTTCACCACTAAAACGCATGAGACTTGTAGTTTTCAAAAATGTTTTCATTTTTGATGAGACGCTGAATAAAAGAAGTTTAATCGCCGGCAAACGAAAACCCGCCATTTCCCGTAAACCCCGGACTCGGCCCGTGTAGTCAAAAGTATACAATGAAAGTACCCAGGGAGTAAACACATTTCCTGAACGATTTTTTATATTATTTTTTTACCACTAAACGCATGAGACTTGTAGTTTTTATAAATGTTTTCATATTTGATGGGACGCTGAATAAAAGAAGTTTAATCGCCGGCAAACGAAAATCCGCCATTTCCCGTAAACCCCGGACTCGGACCGTATAGTCAAAAGTATACAATGAAAGTACCCAGGGAGTAAACTCATTTCCTGAACGATTTTTTATATTATTTTTTTACCACTAAACGCATGAGACTTGTAGTTTTCAAAAATGTTTTCATATTTGATGGGACGCTGAATAAAAGAAGTTTAATCGCCGGCAAACGAAAATCGGCGATTTCCCGTAAATCCTGGACTCGGCCCGTATAGTCAAAAGGATACAAAGAAAGTACCCAGGGAGTAAACTCATTTCCCGAACGATTTTTTATATTATTTTTTTACCACTAAACGCATGAGACTTTTAGTTTTCAAAAATGTTTTCATTTTTGTTGAGACGCTGAATAAAAGAAGTTTAATCGCCGGCAAACGAAAACCCGCGATTTCCCGTAAATCCCGGGCTTGGCCCGTATAGTCAAAAGTATACAAAGAAAGTACCCAGGGAGTAAACTCATTTCCCGAACGATTTTTTAAACTATTTTTTCACCACTAAAACGCATGAGACTTGTAGTTTTCAAAAATGTTTTCATTTTTGATGAGACGCTGAATAAAAGAAGTTTAATCGCCGGCAAACGAAAACCCGCCATTTCCCGTATACCCCGGACTCGGCCCGTACAGTCAAAAGTATACAATGAAAGTACCCAGGGAGTAAACTCAATTCCTGAACGATTTTTTATATTATTTTTTTACCACTAAACGCATGAGACTTGTAGTTTTCAAAAATGTTTTCATATTTGATGGGACGCTGAATAAAAGAAGTTTAATCGCCGGCAAACGAAAATCCGCGATTTCCTGTAAATCCCGGACTCGGCCCGTATAGTCAAAAGTATACAAAGAAAGTACCCAGGGAGTAAACTCATTTCCCGAACGATTTTTTAAATTATTTTTTCACCACTATAGCGCATGAGACTTGTAGTTTTCAAAAATGTTTTCATTTTCGATGAGACGCTTAATGAAAGAGGTTTAATCGCCGGCAAACTAAAATCCGCGATTTCCCGTAAATCCTGGACTCGGCCCGTATAGTCAAAAGTATACAAAGAAAGTACCTAGGGAGTAAACTCATTTCCCGAACGATTTTTTATATTATTTTTTTACCACTAAACGCATAAGACTTGTAGTTTTTAAAAATGTTTTCATTTTTGATGAGGCGCTGAATAAAAGAAGTTTAATCGCCCTCAAACGAAAATTCGCAATTTCCCGTAAATCCTGGACTCGGCCCGTATAGTCAAAAATATACAAGGAAAGTACCCAGGGAGTAAACTCATTTCCCGAACGATTTTTTATATTATTTTTTTACCACTAAACGCATGAGACTTGTAGTTTTCAAAAATGTTTTCATTTTTGATGAGGCGCTGAATAACAGAAGTTTAATCGCCCTCAAACGAAAATTCGCGATTTCCCGTAAATCCCGGACTCGGCCCGTATAGTCAAAAGTATACAAAGAAAGTACCCAGGGAGTAAACTCATTTCCCGAACGATTTTTTAAATTATTTTTTCACCACTATAGCGCATGAGACTTGTAGTTTTCAAAAATGTTTTCATTTTCGATGAGACGCTTAATGAAAGAGGTTTAATCGCCGGCAAACTAAAATCCGCGATTTCCCGTAAATCCTGGACTCGGCCCGTATAGTCAAAAGTATACAAAGAAAGTACCTAGGGAGTAAACTCATTTCCCGAACGATTTTTTATATTATTTTTTTACCACTAAACGCATAAGACTTGTAGTTTTTAAAAATGTTTTCATTTTTGATGAGGCGCTGAATAAAAGAAGTTTAATCGCCCTCAAACGAAAATTCGCAATTTCCCGTAAATCCTGGACTCGGCCCGTATAGTCAAAAATATACAAGGAAAGTACCCAGGGAGTAAACTCATTTCCCGAACGATTTTTTATATTATTTTTTTACCACTAAACGCATGAGACTTGTAGTTTTCAAAAATGTTTTCATTTTTGATGAGGCGCTGAATAACAGAAGTTTAATCGCCCTCAAACGAAAATTCGCGATTTCCCGTAAATCCCGGACTCGGCCCGTATAATCCAAAGTATACAAAGAAAGTACCCAGGGAGTAAACTCATTTCCCGAACGATTTTTTAAATTATTTTTTCACCACTAAAACGCATGAGACTTGTAGTTTTCAAAAATGTTTTCATTTTTGATGAGACGCTGAATAAAAGAAGTTTAATCGCCGGCAAACGAAAACCCGCGATTTCCCGTAAATCCCGGGCTTGGCCCGTATAGTCAAAAGTATACAAAGAAAGTACCCAGGGAGTAAACTCATTTCCCGAACGATTTTTTAAATTATTTTTTCACCACTAAAACGCATGAGACTTGTAGTTTTCAAAAATGTTTTCATTTTTGATGAGACGCTGAATAAAAGAAGTTTAATCGCCGGCAAACGAAAACCCGCCATTTCCCGTAAACCCCGGACTCGGCCCGTATAGTCAAAAGTATACAATGAAAGTACCCAGGGAGTAAACTCATTTCCTGAACGATTTTTTATATTATTTTTTTACCACTAAACGCATGAGACTTGTAGTTTTCAAAAATGTTTTCATATTTGATGGGACGCTGAATAAAAGAAGTTTAATCGCCGGCAAACGAAAATCCGCCATTTCCCGTAAACCCCCGACTCGGCCCGTATAGTCAAAAGTATACAATGAAAGTACCCAGGGAGTAAACTCATTTCCCGAACGATTTTTTAAACTATTTTTTCACCACTAAAACGCATGAGACTTGTAGTTTTCAAAAATGTTTTCATTTTTGATGAGACGCTGAATAAAAGAAGTTTAATCGCCGGCAAACGAAAACCCGCCATTTCCCGTATACCCCGGACTCGGCCCGTATAGTCAAAAGTATACAATGAAAGTACCCAGGGAGTAAACTCAATTCCTGAACGATTTTTTATATTATTTTTTTACCACTAAACGCATGAGACTTGTAGTTTTCAAAAATGTTTTCATATTTGATGGGACGCTGAATAAAAGAAGTTTAATCGCCGGCAAACGAAAATCCGCGATTTCCTGTAAATCCCGGACTCGGCCCGTATAGTCAAAAGTATACAAAGAAAGTACCCAGGGAGTAAACTCATTTCCCGAACGATTTTTTAAATTATTTTTTCACCACTATAGCGCATGAGACTTGTAGTTTTCAAAAATGTTTTCATTTTCGATGAGACGCTTAATGAAAGAGGTTTAATCGCCGGCAAACTAAAATCCGCGATTTCCCGTAAATCCTGGACTCGGCCCGTATAGTCAAAAGTATACAAAGAAAGTACCTAGGGAGTAAACTCATTTCCCGAACGATTTTTTATATTATTTTTTTACCACTAAACGCATAAGACTTGTAGTTTTTAAAAATGTTTTCATTTTTGATGAGGCGCTGAATAAAAGAAGTTTAATCGCCCTCAAACGAAAATTCGCAATTTCCCGTAAATCCTGGACTCGGCCCGTATAGTCAAAAATATACAAGGAAAGTACCCAGGGAGTAAACTCATTTCCCGAACGATTTTTTATATTATTTTTTTACCACTAAACGCATGAGACTTGTAGTTTTCAAAAATGTTTTCATTTTTGATGAGGCGCTGAATAACAGAAGTTTAATCGCCCTCAAACGAAAATTCGCGATTTCCCGTAAATCCCGGACTCGGCCCGTATAATCCAAAGTATACAAAGAAAGTACCCAGGGAGTAAACTCATTTCCCGAACGATTTTTTAAATTATTTTTTCACCACTAAAACGCATGAGACTTGTAGTTTTCAAAAATGTTTTCATTTTTGATGAGACGCTGAATAAAAGAAGTTTAATCGCCGGCAAACGAAAACCCGCGATTTCCCGTAAATCCCGGGCTTGGCCCGTATAGTCAAAAGTATACAAAGAAAGTACCCAGGGAGTAAACTCATTTCCCGAACGATTTTTTAAATTATTTTTTCACCACTAAAACGCATGAGACTTGTAGTTTTCAAAAATGTTTTCATTTTTGATGAGACGCTGAATAAAAGAAGTTTAATCGCCGGCAAACGAAAACCCGCCATTTCCCGTAAACCCCGGACTCGGCCCGTATAGTCAAAAGTATACAATGAAAGTACCCAGGGAGTAAACTCATTTCCTGAACGATTTTTTATATTATTTTTTTACCACTAAACGCATGAGACTTGTAGTTTTCAAAAATGTTTTCATATTTGATGGGACGCTGAATAAAAGAAGTTTAATCGCCGGCAAACGAAAATCCGCCATTTCCCGTAAACCCCCGACTCGGCCCGTATAGTCAAAAGTATACAATGAAAGTACCCAGGGAGTAAACTCATTTCCTGAACGATTTTTTATATTATTTTTTTACCACTAAACGCATGAGACTTGTAGTTTTCAAAAATGTTTTCATATTTGATGGGACGCTGAATAAAAGAAGTTTAATCGCCGGCAAACGAAAACCCGCGATTTCCCGTAAATCCCGGGCTTGGCCCGTATAGTCAAAAGTATACAAAAAAGTACCCAGGGAGTAAACTCATTTCCCGAACGATTTTTTAAACTATTTTTTCACCACTAAAACGCATGAGACTTGTACTTTTCAAAAATGTTTTCATTTTTGATGAGACGCTGAATAAAAGAAGTTTAATCGCCGGCAAACGAAAACCCGCCATTTCCCGTAAACCCCGGACTCGGCCCGTATAGTCAAAAGTATACAATGAAAGTACTCAGGGAGTAAACTCAATTCCTGAACGATTTTTTATATTATTTTTTTACCACTAAAACGCATGAGACTTGTAGTTTTCAAAAATGTTTTCATTTTTGATGAGACGCTGAATAAAAGATGTTTAATCGCCGGCAAACGAAAACCCGCCATTTCCCGTATACCCCGGACTCGGCCCGTATAGTCAAAAGTATACAATGAAAGTACCCAGGGAGTAAACTCAATTCCTGAACGATTTTTTATATTATTTTTTTACCACTAAACGCATGAGACTTGTAGTTTTCAAAAATGTTTTCATATTTGATGGGACGCTGAATAAAAGAAGTTTAATCGCCGGCAAACGAAAATCCGCGATCTCCTGTAAATCCCGGACTCGGCCCGTATAGTCAAAAGTATACAAAGAAAGTACCCAGGGAGTAAACTCATTTCCCGAACGATTTTTTAAATTATTTTTTTACCACTATAGCGCATGAGACTTGTAGTTTTCAAAAATGTTTTCATTTTCGATGAGACGCTTAATGAAAGAGGTTTAAAAGTACCTAGGGAGTAAACTCATTTCCCGAACGATTTTTTATATTATTTTTTTACCACTAAACGCATAAGACTTGTAGTTTTCAAAAATGTTTTCATTTTTGATGAGGCGCTGAATAAAAGAAGTTTAATCGCCCTCAAACGAAAATTCGCAATTTCCCGTAAATCCTGGACTCGGCCCGTATAGTCAAAAATATACAAGGAAAGTACCCAGGGAGTAAACTCATTTCCCGAACGATTTTTTATATTATTTTTTTACCACTAAACGCATGAGACTTGTAGTTTTCAAAAATGTTTTCATTTTTGATGAGGCGCTGAATAAAAGAAGTTTAATCGCCCTCAAACGAAAATTCGCGATTTCCCGTAAATCCCGGACTCGGCCCGTATAATCCAAAGTATACAAAGAAAGTACCCAGGGAGTAAACTCATTTCCCGAACGATTTTTTAAATTATTTTTTCACCACTAAAACGCATGAGACTTGTAGTTTTCAAAAATGTTTTCATTTTTGATGAGACGCTGAATAAAAGAAGTTTAATCGCCGGCAAACGAAAACCCGCGATTTCCCGTAAATCCCGGGCTTGGCCCGTATAGTCAAAAGTATACAAAGAAAGTACCCAGGGAGTAAACTCATTTCCCGAACGATTTTTTAAATTATTTTTTCACCACTAAAACGCATGAAACTTGTAGTTTTCAAAAATGTTTTCATTTTTGATGAGACGCTGAATAAAAGAAGTTTAATCGCCGGCAAACGAAAATCCGCCATTTCCCGTAAACCCCGGACTCGGCCCGTATAGTCAAAAGTATACAATGAAAGTACCCAGGGAGTAAACTCATTTCCTGAACGATTTTTTATATTATTTTTTTACCACTAAACGCATGAGACTTGTAGTTTTCAAAAATGTTTTCATATTTGATGGGACGCTGAATAAAAGAAGTTTAATCGCCGGCAAACGAAAATCCGCCATTTCCCGTAAACCCCGGACTCGGCCCGTATAGTCAAAAGTATACAAAGAAAGTACCCAGGGAGTAAACTCATTTCCCGAACGATTTTTTAAATTATTTTTTCACCACTATAGCGCATGAGACTTGTAGTTTTCAAAAATGTTTTCATTTTCGATGAGACGCTTAATGAAAGAGGTTTAAAAGTACCTAGGGAGAAAACTCATTTCCCGAACGATTTTTTATATTATTTTTTTACCACTAAACGCATAAGACTTGTAGTTTTCAAAAATGTTTTCATTTTTGATGAGGCGCTGAATAAAAGAAGTTTAATCGCCCTCAAACGAAAATTCGCAATTTCCCGTAAATCCTGGACTCGGCCCGTATAGTCAAAAATATACAAGGAAAGTACCCAGGGAGTAAACTCATTTCCCGAACGATTTTTTATATTATTTTTTTACCACTAAACGCATGAGACTTGTAGTTTTCAAAAATGTTTTCATTTTTGATGAGGCGCTGAATAAAAGAAGTTTAATCGCCCTCAAACGAAAATTCGCGATTTCCCGTAAATCCCGGACTCGGCCCGTATAATCCAAAGTATACAAAGAAAGTACCCAGGGAGTAAACTCATTTCCCGAACGATTTTTTAAATTATTTTTTCACCACTAAAACGCATGAGACTTGTAGTTTTCAAAAATGTTTTCATTTTTGATGAGACGCTGAATAAAAGAAGTTTAATCGCCGGCAAACGAAAACCCGCGATTTCCCGTAAATCCCGGGCTTGGCCCGTATAGTCAAAAGTATACAAAGAAAGTACCCAGGGAGTAAACTCATTTCCCGAACGATTTTTTAAATTATTTTTTCACCACTAAAACGCATGAGACTTGTAGTTTTCAAAAATGTTTTCATTTTTGATGAGACGCTGAATAAAAGAAGTTTAATCGCCGGCAAACGAAAACCCGCCATTTCCCGTAAACCCCGGACTCGGCCCGTATAGTCAAAAGTATACAATGAAAGTACCCAGGGAGTAAACTCAATTCCTGAACGATTTTTTATATTATTTTTTTACCACTAAACGCATGAGACTTGTAGTTTTCAAAAATGTTTTCATATTTGATGGGACGCTGAATAAAAGAAGTTTAATCGCCGGCAAACGAAAATCCGCGATTTCCTGTAAATCCCGGACTCGGCCCGTATAGTCAAAAGTATACAAAGAAAGTACCCAGGGAGTAAACTCATTTCCCGAACGATTTTTTAAATTATTTTTTCACCACTAAAACGCATGAGACTTGTAGTTTTCAAAAATGTTTTCATTTTTGATGAGACGCTGAATAAAAGAAGTTTAATCGCCGGCAAACGAAAACCCGCCATTTCCCGTAAACCCCGGACTCGGCCCGTATAGTCAAAAGTATACAATGAAAGTACCCAGGGAGTAAACTCATTTCCCGAACGATTTTTTAAATTATTTTTTCACCACTAAAACGCATGAGACTTGTAGTTTTCAAAAATGTTTTCATTTTTGATGAGACGCTTAATGAAAGAGGTTTAATCGCCGGCAAACGAAAACCCGCCATTTCCCGTAAACCCCGGACTCGGCCCGTATAGTCAAAAGTATACAATGAAAGTACCCAGGGAGTAAACTCAATTCCTGAACGATTTTTTATATTATATTTTTACCACTAAACGCATGAGACTTGTAGTTTTCAAAAATGTGTTCATATTTAATGGGACGCTGAATAAAAGAAGTTTAAACGCCGGCAAACGAAAATCCGCGATTTCCTGTAAATCCCGGACTCGGCCCGTATAGTCAAAAGTATACAAAGAAAGTACCCAGGCAGTAAACTCATTTCCCGAACGATTTTTTAAATTATTTTTTCACCACTATAACGCATGAGACTTGTAGTTTTCAAAAATGTTTTCATTTTCGATGAGACGCTTAATGAAAGAGGTTTAAAAGTACCTAGGGAGTAAACTCATTTCCCGAACGATTTTTTATATTATTTTTTTACCACTAAACGCATAAGACTTGTAGTTTTCAAAAATGTTTTCATTTTTGATGAGGCGCTGAATAAAAGAAGTTTAATCGCCCTCAAACGAAAATTCGCAATTTCCCGTAAATCCTGGACTCGGCCCGTATAGTCAAAAATATACAAGGAAAGTACCCAGGGAGTAAACTCATTTCCCGAACGATTTTTTATATTATTTTTTTACCACTAAACGCATGAGACTTGTAGTTTTCAAAAATGTTTTCATTTTTGATGAGGCGCTGAATAAAAGAAGTTTAATCGCCCTCAAACGAAAATTCGCGATTTCCCGTAAATCCCGGACTCGGCCCGTATAATCCAAAGTATACAAAGAAAGTACCCAGGGAGTAAACTCATTTCCCGAACGATTTTTTAAATTATTTTTTCACCACTAAAACGCATGAGACTTGTAGTTTTCAAAAATGTTTTCATTTTTGATGAGACGCTGAATAAAAGAAGTTTAATCGCCGGCAAACGAAAACCCGCGATTTCCCGTAAATCCCGGGCTTGGCCCGTATAGTCAAAAGTATACAAAGAAAGTACCCAGGGAGTAAACTCATTTCCCGAACGATTTTTTAAATTATTTTTTCACCACTAAAACGCATGAAACTTGTAGTTTTCAAAAATGTTTTCATTTTTGATGAGACGCTGAATAAAAGAAGTTTAATCGCCGGCAAACGAAAATCCGCCATTTCCCGTAAACCCCGGACTCGGCCCGTATAGTCAAAAGTATACAATGAAAGTACCCAGGGAGTAAACTCATTTCCTGAACGATTTTTTATATTATTTTTTTACCACTAAACGCATGAGACTTGTAGTTTTCAAAAATGTTTTCATATTTGATGGGACGCTGAATAAAAGAAGTTTAATCGCCGGCAAACGAAAATCCGCCATTTCCCGTAAACCCCGGACTCGGCCCGTATAGTCAAAAGTATACAAAGAAAGTACCCAGGGAGTAAACTCATTTCCCGAACGATTTTTTAAATTATTTTTTCACCACTATAGCGCATGAGACTTGTAGTTTTCAAAAATGTTTTCATTTTCGATGAGACGCTTAATGAAAGAGGTTTAAAAGTACCTAAGGAGAAAACTCATTTCCCGAACGATTTTTTATATTATTTTTTTACCACTAAACGCATAAGACTTGTAGTTTTCAAAAATGTTTTCATTTTTGATGAGGCGCTGAATAAAAGAAGTTTAATCGCCCTCAAACGAAAATTCGCAATTTCCCGTAAATCCTGGACTCGGCCCGTATAGTCAAAAATATACAAGGAAAGTACCCAGGGAGTAAACTCATTTCCCGAACGATTTTTTATATTATTTTTTTACCACTAAACGCATGAGACTTGTAGTTTTCAAAAATGTTTTCATTTTTGATGAGGCGCTGAATAAAAGAAGTTTAATCGCCCTCAAACGAAAATTCGCGATTTCCCGTAAATCCCGGACTCGGCCCGTATAATCCAAAGTATACAAAGAAAGTACCCAGGGAGTAAACTCATTTCCCGAACGATTTTTTAAATTATTTTTTCACCACTAAAACGCATGAGACTTGTAGTTTTCAAAAATGTTTTCATTTTTGATGAGACGCTGAATAAAAGAAGTTTAATCGCCGGCAAACGAAAACCCGCGATTTCCCGTAAATCCCGGGCTTGGCCCGTATAGTCAAAAGTATACAAAGAAAGTACCCAGGGAGTAAACTCATTTCCCGAACGATTTTTTAAATTATTTTTTCACCACTAAAACGCATGAGACTTGTAGTTTTCAAAAATGTTTTCATTTTTGATGAGACGCTGAATAAAAGAAGTTTAATCGCCGGCAAACGAAAACCCGCCATTTCCCGTAAACCCCGGACTCGGCCCGTATAGTCAAAAGTATACAATGAAAGTACCCAGGGAGTAAACTCAATTCCTGAACGATTTTTTATATTATTTTTTTACCACTAAACGCATGAGACTTGTAGTTTTCAAAAATGTTTTCATATTTGATGGGACGCTGAATAAAAGAAGTTTAATCGCCGGCAAACGAAAATCCGCGATTTCCTGTAAATCCCGGACTCGGCCCGTATAGTCAAAAGTATACAAAGAAAGTACCCAGGGAGTAAACTCATTTCCCGAACGATTTTTTAAATTATTTTTTCACCACTAAAACGCATGAGACTTGTAGTTTTCAAAAATGTTTTCATTTTTGATGAGACGCTGAATAAAAGAAGTTTAATCGCCGGCAAACGAAAACCCGCCATTTCCCGTAAACCCCGGACTCGGCCCGTATAGTCAAAAGTATACAATGAAAGTACCCAGGGAGTAAACTCATTTCCCGAACGATTTTTTAAATTATTTTTTCACCACTAAAACGCATGAGACTTGTAGTTTTCAAAAATGTTTTCATTTTTGATGAGACGCTTAATGAAAGAGGTTTAATCGCCGGCAAACGAAAACCCGCCATTTCCCGTAAACCCCGGACTCGGCCCGTATAGTCAAAAGTATACAATGAAAGTACCCAGGGAGTAAACTCAATTCCTGAACGATTTTTTATATTATATTTTTACCACTAAACGCATGAGACTTGTAGTTTTCAAAAATGTGTTCATATTTAATGGGACGCTGAATAAAAGAAGTTTAAACGCCGGCAAACGAAAATCCGCGATTTCCTGTAAATCCCGGACTCGGCCCGTATAGTCAAAAGTATACAAAGAAAGTACCCAGGCAGTAAACTCATTTCCCGAACGATTTTTTAAATTATTTTTTCACCACTATAACGCATGAGACTTGTAGTTTTCAAAAACGTTTTCATTTTCGATGAGACGCTTAATGAAAGAGGTTTAATCGCCGGCAAACGAAAATCCGCGATTTCCCGTAAATCCTGGACTCGGCCCGTATAGTCAAAAGTATACAAAGAAAGTACCTAGGGAGTAAACTCATTTTCCGAACGATTTTTTATATTATTTTTTTACCACTAAACGCATAAGCCTTGTAGTTTTCAAAAATGTTTTCATTTTTGATGAGGCGCTGAATAAAAGAAGTATAATCGCCCTCAAACGAAAATTCGCGATTTCCCGTAAATCCTGGACTCGGCCCGTATAGTCAAAAGTATACAAGGAAAGTACCCAGGGAGTAAACTCATTTCCCGAACGATTTTTTATATTATTTTTTTACCAATAAACGCATGAGACTTGTAGTTTTCAAAAATGTTTTCATTTTTGATGAGGCGCTGAATAAAAGAAGTTTAATCGCCCTCAAACGAAAATTCGCGATTTCCCGTAAATCCCGGACTCGGCCCGTATAATCCAAAGTATACAAAGAAAGTACCCAGGGAGTAAACTCATTTCCCGAACGATTTTTTAAATTATTTTTTCACCACTAAAACGCATGAGACTTGTAGTTTTCAAAAATGTTTTCATTTTTGATGAGACGCTGAATAAAAGAAGTTTAATCGCCGGCAAACGAAAACCCGCGATTTCCCGTAAATACCGGGCTTGGCCCGTATAGTCAAAAGTATACAAAGAAAGTACCCAGGGAGTAAACTCATTTCCCGAACGATTTTTTAAATTATTTTTTCACCACTAAAACGCATGAGACTTGTAGTTTTCAAAAATGTTTTCATTTTTGATGAGACGCTGAATAAAAGAAGTTTAATCGCCGGCAAACGAAAACCCGCCATTTCCCGTAAACCCCGGACTCGGCCCGTATAGTCAAAAGTATACAATGAAAGTACCCAGGAAGTAAACTCATTTCCTGAACGATTTTTTATATTATTTTTTTACCACTAAACGCATGAGACTTGTAGTTTTCAAAAATGTTTTCATATTTGATGGGACGCTGAATAAAAGAAGTTTAATCGCCGGCAAACGAAAACCCGCCATTTCCCGTAAACCCCGGACTCGGCCCGTATAGTCAAAAGTATACAATGAAAGTACCCAGGAAGTAAACTCATTTCCTGAACGATTTTTTATATTATTTTTTTACCACTAAACGCATGAGACTTGTAGTTTTCAAAAATGTTTTCATATTTGATGGGACGCTGAATAAAAGAAGTTTAATCGCCGGCAAACGAAAATCCGCCATTTCCCGTAAACCCCGAACTCGGCCCGTATAGTCAAAAGTATACAATGAAAGTACCCAGGGAGTAAACTCATTTCCTGAACGATTTTTTAAATTATTTTTTTACCACTAAACGCATGAGACTTGTAGTTTTCAAAAATGATTTCATATTTGATGGGACGCTGAATAAAAGAAGTTTAATCGCCGGCAAACGAAAATCCGCGATTTCCTGTAATTCCCGGACTCGGCCCGTATAGTCAAAAGTATACAAAGAAAGTACCCTGTGAGTAAACTCATTTCCCGAACGATTTTTTAAATTATTTTTTCACCACTAAAACGCATGAGACTTGTAGTTTTTAGAAATGTTTTCATTTTTGATGAGACGCATAATGAAAGTGGTTTAATCGCCGGCAAACGAAAACCCGCGATTTCCCGTACATCCCGGGCTTCGCCCGTATAGTTGAATGTATACAAAAAAATACCCTGTGAGTAAAATCATTTCCAAAACGATTTTTTAAATTATCTCTTCACCACTAAAACGCATGAGACTTGTAGTTTTCAACAATGTTTTCATTTTTGATGAGACGCTGAATAAAAGAAGTTTAATCGCCGGCAAACGAAAATCGGCGATTTCCCGTAAATCCTGGACTCGGCCCGTATAGTCAAAAGTATACAAAGAAAGTACCCAGGGAGTAAACTCATTTCCCGAACGATTTTTTATATTATTTTTTTACCACTAAACGCATGAGACTTGTAGTTTTCAAAAATGTTTTCATTTTTGATGAGGTGCTGAATAAAAGAAGTTTAATCGCCCTCAAACGAAAATTCGCGATTTCCCGTAAATCCCGGACTCGGCCCGTATAATCCAAAATATACAAAGAAAGTACCCAGGGAGTAAACTCATTTCCCGAACGATTTTTTAAATTATTTTTTCACCACTAAAACGCATGAGACTTGTAGTTTTTAAAAATGTTTTCATTTTTGTTGAGACGCTGAATAAAAGAAGTTTAATCGCCGGCAAACGAAAACCCGCGATTTCCCGTAAATCCCGGGCTTGGCCCGTATAGTCAAAAGTATACAAAGAAAGTACCCAGGGAGTAAACTCATTTCCCGAACGATTTTTTAAACTATTTTTTCACCACTAAAACTCATGAGACTTGTAGTTTTCAAAAATGTTTTCATTTTTGATGAGATGCTGAATAAAAGAAGTTTAATCGCCGGCAAACGAAAACCGGCCATTTCCCGTAAACCCCGGACTCGGCCCGTATAGTCAAAAGTATACAATGAAAGTACCCAGGGAGTAAACTCAATTCCTGAACGATTTTTTATATTATTTTTTTACCACTAAACGCATGAGACTTGTAGTTTTCAAAAATGTTTTCATATTTGATGGGACGCTGAATAAAAGAAGTTTAATCGCCGGCAAACGAAAATCCGCGATTTCCTGTAAATCCCGGACTCGGCCCGTATAGTCAAAAGTATACAAAGAAAGTACCCAGGGAGTAAACTCATTTCCCGAACGATTTTTTAAATTATTTTTTCACCACTATAACGCACGAGACTTGTAGTTTTCAAAAATGTTTTCATTTTCGATGAGACGCTTAATGAAAGAGGTTTAATCGCCGGCAAACGAAAATCCGCGATTTCCTGTAAATCCTGGACTCGGCCCGTATAGTCAAAAGTATACAAAGAAAGTACCCAGGGAGTAAACTCATTTCCCGAACGATTTTTTATATTATTTTTTTACCACTAAACGCATAAGACTTGTAGTTTTCAAAAATGTTTTCATTTTTGATGAGGCGCTGAATAAAAGAAGTTTAATCGCCCTCAAACGAAAATTTGCGACTTCCCGTAAATCCTGGACTCGGCCCGTATAGTCAAAAGTATACAAGGAAAGTACCCAGGGAGTAAACTCATTTCCCGAACGATTTTTTATATTATTTTTTTACCACTAAACGCATGAGACTTGTAGTTTTCAAAAATGTTTTCATTTTTGATGAGGCGCTGAATAAAAGAAGTTTAATCGCCCTCAAACGAAAATTCGCGATTTCCCGTAAATCCCGGACTCGGCCTGTATAATCCAAAGTATACAAAGAAAGTACCCAGGGAGTAAACTCATTTCCCGAACGATTTTTTAAATTATTTTTTCACCACTAAAACGCATGAGACTTGTAGTTTTCAAAAATGTTTTCATTTTTGATGAGACGCTGAATAAAAGAAGTTTAATCGCCGGCAAACGAAAACCCGCGATTTCCCGTAAATCCCGGGCTTGGCCCGTATAGTCAAAAGTATACAAAGAAAGTACCCAGGGAGTAAACTCATTTCCCGAACGATTTTTTAAATTATTTTTTCACCACTAAAACACATGAGACTTGTAGTTTTCAAAAATGTTTTCATCTTTGATGAGACGCTGAAAAAAAGAAGTTTAATCGCCGGCTAACGAAAACCCGCCATTTCCCGTAAACCCCGGACTCGGCCCGTATAGTCAAAAGTATACAATGAAAGTACCCAGGGAGTAAACACATTTCCTGAACGATTTTTTATATTATTTTTTTACCACTAAACGCATGAGACTTGTAGTTTTCAAAAATGTTTTCATATTTGATGGGACGCTGAATAAAAGAAGTTTAATCGCCGGCAAACGAAAATCCGCGATTTCCTGTAAATCCCAGACTCGGCCCGTATAGTCAAAAGTATACAAAGAAAGTACCCAGGGAGTAAACTCATTTCCCGAACGATTTTTTATATTATTTTTTTACCACTAAACGCATGAGACTTGTAGTTTTCAAAAATGTTTTCATTTTTGATGAGGCGCTGAATAAAAGAAGTTTAATCGCCTTCAAACGAAAATTCGCGATTTCCCGTAAATCCCGGACTCGGCCCGTATAATCCAAAGTATACAAAGAAAGTACCCAGGGTGTAAACTCATTTCCCGAACGATTTTTTAAATTATTTTTTCACCACTAAAACGCATGAGACTTGTAGTTTTCAAAAATGTTTTCATTTTCGATGAGACGCTTAATGAAATAGGTTTAATCGCCGGCAAACGAAATCCCGCGATTTCCCGTAAACCTGGGACTTGGCCCGTATAGTCGAATGTATACAAAGAAAGTACCCAGAGAGTAAACTCATTTCCCGAACGATTTTTTAAATTTTTTTTTTACCACTAAAACGCATGAGACTTGTAGTTTTCGAAAACGTTTTCATTTTTGATGAGACGCTGAATAAAAGAAGTTTAATCGACGGCAAACGAAAACCTGCGATTTCCCGTAAATCCCGGACTCGACCCGTATAGTCAAAAGTATACAAAGAAAGTACCCAGGGAGTAAACTCATTTCCCAAACGATTTTTTAAATTATTTTTTCACCACTAAAACGCATGAGACTTTTAGTTTTCAGAAATGTTTTCATTTTTGATGAGACGCATAATGAAAGTGGTTTAATCGCCGGCAAACGAAAACCCGCGATTTCCCGTAAATCCCGGGCTTGGCCCGTATAGTCGAATGTATACAAAAAAGTACCCTGTGAGTAAAATCATTTCCGAAACGATTTTTTAAATTATCTCTTCACCACTAAAACGCATGAGACTTGTAGTTTTCAACAATGTTTTCATTTTTGATGAGACGCTGAATAAAAGAAGTTTAATCGCTGGCAAACGAAAACCCGCGATTTCCCGTAAATCCCGGGCTTGGCCCGTATAGTCAAAAGTATACAAAGAAAGTACCCAGGGAGTAAACTCATTTCCCGAACGATTTTTTAAACTGTTTTTTCACCACTAAAACTCATGAGACTTGTAGTTTTCAAAAATGTTTTCATTTTTGATGAGACGCTGAATAAAAGAAGTTTAATCGCCGGCAAACGAAAACCGGCCATTTCCCGTAAACCCTGGACTCGGCCCGTATAGTCAAAAGTATACAATGAAAGTACCCAGGGAGTAAACTCAATTCCTGAACGATTTTTTATATTATTTTTTTACCACTAAACGCATGAGACTTGTAGTTTTCAAAAATGTTTTCATATTTGATGGGACGCTGAATAAAAGAAGTTTAATCGCCGTCAAACGAAAATCCGCGATTTCCTGTAAATCCCGGACTCGGCCCGTATAGTCAAAAGTATACAAAGAAAGTACCCAGGGAGTAAACTCATTTCCCGAACGATTTTTTAAATTATTCTTTCACCACTAAAACGCATGAGACTTGTAGTTTTCAAAAATGTTTTCATTTTTGATGAGACGCTGAATAAAAGAAGTTTAATCGCCGGCAAACGAAAACCCGCGATTTCCCGTAAATCCCGGGCTTGGCCCGTATAGTCAAAAGTATACAAAGAAAGTACCCAGGGAGTAAACTCATTTCCCGAACGATTTTTTAAATTATTTTTTCACCACTAAAACGCATGAGACTTGTAGTTTTCAAAAATGTTTTCATCTTTGATGAGACGCTGAAAAAAAGAAGTTTAATCGCCGGCTAACGAAAACCCGCCATTTCCCGTAAACCCCGGACTCGGCCCGTATAGTCAAAAGTATACAATGAAAGTACCCAGGGAGTAAACACATTTCCTGAACGATTTTTTATATTATTTTTTTACCACTAAACGCATGAGACTTGTAGTTTTCAAAAATGTTTTCATATTTGATGGGACGCTGAATAAAAGAAGTTTAATCGCCGGCAAACGAAAATCCGCGATTTCCTGTAAATCCCGGACTCGGCCCGTATAGTCAAAAGTATACAAAGAAAGTACCCAGGGAGTAAACTCATTTCCCGAACGATTTTTTATATTATTTTTTTACCACTAAACGCATGAGACTTGTAGTTTTCAAAAATGTTTTCATTTTTGATGAGGCGCTGAATAAAAGAAGTTTAATCGCCTTCAAACGAAAATTCGCGATTTCCCGTAAATCCCGGACTCGGCCCGTATAATCCAAAGTATACAAAGAAAGTACCCAGGGTGTAAACTCATTTCCCAAACGATTTTTTAAATTATTTTTTCACCACTAAAACGCATGAGACTTTTAGTTTTCAGAAATGTTTTCATTTTTGATGAGACGCATAATGAAAGTGGTTTAATCGCCGGCAAACGAAAACCTGCGATTTCCCGTAAATCCCGGGCTTGGCCCGTATAGTCGAATGTATACAAAGAAAGTACCCAGGGAGTAAACTCATTTCCCGAACGATTTTTTAAATTATTTTTTCACCACTAAAACGCATGAGACTTGTAGTTTTCAAAAATGTTTTCATATTTGATGGGACGCTGAATAAAAGAAGTTTAATCGCCGGCAAACGAAAATCCGCGATTTCCTGTAAATCCCGGACTCGGCCCGTATAATCCAAAGTATACAAAGAAAGTACCCAGGGAGTAAACTCATTTCCCGAACGATTTTTTAAATTATTTTTTCACCACTAAAACGCATGAGACTTGTAGTTTTTAAAAATGTTTTCATTTTTGATGAGACGCTGAATAAAAGAAGTTTAATCGCCGGCAAACGAAAACCCGCGATTTCCCGTAAATCCCAGACTTGACCGTATAGTCAAAAGTATACAAAGAAAGTACCCAGGGAGTAAACTCATTTCCCGAACGATTTTTTAAATTTTTTTTTCACCACTAAAACGCATGAGACTTGTAGTTTTCAAAAATGTTTTCATTTTTGATGAGACGTTGAATAAAAGAAGTTTAATCGCCGGCAAACGAAAACCTGCCATTTCCCGTAAACCCCGGACTCGGCCCGTATAGTCAAAAGTATACAAAGAAAGTACCCAGGGAGTAAACTCAATTCCCGAACGATTTTTTATATTATTTTTTTACCACTAAACGCATGAGACTTGTAGTTTTCAAAAATGTTTTCATATTTGATGGGACGCTGAATAAAAGAAGTTTAATCGCCGGCAAACGAAAATCCGCGATTTCCTGTAAATCCCGGACTCGGCCCGTATAGTCAAAAGTATACAAAGAAAGTACCCAGGGAGTAAACTCATTTCCCGAACGATTTTTTAAATTATTTTTTCACCACTAAAACGCATGAGACTTGTAGTTTTCAAAAATGTTTTTATTTTCGATGAGACGCTTAATGAAAGAGGTTTAATCACTGGCAAACGAAATCCCGCGACTTCCCGTAAATCCGGGACTTGGCCCGTATAGTCGAATGTATACAAAGAAAGTACCCAGGGAGTAAACTCATTTCCCGAACGATTTTTTAAATTTTTTTTTCACCACTAAAACGCATGAGACTTGTAGTTTTCGAAAATGTTTTCATTTTTGATGAGACGCTGAATAAAAGAAGTTTAATCGACGGCAAACGAAAACCTGCGATTTCCCGTAAATCCCGGACTCGACCCGTATAGTCAAAAGTATACATAGAAAGTACCCAGGGAGTAAACTCATTTCCCAAACGATTTTTTAAATTATTTTTTCACCACTAAAACGCATCAGACTTGTAGTTTTCAAAAATGTTTTCATTTTTGATGAGACGCTGAATAAAAGAAGTTTAATCGCCGGCAAACGAAAACCCGCCATTTCCCGTAAACCCCGGACTCGGCCCGTGTAGTCAAAAGTATACAAAGAAAGTACCCAGGGAGTAAACTCTTTTCCCGAACGATTTTTTATATTATTTTTTTACCACTAAACGCATGAGACTTGTAGTTTTCAAAAATGTTTTCATATTTAATGGGACGCTGAATAAAAGAAGTTTAATCGCCGGCAAAGGAAAATCCGCGATTTCCCGTAAATCCCGGACTCGGCCCGTATAGTCAAAAGTATACAAAGAAAGTACCCAGGGAGTAAACTCATTTCCCCAACGATTTTTTAAATTATTTTTTCACCACTAAAACGCATGAGACTTGTAGTTTTCAAAAATGTTTTCATTTTTGATGAGACGCTTAATGAAAGAGGTTTAATCGTCGGCAAACGAAATCCCGCGATTTCCCGTAAATCCGGGGCTTGGCCCGTATAGTCGAATGTATACAAAGAAAGTACCCAGGGAGTAAATTCATTTCCCGAACGATTTTTTAAATTTTTTTTTCACCACTAAAACGCATGAGACTTGTAGTTTTTAAAAATGTTTTCATTTTTGATGGGACGCTTAATGAATGAGGTTTAATGGCCGGCAAACGAAAACCCGCGATTTCCCGTAAATCCCGGGCTTGGCCCGTATAGTCGAATGTATACAAAGAAAGTACCCTGTGAGTAAACTCATTTCCAGAACGATTTTTTAAATTATTTTTTCACCACTAAAACGCATAAGACTTGTAGTTTTTAAAAATGTTTTCATTTTTGATGAGACGCTGAATAAAAGAAGTTTAATCGCCGGCAAACGAAAACCTGCGATTTCCCGTAAATCCAAGGCTTGGCCCGCATAGTCAAAAGTATACAAAGAAAGTACCCAGGGAGTAAACTCATTTGCCGAACGATTTTTTAAATTATTTTTTCACCACTAAAACGCATGAGACTTGTAGTTTTTAAAAATGTTTTCATTTTTGATGAGACGCTGAATAAAAGAAGTTTAATCGACGGCAAACGAAAACCTGCGATTTCCCGTAAATCCCGGACTCGACCCGTATAGTCAAAAGTATACAAAGAAAGTACCCAGGGAGTAAACTCATTTCCCGAACGATTTTTTAAATTTCTTTTTCACCACTAAAACGCATGAGACTTGTAGTTTTCAAAAATGTTTTCATTTTTGATGGGACGCTTAATGAATGAGGTTTAATGGCCGGCAAACGAAAACCCGCGATTTCCCGTAAATCCCGGGCTTGGCCCGTATAGTCGAATGTATACAAAGAAAGTACCCTGTGAGTAAACTCATTTCCAGAACGATTTTTTAAATTATTTTTTCACCACTAAAACGCATAAGACTTGTAGTTTTTAAAAATGTTTTCATTTTTGATGAGACGCTGAATAAAAGAAGTTTAATCGCCGGCAAACGAAAACCTGCGATTTCCCGTAAATCCAAGGCTTGGCCCGCATAGTCAAAAGTATACAAAGAAAGTACCCAGGGAGTAAACTCATTTGCCGAACGATTTTTTAAATTATTTTTTCACCACTAAAACGCATGAGACTTGTAGTTTTCAAAAATGTTTTCATTTTTGATGAGACGCTGAATAAAAGAAGTTTAATCGACGGCAAACGAAAACCTGCGATTTCCCGTAAATCCCGGACTCGACCCGTATAGTCAAAAGTATACAAAGAAAGTACCCAGGGAGTAAACTCATTTCCCAAACGATTTTTTAAATTATTATTTCACCACTAAAGCCCATGAGACTTGTTGTTTTTAAAAATGTTTTCATTTTTGATGAGACGCTGAATAAAAGAAGTTTAATCGCCGGCAAACGAAAACCCGCAATTTCCCGTTAATCCCGGACTCGGCCCGTATAGTCAAAAGTATACAAGGAAAGTACCCAGTGAGTAAACTCATTTCCCGAACGAATTTTTAAATTATTTTTTCACCACTAAAACGCATGAGACTTGTAGTTTTCAAAAATGTTTTCATTGTTGATGAGACGCTGAATAAAAGAAGTTTAATCGCCGGCAAACGAAAACCTGCGATTTCCCGTAAATCCCGGACTCGGCCCGTATAGTCAAAAGTATACAAAGAAAGTACCAAGGGAGTAAACTCATTTTCCAAACGATTTTTTAAATTATTATTTCACCACTAAAGCCCATGAGACTTGTAGTTTTTAAAAATGTTTTCATTTTTGATGAGACGCTGAATAAAAGAAGTTTAATTGTCGGCAAACGAAAACCCGCGTTTACCCGTAAATCCCGGATTCGGCCCGTATAGTCAAAAGTATACAAGGAAAGTACCCAGTGAGTAAACTCATTTCCCGAACGAATTTTTAAACTATTTTTTCACCACTGAAACGCATGAGACTTGTAGTTTTCAAAAATGTTTTCATTTTTGATGAGACGCTGAATAAAAGAAGTTTAATCGCCGGCAAACAAAAACCCGCCATTTCCCGTAAACCACGGACTCGGCCCGAATAGTCAAAACTATACAAAGAAAGTACCCAGGGAGTAAACTCATTTCCCGAACGATTTTTTAAAATATTTTTTCACCTAAAACGCATGAGACTTGTAGTTTTTAAAAATGTTTTCATATTTGATGGGACGCTGAATAAAAGAAGCTTAATCGCCGGCAAACGAAAACCCGCGATTTCCCGTAAATCCCGGGCTTGGCCCGTATAGTCGAATGTATACAAAGAAAGTACCCTGTCAGTAAACTCATTTCCAGAACGATTTTTTAAATTATTTTTTCAACACTAAAACGCATAAGACTTGTAGTTTTTAAAAATGTTTTCATTTTTGATGAGACGCTGAATAAAAGAATTTTAATCGCCGGCAAACGAAAACCCGCGATTTCCCGTAAATCCCGGGCTTGGCCCGTATAGTCAAAAGCATACAAAGAAAGTACCCAGGGAGTAAACTCATTTCCCGAACGATTTTTTAAATTATTTTTTCACCACTAAAACGCATGAGACTTGTAGTTTTAAAAATGTTTTCATTTTTGATGAGACGCTGAATAAAAGAAGTTTAATCGCCGGCAAACGAAAACCTGCGATTACCCGTAAATCCCGGACTCGGCCCGTATAGTCAAAAGTATACAAAGAAAGTACCAAGGGAGTAAACTCATTTTCCAAACGATTTTTTAAATTATTATTTCACCACTAAAGCCCATGAGACTTGTAGTTTTTAAAAATGTTTTCATTTTTGATGAGACGCTGAATAAAAGAAGTTTAATTGCCGGCAAACGAAAACCTGCGATTACCCGTAAATCCCGGATTCGGCCCGTATAGTCAAATGTATACAAGGAAAGTACCCAGTGAGTAAACTCATTTCCCGAACGAATTTTTAAATTATTTTTTCACCACTAAAACGCATGAGACTTGTAGTTTTCAAAAATGTTTTCATTTTTGATGAGACGCTGAATAAAAGAAGTTTAATCGCCGGCAAACAAAAACCCGACATTTCCCGTAAACCCAGGACTCGGCCCGAATAGTCAAAAGTATACAAAGAAAGTACCCAGGGAGTAAACTCATTTCCCGAACGATTTTTAAAAATATTTTTTCACCATAAAACGCATGAGACTTGTAGTTTTCAAAAATGTTTTCATATTTCATGGGACGCTGAATAAAAGAAGTTTAATCGCCGGCAAACGAAAACCCGTGATTTCCCGTAAATCCCGGGCTTGGCCCGTATAGTCAAAAGTATACAAAGAAAGTACCCAGGGAGTAAACTCATTTCCCGAACGATTTTTTAAATTATTTTTTCACCACTAAAACGCATGAGACTTGTAGTTTTTAAAAATGTTTTCATTTTTGATGAGACGCTGAATAAAAGAAGTTTAATTGCCGGCAAACGAAAACCCGCGATTACCCGTAAATCCCGGATTCGGCCCGTATAGTCAAATGTATACAAGGAAAGTACCCAGTGAGTAAACTCATTTCCCGAACGAATTTTTAAATTATTTTTTCACCACTAAAACGCATGAGACTTGTAGTTTTCAAAAATGTTTTCATTTTTGATGAGACGCTGAATAAAAGAAGTTTAATCGCCGGCAAACAAAAACCCGACATTTCCCGTAAACACAGGACTCGGCCCGAATAGTCAAAAGTATACAAAGAAAGTACCCAGGGAGTAAACTCATTTCCCGAACGATTTTTTAAAATATTTTTTCACCATAAAACGCATGAGACTTGTAGTTTTCAAAAATGTTTTCATATTTGATGGGACGCTGAATAAAAGAAGTTTAATCGCCGGCAAACGAAAACTCGTGATTTCCCGTAAATCCCGGGCTTGGCCCGTATAGTCAAAAGTATACAAAGAAAGTACCCAGGGAGTAAACTCATTTCCAGAACGATTTTTTAAATTATTTTTTCACCACTAAAACGCATAAGACTTGTAGTTTTTAAAAATGTTTTCATTTTTGATGAGACGCTGAATAAAAGAAGTTTAATGGCCGGCAAACGAAAACCTGCGATTTCCCGTAAATCCAAGGCTTGGCCCGCATAGTCAAAAGTATACAAAGAAAGTACCCAGGGAGTAAACTCATTTGCCGAACGATTTTTTAAATTATTTTTTCACCACTAAAACGCATGAGACTTGTAGTTTTTAAAAATGTTTTCATTTTTGATGAGACGCTGAATAAAAGAAGTTTAATCGACGGCAAACGAAAACCTGCGATTTCCCGTAAATCCCGGACTCGACCCGTATAGTCAAAAGTATACAAAGAAAGTACCCAGGGAGTAAACTCATTTCCCAAACGATTTTTTAAATTATTATTTCACCACTAAATCCCATGAGACTTGTTGTTTTTAAAAATATTTTCATTTTTGATGAGACGCTGAATAAAAGAAGTTTAGTCGCCGGCAAACGAAAACCCGCAATTTCCCGTTAATCCCGGACTCGGCCCGTATAGTCAAAAGTATACAAGGAAAGTACCCAGTGAGTAAACTCATTTCCCGAACGAATTTTTAAATTATTTTTTCACCACTAAAACGCATGAGACTTGTAGTTTTCAAAAATGTTTTCATTGTTGATGAGACGCTGAATAAAAGAAGTTTAATCGCCGGCAAACGAAAACCTGCGATTTCCCGTAAATCCCGGACTCGGCCCGTATAGTCAAAAGTATACAAAGAAAGTACCAAGGGAGTAAACTCATTTTCCAAACGATTTTTTAAATTATTATTTCACCACTAAAGCCCATGAGACTTGTAGTTTTTAAAAATGTTTTCATTTTTGATGAGACGCTGAATAAAAGAAGTTTAATTGTCGGCAAACGAAAACCCGCGTTTACCCGTAAATCCCGGATTCGGCCCGTATAGTCAAAAGTATACAAGGAAAGTACCCAGTGAGTAAACTCATTTCCCGAACGAATTTTTAAACTATTTTTTCACCACTGAAACGCATGAGACTTGTAGTTTTCAAAAATGTTTTCATTTTTGATGAGACGCTGAATAAAAGAAGTTTAATCGCCGGCAAACAAAAACCCGCCATTTCCCGTAAACCACGGACTCGGCCCGAATAGTCAAAACTATACAAAGAAAGTACCCAGGGAGTAAACTCATTTCCCGAACGATTTTTTAAAATATTTTTTCACCTAAAACGCATGAGACTTGTAGTTTTTAAAAATGTTTTCATATTTGATGGGACGCTGAATAAAAGAAGCTTAATCGCCGGCAAACGAAAACCCGCGATTTCCCGTAAATCCCGGGCTTGGCCCGTATAGTCGAATGTATACAAAGAAAGTACCCTGTCAGTAAACTCATTTCCAGAACGATTTTTTAAATTATTTTTTCAACACTAAAACGCATAAGACTTGTAGTTTTTAAAAATGTTTTCATTTTTGATGAGACGCTGAATAAAAGAATTTTAATCGCCGGCAAACGAAAACCCGCGATTTCCCGTAAATCCCGGGCTTGGCCCGTATAGTCAAAAGCATACAAAGAAAGTACCCAGGGAGTAAACTCATTTGCCGAACGATTTTTTAAATTATTTTTTCACCACTAAAACGCATGAGACTTGTAGTTTTTAAAAATGTTTTCATTTTTGATGAGACGCTGAATAAAAGAAGTTTAATCGACGGCAAACGAAAACCTGCGATTTCCCGTAAATCCCGGACTCGACCCGTATAGTCAAAAGTATACAAAGAAAGTACCCAGGGAGTAAACTCATTTCCCAAACGATTTTTTAAATTATTATTTCACCACTAAAGCCCATGAGACTTGTTGTTTTTAAAAATATTTTCATTTTTGATGAGACGCTGAATAAAAGAAGTTTAGTCGCCGGCAAACGAAAACCCGCAATTTCCCGTTAATCCCGGACTCGGCCCGTATAGTCAAAAGTATACAAGGAAAGTACCCAGTGAGTAAACTCATTTCCCGAACGAATTTTTAAATTATTTTTTCACCACTAAAACGCATGAGACTTGTAGTTTTCAAAAATGTTTTCATTGTTGATGAGACGCTGAATAAAAGAAGTTTAATCGCCGGCAAACGAAAACCTGCGATTTCCCGTAAATCCCGGACTCGGCCCGTATAGTCAAAAGTATACAAAGAAAGTACCAAGGGAGTAAACTCATTTTCCAAACGATTTTTTAAATTATTATTTCACCACTAAAGCCCATGAGACTTGTAGTTTTTAAAAATGTTTTCATTTTTGATGAGACGCTGAATAAAAGAAGTTTAATTGTCGGCAAACGAAAACCCGCGTTTACCCGTAAATCCCGGATTCGGCCCGTATAGTCAAAAGTATACAAGGAAAGTACCCAGTGAGTAAACTCATTTCCCGAACGAATTTTTAAACTATTTTTTCACCACTGAAACGCATGAGACTTGTAGTTTTCAAAAATGTTTTCATTTTTGATGAGACGCTGAATAAAAGAAGTTTAATCGCCGGCAAACAAAAACCCGCCATTTCCCGTAAACCACGGACTCGGCCCGAATAGTCAAAACTATACAAAGAAAGTACCCAGGGAGTAAACTCATTTCCCGAACGATTTTTTAAAATATTTTTTCACCTAAAACGCATGAGACTTGTAGTTTTTAAAAATGTTTTCATATTTGATGGGACGCTGAATAAAAGAAGCTTAATCGCCGGCAAACGAAAACCCGCGATTTCCCGTAAATCCCGGGCTTGGCCCGTATAGTCGAATGTATACAAAGAAAGTACCCTGTCAGTAAACTCATTTCCAGAACGATTTTTTAAATTATTTTTTCAACACTAAAACGCATAAGACTTGTAGTTTTTAAAAATGTTTTCATTTTTGATGAGACGCTGAATAAAAGAATTTTAATCGCCGGCAAACGAAAACCCGCGATTTCCCGTAAATCCCGGGCTTGGCCCGTATAGTCAAAAGCATACAAAGAAAGTACCCAGGGAGTAAACTCATTTCCCGAACGATTTTTTAAATTATTTTTTCACCACTAAAACGCATGAGACTTGTAGTTTTAAAAATGTTTTCATTTTTGATGAGACGCTGAATAAAAGAAGTTTAATCGCCGGCAAACGAAAACCTGCGATTACCCGTAAATCCCGGACTCGGCCCGTATAGTCAAAAGTATACAAAGAAAGTACCAAGGGAGTAAACTCATTTTCCAAACGATTTTTTAAATTATTATTTCACCACTAAAGCCCATGAGACTTGTAGTTTTTAAAAATGTTTTCATTTTTGATGAGACGCTGAATAAAAGAAGTTTAATTGCCGGCAAACGAAAACCTGCGATTACCCGTAAATCCCGGATTCGGCCCGTATAGTCAAATGTATACAAGGAAAGTACCCAGTGAGTAAACTCATTTCCCGAACGAATTTTTAAATTATTTTTTCACCACTAAAACGCATGAGACTTGTAGTTTTCAAAAATGTTTTCATTTTTGATGAGACGCTGAATAAAAGAAGTTTAATCGCCGGCAAACAAAAACCCGACATTTCCCGTAAACCCAGGACTCGGCCCGAATAGTCAAAAGTATACAAAGAAAGTACCCAGGGAGTAAACTCATTTCCCGAACGATTTTTAAAAATATTTTTTCACCATAAAACGCATGAGACTTGTAGTTTTCAAAAATGTTTTCATATTTCATGGGACGCTGAATAAAAGAAGTTTAATCGCCGGCAAACGAAAACCCGTGATTTCCCGTAAATCCCGGGCTTGGCCCGTATAGTCAAAAGTATACAAAGAAAGTACCCAGGGAGTAAACTCATTTCCCGAACGATTTTTTAAATTATTTTTTCACCACTAAAACGCATGAGACTTGTAGTTTTTAAAAATGTTTTCATTTTTGATGAGACGCTGAATAAAAGAAGTTTAATTGCCGGCAAACGAAAACCCGCGATTACCCGTAAATCCCGGATTCGGCCCGTATAGTCAAATGTATACAAGGAAAGTACCCAGTGAGTAAACTCATTTCCCGAACGAATTTTTAAATTATTTTTTCACCACTAAAACGCATGAGACTTGTAGTTTTCAAAAATGTTTTCATTTTTGATGAGACGCTGAATAAAAGAAGTTTAATCGCCGGCAAACAAAAACCCGACATTTCCCGTAAACACAGGACTCGGCCCGAATAGTCAAAAGTATACAAAGAAAGTACCCAGGGAGTAAACTCATTTCCCGAACGATTTTTTAAAATATTTTTTCACCATAAAACGCATGAGACTTGTAGTTTTCAAAAATGTTTTCATATTTGATGGGACGCTGAATAAAAGAAGTTTAATCGCCGGCAAACGAAAACTCGTGATTTCCCGTAAATCCCGGGCTTGGCCCGTATAGTCAAAAGTATACAAAGAAAGTACCCAGGGAGTAAACTCATTTCCCGAACGATTTTTTAAATTATTTTTTCACCACTAAAACGCATGAGACTTGTAGTTTTCAAAAATGATTTCATTTTTGATGAGACGCTTAATAAAAGAGGTTTAATCGCCGACAAACGAAAACCCGCGATTTCCCGTAAATCCCGGGCTTGGCCCGTATAGTCGAATGTATACAAAGATAGTACCCTGTCAGTAAACTCATTTCCAGAACGATTTTTTAAATTATTTTTTCACCACTAAAACGCATAAGACTTGTAGTTTTTAAAAATGTTTTTATTTTTGATGAGACGCTGAATAAAAGAAGTTTAATCGCCGGCAAACGAAAACCCGCGATTTCCCGTAAATCGCGGGCTTGGCCCGTATAGTCAAAAGTATACAAAGAAAGTACCCAGGGAGTAAACTCATTTCCCGAACGATTTTTTAAATTATTTTTTCACCACTAAAACGCATGAGACTTGTAGTTTTCAAAAATGTTTTCATTTTTGATGAGACGCTGAATAAAAGAAGTTTAATCGCCGGCAAACGAAAACCTTTGATTTCCCGTAAATCCCGGACTCGGCCCGTATAGTCAAAAGTATACAAAGAAAGTACCCAGTGAGTAAACTCATTTTCCAAACGATTTTTTAAATTATTATTTCACCACTAAAGCCCATGAGACTTGTAGTTTTTAAAAAAGTTTTCATTTTTGATGAGACGCTGAATAAAAGAAGTTTAATCGCCGGCAAACGAAAACGCGCGATTACCCGTAAATCCCGGATTCGGCCAGTATAGTCAAAAGTATACAAGGAAAGTACCCAGTGAGTAAACTCATTTCCCGAACGAATGTTTAAATTATTTTTTCACCACTAAAACGCATGAGACTTGTAGTTTTCAAAAATGTTTTCATTTTTGATGAGACGCTGAATAAAAGAAGTTTAATCGCCGGCAAACAAAAACCCGCCATTTCCCGTAAACCCCGGACTCGGCCCGAATAGTCAAAAGTATACAAAGAAAGTACCCAGGGAGTAAACTTATTTCCCGAACGATTTTTTAAAATATTTTTTTACCATAAAACTCATGAGACTTGTAGTTTTCAAAAATGTTTTCATATTTGATGGGACGCTGAATAAAAGAAGTTTAATCGCCGGCAAACGAAAACCCGCGATTTCCCGTAAATCCCGGGCTTGGCCCGTATAGTCAAAAGTATACAAAGAAAGTAACCAGGGAGTAAACTCATTTCCCGAACGATTTTTTAAATTATTTTTTCACCACTAAAACGCATGAGACTTGTAGTTTTCAAAAATGTTTTCATTTTTGATGAGACGCTTAATAAAAGAGGTTTAATCGCCGATAAACGAAAACCCGCGATTTCCCAAAAATCCCGGGCTTGGCCCGTATAGTCGAATGTATACAAAGATAGTACCCTGTCAGTAAACTCATTTCCAGAACGATTTTTTAAATTATTTTTTCACCACTAAAACGCATAAGACTTGTAGTTTTTAAAAATGTTTTCATTTTTGATGAGACGCTGAATAAAAGAAGTTTAATCGCCGGCAAACGAAAACCCGCGATTTCCCGTAAATCGCGGGCTTGGCCCGTATAGTCAAAAGTATACAAAGAAAGTACCCAGGGAGTAAACTCATTTCCCGAACGATTTTTTAAATTATTTTTTCACCACTAAAACGCATGAGACTTGTAGTTTTCAAAAATGTTTTCATTTTTGATGAGACGCTGAATAAAAGAAGTTTAATCGCCGGCAAACGAAAACCTTTGATTTCCCGTAAATCCCGGACTCGGCCCGTATAGTCAAAAGTATACAAAGAAAGTACCCAGTGAGTAAACTCATTTTCCAAACGATTTTTTAAAATATTATTTCACCACTAAAGCCCATGAGACTTGTAGTTTTTAAAAAAGTTTTCATTTTTGATGAGACGCTGAATAAAAGAAGTTTAATCAACGGCAAACGAAAACGCGCGATTACCCGTAAATCCCGGATTCGGCCAGTATAGTCAAAAGTATACAAGGAAAGTACCCAGTGAGTAAACTCATTTCCCGAACGAATGTTTAAATTATTTTTTCACCACTAAAACGCATGAGACTTGTAGTTTTCAAAAATGTTTTCATTTTTGATGAGACGCTGAATAAAAGAAGTTTAATCGCCGGCAAACAAAAACCCGCCATTTCCCGTAAACCCCGGACTCGGCCCGAATAGTCAAAAGTATACAAGAAAGTACCCAGGGAGTAAACTTATTTCCCGAACGATTTTTTAAAATATTTTTTTACCATAAAACTCATGAGACTTGTAGTTTTCAAAAACGTTTTCATATTTGATGGGACGCTGAATAAAAGAAGTTTAATCGCCGGCAAACGAAAACCCGCGATTTCCCGTAAATCCCGGGCTTGGCCCGTATAGTCAAAAGTATACAAAGAAAGTAACCAGGGAGTAAACTCATTTCCCGAACGATTTTTTAAATTATTTTTTCACCACTAAAACGCATGAGACTTGTAGTTTTCAAAAATGTTTTCATTTTTGATGAGACGCTTAATAAAAGAAGTTTAATCGCCGGCAAACGAAAACCTGCGATTTCCCGTAAATCCCGGACTCGGCCCGTATAGTCAAAAGTATACAAAGAAAGTACCCAGGGAGTAAACTCATTTTCCAAACGATTTTTTAAATTATTATTTCACCACTAAAGCCCATGAGACTTGTAGTTTTTAAAAATGTTTTCATTTTTGATGAGACGCTGAATAAAAGAAGTTTAATCGCCGGCAAACGAAAACGCGCGATTACCCGTAAATCCCGGATTCGACCAGTATAGTCAAAAGTATACAAGGAAAGTACCCAGTGAGTAAACTCATTTCCCGAACGAATTTTTAAATTATTTTTTCACCACTAAAACGCATGACACTTGTAGTTTTCAAAAATGTTTTCATTTTTGATGAGACGCTGATTAAAAGAAGTTTAATCGCCGGCAAACGAAAACCTGCGATTTCCCTTAAATCCTGGACTCGGCCCGTATAGCCAAAAGTATACAAAGAAATTACCCAGGGTGTAAACTCATTTCCCGAACGATTTTTTAAATTATTTTTTCACCACTAAAACGCATGAGACTTGTAGTTTTCAAAAATGTTTTCATTTTTGATGAGACGCTGAATAAAAGAAGTTTAATCGCCGGCAAACGAAAACCCGCGATTTCCCGTAAATCCCGGGCTTGGCCCGTATCGTCAAAAGTATACAAAGAAAGTACCCAGGGAGTAAACTCATTTTCCGAACGATTTTTTAAATTATTTTTTCACCACTAAAACGCATGAGACTTGTAGTTTTCAAAAATGTTTTCATTTTTGATGAGACGCTTAATAAAAGAGGTTTAATCGCCGGCAAACGAAAACCCGCGATTTCCCGTAAATCCCGGGCTTGGCGCGTATAGTCGAATGTATACAAAGAAAGTACCCTATCAGTAAACTCATTTCCAGAACGATTTTTTAAATTATTTTTTCACCACTAAAACGCATAAGACTTGTAGTTTTTAAAAATGTTTTCATTTTTGATGAGACGCTGAATAAAAGAAGTTTAATCGCCGGCAAACGAAAACCCGCGATTTCCCGTAAATCGCGGGCTTGGCCCGTATAGTCAAAAGTATACAAAGAAAGTACCCAAGGAGTAAACTCATTTCCCGAACGATTTTTTAAATTATTTTTTCACCACTAAAACGCATGAGACTTGTAGTTTTTAAAAATGTTTTCATTTTTGATGAGACGCTGAATAAAAGAAGTTTAATCGCCGGCAATCGCCGGCAAACATTTCCAGAACGATTTTTTAAATTATTTTTTCACCACTAAAACGCATAAGACTTGTAGTTTTTAAAAATGTTTTTATTTTTGATGAGACGCTGAATAAAAGAAGTTTAATCGCCGGCAAACGAAAACCCGCGATTTCCCGTAAATCGCGGGCTTGGCCCGTATAGTCAAAAGTATACAAAGAAAGTACCCAGGGAGTAAACTCATTTCCCGAACGATTTTTTAAATTATTTTTTCACCACTAAAACGCATGAGACTTGTAGTTTTCAAAAATGTTTTCATTTTTGATGAGACGCTGAATAAAAGAAGTTTAATCGCCGGCAAACGAAAACCTTTGATTTCCCGTAAATCCCGGACTCGGCCCGTATAGTCAAAAGTATACAAAGAAAGTACCCAGTGAGTAAACTCATTTTCCAAACGATTTTTTAAATTATTATTTCACCACTAAAGCCCATGAGACTTGTAGTTTTTAAAAAAGTTTTCATTTTTGATGAGACGCTGAATAAAAGAAGTTTAATCGCCGGCAAACGAAAACGCGCGATTACCCGTAAATCCCGGATTCGGCCAGTATAGTCAAAAGTATACAAGGAAAGTACCCAGTGAGTAAACTCATTTCCCGAACGAATGTTTAAATTATTTTTTCACCACTAAAACGCATGAGACTTGTAGTTTTCAAAAATGTTTTCATTTTTGATGAGACGCTGAATAAAAGAAGTTTAATCGCCGGCAAACAAAAACCCGCCATTTCCCGTAAACCCCGGACTCGGCTCGAATAGTCAAAAGTATACAAAGAAAGTACCCAGGGAGTAAACTTATTTCCCGAACGATTTTTTAAAATATTTTTTTACCATAAAACTCATGAGACTTGTAGTTTTCAAAAATGTTTTCATATTTGATGGGACGCTGAATAAAAGAAGTTTAATCGCCGGCAAACGAAAACCCGCGATTTCCCGTAAATCCCGGGCTTGGCCCGTATAGTCAAAAGTATACAAAGAAAGTAACCAGGGAGTAAACTCATTTCCCGAACGATTTTTTAAATTATTTTTTCACCACTAAAACGCATGAGACTTGTAGTTTTCAAAAATGTTTTCATTTTTGATGAGACGCTTAATAAAAGAGGTTTAATCGCCGATAAACGAAAACCCGCGATTTCCCAAAAATCCCGGGCTTGGCCCGTATAGTCGAATGTATACAAAGATAGTACCCTGTCAGTAAACTCATTTCCAGAACGATTTTTTAAATTATTTTTTCACCACTAAAACGCATAAGACTTGTAGTTTTTAAAAATGTTTTCATTTTTGATGAGACGCTGAATAAAAGAAGTTTAATCGCCGGCAAACGAAAACCCGCGATTTCCCGTAAATCGCGGGCTTGGCCCGTATAGTCAAAAGTATACAAAGAAAGTACCCAGGGAGTAAACTCATTTCCCGAACGATTTTTTAAATTATTTTTTCACCACTAAAACGCATGAGACTTGTAGTTTTCAAAAATGTTTTCATTTTTGATGAGACGCTGAATAAAAGAAGTTTAATCGCCGGCAAACGAAAACCTTTGATTTCCCGTAAATCCCGGACTCGGCCCGTATAGTCAAAAGTATACAAAGAAAGTACCCAGTGAGTAAACTCATTTTCCAAACGATTTTTTAAATTATTATTTCACCACTAAAGCCCATGAGACTTGTAGTTTTTAAAAAAGTTTTCATTTTTGATGAGACGCTGAATAAAAGAAGTTTAATCAACGGCAAACGAAAACGCGCGATTACCCGTAAATCCCGGATTCGGCCAGTATAGTCAAAAGTATACAAGGAAAGTACCCAGTGAGTAAACTCATTTCCCGAACGAATGTTTAAATTATTTTTTCACCACTAAAACGCATGAGACTTGTAGTTTTCAAAAATGTTTTCATTTTTGATGAGACGCTGAATAAAAGAAGTTTAATCGCCGGCAAACAAAAACCCGCCATTTCCCGTAAACCCCGGACTCGGCCCGAATAGTCAAAAGTATACAAGAAAGTACCCAGGGAGTAAACTTATTTCCCGAACGATTTTTTAAAATATTTTTTTACCATAAAACTCATGAGACTTGTAGTTTTCAAAAACGTTTTCATATTTGATGGGACGCTGAATAAAAGAAGTTTAATCGCCGGCAAACGAAAACCCGCGATTTCCCGTAAATCCCGGGCTTGGCCCGTATAGTCAAAAGTATACAAAGAAAGTAACCAGGGAGTAAACTCATTTCCCGAACGATTTTTTAAATTATTTTTTCACCACTAAAACGCATGAGACTTGTAGTTTTCAAAAATGTTTTCATTTTTGATGAGACGCTTAATAAAAGAAGTTTAATCGCCGGCAAACGAAAACCCGCGATTTCCCGTAAATCGCGGGCTTGGCCCGTATAGTCAAAAGTATACAAAGAAAGTACCCAGGGAGTAAACTCATTTCCCGAACGATTTTTTAAATTATTTTTTCACCACTAAAACGCATGAGACTTGTAGTTTTTAAAAATGTTTTCATTTTTGATGAGACGCTGAATAAAAGAAGTTTAATCGCCGGCAAACGAAAACCTGCGATTTCCCGTAAATCCCGGACTCGGCCCGTATAGTCAAAAGTATACAAAGAAAGTACCCAGGGAGTAAACTCATTTTCCAAACGATTTTTTAAATTATTATTTCACCACTAAAGCCCATGAGACTTGTAGTTTTTAAAAATGTTTTCATTTTTGATGAGACGCTGAATAAAAGAAGTTTAATCGCCGGCAAACGAAAACGCGCGATTACCCGTAAATCCCGGATTCGACCAGTATAGTCAAAAGTATACAAGGAAAGTACCCAGTGAGTAAACTCATTTCCCGAACGAATTTTTAAATTATTTTTTCACCACTAAAACGCATGACACTTGTAGTTTTCAAAAATGTTTTCATTTTTGATGAGACGCTGATTAAAAGAAGTTTAATCGCCGGCAAACGAAAACCTGCGATTTCCCTTAAATCCTGGACTCGGCCCGTATAGCCAAAAGTATACAAAGAAATTACCCAGGGTGTAAACTCATTTCCCGAACGATTTTTTAAATTATTTTTTCACCACTAAAACGCATGAGACTTGTAGTTTTCAAAAATGTTTTCATTTTTGATGAGACGCTGAATAAAAGAAGTTTAATCGCCGGCAAACGAAAACCCGCGATTTCCCGTAAATCCCGGGCTTGGCCCGTATCGTCAAAAGTATACAAAGAAAGTACCCAGGGAGTAAACTCATTTTCCGAACGATTTTTTAAATTATTTTTTCACCACTAAAACGCATGAGACTTGTAGTTTTCAAAAATGTTTTCATTTTTGATGAGACGCTTAATAAAAGAGGTTTAATCGCCGGCAAACGAAAACCCGCGATTTCCCGTAAATCCCGGGCTTGGCGCGTATAGTCGAATGTATACAAAGAAAGTACCCTATCAGTAAACTCATTTCCAGAACGATTTTTTAAATTATTTTTTCACCACTAAAACGCATAAGACTTGTAGTTTTTAAAAATGTTTTCATTTTTGATGAGACGCTGAATAAAAGAAGTTTAATCGCCGGCAAACGAAAACCCGCGATTTCCCGTAAATCGCGGGCTTGGCCCGTATAGTCAAAAGTATACAAAGAAAGTACCCAAGGAGTAAACTCATTTCCCGAACGATTTTTTAAATTATTTTTTCACCACTAAAACGCATGAGACTTGTAGTTTTTAAAAATGTTTTCATTTTTGATGAGACGCTGAATAAAAGAAGTTTAATCGCCGGCAAACGAAAACCCGCGATATCCCGTAAATCGCGGGCTTGGCCCGTATAGTCAAAAGTATACAAAGAAAGTACCCAGGGAGTAAACTCATTTTCCAAACGATTTTTTAAATTATTATTTCACCACTAAAACCCATGAGACTTGTAGTTTTCAAAAATGTTTTCATTTTTGATGAGACGCTGAATAAAAGAAGTTTAATCGCCGGCAAACAAAAACCCGCCATTTCCCGTAAACCCCGGACTCGGCCCGAATAGTCAAAAGGATACAAAGAAAGTACCCAGGGAGTAAACTCAATTCCCGAACGAATTTTTAAACTATTTTTTCACCACTAAAACGCATTAGACTTGTAGTTTTAAAAATGTTTTCATTTTTGATGAGAGGCTGAATAAAAGAAGTTTAATCGCCGGCAAACGAAAACCTGCGATTTCCCGTAAATCCCGGACTCGGCCCGTATAGTCAAAAGTATACAAAGAAAGTACCAAGGGAGTAAACTCATTTTCCAAACGATTTTTTAAATTATTATTTCACCACTAAAGCCCATGAGACTTGTAGTTTTTAAAAATGTTTTCATTTTTGATGAGACGCTGAATAAAAGAAATTTAATTGCCGGCAAACGAAAACCCGCGATTACCCGTAAATCCCGGATTCGGTCCGTATAGTCAAAAGTATACAAGGAAAGTACCCAGTGAGTAAACTCATTTCCCGAACGAATTTTTAAATTATTTTTTCACCACTAAAACGCATGAGACTTGTAGTTTTCAAAAATGTTTTCATTTTTGATGAGACGCTGAATAAAAAAAGTTTAATCGCCGGCAAACAAAAACCCGCCATTTCCCGTAAACCCAGGACTCGGCCCGAATAGTCAAAAGTATACAAAGAAAGTACCCAGGGAGTAAACTCATTTCCCGAACGATTTTTTAAAATATTTTTTCACCATAAAACGCATGAGACTTGTAGTTTTCAAAAATGTTTTCATATTTTATAGGACGCTGAATAAAAGAAGTTTAATCGCCGGCAAACGAAAACCCGCGATTTCCCGTAAATCCCGGGCTTGGCCCGTACAGTCAAAAGTATACAAAGAAAGTACCCAGGGAGTAAACTCATTTCCCGAACGATTTTTTAAATTATTTTTTCACCACTAAAACGCATGAGACTTGTAGTTTTCAAAAATGTTTTCATTTTTGATGAGACGCTTAATAAAAGAGGTTTAATCGCCGACAAACGAAAACCCGCGATTTCCCGTAAATCCCGGGCTTGGCCCGTATAGTCGAATGTATACAAAGATAGTACCCTGTCAGTAAACTCATTTCCAGAACGATTTTTTAAATTATTTTTTCACCACTAAAACGCATAAGACTTGTAGTTTTTAAAAATGTTTTCATTTTTGATGAGACGCTGAATAAAAGAAGTTTAATTGCCGGCAAACGAAAACCCGCGATTTCCCGTAAATCGCGGGCTTGGCCCGTATAGTCAAAAGTATACAAAGAAAGTACCCAGGGAGTAAACTCATTTCCCGAACGATTTTTTAAATTATTTTTTCACCACTAAAACGCATGAGACTTGTAGTTTTCAAAAATGTTTTCATTTTTGATGAGACGCTGAATAAAAGAAGTTTAATCGCCGGCAAACGAAAACCTTCGATTTCCCGTAAATCCCGGACTCGGCCCATATAGTCAAAAGTATACAAAGAAAGTACCAAGGGAGTAAACTCATTTTCCAAACGATTTTTTAAATTATTATTTCACCACTAAAACCAATGAGACTTGTAGTTTTTAAAAATGTTTTCATTTTTGATGAGACGCTGAATAAAAGAAGTTTAATCGCCGGCAAACGAAAACGCGCGATTACCCGTAAATCCCGGATTCGGCCAGTATAGTCAAAAGTATACAAGGAAAGTAACCAGTGAGTAAACTCATTTCCCGAACGAATGTTTAAATTATTTTTTCACCACTAAAACGCATAAGACTTGTAGTTTTCAAAAATGTTTTCATATTTGATGGGACGCTGAATAAAAGAAGTTTAATCGCCGATAAACGAAAACCCGCGATTTCCCGTAAATCCCGGGCTTGGCCCGTATAGTCAAAAGTATACAAAGATAGTACCCTGTCAGTAAACTCATTTCCAGAACGATTTTTTAAATTATTTTTTCACCACTAAAACGCATAAGACTTGTAGTTTTTAAAAATGTTTTCATTTTTGATGAGACGCTGATTAAAAGAAGTTTAATCGCCGGCAAACGAAAACCCGCGATTTCCCGTAAATCGCGGGCTTGGCCCGTATAGTCAAAAGTATACAAAGAAAGTACCCAGGGAGTAAACTCATTTCCCGAACGATTTTTTAAATTATTTTTTCACCACTAAAACGCATGAGACTTGTAGTTTTCAAAAATGTTTTCATTTTTGATGAGACGCTGAATAAAAGAAGTTTAATCGCCGGCAAACGAAAACCTGCGATTTCCCGTAAATCCCGGACTCGGCCCGTATAGTCAAAAGTATACAAAGAAAGTACCCAGGGAGTAAACGCATTTTCCAAACGATTTTTTAAATTATTATTTCACCACTAAAGCCCATGAGACTTGTAGTTTTTAAAAATGTTTTCATTTTTGATGAGACGCTGAATAAAAGAAGTTTAATCGCCGGCAAACGAAAACGCGCGATTACCCGTAAATCCCGGATTCGACCAGTATAGTCAAAAGTATACAAGGAAAGTACCCAGTGAGTAAACTCATTTCCCGAACGAATTTTTAAATTATTTTTTCACCACTAAAACGCATGAGACTTGTAGTTTTCAAAAATGTTTTCATTTTTGATGAAACGCGGAATAAAAGAAGTTTAATCGCCGGCAAACGAATACCTGCGATTTCCCTTAAATCCGGGACTCGGCCCGTATAGTCAAAAGTATACAAAGAAAGTACCCAGGGAGTAAACTCAATTTCCAAACGAATTTTTTAATTATTTTTTCACCACTAAAACGCATGAGACTTGTAGTTTTCAAAAATGTTTTCATTTTTGATAAGACGCTGAATAAAAGAAGTTTAATCGCCGGCAAACGAAAACCTGCGATTTCCCTTAAATCCTGGACTCGGCCCGTATAGTCAAAAGTATACAAAGAAAGTACCCAGGGTGTAAACTCATTTCCCGAACGATTTTTTAAATTATTTTTTTACCACTAAAACGCATGAGACTTGTAGTTTTCAAAAATGTTTTCATTTTTGATGAGACGCTGAATAAAAGAAGTTTAATCGCCGGCAAACGAAAACCCGCCATTTCCCGTAAACCCCGGACTCGGCCCGCATAGTCAAAAGTATACAAAGAAAGTACCCAGGGAGTAAACTCATTTCCCGAACGATTTTTTAAAATATTTTTTCACCATAAAACGCATGAGATTTGTAGTTTTCAAAAATGTTTTCATATTTGATGGGACGCTGAATAAAAGAAGTTTAATCGCCGGCAAACGAAAACCCGCGATTTCCCGTAAATCCCGGGCGTGGCCCGTATAGTCAAAAGTATACAAAGAAAGTACCCAGGGAGTAAACTCATTTCCCGAACGATTTTTTAAATTATTTTTTCACCACTAAAACGCATGAGACTTGTAGTTTTTAAAAATGTTTTCATATTTGATGGGACGCTGAATAAAAGAAGTTTAATCGCCGGCAAACGAAAACCCGCGATTTCCCGTAAATCCCGGGCTTGGCCCGTATAGTCAAAAGTATACAAAGAAAGTACCCAGGGAGTAAACTCATTTCCAGAACGTTTTTTTAAATTATTTTTTCACCACTAAAACGCATAAGACTTGTAGTTTTTAAAAATGTTTTCATTTTTGATGAGACGCTGAATAAAAGAAGTTTAATCGCCGGCAAACGAAAACCTGCGATTTCCCGTAAATCCCAGGCTTGGCCCGCATAGTCAAAAGTAAACAAAGAAAGTACCCAGGGAGTAAACTCATTTGCCGAACGATTTTTTAAATTATTTTTTCACCACTAAAACGCATGAGACTTGTAGTTTTTCAAAATGTTTTCATTTTTGATGAGACGCTGAATAAAAGAAGTTTAATCGATGGCAAACGAAAACCTGCTATTTCCCGTAAATCCCGGACTCGACCCGTATAGTTAAAAGTATACAAAGAAAGTACCCAGGGAGTAAACTCATTTCCCAAACGATTTTTTAAATTATTATTTCACCACTAAAGCCCATGAGACTTGTAGTTTTCAAAAATGTTTTTATTTTTGATGAGACGCTGAATAAAAGAAGTTTAATCGCCGGCAAACGAAAACCTGCGAATTCCCGTAAATCCCGGGCTTGGCCCGTATAGTCGAATGTATACAAAGAAAGTACCCATGGAGTAAACTCATTTCCCGAACGATTTTTTAAATTATTTTTTCACCACTAAAACGCATGAGACTTGTAGTTTTCAAAAATGTTTTCATTTTTGATGAGACACTGAATAAAAGAAGTTTAATCGACGGCAAACGAAAACCTGCGATTTCCCGTAAATCCCGGACTCGACCCGTATAGTTAAAAGTATACAAAGAAAGTACCCAGGGAGTAAACTCATTTCCCAAACGATTTTTTAAATTATTATTTCACCACTAAAGCCCATGAGACTTGTAGTTTTTAAAAATGTTTTCATTTTCGATGAGACGCTGAATAAAAGAAGTTTAATCGCCGGCAAACGAAAACCTGCGATTTCCCGTTAATCCCGGCCTCGGCCCGTATAGTCAAAAGTATACAAAGAAAGTACCCAGGGAGTAAACGCATTTTCCAAACGATTTTTTAAATTATTATTTCACCACTAAAGCCCATGAGACTTGTAGTTTTTAAAAATGTTTACATTTTTAATGAGACGCTGAATAAAAGAAGTTTAATCGCCGGCAAACGAAAACGCGCGATTACCCGTAAATCCCGGATTCGACCAGTATAGTCAAAAGTATACAAGGAAAGTACCCAGTGAGTAAACTCATTTCCCGAACGAATTTTTAAATTATTTTTTCACCACTAAAACGCATGAGACTTGTAGCTTTCAAAAATGTTTTCATTTTTGATGAAACGCGGAATAAAAGAAGTTTAATCGCCGGCAAACGAATACCTGCGATTTCCCTTAAATCCGGGACTCGGCCCGTATAGTCAAAAGTATACAAAGAAAGTACCCAGGGAGTAAACTCATTTTCCAAACGATTTTTTAAATTATTATTTCACCACTAAAGCCCATGAGACTTGTAGTTTCTAAAAATGTTTTCATTTTTGATGAGACGCTGAATAAAAGAAGTTTAATCGCCGGCAAACGAAAACCTGCGATTTCCCTTAAATCCTGGACTCGGCCCGTATAGTCAAAAGTATACAAAGAAAGTACCCAGGGTGTAAACTCATTTCCCGAACGATTTTTTAAATTATTTTTTTACCACTAAAACGCATAAGACTTGTAGTTTTCAAAAATGTTTTCATTTTTGATGAGACGCTGAATAAAAGAAGTTTAATCGCCGGCAAACGAAAACCCGCCATTTCCCGTAAACCCCGGACTCGGCCCGCATAGTCAAAAGTATACAAAGAAAGTACCCAGGGAGTAAACTCATTTCCCGAACGATTTTTTAAAATATTTTTTCACCATAAAACGCATGAGACTTGTAGTTTTCAAAAATGTTTTCATATTTGATGGGACGCTGAATAAAAGAAGTTTAATCGCCGGCAAACGAAAACCCGCGATTTCCCGTAAATCCCGGGCGTGGCCCGTATAGTCAAAAGTATACAAAGAAAGTACCCAGGGAGTAAACTCATTTCCCGAACGATTTTTTAAATTATTTTTTCACCACTAAAACGCATGAGACTTGTAGTTTTCAAAAATGTTTTCATATTTGATGGGACGCTGAATAAAAGAAGTTTAATCGACGGCAAACGAAAACCTGCGATTTCCCGTAAATCCCGGACTCGACCCGTATAGTTAAAAGTATACAAAGAAAGTACCCAGGGAGTAAACTCATTTCCCAAACGATTTTTTAAATTATTATTTCACCACTAAAGCCCATGAGACTTGTAGTTTTTAAAAATGTTTTCATTTTCGATGAGACGCTGAATAAAAGAAGTTTAATCGCCGGCAAACGAAAACCTGCGATTTCCCGTTAATCCCGGCCTCGGCCCGTATAGTCAAAAGTATACAAAGAAAGTACCCAGGGAGTAAACGCATTTTCCAAACGATTTTTTAAATTATTATTTCACCACTAAAGCCCATGAGACTTGTAGTTTTTAAAAATGTTTACATTTTTAATGAGACGCTGAATAAAAGAAGTTTAATCGCCGGCAAACGAAAACGCGCGATTACCCGTAAATCCCGGATTCGACCAGTATAGTCAAAAGTATACAAGGAAAGTACCCAGTGAGTAAACTCATTTCCCGAACGAATTTTTAAATTATTTTTTCACCACTAAAACGCATGAGACTTGTAGCTTTCAAAAATGTTTTCATTTTTGATGAAACGCGGAATAAAAGAAGTTTAATCGCCGGCAAACGAATACCTGCGATTTCCCTTAAATCCGGGACTCGGCCCGTATAGTCAAAAGTATACAAAGAAAGTACCCAGGGAGTAAACTCATTTTCCAAACGATTTTTTAAATTATTATTTCACCACTAAAGCCCATGAGACTTGTAGTTTTTAAAAATGTTTTCATTTTTGATGAGACGCTGAATAAAAGAAGTTTAATCGCCGGCAAACGAAAACCTGCGATTTCCCTTAAATCCTGGACTCGGCCCGTATAGTCAAAAGTATACAAAGAAAGTACCCAGGGTGTAAACTCATTTCCCGAACGATTTTTTAAATTATTTTTTTACCACTAAAACGCATAAGACTTGTAGTTTTCAAAAATGTTTTCATTTTTGATGAGACGCTGAATAAAAGAAGTTTAATCGCCGGCAAACGAAAACCCGCCATTTCCCGTAAACCCCGGACTCGGCCCGCATAGTCAAAAGTATACAAAAAAGTACCCAGGGAGTAAACTCATTTCCCGAACGATTTTTTAAAATATTTTTTCACCATAAAACGCATGAGACTTGTAGTTTTCAAAAATGTTTTCATATTTGATGGGACGCTGAATAAAAGAAGTTTAATCGCCGGCAAACGAAAACCCGCGATTTCCCGTAAATCCCGGGCGTGGCCCGTATAGTCAAAAGTATACAAAGAAAGTACCCAGGGAGTAAACTCATTTCCCGAACGATTTTTTAAATTATTTTTTCACCACTAAAACGCATGAGACTTGTAGTTTTCAAAAATGTTTTCATATTTGATGGGACGCTGAATAAAAGAAGTTTAATCGCCGGCAAACGAAAACCCGCGATTTCCCGTAAATCCCGGGCTTGGCCCGTATACTCAAAAGTATACAAAGAAAGTACCCAGGGAGTAAACTCATTTCCAGAACGATTTTTTAAATTATTTTTTCACCACTAAAACGCATAAGACTTGTAGTTTTTAAAAATGTTTTCATTTTTGATGAGACGCTGAATAAAAGAAGTTTAATCGCCGGCAAACGAAAACCTGAGATTTCCCGTAAATCCCAGGCTTGGCCCGCATAGTCAAAAGTAAACAAAGAAAGTACCCAGGGAGTAAACTCATTTGCCGAACGATTTTTTAAATTATTTTTTCACCACTAAAACGCATGAGACTTGTAGTTTTTCAAAATGTTTTCATTTTTGATGAGACGCTGAATAAAAGAAGTTTAATCGACGGCAAACGAAAACCTGCGATTTCCCGTAAATCCCGGACTCGACCCGTATAGTTAAAAGTATACAAAGAAAGTACCCAGGGAGTAAACTCATTTCCCAAACGATTTTTTAAATTATTATTTCACCACTAAAGCCCATGAGACTTGTAGTTTTTAAAAATATTTTCATTTTTGATGAGTCGCTGAATAAAAGAAGTTTAATCGCCGGCAAACGAAAACCCGCAATTTCCCGTAAATCCCGGACTCGGCCCGTATAGTCAAAAGTATACAAGGAAATTACCCAGTGAGTAAACTCATTTCCCGAACGAATTTTTAAATTACTTTTTCACCACTAAAACGCATGAGACTTGTAGTTTTCAAAAATGCTTTCATTTTTGATGAGACGCTGAATAAAAGAAGTTTAATCGCCGGCAAACGAAAACCTGCGAATTCCCGTAAATCCCGGGCTTGGCCCGTATAGTCGAATGTATACAAAGAAAGTACCCAGGGAGTAAACTCATTTCCCAAACGATTTTTTAAATTATTATTTCACCACTAAAGCCCATGAGACTTGTAGTTTTTAAAAATGTTTTCATTTTCGATGAGACGCTGAATAAAAGAAGTTTAATCGCCGGCAAACGAAAACCCGCAATTTCCCGTAAATCCCGGACTCGGCCCGTATAGTCAAAAGTATACAAGGAAAGTACCCAGTGAGTAAACTCATTTCCCGAACGAATTTTTAAACTATTTTTTCACCACTAAAACGCATGAGACTTGTAGTTTTCAAAAATGTTTTCATTTTTGATGAGACGCTGAATAAAAGAAGTTTAATCGCCGGCAAACGAAAACCTGCTATTTCCCGTAAATCCCGGGCTTGGCCCGTATAGTCGAATGTATACAAAGAAAGTACCCAGGGAGTAAACTCATTTCCCGAACGATTTTTTAAATTATTTTTTCACCACTAAAACTCATGAGACTTGTAGTTTTCAAAAATGTTTTCATTTTTGATGAGACGCTGAATAAAAGAAGTTTAATCGCCGGCAAACGAAAACCTGCGATTTCCCTTAAATCCTAGACTCGGCCCGTATAGTCAAAAGTATACAAAGAAAGTACCCAGGGTGTAAACTCAATTTCCCGAACGATTTTTTAAATTATGTTTTTACCACTAAAACGCATGAGACTTGTAGTTTTCAAAAATGTTTTCATTTTTGATGAGACGCTGAATAAAAGAAGTTTAATCGCCGGCAAACGAAAACCCGCCATTTCCCGTAAACCCCGGACTCGGCCCGCATAGTCAAAAGTATACAAAGAAAGTACCCAGGGAGTAAACTCATTTCCCGAACGATTTTTTAAAATATTTTTTCACCATAAAACGCATGAGACTTGTAGTTTTCAAAAATGTTTTCATTTTTGATGAGACACTGAATAAAAGAAGTTTAATCGACGGCAAACGAAAACCTGCGATTTCCCGTAAATCCCGGACTCGACCCGTATAGTTAAAAGTATACAAAGAAAGTACCCAGGGAGTAAACTCATTTCCCAAACGATTTTTTAAATTATTATTTCACCACTAAAGCCCATGAGACTTGTAGTTTTTAAAAATGTTTTCATTTTCGATGAGACGCTGAATAAAAGAAGTTTAATCGCCGGCAAACGAAAACCCGCAATTTCCCGTAAATCCCGGACTCGGCCCGTATAGTCAAAAGTATACAAGGAAAGTACCCAGTGAGTAAACTCATTTCCCGAACGAATTTTTAAACTATTTTTTCACCACTAAAACGCACGAGACTTGTAGTTTTCAAAAATGTTTTCATTTTTGATGAGACGCTGAATAAAAGAAGTTTAATCGCCGGCAAACGAAAACCTGCGATTTCCCGTAAATCCCGGGCTTGGCCCGTATAGTCGAATGTATACAAAGAAAGTACCCAGGGAGTAAACTCATTTCCCGAACGATTTTTTAAATTATTTTTTCACCACTAAAACGCATGAGACTTGTAGTTTTCAAAAATGTTTTCATTTTTGATGAGACGCTGAATAAAAGAAGTTTAATCGCCGGCAATGGAAAACCTGCGATTTCCCTTAAATCCTGGACTCGGCCCGTATAGTCAAAAGTATACAAAGAAAGTACCCAGGGTGTAAACTCAATTTCCCGAACGATTTTTTAAATTATTTTTTTACCACTAAAACGCATGAGACTTTTAGTTTTCAAAAATGTTTTCATTTTTAATGAGACGCTGAATAAAAGAAGTTTAATCGCCGGCAAACGAAAACCCGCCATTTCCCGTAAACCCCGGACTCGGCCTGCATAGTCAAAAGTATACAAAGAAAGTACCCAGGGAGTAAACTCATTTCCCGAACGATTTTTTAAAATATTTTTTCACCATAAAACGCATGAGACTTGTAGTTTTCAAAAATGTTTTCATATTTGATGGGACGCTGAATAAAAGAAGTTTAATCGCCGGCAAACGAAAACCCGCGATTTCCCGTAAATTCCGGGCGTGGCCCGTATAGTCAAAAGTATACAAAGAAAGTACCCAGGGAGTAAACTCATTTCCCGAACGATTTTTTAAATTATTTTTTCACCACTAAAACGCATGAGACTTGTAGTTTTCAAAAATGTATTCATATTTGATGGGACGCTGAATAAAAGAAGTTTAATCGCCGGCAAACGAAAACCCGCGATTTCCCGTAAATCCCGGATTCGGCCCGTATAGTCAAAAGTATACAAAGAAAGTACCCAGGGAGTAAACTCATTTCCAGAACGATTTTTTAAATTATTTTTTCACCACTAAAACGCATAAGACTTGTAGTTTTTAAAAATGTTTTCATTTTTGATGAGACGCTGAATAAAAGAAGTTTAATCGCCGGCAAACGAAAACCTGCGATTTCCCGTAAATCCCAGGCTTGGCCTGCATAGTCAAAAGTAAACAAAGAAGTACCCAGGGAGTAAACTCATTTGCCGAACGATTTTTTAAATTATTTTTTCACCACTAAAACGCATGAGACTTGTAGTTTTTCAAAATGTTTTCATTTTTGATGAGACGCTGAATAAAAAAAGTTTAATCGACGGCAAACGAAAACCTGCGATTTCCCGTAAATCCCGGACTCGACCCGTATAGTTAAAAGTATACAAAGAAAGTACCCAGGGAGTAAACTCATTTCCCAAACGATTTTTTAAATTATTATTTCACCACTAAAGCCCATGAGACTTGTAGTTTTTAAAGATGTTTTCATTTTTGATGAGACGCTGAATAAAAGAAGTTTAATCGCCGGCAAACGAAAACCCGCAATTTCCCGTAAATCCCGGACTCGGCCCGTATAGTCAAAAGTATACAAGGAAAGTACCCAGTGAGTAAACTCATTTCCCGAACGAATTTTTAAACTATTTTTTCACCACTAAAACGCATGAGACTTGTAGTTTTCAAAAATGTTTTCATTTTTGATGAGACGCTGAATAAAAGAAGTTTAATCGCCGGCAAACGAAAACCTGCGATTTCCCGTAAATCCCGGGCTTGGCCCGTATAGTCGAATGTATACAAAGAAAGTACCCTGTGAGTAAACTCATTTCCCGAACGATTTTTAAATTATTTTTTCACCACTAAAACGCATGAGATTGTAGTTTTCAGAAATGTTTTCATTTTTGATGAGACGCTTAATGAAAGAAGTTTAATCGCCGGCAAACGAAAACCTGCGATTTCCCGTAAATCCCGGGCTTGGTCCGTATAGTCGAATGTATTCAAAGAAAGTACCCAGGGAGTAAACTCATTTCCCGAACGATTTTTTAAATTTTTTTTTCACCACTAACACGCCTGAGACTTGTAGTTTTCAAAAATGTTTTCATTTTTGATGAGACGCTGAATAAAAGAAATTTAATCGCCAGCAAACGAAAACCCGCGATTACCCGCAAATCCCGGATTCGGCCCGTATAGTCAAAAGTATACAAGGAAAGTACCCAGTGAGTAAACTCATTTCCCGAACGAATTTTTAAATTATTTTTTCACCACTAAAACGCATGAGACTTGTAGTTTTCAAAAATGTTTTCATTTTTGATGAGACGCTGAATAAAAGAAGTTTAATCGCCGGCAAACAAAAACCCGCCATTTCCCGTAAACCCCGGACTCGGCCCGAATAGTCAAAAGTATACAAAGAAAGTACCCAGGGAGTAAACTTATTTCCCGAACGATTTTTTAAAATATTTTTTTCACATAAAACGCATGAGACTTGTAGTTTTCAAAAAAAATTTCATATTTGATGGGACGCTGAATAAAAGAAGTTTAATCGCCGGCAAACGAAAACCCGCGATTTCCCGTAAATCCCGGGTTTGGCCCGTATAGTCAAAAGTATACAAAGAAAGTACCCAGGGACTAAACTCATTTTCCGAACGATTTTTTAAATTATTTTTTCACCACTAAAACGCATGAGACTTGTAGTTTTCAAAAATGTTTTCATTTTTGATGAGACGCTTAATAAAAGAGGTTTAATCGCCGACAAACGAAAACCCGCCATTTCCCGTAAACCCCAGACTCGGCCCGAATAGTCAAAAGTATACAAAGAAAGTACCCAGGGAGTAAACTCATTTCCAGAACGATTTTTTAAATTATTATTTCACCACTAAAGCCCATGAGACTTGTAGTTTTTAAAAATGTTTTCATTTTTGATGAGACGCTGAATAAAAGAAGTTTAATCGCCAGCAAACGAAAACCCGCGATTACCCGCAAATCCCGGATTCGGCCCGTATAGTCAAAAGTATACAAGGAAAGTACCCAGTGAGTAAACTCATTTCCCGAACGAACTTTTAAATTATTTTTTCACCACTAAAACGCATGAGACTTGTAGTTTTCAAAAATGTTTTCATTTTTGATGAGACGCTGAATAAAAGAAGTTTAATCGCCGGCAAACAAAAACCCGCCATTTCCCGTAAACCCCGGACTCGGCCCGAATAGTCAAAAGTATACAAAGAAAGTACCCAGGGAGTAAACTTATTTCCCGAACGATTTTTTAAAATATTTTTTTTACATAAAACGCATGAGACTTGTAGTTTTCAAAAAAATTTTCATATTTGATGGGACGCTGAATAAAAGAAGTTTAATAGCCGGCAAACGAAAACCCGCGATTTCCCGTAAATCCCGGGCTTGGCCCGTATAGTCAAAAGTATACAAAGAAAGTACCCAGGGAGTAAACTCATTTCCCGAACGATTTTTTAAATTATTTTTTCACCACTAAAACGCATGAGACTTGTAGTTTTCAAAAATGTTTTCATTTTTGATGAGACGCTTAATAAAATAGGTTTAATCGCCGACAAACGAAAACCCGCCATTTCCCGTAAACCCCGGACTCGGCCCGAATAGTCAAAAGTATACAAAGAAAGTACCCAGGGAGTAAACTCATTTCCAGAACGATTTTTTAAATTATTATTTCACCACTAAAGCCCATGAGACTTGTAGTTTTTAAAAATGTTTTCATTTTTGATGAGACGCTGAATAAAAGAAGTTTAATCGCCGGCAAACGAAAGCCCGCAATTTCCCGTAAATCCCGGACTCGGCCCGTATAGTCAAAAGTATACAAGGAAAGTACCCAGTGAGCAAACTCATTTCCCGAACGAATTTTTAAACTATTTTTTCACCACTAAAACGCATGAGACTTGTAGTTTTCAAAAATGTTTTCATTTTTGATGAGACGCTGAATAAAAGGAGTTTAATCGCCGGCAAACGAAAACCTGCTATTTCCCGTAAATCCCGGGCTTGGCCCGTATAGTCGAATGTATACAAAGAAAGTACCCTGTGAGTAAACTCATTTCCCGAACGATTTTTAAATTATTTTTTCACCACTAAAACGCATGAGACTTGTAGTTTTCAGAAATGTTTTCATTTTTGATGAGACGCTTAATGAAAGAAGTTTAATCGCCGGCAAACGAAAACCTGCGATTTCCCGTAAATCCCGGGCTTGGTCCGTATAGTCGAATGTATTCAAAGAAAGTACCCAGGGAGTAAACTCATTTCCCGAACGATTTTTTAAATTTTTTTTTCACCACTAACACGCCTGAGACTTGTAGTTTTCAAAAATGTTTTCATTTTTGATGAGACGCTGAATAAAAGAAGTTTAATCGCAGCAAACGAAAACCCGCGATTACCCGCAAATCCCGGATTCGGCCCGTATAGTCAAAAGTATACAAGGAAAGTACCCAGTGAGTAAACTCATTTCCCGAACGAATTTTTAAATTATTTTTTCACCACTAAAACGCATGAGACTTGTAGTTTTCAAAAATGTTTTCATTTTTGATGAGACGCTGAATAAAAGAAGTTTAATCGCCGGCAAACAAAAACCCGCCATTTCCCGTAAACCCAGGACTCGGCCCGAATAGTCAAAAGTATACAAAGAAAGTACCCAGGGAGTAAACTCATTTCCCGAACGATTTTTTAAAATATTTTTTTCACATAAAACGCATGAGACTTGTAGTTTTCAAAAAATTTTTCATATTTGATGGGACGCTGAATAAAAGAAGTTTAATCGCCGGCAAACGAAAACCCGCGATTTCCCGTAAATCCCGGGCTTGGCCCGTATAGTCAAAAGTATACAAAGAAAGTACCCACGGAGTAAACTCATTTCCCGAACGATTTTTTAAATTATTTTTTCACCACTAAAACGCATGAGACTTGTAGTTTTCAAAAATGTTTTCATTTTTGATGAGACGCTTAATAAAAGAGGTTTAATCGCCGACAAACGAAAACCCGCCATTTCCCGTAAACCCCGGACTCGGCCCGAATAGTCAAAAGTATACAAAGAAAGTACCCAGGGAGTAAACTCATTTCCAGAACGATTTTTTAAATTATTATTTCACCACTAAAGCCCATGAGACTTGTAGTTTTTAAAAATGTTTTCATTTTTGATGAGACGCTGAATAAAAGAAGTTTAATCGCCGGCAAACGAAAACCCGCAATTTCCCGTAAATCCCGGACTCGGCCCGTATAGTCAAAAGTATACAAGGAAAGTACCCAGTGAGCAAACTCATTTCCCGAACGAATTTTTAAACTATTTTTTCACCACTAAAACGCATGAGACTTGTAGTTTTCAAAAATGTTTTCATTTTTGATGAGACTCTGAATAAAAGAAGTTTAATCGCCGGCAAACGAAAACCTGCGATTTCCCGTAAATCCCGGGCTTTGCCCGTATAGTCGAATGTATACAAAGAAAGTACCCTGTGAGTAAACTCATTTCCCGAACGATTTTTGAATTATTTTTTCACCACTAAAACGCATGAGACTTGTAGTTTTCAGAAATGTTTTCATTTTTGATGAGACGCTGATTAAAAGAAGTTTAATCGCCGGCAAACGAAAACCTGCGATTTCCCGTAAATCCCGGGCTTGGCCCGTATAGCCAAAAGTGTACAAAGAAAGTACCCAGGGTGTAAACTCATTTCCCGAACGATTTTTTAAATTATTTTTTCACCACTAAAACGCATGAGACTTGTAGTTTTCAAAAATGTTTTCATTTTTGATGAGACGCTGAATAAAAGAAGTTTAATCGCCGGCAAACGAAAACCTGCGATTTCCCGTAAATCCCGGGCTTGGCCCGTATAGTCGAATGTATACAAAGAAAGTACCCTGTGAGTAAACTCATTTCCCGAACGATTTTTGAATTATTTTTTCACCACTAAAACGCATGAGACTTGTAGTTTTGAGAAATGTTTTCATTTTTGATGAGACGCTGATTAAAAGAAGTTTAATCGCCGGCAAACGAAAACCTGCGATTTCCCTTAAATCCTGGACTCGGCCCGTATAGCCAAAAGTGTACAAAGAAAGTACCCAGGGTGTAAACTCATTTCCCGAACGATTTTTTAAATTATTTTTTCACCACTAAAACGCATGAGACTTGTAGTTTTCAAAAATGTTTTCATTTTTGATGAGACGCTGAATAAAAGAAGTTTAATCGCTGGCAAATAAAAACCCGCCATTTCCCGTAAACCCCGGACTCGGCCCGCATAGTCAAAAGTATACAAAGAAAGTACCCAGGGAGTAAACTCATTTCCCGAACGATTTTTTAAAATATTTTTTCACCATAAAACGCATGAGACTTGTAGTTTTCAAAAATGTTATCATTTTTGATGAGACGCTTAATAAAAGAGTTTTAATCGCCGGCAAACGAAAACCCGCGATTTCCCGTAAATCCCGGGCTTTGCCCGTATAGTCGAATGTATACAAAGAAAGTACCCTGTCAGTAAACTCATTTCCAGAACGATTTTTTAAATTATTTTTTCACCACTAAAACGCATAAGACTTGTAGTTTTTAAAAATGTTTTCATTTTTGATGAGACGCTGAATAAAAGAAGCTTAATCGCCGGCAAACGAAAACCCGCGATTTCCCGTAAATCGCGGGCTTGGCCCGTATAGTCAAAAGTATACAAAGAAAGTACCCAAGGAGTAAACTCATTTCCCGAACGATTTTTTAAATTATTTTTTCACCACTAAAACGCATGAGACTTGTAGTTTTTAAAAATGTTTTCATTTTTGATGAGACGCTGAATAAAAGAAGTTTAATCGCCGGCAAACGAAAACCCGCGATTTCCCGTAAATCGCGGGCTTGGCCCGTATAGTCAAAAGTATACAAGGAAAGTACCCAGTGAGTAAACTCATTTCCCGAACGAATTTTTAAATTATTTTTTCACCACTAAAACGCATGAGACTTGTAGTTTTTAAAAATGTTTTCATTTTTGATGAGACGCTGAATAAAAGAAGTTTAATCGCCGGCAAACGAAAACCTGCGATTACCCGTAAATCCCGGATTCGGCCCGTATAGTCAAAAGTATACAAGGAAAGTACCCAGTGAGTCAACTCATTTCCGGAACGAATTTTTAAATTATTTTTTCACCACTAAAACGCATGAGACTTGTAGTTTTCAAAAATGTTTTCATTTTTGATGAAACGCGGAATAAAAGAAGTTTAATCGCCGGCAAACGAATACCTGCGATTTCCCTTAAATCCTGGACTCGGCCCGTATAGTCAAAAGTATACAAGGAAAGTACCCAGGGAGTAAACTCATTTTCCAAACGATTTTTTAAATTATTATTTCACCACTAAAGCCCATGAGACTTGTAGTTTTTAAAAATGTTTTCATTTTCGATGAGACGCTGAATAAAAGAAGTTTAATCGCCGGCAAACGAAAACCCGCGATTACCCGTAAATCCCGGATTCGGCCCGTATAGTCAAAAGTATACAAGGAAAGTACCCAGTGAGTCAACTCATTTCCCGAACGAATTTTTAAATTATTTTTTCACCACTAAAACGCATGAGACTTGTAGTTTTCAAAAATGTTTTCATTTTTGATGAGACGCTGAATAAAAGAAGTTTAATCGCCGGCAAACGAAAACCTGCGATTTCCCTAAAATCCTGGACTCGGCCCGTATAGTCAAAAGTATACAAAGAAAGTACCCAGGGTGTAAACTCATTTCCCGAACGATTTTTTAAATTATTTTTTTACCACTAAAACGCATGAGACTTGTAGTTTTCAAAAATGTTTTCATTTTTGATGAGACGCTTAATAAAAGAGTTTTAATCGCCGGCAAACGAAAACCCGCGATTTCCCGTAAATCCCGGGCTTGGCCCGTATAGTCGAATGTATACAAAGAAAGTACCCTGTCAGTAAACTCATTTCCAGAACGATTTTTTAAATTATTTTTTCACCACTAAAACGCATAAGACTTGTAGTTTTTAAAAATGTTTTCATTTTTGATGAGACGCTGAATAAAAGAAGCTTAATCGCCGGCAAACGAAAACCCGCGATTTCCCGTAAATCGCGGGCTTGGCCCGTATAGTCAAAAGTATACAAAGAAAGTACCCAAGGAGTAAACTCATTTCCCGAACGATTTTTTAAATTATTTTTCACCACTAAAACGCATGAGACTTGTAGTTTTTAAAAATGTTTTCATTTTTGATGAGACGCTGAATAAAAGAAGTTTAATCGCCGGCAAACGAAAACCCGCGATTTCCCGTAAATCGCGGGCTTGGCCCGTATAGTCAAAAGTATACAAGGAAAGTACCCAGTGAGTAAACTCATTTCCCGAACGAATTTTTAAATTATTTTTTCACCACTAAAACGCATGAGACTTGTAGTTTTTAAAAATGTTTTCATTTTTGATGAGACGCTGAATAAAAGAAGTTTAATCGCCGGCAAACGAAAACCTGCGATTACCCGTAAATCCCGGATTCGGCCCGTATAGTCAAAAGTATACAAGGAAAGTACCCAGTGAGTCAACTCATTTCCGGAACGAATTTTTAAATTATTTTTTCACCACTAAAACGCATGAGACTTGTAGTTTTCAAAAATGTTTTCATTTTTGATGAAACGCGGAATAAAAGAAGTTTAATCGCCGGCAAACGAATACCTGCGATTTCCCTTAAATCCTGGACTCGGCCCGTATAGTCAAAAGTATACAAGGAAAGTACCCAGGGAGTAAACTCATTTTCCAAACGATTTTTTAAATTATTATTTCACCACTAAAGCCCATGAGACTTGTAGTTTTTAAAAATGTTTTCATTTTCGATGAGACGCTGAATAAAAGAAGTTTAATCGCCGGCAAACGAAAACCCGCGATTACCCGTAAATCCCGGATTCGGCCCGTATAGTCAAAAGTATACAAGGAAAGTACCCAGTGAGTCAACTCATTTCCCGAAGGAATTTTTAAATTATTTTTTCACCACTAAAACGCATGAGACTTGTAGTTTTCAAAAATGTTTTCATTTTTGATGAGACGCTGAATAAAAGAAGTTTAATCGCCGGCAAACGAAAACCTGCGATTTCCCTAAAATCCTGGACTCGGCCCGTATAGTCAAAAGTATACAAAGAAAGTACCCAGGGTGTAAACTCATTTCCCGAACGATTTTTTAAATTATTTTTTTACCACTAAAACGCATGAGACTTGTAGTTTTCAAAAATGTTTTCATTTTTGATGAGACGCCAAATAAAAGAAGTTTAATCGCCGGCAAACGAAAACCCGCCATTTCCCGTAAACCCCGGACTCGGCCTGCATAGTCAAAAGTATACAAAGAAAGTACCCAGGGAGTAAACTCATTTCCCGAACGATTTTTTAAAATATTTTTTCACCATAAAACGCATGAGACTTGTAGTTTTCAAAAATGTTTTCATATTTGATGGGACGCTGAATAAAAGAAGTTTAATCGCCGGCAAACGAAAACCCGCGATTTCCCGTAAATCCCGGGCGTGGCCCGTATAGTCAAAAGTATACAAAGAAAGTACCCAGCGAGTAAACTCCAGGATTTAAGGGAAATCGCAGGTATTCGTTTGCCGGCGATTAAACTTCTTTTATTCCGCGTTTCATCAAAAATGAAAACATTTTTGAAAACTACAAGTCTCATGCGTTTTAGTGGTGAAAAAATAATTTAAAAATTCGTTCGGGAAATGAGTTGACTCACTGGGTACTTTCCTTGTATACTTTTGACTATGCGGGCCGAATTCGGGATTTACGGGTAATCGCGGGTTTTCGTTTGCCGGCGATTAAACTTCTTTTATTCAACGTCTCATCAAAAATGAAAACATTTTTAAAAACTACAAGTCTCATGGGCTTTAGTGGTGAAATAATAATTTAAAAAATCGTTTGGAAAATGAGTTTACTCCCTGGGTATTTTCTTTGTATACTTTTGACTATACGGGCCCAGTCCAGGATTTAAGGGAAATCGCAGGTATTCGTTTGCCGGCGATTAAACTTCTTTTATTCCGCGTTTCATCAAAAATGAAAACCTTTTTAAAAACTACAAGTCTCATGCGTTTTAGTGGTGAAAAAATAATTTAAAAATTCGTTCGGGAAATGAGTTTACTCACTGGGTACTTTCCTTGTATACTTTTGACTATACGGGCCAAGCCCGCGATATACGGGAAATCGCGGGTTTTCGTTTGCCGGCGATTAAACTTCTTTTATTCAGCGTCTCATCAAAAATGAAAACATTTTTAAAAACTACAAGTCTCATGCGTTTTAGTGGTGAAAAAATAATTTAAAAAATCGTTCGGGAAATGAGTTTACTCCTTGGGTACTTTCTTTGTATACTTTTGACTATACGGGCCAAGCCCGCGATTTACGGGAAATCGCGGGTTTTCGTTTGCCGGCGATTAAACTTCTTTTATTCAGCGTCTCATCAAAAATGAAAACATTTTTAAAAACTACAAGTCTTATGCGTTTTAGTGGTGAAAAAATGATTTAAAAAATCGTTCTGGAAATGAGTTTACTGACAGGGTACTTTCTTTGTATACATTCGACTATACGGGCCAAGCCCGGGATTTACGGGAAATCGCGGGTTTTCGTTTGCCGGCGATTAAACCTCTTTTATTAAGCGTCTCATCAAAAATGAAAACATTTTTGAAAACTACAAGTCTCATGCGTTTTAGTGGTGAAAAAATAATTTAAAAAATCGTTCGGGAAATGAGTTTACTCCCTGGGTACTTTCTTTGTATACTTTTGACTATACGGGCCAAGCCCGGGATTTACGGGAAATCGCGGGTTTTCGTTTGCCGGCAATTAAACTTCTTTTATTCAACGTTCCATCAAATATGAAAACATTTTTGAAAACTACAAGTCTCATGCGTTTTATGGTGAAAAAATATTTTAAAAAATCGTTCGGGAAATGAGTTTACTCCCTGGGTACTTTCTTTGTATACTTTTGACTATGCGGGCCGAGTCCGGGGTTTACGGGAAATGGCGGGTTTTCATTTGCCGGCGATTAAACTTCTTTTGTTCAGCGTCTCATCAAAAATGAAAACATTTTTAAAAACTACAAGTCTCATGCGTTTTAGTGGTGAAAAAATAATTTAAAAAATCGTTCGGTAAATGAGTTTACACCCTGGGTACTTTCTTTGTATACTTTTGGCTATACGGGCCGAGTCCAGGATTTAAGGGAAATCGCAGGTTTTCGTTTGCCGGCGATTAAACTTCTTTTAATCAGCGTCTCATCAAAAATGAAAACATTTTTGAAAACTACAAGTCTCATGCGTTTTAGTGGTGAAAAAATAATTTAAAAATTCGTTCGGGAAATGAGTTTACTCACTGGGTACTTTCCTTGTATACTTTTGACTATACGGGCCAAGCCCGGGATTTACGGGAAATCGCAGGTTTTCGTTTGTCGGCGATTAAACTTCTTTTATTCAGCGTTCCTTCAAATATGAAAACATTTTTGAAAACTAAAAGTCTCATGCGTTTTATGGTGAAAAAATATTTTAAAAAATCGTTCGGGAAATGAGTTTACTCCCTGGGTACTTTCTTTGTATACTTTTGACTATGCGGGCCGAGTCCGGGGTTCACGGGAAATGGCGGGTTTTCATTTGCCTGCGATTAAACTTCTTTTATTCAGCGCCTCATCAAAAATGAAAACATTTTTAAAAACTACAAGTCTCATGCGTTTTAGTGGTGAAAAAATAATTTAGAAAATCGTTCAGGAAATGAGTTTACACCCTGGGTACTTTCTTTGTACACTTTTGGCTATACGGGCCGAGTCCAGGATTTAAGGGAAATCGCAGGTTTTCGTTTGCCGGCGATTAAACTTCTTTTAATCAGCGTCTCATCAAAAATGAAAACATTTTTGAAAACTACAAGTCTCATGCGTTTTAGTGGTGGAAAAATAATTTAGAAAATCGTTCAGGAAATGAGTTTACACCCTGGGTACTTTCTTTGTATACATTCGACTATACGGGCCAAGCCCGGGATTTACGGGAAATCGCGGGTTTTTGTTTGTCGGCGATTAAACCTCTTTTATTAAGCGTCTCATCAAAAATGAAAACATTTTTGAAAACTACAAGTCTCATGCGTTTTAGTGGTGAAAAAATAATTTAAAAAATCGTTCGGGAAATGAGTTTACTCCCTGGGTACTTTCTTTGTATACTTTTGACTATACGGGCCAAGCCCGGGATTTACGGGAAATTGCCGGTTTTCGTTTGCCGGCGATAAAACTTCTTTTATTCAGCGTCCCATCAAATATGAAAACATTTTTGAAAACTACAAGTCTCATGCGTTTTATGTGAAAAAAATATTTTAAAAAATCGTTCGGGAAATGAGTTTACTCCCTGGGTACTTTCTTTGTATACTTTTGACTATTCGGGCCGAGTCCGGGGTTTACGGGAAATGGCGGGTTTTTGTTTGCCGGCGATTAAACTTCTTTTATTCAGCGTCTCATCAAAAATGAAAACATTTTTGAAAACTACAAGTCTAATGCGTTTTAGTGGTGAAAAAATAATTTAAAAATTCGTTCGGGAAATGAGTTTACTCACTGGGTACTTTCCTTGTATACTTTTGACTTAACGGGCCGAATCCGGGATTTGCGGGTAATCGCGGGTTTTCGTTTGCCGGCGATTAAACCCCTTTCATTAACCGTCTCATTAAAAATGAAAAAACTTTTTGAAAACTACAAGTCTCATGCGTTTTAGTGGTGAAAAAATAATTTAAAAAATCGTTCGGGAAACGAGTTTACTCCCTGGGTACTTTCTTTGTATACATTCGACTATACGGGCCAAGCCCGGGATTTACGGGAAATCGCGGGTTTTCGTTTGCTGGCGATTAAACTTCTTTTATTCAGCGTCCCATCAAATATGAAACATTTTTGAAAACTACAAGTCTCATGCGTTTTATGGTGAAAAAATATTTTAAAAAATCGTTCGGGAAATGAGTTTACTCCCTGGGTACTTTCTTTGTATACTTTTGACTATTCGGGCCGAGTCCGGGGTTTACGGGAAATGGCGGGTTTTTGTTTGCCGGCGATCAAACTTCTTTTATTCAGCGTCTCATCAAAAATGAAAACATTTTTGAAAACTACAAGAGTCATGCGTTTTAGTGGTGAAAAAATAATTTAAAAATTCGTTCGGGAAATGAGTTTACTCACTGGGTACTTTCCTTGTATACTTTTGACTATACGGGCCGAATCCGGGATTTACGGGTAATCGCGGGTTTTCGTTTGCCGGCAATTAAACTTCTTTTATTCAGCGTCTCATCAAAAATGAAAACATTTTTGAAAACTACAAGTCTCATGCGTTTTAGTGGTGAAAAAATAATTTAAAAATTCGTTCGGGAAATGAGTTTACTCACTGGGTACTTTCCTTGTATACTTTTGACTTAACGGGCCGAATCCGGTATTTGCGGGTAATCGCGGGTTTTCGTTTGCCGGCAATTAAACTTCTTTTATTCAGCGTCTCATCAAAAATGAAAACATTTTTAAAAACTACAAGTCTCATGCGTTTTAGTGGTGAAAAAATAATTTAAAAAATCGTTCGGGAAATGAGTTTACTCCCTGGGTACTTTCTTTGTATACTTTTGACTATGCGGGCCGAGTCCGGGGTTCACGGGAAATGGCGGGTTTTCATTTGCCTGCGATTAAACTTCTTTTATTCAGCGTCTCATCAAAAATGAAAACATTTTTAAAAACTACAAGTCTCATGCGTTTTAGTGGTGAAAAAATAATTTAGAAAATCGTTCAGGAAATGAGTTTACACCCTGGGTACTTTCTTTGTACACTTTTGGCTATACGGGCCGAGTCCAGGATTTAAGGGAAATCGCAGGTTTTCGTTTGTCGGCGATTAAACTTCTTTTAATCAGCGTCTCATCAAAAATGAAAACATTTTTGAAAACTACAAGTCTCATGCGTTTTAGTGGTGGAAAAATAATTTAGAAAATCGTTCAGGAAATGAGTTTACACCCTGGGTACTTTCTTTGTATACATTCGACTATACGGGCCAAGCCCGGGATTTACGGGAAATCGCGGGTTTTTGTTTGTCGGCGATTAAACCTCTTTTATTAAGCGTCTCATCAAAAATGAAAACATTTTTGAAAACTACAAGTCTCATGCGTTTTAGTGGTGAAAAAATAATTTAAAAAATCGTTCGGGAAATGAGTTTACTCCCTGGGTACTTTCTTTGTATACTTTTGACTATACGGGCCAAGCCCGGGATTTACGGGAAATTGCCGGTTTTCGTTTGCCGGCGATAAAACTTCTTTTATTCAGCGTCCCATCAAATATGAAAACATTTTTGAAAACTACAAGTCTCATGCGTTTTATGTGAAAAAAATATTTTAAAAAATCGTTCGGGAAATGAGTTTACTCCCTGGGTACTTTCTTTGTATACTTTTGACTATTCGGGCCGAGTCCGGGGTTTACGGGAAATGGCGGGTTTTTGTTTGCCGGCGATTAAACTTCTTTTATTCAGCGTCTCATCAAAAATGAAAACATTTTTGAAAACTACAAGTCTAATGCGTTTTAGTGGTGAAAAAATAATTTAAAAATTCGTTCGGGAAATGAGTTTACTCACTGGGTACTTTCCTTGTATACTTTTGACTTAACGGGCCGAATCCGGGATTTGCGGGTAATCGCGGGTTTTCGTTTGCCGGCGATTAAACCCCTTTCATTAACCGTCTCATTAAAAATGAAAAAACTTTTTGAAAACTACAAGTCTCATGCGTTTTAGTGGTGAAAAAATAATTTAAAAAATCGTTCGGGAAACGAGTTTACTCCCTGGGTACTTTCTTTGTATACATTCGACTATACGGGCCAAGCCCGGGATTTACGGGAAATCGCGGGTTTTCGTTTGCTGGCGATTAAACTTCTTTTATTCAGCGTCCCATCAAATATGAAACATTTTTGAAAACTACAAGTCTCATGCGTTTTATGGTGAAAAAATATTTTAAAAAATCGTTCGGGAAATGAGTTTACTCCCTGGGTACTTTCTTTGTATACTTTTGACTATTCGGGCCGAGTCCGGGGTTTACGGGAAATGGCGGGTTTTTGTTTGCCGGCGATCAAACTTCTTTTATTCAGCGTCTCATCAAAAATGAAAACATTTTTGAAAACTACAAGAGTCATGCGTTTTAGTGGTGAAAAAATAATTTAAAAATTCGTTCGGGAAATGAGTTTACTCACTGGGTACTTTCCTTGTATACTTTTGACTATACGGGCCGAATCCGGGATTTACGGGTAATCGCGGGTTTTCGTTTGCCCGCAATTAAACTTCTTTTATTCAGCGTCTCATCAAAAATGAAAACATTTTTGAAAACTACAAGTCTCATGCGTTTTAGTGGTGAAAAAATAATTTAAAAAATCGTTCGGGAAATGAGTTTACTCACTGGGTACTTTCCTTGTATACTTTTGACTTAACGGGCCGAATCCGGGATTTGCGGGTAATCGCGGGTTTTCGTTTGCCGGCAATTAAACTTCTTTTATTCAGCGTCTCATCAAAAATGAAAACATTTTTAAAAACTACAAGTCTCATGCGTTTTAGTGGTGAAAAAATAATTTAAAAAATCGTTCGGGAAATGAGTTTACTCCCTGGGTACTTTCTTTGTATACATTCGACTATACGGGCCAAGCCCGGGATTTACGGGAAATCGCGGGTTTTCGTTTGCCGGCGATTAAACCCCTTTTATTAGGCGTCCCATCAAAAATGAAAACATTTTTGAAAACTACAAGTCTCATGCGTTTTAGTGGTGAAAAAATAATTTAAAAAATCGTTCGGGAAATGAGTTTACTCCCTCGGTACTTTCTTTGTATACTTTTGACTATACGGGCCAAGCCCGGGATTTACGGGAAATCGCGGGTTTTCGTTTGCTGGCGATTAAACTTCTTTTATTCAGCGTCCCATCAAATATGAAACATTTTTGAAAACTACAAGTCTCATGCGTTTTATGGTGAAAAAATATTTTAAAAAATCGTTCGGGAAATGCGTTTACTCCCTGGGTACTTTCTTTGTATACTTTTGACTATTCGGGCCGAGTCCGGGGTTTACGGGAAATGGTGGGTTTTTGTTTGCCGGCGATCAAACTTCTTTTATTCAGCGTCTCATCAAAAATGAAAACATTTTTAAAAACTACAAGTCTCATGCGTTTTAGTGGTGAAAAAATAATTTAAAAAATCGTTCGGGAAATGAGTTTACTCCCTGGGTACTTTCTTTGTATACATTCGACTATACGGGCCAAGCCCGGGATTTACGGGAAATCGCGGGTTTTCGTTTGCCGGCGATTAAACCCCTTTTATTAGGCGTCCCATCAAAAATGAAAACATTTTTGAAAACTACAAGTCTCATGCGTTTTAGTGGTGAAAAAATAATTTAAAAAATCGTTCGGGAAATGAGTTTACTCCCTGGGTACTTTCTTTGTATACTTTTGACTATACGGGCCAAGCCCGGGATTTACGGGAAATCGCGGGTTTTCGTTTGCTGGCGATTAAACTTCTTTTATTCAGCGTCCCATCAAATATGAAAAATTTTTGAAAACTGCAAGTCTCATGCGTTTTATGGTGAAAAAATATTTTAAAAAATCGTTCGGGAAATGAGTTTACTCCCTGGGTACTTTCTTTGTATACTTTTGACTATTCGGGCCGAGTCCGGGGTTTACGGGAAATGGTGGGTTTTTGTTTGCCGGCGATCAAACTTCTTTTATTCAGCGTCTCATCAAAAATGAAAACATTTTTAAAAACTACAAGTCTCATGCGTTTTAGTGGTGAAAAAATAATTTAAAAAATCGTTCGGGAAATGAGTTTACTCCCTGGGTACTTTCTTTGTATACATTCGACTATACGGGCCAAGCCCGGGATTTACGGGAAATCGCGGGTTTTCGTTTGCCGGCGATTAAACCCCTTTTATTAGGCGTCCCATCAAAAATGAAAACATTTTTGAAAACTACAAGAGTCATGCGTTTTAGTGGTGAAAAAATAATTTAAAAATTCGTTCGGGAAATGAGTTTACTCACTGGGTACTTTCCTTGTATACTTTTGACTTAACGGGCCGAATCCGGGATTTACGGGTAATCGCGGGTTTTCGTTTGCCGGCAATTAAACTTCTTTTATTCAGCGTCTCATCAAAAATGAAAACATTTTTGAAAACTACAAGTCTCATGCGTTTTAGTGGTGAAAAAATAATTTAAAAATTCGTTCGGGAAATGAGTTTACTCACTGGGTACTTTCCTTGTATACTTTTGACTTAACGGGCCGAATCCGGTATTTGCGGGTAATCGCGGGTTTTCGTTTGCCGGCAATTAAACTTCTTTTATTCAGCGTCTCATCAAAAATGAAAACATTTTTAAAAACTACAAGTCTCATGCGTTTTAGTGGTGAAAAAATAATTTAAAAAATCGTTCGGGAAATGAGTTTACTCACTGGGTACTTTCCTTGTATACTTTTGACTTAACGGGCCGAATCCGGGATTTGCGGGTAATCGCGGGTTTTCGTTTGCCGGCAATTAAACTTCTTTTATTCAGCGTCTCATCAAAAATGAAAACATTTTTAAAAACTACAAGTCTCATGCGTTTTAGTGGTGAAAAAATAATTTAAAAAATCGTTCGGGAAATGAGTTTACTCCCTGGGTACTTTCTTTGTATACATTCGACTATACGGGCCAAGCCCGGGATTTACGGGAAATCGCGGGTTTTCGTTTGCCGGCGATTAAACCCCTTTTATTAGGCGTCCCATCAAAAATGAAAACATTTTTGAAAACTACAAGTCTCATGCGTTTTAGTGGTGAAAAAATAATTTAAAAAATCGTTCGGGAAATGAGTTTACTCCCTGGGTACTTTCTTTGTATACTTTTGACTATACGGGCCAAGCCCGGGATTTACGGGAAATCGCGGGTTTTCGTTTGCTGGCGATTAAACTTCTTTTATTCAGCGTCCCATCAAATATGAAAAATTTTTGAAAACTGCAAGTCTCATGCGTTTTATGGTGAAAAAATATTTTAAAAAATCGTTCGGGAAATGAGTTTTCTCCCTGGGTACTTTCTTTGTATACTTTTGACTATTCGGGCCGAGTCCGGGGTTTACGGGAAATGGTGGGTTTTTGTTTGCCGGCGATCAAACTTCTTTTATTCAGCGTCTCATCAAAAATGAAAACATTTTTAAAAACTACAAGTCTCATGCGTTTTAGTGGTGAAAAAATAATTTAAAAAATCGTTCGGGAAATGAGTTTACTCCCTGGGTACTTTCTTTGTATACATTCGACTATACGGGCCAAGCCCGGGATTTACGGGAAATCGCGGGTTTTCGTTTGCCGGCGATTAAACCCCTTTTATTAGGCGTCCCATCAAAAATGAAAACATTTTTGAAAACTACAAGAGTCATGCGTTTTAGTGGTGAAAAAATAATTTAAAAATTCGTTCGGGAAATGAGTTTACTCACTGGGTACTTTCCTTGTATACTTTTGACTATACGGGCCGAATCCGGGATTTACGGGTAATCGCGGGTTTTCGTTTGCCGGCAATTAAACTTCTTTTATTCAGCGTCTCATCAAAAATGAAAACATTTTTGAAAACTACAAGTCTCATGCGTTTTAGTGGTGAAAAAATAATTTAAAAATTCGTTCGGGAAATGAGTTTACTCACTGGGTACTTTCCTTGTATACTTTTGACTTAACGGGCCGAATCCGGTATTTGCGGGTAATCGCGGGTTTTCGTTTGCCGGCAATTAAACTTCTTTTATTCAGCGTCTCATCAAAAATGAAAACATTTTTAAAAACTACAAGTCTCATGCGTTTTAGTGGTGAAAAAATAATTTAAAAAATCGTTCGGGAAATGAGTTTACTCACTGGGTACTTTCCTTGTATACTTTTGACTTAACGGGCCGAATCCGGGATTTGCGGGTAATCGCGGGTTTTCGTTTGCCGGCAATTAAACTTCTTTTATTCAGCGTCTCATCAAAAATGAAAACATTTTTAAAAACTACAAGTCTCATGCGTTTTAGTGGTGAAAAAATAATTTAAAAAATCGTTCGGGAAATGAGTTTACTCCCTGGGTACTTTCTTTGTATACATTCGACTATACGGGCCAAGCCCGGGATTTACGGGAAATCGCGGGTTTTCGTTTGCCGGCGATTAAACCCCTTTTATTAGGCGTCCCATCAAAAATGAAAACATTTTTGAAAACTACAAGTCTCATGCGTTTTAGTGGTGAAAAAATAATTTAAAAAATCGTTCGGGAAATGAGTTTACTCCCTCGGTACTTTCTTTGTATACTTTTGACTATACGGGCCAAGCCCGGGATTTACGGGAAATCGCGGGTTTTCGTTTGCTGGCGATTAAACTTCTTTTATTCAGCGTCCCATCAAATATGAAACATTTTTGAAAACTACAAGTCTCATGCGTTTTATGGTGAAAAAATATTTTAAAAAATCGTTCGGGAAATGAGTTTACTCCCTGGGTACTTTCTTTGTATACTTTTGACTATTCGGGCCGAGTCCGGGGTTTACGGGAAATGGTGGGTTTTTGTTTGCCGGCGATCAAACTTCTTTTATTCAGCGTCTCATCAAAAATGAAAACATTTTTAAAAACTACAAGTCTCATGCGTTTTAGTGGTGAAAAAATAATTTAAAAAATCGTTCGGGAAATGAGTTTACTCCCTGGGTACTTTCTTTGTATACTTTTGACTATACGGGCCAAGCCCGGGATTTACGGGAAATCGCGGGTTTTCGTTTGCTGGCGATTAAACTTCTTTTATTCAGCGTCCCATCAAATATGAAAAATTTTTGAAAACTGCAAGTCTCATGCGTTTTATGGTGAAAAAATATTTTAAAAAATCGTTCGGGAAATGAGTTTACTCCCTGGGTACTTTCTTTGTATACTTTTGACTATTCGGGCCGAGTCCGGGGTTTACGGGAAATGGTGGGTTTTTGTTTGCCGGCGATCAAACTTCTTTTATTCAGCGTCTCATCAAAAATGAAAACATTTTTAAAAACTACAAGTCTCATGCGTTTTAGTGGTGAAAAAATAATTTAAAAAATCGTTCGGGAAATGAGTTTACTCCCTGGGTACTTTCTTTGTATACATTCGACTATACGGGCCAAGCCCGGGATTTACGGGAAATCGCGGGTTTTCGTTTGCCGGCGATTAAACCCCTTTTATTAGGCGTCCCATCAAAAATGAAAACATTTTTGAAAACTACAAGAGTCATGCGTTTTAGTGGTGAAAAAATAATTTAAAAATTCGTTCGGGAAATGAGTTTACTCACTGGGTACTTTCCTTGTATACTTTTGACTATACGGGCCGAATCCGGGATTTACGGGTAATCGCGGGTTTTCGTTTGCCGGCAATTAAACTTCTTTTATTCAGCGTCTCATCAAAAATGAAAACATTTTTGAAAACTACAAGTCTCATGCGTTTTAGTGGTGAAAAAATAATTTAAAAATTCGTTCGGGAAATGAGTTTACTCACTGGGTACTTTCCTTGTATACTTTTGACTTAACGGGCCGAATCCGGTATTTGCGGGTAATCGCGGGTTTTCGTTTGCCGGCAATTAAACTTCTTTTATTCAGCGTCTCATCAAAAATGAAAACATTTTTAAAAACTACAAGTCTCATGCGTTTTAGTGGTGAAAAAATAATTTAAAAAATCGTTCGGGAAATGAGTTTACTCACTGGGTACTTTCCTTGTATACTTTTGACTTAACGGGCCGAATCCGGGATTTGCGGGTAATCGCGGGTTTTCGTTTGCCGGCAATTAAACTTCTTTTATTCAGCGTCTCATCAAAAATGAAAACATTTTTAAAAACTACAAGTCTCATGCGTTTTAGTGGTGAAAAAATAATTTAAAAAATCGTTCGGGAAATGAGTTTACTCCCTGGGTACTTTCTTTGTATACATTCGACTATACGGGCCAAGCCCGGGATTTACGGGAAATCGCGGGTTTTCGTTTGCCGGCGATTAAACCCCTTTTATTAGGCGTCCCATCAAAAATGAAAACATTTTTGAAAACTACAAGTCTCATGCGTTTTAGTGGTGAAAAAATAATTTAAAAAATCGTTCGGGAAATGAGTTTACTCCCTCGGTACTTTCTTTGTATACTTTTGACTATACGGGCCAAGCCCGGGATTTACGGGAAATCGCGGGTTTTCGTTTGCTGGCGATTAAACTTCTTTTATTCAGCGTCCCATCAAATATGAAACATTTTTGAAAACTACAAGTCTCATGCGTTTTATGGTGAAAAAATATTTTAAAAAATCGTTCGGGAAATGAGTTTACTCCCTGGGTACTTTCTTTGTATACTTTTGACTATTCGGGCCGAGTCCGGGGTTTACGGGAAATGGTGGGTTTTTGTTTGCCGGCGATCAAACTTCTTTTATTCAGCGTCTCATCAAAAATGAAAACATTTTTAAAAACTACAAGTCTCATGCGTTTTAGTGGTGAAAAAATAATTTAAAAAATCGTTCGGGAAATGAGTTTACTCCCTGGGTACTTTCTTTGTATACTTTTGACTATACGGGCCAAGCCCGGGATTTACGGGAAATCGCGGGTTTTCGTTTGCTGGCGATTAAACTTCTTTTATTCAGCGTCCCATCAAATATGAAAAATTTTTGAAAACTGCAAGTCTCATGCGTTTTATGGTGAAAAAATATTTTAAAAAATCGTTCGGGAAATGAGTTTACTCCCTGGGTACTTTCTTTGTATACTTTTGACTATTCGGGCCGAGTCCGGGGTTTACGGGAAATGGTGGGTTTTTGTTTGCCGGCGATCAAACTTCTTTTATTCAGCGTCTCATCAAAAATGAAAACATTTTTAAAAACTACAAGTCTCATGCGTTTTAGTGGTGAAAAAATAATTTAAAAAATCGTTCGGGAAATGAGTTTACTCCCTGGGTACTTTCTTTGTATACATTCGACTATACGGGCCAAGCCCGGGATTTACGGGAAATCGCGGGTTTTCTTTTGCCGGCGATTAAACCCCTTTTATTAGGCGTCCCATCAAAAATGAAAACATTTTTGAAAACTACAAGTCTCATGCGTTTTAGTGGTGAAAAAATAATTTAAAAAATCGTTCGGGAAATGAGTTTACTCCCTGGGTACTTTCTTTGTATACTTTTGACTATACGGGCCAAGCCCGGGATTTACGGGAAATCGCGGGTTTTCGTTTGCTGGCGATTAAACTTCTTTTATTCAGCGTCCCATCAAATATGAAACATTTTTGAAAACTACAAGTCTCATGCGTTTTATGGTGAAAAAATATTTTAAAAAATCGTTCGGGAAATGAGTTTACTCCCTGGGTACTTTCTTTGTATACTTTTGACTATTCGGGCCGAGTCCGGGGTTTACGGGAAATGGTGGGTTTTTGTTTGCCGGCGATCAAACTTCTTTTATTCAGCGTCTCATCAAAAATGAAAACATTTTTGAAAACTACAAGAGTCATGCGTTTTAGTGGTGAAAAAATAATTTAAAAATTCGTTCGGGAAATGAGTTTACTCACTGGGTACTTTCCTTGTATACTTTTGACTATACGGGCCGAATCCGGGATTTACGGGTAATCGCGGGTTTTCGTTTGCCGGCAATTAAACTTCTTTTATTCAGCGTCTCATCAAAAATGAAAACATTTTTAAAAACTACAAGTCTCATGGGCTTTAGTGGTGAAATAATAATTTAAAAACTCGTTTGGAAAATGAGTTTACTCCCTTGGTACTTTCTTTGTATACTTTTGACTATACGGGCCGAGTCCGGGATTTACGGGAAATCGCAGGTTTTCGTTTGCCGGCGATTAAACTTCTTTTATTCAGCGTCTCATCAAAAATGAAAACATTTTTGAAAACTACAAGTCTCATGCGTTTTAGTGGTGAAAAAATAGTTTAAAAATTCGTTCGGGAAATGAGTTTACTCACTGGGTACTTTCCTTGTATACTTTTGACTATACGGGCCGAGTCCGGGATTTACGGGAAATTGCGGGTTTTCGTTTGCCGGCGATTAAACTTCTTTTATTCAGCGTCTCATCAAAAATGAAAACATTTTTAAAAACTACAAGTCTTATGCGTTTTAGTGGTGAAAAAATAATTTAAAAAATCGTTCTGGAAATGAGTTTACTCCCTGGGTACTTTCTTTGTATACTTTTGACTATACCGGCCAAGCCCGGGATTTACGGGAAATCGCGGGTTTTCGTTTGCCGGCGATTAAACTTCTTTTATTCAGCGTCCCATCAAATATGAAAACATTTTTGAAAACTACAAGTCTCATGCGTTTTAGTGGTGAAAAAATAATTTAAAAAATCGTTCGGGAAATGAGTTTACTCCCTGGGTACTTTCTTTGTATACTTTTGACTATACGGGCCACGCCCGGGATTTACGGGAAATCGCGGGTTTTCGTTTGCCGGCGATTAAACTTCTTTTATTCAGCGTCTCATCAAAAATGAAAACATTTTTAAAAACTACAAGTCTTATGCGTTTTAGTGGTGAAAAAATAATTTAAAAAATCGTTCTGGAAATGAGTTTACTCCCTGGGTACTTTCTTTGTATACTTTTGACTATACGGGCCAAGCCCGGGATTTACGGGAAATCGCGGGTTTTCGTTTGCCGGCGATTAAACTTCTTTTATTCAGCGTCCCATCAAATATGAAAACATTTTTGAAAACTACAAGTCTCATGCGTTTTAGTGGTGAAAAAATAATTTAAAAAATCGTTCGGGAAATGAGTTTACTCCCTGGGTACTTTCTTTGTATACTTTTGACTATACGGGCCACGCCCGGGATTTACGGGAAATCGCGGGTTTTCGTTTGCCGGCGATTAAACTTCTTTTATTCAGCGTCCCATCAAATATGAAAACATTTTTGAAAACTACAAGTCTCATGCGTTTTATTGTGAAAAAATATTTTAAAAAATTGTTCGGGAAATGAGTTTACTCCCTGGGTACTTTCTTTGTATACTTTTGACTATGCGGGCCGAGTCCGGGGTTTACGGGAAATGGCGGGTTTTCGTTTGCCGGCGATTAAACTTCTTTTATTCAGCGTCTCATCAAAAATGAAAACATTTTTAAAAACTACAAGTCTCATGCGTTTTAGTGGTAAAAAAATAATTTAAAAAATCGTTCGGGAAATGAGTTTACACCCTGGGTACTTTCTTTGTATACTTTTGACTATACGGGCGAGTCCAGGATTTAAGGGAAATCGCAGGTTTTCGTTTGCCGGCGATTAAACTTCTTTTATTCAGCGTCTCATCAAAAATGAAAACATTTTTGAAAACTACAAGTCTCATGCGTTTTAGTGGTGAAAAAATAATTTAAAAATTCGTTCGGGAAATGAGTTTACTCACTGGGTACTTTCCTTGTATACTTTTGACTATACGGGCCGAATCCGGGATTTACGGGTAATCGCGGGTTTTCGTTTGCCGGCGATTAAACTTCTTTTATTCAGCGTCTCATCAAAAATGAAAACATTTTTAAAAACTACAAGTCTCATGGGCTTTAGTGGTGAAATAATAATTTAAAAAATCGTTCGGGAAATGAGTTTACTCCCTGGGTACTTTCTTTGTATACTTTTGACTATACGGGCCACGCCCGGGATTTACGGGAAATCGCGGGTTTTCGTTTGCCGGCGATTAAACTTCTTTTATTCAGCGTCCCATCAAATATGAAAACATTTTTGAAAACTACAAGTCTCATGCGTTTTATGGTGAAAAAATATTTTAAAAAATTGTTCGGGAAATAAGTTTACTCCCTGGGTACTTTCTTTGTATACTTTTGACTATGCGGGCCGAGTCCGGGGTTTACGGGAAATGGCGGGTTTTCGTTTGCCGGCGATTAAACTTCTTTTATTCAGCGTCTCATCAAAAATGAAAACATTTTTGAAAACTACAAGTCTCATGCGTTTTAGTGGCAAAAAAATAATTTAAAAAATCGTTCGGGAAATGAGTTTACACCCTGGGTACTTTCTTTGTATACTTTTGACTATACGGGCGAGTCCAGGATTTAAGGGAAATCGCAGGTTTTCGTTTGCCGGCGATTAAACTTCTTTTATTCAGCGTCTCATCAAAAATGAAAACATTTTTAAAAACTACAAGTCTTATGCGTTTTATGGTGAAAAAATATTTTAAAAAATTGTTCGGGAAATGAGTTTACTCCCTCGGTACTTTCTTTGTATACTTTTGACTATACGGGCGAGTCCAGGATTTAAGGGAAATCGCAGGTTTTCGTTTGCCGGCGATTAAACTTCTTTTATTCAGCGTCTCATCAAAAATGAAAACATTTTTGAAAACTACAAGTCTCATGCGTTTTAGTGGTAAAAAAATAATTTAAAAAATCGTTCGGGAAATGAGTTTACACCCTGGGTACTTTCTTTGTATACTTTTGACTATACGGGCGAGTCCAGGATTTAAGGGAAATCGCAGGTTTTCGTTTGCCGGCGATTAAACTTCTTTTATTCAGCGTCTCATCAAAAATGAAAACATTTTTGAAAACTACAAGTCTCATGCGTTTTAGTGGTGAAAAAATAATTTAAAAATTCGTTCGGGAAATGAGTTTACTCACTGGGTACTTTCCTTGTATACTTTTGACTATACGGGCCGAATCCGGGATTTACGGGTAATCGCGGGTTTTCGTTTGCCGGCGATTAAACTTCTTTTATTCAGCGTCTCATCAAAAATGAAAACATTTTTAAAAACTACAAGTCTCATGGGCTTTAGTGGTGAAATAATAATTTAAAAAATCGTTCGGGAAATGAGTTTACTCCCTGGGTACTTTCTTTGTATACTTTTGACTATACGGGCCACGCCCGGGATTTACGGGAAATCGCGGGTTTTCGTTTGCCGGCGATTAAACTTCTTTTATTCAGCGTCCCATCAAATATGAAAACATTTTTGAAAACTACAAGTCTCATGCGTTTTATGGTGAAAAAATATTTTAATAAATTGTTCGGGAAATGAGTTTACTCCCTGGGTACTTTCTTTGTATACTTTTGACTATGCGGGCCGAGTCCGGGGTTTACGGGAAATGGCGGGTTTTCGTTTGCCGGCGATTAAACTTCTTTTATTCAGCGTCTCATCAAAAATGAAAACATTTTTGAAAACTACAAGTCTCATGCGTTTTAGTGGTAAAAAAATAATTTAAAAAATCGTTCGGGAAATGAGTTTACACCCTGGGTACTTTCTTTGTATACTTTTGACTATACGGGCGAGTCCAGGACTTAAGGGAAATCGCAGGTTTTCGTTTGCCGGCGATTAAACTTCTTTTATTCAGCGTCTCATCAAAAATGAAAACATTTTTGAAAACTACAAGTCTCATGCGTTTTAGGGGTGAAAAAATAATTTAAAAATTCGTTCGGGAAATGAGTTTACTCACTGGGTACTTTCCTTGTATACTTTTGACTATGCTGGCCGAATCCGGGATTTACGGGTAATCGCGCGTTTTCGTTTGCCGGCGATTAAACTTCTTTTATTCAGCGTCTCATCAAAAATGAAAACATTTTTAAAAACTACAAGTCTCATGGGCTTTAGTGGTGAAAAAAAATCGTTCTGGAAATGAGTTTACTGACAGGGTACTATCTTTGTATACATTCGACTATACGGGCCAAGCCCGGGATTTACGGGAAATCGCGGGTTTTCGTTTGTCGGCGATTAAACCTCTTTTATTAAGCGTCTCATCAAAAATGAAAACATTTTTGAAAACTACAAGTCTCATGCGTTTTAGTGGTGAAAAAATAATTTAAAAAATCGTTCGGGAAATGAGTTTACTCCCTGGGTACTTTCTTTGTATTGTTTTGACTATACGGGCCAAGCCCGGGATTTACGGGAAATCGCGGGTTTTCGTTTGCCGGCGATTAAACTTCTTTTATTCAGCGTCCAATCAAATATGAAAACATTTTTGAAAACTACAAGTCTCATGCGTTTTATGTGAAAAAAATATTTTAAAAAATCGTTCGGAAAATGAGTTTACTCCCTGGGTACTTTCTTTGTATACTTTTGACTATTCGGGCCGAGTCCGGGGTTTACGGGAAATGGCGGGTTTTTGTTTGCCGGCGATTAAACTTCTTTTATTCAGCGTCTCATCAAAAATGAAAACATTTTTGAAAACTACAAGTCTCATGCGTTTTAGTGGTGAAAAAATAATTTAAAAATTCGTTCGGGAAATGAGTTTACTCACTGGGTACTTTCCTTGTATACTTTTGACTATACGGGCCGAATCCGGGATTTGCGGGTAATCGCGGGTTTTCGTTTGCCGGCAATTAAACTTCTTTTATTCAGCGTCTCATCAAAAATGAAAACATTTTTAAAAACTACAAGTCTCATGCGTTTTAGTGGTGTAAAAATAATTTAAAAAATCGTTCGGGAAATGAGTTTACTCCCTGGGTACTTTCTTTGTATACATTCGACTATACGGGCCAAGCCCGGGATTTACGGGAAATCGCGCGTTTTCGTTTGCCGGCGATTAAACTCCTTTTATTAAGCGTCTCATCAAAAATGAAAACATTTTTGAAAACTACAAGTCTCATGCGTTTTAGTGGTGAAAAAATAATTTAAAAAATCGTTCGAGAAATGATTTTACTCCCTGGGTACTTTCTTTGTATACTTTTGACTATACGGGCCAAGCCCGGGATTTACGGGAAATCGCGGGTTTTCGTTTGCTGGCGATTAAACTTCTTTTATTAAGCGTCCCATCAAATATGAAAACAATTTTGAAAACTACAAGTCTCATGCGTTTTATGGTGAAAAAATATTTTAAAAAATCGTTCGGGAAATGAGTTTACTCCCTGGGTACTTTCTTTGTATACTTTTGACTATTCGGGCCGAGTCCGGGGTTTACGGGAAATGGCGGGTTTTTGTTTGCCGGCGATTAAACTTCTTTTATTCAGCGTCTCATCAAAAATGAAAACATTTTTGAAAACTACAAGAGTCATGCGTTTTAGTGGTGAAAAAATAATTTAAAAATTCGTTCGGGAAATGAGTTTACTCACTGGGTACTTTCCTTGTATACTTTTGACTATACGGGCCGAGTCCGGGATTTACGGGTAATCGCGGGATTTCGTTTGCCGGCAATTAAACTTCTTTTATTCAGCGTCTCATCAAAAATAAAAACATTTTTAAAAACTACAAGTCTCATGGGCTTTAGTGGTGAAATAATAATTTAAAAAATCGTTTGGAAAATGAGTTTACTCCCTTGGTACTTTCTTTGTATACTTTTGACTATACGGGCCGAGTCCGGGATTTACGGGAAATCGCAGGTTTTCGTTTGCCGGCGATTAAACTTCTTTTATTCAGCGTCTCATCAAAAATGAAAACATTTTTGAAAACTACAAGTCTCATGCGTTTTAGTGGTGAAAAAATAGTTTAAAAATTCGTTCGGGAAATGAGTTTACTCACTGGGTACTTTCCTTGTATACTTTTGACTATACGGGCCGAGTCCGGGATTTACGGGAAATTGCGGGTTTTCGTTTGCCGGCGATTAAACTTCTTTTATTCAGCGTCTCATCAAAAATGAAAACATTTTTAAAAACTACAAGTCTCATGGGCTTTAGTGGTGAAATAATAATTTAAAAAATCGTTTGGGAAATGAGTTTACTCCCTGGGTACTTTCTTTGTATACTTTTAACTATACGGGTCGAGTCCGGGATTTACGGGAAATCGCAGGTTTTCGTTTGCCGTCGATTAAACTTCTTTTATTCAGCGTCTCATCAAAAATGAAAACATTTTTAAAAACTACAAGTCTCATACGTTTTAGTGGTGAAAAAATAATTTAAAAAATCGTTCGGCAAATGAGTTTACTCCCTGGGTACTTTCTTTGTATACTTTTGACTATGCGGGCCAAGCCTGGGATTTACGTGAAATCGCAGGTTTTCGTTTGCCGGCGATTAAACTTCTTTTATTCAGCGTCTCATAAAAAATGAAAACATTTTTAAAAACTACAAGTCTTATGCGTTTTAGTGGTGAAAAAATAATTTAAAAAATCGTTCTGGAAATGAGTTTACTCCCTGGGTACTTTCTTTGTATACTTTTGCCTATACGGGCCAAGCCCGGGATTTACGGGAAATCGCGGGTTTTCGTTTGCCGGCGATTAAACTTCTTTTATTCAGCGTCCCATCAAATATGAAAACATTTTTGAAAACTACAAGTCTCATGCGTTTTAGGGGTGAAAAAATAATTTAAAAATTCGTTCAGGAAATGAGTTTACTCACTGGATACTTTCCTTGTATACTTTTGACTATACTGGCCGAATCCGGGATTTACGGGTAATCGCGCGTTTTCGTTTGCCGGCGATTAAACTTCTTTTATTCAGCGTCTCATCAAAAATGAAAACATTTTTAAAAACTACAAGTCTCATGGGCTTTAGTGGTGAAAAAAAATCGTTCTGGAAATGAGTTT